>NC_139469.1:35046500-36419500 GCF_057233095.1 Heloderma suspectum | reverse complement strand
CCCCCTGCAGGCACAAAGGAGGGGCCAGGAGGGAGTCCCGGCCCCCGGGCGAAGGACCTCGTGGGAGCCAAAGCCCCCAGGAGCGGGAACCACAGAAGAACAGCATTGCACGTCTCCTCTCACTTTGAGCCAGGATTCCTGTGACTTCTGCGCTGGCATGAGAGGCGCCCTGAGGCGGCTGTGGCAGAGAGGCTGTGTGCAACCAAGGACCGGCTCAGGCACCTGGCAGGACCCGCAGGAGCCCCCTTGCAGGCCACGCGAGTCCAGTGCTGTGTCGCCTAATGGGCCGTGGCTTTCGAGGGTCTCCGGGAGCTCCGTCATGCCATCACCCGGCCGTTGACTGAAGATGCCGCCATGGACTGAACCCGGGGCCTTCTGCACCAAAGCTCCTGCTTGACTGCCAGCTGCAGCCTTTCCCGGGGCGTGGCTTGGCGTGGGCCCTGGCCCGTCAGGATCTCCCAGGGCCCTGGTCACCCACTGGAAAGTTTTCCCCTCAGCTTCATTGCCACGCAGGGTGTGACTTTCAGTGGGGATTGCAGGGCTAATGCCCTAGCCCTCCCCATGCACAGTGGTATGTCCCCCACCCTGACAGCAATGAAGCTGAGGAAAAAACTATTGGCACCAGTGGACTTTTCTTCTTTTCCCTAAGCTTAATTACGTGGAGTGGGGGTAATTTTCCTCCGGGAGGGAGAGACCAGCGTGTTTGGGGCTGGGGGGAGAAGTGGGGGAGAGAAAGAAGCTGTGTTTATAACCCTCCTAAAACATTAAAGTATCTGGACAGGAGGCCCTTCTCCAGGGACCCCAAGCGTGTGCGAGATGCTGATCGAGTGTGTGTGTGTGGGGGGGTGGCTGCTCCTGGTCTTTCAGTGCCTGGGACTGGGGTGCATGGAGGGGTGGCAGATCACGTAGGGTGTCCCAGCCTACAGCGCTTGCGTCTCCCTCTGTATTTCCGGGGGGGGGGGAGGAAAAGTCACAACTTCACACCTCATGGAGACAGAACCCCAGAAACCACACAGCAGGGGTGGGGGAGGGAGAAATCCACACACCCCCCGGCTGCTGCTGCAGCCCCTTCCCCTTCCTTCTCTCTCTTTCCAGGCATGTCTCCACCATGCTGCCCAGTCTAGCGCCATCCTTCCCCTCCCTCTGATCCACAGCCCCAAAGTGCTGGTTCCTTCCCTCCAGCCCCCCAGTTGGCTCTCCCCCCCCAAATCTTCTTGGCCCCCTTCCTTGACCTCCTTTGCCTCACCCTCTAGCCCTCCCCCCACCCAGCATTTTGAACCTCCCCCATGGAATTACGCACCACTTTATTCTGAGTTTAATTTATGGAAGTAATGATGGTTGGTGAATGGGGTAACTAACTGAAAGGTAATTGCTTACATTTTGGAACAGGATCTGGGGGGTAACTGAGGATAAGTTCCTGATTTGTCTTTGGCTTGCTATTGGATTAGCACTCTGCCACATTTTTGAAACTCCATTTTGGTGCAAAAGTCACCATTTATAAGTAGGTGTGTATAGGTGCGAAAGGGCTCATGGTGTGGGGCGGGGGACCTACCAGTCACTCCCTATTTTGCTTTTCTTTCTTTCTTTCTTTCTTTCTTTCTTTCTTTCTTTCTTTCTTTCTTTCTTTCTTTCTTTCTTTCTCCTCTCCCTTCCCTTCCCTTCCCTTCCCTTCCCTTCCCTTCCCTTCCCTTCCCTTCCCTTCTATTTTTAATACCACTGCACATTAACTGTAATTCAAGAGGAACTACTGATTTGAAATGATTAGGAGTTGGGGATACAAATTAAAGAATGTATTTGAGGTGATTTGTTTGAGAAATCAATTCACTTACTTTGCCTTCTGTGAAATTTAAATAAATACTAGTAATTATTGCTAAATTTTAATATACATAAAAATAGCATATGCAAGGTTTATGCAGATGAGTCTTATGGACCTGTGACCCAAAATCTTTCTTGCCTAGCAGCGCCCCTGGTCCCTCACCTAAAACTCCGAAGTTGAAGCTCCCAAAATACACTTCCCTGTCCTGGCAGTTCAACATATGAGCAATATTGTCCTCAGTGCGACTCGCCACATGGATCCGGCCAATGATGTAACGCTGCTCTATGCCAGCGGTTCCCAGGAATGTACAGCCCCAGAATGGCCAGGCAGTATAACTGGGCTCATCCAAGAGGCATCAACCCTCAGTCTTCCTGGACACGTGTTGGTATGCAGAAGTATTTAATAACTTTTTTTACTACTTCCATATAGGGGAACATCACATTTGAATTGGCCCCAAGTTGATGCTACACTGCCTGTTGAACCGTCATAGCGCTCAAACAAGACCTGCTCAGCACCTGGACTTCTATGAATGAGTACGGATCTCTAACAAAGAACGCCCCGCACCCAACAGGCTGCCTTACCATTTTAGGCCAGCTGTAGAACCCCAACTGGCTTTCTTGAGTTACAGGGTCAGACAAGGCACTTCAGCTCACTGTTCGCAGACACCCACACCTTACTCCAAGCCGGGACTTGAGAATCACAGCATTGGAAGAGACCTGGAGGTCCGCTAGTCCATGGGTGGGCAGAAAGTGGAGCTCCAGATGTTTTGGAACAACTCCCAGCATCCCTGTCCACTGGCCATGCTGGCAGGGGCTTCTGGGAGTTGATGTCCCAAACATCTGGAGATCTATCTTCTGCCAGAACCCACCACCTCTTGAGGCAGGCTGTTCCACTGTCAAAACGGCTCCTGCCTTTACAAAGCTTCTCCTAACCTCTAGCCAAACTCTGTTTCCCTGCATTTCCACCCCTTGGTTCCAGTCCTGCCCTCTGGAGCAGGAGAGAGCAAGGCTGCTCCCTCTTCTGCATGACAGCCCTTCCGATTTTTGGAGGCCGCTATCACGTCTGCCCTTCATCTGGTCTTCTCCAGGCTAAGCATGCCCAGGTCTTTCCGCTGCTGCTCATAGGACCCGGTTTCCAGACCCCTCCCCATCCTGTTGCTCTTCTCTGGACACACTCCAGGTTAACAATGTCCTTTTAAAAGTGTGGCACCCAGCACTGGACACACTGCTCCAGATGCAGCCTGACTAATGCGGAGGAGAGCGGAAATGTCGCCTCCCATGATCTGGACACTCGGCTTCTGTTAAGGCCATGCACGACTGCAGTCGCTTTTTAGCAGCCACCTCACACTGCTGCCTCATATGCTGCTTGTGATCAACTAAAGGCGCAATCCTCTGTATGTTTAAACAAAAAAAGTCCTACAACTCTCAGCATGAGAACTGTAGGACTTTTTCCTATCTAAATATGTCCAGGATTATGCCTTTAGACACCTAGGTCCTTTTCACATGTACTATTGCCAACCTAGCTCTCCCCCATCCTACAGTTGCACCTTTTAGTAGTTTATTTGTGCATCCAGGGATTATCTTTATCTCTCTTGAATTTCACCTTGTTGCTTTCAGTCCAGTGTTCCAGCCTGTCAAGATCATGTTGATTTCCAGTGCAGCCTATGCAGAAGCAAAGTGCTTCCGGGCTTCTAACTTCATGAATGAATGTGAAAGCGAAGGTACTAGATGGCATCTCTACACACACCTATGAATAAACAGGCCCCTAAGTATCATCTGTGTCAAAGATGATCAGGGGACTGGAAACCAAGCCCTATGAAGAGAGACTGTAGGAACTGGGCATGTTTAGCCTTGAGAAGACTGAGGAGATATGATAGTGCTGTTCAAATACTGGAAAGGTTGTCACAGAGAAGGCCAGGATCTCTTCTCGATTATCCCAGAGTGCAGGACATGAAAGAATGGGCTCAAGTGACAGGAAGCCAGATTCCGGCTGAACATCAGGAGAAACTTCCTGACTGTTAGAGCAATACGACAATGAAACCAATTACCTGGGGAGGTGGTGGGCTCTCCCACACTGGAGGCGTTCAAGACGAGGCTGGACAGCCATCTGTCAGGGATGCTTTGATGTGGATTCCTGCATTGAGCAGGGGGATGGACTCGGTGGTCTTGCAGGTCCCTTCCAACCCTACTATTCTATGATTCTATGTTTTTTGTACCTAGCTAGAATCATAGAAGAGTAGGGTTGGAAGGGGCCTACAAGGCCATCGAGTCCAACCCCCTGCTCAGTGCAGGAATCCAAGTCAGCACATCCCTGACAGATGGCTGTCCAGCCTTGTCTTGAACGCCTCCAGTGTGGGAGAGCCCACCGCCTCCCTAGGTCATTGTTTCATCTAGCCCACTTTGAGCTAGCTCTTTCTGAGAGCAGAAGAGAGATGTTTTGTGCCCTCTTGGTGTGAAATGAGAACTATCTTAAAAATGAGGATGGGTGGACAGTCCTGCACATGGCTTAGTCGAAGCTTCCCCCTCACACACACAGCCCAAGCAGCAGTGAAACAACACCCCCTGCCCCCATCTGTGAGCCACATCCCCTGGAAGTTTTCTAACTGAAAGAATGGACAGGGAATGAGCAAAAGACAGGCAGGAATGAAAGGGAGGGGGGAAGTGTATGTGTGAAAGAGACTGATGGAAGGAAGGACAGAAGGAAACTAGAGGTGTCTTGCAAAGAATGGGGGAAAGGAAAGGGTTTTGTACTGTTAGAGCAGAAATTAAAGGTGACTACAGACATAACCTTTTCCTATGTCTTTGTCAAAACAACCAAACTCTGTATAATGGTACAAACAATGAGTGCTCACTGCACAAAATGTGACAAGCTGCACATGGAACACACACAGTTCCAGAGCAGCACCATGCTGTAGTGTGGTGTGAATGTGTGTGTGTATTGGGGGGGAGCGACCGGCCTCCTTGGTGCTAAGTGCAGCTGCATTCGGATGTCAATAGCCAAAGAGCTCAGTAAATATTTCCCTAATATTGACCTTCTCTGCACAATGAAAGTCCAAATGGGAGGAGTTCTTCAGACCAGCAAGGAGGGCTCCGTGGCTCTCTCGCAATTCTCTACTGACCTCTGCGGCTTTCAATCAGGCACAGAGATATCTATGACATTCTCCGCCCAGGGAAAGCCTCTGCACAGGCTCCCTTGCTCCTTGCCACAGCTCAGTGCAGACCTCACTGCTCTACTTAGTCTGTAATCACGTTAAGCTGCCAATGCAGCAGCTGCTGCTGCTGGCAGGACATTTTATTAAAGGTGCCACTTTCGCTAAGAGAGGGAGCAGGTTTTATATCACCATAAATTGTCAGCAGTTGGTCCTCTGCCTGTGGAGGAGGGATCAATACCCAGCAGAGGGAGAAAGTGCTGAAGAAGGCAAGCAGAGATGCTAATTAGACTAGAATTCAAGAGTCCAGGGATGCCAGTGACAGCACTTAACCCCGGGATAACTCATGGGTGGACTGTGCCGTCAGGCTGTGAACTGTGTACAGGATCACTCACAGAGGCGGCTGGAGGGCTGCAGAGGATCACACAGAGCACCAGGGAGCAGGCAGCAGAGCTGCTGTGCCGAGTGCAACTTTCCTCTTCCTCACAGAGCAAAAAGAGATGCAGGGTGAAGTAAGGCAAAATAGGTGGAGGCACCGAGTTAACAGAAACAGACGTGGCAAGAACTTCTGTGAACATAATGAATTAGAGCTACGTGGCAAGACTGCAGCGCTATTCCACCCACTGAAAATCCTCTAGGGACACGTTTGCGCATGCACGGCCATCACCCAATGATGCACAGCAGCGATTTATGCGGCTATACATGACAGTTGCTATCTGGAGTGGTTTGTATTCTAAGCCCCTTGCAGCGAACAGTGGCAGAGCCACCCAACTCTTCAGGGAGCAAAAAAGCCTGACTGCCAAGTGGCTGGGGCCTCAGTTCCTCACAGGAAGTGGCAGCTGGGGGCGGTGGAGGGAGGGGCCATGGCGCAAAAGTAGAGCCCCCGCTTTGCATGTAGAAGGTCCCAGGCTCCATCCCCAGCCTCTCCAGGGAGGACACGGAAAACCCGTGTCAAGATTCCTTTTGCCCCTGCTGAACCTCAAAAGCCAAATCAAAACACAGACAAGAGGCTTCAATCCATGGCTTTTAATCCAATACTTCAATGGGTCATACAGATGCAAATTATCAGTGACTCACGTTCTATGAAGGAAATGCTTTCAGGGAGTTCAAAGGAAAGCTACGAAAGCTGCCCACCGCTTGAGAAAAGGTGGGCACGCTTTCCTCACTTAAGGGGTGGGGTGGGATCTCCCTCTCTCTCGTGAGGTCTCTACGCGTAGCTGTTCCCGCTGGGCCAATTGGGCAGACCATCTAAGCTCTGCCCCTGCCACCTCTCTCTCGGCTCTGCGTCTGCGCCTGGCGTCTAAGGATTCAGGCTCTCCACGCCCCACCTCTCCCTGTTCGCTATCTCTCATGGGGGGGGGGTGAAGAGGGGCCCTCTCTGTCCAGCTGGGCCTTTGAAACCTCTGGACAAGCCTGGGAAACTTCCTCCCCCACGTCTTGCGGTTCTTCTACAGAATCTGAACTACTCTGCCACTCCCTGTGCTCAGAGGCAACCCTGACACCCTGCCTAACATCACAGAGAGTCACTGCCAGTCAGTGCTGACAGCTCTGTGCTAGATGGATCAAAGCGGAGCCGGACTCAGTCTAAGGCAGCTTCCTATGCTCCTCTCTGAAAGGGTGCGACCGGGAGCTCTCTGTGGGAGCTGACTGTTCGCATCTTGATGCCGCTGCCTTGTAGTTATGCACCTCCAACCCCCACCAGAGGACCACAATAAAGAAAGTAAGGTAACCAGCCTCGTACAGCTGGTCCCCTTTTCTTAACTTGCTCATTTCTTTTTTAACAATCCAGCATGCTTCAGGGTATTTATCACAAGCTCACACAGTAGCCCAGAAGGGGGAAGCTGACTGCAGGTGACTGATCCCACCTCATAGTAAGTGAAGGGGCAGGATGGCCTTTTGGTCCTTCCCAGATCTAGGCGGTAGCTAGGAGGAGGGGAGCTAGCCTTACCTATCACCAGAGTGCCAAGAGAAAAGGCAGTCCCATCGAGGCTACAATCAACACCTGAAGACCCACCCGCCTGCCTCTCCAGAGACACCAGCAGCCTCAGATACCAGCATCAAATAGCAGCAGCAGAGGGCAGCAGCTTTAAAGACCAGGGAGAAAGCGGCAAACGTGGATTTTATCTGCTCCTTCTTAGCTGCTGCTCTCTTTTATCTCTTTTATCTTTTATACTCTTTTACACTGTTTTACATTTTATATCCTAACATTTTAATATGTGCCTGGGAGGACCATTGAGCAACTCATGGGGTCGGGGAGGTGTGGTCACAGGCAGGGGGGGTATGGCGTTGGGGGATTAACAGGCCAGCTGAGGAGAAGAGGGGCTAGACACCTTACAGCTGTCCCCTCTTCCGGTTCTTCCCCCAACCTGATGGTTCCTGGCAGCCTTACCAGTCTGCCCTCGGGTCTGGTGGTGCTGCTGCTGAATGCCAGGTCAGCCCAAAATAAGACCTCCCTCATCCATGATTTGATTGTGGATGTGGGGGCTGACCTGGTATGTATTACTGAGACCTGGGTGGGGGAACTGGGAGGGGTCACTCTCTCCCAGCTGTGCCCTCCTGGGTACTCGGTGCAGCACCAAGACCCACTTGAGGGTTGGGGAGGGGGGGTTGCGTGGTCTATAGGAATTCAATCTCCCTCTCCAGGCTTCCTGCTCATTCGAGTGCAGATCTCAAGTGTTTGTACCTCGTGTTGGGTACCCGGGACAGATTAGGGATTCTGTTGGTGTACCGCCCACCCCGCTGCGCATCAGACTCCCTGCCTGAGCTGACGGAGGTGGTCTCGGACTTGGTGTTGAGGACCCCTAGGATGATGGTCCTGGGGGATCTCAACTTCCATGCCGAGGCCACTGTATCCGGGGCGGCTCAGGACTTCATGGTCGCCATGACAACCCTGGGACTGTCCCAACATGTCATCGGCCCAATGCATACAAAAGGACACACGCTTGATCTGGTTTTCTCGACTGGGCAGGAGGATGGTGATCTGAAAGTGGAGGAATTAACATCTGTCCCTTTGTCGTGGTCAGATCACTTCCTGCTGAGGTTTGGACTCCTGGTGGCCTTTCCCCTCTGCAAGGGTGGGGGACCTATTAAAATGGTCCGCCCCCGGAGGCTAATGGATTCCGATGGATTCCAGAGGCTCTGGGGGATTTTCCTGCTGGTATGGCTGGTGCTCCTGTCGAAGCCCAGGTCGCTCTGTGGAATGCAGAGATGACTCGGGCGGTTGACACGATCGTGCCCAAGCGCCCTCTCCCTCTGAGCAGAGCCCGGCCAGCTCCTTGGTATACACCTGAGCTGAGGGCAATGAAGCAAGAGGGGAGACGGCTAGAACGCAGGTGGAGGAAAACTCGTGCTGAGTCTGACCGAACACAGGTAAGAGCCCACTATCGAGCCTACTCTGTGGCGGCGGGGGTGGCAAAGAGGCAGTTCTTTTCCACCAGCATTGCATCTTCTCAGTGTCGTCCAGCAGAGATTTTCCGAATGATTTGCAGCCTGTTACATTCTGGGCCAGGGAGAGAGACGGTGGAACCCTCGGTGGCACGCTGTGATGAATTTGCAAGGCACTTTGAAGAGAAAGTTGCTCAAATTCATCATGAATTGGACACCACGATTAATGCAGTTCCATTGGTAGAGGCATTCAGAGCACCATCTGGTCCAGTTCTATTGGATGAGTTTCAGTTACTGAGGCCTGAGGATGCGGACAAGGTGCTTGGCCAAGTCCGATCGACCACTTGTGTGCTTGACCCTTGCCCTTCATGGCTTAGTAAATCAAACAAGGAGGGGAGGTCTGGCTGGGTCCAGGAAGTTGTAAATTCCTCCTTGAGAGAGGGAGTGGTGCCTGCCGCTTTAAAAGAGGCAGTAATTAGACCACTCCTGAAAAAGCCTAACCTGGACCCAGAGGACATTAACAATTATAGGCCAGTGGCCAACATCCCCTTCCTGGGCAAGGTGCTTGAGCGGGTGGTTGTAGGACAGCTCCAGGCACTGTTGAATGAAACGGATTATCTAGATCCATTTCCATTGGGCCTCAGGCCTGGTTTTGGAACGGAAACTGCCTTGGTCGCCCTGTGGGATGACCTCTGCTGGGAGAGAGACAGGGGGAGTGCGACCCTGTTGATTCTCCTGGACCTCTCAGCGGCTTTCGATACCATCGACCATGGTATCCTTCTGGATAGGTTGTCTGCACTGCAGTGGTTCCGCTCCTACTTGGATGGCCGACTCCAGAAGGTGGTGCTGGGGGATTATTGCTCTGTGCCATGGCAATTGTGCCTTGGGGTTCCACAGGGCTCTGTTTTATCCCCTATGCTGTTTAACATCTACATGAAACCGCTGGGGGAGGTTATCCGGAGGTGTGGGCTGAGGGGCCATCAATATGCGGATGACACCCAGCTCATCCTCTCTTTCTCAACAAATCCAGGTGAGGCAGTGGCTGTTCTGAATCAGTGCTTGGGCACGGTAAGGGACTGGATGAGGACCAATAAACTGAAACTCAATCCAGACAAGATGGAGGTACTGTTAGTGGGTGGTTCGTCTGCCCAGCTAGGTGATATTCAACCTGTTCTGGAGGGGGTTGCACTCCCCCTAAAGGATCAGGTTCGTAGTTTGGGGGTGCTCTTGGACCCAGAACTATCACTTGAGGCACAGGTGAACTCAGTGGCACGGAGAACTTCTTATCAGCTTAGGCTGGTATACCAACTACGCCCTTATCTGGACAGAGATAGCCTACCTACAGTTATCCATGCTCTGATCACTTCTCATCTGGATTACTGCAATGCGTTATACGTGGGGCTGCCTTTGAAAACGGTCTGGAAACTTCAGCTGGTCCAAAATAGGGCAGCAAGATTGTTAACAGGGACTGGCCTGCGAGCTCATATTATGCCAGTACTTTTTCAGCTGCACTGGCTGCCAGTCCATTTCCAGGCCCGATTCAAAGTGCTGGTATTAACATTTAAAGCCCTTAACGGCTTGGGGCCAGGTTATCTGAAGGATTGCCTCCTCCCATATGTGCCTGCCCGGACCCTAAGATCAACCTCAGCAGCCCTCCTCTGTGAACCCCTGCCAAAGGAAGCGAGGTGGGTGGCTACTAGGAGGAGGGCTTTCTCTGCTGTGGCACCCCGGCTCTGGAATGAGCTCCCTAGTGAGGTTCGCCTGGCAGCTACATTGTATTCCTTTCGGCGCCAGGTGAAGACCCTTTTATTTTCCCAGGCATTTTAGCATTTTAGATTTCTAAACTTTTAGCTTTGCTGTTTTAAATCTGTATTTTAAACTCCTGCACTGCTGCTAGGTTTTATTGTGGTTATATTGTTATATTGTGGTTTTAATGTTCTATATATTTAAAATTGTTTTATTGTGTGCTGTTTGGTTTTAATTTTTTTGAACCGCCCAGACAGCTTTGGCTATTGGGCGGTATAGAAATGAAATAAACAAACAAACAAACACAACCCCTGCCACCAAGCACGGAGCCACTTGTCTTAATAGCAGGGGCCAGATTCCCAAGCACCTGCATCCAAGTCCCAAAGATGAAATCCCTTAGGCCACCCTGGAGATTACACTAGAAGAGCAAGACAGGCGAAGGCACTGGGCAATTCTGACTCTCGGCATGGTACTGAGAACGGACGTCCTCCTGGTGCCAGCTCTTAGGGTCCACCCCCCCCCCAGTTTTCAGTGCTGCTTGACAATAATTCAGTGCTGTCTTCATTCACAACTGTAACCGAACAGCGACTCAGCGACCTTCTCTAGTGACCTAGATTTGATCTTTCCTAGTGCATGTGCTACACACACACCTATTCCTCTGAGAAGATAGCGGCGCCAAGCAGGATGCAGTCCAATCAGAAACACATCAAGGACCTCAGTTGTTCACTCAATACTCTTCCTGTTCCACTAGCAACTCCTGATCCAATAAGCAGCCATAAATACACACCAACATTGGAAAAAATATTGGCCACTGTAATAAACAATAAAGTACATTAACTCTAATTTGGCACGGCCTAAGGCCAAATTAATAAAGCCGTAACCCAATCACCTATAAATGACGGGCTTGCACATTTTAACATGACACCCATCATGGCAATGTCCATATGATGCATAACATAATTAGGGTCTTGGAAAGGAAATCAAAACAGGAGGGCTGTGCCCCATTCCGCAGTTGCAGCCAAGGTGAAGGAAAGCACCAGGCTTGATCCAAACATAACCTGGAGAACACAGTTCTGTAAGTGAACCTATCACCCACCACTACTGCTAGTTAATCCACCAGTACAGTAGTGGGGGTGGTTCAAAGCACGACCCCTCAAAGCTGTTTTGTGCAGCAAGCCATCGCTCCTAATGTTCCATGTAACCCCGGCCCACTTCAGGACCCAACATTCCGGTGCCCAAGATAGAAAGCAAAATAGTGCCCTCTCCTTCAGAAATCCCTCTGGCTCAGGCCCATCGAGATGAAGGGAGAGGGGTGAGAGCCTGGCAGCTCACTAGCAAGCAATTCTTCCCTGCAAGCAATATGTGGGCACCAAAGAATAGGTGGCCCTTCCTCATGCCACTTTCCCCATTACGGAGAGCTGGACTAAGCCATCTCATCTCCAGAGGCCCAAACTTGACCTCCCCAGGCATCAGTTCTAAGAAGACAGCAGCGATCGGCCCACTGCAGAACTCCAGTACGCAAATGTAACTGCGGGTCTGTCTTCTAAGACCAAGTGCCAGCAGAATCCTGCCTCGCAAGCTTCAGCCAGCCCAGCTCAAGGTAGAATTCCTGGCCGGGACAGTCAGTCAGCACTTGGCTGAATACTCTCTGCCCCGCCCACACAGTGGGGGAGCACTCTACTGGCCAGAAAGTGGTTCTGTCCAGAGGAATTACAGAAAAAAGTGGCAACTGAATTGCCAAGACGGCCATTATAGTGTATCACACGTGTCACCTTTTCCTCTTTTCTCTATAATTGGCCCAGTTCGCTTGTGATAGCTGGGGCACCTGATCAATTTGTTCTGGGTGGGAGAGCCGAAGGAAGAGAACGTTAACTTTTTAAGTATAAACCATTTTTCCCTCTTTCAGGCTGTCTTCCAAATACCTTTTGGGGACTGGGAACTGGTCTTCCATCCACTTTTACACAGGCTTGGCTGGCTTAGGACATGCAAGCATTGGCTTTGGCTGCATGTCGTCCCTTCTGGTCTGTTTCTTTTAGTTCTGTCTGACTCACATGAGAGCAGTTGGATAAAATCCATTATCCAAGGCTCTGCTTTTTTGGCATTTCACCACAACTGCTACTAAATCTTGGTGTCAGTAAAGCGAGAGATCTATGAAGGCAGCATCTTTTTTATATTGAACAACAGAACAATTCATCCACTAGAAGAAAATTATAGATCTACTCTTACTCCTTTCCACCTAGTCCTCCTGACATGCCAGCATCTTATTTACAAGATCTAACAATCCCAAAATATAGACAAGCTTTTTCTAGAGCATGACTGAGCATGCTCCCTTCAGCATCATTTGAGTGTTGTTTCACGAGAACCCCACCACAAAATGGCGTATGCTTGTGTGGAGATTGCAATATCAAAACAGTTGCTCGTGTATTGCTGTGTTATTCATTCTAGAGAGGTTTACTGAAATAGTTAATTCTCTCTCCCAGGGCACTCTTCTGATTTGTACATGTCTTTTTTCTCGCAGATTGGGGGACCCTGGTGATGGCACTGACGGAAACATTTTTAGAGGCTGCTAGAAGATAAGCTCCTCTAGAGGTGTTTTGAATCTTAATATGTTATAATTTTTAACTTGGTAATTTTATCTGTTTAGTTGTATGTTCATATTTTGTACATATCAATTGCAATCACTGGCCACTGATGCAAACACATTTCTATCTACAAAGTAGCAGGTCACTTTTTCCATTATGAAACAAAATGAAACAGTATAATTGTACCTCTTTTAGGACCAACTAATATATCATAAAGTAGTGACCAAGCTTTTGAGTTCGCCATTTTTGAGTTACACAGCAGGGGCGGCAGGAGGAGAGAGAAAAGATCTTCTTTACAAGGGGCATTTTCCTCTCTTTCTGTCTCTCTCTTTTGCTCCCACTTAATAGTCTTCCTAATGAATTCTTGGGAACTTAAAAGCTTGCTTATTTCTTTGTGACATTAGTTCTAATTTGATGAAGAGCAAAAGCAGACTTACCGAAGTATTGTATCATTGCCAAAATGAGAGCCCATGTGGGCTGGCAGAATAGAATGTGCAAGACAGACCCTTTGCACTCTTGTGAAGTGAACAGCAGTCCACATGTAGGTAGGAAGGGGTGCGTGCATGCATGCGAGTGAGTGACTGAGGGAAGAGAAAACAGAAAACCATGAAATCTGGAAGAAAACTCATTCATACACACACACATTGCCTTGTAATAAATGTATTGTACTTTATTACATTTTTCCACTTTTAATCATCCAATACCTTGTATCCAAACTCTTCTTTCTGAAAGGAAATGATTTTTTTAAAACATAAAAATATAAATTCTGCATATTAAAAGTGCATACAAATAAATAAAAGGCATTGACACAGTCTCATGCACTTGCCCTCAAATAAGTTAAAATCCTCTATGGTACAATGGTTTCACCCCAAGAGGAGACACAGCCTCCTTCCCAGAGTATTGTATAGTTAAAAAAAAAAACATTGAAATTTTGATAGCAATATCAAAGGGAGCCTGGGGCACCGGGGAGAGGAAACATCCAATGAGACGTAACATGCAACTCCTTGTACAGGAGAGCAATTCCAGTGTTTGAGGCTCACAACTTTTGGAGCAGGACTGAAAATTCAGTTTTAGCCAAAGGTGAGGCACAATTGGTGAGCAGCCTATGAAATGAATTCTCTGAAGGCCTCCAGCTCTTGGGACAGGTGTAACAGGTGTCACGTTCAGTAAAATGCCTCCAAAGGGAGCAGGACGCCTGGGTCAGTTTCCAAATTGCTTAAAGAATTTCAGCACTTAACATCTGGATTAGGTTGGTTGATACTGTAAAGCAGCCAGCCACACACACACACACACACACGTCTTGGAATTTCCAGTTTACCCTTAATTCTGTAAGATAATGGATTTTTTAATTAAGAAAAATGATGGAGTACTTTCATCTCACCACAGATTAAAACTAAATTTCAGTTACCTCTGCAGATAATGTTGGGGCCTGACCAATTGCTGTGGATTAACAGGCAAATTACAGCAAAGCCAAAAAGAGAATTGCCATTAACATGATTTGAACCGGCATTTCAAAAACAAAACACTTTTTTGACAGCTAATGAGAGGAGCGTCTGTAATGGCTAACAAGGCACAGTACAGGTTTGAGAAAACCTTCTCCTGTGCAAGAGCTGCCTGGGAACCCCATGTGGGGCCAACATCTCTCCTGGTCTAGGATTGCTTTGCAACCAGTGCGCCAGAGGGCCTCCCTCCTTCCCATAAACTGTCGGTTCCCAACCCTCTTGGGCCTCAGGAAGGGAGGCTGGACAGCACTGCCTCCCTGGGCTTGGAAGAAACCTCTTTAAGGTGGGAAGAGGCATCGCAGATCCTGCCACTAAAGGCTGCCAGATGACAGTAACATCCCTCAAATGGCCGGGATAAACACGAGCAGGTTGTTCTTATTTAGAAACAAGATTACACTATAGAAGAAAGCAACAGCCTGCCCCCTTTTAAATATGCCACAGTCCTTTCTGTACCCCCAGAAGTCAACAAGGAACTGCACAAAGGAGAGAGTCTTGTGTGCAAACAAAAGCAAGAGGCTGGGCCCCAGGCTCCTCGACTGCAGGGCCACTCCAGGGACGATGGACAGGGAGTCCTGCCCCAACTCTGACAGCGTAGCCTGTTCCAGCTTGTGAGAGCTGCTTGCATAGTTAATATGAACATGCGGGGGTGGTGGTCAGTGCCATGCAAGTTACCTTCAGTGTCTGCAGGGGGCGGGGGTGGGCAGCTGGCCATGCTCAATATTTATTTCTGCTGCGAATGACAAGCAAAGAACAGTCTACAAATCTAAGTTAAATGTGTCTGGAACATGGAGGTTCACAGTCTAAACATTTAGTCTGACTCAATCATATTGATCATATATATGTTTGAAAGACATAAGCTAAAGCGAGATGCTTGCCATGGTTACAAAGGGCTGCTGTAGGCACCATCTTGCCTGTCAAATATTATACAAAGTTCAAGGTGCCTCTATAATACAATTCCTTGAGGATGTGCTTATAATTTGCATACTAATTAACACTATCCCAAAAACTAGCCCCAAAGAGTGGGAAGCATTCTGAGAT
Source organism: Heloderma suspectum (assembly GCF_057233095.1). Lineage (NCBI taxonomy): Eukaryota > Metazoa > Chordata > Lepidosauria > Squamata > Helodermatidae > Heloderma > Heloderma suspectum. The sequence goes on along the minus strand of NC_139469.1, from coordinate 36,404,284 downwards.
GTGGAACTCAACTGTCTTGTAATGGCAAGGGTGAGTGGTCGCCACCCATGGCATGAAGAAACCGGTCTCATGCCGCATGAAATAGGTGTGTGTGTGGGGGGGCTTCCTGTAGCTAATTACTTACCCCACAAAGAGAATTGCTGAGTCGCATGTCAGCCGCTTCCTACACACTATCGTATTCTGGTGTCAAACACTCATCCTGGATGCAAAGCTGACTTGTCCAAGGGGGATTAAGTGCCCCCCACCACTGACAGCTCTGTCTTCTTAAAGATTCAGCACTGGGGCTTCTGAAGTCTGCTCAAGACAAGAGGATCACTTTTTCCCTAAATTAAATGAGATCTGCTGGCAGAGGGAAAGCCAGATGCAAGTCCACGCAATGGCCTGATCCCGCTGGGCCAACGCAAGGCGGCCGGGCAAAGCTGAGCAAGGCCCCTCCACGGAGTCTGTGCTTTAATGCAGCAGGATGCTCAGCCCACCCTTTTCTGGAAGAGCCATTGTGACCGGGGGGGGGGGGCACATCATGCATTCCCTGTTCTATTTCGTGTGGACATGCTGAGATCAGCCAGCCCTGGTGATACAATCACTCCCTGTGGCCAGGAAATCAACTATTCTTCCCCTCGATTTCAAAGAAGAGCATATGAGAGTTGAGTGCATGAAAGCTCCTCATTTTACTTGTTGGAGGAGAGATGTTACCACATAGGAGCCGGCCTGCAAGGGGTTGCCAGCTGTCCCTTTCCATGGGCATGTGGACAGGCATCCTTGCTTAACATATTCAAGGGCCCAGGTTCCGAGGAGGTGCGAAATGAAAGCTTCAGCTGCCACTTTTCAGGGCTGCGGGCGGCATTGAGAATCAGCGCCAGAACAAAAGAGCAAGGTCCACTGTTCCTGTATGTCGATGAAGAGAGAATATCCTAGCTGTGTTGTGGAATCTACAATTCGACAGTGGCAATGCCAGCTCCAGCTGAACTGGGACAAGCTGCTGAAGGCCAGGCCCAGTGCAGTGCAGAGGGAACAAGCGAAACAGGAAGCTGCGTATTAAGGGGCTGAAATCTTGTTACCTAAAATTCTAAAGCAGGAACAGCCAGAAAAATGCAGGCTTCATGCATCAGTAAGGTAACCTTGCCTAGGGAAGGAGCACATCTGCCACTCAGAATTAAAATGACAAAGGAGCAGCTTGTCAGAGATGCCTATGCAAAATTCCCTTCTGGCAGGATGAAGCAAGAGGATAAAGGAGGCTGTAACTGAGGTGCTAGGCAAGGAAGGGGAAGAAGGAGGCGGGTGACATAAGCACAAAGTACCCAGAAGGACTCGGGGGTAACAGCAGGGGGGGGGGAGCGGGGAAGAAGACACATCACTGAGCCCCAACTGAGCACCGTGCAAGATGGCACCACACCTAAAAAGGTTGCGTCTGAATGGCCATTCACTGCCAAAGCTACATGAAATAAACAGCAAGGTAGATGATGATGAGAAAGGAGAGGGAGGACCATGAAACCTGAGGAAGGGCCTGAACCTTTACAAGAGCCTAGTTCCAGCTAGGACCAAACAAGCCTCCCACAAAAACGGAAATGCCTCCCCTCTCCAGCCAGGAATGCTGCAGCAGGAATTCAGCCCACAAAGGAGGCGTGTGCGTGTCTGAGTGGGCAGTCAAGCATCCCCCTCTACGGACTGCAGAGGACACCCACCACATGCAACCCCCTTCAGCTGAACTGCCCTCTCCCCGTGCAGACTGTCAAGGCCCCGGCCTCCTGATTTCTGAGCTGCTGACTGGCCCCTCCCCTCCCTTGATCCGCGCAACACTGAAGGGTGGAGAAGACATGAAAAGAGATAAGTAACCAGGCAGGACAGGCTTTAAAAACAAACAGACAAACAAACAAACCTGCTGGAATAATACTAAAAAAAAACCTACACCCATCTATGAGAGAGAATGGACCTTTTCCCAGAGTCTTCTGTTCCCTCCAGTACTGGCTGAGCATTTACCTGAGAAACAACATTAGCGTTGAAATATTGCCCTTTAAGAAGCTTGGAAAATGGGGTGCCAGGGGTGGGGGGCGGGGGGCAAAGTGACAGTCTTGCCTTCCACAGTGTCCCTTTGCAGCTCTTTTGTGGCTCACAGAGCTGGCTACAGCCTGCTCAAGGCAGATGCCAAGGGCAAGCAAGCTTGGCAACATCGACACAGCTAGCCATGGACATCTTCCAGAGTTGCTCTCTGAACGAAAAAGTGGTTAGGCGCCCTGAAAAGGCTTCTGTACAGACTGCGGTTCTGCTATGGGGCCAGGTGAGCGATCGGGTCCTTTGGCAGTCCCCAGCCTGCTCCTAAGACCAGCCGCTGCCCCGCCTGTCATTATTTGGTATGATGGCGGAATCAGAAGGCGCTTCAGCAGTAGTGGAATTTTCCTTGAACACACCAGGCACATGAACAAAAAAGGAAAGGAGGAAAGCAACCCAGTGGGTTGCAGCGTATCACTGAGATGTGGAAGATGGCCGTGCAGAGGAGGGCGTGCTGGAAGGGAGCTTGCGCAAGGCCTTGTCCGCCACCATTTTGCCACTGCTGGCCGACTGGGTGCTGGCCCCCAGCTGGGCCGACTTGGGCTTGCAGTTCGTGAGCAGCACATGCTTGGCAGGAGAGGCGGCGGCATCTTTCGTGGCAGGGCTGGCCTGAGTGTTGCTCTTGCCCAGCTTCTCCGGGGGCAGGTTTTTGCCAGCTGCCTTGGAGGAGCTGCCTGCCACCTTTTTGGACAGCATGGTGGTCTTGCCCAGGTCGGCCGACCTCCGTGTTTCTTTCTGGCGCAAAGCAGATTTGAAGAAGGACAGCCCTTTGTCTTCCGACTTGCTGTCCCTCTTCAAGCTGGACCGGGGACCTGCCGGGGGTGAGCGGAGACTGGCCATGGAGGAACTGCGCACATGCGCAGTGTCAGCGGCTTTGCCCTCACTGCGCGACTGGCCGATCCGCGGGGAAGTCGTTCGAGAGCTGGTGGGGACGCTTGCCTTATCAGAGCCCAGACTCAGTTTGGAGCCCTCCCTGCTGAGGCTGCGGTCTGAAGTTCTGCCCTTGCCAGCAGCAGGGCCGTGTCCCCGCACAGACGAACCTGAAGAGTTTCTTCTCATTGTAGCAGATGAAGAGGAGGAGGAAATGGACTTCTGTTTCTGCTGAGTGGAGAGGGCGGCAGCTGCTTCTTGGGTCTTCATGCCAGTGGCCTTTCGGCTCTGCCCAGAAGCCGGGGAGCCATGCCGCCCGCTTGCCCGGCAGGAATCCAGCCTGTTCTGGGACCGGGATCCCTTTGGCAGACTCTTAGATGGAGGGGGAGAGGTAGCAGATTGGCAAGAAGTCAGGGAATCCTGACTAGACAAGACCGCCCTCCCTTTCCTCAAGCCTTTGTCTGGCTCAGGGGTGTCTTTGGAGTGGGCTGCCTTTTGTGGGGTGCCACCTGCTTTTGCCGGGGACAGTACCATCCCACTGAAGCTTCTGCCTTCCTTGACTGGAGAGCTTTCGACAGAATCACTCTGATCAACAAAGGCTATCTGATTGTTGTTATCAAAAGGGCCCAGAGCAGGGCAGTTCCTGTCTATCTGCATGCTAGTCTTGCTATAGGAGTCCGCACACAAATTGGATTTCCACACAGGAGTTTCATCTCTGAAGACACCCTCCATGACTGCCAGGGGAGCCCTACCCACAGTTGGATGCTCCTGCCGGTGGCTGCTGCTGTCAGTGGACTCAAGGTAACTGCCAGAAAGACTCCTTAAGCTACCGAAGCATGAGGTGGAGACTTTGTCATCTGCAGACTCCCCAATCCTCTCCAGTGTGGAAGCTGAGCTGTGAACTGGGGAGTCCCCAGAAAAGCGTGACGGTGAGTTGGAGCGCATCTGCAGCTTCGCAGACAATGACCACGAGGGGCGGATCCCGTTCTCGCTCACGGCCAGGGGGCTAGTAACAGAGGATCTGGAAGACAAGCTCTGGCGCTGGACGCTCCTCACAAAGGGCCGAGTTGAAAACCCACCTGCAGAGCACAAACAGACATGAGATCTTCAGACACAGCATAATCCTGAACATGAATTCAGGCACAAGCAACATACACTCTTTCCTCCCTCCCAAAACTGCGCCAGCCTGGCCTCATCACTCATAAGAACATCAGAAGAGCCATGCTGGACCATACCAAAGGCCCATATCATCCAGCATTCTGTTCCCACAGTGGCCAACTAGGTGGCTGTCAGAAGCCCACAAGTAGGATATGAGCACATGAGCACTGCCTGCTCGTGTTCCCCAGCAACTGGCAGTCAAAGGCACACTGCCTCTCATCTTGAGGTAGCCACTGACAGCCTTCTCCTCCATGAATTTGTCTAATCCCCCTTTAAAGACATCCAGGTTGGTGGCCACCTTGTGACAGTGAATTCCATAGTTTAACTATATGCTGTGTGAAGGCTTTCTTTTTATCTGGCCTTGCAACTCATGAGAAGACCATGGTGAATCAGACAAAGGTCCATCTAGTCCAGCATCCTGTACACACAGTGCTCAACCAGCTGCCCACAGGAAACCCCCCACAAGCAGGACATGAGTGCAACAGCTCCCTCCTGCCCACCTTCCCCAGCAACGGGTGTACATAGGCATACTGCCCCTGGCACTGCAGGAAGCACAGAGCTATTGGACTAGTAGCCACTGATAGTTTTATCCTCCATGAATTTGTCCAACCCGCTTTGAAAACCATCCAAAGTGGTGGCCATCACTACATCTTGTGATAGCAAATTCCATAGTTTAACTCTACGCTTTGTGAAGGGGTCCTTCCTTTGATCTGTCCTGAACCTCCCACCAATCAGGTTTATGGGATGACCCCATTCTAGTATTTTGAGAGAGGGAGAAAAATGTCTCCCTATCCACATTCTCCACACCATGTATAATTTTGTACACCTCTATCATGTCTCCCCTTACCCTCCTTTTTTCTAAGCCAAACAATCCCAGCTGTTGTAACCCTCTCTCATAGGGGAGATGCTCCAGCTCCTTGATCATTTTAGTTGCCTTTTCTGCACCTTTTCCAGCTCTACAATATCTTTTTTTAGGTGCGGTGACCAGAACTGTACACAGTATTCTACATGTGGTTGCATCATAAACTTGTATAAAGGCAGGATGATATTGTCAGTTTTATTCTCAATTCCTTTTCTAATTATGCATACATAGAGTTTGCCTTTTTTACAGAAGCTGCACACTGGGTTGATGTCATTGACCTGTCTACCCCAACCCCAAGATCTCTTTCTCGGTTGGTCACTGCTAGCTCATATCCTATCAGGTTATACTTGAGGTTGGGATTTTTTGCCCCAATGTGAATCGCTTTACATTTGCTTATATTGAATGGCATTTGCCATTTAGATGCCCATTTTCCTTGTTTGGAGAGATCCTTTTGGAGCTCCTCAAAATTCCTGTTTTGTTTTAACCACCCTAAATAATTTGCTGTCATCAGAAAACTTGGCCACTTCACTGCTCACTCTGAATTCCAGATAATTTATGAACAGGTTGAAAAGTGTTGGTCCTAATACAGATCCCTGTGGAACCCTGCTATCTACTTCCCTCCATTGGGAGAATTTACCATTGATTCCTACTCTCTGCTTTCTGTTCTTAACCAGTTACTGACCCATAAGAGGACCTCTCTTCTTATTCCATGGCTGCTAAGTTTGCTAGGGAGTCTTTAGTGAGGAACTTCATCAAAAGCCTTTTGGAAGTCCAAGTAAACAATGTCTACTGGATCACCCCCGGTCTACATGTTTATTGACACTCTCAAAGAACTCTAAAAGGTTAGTGAGACAGGACTTTGCGGAAACTGTGTTGTTTCTTTTTCAGCAGGGCTTGTCCTTCTATATGCTTACTAATTTTATATTTAATAATACCTTCAACCAGTTTACCCGGAACAGACGTTAAGCTAACCAGTCTGTAATTTCCTGGTTCTCCCATGGCTCTGGAGGAGCCTGGGCCCTCAGTAATGCCTGCCTGGGCCCTATCCCCATAGGAGGAGAGGGAATCTGCTCTGGAGGCAGAAGAGGAGAGGCCCCCAAGCCTCCAGGAGCAACAGAGACTGAAGAGGCAGGCCAGACTCCTTGACCCCAGGAAAAATACCTGGCTGCAGCAGAGGACTCTTTGGGAGTAGGGTGTTCTCGTCATGAGGACACTCTTTTCAGAATCTACTAACAAGCAGCAGCCGGATCCTGGGCGGGTTTCTGACAGCTTTTGCTTAAGAACAGCAATTGGGAGCTGGAAGAGTTGCTGGAAACAATGTTGACCACACCTTCCTACATCCAGTTTCCCTTGCCTTGACTCCAGACTGCTGTGTTACTTTGGAACGTATTTGCCTATGACCTGTTTGCCTGTGGCCAACCCGACCTTTTGCCTGATCCCTGTTTGGGCTGACCACCTTGGAACTCTTGGGACTCTTGAACCTGCACTGCTAGACTCAGACTTTGGAACATGACAAGAGAGCTTTCTCCTGTGCCACTCCCAAATTGTGGAAAGTGCTCCCCTTGGAGTTACAATCAGTCTCTACTCTCTGCTTTTAGAAAAGGTGTCAAGACATATCTCTTTAACTTGGCCTTTGTTTCATTCAAATTCATTTCAAATTGTTTCATTAATAGTGTGATTTTTCATTTTTGATTATGGCTTCCCATATTTTATGTTTTTAATGATTTTTTAATGATTTTATTTTTTTATTGTTGCACCTTGGTGTCTCTGGAACAGAAAAAATAAATCTGTCCTCAATTTTCCACCATTCAGCTTCACTGGATGACCCCATTGCGTTCTAGTTTTATGAGAGTGGGAGAAAAACATCTCCCTATTCACTTTCTTGATTCTCTGCATAGTTCTATACACCTCAATCACAGCCACCCTCTGCTATGAACAAGGCTTTTATAGGCAGAGAAACCAGGAAAATACACAGAGTACAATTTGCGGACAATGGTCAACTAAGAGCAGCTGCCAAAATGTTACTCAGGAGTATGTTCTTCCCTCTTGCATGCTGAACAACTAGGGGGCAAACTCCGCATTTGTCATTCAGAGGCCCCTGGGCACGCTACAGTGGGTTCATCTGCAGACATGAGAGAGAAGTGCTTGCGCAAAGGACAGTCTGGAGGGTCCATAGCTCAGTGGGACAGGACACCTGCTTGGCATGCAGGAGGTCCCAGGTTCGATCCCCAGCTTCTCCAGGTAGGGTGAAGAAAGAATCCTGCCTGAAACCCTGGAGAGCTGCTGCCAGTCCGTGTCGACAATACTGGGCTAGATGGGCCAATGGTATAAGGCAGCTTCTTCAGTATAAGGCAGCTTCCTATGTTCCTAATGCGAACTTCCCCACCAGCCTCCCCAAAGCACCTGAGCAACAGTGCCAACACACAGCCGCTCAGGAAAGTCCCACCTCAGCAGTCCCCACTGTTAATTTTTCAGGCATTCCTCTGGCTCTGAGTAGAATCCTCTCTCAGCAAAGGCCAAGGCAAATCCATGAGCAAACACCAGCGGGGGAGGCCTGCTCCCTCCCACCATCACTGAGAACAGCCATGTGCATGTCTCCACAGAGATGTGAAGCAGAAGAAGATGGCCTGAAAGAGCTCCCCCTCTCCTCTCTGGGGAACTGGCTACTGGTTCCTCCCAGTATTGCAGGGGCAGCTGGTTGCTGCAGGGGCAGCTGAACGGCAGTGGAGGAGTCCAGTGCCCTAGATCAGATGGAAGAGCTCCCCTGCTGGGATCATTCATGAAGGGATGCAGCGGATCCCCAAAGAGTGCATCAAGAGCAGGCCAGAGCACCCTTGAGATCACACGCACCGTCATCTTCGCTCCTTTCCCCCATCAGCTCCACGGATTCCGAGAGAGAAGCCAGCGACGTGCGCCTGGAGGAGGCTGCGGAGGCGACACTGGGCTGCTTGCTGCCTGGGAGCCGGCTCACCCAGTGCTCACCCAGCGAGGAGCTTGTGGAGCCTGCAGGAGGAGGAGGGCGCTGTGGTCAGACCGGAGGGGGCAGAAGGGGCAGAAGGCATGCCAAGCCGTGGCCCAGGAGGACTGAGCAGCACGCCCGCGCATGCCCGCGCAGGATCCAGCCAGAGCTGCCACAGGGAAAATGCACCGTTACCAGGGGCACCGACTGGGGCAGGGCATGCGCGTGTGACCGCCTCAGCCCCGAGATCAGAGCTGCCAGTTAGTCGCAGTGCACGGCCAGCATCTGTTTGCACATTAGAGGGAGAAGAGGAGAGCCTACCCCAGTGCAGCTGAGCTCTCCACACAACCTTGCTGACACATGCACAAGCTCAAACTGCCCCTGGGAAGGGAGACAACCACCTTTCCACTTCCCTCCACTCCAGAGACACTGTACAGCAAAAGGGATGGTTGCTCCTACATGGGGATGGCCATTTATTTTTCCATACAAGGCCTCTGGTAAGGAAAGGGCAACAACATTGTTTCCCTTCCCAGGGCCATTTTGAGGCTTGCATTTGCACACACGATACAGCTGCAAACCAGCAGTTCAGAGTTAAAAGAGTGAGAAAGAAAGCAGATAAGTCAAAAAGAAAGAGATGAAAAGAAAACCATCACTGGGCACCTCAGCTCATAGTAATCCCCCACACTGCTGCCACTGAGCCTTTATTTTTTTGCATTTAAAGCGGCGGGGGGGGGGGGGATGCCCGGGTAATTAACTGAAGGGGAATCGGTTCTGGAGCAGGATCTGGATCGTCTGGGTGGGAAATTAATTGGGGCAATGGTTAAATTGCTTGAAGAGCTGATCCAGATGATCTGCAGTGCAAATTAACTGAAGAATTTATTTGGCATTATTTGGATGGGGAATAAATTGGTTTCCTTATGTGCAATTTAAATTCTAAATGTACATATATGCATTATATACATATAAGTTATCATGTAGAAATTTTATGCCAATGTGTGCCCTATGGGCCTGGGCCCGGGTCATCTCGGTATCTAATCACACTCCTGCATTGTTGCTGAGAGGCCAAGAAGAGAAGGAACACTTGTTCGTGCTGTGGTGGAGGGGGCGTTTCCAGCCAGGAAAAGGCGTGGGGTGTCTTCCAACAGACAGAACAAAGCAGCAACACTTGAGCCCAGCACAGGAGACCAATGAAGAGCCAAGGAAGCAAAAGAAAGGCTGAGAGCCTTAAGAAGACAGGGTGGCCGCTGAGAACATTCACCAAGTCGAGAAGCAATGTCAGCAGACAGGTGGCAGGTTCCCAGAACACAAGACAGGACCACTTCTGTGGACTTGGGGATTTCTCCCACAGCAACGTGTCTTTCTGGACAAGGCATCCCAATGCCCATCCAATGGAGGAAGCCAGAGGACAGCAGCTGCCGCTCAGGCATTTACCTGCCACAGAGCTGTTGGCGGACCAGGAGGGAATGGCAGTCCGCCTCTGATAGAAGAGGATGTAGGCCGTCTGCTTGCACACTTCATTTTCAGCCAGCTGCTGCACATCACTGTCATCAAAGCAGTACCACAGACCATCAATGGAATTCTTGCAATAGGCTGCAAGAGAATGCCGGGGTTAGGGGACAGGCTCGATGAAGCCCGGCTTCCCTACTTCCTCCATCCTCCTCCCAAAAGAGAGGGGGAAGTGAAGCTGTCAGACTGGGCTGAGAGCTGCAGAGCACCACGTGCTGCCCTCTGCAAGGGGCAATGGCCAATACTCCCTAAGGACAAAGGAGACCAGCCCTGCCTCAAGACCAAAGGGGTGTCAGAGGGGCTCCCTGGGCACGCCAGAGGAAATCCCAACATTTCTCTGGCCCTTGGCTAACTTCCTTGTCAGAGGAGAGCAGGAGCAAGCCAGGAAGCCTGCAAGCAATGGGCCAAATGGCAGCACCTAACCAGAAGCACAGTCCGGTCACCTGTGTAGTGCCCCCCCTGCATGGTGCCATGGTGGTTGCACACAGCATACAAGTCGTAGATGAAGTCGTCCGGGTCTCTCCCCAGGCCGTAGGGACGCCTCCAGGGGGACCAGTGAGACGGCAGGCTCCAACTGCTCTGGCTCCGTTTGACAACATGAGGCGTCATGTCCAGGCCGGTCAGAGGGAATCTGACCATGTTCTGGAGCTTCATCCTTCTGTCGCCTTCCTGCTTGAAGAAAAGGGTACAGGCTGCAGCTAGCAGAAACAAGCGCAAGCTCAGGACGTTGCCTGAGAGGAGCTGCGAACGCCCAGCCCCCAGGAGGCCCCAAACCCTCCCCCCCCCCCCGAGGCTGCTCAGGCAAAGGCAGGAAGGGAACAGCACTGCACAGGAGAAGCCTCCAGGCGCTGATGCCCCAGAGGTGGCTAGTGCCGGAGGAGTGCAGCCCCCCAACTCATTGAGGGGGAGAAGGCCAGACTGCCCCTGCCTGGAAATAGCTCGGTGGACTGTGTGGAGGCAGTGGCAGTCTGTGCCAACAAAACCAAGCCCAGTGCCAGCCCCTTCCTGCGGAGCCCCGTGCCCCCCACCCCAGCCCCCGCTCCTGTCACCTGTCGGAAGCGCTTCAAGTGAACGATGAGGATGTCGGGCAAGGTCCAGAGGCTCAGTGTTATGCTCCCTTGCTGCAGTTGCTTACAGTGGGGGCAGCGCCAGGCATCATCCGGAGCCAGCTACAAGCAGAGACATGGCAGTGCTCTCAGACCCGACTCAGCCTGCCCGCCCGCCCTGGCAAGTGGCCTTCAGGGGCACTGACAAGGTCAGTTCCTTAAAAGCAGGGAAGAGGAAAACATAGGGAATGAACTGCCCTGTGCCATCAGGCCACGCACAGAGGTGCCTAGCCATAGTGGGCTCTCCCACGCTGGAGGCGTTCAAGACGAGGCTGGACAGCCATCTGTTGGGGATGCTCTGACTTGGATTCCTGCACTGGGCAGGGGGTTGGACTCGATGGCCTTGTAGGCCCCTTCCAACCCTACTATTCTCTGGTTCTATGATTCTATCCTCCAGGGAAGCCGTGCATTTTTGTAGTCTGAGAGTGTACTCTTCACTTTGTCATGTGTCTGTACTGGGGAGCGTTAGATTTCAGACACTGAAATGGCAGGCAAAGCGCTGTGCCACGTCTTCACTCACAGCCCAAGCCAGCGTCGTCCCGAACTTTCAGGGGGCAGGGAGGGAGGGAGGGAGGGAGGGAGGGAGGGAGAGAGACAGGCAGGCAGGCAGCCAGCCAGCCAGCAGATGAATAGTACAAGGAAGAGGCAACCTTTGGGCAGGCAGGACAGCAAGAGCTTCTCTGGCCATGAAGGGTGACATTTCTGTTGCGATGAACACTCCAGGAGAGGAACGCACGGGCCACAGAGTCTCTCACCTGCTCCTCTTTGGTGTATAGTTGGAAACACTGCGATAAGGTGCAAGACTGAGGCTGATGGTGGAGCTCCCTCTGCTGGCGGACACTCTCAGCGTCAGGGACATACTCCTCCTCTGTCCTGATGAACAAGCTGCAACAAGGAAGTGTGGAATTCACTTCCCCCGTCCTGGACTGCAGGCAGGCTAGCAGCACGCAGCCGAGTGAGGCTCTGCGGCCCCTTCAGAAACCTAAGGAAGCATCTGTGGAAGATCACTTGGCATCCAGCCCACATCAAAGCCAGGAAGCCAGGACCCCAGCTGCACCACAGCCTGTGCAAGAACCAGCTTACGGAGGCAGGGAATCTGCCCACAGCAGCCGCTGCTCTGTCACATGTGTGAAAAGGACATTTCCAGCCAAAGTCTGCTGCTTCCCCACTGTACTATTAGGAAGAATGTGATACTTACTACTCTTTCGTTTCCTTGTCCCATTCTACGACTAGCTTCACATGAGGGGTCCCACCTTGCCCACATGACTTTAGGGCTCTGCAAAGAAAACACCACGCTAACGAAAAAGCATCCTAAAGGTGTTGCATGTGGAAGCCATTAGTGCATTTCTCTCTCTCTCTCTCTCTCTCTCTCTCTCTCTCACACACACACACACACACACACACTCACCACCTGCCACCCCCACCAGGAACACACATAAGGAGGAACCCAGCTGGGGCTAGGAGGTCATCCATTCAGATTTAGTGATAGCATCATAGGCAGCATACTGAAGAGGAGCCAAGAGCCAGTCCACAGAAACAGTTTCCTCTCATCAGGACCAACAGCAGTCCAAGCAGAACCAAAGCGAGGCCAGCCAGCCGCAGAGGCTTCTGTGCCCCTAAGAAGGGGCTGGCCACAGACAGCACAGCACCAGGGTTCACCGGTGCTGGACAGACTGAGAGGCACTCTGTGAGCCCAGCACTGTGTGCCCCTGCGAAACCGCCACCTACTAGCCCGTACGTGGGACAAAGCCCTCGTTCCCCACCCCATAAGAGAAGTCGGCACTCACATCTCTCCACCCACATCCTCCTCAAAGAAAGAAACCACGCTCACCGTTCCACCATTAAGTGGCAGAGAGGCCGTTCTTCCTGAGGTAACAGGTATGTTATGCCCACAGCACTGACCACTCGCAAGCTGAATGGACAAACCTACATTTAATGGTAGAAGAGAGGAGAAGTTGAGTCCATTCTGAGGAAGTGGAGATGATGGGTAGAAAGGGACACACGCTTTCACACAGGAGGAGAGAATGCTATATAGGCTCCCCGGTGGGTACAGCTGCTGTGCGATTACCTCCAACTCATGAGCACCTGTCCTGTGGCCCCCCTGCCCCCCAGGGTGGCATGAATCAATCAGATGGGCAGAATGCACCATCCAAAGCCCATCAAGAGAAAATACCTTGGAAGCCTAGCACCTATTCTAAGTGGACCTTCTCTTCCTCCCTTGGTTCTCCACATAATTCCAACATAACAAAAGAAAAGAGCAGCAATTTCACATGGAGCTCTTGGGGCTGCTGATTATACTCTTGGTATAGTCAATTCCTCCATTAACCAAAAATGTGAGCAGCAATGTTGCTTTTTTAAAAAAAACAACAACAACCCTACAATTGGATTGGCCCTCGCTACTTTAAATTTGCTCCCTCCAACTGCGGTGCACAAGGCCCAGTTCCAGTCTCTCTTACCTGAACGCAGGCAGAGGGACGCAGAAAATACTGCATCTTCTCCAAGATTTCCTTCTGCAGAAGGTCCCAAGGGATTGTCTTCTCTAAATGCAGCACAAAGGGCTGGCCAAGTCTGTAGTGGGGAGAAGGACCATTAAGCTGGATCCATCTCAAGCCACTCAACAAGGATATTCCCATCCCCACTCCACCCTGGCCCCAGCCTTCCAAATCTGGCACAGCTCCGGTAATGCTGACAGTGCCACCAGCGATCTGGGTCTTCAGGAAAATTTTCAGATGACCTGAATTTATTGGAAGTCAGTTTAAAGCACAATCCTATTACCCAGAAGTAAGTCCCCATTGAATTTCATGCAGCTCACTCCCAGGTAAGGGGGTACAGGATTGCAACCTTAGCATTTTTGACGTATTTAGTTGACAAAATTTACACAGTAAGCTATGATAACTGTACATGCCATATAAATGCCTCTTTGAATTTGCACTGAAATATTTGATTAGCTGAAAAATAACAGTAAGAGGCACTTAATGTGGTTTAAATATTCAAACAAATTCAAAGCTTAATTTGGAAATTAGTTAATTTCATTGGACTATTTATACATATTTTTAAGACATGACAGCTAGCTCAACAGCACACACATTCTTATATTGTTTTAGATTTTAAGAAGAAAAGTGAAGGTACTGCAAACTGTTAACATACTAATTTCAGCACACCCAAGGAGCGATGCTGTCATACATGTGTGCACACTTTCTAGGAACAGTCGCCTGAAAATGTTAATTTCAGTTCTGAATGCCCGCTCTGACTGGTATCGTATCTGTTAATTAGGTTACTAAGTAACTTTATAAAAGCGTGCATTTTTAGAAATGGACCATCTTCCAGCCTACATCAGTGAGATACGCTCAGGCTAAAGCTGCAGCTACCTTCCTCCAGCTTTGCCGGGGGACCCAGCTGCACCCTTTCCTGGAAAAGGGAATGCGACCACCCCAATACATCCCATGGCAACCTCTCCTGTAGACTACTGTAATGTGCTCCTTGGCACTACCTTTGAAAAAGGTTCAGGAACAACAACGGTCTAAAATGCAGCAGTCGGGATCCTGAAGGGACCCTATGGCCACCTTGCACTGGTTACTAGTTTGTCTCAAAGTGCCGGGCTTAAAACTCAAGAACTGGGGGATCTGACAGACCACCTTCTCCACACGGTTCTTCGTGTGCCTTGTGACCACGTGATCCCCTCACTTGTGAATTTGGAGCCAGCTAGATTTGGGGCTTTCTCTATGGCAGCAGCCCAGCCTCTCTTTGGAACTCCCTTCCCAGAGAAGAGTACATAGCTGACTCCCTTGAAGTCTTCAGGTCACCACCAAGACCTTTACTTTTAGGAAGGCTTGTGTTTTGCTGGGTTAGTGATTTATTTCTGGGGTCTCAACTTGGTGGTTTGGTTTATTACGCCAAAATAAATGTCTTCATCCTAGTGTGCTTGCAGACTAGGCTTTTAGCTTGTAATCACCCTGGGGGGTGTGGGGGGTCCAGACAACATCTTCCATTTGTAACCCTCCCCGTGTTTTCCCACCGCTTCCTCCATTGTTTTTCTCACCAGAAAAAAAATCTATTAAGGAGGAAAGGACTGAATAAGTGCACAATGTCTTTTGATTGGTAGTGCTAGGAGCCCTCTGTCTGGAAGCATTCCTCGTTTGACCTCCTCTGGACAGACTCCAATTTGCCAATACCCTTCTTAAAATGTGGCGCCAGCACTGGACACAGTATTCCAGATGCAGCCTGACAGTGCAGAATACAGCAGAATACAACTATTACTTCCCATGATCCACCCACTCTATTTCTGTTAAAGCAGCCTAAGATTGCATTAGTTTTTTTTAGCAGCTGCATCACACTGCTGTCTTATGTTCGGCTTGTGATCAACCAGGATACCTAGATCCTTTTCACATGTGCTGCTCTCCCTCATCCTATACTTGTGACTTTGGGTTTTTTGTACAGGACAGGATATTTATCCCTGCTGTATTTCTTCTTACTGGTTTCAGTGTTCCAGCCTGTCAAGGTTGTTTTGAATCCAGATTGTGTTTTCCATGGTATTAGCCATCCCTCCCAGCTTTGTGTCCTCTGCAAATTTGAGAAACATTCCCTCCAATCCCTCATCCAAGTTACTTTTACAAATGTGATAATTAATAATGAACAACCCCCGACTGTGCTCTTCAGGTAAACTGGCTTATTCCCCTTCCCTCCTCCAAAAAAGTTTGGAAATTGATTGGACCAGAATAAGCTATTTCTCTCTCTCTCTCTCTCACACACACACACACACACACAGCCCAAATTGGGAAGTAGCTTGACATATTCCAAGCCAAGCCAAGCCCATTCAAACCCCACCATACTCGATTCCTCCAGCCCATGCCATGAGCTTCCAAAACTCCTCCCAAATTATCATGCAGCTGCAGCAGAAGCTGCAGAAAGGAGGTCTCTCCTTCCACTTCCTGCAGGAAAACTGAATTTGGCTCATTGCCAAGACAGCACAAATTACCAATGTAGAGGAAGGAGAGAGACCAGCAACATGATTGGGAGGGAGGGAACAGAGTTCTGTGGCTCATATTAAAATCTGAACCAGAAAAATACCTGGAAGGGTCATAATGCTCATCTCCTATTCGAGGCAAGCATTGTGAACTACCAAAATTCAGATTCTGGTCCAAGAAATTACATTGACATCTCTACTGACCATTGGCAGGGTACAAGCAACATCCTTTGCTCTTGGCTTGTGATCAGAATATGAAGATGTTTCTGGATAGGTTCAGAATTTAACTGTTCACCACTTAAATTTCACTTTGACTGGGTTTGCATGACACATGGGTAACTAGCTATGATGGGTTGTCATATCATCCAAACCCAGACCGCTTCCCACAGGATGGCTTATTTTTAGCAACAAGTTACCCTGACAACACATAGCTTGTTCTAGGGGTTGTTCAATCCACAATAGGCTGTCATGTTGTCCATACCCGGGGCAGCAATTTCATCATGGGTTGTGGGTATTGACTACAGAGCCACTTGGCAAGAGCAACAAAACCCCCTGCCACGCTTTGAGATCTTGCCCTTGCCACCCCCAGTGGCAGCCTCTCCACCGACGCCCAAGCAGCACTTTGAAGCAACCATCACTGGTTCTCCACCTTTAAAAAAAAAAATGGTCGCAGAAAATTGCACAAATGTGTTCATATTTTTTTATATTATTTTTTGTTGTTGATCTTCCACAAGTGCACAACTGCACTCTTACAGCTGTCTGTCTGATATGGTAGTCTTGTCTAGTCGATGTTGTTGTATGTTTCAGCTATCACAGGGAGTGATGAAATGGAGCAGGTGACATACATGGAAACTGACTAGGTGAGACTGCATATAAGTTAATTTGCGCACAGTTGCCATGGACCAATTGCCGAGTTGTCAACTGAAAAGCACCAAAAAGGGGGGGGGGACATGTAGGTGCACCAAAAGTGCGGGGGACAATATCTCCCCCTTGGCAATGTGCTCCTGTTACTTTTAAGTGTTGAACTGACACTTCTCAGTGCCCTCCACCTCTTCATCACTTCCCTGAGTGACCAGCCGCTCCAGAAAGGGAAGATAGATTGGCTCTCCCTCACACACACTTTTCACAGCTCCTTTTCAGAGCACCTACTGCTCCAGAAAGGAGCTGCAAAAAGGGGTGGGGGACAACTTGGAAACTGGACCCTGGCAACTATGCTTGAATTAGCCTATATGCAGTCTTACCTTGTCAATTTCCTTGTCAATTTCCTCAGTGCTCCCTTTGACAGCTGAAACATACAAGGTATTGACCAGGCAAGACTACACATATGAGACAGTCTTGCAAGTGCACAAGTGTGCTCTTAAAAGACAGACACATTAAAAAACAAAAACAAATTACAAACACAGTTTTGCAATTTTCTTGGGCTGAAAATGTTTTAAAAATACAACCCCAATTAGGCTCCAAAAATGTAAAGAACAGCTGCAAATAAAAAGGGGCAGCAATCGGAGCGGGGGGGGGGGAGGGACAGGACGGATTCTGCCGCGAAGGACACTGGGATACCAGCTGGAGGACTGAGGGGGAAGGAGGGGAAGAACAAACCATGGTGAGCCTGATCACTTATTTGCAGACTGGCTTAGCGTGACGTGTGAAAGCGGGCTATATTTAAATAACCCAGACTGGCTTACACTGGTTTTTTTTTTTAAAGTAACAGAGAAACAACTATAAAAAATACACAGTACAGTATCAAAAACCAGCATAAAGAAAATTAAGCCAGGGTATCATCGTTGCAGAAATCACAATGCAGTGGTTACCTCTTTCCCTGCTGTCCAGTGCATGCTCTGTTACACACCAACACTACAACCTTGTCACTTGCTGCCGCCGCCGCTACCCTAGTATTGGCGTTCTCCAGCCTCCCGTGGGTGTAAGGAGAAGCCCTATGATGGTCAACACCATATTTCAAGTGATTCAGGTTACTATTCACATGAATTCCTGAAACAGAGTGAAGAAGAGATTTCATGGTCAACTCGCACCAAAGACCACCTGAGTGATAAGTCTGGTGGAAGCCATCAAGCCACAGAAACAGCATGTCAAAAACATGTGTGTTTTTTGGGTGGGTTTCTGTTTTTTGCTGAAGAGAAAGGGCCTGAAGCAACTATGGGAGAGGACTGGGGCGGGGGGGGGGGAAGCATTAAGTTTTTATCCCCTCATCTGGAGCCCCACTATGCAGATCCTCTGGAGAAGAGAAGTCTGGAAGGCAGAGATGTCAAAGAACAGAGTCAGGAGATGTCTATAGGACATGCAGCCCATCGGACCCACCGAAAGGCTTGTCCAGCCCAACTTACCTCTCTGGCTTAGAATCCCCTCAGGCCGGAAGATCTCTGGAGTCTCGAAGGCAAAGATACAGTCACTCTCTTGCACCGTGTCAAGGTCATCCAAGTCAGAGAAAGAGCGATGGAACCCATCATAGTACATCTCGGTGAGAACAATCTGGGGAAGGCCAGAGTGCAACGATGCCCATATAGCCACAGTTCCTAGTCCAAGCAGCCAATGCTTACCAATGCAACACACGCACACACAGAGCCCAGATCCAGTTAATATAAACAGATGCCTTGAGGCCCATCCAGACAAGGGTTAGCAGCAAGTCCCCGGGAGCTCAGGCACAGGCCTTTCCTGGCTACCCTTCCCTGGGGGTGCCCAGGATTAACAGAAGAGCAGTCCTCCTGGGTCAGACCAAAGGCCTCTCTTGTCCCGCATGCCACTTCCTGCCGTGGGAAGCCCACAATAGAACAGCAGACCTCTCCCACTGCTGTTCCCCTGTGGCTGCTAGCAAGAGGCACACTGTCTCTGATCCTGGACGCAGTACGCAGTAGCCATTGATAGCCATCTCCTCCAGGAACTTTTCTAATCCCATCATAAAGGCACCCACATTGGTGGCTGTGACCACACCTTGCGCTAGTGAATTCCATCGTTTCATTGTGTCATGCCGCCATCAGGAGACTCCGAGCAGGAGGAGGGAGAGTCAGAGGCCCCAGCGGAGGGTCAGAGAATCATAGAATAGTAGGGTTGGAAGGGGCCTACAAGGCCATCGAGTCCAACCCCCTGCTCAATGCAGGAATCCAAGTCCAGGTGACGTCAGGCCCTGCCAGGGCCCGCGCCGCGAGAGGGCCTGAGCCTGCTGGCATCCCAGCCCCTCGGGAAGAGGGGGAGTCTGCCTCAGAGGAGGATGCTGAGCGCCCCTCAAGTCCCGGGGAGCAACGGCGCCAGAGAACCTCCACGGAGTGCCAGGCTGCAGCAGAGGCCTACTCAGGAGGAAAGGGTCTCCTTTCCATGTTTGACTCTGGCTCCAGCCTGCAACCTGCCTGTGGCCGCGGCCTTCTGCTTGGACCTCGCTCTGTAAGTGACCTTGGCCTGGATTTGACTATTCTCTCTGCATGACCCCTTTTTGTCTATGCTGCATGGCTCTCCTCTTTGCTCTTTGGGATCTGACTAGGACTCTGGTTCAGCTTCCCCCCGCCCCACTGTACCTTCAGCTATTGACTCACCAGACCCAGCCCAGACCCAGCACCCGGGGGGTGGGGGAAGGATAGGACATGCTGTGAGAAGAAGTCCTTCCCTTTATCTCTCCTGAAGCTCCTACCAGTCAGCTGCATGGGATGACTCCAGGTTCCAGTACTATGAGAAGGAGAGAAACTTCTCGCTATCCACTTTCTCCACACCATGCATACTTTGGTACACCTCTTTCATGTCCCCCATTACTTCCCTTTTCTCTGAGCTAAACAGCCCCAAACCTTTCCTCATAGGGAAGTCGCTCCAGCCCCTTGATCATTTGGGATGCCCTCTTTGGCACCTTTTCCAGCACTATGGTATCTTTTGGGGGTGCAATGACCAGAACAGTACACAGTATTGTCGCACCATAGATTTGCACAAGAGCATTATGATATTGGCAGTTTTATTTCTGCTTCCTTTCCTATTGCTCTCTAGCATAAAATTTGCCCTTTTTAGAGCTGCAAACACTTGGACTTGGAATCTTCCCTGTGCAAAGCATTTGCTCTCCTCCTAAATTAGCAGCTTTCCAAGCAACCTCACAAAAGGTACTCAAGAGAAAAGGAAAGGTGGGACCTGCCCCAGCAGTAGACTGTATGTGTAAGTAAATACACCATGTATGTGTAAATACACAGGAAACAGCGTTCACTACATTTTTAGGTCAATGCCTCCTGCATTCCATTCCTTGAGTAGCTGCTGGACTGAGTGCTTGGCATACGGCAAATGTAGTCTAGTTGTGAGAACCAACCCGAATGTTCTAAAGCAGGATAAATTTACCTGTTTGGCTGGGATTTTAGTTTCTCTGGCCACAGCTTCCCTCAGCCTGGCCACTGTTCCTGACAAAGGCACAGCCACCCCGATACGCATGCAGTGGGAGCACTTTCCTCGGTACACCACAGTGACGTACAGCGGCCTGCAAAGGGTGCAAACACGCTGTTGGGTGAAGGCTGCACCAAACGCGCCGAGGCCTGCATCTCTCACAAGGGAGCACAGGACTGATGCGCGCAAAATTCACCAAGGATATTTTAGGGCCAGTTGCTGGTCACTTGATGTAGGCTGGTAGCAGAACATTTGTTCAGCATCAGGAATCAAATTCATAGCATTTTGCTAGAGTTTGATCTCCTCCCTCCACCTTTAAGAGTAAGAATTTCCTTTTCCCCCAAATTTATATGTTGGCTTTCAAGCATCTAAAAAAGTCCTGGGAGATACATAAAAGTGCCTTGGGCTACATCCAGCCCAGCAGTTGCCCACCCCAGCTTTCGCCTGACTGGGCAGAAACACAGAAGAGCTACTTCGAAGGCTCTTTGGTGTTCTCCTCCTCTTCCCAAGGCAAGTGGTGGCCACAATCCTCACTGCACCAGGGATACTTGCAAGGGGGTGTTTCCACAACAACAGAAGGAGAAGCGAATGGAGGAGTACCAAATTTTTTAAAACAAAATCAGCTTTGCTGCGCTTTGGTCTGTGCAGGGCTCCATAAGAGAGTACTCTGCACCAGTAAAAATCGCTTCACAGAACATACTTCCAGGTGGGGGTGGGGGTTGGAGTGAACATCATCTGACTGGCAGAGGCTGCTCAACCAGTACCAGGGGCTCCCCCCCCCAGTCTCCCCCCATTTCTCCTTTCCCCTGAAGCTCCAGATGCACCTGCATTTCAGGAGCAAGCCTCATTGAGCACAACGGGAGTTACTTCTGATGAGACACTAACTGGTTTGTGCAGGGACAGGAAACACACAGGAGACACCCCTGACTGGGGTCACAGTGAAAGGCACACCCCTGGGCAGGGCTAGCACACCCGAGGTCAATGCGGGGGTTGGGGCACACAGCAACCATACCGGGGAGAACCCGACTTGAGGAAAAGACTCAGACTTTAAGCAGTCTCCGGAAATCCAGTTGTTCCCTGATAAGCTCCGGGATGGCTGCTGGATGGCCACGATACCATGTAGCCTTAACGACCTCCAAACACAGCCAGCTCGGAGTAAATCACTCATGGAGACACCCCCCCAAGGGATGCAGCCATGCTGGGACAATGTACGGCTAGGTACAGAATCAGTCCCAGGTGACTGACAATTGTGATCACAACATGTATCTGCAGAACTGATTCATGGGTTCGCAGTATTCATCTGTGGATGCGAGTGTTCCTTTGGACAGCAGTAGCCAGTGTGAAAACTGCTGAGCCTAACTCAGTCTTTTGGGCTTCCACAGGCTGTGCCAGAGCAAAAGGCACAGAGTCACTTCAACTGGGCAGGGACACCCAGATGCAATGGGCTACTCCCAACGGGTTCATCTCTCTCAAAGCCACAGAGCAAAGCTCTGGGGGGTAGGAAGCCACCAGCAACCCCCAACCCAGCCCATAGAACGATTCATGCATGAGCTCCTGCTCGTTCTATGGGCTTCTTGTCCATGTGTGCAAGAAGACCCCAGTGAGCACAAATGCAGCAGCCGCCTCCCCCACCCCCACCCCCACAGCCCATACATACGTACCGTGTGTGAGGCAGTGGAATTGGCAGAGAGATACACAGGAACGGATCAAAGGTATTACTCTGCTTCTGGCAATGAGGACACGTCAAGGATGACCTACCCAACACACAAGCAGGTAGATGCCCAGTTTAGGTCACAGTACAGCAGCCCCTTCCCCAGGAATAAGGGGGAGTTACAACTCCTGCATCCCCTTGTGATTAGAGCAAAGCAGAGCAATGCCACTGTTGCTTCCACTCCCCACCACCGGCACCAGCAATGAGCCAGGTTAAGGTCTCATTTTCACAAACACAGCAGCTGAGGAGATGGGCACGCTCCTCCAAACAAATAAGATTAAGTATTCTGGGCTCTAGCCTAGCCTAGTTCTTAATGTATAGAGAATTTTTTTCTATTAAGGAACATTCAATCATGTGAGTCCCACTTCAATCATGTGAGTCCCACACACAGTCCAAAGTGGTACAGCTGAGAAACAGGTTTACTGCCTCAGCTGCTGCTGTAAGAACTGGCCTTGAGGCCACTCTGAAAAACAGAGTCCCACACCTGCCCCAAGACCTTGCTTCCCAGTCTACAAAGCCCAGGACAGAGTGGCTGAACCAAGGGACAAAACAGATGTTCACCCCAGGAGGAGGAGGTCCCATTCTGCAGAGCACAGACAGGCCTGCTCCTCATCCTAGGAATCAGCCTAGTGGCCCTTCACCGGGAATTAGGCAATGCTGCCAACAGCCAAGGGACACTGTACCTGTACTGGGCCTGAAAGAGTTCCTGGACAAAAGTGCTATTTATTGAAAACGCCGTTCCCTCAAGCAAGACATCATCTTCCAATGGCGGCTGAAAGAAAAAGGCATTTCGTGGATAGGTGTTCAGGTGTGTGCGAAAGGGCAGAGCGAAGTATATGGCAGCAGCCAGAAAACAAACTATCCGCTCCTGTCAATGCCCAAGACTGTATCTAGTCTGCAGCTAAATACATAAAATCAAAGTTCCACCTCCCAGTAACACACGTTCTACATACACAGACATTCTGCTCCCAAGTATAAAACCTTATGCTTATGGCTTGTCGCAGAATACATGTCATCTGGGAGTGCTCAGTACAGTCCTGGGGTATACAATATTGTCTCAGGGGCTGGATTAGATCCATCCCTCTCAGCCCCGCTCCATTGTCACAGTACCCACAGTGACGAATGCCAGCCAAGTGCTTCCTGAGCCAGCTTGCGTGAAGGCATGCCTTACCTTCAGTGAAGGCCTGCCATTGTTCTTCACTGTGTTGTTGAGATCCTCATGGACTCTGTCCAAGAGCCAGAGCAGGAACTCCTGCGCATCATGCTGCGCACTCCCTCGGTACTGCATGGCATTCTTGGACACTATGCTCTGTGGAGAAACACCACCATGTCTAAGCAGGTGCAGCAAGCCCTGGGAAGCCCCTCCCTGAAAAACACCCTGCCACTAGGACAGTCCTGGGATCAGCTGCCCAGGCTCTTCAGCCACCACAAAACACACACAGAGAGGAGCCCCTGTGCTGCCTGTGAATCCCAAGAAAGGGGGCTGCTGAGCAACCCCGATGAGGAAGCAACAGGGCCGCTCTCCGGGAGCAAAGTTTCAACACAGCGCGTTGACAATCCTGTCATCGGCAATCTACGGAACCAGCTAAAGAAGATTCAAATCCACCCACGGATACTTGTGGCACACCAGAACCCTACTGGTTGGATTTGCACTGCTGGGAGGGTCAGCCCCATGGAACGTGACTCAAAACTCCCCAGGCTTTTGTTCTCCGCACGGCTAAAGAGAGCCTTTAAACTGGCACCCGTTGTGCAGCAGTAACAGACAGGCACTCACAGACCTGCAGCACAGCCAGGGAAAGCAGCATACCAGCCTTTCCACGAGCAGAAGTCAAAATATCAACTATCACAAACCTTTTCGTTGCCTCACAATATTTATTATTTACTTATTTGATTTCTATCCCGCCCTTCCACCACAATATGGTGCTCAAGACAGCTAACAATAATAAAACCAAGAATTAAAACAAACAATTAAAACAAACAATTAAAACAATCATAAAAATGAATAAAGGAGAGAGATAAATAGCACCCACAACAATAGAACTCCCTTCACCAACAAACCAGCCTACTTGTCAAAGGCCTGCCTGAATAAAAATGTCCTTGCCTGCCTGTGGAAGGACAACAGAAAAGGGGCCACCCTAGCCTCCCTCGGTAGGGAGTTCCAGAGCTTGTAAGTCACCTCTGAGAAGGCCCTCTCTCTCTCTCTCTTGCATCCCCACCAAACATGCCTCTAACGGCAGTGGGACCAAGGAAAGGGCCTCCCTGGAAGATCTTAAAACCCAGGCAGGCTTGTATAGAAGAAAGCAGTCTTTCAGGTAGCCTGGTCTCAAGTCATGTGGGGATTTCCAGGTCATAACCAGCAGTTTGAATTGTGCCTGAAAACAGACTGGTAGCCAGTAAAGCTTTTGAGAGTCACATGCTCCCAATAACCAGCCTCAGTCAATAGTCTGGCCACACTTTTCAAAGGCAGCCCCATGTAGAGCCCATTACAATAGTCCAAATGGGATGTAACAAAAGCATGTGTTTCTACAGCCAGAGCAGACATCTCCAGGAAGTTGAGACTAGCATGCAGTTGGTGCACTAGCCTCAACTGCATGAACGCACGCATGGCCACTGCTGAAACCTGGGCACACAAGCTGTGAGCCAGAGCCCTCAAGGAGACTGTAACCCCAAGCAGCACAGGTTGAATCCCTATTCCCTGAACTGCCTCTTGACCTCTGTTTTGTCTGGATTAAGCTTCAGTTACTTCATCCTCATACAGTTCATTCCCAACGGCAGACACTGATTTAGAACTAGAACAGCTTCCTTGGATTTAGATGGAAAGGAGAAATAGAATGGGCAACATCAGCTTACTCTTGACACTGAACTGCAAACTCTGGACAATCTCTCCCAGCGTTTTCATGTATATGTTAAATAGCATGGCGGACAGGATGGAACCCTGAGGGACACCACAGGCCAATGTCCACAGTGCTGAACAGGAATCCCCCAACACCACCTTCTGAGATCACCCCTCCCAGAGGGACCAGAGCCACCATGTAACAATGCCTCCCAGTCCCAT
Organism: Heloderma suspectum; assembly: GCF_057233095.1. Classification (NCBI taxonomy): domain Eukaryota; kingdom Metazoa; phylum Chordata; class Lepidosauria; order Squamata; family Helodermatidae; genus Heloderma; species Heloderma suspectum. The sequence continues at coordinate 36,379,689 of NC_139469.1, read as the reverse complement.
CTCAGACAGACATCTCTGAAGAATACCATGGTCAATGGTACCAAAACCCAACAAGAGAGCCAGCAGAACCAAGAGACACATACTCCCCCATCCAGTTCCCAGCACAGATCGTCCACCAGGGCAACCAAAGCAGTCTCTGCCCCCTAACCAGGCCTGAAGCCCAAGTGAAGTAGATCTAGATAATCTGCCTCATCCAGAAACATGTAGCTCCCCCCCACAAAACACTGGATATATCTGAAAGACTTCCAGCATAGCCCATGCAGACTTTCTTCACCAATTCAACAGCAATATCCTCTTAGACTGTTATTAAATCTTGTGCCAACGTAGTGTATCACATCTAGCAGGAATCATAGAATAGTATCATAGAATAGTAGGGTTGGAAGGGGCCTACAAGGCCAGGAAGGGATCAGCAGCTTCTCTCTTGCATTTATAGGAAGTGCAGAAGTGGAGAATGTGCAAGTTACAACTACCTTGGCTTACGTATCAAGAGAGAGGGAGAGCGAGAGAGCCAGGCGTGACTTTCAAGAAGGAACAGAATCATCTTCTGCCAAGGCAGGAATGAAAGATCCATGAGCCACGAGGTGGTGCTGCTGGGCTGCAGCTCCTCAGTAAGCAGGTGAACAACATGCCGCTGGCTGCTCACTAGAGATGCCCACAGGGAAGGGGGGTGTCTTTCATTTTTTTATGTAAAAACTATTTTTGTAATTTATTTCCTTTTTAAAAGTTTACTTTGCAATTTATTCCATAAATATTTCTCTATTGACTTGCATGGCTGGGGGGGGGGAGGGGTGTATGCAGGAAAATGGCTGAAGGGGGACTCTCATCCACCACCCGCAAAGAACCACTGGGGCAACAGGGTCCTTGCTGGGGCGTGGGCTTTCCCTCTCAGTCTATTTGAGAGGTGGAGCCTTTTTAATTTTTTCAAAATTAATTGTGCTAGGATGGGATTGCACAAATGTATCAGTTGTGCTTTTCCTCCCTACGGCAATTGCTTAACTCCAAAAATTGCATGTATTTATGCATGGCTTCAGCCCCAAATCACATGGGGGAGCCCACCCCCCATCAAGGACCATGTTGCCCCTTGGAAGGAATTCCTCCCCCCAATCCAGCTGCTTTCATGCAAACCAACAGAGATTGCTGCTGAGTCTAAGTCCCCCCCTCCCAAATCTGGCAACATAGTTTCAATTTGTCAACCATCAAAAGAAACAGCTGCCTCTCCCCAAAATTAGGACTGAATGCGTGTGCACTAACATGTGCATGTGTCGATAAATTAATCTGAAAGAAAGTCCAAAAGAGACATCTGAAAAGAGAAAAAAAATCATTCTTGATTAATTCACATTACCTTTTAATTCTTATTTATTAAATTTGAAATCATTATGGGGGCTCTATTGTACTTATTTTTCATTCTGAATGCGTCCCCCTACTATTTACAGTACTCAGCTCATGAACCTGTCTCACCTTTTACTATTGGTAAAAGGAAAGAACGTCAAGACTGGGAGAGTAACTGAATTTTCAAGAACATGTAAACCTGTAGCGCAAGGTTTTCTGTAGCACAAGGAGAGTGCTCCACTCTGCACTGTGTAGGCAGGCAGGCCGTGTGCTTCATAGCAGTGTTTGGCCAGAATCTACAACCCCTGAACCCATTTCCAGAGGGGCAGGCATTTTAGTTTGTTGCAGCAAAAATAACAGAGTGTTTTGTGGCGGCTTAAAGATCAACATGCTGAACTCCAGCGTACGTTTTGTGTACTAGAGTCCACTTTAGATACTGGCAGGTACCCTGTCCAGCAATGGAACAAGCTACCCCAAAAGATGTATGAAGAAACATCAGAGATGCTGTGGATATAATAGTCTCAGCCAGCCAGAAAAGAGGCCACAGATGAGGTGCTGAATGAGTTCTGGTGCCCCAGCTAGCTGAGAGCAGACTTGCCTTTTCCTTGCTTCTTCACAAGGGGCAGCAGAACTGAAGGTTCTCTTTATTAAGGGTGGGGCAGTGGTCCCACAACACACACATTTTTGCTTCAAATGTATCAGTACACTGGCCTTCCCTTTTTGCAAGGCTGAACAACTGGCTACAAAAGACGGAGAGAATGCCTTTATTCAAAATAGTCCCCTGAAGGCACAAGAACTGGAGCAGGCAAAATCCTCTGCACTATTTGTAAAATATTATCTTTGTTTATCCCAAGTAGAACTGAGTCCACTAATTTGGGCTGGGGTTAGTAGGCAACCTTTGATAACTACTAGCCAACATTGCCTCTGTGGAGGGCTTGGTTGTTTATTTTTGTGTTTCTTTGCAGGGGAAGAGCGCCAGGCAGTGCGTGGCAGGGATGTGGCACCGCCACTGCTGCATCCCAGCAACATGCCTGGTGCTGATCTGGAAAGGGCGCACGCTTCTCCCTCCTCGCGTTGCCAACGGGGTTTTAAAAGCGATGTTTTCCTGTGACTTACTACTGGTTGCCAGAATTAAATTACTGGTTGCCTCTGGCAACCATATTTATAAACCCCTGGAGATGAACATTGACAGCTGCCAAGATTAAAAACCGTACTACAACTCAGTACACCAATCTACTTTTCAACTATACTATCTGGCGGATAGCATCACACAAGCTTGAGGCAATACAAAACAGAATTTTAATCCCTCACTCTCTATCCCCCTCCTGCAGGATTCTTAACAGCTCTACCATACTTTCCAAAGTATGCTGGCTTTAATCCATAACACAGTTTTTTGGAGTAAGCCAAATTCAATTCCCAATTTCTGGGGATTCTTTAAGCATCATTTTTTATCCACCCTGCTATACTGTTTTCTGCCTGAACTCATTCCTCTGCCACGCTTGGCCCAACTCCACCACCACATAAGCACAAAGCAACTGTCCCATCTAGCCTGTGTCATTGCACGTGTGGATTTAGTGAGAGAAACTGACAGCCCAGAACTTTCAAGAAGCAAGAGCTGGTAGTTAGGCTGGACAGACCCATCTTCATGAAATGAAAAACTGAAATTAATGCCCATGTGGTAGGAAACCTCATTTTTATGATAGTGTAAGTATAGATTTAGCATGTTTATGATTAGATTTAATTGTAACCATGTTACTTTTTAAATTAGAGAGAAATTTAGTATTTTATTTATGATGTTTTTAAAATATTGATTTAAATTTAAAAATCTGATTTAGAAACAATTTAAAAATTAAACCATTGATTAAAATTAAAAATATTTAAAATATTTAAAATAAAAATTAAATCCACCCTGCAACTAGCAGGGAATTCCACAGAGAGGGAGCCAGCACTCTAAAAGCTCTTCTCCAAGTGGACTCCAAACGGACCTTCAGACCATGCTGAACCACCAGGAATGCCTCGTCTGATGACCTCAGTGACTGGGCAGGCTGGTAAGGGAGAAGGCATGCTCTCAAAAATCCTGGTCTCAGGTTATTTAAGGCTTTATGCACCAATAACAAAACCTTAAACCTGAGCCAGTAGTAAATAGGCAGCCAGTGCAGTTCCCTTGGCAAAAAAGTTACATCCTGAAAAGGGGCAGCCCCAGAAAACAGCCAAACTGCTGTATTCTGCACTAGCTACAGCTTCCATACCAACCTCAAGGGCAGCCCCACATAAGCATGTTGCAGTAATCCAGGCACTGTACCACTCTGGTCAAGCTATCCCTCTCCTGGAGAGGCTGAAGCTAGTGGAAGGCCCTCCGAGTGCTGCGGCCACTTGAGCCTCCAACAGAGTTGGATCCAGGAGAGTTGGATCCAACTCTCAGACTACAAACCTGTTCTTTCAGAGGGAGTGCAGCCCCATCCAGAATAAGCCAGACTTGAGAACTATTCACTCATAGGTCCTCTGTCTTGCCAGGATTCAGCTTCAGTTTATTGGTCCTCATCCAGCCCATCACTGAGCCAGGACTTGCACAGCCTCACCTGATTCAGATGTCACAGGGAAATAGAGCTGCATGTCATCAGCATACTGATGGCATTTTGCTCCAAATCCCCTAATGTCCGCTCCCAACAGCTTCATATACATGTTGAACAACATTGAGGACAAGATGATATCCTGTTGTACCTCATACCTCAAAATTGCCAAGAAGCCAAGGAATAGTCACCCAATGTTACACTCTGAACCAGCCCACATGTAGGACCGGAAGCACTGTAACACAGCGCCCTCAGTGCCCAGCCCATGGAGTCAGTCCAGGAGGATATGGCTGATGATATCAAAAGCTGATGAGAGATCAGGGTCACACTCTTCCAGTCTTTCTCGAAGGTCATCCATGAGGGCAATGAAGACTGATTTGGTCCCATAAGCAGGCTGGAACCCAGACTGAAAGGGATCTAGATAATCAGTATCCTCCAAGAGTGCTTGCATGACCCTCTCAAGTACCTTCTCCAACTGAGGTATTTGCAACCGGGTGGTAACTGTCAGATACCATTGGATCCAGAGTGCATTTCTTCATAAGTGGTTGCACTACTGCCTCCTTAAGGGCAGCAGGCACCACCCTCCACATAAAGATGCATTTATCACTCCCTGGACCCATCCAGTCATACCTGACCTGCCCCTTGACTAGATTATCATGGCAGCTTGCCCAAGCCTCGAACCCATCACACAGAAAGCAAAATTAAAATCCAATGCACTCCAGTGGCACAAATGCATTTCCCAGGCTGCTCTGGAGTGCAACTTTAACCAGCAAGATATCACCTTATTCCCAAGAGTGTCTGTGTGTGTGTGTGTGTGTGTGTGCGTGTGCGCGCATGCGTGCACACATGGATGTCTACACACATGTAAACAGAGGCTCATCTAATTTGCTGCTGGAAGGCAAGGCAGGAGATAAAGGATATTGCAGTCCTGGTTCAAAATATGCAGGATAATTCCTTCTACCAGACTAGCCTGGATCTGTAATATTCTAAAGCAAGTTTCCCCGCCCCCACCTCGCATCTCCATCCCACACACAGGTCAAATATGCTTTTGTACCACGCTATTAAAATTAATCTTCCTACACTAGATCCTTCACAAATCAGAAACTACAATCTGGCCAGGCAAGCAGAACATCTGTAATAGGAGCTGCCTGTCCCCCACCATCAGTGGAGGGCTTAGCTCAAAGACAGATAATAATATCCCCCTTAACTGAGAGAAATCATTCATCAAATCTTAGCTATTATCAAGGTAGAGGCTCTTGGTAGTTACTGACTACCCAAAGCTGTTATTTTCAACATGACACTACCATAGCATCACTCCAAGGTTCCCAAAACGGGAGAAGGGTGTGTGTGGCTGTCTGTGCAAGAGACAGAGATACTGAAAAGTAACAAGAAAGCACACCATCAAGGCCGGGGGGGGGGGGGGGTTACTGCAGGCTGCAAGCGTTACATGCACTCCACAAAAGGCACAGGAATATGGCCTCCACCCAGTCCCTTTGCAGGGTGGGATGGGGTGGAAGGACTGAAATGGCAGAAGCTTGAGAGCCCCCCACAGCGGAGCACAGACTTCTTTCTCAAAGGAAGAGAGCACAACTGCAAGGGACGTTAGCCTTAAGCATACAACAGAGTTCATTTCAACAGAGCTAGTTCTCTGCCTCCTAGCTTACAAGACTCTAGTTTTATTCTTTTAAGCCTCCCCCTGCCATGAGCCCCTGAAAATGGAAGCTGATAGTCAGCAGGCCCACCAAGGCTCCAGGCCGGCATTTTCTGTCTCATGCCCTTTTCATGCACATGCAGCCAATGCGCTCCCTTCCCTCCCCAGCTGGTTACCCTCCGCACACACCTCGCGCAGCAGTTAGACTTTTTTTTAAAGCTTCCATTGGCACCAATGGAAACATTTAAAAAGCCTAATTGCTGTGCAGGGACAGAGACAAGGAGATGCTACAGAATAGATTCTAGCAGGACAGCAACGCTGACATCCAGATGCCCAGAACCAGGAGGCTGCTCAATACATTATCAGGAGATACAGGCAGAAGGGAGGGGAAGCAGGGCCATTCCACCAGCCCTGCTGAAAGACCACCCCCATGAAGACTCCTCCTCCTCCAACTATCGCCATCACCAGCCATTCCAGCAGGCTGTACAGAGGAACTGGGGCTATTCCATCAGCCCTGCTGAAATGCTACTTCATTTTTTCCTCTTCCCTCCCCATCTCTTTTTCCTTGTGTGTGATGATTTTTTAGATTGTAAGTCTCAAGGCTGGAACTGTCTTGTTTAACGGATTGTTTGTAAGCCACCTGAGAGCCTTTTTGGCTGAGGGGCAGGATAAAATACTTTAAATAAATAAATGTGTTCAGATGTCAAAGGATATGCAGAAGCTGGGCTGCTGCTTATTTTTCTCTGAATGGTTTGACAAGTGGCTCCATGGGAGAAAGACCTTACTTTTGCCATTTGCACCAAGCGGAACTAAAGTAGCATGTAATGCAGAGTTCCTCAGCAGGTGTAAAATACGAAAAGGCAGTATTTTGAGAAGCATCCTTTGCTTTTTCTTCCTTTTCTTTTTCACAGGTTAAATCCAGCTTCATAAACAAGCCAGTCACCAGGTTTTAGCCACGAATCGATGGTGCGTAACAACAAGACGTAACTGCAACAGCTTGACTGCCAGATTATCAGGTCGCCAAAACAGGAGACATCAGCTACAGCTCAGAGCCTCTCGGAGGTCACAGACCTCACTGGCAAAAGCTTTTAGGCCAGTTTGGCACAGCACCGTCCAGCCACAACTGCTGGCACGGCTTGATCTCTGCTGCCTTCCTGCTCCTTGTGCAGTTCCCTTTGGTTTTGGAAACACCAGGGTGCAGCAACATTCTTCACAACACAGCTTTGCAGACCAGTGGTTGTACAACCAGTGCAATAACCTCATGTTTGCTTCCCAACATTCATACTGAGTCCCTGGAATAAGAGCTGTGCTGCCTAACCCGATGTACTGAAAGCATAAGCCCCTCCCTAAGCCGGGCCAAAGCAGAAGCAGCTGCCTGGCCTCAGGAAAGAGTCGCAGCCCCTTTTCAGAGGCAAGAATGAGAAAACTCAACACCCAGTCCCTGAGCAGCAGTGCCAAGGCAAGAAGGTAAAGCACTGGCTGAAGAAATGGGGCCTGCCCAGCAACCATGGGCCAACACCTGCAAGGCTGCTTGCTGCTGCAAGGAACACAGCTGAATGTCATTAGCTGAAGTGAAGCACCTCAAAGGCTCAGTGGGCAGCACCTTTGCCTGCATCCTAGGGGCCAGAAGGGGAGACAGCGCACCAGAGGCGTAACTCAGTGCCCTCCAGAAGTTTTGGACTACAACTCCCATACCCCCTAACTGGGGCTGATGAGAGTTGTAGGCAAAAACACCTGGTGGGCAATAGGTTGCCTGCCCCTGGCATACACCATGCACCACATGCTTAAAGCCATGAAGGGGTGTGTGTGTTTTTCTACTGGCCCATAGTCCAAATGAGGACTGAGTAAGAGGGCAACATCTTTAGCTGAGGCATTGGAAGAGAGTGCTCATCTGTAGGATTAGGGCTGAAAGCCTCTTGCCTTCTCCTACTGCTGATGTGCTGTTGCAAGGATAGATTAAAAAAAAAACCAGCAAACCCTTAAAGCAGTGCTGGCTGTGATCAAGAGCCGCATTTGCATTTCACACTTTCAAATGCAGCCTGAATAGAATCAAAATGTGTTAAATCCTGGATGAGGGAGAGTGTGAGAAAAAGTATGCTGTGTTTCTTTCTTGGTGAATTGAAAGAGAAATGCATCCAGGAAGAGTTGGACATCTTTCATTTAACTAATTGCTTGGTAATGGTCACAGATGATCAGTGATTTCCTCAGTGGCAGCAAACGGTTAGGAGAGTTTTCCAAACTGGGCAGGCTACCAGCAGAGTGAGAGCGGAGAGTGACAGCATGAAGGAGGAAGAGCTTTCTCAGTACACGGGCACAGAGCTCCTAAGTCTTTCCACACCCAGTACGTAGCACCAGACTCCTCACAGCCATGCATTTTACATCTGAATCTTCCCCAGGGATGAAGACGGCTTTCCCCCCTCCACCCCCACCCCTGTGAGGTAGGTTCAGCTGACAAACCCTGACTGGCCCAAGATCACAGGAGGCTTCATGGCAGAGCAGAGATGTGAAGTCAACGTAGATGTCCAGGGTCCGAGCAGCACAGGCACTCTACCCCATCTTGGCATGGGCAGGTGCAGGGCAACAGTCCTGCTTAGGTTCATTACTTCTCACTGCTTTTAAAAAAATCAAGGGAGGTGGATGCTGCTGTGCTGGAGAGGGAGCAGCCCTGAGGTAAAGAGTTACATAAACAGTGTTTTCAAAATTGGAAAACATTTTACAAGCTCACGAACTAGTGAGGTCATGAACACTGGCCCAGGCCTCAACCAATAAGTAGGTATACATGGTTTTGGGTTGCAGTGAAGCAGGTAGGAAGACAATTACAACACACGCATTTGATGCAAATGTGATCAAACACGCATCATGCCCCTTTGTGCTAGTGATGACACTAAAGCAGCAACAGCTTGCTGTACTGCCACTGAATCCGCAGGGTGTCATTCAGAGATCTGCTGAGTGGTTCAGGGCCTACTCCAGCTTGGTCCAGAGGAGGAATGCACAAGAGCTCCCAGAAGCACACTGTGACATGTACGCAAGACACTCGAAAGTAAAAGTTGCTCAGATCTGCTGCAACTTGAATGCTGTGCTGATACTATTTGTTACATTTATATCCCGCCTTTCCTCCAAGGAGCTCAAGATGGCACACATGATCCTCCTCCTCGCCTTTTTATCCTCACAACTACCCTGCGAGGTAGGTTAGTTCGACAGAGACTGGCTCAAAGTCACCCAGTGAGCTTCATGGTCAAGATCTTCTGAATCCCAGCTCAACACTTGAACCACTGCACCACACTGGCTCCCAATTTCTGTGAGATCACTGAGGTACATGATAAGGGAAACACTATATGGGCCCTGAACATTATCTGTTCTTGTTTTGTGGAAGGGTTTTCAGTTATCAGGGCCGCAGAATGTGGACCACATGCTCCGAGGGAGTCTGGCCTGCAGGAGGCCTCTTAAGCCCGGCCCTTCACGGCTGACAGCATCAAGCAGAGGCAGGCTGTCCACCTGGGTCCAGGGGGCTGACCAGTGCATGTGGCAGGAGGGAGCAGGCATGGCTGCCTGGCAAGGGGCAGTTCTGAGGCCACTCCTAAACTCTGAAGCCCACTCTGAACCCTGAGAAATAGAGCACTCATCAGCCAGTCACAAATATCTCCTTCTTGGGTAAGGTACTCCAGCACATAGGTGGTGGCAGGGCAACTCCAGGCATTTTTGGATGAGGGATTATTTACTGCTTTTTGGAGAAAAAATGCATATACCACAACTTTCTACATTAGGCCCCCCCAAGACGACCACCACCAACAATAGAATTATAATGCAATAACATGTCATTTAAAAGCAATATCAAAAACAACACGAGCAGATTAAAAGCAGCAGCAACACCACAAAAATCACCAACAGAGCAGGGGCAGAAAAGTTAATCCAACGGGCCAAAGGCACCCTGACGTCAGAGCGAGGGCTGGATTAGGAAGAGAGCACTAGTGCCTAGGCACAGTTACTGAGAAGGCCTCACACATCCATGCAAACACACTTCTGATGCTGGAGGGATGCAGAGAAGAGCCTCTCCTGAAGATCTTAATAACCAGGAGGATCTCAGCAACCATACTGGAGAAGGCAGTCTTTCAGAGAGGCTCATCTGAGGCAGGGATAAGTTAGAATTTTGTTCAAATTTTTGTTAAGAATCAAAATTTGGGATTCTTTTCAAAAATGGGACAGAACAAACTTGAGATTTTAAAAATTTGAATGTGAGAGAAAGCGAAACTGGTCCATATAGGCAGGGGGCTTTGAGAGCTTAGCTCTTAGAAGACTGGGGTTGAGTCCCTGTGTATTCAGCCATGTTTGTGAGGCAGAATTAAGGCTTCCGCCTCTTTTCTTCTGACGGGATCCTCATCTTTATCAGTTACATGTCAGCCAGGTACACTAAATTACCAAAGACATCCAACTCAGTCATATTTGATTTCAGAAGAGGGGACATCTCTAAAATAAGAGAACTGGTAAAAAGGAAGTTGAAAGGGAGAGTCAAGAAGTTAAATATCTCCAAAATGCGCAGGGATTACTCAAAACCACAGTAATACAAGCCCAGCAAGAATATATGCTGCAGGCCCGGAAAGGTAGCACCAGAGGGGACTAAAAATGAAACTAGCAAAACATTTCCCTGCCAAGGAGGAAGTACAGCACTTAGTATCATTCGACTGGGTGGCGCCTGACCCATAACAAATTTCGGTACTCAAGAAGTGAAGAAACCCTAGTGCGAGAAGTGAGACAATTTCTGGGATATGCTGGTTATTACTGGAAATTTGTTAAGGACTTTTCTAAGAAAGTAAGACCCTTCATTAATCTTTTGCAAGGAGCAGAAATTGAAAAATGGGATTGAGCTCTCAACTGGACTTCAGAATGTCAATTAGTGCTTGAGGCAGAGTTAACATCTGCTCCGATTCTGGCTTACTCACACTATAGTTGGGACTACGGTGTGGAAAGAAATGTGCATGAGAAGGGCTGTGGCTCTGTGGTAGAGCCCTGCTTTGCCTGCAGAAGATCCCAGGTTCGATCCCCAGCATCTCTAGGTAGAGCTGGGAAAGAATCTTGCCTGAAACCCTGGAGAGCTGCTGCTGCCAGTCAGTGTTGACAATACTGGGCTAGATGGACCAATGCTCCAACTCAGGATAAGGCAACTCCCTATGTTCCCATACACAGTTTGCCTTTCAAGTTGTACACAGATGCCAGTTTAGAAGGATTCAGGGTCGTATTTGCACAGGAACAGGAAGAGTAATTGCTTCTGCTAGGCAGAGCCTGAAACAGACTGAGAAGAATGTGGAGAATTATAGTTCCTTCCAACTGGAACTATTGGCCCGAGCCTGGGCAATTACTGAAAAGTTTAGAAATTATTTAACAGATGTTCTTTTTGACGCAATTACTGACAATAACCCTCTTGCCTACTTGGGAATAGCAAAACTGGGGGCATTAGAGCAGTGGTGGGTTTCTTGCTTGGCAAACCTTAATTTTAGTATAACATTTAGATCTGGGAAACATAACTACAGATGCCCTGTCTAGGTTAGAGGGACCATTGGAGGAGAACTCAGATGTGAAAGAGGAGTGGGAGATGCCTTCTTGGGTGCATGTACCAACTGAAGCTACCAGGCATGTGGAACAAGGAGAGAATAAGAAAAGCCATGACTACTGTGCCACAAGTAGGGACTGAGGAGAAGCCTGGGCAGACATGCAAAACCAGAGTGAAAATAGTACATGGGTTAAAAGATGGTTACAACTGGCGGGGGTGGGGGGAGAAAAATGGATAGAAGGCAACTAAAAAAGGAAAACGAGACCTGCTTGAAGCAACAGCAGAAGTTGGTGTTTAAAAAAAGGGAAGTTATTAGGAGCAATTTTCATCCCAAAACAGCCAAAACGGTATCAGACAGTGGTCCCTGTTTGCTTGAACACTATCATGATCATTCAGGGCACTACGGACTGGAAAAGACAGAAGCTATATTAAGAGATCATTTGGAGGGGGCCAAACATGCAAAACGATGTTAAAAGTTGGATTATTCAGAGTAAAACTTGCACCCTGAAAAAGGAGTTAGTGCAAAAGGAAAAAGCATCATTCATGCCTATTATCTCCAGTCAGTCATTGGGGAGAGTGACCTGGGTCACATGATCAAAATCACATTAACTTACAATAGCAGACCACTCTACTCAACCAGCCGTAGTGGTGCCTCAAATGAATGTAGGACATTTGTCTTAAGAGAAATCTGTGTAATATATTGGATATCCCGAAAAGGTTTTAACAGGCAGGGGAACAATTTTTGAGTCCCAATTATTTTTGGAATTGTGTCAACTATACGAAATGAAGGAAGTGAATGCTACTAGTTACCACCCTCAGAGAAACAGAATCTGTGAAAGAATATATCAAATGATATGGAGGGAGCAATCCTATGCCCCTAGACAGCGTCTGGGGGATGTGGGATATTTCAGATTCCTGGATCCAAGGCCAGAGACCTCAGAGCCAGGAAACAGCGCTCCCTACCGCCTCCCCTCGCAGCCGGCACGGAGAGAGCCATGTTAGCTGCTTCTATGAGCTCGCAAACACAAGCTCGTAGAGGGGTGAACAGGGATGTGTCAGTGGGCAAGGACAGGAGGAGACTGGGGATGCGGGGACCCGAGCTATCCCCAGCCTCCTTCCTTCCTCATCCCCGAAGCCTCCGTCCAGCTAAAACACAGAGTGGGAAGAACACTGCGCCTCCTGCTCTGCGTTGGATACTCATAAGCCTCTGCGTTCGAAGGCCTATGAGTAGCCAGGGAGCATCCCTGGCCTCACCTGCTGCGGCACCCTGGCTGTGGAAAGAGCTCCTTCCAGCACCAGGTGAAAACATTTTTAGTCTCCCACTATTTTAGCATTTTAGCTTCCTAGCCTTTTAGCTCTGGTGCTTTAAATCTGTATTTTAAATCTCTGCATTGCTGCTAGGTTTTATTCTGGTTGTACTGTGATATTGTGGTTTTAAGCTTTCATATTTTATATTGTTTTATGCTGCACTCTGTGGTTTTAATTTTTGTGAACCACCCAGAGAGCGTCGGCTATTGGGTGGTATAGAAATGAAATAAATAATAAATAAATCCCCTAGGATTGTATCCTAAATTACCGAAGGGGATTAACTGCGGAGGAAAATAGCACTGGTTAGAACATCTATTTGAGTAATGTTTTTAAACAACAATTCAAATCAAGGTTCCACTGGGTTTGCACCTCCTTATTTAATCTTTGGAAGAAGGGAGAGGTTACCAGCTGATCTTATCTCTTTAGGGAAAGAAGGAACCAATTAGTGAGGAGTTCAAGTCCTAGGGACTGGGTAAAATGTCATCACAGAAAATTATGAAGTTTATATATAAGGGCAAATATAAAGAACAAGAGAAACAAAAACAAAACTATGATGAAGAATTGGAATTGCTAGAAATAAAAAAAGGAGATACTATTTGTTGAGAAAGGAGAGGAGAAATAAGTTGGAAGATTACTAGGAGAAAGATGTTTACAAAGTCTTTAAAATGCCATTTGAAAATTCACCAGTTTTTGTAACAACAAATGTCTGAGGAAACAGGTAAAACAGTGTACAGATACAGGTTGAAGCCCTTGGGCAAAGGAAGGAAGGAAGGAAGGAAGGAAGGAAGGAAGGAAGGAAGGGAAACAGAATAAAAAAAGGTTCACAACTTCCAAACGGATAGCTTAAGGGCAATTGAGGAGTCAGGGACACCATCTCAAAACTGAGATGGCGGGGGCGGGATGCTATTCAGTGGACACAATGGAACCTCCCAAATGTAGAAGAGGTCTGGACAGGTTTGACGGGGCTGACCCTGTGCTACAGGAAGTGGTGCAAAATTGGGTGCAGAGTTTGGAAAGTAGTGATTCAAGTTGGGAAGCAGAGCAGGAGGCTGTTCACCAGCCTCAGGGGTTGGATTTTAGCCCAGGTTCACCACAAGTTCCAAAGGAACAGCTAATTTCTCTAAGACAGAACAAAGCCTGGCCCACCACAAAGATGGACAGAAGAATGCTAGAATGTGAAGACAATGGCAGACTGAAAAAAACAAAACCTGGAGTCCATGGTTGAAGTCATTTAGTTGAGCTACATGGAACCCTGCTTAGTAGATGACTGGTAAAAGTGTAGATAAGCAGTAGGGATGTACTTGTCTATGGAAGCGTCCAGGAATGGCTTAAGAAAACCTGGGGGTGCAAAATGTGACAGACGTATATTTTATCTTTGTTGGTCTGACCTGGGGTGTTTATTAATCTTGATGTTTTAGGTTTAATGTATTTCATGAGTGTTTTATATTTTACATTGTTTCTTGTTGTTCTTGTTCAGTCGTGTCCGACTCTTCGTGACCCCATGGACCATAGCATGCCAGGCCTTCCTGTCCTGCGCTCTCTCCCAGAGCGTGCTCAAGTCCATATTCATTGCATCAGTGATGCTATCTAGCCATCATGAGACAGATAATGACATCATCCTCTGCCATCCCCTCTCCTTTTGCCTTCAGTCTTTCCCAGCATCAGGGTCTTTTCCAGAGAGTTTTCTCTTCGCATTAGGTGGCCAAAATATTTCAGCTTCAGCTTCAGTATCTGTCCTTCCAATGAGCACTCAGGGTTGATTTCCTTTAGGATGGACTGATTTGACCTCCTTGCAGTCCAGGGGACTCGTAAGAGTCTTCTCTAGCACCACAGTTCGAAAGCATCAATTCTTCGGTGCTCAGCCTTCCTTATAGTCCAGCTCTCACAGCCATACATTACTACTGGGAAAACCATAGCTTTGATTAGACGGACCTTTGTCGGCAAGGTGATGTCTCTGCTTCTCACTATGCTGTCTAGGTTTGCCATAGTTTTCCTCCCAAGGAGCAAGCGTCTTTTAATTTCATGGCTACAGTCACCGTCTGCGGTGATCTTGGAGCCCAAGAAAATAAAATCGGTCACTGCTTCCATTTCTTCCCCTTCTATATGCCAGGAAGTGATGGGGCCAGATGCCATGATCTTCGTTTTTTTAATGTTGAGTTTCAAACCAGCTTTTGCACTCTCCTCTTTCACCTTCAACAAGAGGCTCTTTAGATCCTCTTCGCTTTCTGCTATTAGGGTGGTATTATCTGCGTATCTGAGGTTGTTGATAATTCTCCCAGCAATCTTAATTCCTACCTGTGATTCATCCAGCCTGGCATTTCTCATGATGTACTCTGCATATAAGTTAAATAAGCAGGGCGACAATATGCAGCCTTGTCGTATTCCTTTCCCAATTTTGAACCAATCAGTTGTTCCATGTCTGGTTCTTACTGTTGCTTCTTGACCCTCGTACAGGTTTCTCAGGAGACAGGTAAGGTGGTCTGGTACCCCCATCTCTTTCAGAATTTGCCACAGTTTGTTGTGATCCACACAATCAAAAGGCTTTAGCGTAGTCAATGAAGCAGAAATAGACGTTTTTCTGGAATTCTCTTGCTTTCTCCATGATCCAGCGAAAGTTGGCGATTTGATCTCTAGTTCCTCTGCCTCTTCGAAACCCAGCTTGTACTTCCGGTAGTTCTCGGTTCACATACTGCTGAAGCCTAGCTTGTAGGATTTTGAGCATCACCTTGCTGGCATGTGAAATGAGCGCAATTGTACGGTAGTTTGAACACTCTTTGGAGTTGCCCTTCCTTGGAATTGGAATGTAAACTGACCTTTTCAGTCTTGTGGCCACTGTTGAGTGTTCCAAATGTGTTGGCATATTGAGTGCAGCACTTTAACAGCATCATCTTTTAGGATTTTAAATAGCTCAGCTGGAATACTAACATCTCCGCTAGCTTTGTTGTTAGTAACGCTTCCTAAGACCCACTTGACTTCACTCTCTAGGATGTCCGGCTCAAGTTCAGTGACTGCACTATCATGGCTATCAGGGACATTCAGATCTTTCCTGTATAGTTCCTCTGTGTATTCTTTCCACCTCTTCTTAATCTCATCTGCTTCTGTTAGGTCCCTGCCTTCTTTGTCCTTTATCATGCCCGTCTTTGCACAAAACATTCCCTTGAGATCTCCAATTTTCTTGAAGAGATCTCTAGTCTTTCCCATTCTGTTGTTTTCTTCGATTTCTTTGCATTGTTCATTTAAAAAGGCCTTCTTGTCTCTCCCTGCTATTCTCTGGAACTCTGCATTCAGTTGGATATATCTTCCCCTTTCTCCCTTGCTTTTCGCTTCCCTTCTTTCCTCAGCTACTTGTAAAGCCTCATCAGACAGCCACTTTGCTTTCTTGCATTTCTTTTTCTTTGGGATGGATTGAGTTGCTGCCTCCTGAACAATGTGACGGACCTCCGTCCATAGTTCCTCAGGCACTCTGTCTATCAGGTCTAATCCCTTAAATTCATAAGGGATATGATTGAGGTCATACCTGAATGGTTTAGTGGTTTTCCCTACGTTTTCAATTTAAGCTGAAATTTTCCAAGAAGCAGCTCATGATCTAAGCCACAGTCAGCTCCAGGTCTTGTTTTTACTGACTGTATAGAGCTTCTCCATCTTTGGCTGCAAAGGACATAATCAATCTGATTTCGATATTGACCATCTGGTGATGTCCATGTGTAGAGTCGCCTCTTGTGCTGTTGGAAAAGAGTGTTTGCTATGATCAGCGTGTTCTCTTGGCAAAACTCTATTAGCCTTTGTCCTGCTTCATTTTGTACACCAAGGCCATGCTTGCTGGTTATCCCGGTGATTTCTTGACTTCCTACTTTAGCATTCCAATCCCCTATGATGAAGAGGACATCTTTTTTTGGTGTTAGTTCTAAAAGGTGTTGTAGGTCTTCATAGAACCCATCAACCTCAGCTTCTTCGGCATCAGTGGTTGGGGCGTAGACTTGAATTACTGTGATGTTGAATGGTTTGCCTTGGATTCGTACTGAGATCATTCTATCATTTTTGAGATTGTACCCCAGTACTGCTTTTCCTACCCTTTTGTTGACTATGAGTGCTACTCCATTTCTTCTAAGGGATTCTTGCCCACTGTAGTAGATATGATGGTCACCTGAATTAAATTCGCCCATGCTTGTCCATTTTAGTTCGCTGATTCCCAAGATGTCGATGTTCAATCTTGCCATCTCATGTTTGACCACCTCCAGCTTACCTTGATTCATTGATCTGACATTCCAGGTTCCTAAACAATATTGTTCTTTACAGCATCGGATTTTCTTTTCACCACCAGACACATCCACAGCTGAGTGTCCTTTCGGCTTTGGCCCAGCCGCTTCACTCTTTCTGGCGCTACTTGGAAATTCCCTCTGCTCTTCCCCAGTAGTATATTGGACACCTTCCGACCTGAGGGGCTCATCTTCCGGCGTCATCTCTTTTAGCCTTGTGATACTTTCCATGGGGTTTTCTTGGCAAGAATACTGGAGTGGGTTGCCATTTCCTTCTCCAGTGGACCACATTTTGTCAGAACTCTCCGCCATGACCTGTCCGTCCTGGGTGGCCCTGCACAGCATAGCTTATGGCTTCACTGAGTTACACAAGCTCCTTCGCCACAACAAGGCAGTGATCCATGAAGGGGACATTGTTTCTTAGATGTAGTTTAAATCATATTCAGTGATTTAAAAAAAAAAGAACCCCGCCGATTTAAGACAAGTTAAGGCTATCTTATGTTGGCTTAAGCTCCACAATGCCAGAAAATTGGAAGCTAAGGCTGACGTGCCCCATAATGATGTTGTGCAATGTTGTGCTTACAACTTAGGTTCCATGCACCTACATTTTCCCTGGATCTTTCAGGTCCAAATCCAGATGGGGAGGATGGAGTGCCTGGCACCAACAAAGATACTCCATGTTGTCCCGGTCTTGTATTGCCTTATGAAGCATCTCAGCTTTACTGTATTACTACAGGAATCCTACTGTGAGTTGACTCACACCTATTTCCTCCTTGCAAGCAGGCACAAGTGGTGACATTGTATAACATCATTACTGAACACAGGATAAGGCACTAGCCTTAGTTTCAATTTTCTGGCTTTGTCGAGCTTGAGCCAACATGAGATAGGTTTTTAAAAAGGAAAGTTATTATTATTACATTTATTCTGAAATAAACAAAAAGGCAAACTAAAAGACAAAACACTAATGAGTCATTAACTGAGTAGATGTGTACAAATGGACAGATATGTCCCTGTACGTTCAGAAAGGCTTACTTTTGAGTAAGCCTGCACAGGATTCCAACTTTCCCTCTCTATACCCTCTTCATCAGTGATCTATCAACCAGTGAGAGTGATTCCCTCAGCCTTCAAAATTGCCTCACTCTTATCTCAGTTGACAGTTTCCTGCTACTCCTCCCCCACTGTCAGAATGCTGACAGAAACACTGGTTTTCCTCTCAGAACACTGGAGTTCTGGCAGCATTCTAGCTTCAGAATGAAACAGAGCATGCCTGACATAACTTTGCCAGCAGTGGCTGCCATAGGCTTTCATGGGGCAGAAAAACCTTGATTATTTTTAAACCACTGCTTAGAGTTTCACCAAACAAATGGAAAGAGAATTTCCTCGACAAACCTGAATAAACTACAGCAGTAATTTTCACCAAAATATGAAATAAATATATGATATGCCAAGCCACAACGTAGAGTAAAAAGTACGAATGTCAATTTTCAGCACTTCTTAACTTGCTGAACCTGGGGCAAGTTTTATCGCATCACTCTGAAATTATGCACTACTGTAGATCTTATCAGGTGGATCATGGATGCTGAGTTTCACATTATTAGCTGAGTAGGTGTCATTTTATACGCAGTAGCATTTTGAGGCTTATAATGGCAGAACCCTTTTTTTTTAGATTCACCTTACCTAAAAGGGCACTCCTGTACCTCTTTAAGATTAGCTTGGTTATATTGTAAGCTACTTTCTGGAGAGTATTTGTCTCAAAACGTGGAAAATAAATACTTAAAGAAATGTGAATCAAGAAGGGCAGATGGGTGGGGAGAGCATGGATGGCTCTGGGCAATCGTTGCCAAAAAGATTAGAGCATTGGGGAGAGAGGCAGTGAAACTACAGAAACTCAGCAGTTAGTGGGTTGGAGGAATGAGGTGTGAGGAGGAAAGGAAGATCCTGGAGGGTCCTGTAGAGCAAATCCAGTGAGATGGAGGTTCTGATAGGCATTGAAAGTGGCAGCAGGATCTCAAGCTGGGACAAGACCACCCACACGACGAGAATGGCTGTGAGTAGTGGGGGGCCTAGCAGCCCACAACATCTCTAGACCATCAGCATGGGAGCATCACTTCATCATGGCACTAGGGCAACCATAGAGAACTTCATCAATAAAGCAAATTGAAATGACAGCACATTATATAAAAATTATACCTTCAAGGGAAGCCATGTCTTTACTTATTCATTATATAAGTAGTTTAAACTTAAATGTTTGTTTCAAACTGTCTTCCCAGATTAGAACTGAACTGTGGTCTTGCAGTTGCCATACCCAGCTAAAATGTCAGGACTGCAGGTCAGGAAAGGTAGCACCATGTCCAAAAAGTCACCAGTACAGTTAACAAGGTGTATCAACGAAGCTATTAGGGAAAAGAAGGCATCCTTCAAAAACTGGAAGTCTTGCCCAAATGAGGAGAACAAAAAGGACCACAAATTTGTGCAAAGGAAATGCAAGCACACAATAAGGGATGAAAAAAATATTTTGAGGAACGTATCACTAATAAATTCAAGGCCAACAATAATTCTTTAAACACATCAGAAGCAGGAAAACAGCTATGGAGGCAGCTGGATGTCAACAGAGTTAAAGGAGTACTAAAAGAAGATAAGGAGACTGCAGAGAAGCTGAATAAATTTATTTTGTCTTTTCACTGCAGAAGTCGTAAGATAGACACTGGTGCCTGAATTGATATTTTCTGGAAGCAAGTCTGAAGAACTAAGGTAAATACTGGTGACAAGTGATGAAATTCTAGAGCTTATTCACAAATGGAAAGCAAACAAATGACCGAGCCCAGATGGTATCCATTCTAGAGCTCTTAACTAACTTTACTGTGAAATTCCTGATCTCCTAACAAAAGATGTAACATGGTCCTAAGAACGGCCTCTGTACCAGAATACTGGAGAGTAGCCAATATAGCACTCTTTCACAGTGTCAATAAACATGTGGACAGGGTTGATCCAGTAGACATCATTTACTTGGACTTCCAAAAAGCTTTTGACAAAGTCTCTCACCAAAGACTCCTAAGTAAACTTAGCAATCATGGAATAAGAGGAGAAGTCCTTTTATGGATTGGTAGCTGGTTAAAGAACAGAAAGTAAAGAGTAGGAATAACTGGTACATTCTCATAATGCAGGGTTGTATTGGGGTCCCATAAGGATCTGAATTGGAACCAATGCTTTTTAACTTGTTCGTAAATGATCTCGAATTAGGATCAGTGAGGTGGCCACGTTTGCTGTTGACACCAAATTATTGAGGGTGGTTAAAACAAAAAGAGATTGCAAAGAACCTCAAAAGGATCTCTCCATATTGTGAGAATAGGCATCAAAATGGCAAATGTGGTTCAATGTCAACCCAGTGTGCAGCTGCTGTGAAAAAGGCAAATTTTATGTTGGGCATAATTAGGAAAGGAATTGCAAATAAAACTGCCAATATTATAATGCCCTTATAAAATATATGGTGCAACCACACTTGGAATACTATGTACAGTTCTGGTCACCACAACACAAAAATAATATTGTAGACTTGGAAGAGGTGCAGAAAAGGGCAACCAAAATTATCAAGAGGCTGGAGCAACTCCCCTATGAAGGAAGATTATAATGCCTGGGACTGCTTAGCTTAGAAATAAGGTAAGGGAAGACATGATACAAAAAAAGTGGGTAAGGGAAGACATGATACAAGATTATGCATAGGGTGCAGAAAGTAGAGAGGGAGACATTTTTCTCCCTCTTTCATATTACTAGAACCTAATGCAGTCAACCCATGAAGTTGATCGGTGTGAGATAAAAGGAAGCACTTCTTCACATAGTGCATAGCTAAACTATGAAATTTGCTACCACAAGATGTAGTGATGGCTGCCAACTTACATGACTTTAAAAGGGGATTAGACCAATTCATGGAGGATAAGGCTATAAATGGCTGCTAGTCCTGATGGCTATATATTACCTCCAGATTCAGAGGCAGGATGGGGAACATGACTGGGAGGGTGCTATTGCACTCATGCTCTACTTGTGGGTTTCCCATTGGCATCTGGTTGGCCACTGTGTAAACAGAATGCTGGACTAGATAGGCCTTTGGTCTGACCTAGCATGGCTTTTCTTATGTTCATACTGGGAACAACTGTACCTCTGGAATTTGGTCAGTGCAGATGGGTGAGAATTTTGTTTGGTTCATTTTTAATAAGAATTTAATAAAATTTGCAAATTTCTTCAGAATTTTTTTTAAAAATGTGTATGCATGTGGGAGAAACTGATACTGACAGATTCATCCATCCTTAATCCACCTAGGCCTGGGGTCCCCAACATGGTGTTTGTGGGCACCTTGGTGCCACCAGGCTCTTATTAATTTTCTTTAAATTGGAGACTAACATGTAAAGCAAAGCACCAGGTTCCAGCATGATCTTTATTTCCAAGAATTCTTCTGAGTCCCATGTGAGCCCCCAAGGAATTCTTAGAAAATAAAAATGGCAGGTGGCTGCAGCTCAGCCCTTTTCTTTGAAGCATGCCCAGCTTCTAAGAAAAAAGAAAAATGTAAGCTGGAGCAGTAGGGAACACCTTGGGGGCTAGAGGGGGTGGCAGTCAGTGTGGTGTGTTTTGTCTATGCTGTTGCTGACTCTGTCTCTGTCTGGGGTTTTGTGTGGGGTGGCGTGTGGGTTTTGCCATTGTGGGTTTCTCTGAGCATCACCAGTTTGCCTTCTCTGAAATGAGTATATCCTTGTGCTTTGTGAGGGGAAAATATGTTATTTGGCATTTGGGGCTTAGACCAAACCATTGCCTTGTAAGTTTCTTGGCGAAGTTACTTGTCTCCAAGCCTCATCGATTTGCCTTCTGCAAATAGATGTTGGAACAGAAAATGGTGGGTTCAAATGAGTGCTTTGGTGTTTTAGAATTCAGCCCACACCTCTGCTTTAAACGTAGCTTCTTGGGCAAGCTACTTTTCTTTTAGCCTCACTGCTTCACCATTTGGGAAATGGGCACTTTGTGACTGGCCATGGCCACCATGGCAGCCATTTTGTGAAAGTGATCACAATACTCTCAAAATTCCAAATGTCCCCCCCCCCAAATTGAGGACCACTTGTACCCAGCACATTAAACTGAGCCCTGAACGAACATGGAAACCAACAGAGTCTCTGTAACAAGGGAGTTGCATGTTCCCAATGACCTCTTCTGGTCAATAGTCTGAAAGCAGCATTCTGGACCAAATTAAGTTTCTGAACACTTTTCAATGGCAGCCCCATATATAATGCATTACAGTAATTCAATCGAGATGTAACTAAGACATGTGTCAGTTAGAACTGAAGTTTCAAGGAGCAGATGTCATTGGTGCACTGTGCAAACGCACTCCTGGCCACCACAGTCAGACCCTTGTCCAGGCACACCCCCAAACTCCAAACTGAAACCTAAATCTTCAAAGAGTGCCACTACATCCACAATAAGTTGAACTTCTATTGTGTTCTGCCCCCAGAAAGACCTGTGTTTTGTCGGAATTAAGCTTCAATGTGTTAGCCCACATCCAGTCTATTACAAGCACCAAGCATCAGTTTAGATGCTTGATGTTCAACCAAGCTCAACTGCTCCCAAGGCCTGAAATAGAAAAGTGGTATAGAATTGGGTATGATCTGTGTATTGGTGATACCAAGCCCCAAATTGACCTCCCCCAGCAATTTAATGTATATGTTAAACTGCATGGGTGAAAGAACAGAACCCAGTGGGACGACATAGGCCAGGAGCTCAGAACCAAAAAGGGGTGGGAGGCTGGATGACTCCCCCTCCAGCCCTCCGCTGTGTTGGTTTCAACCTTTAAAGCCCTAAATGGGGCTTTCTAAACTATCTAAGGGACCGTCTGTCTCACTATGAACCTGCTCAGGGAATAAGATCTGCAGGAGAGGCCATTTTGAAAGAGCCATTACCCAGAGGCCAATTTGTCAGGCACACATGGAAAGGCTTTCTCCTGTATCGCTCCTAGACTGTGGAATGCACTCCCTCAAGAATTAAAATTGGTCCCCATTCTCTTAGGGACATGGGAAGCTCCTTTATACCGAGTCAGACCCTTGGTCCATCTAGCCCAGTAATGTCAACACTGACTGGCAGCAGCAGCTCTCTGGGGTTTCAGGTGGAAGTTTTTCCAGCCCAACCTGGATATGCTAGGAAGATTCCTAAAGGCCAAGATGCTCTCAGCCCTTAGACACATCTTTTCAACCCATCTTTTAGAATGTGTAGCTTTAATGTTTTAACTGTTCTTGTTTTTATAGTTTTACAGTTTTATTGCTTTAAGTTGTTGTACAATGCCTTAATTGGTGTTTAGCAGGTAAGGCAGTAATAAGTAAATAAAATCTTCTGGAATCACCATTCCAAGTCAGACCAGAACCACAACAAAACAATGCCCCCCTCCCCTCCAGGCATTCCAGGAAGATAACGTGGTGAACAATATCAAATGCCGCTGAGAAGTCCGAAAGAGCCCAAGAATGCACTTCCTCCCAGCTCTGCAAGAATCCTGTCCACATTCTCAGACTGAACAAATGAAGTATCTGTCTCAACTGGTCAAGCAGCCATGGAAGGAACGTCTATGGCAGCCCCCCAACCTGATACCCTGCAGGTGTTTTGGACTACAATTCCCAACATTCCTGGCCATGCCGACAGGAGCTGCTGGGTGTTGGAAGCATCTTGAGAGCACCATATTGGGGAAGGCTGATCTACAGAATCAGTATTAACTATGGCATCAAAGTAGACACAAATATGAGAGTTTTCATCTGCAAAGTGTCTTGCAAACTGCTCTCATTGTACAAATGAGCAGTTATCATTCCCATCACACGGGCCCAGATAATAAAGACTCTTGACCAATTGAAAAAGGGACGCTGGACATATCTTAAGCAAATGCAATTGTGGTGGAAGAATACAGTTTTTCTGCCACCCTCACACCCCCAGAGTAGGCTCAAAAACATACTATAGCAGCGACCACAAGGTTCAGTTTAGACCCCGATTTGGCAATTCAGAAAACAACTTGGTTCATCTCAGACTGATATGGAGGCTGCCTGTTTCAACTCAGGCCTGAGTCCAAATCTCCGTTCAGAAATCTGAAGCTTCATACCTCCCACTGAGTATCACTGGAAATCAATAAATGACTGGAACTTTTTTTGCTGTTTCGGTGCAGGGGGGTTTAGCTAGATGCCTTTAAATTTTGGGATTTTTTAAAAAAGCCAACTGTGGATAACTTGTTTCTTTCTTGGCGGAACTGGATGAAAATTGCAGGCACGGTTAGTTGCTCTTTCTGAGGGGATCAAGCCTGCCAGATTCAGATAGACAGGGGCAAGAGCCTTTTGCACAAGAGTAGCCTTTACCGTTTATGGGTATCAAAAAAAGGATGTGCTTGTCCTCTATATTCTTTGTAGGTAATTTTATGAAAATGGCACAGAGCACAGAGATGGAATGCAGAGGCTAGGGGGTTGTGATGACTGATGAAAAACAGTTTACTGTTTTCTGCTCAATTGGTACCAAACTCACAGAAAGTTCAATAGGACAGGGGTGGATGATGGATGTGGAGCATACAGGGGCAGCAGCAGAAGTCCTTGAATATCCAACACCTTCCAAGGTCCAACAGACTCCAAAAATCTTATCATTCTTGCTCCTGGGGTAGAGAACTATCGAAGAGCACTGAACACTAAAACACTCCTACAATGTATTACTTCAACAACCCTGCCCCAGAAGCCCTGGGACTGGAGAGCCCTAGTAAAAGCATTCACTGTGATGTGAAGCTAGAGCTGCCAGTCACAAAGCTGCATCCATCTCCTCTCTTCACCAACACCAACACGCCGCTGGCCACTGGTGTTTTCCTTATATGGAGAGCTTAGGGAGAAATGTACCCATTTTTGCAGAAATGCTGTCTGGAGCTCCGGGTCCCTCCAAATCACTAATGAAGCTTCAAGGAGGTTCAGCTTCAGTAAACTTCGGAGGAGCCCCACTTTGATTCTCCTGAATTTCTCTGCATCAGACCGATTCAGCCAAACCTGAAGCACATCCCTAACTCGAGCCCATGTTAGATTAGACTCGTCACAAATCTTCCACCAATGTTGCTCCAGCCTTGGCCCCTGCCGTTTCATTGCCACTAGATTCCTAGAAAACAAGGGAAGTCCTTTGTCTCTAAGCAGGAGAGCGTGCTCAGGGGAAATTGCATCTATCACTTCCCCATTCCAGAGGTCAACCGGGTCTATGACATGGTCACCTGACAAGTTAACAGGAAAATCCCAAGAGCCATCAGGAAAACAATCTTATTCATCAACATCCTGGGTCAGGCCACACGTATCAACATTTACATGAAACCGCAGGGGCAGGTAATCTATGGATTTGGAGGTAAGTTGTCATCAATATGCAGATGACGCCAAACTCTGCTTCTCATTTTCATCTCAGTTAGGTGAGGCTGTGGAAATGCTGAACTGGTGTCTGAAATTGGTGACAGGCAGGTCTAGGGCCAATGAACCAAAACCGATAAAAGACCCCTCAACATGGTAGCAGCATCTGTTGCTCCATGAGGCAATATCTAGGATCATAGAGCCCCTTAAAAGGGCACACGTGTGTAGGTGTTGGCTCTACATGTCATTACTAATACAGCAATATCAGGGCACTTTACAGAGTAACATGAGGAGGAAGACAGGTCCTTAGGAGCACACAAGTTAAATTTAGCCCTAGAAGAATGAGAGAGAACCAATGGTAACAAGACACGAATGCAAGAGAACTTCTGTTGCCTAGACTTGAGCTTCATTTTGGTTTCAGATAAAAGTGGTAGCCTTTTCCCAGTCAGGCTACAGCATGTGTCCCTTTGAACACCGCATGCACCACTGTATACCGATTTTCTTTCACCCATCACTTAAAGAAGTGGAAATTTGAGCAAGGCATCTGATGACTGAAAAGCACCCATTCTATCAGGATGCTGCAGAGAGAGAAATGGGATGCAGGGCCACTCCATCAGGTTGATGAGCTCCTTCAAGTTCCTCCTCTCATGGAACTGTTCCAGCTAGTCATCATAAAACAACTATTTACCTTTAAGCATTGCTGCCTGAGTTTACTCATTCTCCTCTTCCCTTCTCCCTTTTCCTTTTATCTTGACTTTTACATTGTAAGCCTGTGGGAACTGACTGTCTTGTTTTTATATCATATGTAAACTGCTCTAGGAGCCTTTTCAGCTGAAAAGCAGGATATAAATGCTTTAAAATTAATAAATATTAAATGATGAAATAAAATATTAAATAATGTCCAGCACATGGACTTCTTGAATCCTCATTTCTACCCAGTGCCATGCATCGCTTAAATACATGGACAAAATAGAATGTGAAGATTTTGTCACCATATCTAGTTTATGGCATCCCTGGCAGCATTGCATTCTGAATTTTAGCCTGGTTCAACATCCCATGATGCTTAAAACTGCAGAACAAGAGCAGCACTACTATAGACACCAGGTTATTAAAAGGAAACTACTTCCTTCTGCCACTTGAACACAAAGCACCCTAATGAAAATGACTCTGACCTGGGAGCTTCTGAAGGACAGGTGGCTTTTACAAGCACAAAAGTAGACATAAATAAATAAATACTACAGCTCAAAGGACACTCAAGCTGGTAGAATAGCAAGCCCTAATGTAGGTCAGCAGAGGAGATTTACAAAGGCTGCACAGGGATTTTCAAAGCCACCAGGCAACCTAGGTATTTCCTTACTATTCTGTTGGAAAATACTGCCTCCGGCAGTTTTGAAAAATCACATCCTACCAATTGTGGCCCTCACTGCTTAGCAAATAGGGCATATAAGGCAGTATCCGATGGTACCCCTATGTGACCTAGGCCTGTTCAGTTCAGTGGGTCTACTCTGTGTAGGAGTACCATTAGATACTGCCCCATAGTTCAAACTCCAGCTGGAAGGCAAATGGCACCATAACACTTCCCTGCTCATACGTGCTTATTGCTATCCCATATTATTGTGAGGAAAAGGACAGAGAAATGGACAGAGAAAAGGGATGTGCTGCCAGACAGGCACAAACTGGGGTGGGAGGTTAAAAGGCAAATTCACACACAAGGGTTTTGTCTTGATCTCTCTATAGGAAAACAGCCTCTAGCTAGGCGGGCAGGAAAGGCTACCCGGTGAAGAAATGCAAATGTTGATGAAAAAGGTGCCACTGCACCGGCCCTTGACAGTTAACTGAACACTTGAGAACAAACAGACCTGGTTGAACGGTACCTGCCAATAAGGGAAATTCCATTCAGAGTAGGACCAAATCTCCTTCAGCAAACTACCACCCTTCGGCTTCGGCAGCAACTTAGCCAGATGAAGTTCGCTTGCATTCCCCACACAGCATCTGAGCCAGATAGGTATCTCAAGTGGTTACAGGTATAAAGTTTTGATTCACTCAAATCAGTACTAAGCAGAGGGAATGACGACAAACATTAGCTGCAGACTTTGGACACTAAACCAAAGACTGTACATTAAAAGACAACGACCAATTTCAAAATCCTACAACAAGGAGAAGTTATTCCTGTTTACACCAGCTTCCTGAAGTGACTGTCTATGTATCTGTGTGGCATGAAGCCAGCAGAGACGGAGAAGCCTAGACTTATAAGAAGATAGGCCTGCCAGTTCACTATGCTTCACAATATTCTTTTACCCCAGCTCCTGCCATCCTCCCCCCATCTCTTTTTCTTTTTTTAACAATCTAGAAAGGTATTCTCTAACTAAAACAGTGGAATACATTTTATATACAACTGCATGCAAATCAAGACATTTCAAGATCCAAAATACCAGCAGTAAGTTCTTAGGAGTCTGAGCAACCTGGCACCTGGATTCCCCCCACCCCCAACCCAATTCTGTTTTGATGAAGAAAACAAAACCAGGAGGCAAAACTCAGTACCTCAGAGTAACACTGTTCAAGTCAGAGCACCAGCCTCTGGCATGTATACTGTCCGAGGAAGCACTCTAATGGTCCTGACTATGCCAGTGACCAGCTACTACTGGCATAATGTCACCATAGTGTCATCAGGACACTCTAAGCAATGAAGTTGAGAAAAAAAATGACACACAATCACAGGGCGGCATAGTAACAATGCCTCCATGGTAGCCATGCATGGAAGGAGCTGATCAACACAGGCAAATACCACCATGACATCAGTGTGCCACACTACTCACAAAATGTAACTGGCCAGATACAAGGACACCACAGGACCCTCAACAGGCCTAGCAACTGTTTGGCTGCAAGCAAGGGTTCAAAACCCCAATCAGGAATGGTGCAAGGCAAGAGAGGCTCTGCTGGGTTTGCTCCTGATGTAGCTCCACCTGAAGACCACAGTGGTCTGGAAATGGGTGGGGACGGAACACCAGGGACAGACGTGTCCCCAAGCCACAGTGGCTGCTATATCAACAGTGTGGGAGAGATAGGCAGCATGCAGGCCGCAAGAAGCCAGAGCTGGAAGTCCACCTCATGAGGAGCAAGGCAAACTTTGTTCCTGGGGAGCAGGGGTGGAGTGGTAGGGGGTCTCACCAGGCTGAAAACCCGGGACTTTTTTTGGAGCCGGGTCTCAGCTGGGTCCCTCCCACTCCCAGCTTACCCATGTGGGGCAGGCAGCTGGAAGAGCCCAAGATGCTGTTGTGAGCAGGTGCTGCTGTTGCTATCACAGCAGCTACTCTCCCCAAAGCGCTGGGCATGGGGCAGGGAGAGAGGCGAATTCCCCTCTCCCCCGTCTGGAGAGCCCACCTGGGCAAGGCAGTCTTGTCCTGTTGTTGTTGTTCAGTCGTTAAGTCGTGTCCGACTCTTCGTGACCCCATGGACCATAGCACACCAGGCCTTCCTGTCCTCCGCTCTCTCCCAGAGTGTGCTCAAGTTCATATTCATTGCATCAGTGATGCTATCTAGCCATCTCATCCTCTGCCGTCCCCTTCTCCTTTTGCCTTCAATCTTTCCCAGCATCAGGGTCTTTTCCAGAGAGTTTTCTCTTCGCATTAGGTGGCCAAAATATTTCAGCTTCAGCTTCAGTATCTGTCCTTCCAATGAGCACTCAGGGTTGATTTCCTTCAGGATAGGCTGATTTGACCTCCTTGCAGTCCAGGGGACTTGTAAGAGTTTTCTCCAGCACCACAGTTCGAAACCATCAATTCTTCGGTGCTCAGCCTTCCTTATAGTCCAGCTCTCACAGCCATACGTTACTAATGGGAAAACCATAGCTTTGATTATACGGACCTTTGTCGGCAAGGTGATGTCTCTGCTTCTTACTATGCTGTCTAGGTTTGCCATAGCTTTCCTCCCAAGGAGCAAGCGTCTTTTAATTTCATGGCTACAGTCACCATCTGCGGTGATCTTGGAGCCCAAGAAAATAAAATCGGTCACTGCTTCCATTTCTTCCCCTTCTATATGCCAGGAAGTGATGGGGCCAGATGCCATGATCTTCGTTTTTTTAATGTTGAGTTTCAAACCAGCTTTTGCACTCTCCTCTTTCACCTTCAACAAGAGGCTCTTTAGATCTTCTTCGCTTTCTGCCATTAGGGTGGTATCGTCTGCATATCTGAGGTTGTTGATAATTCTCCTGGCAATTCCAACCTGTGATTCATCCAACCCGGCGTTTCACATGATGTACTCTGCACATAAATTAAATAAGCAGGGCGACAATATGCAGCCTTGTCGTACTCCTTTCCCAATTTTGAACCAATCGGTTGTTCCATGTCTGGTTCTTACTGTTGCTTCTTGACCCTCGTACAGGTTTCTCAGGAGACAGGTAAGGTGGTCTGGTACTCCCATCTCTTTCAGAATTTGCCACAGTTTTGTTGTGATTCACACTATCAAAGGACTTAGCGTAGTCAATGAAGCAGAAATAGACGTTTTTCTGGAATTCTCTTGCTTTCTCCATGATCCAGCGAATGTTGGCGATTTGATCTCTAGTTCCTCTGCCTCTTAGAAACCCAGCTTGTACTTCTGGTAGTTCTCGGTTCACATACTGCTGAAGCCTAGCTTGTAGGATTTTGAGCATAACCTTGCTGGCATGTGAAATGAGAGCAATTGTACGGTAGTTTGAACACTCTTTGGCATTGCCCTTCTTTGGAATTGGAATGTAAACTGACCTCTTCCAGCCTTGTGGCCACTGTTGAGTGTTCCAAATTTGTTGGCATATTGAGTGCAGCACTTTAACAGCATCATCTTTTAGGATCTTAAACAGCTCAGCTGGAATACTGTTATCTCCACTAGCTTTGTTGTTAGTAATGCTTCCTAAGGCTCACTTGACTTTACTCTCGAGGATGACCGGCTCAAGTTCAGTGACCGCACTATCATGGCTATCAGGGACATTCAGATCTTTCCTGTATAGTTCTTCTGTGTATTCTTTCCACCTCTTCTTAATCTCATCTGCTTCTGTTAGGTCCCTGCCTTCTTTGTCCTTTATCATGCCCATCTTTGCACAAAACGTTCCCTTGATATCTCCGATTTTCTTGAAGAGATCTCTAGTCTTTCCCATTCTGTTGTTTTCCTCGATTTCTTTGCATTGTTCATTTAAGAAGGTCTTGTCTCTCCTTGCTATTCTCTGGAACTCTGCATTCAGTTGGATGTTCAATCTTGCCATCTCATGTTTGACCACCTCCAGCTTACCTTGATTCATTGATCTGACATTCCAGGTTCCTAAACAATATTGTTCTTTACAGCATTGGATTTTCTTTTCACCACCAGACACATCCACAGCTGAGTGTCCTTTTGGCTTTGGCCCAGCTGCTTCACTCTTTCTGGCGCTACTTGGAAATTCCCTCTGCTCTTCCCCAGTAGTATATTGGACACCTTCCGACCTGAGGGGCTCATCTTCCGGCGTCATCTCTTTTAGCCTTGTGATACGTTCCATGGGGTTTTCTTGGCAAGAATACTGGAGTGGGTTTCCATTTCCTTCTCCAGTGGACCACATTTTGTCAGAACTCTCCGCCATAACCTGTCCATCTTGGGTGGCCCTGCACAGCATAGCTTATGGCTTCACTGAGTTACACAAGCCCCTTCGCCACAACAAGGCAGTGATCCATGAAGGGGAGTCTTGCCCTGCAAAGGGTTTATTTACCCTCTTGTAGCCTGCCTTCAGTCCCTCCAAGGTGGAGAGATGGAGGAACTGCCCACTGCGCCTATGCCTGAGACTTCACCATCCGGTTTCAGGGAAGGATGGGCGCACATGGGCCAGGCTTGCTGGAGACACTGATCTTGATTGTCAATCCTGTGCCCCCAGCAAGCCCAGCCAGTTGAAGAGTGGCAGCAAGCCAGCACGCAGACGCAACGCGCCCGAGAACACACTCCCAGCATCAGACTCGGTCAGCTCAGTCAGTCTGTTGGGTGGCGGCGGCAGCCAAAAAAAGGCGGCGGGGTGTGGGCTGGGGGAGTGGGCAGGGCAGAGAGAAGAAGGAAGTCTGTATGAGTGAAAAATAAATGAAATTTAAAAAATTAAATTAAAATGGTAATACCTGGGAATAAACCGCATTGAAATCTATATGCTTACTTCCGAGAAGACATGTATATGGATATTGGGAGCCCTGACGCAGCGGCCGCATCACCTGCCTCCACACAGCCTGCACAGCTCTGGGCAGGGGCCACAGAGCTTCTCCATTGTGTCTCTCACCCAGCCTTTCCCAACCTTGTGCCTTCCAGATGTGTTGGACTGGAAATCCTATCACCCCCGCCCCCCAAGCCAGCATAGCCAATATTCTGCCTGGAGCCGATGGGAGGTGTCATCCAGCAAATCTGGAGGGTGCCAGGTTGGGGAAAGCTGCAGCCTGCTACATTTCTTCTTGGCTGTTCCTGCAGAGGATGAGGGCCTAAAGTGCACATTATCAGCAACCCTGATGGTCTTTAAATAAATTTGTTAAGTAAAGCAGCTTTTCTCTTGTTCTCCCTCTACACACACACACACACACACACTCATTTCCTCCATATATTTGCTTTGCGCTTACTTGAGAGTAAGTCCCCATACTTGAGAGTAAGCCCCATCACCATGAGGCTTTATTCTATCCATATGACAGGGTCACTATTTTATCTGAGGTAGAAAAAAATAATTGTTGTCCATATCTGATGTATTATTTATTTAATTAATAGATTGGATGTATCATCTGTTGTTGTTGTTTATTCAGTCAGTCACTTCCGACTCTTCGTGACTTCATGGACCAGCCCATGCCAGAGCTTCCTGTCGGCCGTCGCCACCCCCAGCTCTCCCAAGGTCGAGTCCGTCACCTCCAGAATATCATCCATCCATCTGGCCCTTGGTCGGCCCCTCTTCCTTTGGCCGTCCACTTTCCGTAGCATCACCATCTTCTCCAGGGTATCCTGTCTTCTCATTATGTGGCCAAAGTACTTCAGTTTTGCCTTTAATATCATTCCCTCAAGTGAGCAGTCTGGCTTTATTTCCTGGAGTATGGACTGGTTTGATCTTCTTGCAGTCCAAGGCACTCTCAGAATTTTCCTCCAGCACCACAGTTCAAAAGCATCTATCTTCCTTCACTCAGCCTTCCTTATGGGCCAGCTCTCGCAGCCATAGGTTACTATGGGGAATACCATTGCTTTAACTATGCGGACCTTTGTTGTCAGTGTGATGTCTCTGCTCTTCACTATTTTATCAAGATTTGTCATTGCTCTCCTCCCAAGAAGTAAACGTCTTCTGATTTCCTGGCTGCAGTCAGCGTCTGCAGTAATCTTTGCGCCTAGAAAGACAACGTCTGTCACTGCCTCCACGTTTTCTCCCTCTATTTGCCAGTTATCAATCAAGCTGGTTGCCATAATCTTGGTTTTTTTGAAGTTGAACTGCAACTCAGCTTTTGCACTTTCTTCTTTCACCTTCATCATGAGGTTCCTCAGCTCCTCCTCGCTTTCACCCATCAAAGTGGTATCATCTGCATATCTGAGATTGTTAATGTTTCTTCCAGCGATTTTAACTCCAGCCCAGGACGTTGCATGATGTGTTCTGCATACAGGTTGAATAGGTAGGGCGAGAGTATACAACCCTGCCGTACTCCTTTCTCAATCTTAAACCAGTCCATTGTTCCGTGGTCTGTTCTTACCGTTGCTACCTGGTCATTATACAGATTCCTCAGGAGGCAGACAAGATGACTTGGTATCCCCATACCACCAAGAACTTGCCACAATTTGTTATGATCCACACAGTCAAAGGCTTTAGAATAGTCAATAAAACAGAAATAGATGTTTTTCTGATACTCCCTGGCTTTCTCCATTATCCAGTGGATATTGGCAATTTGGTCTCTAGTTCCTCTGCCTTTTCTAAACCCAGCTTGTCCATCTGGCAATTCTCGTTCCATTAATTGCTGGAGTCTACCTTGCAAGATCTTGAGCATTACCTTACTGGCATGTGAAATAAGTGCCACTGTTCGATAGTTTGAACATTCTTTGGTGCTCCCCTTTTTTGGTATGGGGATATAGGTTGATTTTTTCCAATCTGTTGGCCATTCTTGTGTTTTCCAAATTTGCTGGCATATGGCATGCATCACCTTGACAGCATCATCTTGCAAGATTGTAAGCAGTTCAGCTGGGATACCGTCATCTCCTGCTGCCTTGTTACTAGCAATGCTTCTCAAGGCCCATTCAACCTCACTCTTCAGGATGTCTGGCTCTAGCTCACTGACCACACCGTCAAATCTATCCCCGATATTATCATCCTTCCTATACAGATCTTCCGTATATTCTTGCCACCTTTTCTTGATCTCTTCTGCTTCTGTTAGGTCCTTACCATCTTTGTTTTTGATCATACCCATTTTTGTCTGGAATTTACCTCCGATGTTTCTAATTTTCTGGAAGAGGTCTCTTGTCCTTCCTATTCTATTCTCTTCTTCTGCTTCCGTGCATTGCTTGTTTAAAAAATAATTCCTTATCTCTTCTGGCTAACCTCTGGAATGTTGCATTTAATTGGGCATATCTCCCCCTATCACTGTTGCCTTTTGCTTTCCTTCTTCCTTGGGCTGCTTCCAGTGTCTCAGCAGACAGCCATTTTGCCTTCTTGGTTTTTTCTTTGGGATGTTTTTTGTTGCCGCCTCCCGAACAATGTTGCGAACTTCTGTCCATAGTTCTTCCGGGACCCTATCTACTAAATCTAGTCCCTTAAATCTATTCTTCACCTCCACTGCATATTCATTAGGAATATTAGTGAGCTCATATCTAACTGATCTATGGGTCTTCCCTATTCTCTTTAGTCTGATTCTAAATTGTGCAATAAGCAGTTCGTGATCTGAACTACAATCAGCTCCAGGTCTTGTTTTTACCAACTGCATAGATGTCCGCCACCTTTGGCTACAAAGGATGTAGTCAATCTGATTTCGGTGTCGACCGTCTGGTGAAGTCCATGTATGAAGTCGTCTCTTAGGTTGTTGGAAGAGAGTGATTGTTATGCACAGTGAGTTGTCTTGGCAAAATTCTATCAGCCTATGTCCTGCTTCATTTTGTTCTCTCAGACCATGCTTGCTGGTAATTCCAGGTGTCATTTGACTACCCACCTTAGCATTCCAGTCTCCTGTAATGAAAATAACATCTTTTTTGGGCGTACTATCCAGTAGGTGCTGCAGATCCTCATAGAACTGATCTACTTCTGCTTCTTCAGCATCTGTGGTTGGGGCGTATATTTGGATCACTGTGATGTTAAATGGCTTACCCTGAATTCCAATTGAGATCATTCTGTCATTTTTTGGATTGTATCCAAGCACTGCTTTAGCCACTTTATTATTAATTATGAAGGCTACTTCATTTCTTCTGTGGTCCTCTTGTCCACAGTAGTAGATCTGGTGGTCATTTGATGTGAAGTGGCCCATTCCAGTCCATTTAAGTTCACTGACACCCAAAATGTCTATATTTAATCTTGACATCTCCCCAATAACCACATCCAATTTGCCCTGGCTCATTGATCTTACATTCCAGGTTCCTACGGTGTGTTGATCTTTAGAACATCGGATTCATCGTTCACCACCAGCACCATCGGCTGCTAGCCGTCCTTTCGGCTTTGAGCTAGCTGCGTCATCACATCTGGGGCTAGTTGAACTTATCCTCTGTTCCTCCCCAGTAGCATTTTGACCATCTTCCGACCTGGGAGTCCCATCTTCCGATGGTATACCGACATATACTGTACTGATCCATTTAGTTTTCATGGCAAGAATACTGGGGTGGGTTGCTGGTTCCTTCCCCAGAGATCGTATTTAGTCTGACCTCTCTGCCATGACCTTCCCGTCTTGGGTGTCCCTTCACGGTTTAGCTCATGATGCCATTGAGGTGCTCAAGCTCCAGCACCACGACAAGGTAACGATCTCCTTTGCTGAAGGATGTATCATCTACTTCATCCCAAAGGCTCAGGGCTGGTAACAATATGCTAATCAAGCTACTTCATCTTTCCCTGTTGCTGGTCACCAAAGTTTGAATAAAACAGGTCTTCAGCTCCTTCCGAAAGATGCACAGACTTTGGTGTTTGGTGTAAATGTGGTACTTTACAGAGAATCATAAGCAAAAAAGTCAGGTCTCTGCCCCTAGAAGCTTACAATCTAAATATAAATCTAATTTGTAATCTAAAGTTACATAGCTGTTTGAAACTTAATTTTTGATTATACAAGCTATTACTATTACCATTATTATGTTCTCCTTTTTCCTTACACCATTTAGATATAATGCGCCATTAGGAAGTAAGGGTGTGGAGATGAGGACAAGGGTCCAGGCCATTCACCTCTCGAAAATATGCTCCCATTGTTTTGTACCTTTTATTAAAAACACACGCACAAAGCTGATTTACATACCCTTCACTGAGGTTTGTGGTGGGGGGCCTCATTACTGCATCACCAGTAAAGGTCCTGATGCTTGAACTTGTTCTTGGCAGTTCTCCAAACTATATCCCAGTACCAGCAGCCAGAGCACCATCCTATCCCACTCCCACAATCCCAGGGCAGGAAAGGAGAGCAGGGAAACGGCAATACACCAGCTCCCTCGGGAAGTGTGTTTAGGACTGGCGCCTTTTTGTGCTTTACGATGGGCGAGGGGCGCTGGAGAAATGTTATGGAAAAGTTTCTTTCACATCTTGATGAACATGAAAAAGATGCAAATGAGAAACAAGATGATGGCTTGTTCCGCTACTGAATTATTACTACTCATTGTAAGAGTTGGTTTGTGCCAGTTTTTATCGCACAGTCCTATGCGTGTTTACTCAGAAGTCAGTCCCACTATGTTCAATTGCCAGTTGGGCTTTCTCCCAGGTAAGTGTGCACAGGACTGCAGCCTTAGCTGCCTTCCAAGATCTCTGTAAATTTAATTTGAAATAAACATCCATTGGATTGCACTGTTAATTCTTGAACATTAATTTCTACAGTAAGCAGAACTGCAAAATGCAACCTGCTCTGTCAGCTATACTTTTTGGTACAAGGCTGGCATGTACCTGGCCAACAAACCCCAGTGGGGGGAAGGGGAACAGAAAAAAATCAGTTTGGGGTGGGGGGAGAAAGTGGTGGTGGTGGTGGTGTGTGTGTGTGTGTATGGTTCAATCCATCTGGGTGTATGGACGTTTCTGTTGGAGGGGAAGGGCAAGATAAAATGAAGGAGCTTAGGGAAGGCTAATGGGTAATGTTGGTGAAAGAGTTTTAACACCCCTGCATTTTTTCTCAGAGGTCCAGTTGAAATCCCCCTGCCTTACTCGCAGCTGCACTGTTTTTGGATCCCAGCTGAAGGCTATATATCTTACAAGGTTGTATAATCTTAGAAGGGGGCAGGGCTGTGGCTGTCCTGAAGGGACCTGCACTTCTGAATTTGCCACTACACTACTGCTGGATTTGTTGGGCTGGGGAGTGGGGGCAGAGGAAGGCTTCGAACCCACATCTCACACTCCATAGAGCTCTCGAACCTCACAACCACAGGCCCAGACAGGAAAAGGACACATAATGAGCCATTTGCCATCCCACAATTTCCAGCCCTTGATCCCAGAACTGAGGGTTTTGCAGATGACAAGCAGAGGAGGCTGCCTTACACTACGTCAAGCTATTTGTCCAGAGCTGTCTGCTGACTGGTAGCAGAGCTCAAGCAGGCAGGTGGTTTTCCCGTCACCAACTATTAGATCCTCGCCTTTCCTTTCCTTTCCAAACTGGAGACGCTGCCAAGGACTGAACCTGGGATCTTCTGCACGCACAGCATGAGCTCTATAACCAAGCTGTGGTCCCTCCCCAAGGAGGCAGAGCTCAGTGGAAAAGCAGAAGTTAAGGACATGAGCTGGTCTGTATTTGCACTCTGGATGCAACCACATAGCAGGAAGGGCTGGGCCAGGGTGGTGGAGGTTAGAGTATTGGACTGGGACTCAGAAGATCTGGATTCAAGTTCCCACTCAGCCATGAAGCTCACTGGGTGACTTTGGACAGTCACTGGCTCTCAGCCTAACCTACCTCACAGGATTGTCGTGAGGATAACAAGGAGAGGAGAACCATGTAAGCCACCCTTGGGTTCCTTGGAGAAAAAAAGCACAATGTCAGAACAGGAGGGCGAGAGATGTGGGGCATGGGCCAGGAATCCAAGGGCCAGGAATCCAAGGGCCAGCCTCTCGCAGCTCAGGACATCTTTGGCTCCATGCAGTTTATTGGCCTAGCAGGACTCATTTATTTTGCCTCCTGTGCTGACCACTGCATGGCTCTTCACTGGGGGAGCACGTGCTCCAAAGAGCCTGATCCCTGACCCTTGCTGGAGCTGAAGTGGCCAGAAGGCGGAGAAGATACAGACATCCAGCCTTCAGCCACCTCCTCCCATTCAGAGACCCACCCTGTAGCCAGGGATGGACAACCTGCAGCCCTACAGCCACATGCATCCCTTGACCAAATTTCAAAAGCCCTCAGCAAGAGATCAGTTCAGACCCCTGGCAAGAACGCTGCTGGGCACAGAGAGGGGAGGGGGCTGCCATTTTGGCTTTGGCCCACCTTCCACTGGCTTTGGCCCCACCAGCGCCAGCATGTGGCCTCTGACAAATTACCCCCAGGAGAACACAGCCCTCCACACACACACGAAATGTTCCCCACCCCTGCTGTAGACAGAGGTGCACAAGACGGAGAAGGGGAGAGGGATCCCTGTCTACTAACTCCCATTAACAAAGTACCAACAGCTATAAGGAAGTGAACGCTTTTATTGAACAGCATCAAAGATGGGATCAGTTCTGAAAGGGAAGAAGAGGTTGATGACCTACCTGTCCCAGTGGGGCTCCTGTGCATTTGAAAGTTATGTGACAGACAGGAGAGAAACTGGTGTAACTTCTCCCCACCCCCATGCCGAGACAGAGTATGGCATCACCAGTTACGTAACTGTCCACCAAACAGCTTGCAAAAGTACAGGAACACACTAGAACAAGGTAGCTGTCAACCCCACAAAGAAACAGCTGGATGCATACTGGTCACTGCTGCTGGTGATCCTGCTGTAGACCTTGCTTATGGTCTGCATGGCACTGGAGGCGGGGAGTACTGCTTCCTCTGTGCTTGGAGTGCCGTCTGGAAAATGCCTAAAGAGACACAGGGACAGTAATGAGGAACTTTTGGCAACTGCATTATGTCACTGGGCAGATGCTCGGCACATGGCAGTGAGCAAGTGAGTGGCACCACCTCAGTTCTCCTGCCTCAGCCCTCCTCTCCCACTGGAAAATAGGAAGTTGCCTTCTGCCAAGCCTGACCCTTGATCCATCTAGCACGGTACTGCCTGCACTGACTGGCAGCAATGGCTTGCCAGGGTTTCAGGTAGGGCTCTTCCTCAGCCCTACTAGAGATGTTGGGGAATGACTCTGGCATCTTGTGTGTGAAAAGCATGAGCTCCACCACGGAGCTACAACCCTCCTGTCCACACTTGAAGATCCACCCACTGGGGACAGACTGAGACAATTCTCACAGAACTCGGATAAGCAGTTGCAGTGGAAATCTGCCTGCACTTTGCTTCTGCTCCATCTGACAAGGCTGTGATATTGCAAGACAAAAGGAACCAATGGCCAGCCATCGCAACCATTGGAGTGGAGTGCCTGGCCTACACAGCACATATTTAACCTGCAGGAGACAGTACCACTGGATATAAAGGAAGGATGCTTTTGCCAATACATCCTTTCCAATATTGCAGAAGGAATGGGGGAAGACTGGGAAACATTTGCCACGATCAGACCAAGAGAAATGGTATCCTTCCTCCCTTTGAGAGAACTTGCATGGAGTACAGATGTGGCTCCTGTTGGGTGTGTCTGGAGTAAGGTGGGGTGAAAAACCTGTGGTCTTCCAGAT
This sequence comes from Heloderma suspectum, assembly GCF_057233095.1. Taxonomy (NCBI): domain Eukaryota; kingdom Metazoa; phylum Chordata; class Lepidosauria; order Squamata; family Helodermatidae; genus Heloderma; species Heloderma suspectum. Next base: position 36,340,763 of record NC_139469.1, on the reverse strand, counting down.
ATTGCTGGTCTCCAACTCCCATCAGCCCCAGCCAGCATGGCCAATGACCAAGGGATAGGCGTTATTGGAATTTTAAGCCACTTTTTAGGGCCAAGCCAGTTGAACTGTGGTCCAACATCACCTGAGGGGCCACAGAGCCCTGCTGTAAGGGTTCTGAGAAGAAATGTATTACCAATATGCTCTTCCTGCATTTGTTCTAAGGCCAGGCTGTTTGTGCCAAGAGCTCCCTTCCTGTTCCAAATGTCCTGTCACCAAAGTTCTGCCCTGTATGCATGATATGTGTGCATGATATGAGGCCTGACTAGGGATGTAAAGATTCCCCACCATCCATTCCAGTGGGGCATCTATGGGGGGGAGGCAGTCCGTTCCTCCCCCCGGAATCCTCGCCGAGTGAGGAATCCGCAGAGCCGAGGGCTGCCCCGTTCCGCTATCCACATGCCCCGATTCCCCATTTTTTTCGGCTCTCCAAACATACGTAAATAATTCCATAAGTACTGCCGAAAAATCCTTTTCGCGCGCGCGTCTTTGGTCTCCATAAGCCTTGGGTCATAGGGAAAATGCCTATTTTCGTTAAAAGGGTAAAGCCCTTCTTGGGATTCCCCACGTAACTTCCGGTCACTTGACCTGACCTCACCGGACCTCACTTCACTGGACCTGTCGTGAACTCACCGGACCTCACTTCCACAGCCAATAAACAGAAAAGATGGAGGATTTCTGTGAACTTCGCAACTCAGCCCCAGTGAAAGAAAGCCTCGGGTCACGGGGAAAATGCCTATTTATTATTGTAAAAAGGGTAAAACCATTCCCATTCTTCTTCCATTTCTGATTTATTTTCGTGATTATTTTTGTAAAATCCGCCATTCGACAGACAAAAAAAAAAGGGTCCGTGTGAGCTCTGGGCCGGGTTGACCGGGCCACCCCGTTCTGAGGAGGATTCCACGGACTGGATTTGTCAGAATTCGATCCCATTTAAAATTCGTGTGGAATTCTCTGACATCCCTAGGCCTGACTGAATTGTATGTTACCTGCCAAGGGTTTATATACTGCTGTTGATGTGCTGTAATTAGTGGTTGGATTAGCCAAAATCCATTGTTACTCTGTAGATAAATCAGTGGTGAGGAAATCAGTGTTTTCTTCCTCTCCACTGGAAAAGCTTTAACTTATAACACTTCTTTAGCCAGGCTAACATACCAGGATCTCATAGAATCATAGAACCGTAGAATAGTAGGGTTGGAAGGGGTCTACAAGGCCATCGAGTCCAACCCCCTGCTCAGTGCAGGAATCTAAGTCAGAGCATCCCCGACAGATGGCTGTCCAACCTCGTCTTGAATGCCTCCGGTGTGGGAGAGCCCACCACCTCCCTAGGGAATTGGTTGCATTGTTGTATTGCTCTAACAGTCAGGAAGTTTTTCCTGGTGTTCAGCCGGAATCTGGCTTCCTGTCACTTGAGCCCATGATTCCGTGTCCTGCACTCTGGGATGATTGAGAAGAGATCCTGGCCTTCCTCTCTGGGACAACTTTTCAAGTACTTGAAGAGCACTATCGTATCTCCCCTAAGTTTTTTCTTCTCAAGGCTAAACATGCCCAGGTCTTTTAGTCTCTCCTCATAGGGCTTTGTTTCCAGTCCCCTGATCATCTTTGCTGCCCTCCTCTGAACCCTCTCCAGTTTGTCTGCATCCTTCCTAAAGTGTGGTGCCCAGAACTAGACACAGTTCTGCAGATGAGGCCTAACCAGTGCTGAGTAGAGGGAACTAGTACTTCCCAGGATTTGGAGCTATGCTTCTATGAATGCAGCCCAAAATAGCATTGGCCTTTTTTGCAGCCACATCACATTGTTGGCTCATATTCAGTTTGTGATCAACAACAATTCCAAGATCCAAGATGTGAGGGAGCTTGGGATCCTGACTACATTCTACTCCTCCCATGACAAAGCCCGAATGCTAACCACCCACCCCAATGGGCTGATGAGGGTGAACAAGCGCAGGGTAAGCCCAAACATGGTGGTGTTGCTGATCAGTAGAAAGCCTGACTCGGAGACTGAGATTCAACCTGTTCTGGAAGGGGTTGCACTCCTCCGGGAGGCCTATGTCCACAGCTTGGAAGTACTCTTTGATCCTACACTGTCCCTGGATCTTGAGGTGGTGGCAGTGGAAATGAGTAAGTTTGTACACTTATGTTTGGCACATCAACTGCGACCCTTCCTGAGTTGATCTAACTTGGCACCCATTATCCAAGCCTTGGTTACATGTTTAGACTACTGGAATGTGCCCTACGTGGGGCTACCCCTGAAGAGTGTCCAGAAGTTTCAACTGGTGCAAAATGTGGCAGCTAGGCACAAGCTAGGCACTTGTGCACAGTGTTGAGACCATATGACAGCTGTCCTGAAAGAACTGCACGGGTTGCCAATTGCTTTCTGGGCTGAATTCAATGTGTTAGTCTTAACCTTTAAAACCCGAAACAGATTAGGACCTGGTTATCTAAAGGGACTACCTGGGTTGTTATGAACCTGCCCAGTTGTTAAGATCTGCAGATGAGGCCCTTCTGAGGGCACCATTACCCACAGAGACCAATTCGCCAGGCATTTATGGAGGGGCTTTCTCCTGCGTTGCCCCCAAACTATGGAATGCGCTCCCTCAAGAACTACGACTGGCCCCTGCTCTCTTGGCCTTTAGAAAGGGTGTAAAGATGCATCTTTTCAAGTTAGTATTTTAAAATGTGTAGTTTTTAATATTTTTACTGTTTTAATGTTCCTGTTTTTATTTTTGCACTGTTTTATTGTTTTAAATTGTTGTACACTGCCTTGATGGCATCTTAATAAAGCAGTATATAAATGTTAATATTAAATAAATAACATTTCAGACTATGTTGGCATATTGTCCCTAACACTAGCACATCTTCAAGGTACACCAGCACAAAAGATTTCATCAGAATCCCAGGTTTCTGTAATTGTGCCTGCCATATTCACTTTCACAAGGGAGCTGCCACCATTTGGCAAGCATGACAAGCTGGGCCTTCTTCTCAGCCCTGGCGCTGCAGAGGTGGGTGGGATCATCCTGGAAGTCACAAGATGATCTCTTCCCCTCCCCAGCTCTAAGGCTGGGAGGTGACCAGAATGCTTATGTTATGCAGGGCCAAGCCAGCAAGTCCCCTCCCTCCAGTTCCTGCTCTGGGACAGGAAAGGAGATGGGGAGGGGGAGCTCCCTTAACTCCTGCTCAGCCAAAATGGCCAAAGCTCCTTGGGTGGGTGGAGCCCAAATGCGAAACCACCATACCTCCCTTTCCCCTGGGAGGGGCAGGCACCCACACTGTTGGGGTTGCAGACTAAGACTATCCTAAAACTATTGGCACCTGCAGGATCCTAAAGCTCCGCAATGGTTTAAAGGGAACACAAGAAGAGCAATGCTGGATCAGACCAAAGGCTTCTCTAATGCAGCATTCTGTTCCCACAGTGGCCAGGCCACAAGAAAAGCACGCAAGCAGGACACAGGATTGTACTGTCACTCTAACATCATTTTATTACAAACTAAACTACACACTTGCCTTGAGATTCTTGCTACCACTATGGTAGCAGGATCAACTTTACCTCTAACTGAAGGTTTTCAGAAACTCCAATGTGAAATTGCAGTTTTTCACTATCTTTCCAGAACTCTCACCCAGTACAAAGTTTACAGATACAGTTCAGGAAAAGAGAGAGCTGGGACATATTGCTTTATCAGAAAGAAGTACTTTTTAAAAGTTAAATTTCTTCCTTCGCCTGCACTTGCCCATTTCTACATGAACCAGAGATATGATATGGGGGGCTTCAATTTCCCCGATATTTGTTGGGAGACAAATTCTGCAAAACATGGCCCCTCCAGGAAATTCCTGACTTGTGTGGCGGATAACTTCCTCCTACAGAAAGCAGAGGAAGGAACTAGAGGATCGGCTATCCTTGACTTGATGTTAACCAACAGAGATGACGTAGTGGATAAAGTAGTAGTTACAGGAACTCTGGGGGAAAGCGACCATGTTGTACTTGAGTTCTTGGTTCTAAGGGAAGCAAAAGCCGAGTGTAGTCAAATGTGTACCCTGGATTTTAGGAAAGCTGATTTTAATAAACTCAGAACAATGATCAGCAAGGTCCCATGGCAAGCGACTCTAACGAGAAAAGGAGTCCAAGATGGGTGGGAGCTTTTAAAAAAGGAAATTCTCAAGGCACAATCACAAGCAATTCCAACAAGAAGAAAAGGTGGAAGACCACAGAAGAAGCCAATGTGGCTTCACAAAAAGCTTAGAGATGACCTGAAAACAAAAAAGGACACGTATAGGAAGTGGAAAGAAGGCCATGTAACAAAGGAAGAGTACAGGCAGGTAGTCCAGAATTGCAGGGATAGTGTCAGGAAGGCTAAAGCTGAGAACGAGCTGAGGTTAGCAGAAGGAAAAGGAAAGGTTCCTCCTGTGCAAGCACCGGGTCATTACTGACCCCTAGAGGGATGCCTGCTTGTGCTGGCGTTTTCATGGCAGACTATAACGGGGTGGTTCGCCATTGCTTTCCCCAGTTATGACTATCTTTCCCCCAGCAAGCTGGGTACTCATTTTACCGACCTCGGAAGGATGGAAGGCTGAGTTGACCTGAGCCAGCTACCCAAGACCCAGCTTCCGCTGGGATCAAACTCAGGTCGTGGGGAGAGTTTTGGTTGCAATATTGCCGCCTGATGCTAAAAACAACAAAATGGCTTTCTTCAGCTACGTGCATAGTAAAAGACAGAGGAAAGAAATGGTGGTTCAGCTATTCAATAAGGATGGCAAAATGATAACAGATGACAAAGAAAAGGCAGAGGTGCTCAATTCCTACTTTGGCTCAGTCTTCTCCCGAAAGAGGGTCTATGACCCCCCTGGCAAAGGCCAAGTACAGGGCTGAAGGGGCAGGATTGCAGCTTGAGATCGATAGGCATATGGTCAAGGAACACCTCATTATTTTGAATGAGTTCAAATCTCCAAGGCCAGATGAACTGCATCCTAGAGTCATAAAGGAACTGGCAGAAGAACTCTAAGAACCACTGTCTATTCTCTTTGAGAAATCATGGAGGACGGGGGAAGTGCCAGATGACTGGAGGAGGGCTACTGTTGTCCCTATCTTTAAAAAGGGTAAAAAGGAGGAACCTGGGATCTACAGACCAATCAGTCTGACATCAATCCCTGGGAAAATTCTGGAGGAGATGATAAAGGAATCCATCTGGAAGCACCTTGAAAACAATGCAGTGATGACTCGAAGCCAACATGGATTTGGCAAGAACAAGTCCTGCCAGATGAATCTGATCTCATTTTTTGATCAAGTAACCTCCCTTGTGGACCGTGGGAATGCTGTAGACATAATATACCTCGACTTCAGCAAAGCTTTCGACAAAGTGCCCCATGATCTCCTGATGAGCAAACTAGCTCAAAGTGGGCTAGATGAAACAACGATCCGGTGGATCCACAGTTGGCTACAGAATCGGACTCAAAGAGTGCTTATCAATGGGACCTTCTCCAACTGGGGAGAGGTAACGAGTGGGGTACCGCAGGGCTCAGTCCTGGGCCCAGTGCTCTTCAACCTTTGTATTAATGACTTGGAGGAGTAGGTGCCGGGAATGCTGATCAAATTTGCAGATGACACAAAATGGGGCAGGATAGCTAATACTTTGGAAGACAGAAACAAAATTCAAAGTGATCTGGATAGACTGGAGTGCTGGGCAGAAAACAACAGAATGACATTTAATAGGGATCAATGCCAAGTTCTCCACCTAGGAAAAAGAAACCAAAGGCACAGTTACAAGATGGGGGATACGTGGCTCAACAACACAACAAGCGAGAAGGATCTTGGAATTGTTGTCGATCACAAGCTGAAGATGAGCCAACAATGTGATGTGGCTGCAAAAAAGGCACATGCTCTTTTGGGCTGCATTCATAGAGGCATAGCTTCCAAATCCCAGGAAGTACTAGTTCCCCTCTACTCAGCACTGGTTAGGCCTCATCAGGAGTACTGTGTCCAGTTCTGGGCACCACATTTTAAGAAGGATGCAGACAAACTGGAGAGGGTTCAGAGGAGGGCAACAAAGATGATCAGGGGACTGGCAACAAAGCCCTATGAAGAGAGACTGAAAGAACTGGGCATGTTTAGCCTTGAGAAGAGAAGACTGAGGGGAGAGAGGATAGCACTCTTGCAAGTACTTGAAAGGCTGTCCTAGAGAGGAATGCCAGGATCTCTTCTCAATCATCCCAGAGTGCAGGACACGGAATAATGGGCTCAAGTGACAGGAAGCCAGATTCCGGCTGAACATCAGGAAAAACTTCCTGACTGTTAGAGTAATACGACAATTGAACCAATTACCTAGGGAGGTGGTGGGCTCTCCCACACTGGAGGCGTTCAAGACGAGGCTGGACAGCCATCTGTCAGGGATGCTCTGACTTGGATTCCTGCACTGAGCAGGGGGTTGGACTCGATGGCCTTGTAGGCCCCTTCCAACCCTTCTATTCTATGATTCTATGATCACTTAAATATTTAAACAGCATTCTGCTAATCTGTCAGTGAGCAAATAAAATCCCATACCAGCCTGCCTGCACTCTGAGGTCATCAGCACAGGACCTTTTCACTTTCCTGCTGCTGCCAAGGCCAGTTAGACTGGTGAGCACAAGGGAGAGGGCCTCTTCAGGGATGGCCCTGCAGTTCTGGAATAAACTTCCTTAGGGGGTTCGTCAGGCCTCTTCTTTGCAGGTCTTCAGGAAACCTCTGAAGGTCCACCTGTTTTTGCTGGCCTTTCCCTAAATTCTTGAATTGCTAGTCCTAGGTAACTTTGGCTTTTATTGATTTTGATCAGGAACCTTTTGTTTTTATTGAACTTTTAACAAATGTGTAGTTATTGGATTTTATTGTATCTGTTTTGTATAGTTTTAATCTTCTATGCCCTATTGAGAGGTTTGACCCTTAAAGGCAGCCTAAAAATAATTTTAAATAAATAAATACAATCCCATCAATCACAAGATATATTAGCAATCTAGCATAGTAACATGACTGGCTAAACAATGCATACCGTTATCCCTATTCAAACAATCGGGAGTTTGCAAAATGAAATTTGACCCAAATCAGACCCAACACTTAATATTCGTCAATAGCCTTCACCACCCCTCCTGGAATATGAAGACAAAAGACAAAGAAATAGGGAGAGAAGGGGTGGGGGTAAAAAAGAAATGATAGATTTATAAAACAATGAATGACAAAGAGAGAACTGGGATAACTTGTCAACTCTCTCAAAATACTCATGGGTGGATGTGTTTTTTTCAACTAGATGATTGGGGTGTATGGCCCAGTTGGGGGAATTATTCAGTCCCACAAAACTTGAATATTAGGGGATAGGTGCTTTCAGTTTTGAACAAGTAAAGGTGTGAAAGTCCAGGAGGGGACTTCCTAACAGCATGGGGTTAGAGTCAGAGTACTTCAAGGAGAAAGGTTAATATCATGCTCCCACTGGAGGAATCCTCCTCCTCCTCCGAGGAGCTATAGAGCTCCCAGAAACAGATAACGCCAAAGAGCTACCCATGTCAGGAGATCTGGGGGAGTCTGGGCCCTCAGGGAAGATCACTGCTGGTCCGGCCCCACAGGAGGAGGGGTGTTCTGCCTCTGAGACAGAGGCTGGCCCACCACCTAGCCCCTTGAAAGCATCGTCTCTGCAAGAGGCAGGTCAATAGAGATTTTTCAAGAAGTAGTGCTCAATAACAAAGGAAGACTCCTCAGGAGCAACGCCCTCCTCCCAAGTAGGATTTTTGCCAGACAGCCTGTAATGCACTGCAGCTGAGCCCTGGGTGGGGCGCAGGAAGCTCTGGTGTTCAGTGCTGTAAGTTCATAAGCTCTGGTGTTCATAAGCCTTCAGTGTTAGCCTAGACTAACAACATCCTTCTACCAGCTCCAGCACCTTGCATCTTGTTTTCATGACCTTGCCTTATGATGAAACCTCCGTGCTACTGACCCTTGGACTCCTGCTTGATTCTGCTTCTGGACTGTGTACTGTATCTGATTACATAACTGTGCTTTAACCTCTGCCTGTATCTTGATCACTCCTGTCTTAGGCTGATCCCATATTGGACTGAAACCTTTGTACCTGACTATGTGCCTGCTTTCTGGCCTTGCCTTTTGGATTGCCCTGTAATTTGCCCTAACGCTGAGTCTGATTCAGCTATAGCAGGACAGTCTGAAATATGGAAGAGTTCTGCTAACCTGTTTGGGGACATCATTTCCCCTACTCCTACCAAAAACCTGGGTTTTATTTAAGACCAGGAATCCTATGAGCTTCAAAATAGGAGAGAGGCAAGACCGGAGGGGGCGGACCTGATTCTGCATTGTATGACCCACATCCATGGACACAGTTTCTCTCAAGCATATATGTCCTTACAACAGCTTACAGGTTCTTCAATATTCCTTTTTCCCAGTCAAGAAGTCCTTATATCCAGAGGGTTGAACAGTTGTTGAGGGACAGAAGGAGTACATTTACAAGAGGGCCTGAATTCAAGGAATCCATAAAAACCTGTCCTAAGGAAGATTAAAGATAGATAGGATTATGGAATTTGCACCAGAGAAGGAAATCTACATGAAGAACTTTTAAAATGAAAGCCACCTTGAACAGGATCCTCCCCATTCCAGAATACAAGGAGACATAACTGCACACTGCTGTTGACAAATTCGGGGCAGGAACTAGAGCCTTTTCTCTATCCAACTGAAAAAGCCAGGAAAGTGTTTAGTTAGGCAGAATGCAGCTGACTGAAACAGCTGACAAAGACAGTGAGGTTAAAAGCATATTTTCTTGTAAAAAGAAGCATAGAAAGTTTTCAAACAGCCAGCATCTATGGCTCAACTTTTGGCAATGACAATAAATGCAGGAAACTCTTATCTACTGAACGGAACGGCTCACTGAAAAGAGGCAAGCATGTTTTACTCCTGACAGCTTTGCAAAACCACCTGGCTATAAAAAAAGGCAAGCTCACACTTTTGGCTTTGTCAACTGCAACAAAGACTGTCTACTCCAACAAGTGGAGTAGAACTGGAGAAGCAATCTGCATTTAGACAAAAGAAGGCAAAACAACAGTGAGTACTTTTGTAAGTGTTAAGAGTGTTGGACTAGGACCGGGCAGACCAGAGTTCAAATCACTGGTCAGCCATGAAGCTCACTAGCTAACCTTGGGCGAGTCACCAATTCTCAGCCTAACCTATCTCACAGGGCTGTTGTGAGGATAAAGTGGGGGGAGGACTACTGATGCTTCCTTGAGCTCATGGGAGGAAAGGCGGGTTTTAAACATAATAAAGAAATATCCAGGAGACTGAGTCTTTTCTGTGTTGTTCACACAAGTCGTTCAGTCATTACAAAATGTTCATATTCAATCAAATTATGAGATATATCCCATGGTCTGATTTCTATAGAACAATCAAGAACAACATTGCAGCACATTAAAGATTAACAGATTTCTAGACCACAAAAGGAATGTATGAACACAGGAAGCTGCCTTATACAAAGTCAGACCCTTGGTCAATCTAGCCCAGTATTATCAACACTGACTGGCAGCAGCAGCTCTCCGGGGCTTCAAGGCGTTTTTCCTGCCCTAGCTGACAGTGCCATGGATTGAACCTGGAGCCTCCTGCATGCAAACCAGGGGCTCTGCCACCGAGCTACGGCCCATCCCTCCAAGCGTGTACCGTAACATTGGTAGCCTTTAAGGTACAGAGCTCTCTTTTTGTTGCAGACTAACACAAAGGCTACGCCTCTGAGAGAATATAAACAACTCACCTCTCCATATATGACAGAGGCATCCCAGACAGGGAGAAAGTGGGTATTCTTTGGTAACTTTCTCCTGAAAGGAGTATTCAATCCTCTGTAAAGAAGCCCACACACCCACTGCCTCCTCACTTTTAGCACCATTCTCAGCAGAAACAGGACAAGAGTTAAAGCACATGTAGGGTTCATCCAGGCCTACGTTAAGAAGACGGTCTGCACTGTGAACGCACCTCCAGCTCTTTTTTTAGTGCACTTGTGGTGCCAGGATGTAGTGAACCTGATGGTGATACGTGCTACAGCTACTGGCAGATCACTCCATCACTGCCACCATCTCCTGCTGTTGGGGAAAAGGGTGCTCCACAGCCCATTGTCCTAGATGGGCCACTTCCATCTTGGGCACTGGGCAGCAGGGGCACGTTCTATTCTAGCAGAAGCAGGAGGTGGCAGCAGCTGGGGCAGGGGTGGGGGAGCAAGCCAGCAGCCAAGGGTTCTCTTCCTGTTCGTTCACCTGTCCCCTACCTACCAGTGCTCCCGCCTCCTTGTAAGAAAAAAAGCACCCCACAACCAATTGCTTGAGACAGAAGGGGCACAATCTCCTCCCATCTCAGGCAACTGGAGCTTTGCTCCCCAACAGGAGGAGGAAGCAGCAACCGGGAGGCCAACCACAGCACCGTAGCACATACCAGTGTCCAATTTGCTGTTATGCTGTAGCTACAAGTACCTTAAAGGGCGCTTAAAGGCAAGCTTAGTCTTCCCATTGCATTTAATAAATAATAAGCCTCATTTAATGCATGTCTATTTTCTCTCTATGGGTTTGGTTCAGATGAAATAATTCTGTGACTGTAGCTTCAGCAAACAATTTGGCACCCCTTTGTAATTTTGCACCAGTGATGGGGCAGATGCCTTAGAAATGCCTAGTTGAGTCTCTGGCCTCGTAAAGAATATTTAACATTTTAAACAAAAGCTCCACTAAGAATTCAAAAATGCTGAAATTCACAGAAACATCACAAATTTATGGCAGCAGCCAGACCTGTTCCAAAGGAGAGGGTCTTTTCAGTCCCGGCACTCCCATTTGTGGAATGCCTTAGTGAGAGAGGGTTGCCTGGTGCCAGCATGATGCCTTCCTGACACCAAACTTTTTTATTCTCCCAGGCATTTGAAGAACTATTTTAGTGCTTTTAGATCTCTGTACTGTTTCATTTTTTGCTAGTGGTGGTATTTGGTTTTATGATGTGCTGCACTATTCTCACCCCATACCGTGAGTTTATTTTGACCTGGTTCACATGATCGAAATCACACTCTGCAGCGCCACAATGTAATGTGGCTTATTTAAATTGCCGCATGTGCTGGGCACGATCACTGCCCAGGCGCAGCTGGTTGTGTCATCTGAACCCAGGCAGCATGGCTGGTTGGAGGGGGAATCAACCCTCCAATAATCCATGGGGTGTTACAGGGTTATTAGCAGGTTGCTTCCCTCTCCAACAAGCCCTGCCACCCAGCTTTGGATGACACGACCAGCTGCACCTGGGGTTGGTGATTATGGAAATCTCACCCCATACACACCGCAATGTGAATAAGCCACAGTGGCTTATTTTGATCATGTGAACTGCCCTTCGTGTTATTTTATTTTGTGCTATTTTACTATTGTTTGATTGTGATTTTATATCTTATGCTTTTCAATTTACCTGTACACTACCCAGAGAACTTTGGTTATTAGGCAGTGTGTAAAAAGAAAAAAGAAGGGGAAGTTCTCTTTGCTGACCCCCAAGAAATCAGAGCCTTAATCACTCAGGGTCCACGTCATCACCAAAACACCCAACCCCAAAGCAAAAGGCTGAGGTTTGCTTTGACACTGGGAGGGCGCCTCCTCCCAGTTCCAAAGCAGCGAGCCCTAGGGCTGGTGATCTGTCCAGTGGCTGAGCTATGCTTCTGAGCAGCAAATGACAGCTGTGGAGACTTGCCAGTCTCCTCCCTAAAATGGTAAGGAGGCCCCTAACGTTTTTTAAAATTATTTGTCTTGTAACACACACTTCCACACCAGTGGGACTCTGCTTTTAACCTCCAGTGATTAGAGGAGCAGGCACAGGCTAGTCTAGAACAATCACAAAGCTAGACACAAAAAGGGAAAAGAGGCTATGGAAGGACAAGACTCTCCAGTGGGGGTGACCTGCAAGGTGTGTGCAATGTTTGTTTTCTTGCCTGAGAACAACATGGCCTACACCTGCAACAAGTGCAAGTTGATCACACTGCTGGAGGAAAAAGTAAGTGGACTGGAGCGGCAACTGTCGACCCTCCGGGGAATAAGAGAACACGAAGAGTTCTTGGACAGAATGGGGGAACTACAGCAGCAAAGGGCAGACCAGAAGCTTGAAGAGCAACAGCAAGATGAGGCAGTGGGAAATGCTGAGATGAAGAAAAATGGAATAGAGGATACTCCTTGGAAAAGGGTGACAGTTAGGAGAAGAAGAACTAGACGCCACTCTGCACCAGTGGAAGCAGTGGAGCTGTGGAACCGATTCCAGGTACTTGCGGATGAGACTGGAGGACAGCCTGCAGAGGAAGAATCACAGGGGAACCTGCATGAGAGTGAGCAAGAGGCTGAAGGTCAGTCAAACAGAGGCGATGAAACCCAGGCCTACAACAACAAGAAGAGAAGAGTGATAGTAGTGGGAGACTCCTTGCTACATGGGATCGAGACCCAAGTATGTCGCGAAGACCCATGGACTCGCCAGGTATGTTGTCTCCCGGGAGGATGGATTAGAGACGTGACTGAAAGGTTGCCTGCACTCATAAAGCCCACTGACAGGGATCCCTTTCTTCTCATCCATGTGGGAACAAATGATACCGTCAAGCAGAGCTATGAAGAAATCACGTCAGACTTTGAAGCTTTGGGAAGGAAACTCAAGAACTTTGGGGCCAAGATAGTTTTCTCATCCATCCTTCCAGTAGTCAGAAGAGGGATAGAAAGGGAAACAAAAATACTCCAGATGAATGAGTGGCTATGAAGGTGGTGCCGGCGCGAGAGATTTGGATTCTGGGACCACGGGCTATACTTCCTGGAAGATGGGCTGTTGGCAAGGGACAGGCTGCACCTCACAAAGGCTGGGAAGAATGTGTTTGGCCACAGCATGAAGAACTTCATCAGGAGGGCTTTAAACTGAATCCTACAGGGAAAGGAAACATAACGTTGGGGGTAACAATGGACGAAGGCTCATGCACTGCAACAGAGAGAACAGCTCTAATAGTGCCCAATAATAGTCTTCACAAACATGTAGCAAGAAAGCCAGACCAAGAAGCACATGGTCTTCGATGTCTATATACTAATGCCCAGAGTATGGGAAACAAACAGAATGAACTTGAATTCTTAATGCAGGAGGGAAATTATGACTTGATAGGTGTAACTGAGACTTGGTGGGATGACTCTCATGACTGGAATACAGCAACTGAAGGATATAACTTGTTCAAAAAGAACAGGAGGAACAGAAAGGGAGGTAGGGTTGCACTATATGTGAAAAATACATATCTCTGCACAGAAATACAGGAGGATGAGCTTGGTAGCCCCATCGAGAGCATCTGGATCAAAATAAATGGAGCAAAGAATAAAAGGAACCTGGTGGTCGGAGTCTACTACCGGCCACCTAATCAAGGAGAAGACGAGGATGAAACTTTTGAAAAGCAGATTGCCAATGTTTCAAGGAAGCATGATGTAGTAGTAATGCGGGGCTTCAATTTCCCCGATATTTGTTGGGAGACAAGTTCTGCAAAACATGGCCCCTCCAGGAAATTCCTGACTTGTGTGGTGGATAACTTCCTCCTACAGAAAGTAGAGGAAGGAACTAGAGGATTGACTATCCTTGACTTAAGTTTCCAGGACCTATAGAACGTTGAGGCTGTCAGCTGAAAGAAAAGGGGGGAAAGGAAAATTGATGGGGGTGGGGCGGATTGGCCTCCTGACAGCTTACAGTATCTTAGACTACTGTCTTAATCCTCAAATTAGGAATGATTCTACCTGCCAAACGAAGAGGTCATGTTCTTTCAAAATTGTGGAAAAAACATAAAGATCTACTCAAGTAACTACAGCCGTTACTTCTGGAACACGGGTGCACTACCTTTTTATCCTCAAGGGCCTCATGCACTGTCTGTTGAGGGGCTGGGGGGAGCACACAAACTCTCTCTTGCCCCCCTACATGTACACACAACATCAGAGTGCAAGGATGGGGAAGTTTAAACTTTCCCTCCCTGCCCACAGAGATCTAGGGGTCATTGGGGGTGGGGGAGATGAATGCCTCTCCCATCCTCCAGTGATCTCTGCCAAGATTGCTGTTTCTTGGCTGCTAATAGCAGTGGGAAAACATCAATCTCAGAAGCAGCATCATTGGAGCTTAGGAGAGACGTGGTGGTGGCAGAAGCGTTGGGCGTGGAGAGAAGCGGTGGTGACAGGGAAATTCGTGGGCAGGAAATCAGTGAGGAGAATGCAGCAATGAGAGTCTGGATGTCTCTCCATGGAGGGCTGGATCGATGGCACTGAGGGACTGCATGAGACCTACAGGTTGTACACCCTTGTTCTAGAAGGTTCCAAGTACTTAGGGGCAATTCATACATTCAAGGACTTCTCCATGCAGACGCTTCCAGAAACACATTCGTGGACAACCTAACTTATCCACAGGAAACTCTCAGAGCTTCCTGGCAGTGATTTAAAATAATCTCAGCACCTCATTCCGCCATAACAGCAGGCTGGGGGGCTGTACTGAGGGAGATGAGAGGGATTGCTGGGCCATTCCACCAGCCCTGCTGAAAGAATTGTTTTTTCTCTCTTCCCTCCCCATTCCTTTTTCTTTTTGTGTTGGGTCTTTCTAGTTTGTAAGTCGGGGACAGTCTTGTTTAATTAATTATATATGAGCCACTCCGGGAGCCTTTCCTGCTGAGGAGCAGCATAAAAATACTTCAGATAAAATAAAACTATTGCAACGATTTTAAGGTACTGCCTGGTAACTGTGGCTGTATGAGACAGAATAGTCATATGTTACATTTGCTACAGCAGGAGTGGACAGAAGGTAGATCAAGATCTACCAGTAGATCTCTGGGTTATTTGCAGTAGATGGGCAAGGATCTCTGGCTCTCAGTTTTTGGATATAAACCCTACAGAAAGGACAGGGAAGGGTGTACTGGGGGAGGCGTTGCCCTGTACGTCATAGAGGGCATAGTGTCAAGTGGACTCCAACACCTAAAAGGGGTAGGCTCTTCCACAGAAGTGCTGTGGGTGACAATACCAGGCTCCAAAATTAATTTAGTGCTAGGAACATGCTATCGTCCCCCAGACCAGAATGCTCAGAGTGACCTTGACATGGAAAATGAAATCAGGGAGGCCTCCAAACAAGGCAGTGTTGTAATAACGGGCGACGTCGATTGCTCCCACATTGGAACATGCATTTATCCAGTCAGTCACAATAAAGAGGTTAAATTTCTTGATGCTCTAAACAACTGTACCCTGGGACAGATGGTCATGGAACTGACCAGAGGGGAGGCGACCTTGGATTTAATCCTAAATGGTGTTGCCCAGGACCTAGTACGAGACGTAAATGTTGTTGAACCAATTGGAAACAGTGACCACAGTGCTATCAGATTTAATACATATTGAAGTGGAAAATTGCCCAGTTAGTCCAACACAGTCACATTTGACTTCAAAAGAGGAAATGTCTCTAACATGAGGGAACTGGTGAAAAGGAAATTAAAAGGGGGGGTCAAGAGGGTTAAATCCCTTCAAAATGCTTGGAGGTCACGCCAAACTACAATAATAAAAGCTCAGCTAAAATATATACCACAGGTTAGGAAAGGTAGCACCAAGTCCAAAAGGGCGCCAGCATAGTTAACAAGCAAGCTATTAGAGAAGAGAACGCTTCCTTCAGAAAATGGAAGTCTTGCCCAAGGGAGGAAAACAAGAGGGAGCACAAGCTTCCACAAAGGTGATGCAAGCAGACAATAAGAGATGCAAAAAAGGATTTAGAAGAGCATATTGCTAACGACATCAAGGCCAATGATAAAAAATTATTTAAATATATCAGAAGCAGGAAACCAGCTAGGGAGGCAGTTGGACCGTTGGATGACAATAGAGTTAAAGGAGTACTGGAGGACAAGGAGAGTGTGGAGAACCTGAATGAATTCTTCTCATCTGTCTTCACTGAAGAAAATATAGGATAACTGATGTTTTCAGGAAGGGAGTCTGAAGAACTGAGGCAAATAGTGGTGACAAAAGATGAAGTTCTCAACCTTATTGATAAATTGAAAGCAATAAATCACCAGGCCCAGATGGTATCCATACTGGAGTTCTCAAAGAACTCAAATATGAAATTGCTGATCTTGTAACCAAAATATGCAACACGTCCCTAAGATCAGCCTATACCAGAGGACTGGGAGATGGCCAATGTAACACCAACTTTTAAAAACAGATCCGTGGGGGAACCGGGAAATTACAGGCTGGTTAGCTTAACGTCTGTTCCAGGTAAATTGGTTGAAGGTATTATTAAAGATAAAATTAGTAAGCCTATAGAAGGACAAGCCCTGCTGAAAAAGAAACAACTCAGCTTCCACAAAGCTAAGTCCTGTCTCACTAACCTTTTAGAATTATTTGAGAGTGTCAATAAACATGTAGACAGGGGTGATCTCGTGACATTGTTTACTTGGCTTTCCAAAAGGCTTTTGACAAAGTCCCTCACCAAAGACTCCTGAGCAAACTTAGTTGTGGAAGAAGAGGAAAGGTCCTCTTCTGGATGAGTCATAAACCAGTTACTGATACATAAGAACAGAAAGCAGAGAGTAGAAATAAATGGTACATTCTTCCAATGGAGGGAAGTAAATAGTGGGATCCAACAGGGATCTGTATTGGGACCAAACCTGTTCATAAATGATCTCGAATTAGGAGTGAGCAGTGAAGTGGCCAAATTTGCCAATGATACCAGATTATTTAGGGTGGTTAAGACAAAAAGGGACAGTGAGAAGCTCCAAAAGGATCTCTCCAACATGGGCAGGAGGGTGTTGTTGCTCCCGTCTCCTGCTTGTGTGTTATTGGTCAACAGCTGGTTGGCCACTGTGTGAACAGAATGCTGGACTAGATTGACCCTTGGTCTGATCCAGCATGGCTCTTCTTATGTTCTTACATTTTACAAGAGCAGCAACAAGATGACTCGGACTCACCTTAAACTATACTGCTGAAATGAAAAAGGTCTGTGGTAACAGGAGTGGATATTTTGTGTGGAAGCCCTGGAAGAACTATGAGCTCAGTTCAGTTCTGGTAAAACAAATTCTTGGGCTCAGAATTATTTAATTCTAAGTGTACGTCTTTTGCACCAAGCTGTGGTTGGTGGATCTCAGGGTTCTAGTAAAAAAAGAAAGTAGATCCTGCAAGCCTGACATCTGGTCTCCCCTGCTCTACACTATTATAGCTCTGCCCATGGACTGTCTGGGTCACATTACAATCCTTGACAATGCATCCTACATGGATAGCTTTGGTTCATTATGTGTTGAAGATCCAGAATGTCCAAACCAGCTTCAAATAAATCCTTGTTCCAACAAGTTTTCCCAGAACAGTGATCATCTTCATTGTTGTCGTGCTTACTGGTAAATACATAAAATGGTTTTGCCCAGTGTCTTGCATATGTATATGGAAATATTCTATTTAATTAGTTAAAATACTTCTCCACTGGCCTTCGCTAAAATTGTTTCCAGAAGCTTTACATAATTAAAGTGTTACGACAAACACAGAAATCCATTAACTTAATAATAGCTTGCTCATTATTTGTGCCATTTGATTGGTCTTAAAGGTATTATGATGATATTATTTATTCGATTTATACTCCTTTCAACCAAAAAATGGACTCGAGGCAGCCTTCAAAACAATTTTAAATAGATAAAAACAATAAGACATTAAAATACAATAAAAACATAAAAATTACAAAATAAAAACAGCACCCAACCCACAGACTCATTTACAGGGCAAAGGCCTTCTTGAATAAAGCAGTCTTTGCCTGCCATGGGAAGCGTAGCAGAGAGGGAGCAAACCTAGCCTCCTTTGGGAGGGAGTGCCACAGGCTGGGAGCAGTATACTGGAGGCAATATATAGCCTTCAAGACTAGTAACCACCAATAGCATAATCCTACGTGAATCCGTCCCTTTTAAAACCATTACGGTTGTGGCCATCACTACATCTTCTGAAAACAAATTCCACAATTTGACTACGCACTGTTTGAAAAGTCCTTCTTTTTGCCTGTTCTGAATCTCCCACCCTTCTGCCTCACTGCATGACCCCAGTGGGTTCTAGTATTATCAGCAACAGAGAAACTTCTCCCTATCTACCTTATCCACATCATGCATAGTTTTATACGCCCCTATTTCCCCCCTAGACTTTTTTCTAACATAAAAAGGTCAAAATATTATAACTCTTCTTTATAGGGCATTTGCTGTAGCCCCTTGATCATTCTGGTTGCCCTTTTCCGCACCCGAGTTAAATCAATGATGTAAATAAGTCTTTTCCATTAGTGATAAAAGGTGCTAATTTAAATCAATTCACTCTGGGAAAAAATTATGATAAACAGATTCCACACAAACAGCTACCTTGTTTTCAAAATCATTGCAACCCACCGACAAGTTTAGTGAGCCTTGTTGCATTTAAACCAGTTTAGCTGCACTGAATGCACTGGGAATAAACCAGTTTTTGACATTGATAAACCCTGTTGCTTGTTAGGAACAAGCTTTAAGCTGCTCTCTTGCACACAATAGCCTCTTGGTTTGTCAACAGTGTGTGACCTCCTGAAATCTGGCACCCCTGTTGTTTTCTCATGGCATGAGATTAAAGGGAAAGTGTTCTACATTCTCCTGACTCAAGCGTTAAGGACAAGCAAGAGATAATCTCTCCATTATCCCAAGCACTAAATCATAAACAAACTTTACCCTGAAAGCTCAGGCCCATTCTAAACAACTTTATTGGATACCAACCAACCAGAAGAGAAGCCCCAACTCTAAACACATGCCTATTCTGTTGTCCGAGCCCTGGCATTTCCCAAGTCAGATCTTTGCTAACTAAGGCTCCAGTCCTGGAACCTTGAACACAATGAGACTTCCAGGCAGACATATATAAGACTGTGCACGAGTTACAAATCTGCGGGGTGGTCACACACATTTTTATGGTGGTCTACTTGCTAGTCCTAGAAACTGATGGCTAGACAAATTCTAACCAGAAACATATTGACAAGGAAGACTTAGCCGGTAAAACCATCTACCCAGAGTGTGAGTAGGAAATCAGACTAGATAGCTAACAAGGCCATAGCTCCTTAAGCAAGACTTGCATTGCTGGGTTTGAGCAAACAAGGCAGCTGCTAGCCTTGCCTCAGAAAACCCATGGAAGGAACCTGCAACAGAACCAAGTGGACTTATTGTCCCCACACTACTAAGAGTTAAAAGACAGACTGGATAGGTTGCACAGAGATGGTTTGTGTATGATTTGGCTTGACTGTGGGGTATAGCTCCTCATGTGTTATGCACAAGTCAGCCACATGCCTGCTGGCTAATGTTGTTTTCACATGAGGCTTTCTGGACCTTAGGTACAGACCCAGTTCAGGCAATCAAAACAGCCCATGGGTTATTTGAGGGTAGTTTCCCCCTCAAACAAGCCATGCCACCTGGGTTTGGGCAACATGGTAAGCCAGGCCCAGGAGGGTAATTAGGGAAATCATGCTGGGGATTAAAACAAGCCACTGTGGCTTATTTAAGCCACAGTGGCTTGGTTGATCACGCAAACCAGCCCATGCACAATCAGGGGTGGGCAGAAAGTAGATTTCCAGATTTTTGGACTTCAACTCCTAGAATTCCTGACCACTGGCCATACTGGCAAGAGCTTCTGGGAGCTGAAGTACCAAACACCTGGAGATCTACCTTCTGCCCCCACCTGCACTAATTCACTAACCACATCTTTCTACACAGCAGACCAAAACTAGCAGGAGCTGCATATGCATGTGTGGTTGATCAGGGCTATATTTATATGAAATGGCAGGAATACATACTTAAAACTGAGACTTCACTACTCCTCTAGCGTGCCTGAGAAGACATTATATGGAACTCTAAACCTTATACCAGGAGTCCAGAACCTCTTTCACCTGGGGAGCCAATTTCAATTTTGGGAAGCTCTTGGGGACCACATTCCAGGGTGAGAGGGGCCAAAGGCACAGGGCCAAAATACCCACACTGCCAGCATATTTTAGTGTAATGGTTTTACTACTGGTAACTGAGCCACAGGCATTTCAGTCTTTCAGAACAGAGGAAAAAACTGCTCAAAAGCCAGGAAGACACCAATGATTGGTGGCAGGTGGGGGGGAAGGGGCCAATCTGGGGAACCCCCAGAACCAAACTGGGATACCAGGAGGGCTTGAGGCACGGCACCCCTGCCTGTGCCAATGGAAGTGGATCCAATATATTTCAGTGTTACAGAGCATGTGAGCTACAGGGAACAAGCAATACTGACGCAGAAAAAGCTTAGCATCTTGTCTTGCTCAAAAAACATGAGGTGATCAGCGGACAACTGCTGGGGGAAGGTGCCAGCACAAGTTGCCTGTCACTCTCCATTCACAGCCACTTCATGTGTGAGGGAGGCAGGACTCCCCAAGGCTCATCCCCAGACCTGGGTTTTGGTACCCCAGAACATGGGTAAGCTATAGGAGTTATTAAAATGGACCTCTGGATCAGCTCAGAGAAAATCCCCCTTTCTTACCCAGCCTGCAGGTACAAAGAAAGAACAGTCTCAGTTTTATTCAGAAGGCTTAAGTTGCATGCAGGGATCCATTTGAGCTGGAATTCTGCCAAAGGTATCCATTTCGCACTACCAGCTCTCAACACCTGTACCTGTGAAGCTGTTATTCAGCACCTCGTAAGATTATTAACATCCCAGGATCGATGCATGCGACCTTTTCAGAAAAGGAAGACACCTCTCGCTGCCCCGCGGAGTCTACAGTCTAACGGTCTACGCCACGCAGAGGCTCGCCGCACCCCGCCGAAGGGGCGCCGGCCGGCAACGAGGGGAGGCCCAGAGCACAGCCGCCCCCGCGGGCGCCCCGAGGCCAGAGCCGCGCCCGGCAGCCCGCAGGGGCGGCGCAGAGGCGGGGGCGCCCGGGCCCCGGCCGCCCCCTCACCTTGAACTCGCGGCTGTGCTGCGGCGTGTACTCGAGCGTCCAGAGGGCGCGCACCAGGTGCGCCAGCTGCTCCGTGACCTCGCCCTTGCCGCTGTCCGGCGCCGGCTCCGGGGCGGGCGGCGGCGCGGCGGGCGCCGCCCGATTGGCGTCTCCGTCGCCGGCGCCCGCGGCCCGGTACTGCTCGAGAGCCAGGTACTCGGCGAAGAGCTCGGTGTTGCTGAGGCACTGCAGGACGGCGTTCATGAAGCACGTGTTGCCGTGGTTCCGCAGCCCCGCCACGCCGGGCACCGGCGGCGCCGGCGGCAGGGGCACCCCCTGGGCGGGCGGCGGCGCGGGCGGCGGCGGCGCGGGCTCCGGGCTGGGCTGGAAGCAGCGGCCGAGGCTGCTGCCGGAGGGGGCGGCGGCCGGGTGGCTGCGGGGCCGGGCGGCGGCGGCGGGCGGGCCGTGCTCGGTGCCCAGGTGCGAGAGCGTCGAGAGCGTCTTGAGTACGCGGCTCATGAAGCCGCCCAGCGAGCGCGCCGGCGACGAGCCGGAGCCGCCCGCGCTGGCCCCGCTCACCCGGCCCCGGAACAGCAGCCGCTTGCTGAACGAGCGCTTCTCCTTGGCGGCGGCCGCCGCCGCCGGGGAGGGGGCAGCCGGCGCGGGGAGCACCGGAGCCGGCGCGCCGCTCACCCGGCCCGACATGACGCCCTCGGGCCTAGCGCCTCATCCCCGGCGCAACCCCGGCCTAGCGCGGGCGAGCGGCCGGCGGCCTCCTCCCTTCTCTCCGGTCAGGCGCTTCCCCGGCGCTCCCCGGAGGAGCGGAGCTGCTGCTGAGGCGGCGGCGGCGGGGCGGGGCCCGCGCGGCAAGAGACTCACGTAGGAAGCCGGCGGCGCCATAGTGGGTGGGGGCAGCCTGAGCCTGCCTCTTATGCGGCCGCCATCTTCGGCACTGGCAGAGGCCTCTCCTCGCCCGTACCGCCCTTGAGGGGGGTGGTCGGGGCGTCCGCTTGGCGCCTCTCCCTGGAGGGGGTCCCCGATCCCGGGCCATTCCGTCCAGGGCCCGCCCCGCCCCGCCCCAAGCCCGTGGGAAGCCCGGAGCCCCCTTCCGCCCTCGGAGACGAGCAGCTCGATACTATTATAGGGCTGCAGATGTGGCCCCATCAGGGGAGTCGCGCTCCACCGTATAGCCAGAAATAAATGCATACTCGGAAGTAAGCCCCACCGAGTTCAGTGGGCCTTATTCCCAAGAATGTGCGCACAACATACCGTAGGGTCGCAGCCTAGATTCTTAAAATACCAGCATTTACGATGGTCCATGGGGTCACGAAGAGTCGGACACGACTGAACAACAACAACATTTATATCCCGCCTTTTTGACGGCTTACATGCGCCTCTTCCTCTCCGTTTTATCCTCACAACAACCCTGTGAGGTAGGCTAGGCCAAAAGTCAGTCACTGGCCCAAAGTCACCCTGTGGCTCTTCAGAGACCCACAGCTAACAGCTACACTACGCTGTCTGTCTTTACACACAGAAATAACAAATTAAATAATACACCCCTGTGTGAAGAACCCCAATGTTCCGGCTGTTCTGGGCTGTTTGTTGGCAGGCATGTCTCACACAGTTAATTTCTGTTTTGATAAAACAGATGGAAACTTCCCAAGCTGTTTCCTCATTCCCAGCTTTTATCCTATTGCAACATTCACCCCACTTCTGAAGCGACAAGAAGTTCCCGAGTTTGGGTTCCTTTTGAAAGAGAACACAGGAGGCTTATGATGTTTTGTAATATTTGAGTTAATTTGCAAATATACAGTTTGAATATCGGTAGAGGTACAGCTAGAGATGTGAAGGCCTGGAAAAAACTGGGCAATTGGGGGGGGGGGGGGACACCTGGTTTTTTCTGAGGACTGTTCCCCACCCATTGGAAAAATTGAACAGCTTTGGATTATGAAATATTTTCTTTTAGAATGTAAGGCAAAGTATTTATATATTGTTACCCAGCCTTTACTACCCCCCCAAAATGATTTTTAAAAACTATGTAGTAAGAACACTTTTCTAAAAAGACTAGAGATGTAAAATGTCTGGAAATAATGACGCCATGGAGAAAATATATATATTTTTATATATATATTTTATATATATATTCCTCACTGTAAGATTCCCAGCACAGTTAGTTCTTTCATTCCTTATTAAAATTATTGAACTAAAGTATATTTTACTTATAGACATTTATACTCAGTTTCCCAATATGTGAGTAGAGTCACCATTGTCCATTCTTGACAGCTTGGGTTTTGTTCTGTAGAGTCCTGTCTTTCTGATGCTGTAGCAGTCATTTAATTTAATTCTAATCTATTCAGACAATAATTACAAATTTACTGAGTTTCACACACTTTATAATGTTGCCCTATTTCTCTCCCATTTTATCTCACCTTATGTTTTTATCTTATTTTATCTCACATATTCTGGGTGTCTTTTATGTGTTTTACAATAACTTTAGGAACAGAAAGGCTGCTTTATGTTTAGATAAAGCAGCCCTCCCTAACCTGTACCATCTGGATGTTTTGGACTACAACGCGGAGCATTCCTGACCATTGACTGTGCTGCCTGAAGCTGATGAGAGCTGAAGTCCTAAATATCTGGAGGACACCAGGTTGGGGATGGCTATTTTAAAGCAACAAAGAGACTTTAGATCTGTAAAGAGTGCTAAAAAAATTGTTCAGTCGTTCAGTCGTGTCCGACTCTTCGTGACCCCATGGACCATAGCACACCAGGCCTTCCTGTCCTGCACTCTCTCCCGGAGCGTGCTCAAGTCCGTATTCATTGCATCAGTGATGCTATCTAGCCATCTCATCCTCTGCCGTCCCCTTCTCCTTTTGCCTTCAGTCTTTCCCAGCATCAGGGTCTTTTCCAGAGAGTTTTCTCTTCGCATTAGGTGGCCAAAATATTGGAGCTTCAGCTTCAGTATCTGTCCTTCCAAAGAGCACTCAGGGTTGATTTCCTTTAGGATGGACTGATTTGACCTCTTTGCAGTCCAGGGAACTCATAAGAGTCTTCTCTAGCACCACAGTTCGAAAGCATCAATTCTTCGGCGCTCAGCCTTCCTTATAGTCCAGCTCTCACAGCCGTACGTTACTACTGGGGAAACCATAGCTTTGATTATACAGACCTTTGTCGGCAAGGTGATGTCTCTGCTTCTCACTATGCTGTCTAGGTTTGCCATAGCTTCCCTCCTAAGGAGCAAGCGTCTTTTAATTTCATGGCTACAGTCACCGTCTGCGGTGATCTTGGAGCCCAAGAAAATAAAATCTGTCACTGCTTCCATTTCTTCCCCTTCCATATGCCAGGAAGTGATGGGGCCAGATGCCATGATCTTCGTTTTCTTAATGTTGAGTTTCAAACCAGCTTTTGCACTCTCCTCTTTCACCCTCAACAAGAGGCTCTTTAGATCCTCTTCGCTTTCTGCCATTAGGGTGGTATCGTCTGCGTTTCTGAGGTTGTTGATAATTCTCCCGGCAATCTTAATTCCAACCTGTGATTCATCCAACCCAGCGTTTCTCATGATGTACTCTGCATATAAGTTAAATAAGCAGGGCGACAATATGCAGCCTTGTTGTACTCCTTTCCCAATTTTGAACCAATCGATTGTTTGAACCATGAACCATGTCTGGTTCTTACTGTTGCTTCTTGACCCTCATACAGGTTTCTCAGGAGATAGGTAAGGTGGTCTGGTACTCCCATCTCTTTCAGAATTTGCCAGAGTTTGTTGTGATCCACACAATCAAAGACTTTAGCGTAGTCAATGAAGCAGAAATAGATGTTCTTCTGGAATTCTCTTGCTTTCTCCATGATCCAGCACAAGTTGGTGATTTGATCTCTAGTTCCTCTGCCTCTTCGAAACCCAGCTTGTACTTCCGGTAGTTCTCGGTTCGCATACTGCTGAAGCCTATCTTGTAGGATTTTGAGCATAACCTCGCTGGCATGTGAAATAAAAAATAAGTATTGCTAATTTTTCAATTTTTCCAAAATTTCCAATTTTTCCAGAAAAATGGGGGGGAAACCATTTTTTTCCATGGCCTCAACATTTCCAGAAATTTTATAACTCTAGGCTTAAACACTCCAACAGACAGCCAAAGTCCACAGCAAAGTCCCACATCAGATCTCTAGAGAGAGGCAGCCAGCACCCCAAACTTAACTCTCTGTTTCTCTCTTCCTCCATTTCAAACTACTGTCTATTGTCCTTTTCACTCCTCATCAGGTAGATTACAATATCCTTAGCTGAGGGCTGGAGGGGGCAGGTGGAGAAAGGCATACCTCTGTTCAGGTATTTCCTAGCCATTTAGCTAGTAATTTCCCTAACCAAAAAAAAAAAGAAATTGGCAGCTTTGCAAGAGATGATCAAATAAATCAGTCATTCTAGCCCCATTAACCCTCTTCCGCCCAAACCCTCATTCATAGAACATACATACATGGCGATCACTCGTGACCGAGTAAGGTTGTCTTCCAGAAATAGAGTCTTAGCAGTGGGTCTGCAGGTGGCTGTGAAGGCCAATTCTGGATCTACACAGCCTCCCACAATGAGGACATAGATTTCCAGGTGGAAGGCTGTCACGGTGAGGGTTTGCTTGACGTGCCTTCCGCTGAGCTCGTTTCTCCCTTTCGCCCTGTACTCATGCTTCTTCAAAGTCCATAGTGCCTTTAATATAGGCTGACCTCCAGTTGGAACGCTCATGGGTTAGAGCTTCCCAGTTCTCAATGCTTATGTTACATTTTTTTTAGATTAGCTTTAAGAACATCCTTAAATCTCTTCTACTGTCCACCAATATTCCATTTTCCATTCATAAGCTGGGAATAGAGTAGCTGCTTTGGAAGACGATAATCAGGCATTCGAACAACATGGCCGATCCAGCAAAGTTGATGTTGGAGAATCATTGTTTCAATGCTGGTGGTCTTTGCTTCTTCCAGTACGCTGACATTAGTCCGTCTGTCTTCCCAAGTAATTTGCAGAATTTTTCAGAGGCAGCGTTGGTGAAATCTTTCGAGAAGTTGGGAGTGGCGTTTATAGATGGTCCATGTTTCACAGGCATACAGTAAGGTCAGTAGTACAATGGCTTCGTAAACTGGCATTTTGGTCTCCCTGCGAATATCCCGATCCTCGAACACTCTACCCTTCATTTTGGAGAATGCTACAGTCGCAGAGCTCAGGCGATGCTGAATTTCAGTGTCGATGTCGGCTTTTGTGGAGAGATGGCTGCCAAGATAGGAAAAGTGATCAACATTTTTCAGCATCACACTGTTAAGCTGGATTGATGGCGCTACAGAGGGGTTGGTTTGTGCTTGCTGGTAAAGCACTTTGGTTTTTTTGATGTTAAGCGGGAGGCCGAGCTTTTCCTATGCTTCTGCGAAGATGTTTAGGATAGTTTGGAGATCTTCCTCTGAGTGTGCGCAGATTACGTTATCAACAGCATATTGAAGTTCTATGACAGAGGTTGTAATTACCTTACTTTTTGCTTTCAGCCTACTGAGATTAAGATTCATAGAACACTATGGTATTCACCTGTGTGGTTCCCTGCCCCCATATCACAAAATCATTCATAGGTGAGTGCTTGGGATATCCAGGAATTAGACAAGGACACATTGTCTAGGCAAGCTAGATAAATTGGCCCTCATAAAGATATTAACTGTGGCCTTTGGTGTGTGTTTTTTAATAAACTGACATAGCTGCCTATGACTTTTGTAGACAAGAACATTATTCCACTGAGTTGCCAAACTCAGTTTCTGAAGATCCAGGCTCTATGAAGCTATGACTCAGAACATGGCAGCCAGGAAAGCTGAGGAAGAAGCAGTCATGGCTCCATCTTGGCAATTAATGGGGTAGCACCCCCCTGCCTCTTTCCCCTGTAGACCCTGCACTTATACCAGAGACATCCCCAGACACACACCTTGCTCCGATACATGTCGCACCTGCTGCCAAGTGCCACACTTGTTATTGATCATCTGTCTATTCTCCAGCAATCTCTAGACAATGTATGGAGCATTGCATTCAACATTAACAGATCCAGAGGAACTGAGGGAGTGAGACAGGACCAGGGGCATTGCTAGGTTCTTAAAAGATCTGGGGCACAGGCCCATAACACAAATTTGCATGTGCATATGTTCGAGTCTAAGCATACCTCTAATATAAATATACGTGTGTGTGGTGAGCATGTGGCATGCTTGTGTGTGTATATAGATTACATACATACATACATACATACGAAGTGTGCACTAACTCCCCACCCCATTTCAACTCAGACCCCGATTCAACATTTGGAAAACATCCTGCTTCTGCTCAGGCTAATTGGTAGTCAGTCCACTTCAGCTCAGCACCAGACATGACTCAAGGTTTGGAAAAATGAGTCTTTATGCTTCCTTTTGACTGATAAGAAATTAGGAAAAAAAATGACTTTTTCTTCTTGGTCAGAACTGGATGATAATTTCAGGCATAGTAGCTCCCTAGAAGGGGATTACACCTGCCCAATGTCAGAAAAATAGGTGCAGGGGTTATATTTTGATTTTCTTTTAAAGGGAACTGCCAGTAACATTTTTATTCCTTGGAAGAATTGGATAAAAATTTCAGGATTCATTGCCCTATCAGAGGAGATCCTGTCTGCCAGTTTTCAGAAACCACAGAGGGTTTTGTGCAAGGGTGGCCTTGACATTTTGAGGTCTCCAAACAGGGACATACTCATCCCCTATGTTCCTTGTGGACAATTGTTCTGAAAACTACAGACAGCCTAGAGGTGTCCCTAAGTAAGAAACCAGCAAAGTTTCAGAAGAATAGGTGCAGCAGTTAATGTGGAAGGAGAGTTCTCCAATTTGGGGGAGGGAGTGAGTTGCTTTCCTTTCCCTTCAACCCCCCTTCCAATAGTTCTTGGGTAACTGTATGAAAATGCACAAGTCATTAGAGGTGTCCCCCAGGCAAGAAATCTGCAAAGTTCCTGAAGGATATACATGCATGCAAATTTAGAATTACTAGAATTTATTTACATTTCACTAATGTTAGCAGTAGGGGAACAAGGCTGGGAAGGTGCTGTTATACTCGTGTCCTGCTTGTGGGTTTCCCATGGGCACCTGGTTGGCCACTGTGTGAACAGAATGCTGAACTAGATGGACCTTAGTCTGATGCAGCACAGCTCTTCTTATGTTCTTAAATATAGACTGCCGCTGAGCATGTGCAGAATGCTTTTCTTTTACAACTGAGCACTTACAGTCTCCCGCTATCCATTATGTTCCCCTCCATACAACAATCCCTCCGAAATTCTTTCATCTTCCAGCAACTCTTCATAAAAACAGATGTCTTGTTTTGTGCAACTCTCTTCTATTATGCACAAGCTCTCATTGTATCTTCCTCCCCATAACTTTATTTGTGCCAAGAGTTCACCAGGATTCAGCCAATGAGTCTATTTTCAAAACTAGAGCTAAGTTATGGAGTAACTCTGAGCATGTACTAAGTTCCCTTCCCTCACCATTGAAGCTAGAGTTCATGCAAAATGAAAAAAACAAATGTCAAAACATGCATAGAAGTGAGCTGAAAGGGTAGTCAATTCATTAGACTGGAATTGGCTAGGCACTGTATTAAGCCTGCAGTACCATGCGCACAACTCAGGACTTATTTCTGAGTAAACATGCAGAACATCAGGGTGTAAACCTCCCTTGCAAAAGTAACTTGTGCTGGAATCCTATGCACACTTTCCTGAGGGTAAGCCTCATTAAACATAATGGGGCTTCTCAGTAGGCATACATAGGATTGCATAAATGAGCAGTATTTATCTCCCCTCTACTCAAAAAACAAACCAAAACCTCCTATTTTTATTAAAGCTTTCTGTTCCTAGGAACGTAGGAAGCTGCCTTATGCTGAGTCAGACCCTGGGTCCATCTAGCCCAGAACTGTTGACACGGACTGGCAGCAATGTCTCTCCAGGGTTTCAGGCAGGATTCTTTCCCAGCCCTACCTGCAGATGCTGGGGATTGAACCTGGGACCTTCTGCAGGCCAAGCAGGTGCTCTGCCACTGAGCTGCAGCCCTTCCTATTGCTGGATAATGGCGACTGACAAACAAAACAAACAACTGACAAACAAGTCCTGCCAGACGAATCTGATCTCATTTTTTGATCAGGTAACCTCCCTTGTGGACCAGGGGAATGCTGTAGACATAATATACCTTGACTTCAGCAAAGCTTTCGACAAAGTGCCCCATGATCTCCTGATGAGCAAACTAGCTCAAAGTGGGCTAGATGAAACAACGATCCAGTGGATCCACAGTTGGCTACAGAATCGGACTCAAAGAGTGCTTATCTATGGGACCTTCTCAAACTGGGGAGAAGTAACGAGTGGGGTACCGCAGGGCTCAGTCCGGGGCCCAGTGCTCTTCAACATTTGTATTAATGACTTGGAGGAGGAGGTGCAGGGAATGCTGATCAAATTTGCAGATGACCCAAAATTGGGCAGGATAGCTAATACTTTGGAAGACAGAAACAAAATTCAAAGTGATCTGGATAGACTGGAGCGCTGGGCAGAAAACAACAGAATGACATTTAATAGGATCAATGCCAAGTTCTGCACCTAGGAAAAAGAAACCAAATGCACAGTTACAAGATGGGGGATACGTGGCTCAACAACACTACAAGCAAGAAGGATAGAATCATAGAATTGTAGGGTTGGAAGGGGCCTACAAGGCCATCGAGTCCAACCCCCTGCTCAATGCAGGAATCCAAGTCAGAGCATCCCTGACAGATGGCTGTCCAGCCTCGTCTTGAACGCCCCCAGTGTGGGAGAGCCCATCACCTCCCTAGGTCATTGGTTCCATTGTCGTATAGCTCTAACAGTCAGGAAGTTTTTCCGGATGTTCAGCCGGAATCTGGCTTCCTGTAACTTGAGCCCATTATTCCGTGTCCTGCACTCTGGGATGATCAAGAAGAGATCCTGGCCTTCTTGTCTGTGACAACCTTTCTTGGAATTGTTGTCGATCACCAGCTGCATATGAGCCAACAATGTGATGTGGCTGCAAAAAAGGCACATGCTCTTTTGGGCTGCATTCATAGAAGCATAACTTCCAAATCCCGGAAAGTACTGGTTCCCCTCTACTCAGCACTGGTTAGGCCTCATCAGGAGTACTGTGTCCAGGTCTGGGCACCACACTTTAAGAAGGATGCAGACAAACTGGAGAGGGTTCAGAGGAGGGCAACCAAGATGATCAGGGGACTGGCAACAAAGCCCTATGAAGAGAGACTGAAAGAACTGGGCATGTTTCGCCTTGAGAAGAGAAGACTGAGGGGAGATATGATAGCACTCTTCAAGTACTTGAAAGGTTGTCCCAGAGAGGAAGGCCAGGATCTCTTCTCGATCATCCCAGAGTGCAGGACATGGAATAATGGGCTCAAGTGACAGGAAGCCAGATTCCGGCTGAACATCCGGAAAAACTTCCTGACTGTTAGAGCAATACGAGAATGGAACCAGTTACCTGGGGAGGCGGTGGGCTCTCCCACACTGGAGGCGTTCAAGACGAGGCTGGACAGCCATCTGTCAGGGATGCTCTGACTTGGATTCTTGCGTTGAGCAGGGGGTTGGACTCGATGGCCTTGTGGGCCCCTTCCAACCCTACTATTCTATGAAAACAGCCCCAGATTTGTTTCTCTGCAACCATGTGAACCCACTCTTCTCAAAGACTTGAGTGAGAAGAAGAACAAACCCTCTTGTCTGTTTGTATAAAGTCAAATACCGTTCACAACTTCTCTTGCCCACCGAAAAGAATTCTCTTTAAGAATTCCCCAAGATATGCTCTGGATGGAATAAAGAAGAGAAAGAAAGAACAGGATAGGGGAGGGGAGGGGAGGGAAAAAGAAAAGAAGAATCGTGATTGGAAATGTGCGCGGGAGTGGGGGGTAGAGAGAATTCCCTAAGCCAAGTGGCTCCTTTCAGAGAGGTAGTACTTCAGAGAAATTTAGGAGGCTGTGGAGGGGTTGTAAGGATTGCACGTACTTAAATGAACTTTATGAGGTGAGGTGGCTGAGGACTTCTTCCAGCTTTTTAAAAACTGTACAACCTATTTAAAAGCCCAGTAGTTCCTCAATCATGATGCCACATAACCTTCTTTTTGGAATAATTTGAGTCCTACAGCGATTTAGGAGAAATTAAAGCGGATGGGGAGAAAGAAATCTGTGGAGGCTGATTGGATCCTTTGCTATACTAAAGATACTAAATTCCTGCAGAAGCCAAAGGTTCCGGTTTGGGGCAGTAAAATCCGATGCGGTGTGAAATACCAGTATTTCACATGGAGCACGCTCTTCTCTTCCTTCTCCCTCTTCAAAATTTCATTGTAAGCAAGCTCCCAAGAGTGGGCATGTAAGCACAGAAAAATAGGTGGAGAGAAAAAAAACAACTATGAGCAGACTGTGGAAGGAAAGGTGGCGGTCTCCCCTCTAAAAGGCTGGTGCATTCACGCTACAGTCCCTATTGGTCTGCCAAGGGAGTGAGTCCTAAGGCCTCCTAGTAACAGCAAAGCTACTGAGCTCAGAGGACAGAAGCGGGCTTGTGTTAGGTAGGGCTGTGCACTGCTTCGGATCCAGATCTGAATTCCAAACCAAAGCAGAGTGATTCAGACCAAATCAGTTGGGATCCGAAGCGGGTCAGATCAGTCTGAATCGCTTGAGATCACATTGGACAATGCTGAAGCCCAGACAGCCTGTCTAGGAAATGTAACAATTTCCTTAAAATTAAGGAGGGGGAGAGGAGGAGTTCACAGGGGGGAACTGAACCTTGGCAAGTGACATCTAGCTGCCAATAGGGCTGAATCTTTAACCCAGCAGTCTCCAATCACAGTGGGGTAATTGAGAGTGGGTTGCAATCACTACTCTATAAGGAAAGGTTTCAATGTTTGGGCTATTTAATTTGAAGAAAGGCAAATAAGGGGAGAGGTTTATAAAATTATATGTAGTGAAAGTAGAGCAGTACAATAAGCTAAGTTCAGTGTGACTTTTTCCCAGGTAATGTGTATTGCAGCCAAAGAGATGTTTAACTTGATGGTCTTATAGGCCCCTTCCAACCCTACTATTCTATGATTCTATGAACTTTTTTTCTTCCCTTAATGAGGAGCCTCAGATCATCCAGTGAGATTCAGGACAGACAAAAGGAAAGTACTATTTGCACCTCAAAAAAACCCTACACCAGTGATTAGGGATAGTGACCCCCTAATGGTCACCTTCAACACCTTCTGATTAGGATCTCTAATCCCCTGTGTAGTTTGATGGTTTTTACTTTTTATTTTAGTCTTTGAGAAAAGGAAACTTTATGCATGGCTAGCACAAAAGCCATTGGGCCTAACTGTCTGACATTTGGCAGGTTCAGTCAACTCTATAGGGGCTGCCAGGCCCCCAAATTCCATGCAGTTATGTGGAAGCACAAAAACATTATAGCTCTTTGCTTTGACAGATTTTCTTGAAAATAGCACATGCTACCTGTGACTAGCACAAAAGCCACTGGACCTGCCTGAAATTTGGCAAGTTCAATCAGCTACATGGAGGATACTAGGTCTCCAAATTTCATGCATTTATCATACAAACTAAAAATGTTATGGCTGTTTTTGTTTTCCAATACAAGTCAATAGGAAAATGTAAAAATAAATAAATAAAGCAATTATGACAGCTCAAAAGATCTGGGGCACAGCTCAGAAAAAAAGATGTGGGGCCTATGCCCAGGTGGGCCCACCTCTAACAATGCCCCTGCGGTGGTCCCTGGAAAGGTCTCCCTGATTCTTCTCAATGGCTAGCTTCATGGATTGTGCAAACTATTGATTTAGCCTATGACTTGTCAGGCTTGGAGCGTCCATCTCATGTTTGGGCACATTCCACACATGGGTTCGCCACGCCTACAGCCTTCAACAAAGGTGTACCATTGTTGGACTTATGTAAGGCAGCAACGTGGTTGAAACCTTCAACGTTTGTAAAGCATTACAAACTGGATGTCGAGGCATGTTCCGATTGTGCTTTTGGGCGAGCTGTGCTGTCTCCGCTTTTGTCGTGAGACACTTACCCACCACCGGTAAGTAAGCTTGTTAATCTCCCATAGGTGTGATGCACAGAGACCACAAAGAAGAAATGCAGGTTGCTTACCTGTAACTGTAGTTCTTCTGGTGGTCATCTGTGCATTCACTCAACCCACCCACCATCCTCACATTGGTGTCAATGTCGAATTCGATGTTGGTACTGAGGTGTGATTTTCCCTCAGATTCGAGGCCACACTAGGCGGTCTCAAGGAACTGAGGGAACAGGCAGGAATCCGCTGGGACATGCGCAGTGTGGGAGGGTTCCTGCCAAAACATTCCTCAGCTTTAGAAGTTTCCCGAATGAGGCTCAGTGCAGGCACAGAGCCCATATGTGTGAATGCACAGAGCACTACTTGAATGCACAGAACACTACCAGGTGTCTAGGGCTTCAAGAATTAATGTATGGGTAGTAGTCCCTGAAACCTCTTTCAAGCCAGACAACACAAATATGGTATTAAATAATATATATATTATTTATGTATTTATTTATTATATTTCTATATTGCCCAATAGCCAAAGCTCTCTGGGCAGTTCACAAAGATTAAAACATTTAAAAATACAATATACAGATTTTAAAAGCCAATTCCGTAAAAAACACATAAACAGAACAATATACAAGAACATATATCTAAAACAACAACAAACAATCTCAAAGCAGACAATCACAACCATACGCCATTCCAGGATAACTTAAAACTTCTATGCTGCCAAATGCCAGGGAGAAGAGAAAGGTCTTAACCTGGCACTGAAAAGATAACAATGTTAGTGCCAGGTGGGCCTTGGGGAGATCATTCCATAATTTGGGGGCCACCACCAAGAAGGCCCTCTCCCTTGCAGCTGTCTTCCAAGCTTCCCGCAGAGTAGGCAGCCAGAGGAGGACCTTAGATGTTGAGCATAGTGTACAGGTAGGTTCGTGTCAGGAGAGGTGCTCTGTCAGGTATTGTGGTCCCAAGCCATGTAAGGCTGTATAGGTTAAAACTAGCACCTTGAATCGGGCTCAGAAACATACAGGCAGCCTGTGCAGATGGGCCAGAATGGTCTTATATGTTCGGACCTTCTGGTCCCCGTTATCAATCTGGCTGCCGCATTTTGCATGAGCTGCAGCTTCTGAACCATCTTCAAAGGCAGCCCCAAGTAGAATGCATGCAGTAATCTAACTTGGAGATTACCAAAGCATAGACAACTGAATCCAGGTTATCCCTGTCCAGATAGGGGCGTAGCTGGGCCACCAACCGAAGCTGGTAGAAGGCACTCTGTGCCACTGAGGCCACCTGAGCCTCAAGGGACAAAGATGGTTCCAGGAGGACCCCCAAGCTACGGACCTGCTCCTTCAGGGGGAGTGCAGCCTCATCCAGAACAGGTTGAACACACTCCACCCGATCAGCAGAACCACCCACCAACAGCATCTCAGTCTTGTCTGGATTGAGCTTCAGTTTATTAGCCCTCATCCAGTTCACTGTTGCAGCTAGGTACTGATTCAGCACATCCACAGATGAAAAGGAGAAACAGCTGCATATCATCAGCATACTGATGACAACACACTCTAAAACTCCGGATGACTGCACTCAACGGTTTCATGTAGGTGTTGAACAGCATGAGGCACAAAACCAACCCCTGTGCAACCCCATATTGGAGAATCCACGAGGCCAAGCAGTGTTCCCCAAGCACCACCTTCTGGAGCCGACCCTCCAAGTAGGAGCGAAACACTGCAATGCAGAGCCTCCCACTCCCAGCTCAGACAATCATCCCAGAAGGATACCATGGTCGATGGTATCGAAAGCCACTGAGAGGTCAAGGAGAATCAACAAGGTCACTCCCCCGTCTCTCTCGCAACATAGGTCATCATACAGGGTGACCAAGGCTGTTTCCAGGCCAAAACCTGCCCTGAACCCTGACTGAAATGGATCTAGATAATTGGTCTGCAAAACATGCCCCTTCCAGGAAATTCCTGACTTGTGTTGCAGATAACTTCCTCCTATGGAAAATAGAGGAAGGAACTAGAGGATCAGCTATCCTTGACTTGATCCTAACCAACAGAGATGACTTAGTGGGTAAAGTAGCAGTTTCGGGAACTCTGGGGGAAAGTGACCATGTTGTACTGTAGCAGCCATATCGGGGGTCAGACTAAGTAGCCTCTTGCAGTCTCATGCTTCATGTTCTTGCTGAGCTCTTTCTCCCTTGAATATATTGTTGTAAGCTGACGAGACACAGGAATTCCTTATCTTGTCAAAGGTCATACAATTGTATATCTTGTTCTCTGCTGTTCTCTTCTGTTCTCTCCTTATCACGGCTACCCCATAACCCAGTTCTTGTATTATAAACAATAGTGCTAGGAGAAGAAATGTTGAGGACTGCAACCCCACGCGGGAGGGGGAGGAGGAGCCGTTTCATATGTGTCACAATGTCTATAAAACCAATGTGCTGATGTATTTCGGGGCTTCTGGCTCTTTGGAAATGATTCCAGCCTCAAGCCCGCGCGTTAAATAAAGAATCTCTTTTTCCTTCACTCCGTGGTCTCTCTGACTCTGGGTTCTGCAACATAAATGGTGCCGTGACTCGGATGTGGCAGGCTCTGAGCCAGACAGGTGGCAGTTGCCTGCTCTTGATCGCCGCACCAGGAGGACGAGCTCGGCGCATGCCTCCCTTTCTTGGCGCCACCGACCTTTTTGTCGAGTGAATGGGAGAAAGCCTGCGCCAGGATCGCCCCAACGGCAGCGAGCAGCAAGAGAACCTTGGGAAGCGGAGGAAGGAACTTGAGCCCTGCCTGTATCGCAGCTGCAATTGAGTTGAAACCCACATTGGAAGCCTTCAGGAGAAAGGCAAGTATATGGGAAAAAGAGGGCCCCGCTTTATGAAGAAGGTCAGTGTTGGTGGTATACGTATACAAAAGAACCTACTCCTTGTGAGTAGAAGGGGGGCCTGATCACACCCCCGAGTGGGCGCCAGTACCCAGCACGCCAGTACTCAGTAGGAAGCTGAGGAAGCTGGGGAAGCCGCTTTCCGCTCTGGTAAAAAGTGGGAAAAGTGGGTGGCAGGGACATATGGATGCAGTGGAGAGAATGATGATTGTGTGAGTGGCTACTGCGGTTTCTGACGCATACCGTTGACCGTCCGGGTGCCCAGGCCAGTAGCAAAGTGCGTGGTGTGTAAAATCCTCTTGTGTCGGCCAGTGAGACCCCTTACTCACTGACCAATTCCCATTCCCTAAATTGTGTCTGTCTTCAATTTAGGAGGGAGGCTATGGGTGGTGGGGGAAGCAAACCTTGCACCCCCTTGAGATGTATGTCAAACAAAGAAGGAAAAAGGTTTTTTTAAAAAGATTCAGAGAAAACAGCAAAAAGCTCAAGGTCGAGCTAAGAGGAAAAAAAAAACAAGATCTGAGGCTGTTTAGAGAAATGTTGCAGGACAGTCTGGCTTTCAACAAAGCGTGGGAGCGTGGGAGTGTGAGGCCGAAGAAGTAGCTCTTAGCCTAGTGCGCCGAGAGAGGGGGGGCAGGAAAATTGCCCACAACGTTCTGAGTTGTGCAACATCATCACCTCGCCTAATTGAGATG
This sequence comes from Heloderma suspectum, assembly GCF_057233095.1. NCBI lineage: Eukaryota > Metazoa > Chordata > Lepidosauria > Squamata > Helodermatidae > Heloderma > Heloderma suspectum. The sequence continues at coordinate 36,304,200 of NC_139469.1, read as the reverse complement.
AAATCCCTAAGAAATGGAAACTGAAAATGAAGACCCAGAAGATGAAGGCAAAACAGAAAATAAAGGTGAAGAATCAGAGCACAGGCTAGACCCCTCTTCGAGTGAAAAGTGTGCCATAAGACTGTCCCAAAGCAGAATAAAGCGGAAAGACCACGTTGAAGATCTCTGTCAAGGTAACCGTGTTTAGCTTTGAACTGTGTTAGAATTGCATAGAGCCTGTAGCTACTGACCATCGGCTATATGATTTCTGAAGAGCGTAACCATTAAGCTTTTGCTGTGGGATTCCCTGCAATGAAGAAATCTCACTGATTTGAGAGTCCGGTGTTACACTGCCTGAGTGTGTGTGCTGAAGAGACCGAGAAACCAGACAGCATGTTCCTGGCCAAGCCAAAAATCACGCTACTACCATGCTCCTGAAAGCTGCAATAAACTGTGTAAGCTGGGAGACCCAACCTGATTGAGAAGAAAAGAAGATATTGGAGCAACTGTCTTAAAAAACAATGAGATCTGTATAGCTGGCTGGCTGACGCTGTCAGTGATGTTACAACTTTAAATTAAGACTGTTTTCCTGTTTGAGACCCCAGCGAAGAAAGCTGACCCGAGTTATTTGTTGCCCGTGCCAAAGCAAGAATTTGGCGGCCCTGTACCTCATCGTGTCCTGTTTTAAGCTTGGGATTTACAAATACAAACAAACTGAGAAGTTTGCCTCTGAAGTCCTGCAAATCACCCCACCGCCTCCCCGAAGATTAATGGCTGCCTGAAAAATGCAAGTATAAGGCGATGCCCATCACCCCCCAGCGTCCTGAGTTTCGGCACTCAGTGTTTCAGTGCTTTCGTGTACCAGAGAAAAAGAAAAAAAAAAAGAGTACGTTTTTAAAATGTCTGTAAGAAAACCTGACAGAAATAAAATAAAATTTACAGAGGAGTTGCCCAGGTTAAAGCGTCACGGCTAGAGAGCTGAGCTGTGCCGCTCTGTTTAGACAGAGGCCTTGCTAAAAAGTTAAAGGCCCTTGTCTGTCAGAAGGGGTGTAGGGCCACACTTTCCCTTTTTAAACTGATGCAAAAGTGGAGAGCCTTTGCTGGAAACATCGCATCTTCATTGCCCAGAGCCTTTTCTGTTTGCCTCCATCATCATCTGGGCTTTTTAGAGACACTCTGCACATGAACTAAAATTTTAAATTGTCAAAGACTTGCCATGGACAGTGCTGTGAAGCTTTGGATAAACTTGAACTCTCATCGCTGTAGACCGTGTGTCTGTGTTTGTAGTCAGCTCAGTGTACAGCAGGCTGAGTTTGATCTATAACTTTTAGATTTCCTTCTGCCAGAACTCATGCAGCATGGAGTTGCCGATGCAAAAATGGTGACCTAGAACACTTTGCATGTGTGGGTATGCCCGTCCCTTAATTTTAATGGGCCCTGAGCTTTCAGCCAGAAGAGCAGTATAATTGCTGGATCTGCTCCATCATGCCTTACCATGCAAAAAGTGCTTTCCATTCATTGTGTTAAATTGCAGAAAAAGTTTGTTGTGTATATTTTATGATTTCTTAGATATCATAAAGTATATGTGATATTTGCAGATTAGTGTTAGTTGCAACTCCAAATGATACTAAGTGTGGTTCCCGATGGATGACAAGGAGAAAAGACAAAAGCAAGTAAAAAAGAAGGAAATAGAGAAAGTAGAAGACAGAGAAGAGAGAAAAAAAAGAAGAAAGAAAAGGCAAGAGGCAAAGAAAAAAAACATTTGTAGAAAAGAAGCGTGGCCATAGTTGCCCCCAGGGTAAATTAAAAGCAGCTGATTGTGCCTGGAGCTTATTACCTGGGGTAAAGTAGCCACAATAATGTAATAATAGTTCTTTAAGATGAAAAAAATGTAACTAGAAGGAGAAGAAGAGCCTATCCCAAATGTGTGTCATTGGGACTAGTGTAAGGCAGAAAGGTTTAAGTAAGTGAGTTTAACTTAAAAAAGACAAATAAAGAGACAAGGCTGGTGCATGGAGCAGAAAGTTTTATGTAAAAAGTTTGAAACATGATCTGCAATACAGGCAGATCAGCAAAGAAAAAAAAAGCAAAAGAAAGAGAAAAAAATTGTCTTCCCATACTAATGAATAAAAGTGTTATCAAGCACTTTGGGAAGCGAAGTTGTTTACAGGAAGCTGTGCCTGAGAACCAAACACTTCTAGCTTATGCTGAAAATGCTTGCTAGTGTTGTGCTGCCTCATGGGTAACATGTATGGTATAAAACCCATTTAGCCCAATAGTTCGTGGTTCAGAGAAGCTGTCTGATCCAACCATTAAGTACGCCTGTGTGCTGTAAGTTACCCAATAAAGTCTCCTTGTAAGTAACCCCCCCCCCCGCTGAAATCCCAAAACACAAGTGGGGCTAGAGCGCCTCACCCAGTATCAAACCCTGCTATTAAAAGCCGTAAAGGCAGGTATAAAGAAGTCAATTAATATGACCAAAGTGTCTAAAGTGCTGCAAGGTGCCACCGAGGCCACAGAGCGTACTTGGAGCGTCTTTCAGATGCCTATCGCCAGTATACCTCCCTCAACCCAGAGGCCCAAGAAGACGTGGATGAAAGAAGAAAAGAAGACCCGGCAGAGGCAGAAGATTCTTAAAAAAGACCCAGTGTGCCCAGTGTGGACAAAATGGACATTAGTGGCATGAATGCCCAAATAAAATAAATCAAATACACAAAGGAGAAAACCAAAGGGGCCAGAATGGGCGAAGAGGGAGACAGCTTGAGAGGGGCCGTGACATTGACTTCATGATTAACACTGGAGTGGCATCAAGAGCAAGCAAACGTTAGCCTTAAACAAGAAGTCCAAACACTGAGCGAAGTTCTTCAAGCCCAGCATCGCTTTGTCTTAGAAAAATAAGCCATTCCCATCACAGAAGTTCATCCTTTCCAACCAAGAGTTAAAGTATGAGTTAAAGAGGAAAAAAATAACCCTTTGACTCCCAGATAGAGAAGACTGAAAACTGTCATACTTTCCACCCCCGCAGCTATGAAAGCAGCTAGAATTAAACCCTGGATACATTGGACACGAGTCGAGAGGGGGAGAGTAGACTGTAAACAGAAATCCTGAAAATCCTTTAAAAATCATTCTGAAAAAGCAGTAAGAAGACTCAGGCTAGACCTTACTGTGGACACACCGGGAGACTGTCCCCCTGCGTACGGTCAGACCTGCAACTGGAGAATTGAAGAAGGGGACTAGACCCTACTGCAGCTTGCCAGATGAATAGCTGCCCAGTGTACGGTCAGATCCCAAAGAAGATCAAACACGCATGTTGTAGTGTTAGTAGTGTTGCATTGTGTTTCCTTAATAAGGTGCAAAAAGGGGGGTCTGCCCCTGAAAAGAGAAGTTTGTCCCAGTGATTTGCTGATAATTACTGGCTTCACCTAGCTAACATCACAAAAGTAAAACATTTTTGTTTGCCAAGAGATATACCTGCAAACAGGCTTATTAGCTCTTGCCTAATACCTGTCTGTAGACATCCTGGGAAAATTCAAAAAGATACCATGTTAAGAGTTTATGGTGTAAGTTTAACTTATTCCCAAAATGCTAATTGGGGCGTGGTTGCAAAGATCCTACTCCCTACAGAGTTCACTCTACGCACCCCCATCGTTGCTGAAACAAATGCTACGTGTGCACGAATGCTTAATTGTCAAAAATTTTCCAGAAAATATAAAGCTATCCCTGGCCCCCTTCCACTGTAATAAAATTCAAAACATATCTTTTAATGATGCCCACATACTTTTGCCTCATAGATGGTTTTAGACATGTAGTTCCCGCACTTGGTCATTCATTCCTGCCAACTTGTCTAATAACCACCCATGTTGCCTCAGCCGCCAATTGAACTGGTGCCAATTCTTCCCCTGTAGCCCAAGAAAATCCGTCGACGGCAGCCTCGAGCACTCCAACTAACTAAAAATTGTAATAGTCATGTGCAGTTATATTCTGACTCAGAAAAATTGGCCTTAACAATGTCACTGGTTGGGGTTCCAAGTTTAGCCTTGGCTAATGGTCTAAAGATCAACCGGTTAGCTTGCAGCTTAGCCAAAAGCATAAATGCCACCTCACGAGCATTGTCATTGTTAAATAAAGAGTTGCGTGATCTAAGAGGTGCAGTTCTAGAAAATAGAGCTGGTATAGATTACCTCTTCCTTCTTCATCATTTAAGTTGTGAGACACACCAAAAGCTCTGTTGTTTTAACTTAACTGATAATGGCAATGCTGTAAATGAACAGATCAACAAGCTGCACAATAAAGTAGCTAACAAAGCAATAAGACAAAACAATTAGCTAAATTAGTTAACCCCTTGGCTTCCAGATCTTAGCTGGCTTGAAGCATTGTTCATCCTAATTCTACCAGTGTTGTTCATAAAAGTTCTGTTATGTCTCTGCGTTCCTTGCCTTATGCGCTGTTTAACCAATCTGGTTTATGTCTCAGCTAGTAAAACTGCTGCCCTCTACGCTCTAATAGCCCAACAAAAGGCTAAGTAATATGTATGTCACAAAAAGCTTTGTATGGTTATCAAAAATGCTATAATTGTAATGAAATTATGCATTTAAGGGGGGAATGTAGCAGCCATATCGGGGGTCAGACTAAGTAGCCTCTTGCAGTCTCAAGAAAGCTTCATGTTCTTGCTGAGCTCTTTCTCCCTTGAATATATTGTTGTAAGCTGACGAGACACAGGAATTCCTTATCTTGTCAAAGGTCATACAATTGTATATCTTGTTCTCTGCTGTTCTCTTCTGTTCTCTCCTTATCACGGCTACCCCATAACCCAGTTCTTGTATTATAAACAATAGTGCTAGGAGAAGAAATGTTGAGGACTGCAACCCCACGCGGGAGGGGGAGGAGGAGCCGTTTCATATGTGTCACAATGTCTATAAAACCAATGTGCTGATGTATTTCGGGGCTTCTGGCTCTTTGGAAATGATTCCAGCCTTAAGCCCGCGCGTTAAATAAAGAATCTCTTTTTCCTTCACTCCGTGGTCTCTCTGACTCTGGGTTCTGCAACAGTACTTGAGTTCTTGATTCTAAAAGAAGCAAAAGCCAAGTGTAGCCTGTAGGATTTTAGGAAAGCCAATTTTAATAAACTCAGAACAATGATAAGTAAGGCCCCAGGGCAAGTGACTTGAACGAGAGAAGGAGTCCAAGATGGGTGTGAGTTCTTTAAAAAGGAAATTCTAAAGGCACAATTACAAACAATGCCAACAAGAAAAAAGGGTGGAAGACAACAGAAGAAGCCAATGTGGCTTCACAAAAAGCTTAGAGATGACCTGAAAACAAAAAAGGACACATATAGGAAGTGGAAGGAAGGCCAAGCAACAAAGGAAGAGTACAGGCAGGTAGCACAGAACTGCAGGGATGGCGTCAGGAAGGCTAAAGCGGAGAACGAGGTGAGGTTAGCGAGGGATGCTAAAAACAACAAAAAGGCTTTCTTCAGCTACGTGCATAGTAAAAGAGGAAATAAAGGGTAGTTCAACTATTACATAAGGATGGCAAAATGATAATGGATGACAAGGAAAAGGCAAAAGTGCTCAATTCCTACTTTGGCTCAGTCTTCTCCCGAAAGAGGGTCTATGACCCCCCCTGGCAAAGGCAAAGTACAGGCTGAAGGGGCAGGATTGCAGCTTGAGATCGATAGGCATATGGTCAAGGAACAACATATTACTTTGAATGAGTTCAGATCTCCAGGGCCAGATGAACTGCATCCTAGAGTAATAAAGGAACCGGCAGAAGAACTTTCAGAACCACTGCCTATTATCTTTGAGAAATCATGGAGGACAGGGGAAGTGCCAGATGACTGGAGGAGGGCTAATGTGGTCCCTATCTTCAAAAGGGCAAAAAGGAGGAACCTGAGAACTACAGACCAGTCAGTTTGACATCAATCCCTGGGAAAATTCTGGAGTAGATGATAAAGCAATCCATCTGGAAGCACCTTGAAAACACTGTAGCCATTACTCGAAGCCAACATGGATTTGTCAAGAACAAATCCTGCCAAATGAATCTGATCTCGTCTTTTGACCAAGTAACCTCCCTTGTGGACTGTGGGAATGCTGTGGACATCATATACCTCGACTTCAGCAAAGCTTTTGACAAGGTGCCCCATGATATCATGATGAGCAAACTAGCTCAAAGTGGGCTAGATGAAACAACCATCTGGTGTATCCACAGTTGGCTACAGAATGGACTCAAAGAGTGCTTATCAATGGGATCTTCTCCAACTGGGGAGAGGGACCGCAGGACTCAATCCTGGGCCCAGTGCTCTTCTACCTTTTTATTAATGACTTGGAGGAGGAGGTGCAGGGAATGCTGATCAAATTTGCAGAGGATACAAAATGGGGTGGGATAGCTAGTACCTTGGCAGACAGAAACAGAATTCAAAGTGATCTTGATACGCTGGAGCGCTGGACAGAAAACAACAGAATGACATTTAATAGGGATCAATGCCAAGTTCTGCACCTAGGAAAAAGAAACCAAGTGCATAGTTACAAGATGGGGAATATTTGGCTCAAAAATACTACAGGCAAGAAGGATCTTGGAATTGTTGTAGATCACAATCTGAATATGAGCCAACAATGTGATGTGGCTGCAAAAAAGGCACATGCTCTTTTCGGCTGCATTCATAGAAGTATAGCTTCCAAATGATGTGAAGTACTAGTTCCCCTCCACTCAGCACTGGTTAGGCCTCATCTGGAGTACTGTGTCCAGTTCTGGGCACCACAGTTTAAGAAGGATGCAGACAAGCTGGAGAGGGTTCAGAGGAGGGCAACCAAGATGATCAGGGGACTGGAAACAAAGCCCTGTAAGGAGAGACAGAAAGAACTGGGCATGTTTAGCCTTGAGAAGAAAAGACTGGGGGGAGATAGGATAGCGCTCTTCAAGTCCTTGAAAGGCTGTCACAGAGAGGAAGGCCAGGATGTCTTCTCAGACTTCCAGACTGTTAGAGCAATACGACAATGGAACCAATCACCTAGGGAGGCAGTGGGCTCTCCCAGACTGGAGGCATTCAAGATGAAGCTAGACAGCCATCTGTCAGGGAAGCTTTGACTTAGATTCCTCCATTGAGCAGGGGGTTGGAGTCAACAATCTTATAGGCCCCTTCCAACCCTACTATTCTATGATTCTATGACTACCGCCTCTTTGAGGCGGCCTGGGACCACTCCTTCTCGCAAGGAGGCACCGCTCACCTCCCTGTCCCAGCCAGCTGTTCCTTCCCTGCCAGATTTTATAAGCCAAGAGGGGCAAGGATCCAGTACGGAAGTGGTTGCACGAACTTGTCCAAGCACCTTGTCCATGCCCTCGAGCTGCACCAACTGAAACTCATCCAGGATGACAGGACAACGCTGCACTCTGGACACCTCATCAGATTCACCTGTTATAACACTGGAGTCTAAGTCCCGGCAGATGCAAGAGATCTCATCCTGGAAGTGCCTCGCAAATGCATTACAGTGGGCCTCAGAGGGCTCTGCAGCGTCCTTGGGACTGGCATTTAATAGCCCCCCGACAGCTCTGAACAGCTCCGCTGGGCAGCAGACAGAAGATTTGATAGAGGCAGCAAGGTGATGTTTTTTTGCCACCCTCACTGCCCCAAATATACTCTACCTTGGGCACATAGCAGCATTCAGTTGCATCCACTAGTTCTTCTCCATCCGTACTCAAGCTGTCTCCTGTTTTGTTTCATCACCCTCGGCTCCAGGGTATACCAGGGAGCAGTACGAGCTCTACTCAGGAGAGGCCGCTCAGGAGCAATCATGTCAACCGCACAGGTCATTTCTGCATTCCACAGATCAACCAGTTTCTACAGGAGAGCCCGCCATATCAGCCGGGAACTTCCCCAGTCCTCTGGAAACCATGCGGCTCCATTAGCCTCTGGGGGCGGAACATCTTAATCGGTCCCCCACCCTTGCGGGTGGGAAAAGCTGCTGTAAGTCTTTATTGCTCAGACAGTCTAAGAGAATGACAAGGTTTAGCTAAGATGAGGCAGATTACAAACATCCCTAAATATACACAAGTTATAATCACTAAAAGTATAATGAAAATAATAGCAAACATATTTTCAATATAGTAAAACCTACCTTCCCCTCAATCTAACAGTCGATATCAAATTTTCATATTTACCTAAATGGGAGGCATGGTGGGCGAAGCCAGCCTAAGAAGGTATGGCAGGTTTCTCGTTCTCCCAGGATCTCTCTCCCAAACAAATCAAACTCTGGTCTTTTATAACTCCCATGAAGTCAGTGACCTCATCTTTAGTTTTGGACCTAGTCTTACCACTGTTCCCATTGTCTCAGTGTAACCAGGCCTGCCATTGACACCAGTAACACCTAGGCAAAGGTATCCCTGCTAAATTAAGCATCACGCTACCTCCAGTACCTAACCAATCCACTTGTAGCAGCCTTCCTTCAATTCCAAAAATACATTCCATTACTCATAGTTATCTGACAACACATGGAACTAGTCACATCCACAAAATAAATTCTTATCAGTTCCACACAGTACAATACATATTCTGTTACATCTGGAAATACAACTTCAAAACTCTCATGGGCCTTCAACATGTGAGATGTAAGCATGGTTCTTGGTGAAGTCTATGATGCCTCCTTTCTATAGTATCGTAATGTATAATCCTTGCAGAAAATAGATTCCAGCTAAAATGCAGGCATTTTCTGACTATTGATACCAACAGGAAGAGATGGGGAGTGTGGATGGGGAGACTTTTTTCTTCCTTTCTCATAATACCAGAACCTGGGTTCTTCCCATGAAGCTGATTGGTGGGAGATTCAGGACAGATAAAAGGAAGGGATTCTTCACACAGCGCAGAGTTAAACTATGGAATTTGCTGTCACAGGATGTAGCGATGGCCACCACTTTGGATGGCTTTAAAAGGGGGTTAGACAAATTCCTGGAGGAGGAGATGATCAATGGCTATGAGTCCTGGCACCTCCGTGCTACCTCCAGTACCAGAGGCAGTCGTCCTGTGCACACCAGTTGCTGGGGGACACGGGCAGGAGGGTGCTGTCGCAGTCCGGTCCTGCTCGTGGGCTTCCGTGGGCAGCTGGCTGGCCTCTGCGTGAGCAGTGCTGGACTAGACGGGCCGTGGCCTGACCCGGCAGGGCTCTTGCGTTCTGAGCGCGCGGCTCCGCTCCGCCCGGCGCGTGGGGCCGCGCACCCCGCTCGCGCCCGCCAGAGGCCGCGGGCCGGGCAGCGCGGCGCGGCGCAGGGGCCGGGGCCGGGGCGCCCGCGCGGCCTCGCCAGCAGGGGGCGCGGGGAGACCGCCGGCCCGCGGCGCGGCGCGGGCGCGGGGCGGGCGCGGGGCGCGGCGGGGGCGGCGCCGGCTGCGGCGCGCAGGTAGAGCGCGGCGCGGCGCCCGCGGCGGCCACTGTCCTCGAGCCGCCGGCCCCATGCAGCCGCAGCCGGCTCCCCTCGCCGCCGACGGCGGGCGGCTGCAGCCGCGGATGGGCGCCTCGCTCGCGGGCTCGGGGGAGCCCGCCGGGCGGGGCCCTCCCTCGCCGCAGCCCGACGGCGGCACGCTGGGCTCGGCGGGGGCGCCGCGCGGAGAGCGAGCCGCCCCGGGGCGGCCCGCCGGGCTTGGGCGCGTCTTGCGGGAGAAAGCCTGGGACGGGACGGGGATGGCGAGAAGTGAGTGGCCGGCGAGAAGTGAGTGGCCGGCGGGCGGGCGGGCCCGGGGCGAGCCTCGCAGGAGCGCCCCGATGGGCGCGGGGCGTCCCGCGTGAGTGCGGCCCGGCCGGGCTCTCGCCGCCGCCCGTGCCGCGAAGGCGTCCCGGGCGGGTCCGCGCGGCCTCCCGGGCAGAGGGCTTTCTCCGTGCCGGCTCCGGCAGCCTCCCCGCGAGTGCTGCGTCCGCGCGCGACGGGGAACGTGCGGCAAGCCGCGCCGCCTGGCGTCGACGAAGTCGGCCGGTTGCGGCGGGCCGTCGAAAGAAGCGGGCGGCGGCGGCGGCGGCGGCTCTTGGCGTTTCTCTCCCGGCTGCTCGGCTCCCCAGCGGACGGGCCGGGAGCTTCGCGACATCGCCGCCTTCGTGGCGCCCGGTTCTCGGGCCGAGAGCGATCAGGCTGGGACTGGGAGAAGCGGGGGCCTCCTTCGCGCGGAGCTTTTACCCGGAGCTGGAGATGGCCCCTTCACGGAAGGCTGCGAGCTCTTTGCACGGCGCCACGATCACGCAAGGCGCCTCCCGCACTGAGAGCCCCTTGTTCCGTTTTTAAGTAGATCGCATGTAATGAGCTACCAAATTGCCCCGTTGCGTTCCGCTTCAGCTCCCTCCGTGAAAAGAGGGAAAGCGGCAAGAAGAGGAGCGAGATCACTGGAAGACGATGGGAGGCTCACATACGGGGAGAAGCGGGGGGAGCGGGTGAAAGAGGGAGCCGTGATCCTGTGCTTAAAAAGGAAGCCGGAAGCCCCGTTTTAGATGCAGGATTTTAGGCTGGTGTGGAGATGCCCCGGGCAAGGCCAGCTGGCTTCGCAGGAGGCGCCCCGCGCTTTTGGCCTCAGGAACGGAGAGCCAAAGCGAGCCTTCTTAGCTGCCCGCACCCGGCTTCTTTCAGCATCTGTGTGACGGAGGAGGTGGCCCTCTCTGACGCCAGGGAGTGGAGGTTGGGAACGCTGGCCACTGCACTGCCCTGCCCTGCCTGCCGTGCCTGGCCTCCCATCCACTTCCCTTAGGCACGTCTATCTACTTGTGCAGAAAAGTTCTGGGGAGACCTCCAACCCCAGGAGGTGCATGCATGTTGAAGAGGGCCTCTCCATGCACGTTTTATCCCGGTATGGCTTTCTCTACATGACACCGGGCAGGTTTCCCTCTTGGGTATTTGTAATTGAAAGCCCTTTTGGTATGGGCATTGTTCTGGAGTCTAAGACAACAACAACACAGGCATTTTTAAACTGGGTCACGGTTGATGGTTGTAGGAATTTGCAAGCCATAAGAGTTTCAGAGACGTGTTCAAGCTCTGAACATCCCACACTCTTCCCCCAACCTGATCCCACTTCACCTACTGTTGATCTCTTGTCCACTGGGGCCAACGTGGCAACTCCAACATCTAACTTGATTTGGGCTGCAACCCTATATGCAGCAAGCACATGGGAGCAAGCGCCACTGGCCACGGTGGGACCTACCTCTGAGTAAACACCAAGGCTGGTGGCCCTGTTCGGCAGAGTGGGTCAGCTGCCTTGGGCAGCTCATGTTGGGCATGATGAAAAGGCACCGCATTGTCGGCTGTTTAACTTATTCCTCTATGGAGGGGGAGAGAAGTGCCTGTGGGATTCTCTGGCTCAAATGTGACAATAACGTGGCCTGCCTGGCACTCTGACGTTTCAGGAGGGGGCACCATTTGCTGCTCCACCTTGGATCTCAGCGTGTCTTGGGACAGCCCTTGTAAACAGGGATCGGACTGGGCTGCACTTTTGTCTGCACTTTTGTCTCTTCGTTGGCACCATTCTTTCCCTCCCCTCCTCCCTTCTTTTTGTCAATGAAATGAAAAAACATTGGACAAGTGTTGGGGGGTGGGGTGGGGATGCCACTGCTGTGTAATGTTTGAGCAGAAGACCTGAGGCAGTGAGTTGCGAAGCTGCTTCTGCTGTGCCCACTTGGGGTCCCAGCTGCAGCCTTACCGTGGAAGGAGGTCAGGCTTTTCTCTGCATCCCAAGGGTGGCTGGCCCCATGTTGAAAGGCAATGCAAATATAAAGCTGTAAGTCTAAAAACTCAGCATGCTCAGGACCAGGAGGGAGGGACACAACAGTGGAGCAGGACAAACCTCGATGAAGGGGTGACCTCCCCCCATCTGTGGCTCAGTTGGGAGTTTTGATGGTTAAAGAGCTTTGCAACTGTTTTAACTATGCAGTAGAGAAACGTGCTTCAGCTTCCCATTGATTCTGCTTTGCTTCTCCTTAAAGCCCCCGTCCTGGCTCCTGCCAAGAAGATCAAGGCCAAGATCAAGAAGACTTTGCCCGTGACAGGCCCCCAGGCACCAACGCTGCGTGAGCTGATGCACTGGTACTGCATGAATACCAACACACATGGCTGCCGGCGCATTGTCGTGTCCCGGGGACGCCTGCGCCGGTTCCTTTGGATCCTGCTCACCCTGACCGCTGTGGGGCTGATCCTGTGGTACTGCGCACAGCTGGTCATGAACTATTACGTGGCCTCTGTCTCGGTCACGGTGCATTTCCATAAGCTCCCCTTCCCAGCCGTCACAATCTGCAACATCAACCCATACAAGTAAGTGCAGATCAGTGATCCTCCTGCATTGCCAGGGACAATAAAGAGTCAGGGTTCGACTGGGCTGCTTCTAGCAGCTGGGAGGGACAAGATATGGCCCTTCTTCAAGGACTAGAGTGATGGAGGTGACACTTTCTGTTGAAGAGTACTAGTAATTGCAACTAAGTAGCACTTCTGAGCGTTTGTCATAGTTTACATACATCCCACATGTGCCGCCCTGTAAGTTCATCCGAGGAAGCTCTGCTGAGGGTGTGGCCATGATCAGTAATAGTTGGACCCTACTATTCTATGATTCCATGAATAGTTCACCTCTGGAACTCCCTGCTTAGCAAGGGCAATCTGGCCTCTTCATTGGCCTCTTTTAAGAAGCTAGTAAAAACTTCCCTCTTTAGGAGGGCTCTGCTTTCTCCCTCATGTGAAAATGTCTGGAGTAGGAAATGCTTTGCAAATTTGCATATCTACTCAGAAGTAAGCAGGCCTGAATCATTCAGCAGTACTTTTAGATTGTAAGCCTGAGGGCAGGAACTGTCATGCAACTTATCTTTGTAAGCTGCTCTAGGAACTTATTTGGCTGAATGACAGGGCAGGACCACTCCACAGCCCCCTTCCCGGGCCCTCCCTGCTCCATGGAGAAGGACTGTTCTCTGATCAGCAGCAAAATGGAGAGAAGAACTTTTCTTTGCAGAGTGGCTTTTCCAGTGCTCAGCAGGGCAATGCTTTTGCCTCCGATGAGCTGCTGATTCAAGAGAAGTGCTTTTCCTGCTGGGAGAGGGGCCAGGGCGTGCTGAAGAAGCTGGTGGGCTGCGTGGGGACCCACACAGTCCACAGTCCAGAGGTTCCCCATCCCCGATTTAAGGACCACTGTTCCTACTACAGTTAGAGGTCTCTGTTGTCACATCCCTCTGGAGAAACTTGAGCCTCATGCAAATGAAGACACTCTGAACGAGCGTCTTGAAAGAGTAAAAATGGGATTTAAGTGAACATTTAATTGTGTATTTTATGTTTTGTTTAATTAAAGATTTTGGGGTATAAATCTTTTAAACGAGAAGCTGGGTTAGACAAGTCATACTGTTGATCCGGTAGCCCGGTATGGTCTGCGTTGTTTCAAAAGTGTTTCCAGCCCAGTGTGGATCTGAGAGGATGCAGCCATCCGGATCCTGGCTGTCTGATTTTAACGCACACACAAGTCCAGCCTTCCCACATCCAGACCAGTTTTTCCATATCAGAGACGGCTCCCTTTCCTCCGGCAGGTACAGTGCCATAAAAGAACATCTGGCGGAACTGGACAGGGAGACAATGGCTGCGCTGGAGTCCTTATATAACTTCTCAGGAAGCAAGCCCAGGGAGCGTCGTGATGCAGGCAGTGAGAAGGCGGAGAAGAGCAAATTCCTCAAGCACTTTCCCCTTATGAAGATAGATAACCTCCATCCCACATCTGTTGTCAATGTCTCTGCTGGCTACAAGCGGCGGGCCGAGGCAAGCATCAACCCAGGAGGCCCCAGCATGGTGAACGTCAAGAACCCCCAGGACATTGTGGGCTTCCATCTGGTGAGTCTTCCGGCCGTGGGGCCTTGGAGTGCATTGGGGAGGACTGGGAGCTTGCTGCGTGTGCTGCCGCCACCACTTTTGGAATTTCTGACCAATTTCTGAAGCACGTGTGGGTTCTGGGGGCTGGACAGAGGCAGGAAGTTTTGGAGGATGGAGAGCCCTCTGCAATGTCTTGAGGTCTTCTGAATGCATTTCCCTTCCCTGTGGCACATGACAGGAGGCCACACGTCTGCAGAAGCGGGGATGAGCAAGAGAGAGGCCTGAGATCTCAGAGTAGTCTTGTTACAGTAAAACATGTGTCTTGGATTGTGCCTGGAGCTTCATTCTAATGCCACGGCTTTCTGAGTGTAGCTGTGGCAACATGTGGAGGGTGTGTGTGTGTGTTCTATTGTGGTACCTGTTATGTGGAACTTTCTGCCACACGAGGGTGGTTCTTGGCCACTTTGGGCAGCTCCGTTTGAGGGGGAACGTGGGTTGTGCTGTCTATTATAAATAAATGTTCTGAGAATTTTCTTTCCAGAATGCCTTACCCGCAGAGTCAGAAGCACCTGCGTGGATGTTTTCCTCCCTATTTCCATCCTGTTCTGTATAAATGCTTTGTTGATCCAATCGGAGCCATCTCTCTTCTGAGCAGCATCACTGGGAAAGACTCCGCCAGCCTCCAACCCTCTCACTGTCTGCATGTCTGAGTCCCTTCTTTCCATTTCTTCTTTCTAGTGTGATTCCAACAATAAGAGTGACTGTGCTCTTTACAAGTTCAGCTCAGGCGTCAATGCCATTCAAGAGTGGTACAAGCTGCACTACATGAACATCATGGCTCAAATTGACGCTGAGGAGAAAGAGAGGATGAGCTACTCGGCTGATGAGCTTCTGCTGAGCTGCTTCTTTGATGGCATCTCCTGCGATTCCAGGTCAGTCAGTGGTGCCCTGCCTCGTCCTGGCAAGTACAGAGACAGAGCAGTCCAGCAGATTATTTATTTATTTAACAAGCGGGGTACCGCAGGACTCAGTCCTGGGCCCAGTGCTCTTCAACCTTTTTATTAATGACTTGGAGGAGGAGGTGCAGGGAATCCTGATCAAATTTGCAGATGACACAAAATGGGGCAGGATAGCTCGTACCTTGGAAGACAGAAACAGAATTCAAAGTGATCTTGATAGACTGGAGCGCTGGGCAGAAAACAACAGAATGACATTTAATAGGGATCAATGCCAAGTTCTGCACCTAGGAAAAAGAAACCAAAGGCACAGTTACAAGATGGGGGATATGTGGCTCAACCACACTACAAGCGAGAAGGATCTTGGAATTGTTGTCAATCACAAGCTGAATATGAGCCAACACTGTGATGTGGCTGCAAAAAAGGCACACGCTCTTTTGGGCTGCATTCATAGAAGCATCGCTTCCAAATCCTGCGAAGTACTTGTTCCCCTCTACTCAGCACTGGTTAGGCCTCATCTGCAGTACTGTGTCTAGTTCTGGGCACCACACTTTAAGAAGGATGCAGACAAACTGGAGAGGGTTCAGAGGAGGGCAACGAAGATGATCAGGGGACTGGAAACAAAGCCCTATGAAGAGAGACTGAAGGAACTGGGCATGTTTAGCCTTGAGAAGAGAAGACTCAGGGGAGATATGATAGCGCTCTTCAAGTACTTGAAAGGTTGTCCCAGAGAGGAAGGCCAGGATCTCTTCTCGATCATCCCAGAGTGCAGGACACGGAATCATGGGCTCAAGTGACAGGAAGCCAGATTCCGGCTGAACATCAGGAAAAACTTCCTGACTGTTAGAGCGATATGACAGTGGAACCCATTCCCTAGGGAGGCGGTGGGCTCTCCCACACTGGAGGCGTTCAATACGAGGCTGGACAGCCATCTGTCAGGGATGCTCTGACTTAGATTCCTGCATTGAGCAGGGGGGTGGACTCGATGGCCTTGTAGGCCCCTTCCAACCCTACTATTCTATGATTCTATATCATTAAGATCTCAGGGCGGTGTCCAGATAAAATAAATTTAAACAGTATAAAACAATGGATAGTTTAAACAGCTAAAAGCAGATTACATCATTAAACAGCTAATGCCAATTAGAAAATCTAAAGCAATAAAACAGTTAAAACAGTGTGCAACTTTAGGGAAGTCAGTTAGCCCTCAAAGGCTTTGGTGAAAAGCCGTGTTTTAACTTGGCGCCAAAACGAAACCAATGTTGGCACCAATCGGGCCTCCAAGGGGAGGGCGTTCCACATCTATGGTGCCACAGCAGAGAAGGCCCTCTCCCATGTCCCACCATAGCTTAAATAATAAATAGGGAAAGGGACCCACCTGACTTGGCATGGTTTGGGACAAATTCAGTCTCTTAGCCTTGGTTCCTCATCTGCAAAACAGGAATAACAGACACCTGCTTCTCAGGGTTGTTAAGAAGATGAATTCCATAAAGATTGCAAACCCGATTTCAAATGAAAAATGCAGTAGACTGGGCAGTTAATAGGGGCTTTTCTTAAGTATCCTTGAGCAGGCCGGCTGTGTGAGCAAAAGACCCCACATTGGCTGAATATGGAATGGAATTTGGTATCCAAAGAATCTCAGCTTTGCTTTTACTTTGATTTCTGTTTTTTAAACTGATCTTGAGCCTTTGTGATTTGTGTGGCTGGAATGAATTTTAGTTGAGTTCTTCTCATGGTGAAACTTTGAGGCAATGCAGTAAATATGAGTTGAGGTCAGTGCGGCTGGTGCCCCAAAGTCCAGAAAGAATTCCCCTTGGATGCAGTGGAAGCTCCCTCTTAGTAAATGAGTTTAGGACTGTAGCTGTGAATGTACTTTCATGACAACCCACCCAGATGCAAGGCTACCATGGATTGGTTGTTCTTTTTAAATGACACACAGAGAATGAGTTTTTTAAGGTAGGAAAAAGGCTCATACAGCCTCCTGTATCCATTGCTCCAAAGCAACTGTTTCACATCCCTCCATGGTAGTGACAGCTGTGGTTGGTTCCCATGTTGGGATGAGGACGATGAGGCAATTCAAAGACCCCTTCATCACAAGCAGAACCCAGGCACACAGGCCTGCATAGCCATTGGGTTGAGGGCCTCTTGTCCTGGCTTAAAATGCTGTATGTGGCTACTTCAAAAGTCTTTGCTTGATGGCCCTCAGACAGTGACACTTTGTTGGCATAGAGGAATCTGCCGGAATGCTAGGCTGCCCCTGACTATCTCCGGGCGCGGCTCATGTGCTCTTAAGAGGCGAGAGCCAGACATGACGTCTTTTTGCTGGCTCCAATTCCTGTTGCATTTTGAAGTATTTTAGCGTTACCAAACTAATTTCAAAATTAACAGTGTCCCATCTATTGGAAACTTGAGAAAAGTATTTATGTTTCTGAAACTCCCCACATAAACATTTAGTTTATTTTTAATGGAATGTGATTAATTATAGGGTTGATATATAACAGCTGGATAAAATATTTTTAAAAAGAAAGAATAACTGGGCTCTGTTTGATCTGTGTCAGGAACTTCACTTCCTTCCATCATCCACTGCATGGGAACTGTTACACCTTCAACAGTGGCCAAAATGGGGAGATCCTGAGCACATCCACAGGAGGCAGCGAAAATGGTAAGAAGGCCCTGCAGACGGGCTGGCCGGCTGGCCTGAATGGGCGGAGAGGCCTTGGATCAGTGGGCACCTCCCAGAGTGCCAGCTGGAAGCCATGACGTCACTGCTTCTTCCACTGGGTGTTTTCCCAGCTGCAGGTGGCTTCTCCCTGGTTTTGTAAACTTTTTTTCATGGATATTCTTTATCTGGCCTGATACTTCAGAAGATCAAATATACTTTGGCAGTTCCGGTGAAGCTGGATGGGTTTAACCGCTCTCCAAGGTGCTTTTCCTTCTCTTAAGATTGTACATTAAAGGCTGACGCGTTAAATTCTGGACAGTCAGAATTTCATGGCCTTGTGTTTAACCAGCAGCCAGATAGGGCCTTGGATCAGGGCTTCCCTTGATGATCAGTACTACTCCCAAGTTTTCTCTCCTCCTCCATTCCATTGTTGTTGTTGTTGTTATTTTGTTAAAGATTTTGTAACTTTTCTGATATGAACAAACTTATTTATGTATTGGCAAACAAACTTGGACAAATACTCTCCCTCTTCCCCAACCCCTAAAAGTGTGTGTGTGAGAGAGAGAGAGAGAGACAGAGAGACAGAGAGAGAGAGAGAGAGAGACCTTGACTTAAAATATTAGTAGAACTCAGAGATCTGTCACCAAATCGCTCTAGATCGTACAGGGCTAATTCCTAGAGGACACCGCGGACTCGCATGCTGCAGTGCCTGGCCCAGCCCGCCTGTCTCTGCCTCACTGTTCGGGCTGCTGCCTGCCTTCCAGCGGTGCAGGAGAATTGCTTTAAAACCAAACCATCTGGGTCAGTGGCACAATGGTTTGATGGGAGGGGGGAAGAAGTGGGTGCAGGGAGTGCCCGGGGGCCCTTGGCCCCTGGCACACCTCCCCCCGAGTGAAGCTGCCGTGGCTGTGTTTGCAGCACTGAAACCCAGACTTCCTTCACCTTACAAAATGTGCTGTTCTCCCTGCTGAGTGCAGAGCTTCTTGCCCTCCCCTCTTCTCCCATCTCCTTTGTGGCATTTCAAAATGCACTCCTCCACCCCAGCAGTTCCGCTCTGTCTCCAGAAATACCTTCCAGCCTCTTCTGATGTCTTACATTTCCAAACTCTCTAGGCTATCTTTGCTGCTTGCTTCAGAATCCATTTTGCTTCTACTCTTCAAAGGCAGCAAAACGCATTCACTACTTAGCCGATTGCCAGATTCTGAATTCTTGACCAGTCTCTGAAATTTAACAACAAAACATGCACGTTGAACTAAATTCCATTACCACAGCAGCATCCAAACTATTCTCCTTTGTGGTCTCTGTGCAGTCCCACGTATGGTTTCTGTGCCTGTGCAGGAAACACCTGTTGGTAGGCTGGAGTTTTTGTGGAGGACCCCGCCTCGACCCTCCAGTTTTAAGCTCAAGGGGCATGACGTCTGCCTTTGCCAAAGTGTCAGGGAACTTTTGATCTAGGTTAGAGGGGGGAAATTGCAATGAACGAGCCAGGGTATTTTTCTACCACCCTCTTGCTTTAGTTCTCAGTTTTCTGCCCTGAGAATTTACACTTCTGTTTTTTTCCTGGCACCTCAGCATTCTGTTCTTTGGCCCTCTTCCTGCAAGTGTTTGTCCTGCAGCAGTTGCTGGCTCCCTTCAGGAGGCCAAGGCCTTTGTCTCCTCTCCTTTGGAAAAGGCCACCCAGCTGGGTCCTGTGAGCATGGTCTCTCCTTTACCAGGCAGCTTCTCAGTGTCATGCTCTCCTGCGGGAGAAGGCAGTCCAAGTGGCAGGCACCAGCAAAGTTCCGCAGAGTCACCCTTGGATACCAGCTCCACACCAGCGCAGTCCAGCAGCAGGGCGCAACGCCTTCAGGCTCGATGGATCATTCATCTTTGGTAGGGTGGGATGCAGTGGCTCCTTGTGAGGTCATTGGCGGCTGTGCGGCAGCTGGACCGTCCAGGTTGGTGTTGGGCTTAGTACCGCCTTAGACCCCCAGCGCCCCCTTCGTACCTCCAAAACCTGGGTCTAAGTTACTCATAAAGCTCCCAGTTAAGTCAGTGTCAAAGTGTCATGAAGGAAGCTCTTTGGGAATCTCTTAAAAAGAAGAAGAAAAATACATCTCCAGAGTCTTTGTGGATGACGAAGAAAACTAGAGAGCCTGCGGGTGTCCAGTCGGTACCAACCCATGCGCTGGCTGCGGGTTTCTTTGAGAACTCTCCAGCACTGAAGCACTTGGTGGAGTAGGCCATGTCAGGAGCGACTCTCCGTTCTCAACCGGCGCTGCAGAAATGTGCGCTACCCCCCCGGGCACCTCACTGGCAGGCAGCCCAATCAGAGGGGTGAGTCAGAGACTCTCCTTCAGAGGAGTCGCCTTCCCTGCACCAGGAGCGTGGTCTTCCTCATCCTTCTCAGGCCTAGCAGGCGCCCACCCCGTCTCGGTCCCCTGCAGTGTAGGTCTACCATGAATATGACCAGCCTAAGGCCTCTAGAACATAACGGTCTCAACTTGGCTCAACAAATGGGCATCCCGAGTCAGCACGCATCCCATTAATTCATTTCAGAAGTACCACTTTTCATTTAAAAAATAATAATCCCAACGTGGTTTACAAGAAAAAAACATGTTAAAATAACAATAAAACCAATCCAGGAAACATGGATAAAACAATACAATTACATTAACCAGGGCTAAAACAATACAATTAAAATAACTATGCTAGTTGTCAGGAAACACCCAGGCAAACAAATGTGTCTTTCATTATCGGCGGAACCCCTCCACCCTCGGAGCCCAGCTGATCTCAGTGGGGAGATCATTCCACATGGTGGGTGCCACAATGGAGAAGGCCCCACTCCGCACCACAGCCAGACGAGCCTCAGCAGGCCACAGCATGGTCAGCAAGTCGTCGTCCTCCTCCTCCTCCTCAGAACGTAGAGACCGGGCAGCCTACACAGGAGAAGCCGCTTTCTCAGCTAACCTGGCCCCGAACCATGTAAGGACGTATATTCCAGCAGTAACACCTTGAACATGGCTCAGCAGCTAACTGGCAGCCAGTGCAGAGCGTTCAGCGCAGGAGCCATATGTGCGTGGGAGGGAGCTCCCCTGAGCAATCTAGCAGCCACGTTCTGCACTGACTGCAACTTCCAAACCGATCTCAAGGGTAGCCCCACATAAGGCACGTTGCAATAGTCCTGTCTTGAGTTTATCACTGTGGCCACACATCCCTGTCCAGGAATGGTTGTAGTCGTCGTACCAGCCAAGGGTGGGAAAAGGCACTCTTGCCACCGAGGCCCTTTGGGCTTTGAGTGACACAGATGAATCCAAGAGCACCCTGGACGATGCCCCTGTCAGGGAGTGCAGCTCCATCCAGGAGAGGTAAATTACCCAACTCTTGGACCCAGGAGCTACCCATCCACAGATCCTCAATTTCAGTTGGTTGGCACTCAGCCAACCAACTGCTGTGTCCAGGTGCCAGTCCAGGTTGTGTGTGGCCACACCTGACTCAGAGAAAAGCGGAGAAATAGATCTGCATGATGTCCGTGTGCTAATGACACCTTGCCTCAAATCCTCTAATGACCACACCGAACGGCTTCATATGGATGTTGAAAAGCGTTGGTGACAGGATTGTGCCTTGTGGCACCTCACAGCACAAGTGCCAGGTAGCCGAGACAAAATCCCCCAGTGCCACTCCCTGGAACAGAACCCACAGGTAGAAACAGAACCACTGTAATCAAGGTAGTCTCTTTTAAATCATTATTTAAATTACCAAGAAAAATGCTCAATTTAAATCACTGATTTAAATCAAGTTTCGCACTGAAACTTCTTCATATATTTCCAGAACGGTGATGCAAAACTGACCTCTAAGCCACGTTAATTTACAACTAAATAGAATACAGTTTCATTTTACCAGCAGGCTTTGCATCTCTCTGTCTTGCTGCATATATTTCACGTGCTTTCCTTTTTACCTATAGAGGGAATGTCTTTAAAATATTCCCATATAAGGGCTTTCTTATGACCAGCCCCCATCACAGTTTGAGGTTAACAGCACAATCCTATACCTGTCTCCTCATAAATAACTTCCATTGAGTTCGATGGGGCTTGCTTCCAGGTTTTTGGAGTAAGCCAATTCAATTCCCAATTTCTGGGGAGTCTCTAAGCACAATTTTTTACCCACCCTGCTATACTGTTTTCTGTCTGAACTCACTCCTCTGCCTCACTTGGCCCAACTCCACCACCACATAAGCACAAAGCAACTATCCCATCTAGCCTGTGTCGTTGCACGTGTGGTTTTAGTGAGAGAAATGTGACAGCCCAGAACTCTCAAGAAGGAAAAGCTGGTAGTTAGGCTGGACAGACCCATCTTCATGAAATGAAAAACTGAAATTAATACCCATGTTTGGTAGGAAACCTCATTTTTTATGATAATGTAAGTGTAGATTTAGCATCTTTATGATTAGATTTAATTGTAACCATGTTACTTTTTAAGTTAGAGAGAAATTTAGGACTTTATGTTTTTTTTAAATCAATTTAATTTAAAAAATCAAGTTTAAATGTGAAAAATCCGATTTTTTATTTATTATTTTTAAAAACATTGATTTTTATCCACCCTGACTGCAGTACAATGCTACCTGTTCCAACCTCATGGACCTGGTCCGAGAGGATGCCATGATCGATGGTATCAAAAGCCGCAGGGAGATAAAGGACAAGCAGCAGGGTTGCCTCTCCCTTTCCCGATATTAATTAGGGTGACCAAGGCTGATTCTATCCCCACACCAGGCCTGAGCCCAGACTGAAATGGGTCGAGATACCCCGTATCCTCCCAGAGCCTCTGCAGCTGTGCTGCCACCACCCTCTCAAGCACCTTGCCCCCAGAGGGGGTGTTTGTAACCGGATGATAGTTGTCATAAACCTCTGAGTCCAGGGAGGCTGCACAGTCACCTCTTCAAAGGCGGCCAGCACCGCTGCCTCACGGCCACACCCTGGGCCTCCCTGGCTTAACCTAATAAGCCAAGACGAGCAAAGGGTCAAGGGGGTATGTCGTCGGCTGTATCACTGCAAGTGTCTTGTCCACATCATCAGGCCTCATCCACTGGAATTGACCTTGGTGGCTTGAACACCTTCATCAGGGCCAGGATGTTCAGGATGGTAACCCTTCGCTCCACTGAGGAGACTGGCTCGTGGCCACAGATCTACTTCCGCATCAGCGTGCAGCCATGGCATTGCCATTTTCTTTGTGGACGTGGCATTCAAGGCCTTGCCACGGCCCTGAGGGTGGGTCTTCGCAAAGTGCATGGCTGTGGTCACTGCCCACCTCCATTCAGGGCATGACCATTTTTCTATAGATTGATAACTGGCTTCTGCCAGCACCTTCTCACCAGCCGCTCCTCGATCACCTTGATGCCACGCTACACTTCCTGGGAGTTGGATTAGTGTATCAATACAGAAAAATTGCAGCCTGATTACTACCTGAAGGGTTCCATTTATCAGAGCAGTTCTGGACTCAGTGGCTGCTGGGCATTTGTGACAAAGGACAGAGCTGCAACCGTGACTCAGCTGGCTGTTGACTCTCAGGCACTTGGACTGTCAGAGCATATCCTGTGCAGAGACATTTGGGTCTCATGGCAGCCAACACAGCAGTTTCATGGCTCCGCAGGAGGCCCCTGCAACACTGGATCCCCGGTCCAAACGATTAATCTTATTTGCTGGGATTGCTGAGCCACTGAAGTGGTGGACGGATCCTCGCAACGTGCTTCGAGGGATTTGCTCTACCCACCAATCTCATCCCACCACTGTGACAACCGAAGCATCTCAGTGGGCTTGCGGTGCATGCTGCGAGGGCCTCTACATCAGTGACCTCTGGTCTCCTTTGGAGAAAGCCTCCTTATAAGTGCACTGGAGCTACTGGCCATGACCAAGCTGCTTTGTACTTTTTGTTCACAGCAGGGTTGAACAGGTCGCAGTGGACAACACGGCCACAGTCTACTACCTATCAAGTAAGGGGGGATGAGACCTTGTGCCCTCCTGCATGAAGCACAGAGGCGTGGCAGTGGTGTGGCCCAGACAGGGTGATGCCTGTTGCCATTCATCTCACAGGGGAAAACAATGTCCTGGGTAGATCTGCTGAGCCACAGTGGTGCCTAGAGCCGTATGCATGGAGCCTGCTCTTTGCCGTTGGAGCATGTTCCTTTATCAGCGGATGGAGCCATTCTTCTGTATGTTTCCATGATCCTACTTCTCACTCAAACAATCATGAATGCTGCTCAAACCAAGCACATGGTATACTGCTCACCCCTTGGTAGCACAGGCAACCACAGTTCGCAGGGCTGCTGTGCCTCTTGTGCTGAAACTACTATGGGCTCCCCCCTCATGCAGACCTGTTCTCCTGAGCCCCTGGGCTTTCTACCTAGAGAGAACTGGGGATTTCAGGAAGCACACAAGTCCCAGGATCAGTGCAGGCACATTCCACCAGGGCCATCACTGCATCGGCAGCCTTCCTCTGGGGGTTGTGGTGGCTGATCTCTGCCGGCCCTCCACATTCGTCCACTGCTATCAGTTGGACATCCAGGCTAGGACTGATGCTTCCTTTGGGAGGGCAGGGCTTAGCTCGCTGGCTTCTTCGCACCTCCCCACCTCCAGGAAGGAAGCTTGCTCCTCTGCTCATGTGTGGGACTGCACAGAGACCAGAGAAGAAAGATGGGTTGCTTCACATCCTTGAAGTGGCTCCCTTTCTGTAGGACGAGGCTGTTCCCGCTGGGTTATACTGTTGGTGGTTTTTCAGCACCCGGTAATAATGTGGCTTTGCCAGAGAGCTCTTAAAGCAGGTTCATCTCTGCTGTTTTGAACAGCTTTAACTTGGCTGCATGTGTTGTGGACTTTGTGGGGTTTTAATGTTAATTTATTTTGTAAGCCAGTTCCAGTGCTGCATGAAGAGAACACCTGAAGAACAGAAGAATGAATGAATGAACACACACACACACAGATAAATACAGGTCAAACCAGCATAGCTTCTGCAAAACTGGCAAGCTTTTACATTTACACCCTGTCTCCAGTGCCTTCTCTTCCACTGGACAGCCCTAATTTTGTGCCCCTTTCTCTGCACAGGACTGCAGGTGATCCTGTACATAGAAGAAGCTGACTACAACCCCTTCTTGGTGACGTCCACAGGGGCCAAGATAGTGGTCCATGACCAAGATGAATACCCCTTCATTGAAGACATTGGCACGGAGATAGAGACCGCAACAGCCACCTCTATCGGGATGCACTTCGTGAGTGGCACAGCTCAAGCCCCCCCCCCCCCCAATTCCTCCCCTTCTATAAATTCCGGCCTGGGCCAACCTCCGGCCTCCAGGGCCTTGGCTGGAGCCCCTTTGGGAACTCACCGTGTTCTCTGTTTTGCACTGCTGTGGCTAGTGCCAGGAGCGCGTTTTTAAAAATGCTGAACCATTCTGCATTTTTGCCACCTGAAAAAAAATGACATATTTGCTTCTGCTGCATAGCCTACTCTGTTTCTGCTGGCCCCAAAGGGAGGGTCGTTCATGGCCATGAGTGATGCAGAGCCCTAAAGCCCCATCCCTTGAGCAGCACAAGACCCGCTCTTCCTCTGCTGCCTCCATGGATTGTGTCAAGTGCTGCCTGCATGGACTGATGTCCATCTTTTCAGCTATGAAGGGCAGAGAATTTGCTTTTCAAATGAAAATGGAGAAACATGGATGCTGAATTCTTTGCTAGAGACCAGCTTCTTCCACAATAGCTTGATATGATCATGGAATGAGGAAATGACATGTTGTCATCCACCTCACCCCACCACAAAAAGAAAATCCTATGGGCTAAAGTCTAGGAAAGATATGAAAAAAGGCACTGAATGTGGGCAAAATTGTAAAGGAAATGTTTGAAAATGTTTCCACTCAGAAATTATAGCTGATTAGCATATACAGAATCAAAGCACGGACTCACCCTCAAACTTGCATTTCAAAATGGTGGCTGCGTGATAATTTCTCGTTAAGTGTAATGCAGAGAGAGCATGGCTGATACTTCACAATGTTCACCGTTTTTGAGTAATTTATAGAACGCTGTAGACTTTTCCGTCCCCAAAAATCATGAGGTAGTGTCTGAGCCTTGCCTGGGAAGGCGTGCGGAAAAAATAGGTAGCTGCATGTGCCGTCACCAAGTTGCTGTCAAAGGCTATGAACGTTGGTTCACTTACGGCACAATATTTGCATACTGTTGAATCTCTCCTAGTTTCTAGCTTCCTGCCTATGTATCTCACGCCGTGAGAATGGGCCCCTGGTGCATCCCTGCAGGAAAAGCTCCTGGTCCCTGTGGAGCAGCCGCGGGGTCCGGAGGGATTTGGAGAGGGAGAGGTGATCCCATGAGGAAATGGTTCTCACAGGCGCCAGCAGTGGCCCCCGATGCAGCTCACCGCCTGAGGGAGCAGCTGCACGGGAGCCAGCGAGTGAGGAACTGAAGGCCGTTCCCCAGCAGCCAGCCCAGGACAGGCCTGAGAGGCTCCGGCGGGCCTCGCCGTCAGCCTGAGGCGAAAAGAATAGTGGCCGGGCCTTCCGATGCCCGTGTAACCTGCGGAGAAGCATTAGAACGGCAACAGGGGGTCTTGACGCTCTCGGAGGAAAGGGGGCCGAAGGGATGGATTCTGCAAGCAAAGAACACGGCAGTGATGTCTTTGCAGCCGCAGGCTCAAAAGCGCACGGAGGTTGTTTACCAACGTAAGAGACGTGACGTAGACGAAAACGAGACTGTGATGTGAACAGTACCTTCGAAAGAAGTACTCTTTCAAGTCAAGAGTCCTTTATTAGTCACGCTGTGTATTTTGTGGTGCTGATATTGATTTCTCATCAAAGCACAAGCCAAACGCAGAACAGGCAAAAGAAGGGACACGTCCAGTTTGTTGAAGCCATTAAAACATCCTGTGAGAGATGCTGTGACAAATGGTAATTTGTAGTGAGAAGGAGAATAGAGTGTTACTTGTCCCACCTCCATGCTGCAGGCTGTGTATATCGGGGTTGTCGCAGGAATCTCTGCAATGGGAAAAACATCCCACAGCAGGATGCAAGTAATGAACATCTGACCAAAATGCTGAATGCAAGACACCCAAGGAATGAAATGCAGCACAAAGCATTACTGAGGTCATGTTACTAAGAAGCAAATGATGAAGGACAGCAGAACTCCTATCACTGATGAGTTAATTCCTTGAAGGTGGTGATTCACAAGCATATGACAGAAGACACATCAAAGACAAGCTTATAAAACACTATGGGCCCAGTACCATCATATCTGGGGGAAGTGGTAAGACTGATGTGGTGACACTGAAAGAAACATCTGATCATATCCTGCAAGAGTACCATGTTCCATTGGACAATGCATTGTGCAAGCTCTGTGGCTTTGAGCTATAATAGTTCTTCCGCAGCTCAGATGATTGATTGATTTGATTTGTACCCTGCTTTTCTACCCCAAAATGGCACTCAAGGTGGCTTACATGCATGATTAAAATTGATTAAGGCAATTAAACAATACATTAAAATACAATAACATAACAATTACACAATTAAAATAATAGAAAATTAAAAACTGTACCCAACCCAAGAAACCCATTTACAGGCCAAAAGCCTTCTTGAATAAAGCAGTTTTGCCTGCCTTCACTATACTGATTTTATTGATACATCAGAAAGTATGTCTGTTCTTCTAGCTACAGACAATGCACACCATAATAACCCATGCACTCTTAATGGATACATTCGATGGTATGGGGAATGCTGTGATATGGGGAACATCCCTGCAGGAAGACCTGTAGAAAAAGCAATAAAGATTATTTGAAGGCATGTCAAACTTGACAATGAAGCCCACAGTGAGAGTTTATATTAATGAGTGCAGAGCAGCAAAACATTGGTTGAAGCATATCTAATATGAAGCATTGCCTGTGTTGATGAGTGCTTGCAGTAACCTTGATGGTGTGGCAGACGTCATGGTTTGCAAAACATTGAAAGCACCAAATTGGTCAAGAATGATGCAAGTCATTTGCAATGACCAATCTTCTGCCCAAATCGGAAAAGCAGCAGTTGTGTTTTTGCTAGACATTGATATGGCTCCAAATGAGTTGCCTTCTATTGGGAGGATCTGGCACATAAACAGAATGTACTAGCTAATATATCAGTGCAACAATCAGATGCACCAGCCAAAAATGTCTGATATAGCTCTAGTTCCTGAATCACTTCTGAAAGTGATTCAGCATAGCTGAGAAACAGTGTGTTCAACAGAGTGCAAACAAAATGAATGAATTACTAGCCACTGGGAAAATAAAAGTTTAACGAGAAGTTACACTTAACTGCAAATTAGCACATGGCTGCCATTTTGAAATGCAAATTTTAGGGTGTTCCCATACTTCAATTTTGTCAGATTTTGGATATGCTAATCAGTTATCATTTGTGTGTGGAAAACATTTTCAAATGCTTCTCTATGTTGCCTGCATCAAACGTTTTTGTTTTTTTTTTTCTAGACTAATAGGGTCTGGTGTGAGGAAGAAACTCCATATTCCTTCCACCATAGAGAGACTAGGGAGTGTGTGCAGCATGTTTTCCCAAAGATAAGTTATGGCATAGATTCTTTCTGCACTTCCACATGGTAGAAACATCCATTGTCTCTGCAAGCGTCATCTCTTGGCCTACAGAGTGAAATTCTTAAGTCAAGGAGTGCCCACTCAAGGAAAGATCTAGTTTTACACGGATATTGTTGGCGATATAGAAAGGAGGGAGCCAATCCATATTACATGCTGTGGGACTCCATTAGGAGAGGTCTGGATTGAGGTTATGAGGTAGAGTAGAGCTGGCTCTGCGTGCCAGTTACCTATTTATAAGGCAGTCCTTTTAGGACACAGACTTACCATGCGGAAGCTTTCTGAACATGACGATAAACAAATGATCAGGCCTGTGCTCATGGCAAAAACACTCACGTGAAAGCGTAGATCCACATGCTGCCCTGACAGGAACTGTGTGGGTTCTGCAGCTGGCTGAGTCAGCTTCTCACGGAAGAGCATTTCATAAACAGAGATACATTGGAGATGTTGTATAACATTTGGAACAGCTTGTTGGAGCTCTTTGAACGAGGTGACTTGGTTGTGTAGCCAGGAATTGTTTGGTTTGTTCTTTCTCGCTTTGTCCCATCTCTGCCACAAGTTATCTTTGTTTCCCATTAGTCATTGCAAATGGCTGTGATAAGCTACAGTAGGCTTGGCATGGTGGGGAGGGTGGGGTGGGGAGGGAGCCAGCTAGGTTCTTTTCTGGTTTTCTATGACAACATTTAATAATTATTCCAGTACCTCGGGAGATGACCATCCAGGACGATCAGACTTTGTAGTGCCACATGCGGACAAAAGTATGCCAGACTGTTGAACAAAGACCTCATTTATTTATTTAATCTCTCTTGCTTAATAGACTGTACATGTTATGCTGATTGTGTTGTTAAGACAGTTCCATCATGCCAGTCCCTTGTTTTTTCCCTTTGGGGTTTTTTGGAGTGCTGTCTGCATCTTTCACTGAATGGCGTTGTTCTCTCGTTGATTATATTCTCCCCACCCCACTTTCCTGGAATCATTCTTTATGCTGAGCTCCAATCCTCCTTGCATAGATATTAGTCAGCATGCATGGGTTCAGTTGTGTGGGGCACCCTGAACCAGAGGCGTGATCGTGGAGCCAGTCCATTGAAGTGAATGCTCTTCCTGGGAGTCCCAAACCCCAAGGTGGGCCCAGGGCATACCCAGTCCCTGCAAGCCGGCATTCCACCTGCATAACCACCAGCTGGCAGACGCTTGCTGTTGGTAGTGATTTGAACAGCCCCAAATGCATTGTGTCAACTGGAGACTGATTTGAACTAGGGACTGCCAGCCCTTGATCCTGTTTTGGACACCAGTCATGGCCTAGTCTGGTTAACTTGGGAAATACTATTAACACAGAATAACGTGCATCTGAGCATTTGCAAAGTGCCTTTCCAGCACCCCCTGCCTTTGAGATAAAGGGGGCAGGTTTCTGCGTTAGACAAAGAGACATGGCTTCTGGGCAGCCTTGACACACACACAACCCCCCACAAACACCGCTCATCGTTAAGCATTGGGCAGTGGAGCAATTGGATTGGTGGTGCCAGTCAGCCACCCCCATCTACCCTCTCCTCAAACCAGCAGATCTCTCCCTTTCCATTCTGTAGACAAAGTCCTGTCGGCTCAGCAAGCCATACAGCAACTGCACAAAGGATGGAGCGGACATCCCTGTGGAGAATCTCTACAACAAAACTTACTCTTTGCAGGTGAGCTTTCCATGGTGGCCACAGCATGACCTGATCGCATCACTGGGCCTTTGGTCTTCGATGCAGGAGCCTGGGCTGAACCACGGGGCATGTTCCCAAGTGGCTGGCGCATTGGATCGCTCTAGTAGTTCTGGCTGCATCGGGCAGGCACAGCTTGGCGACCCTGATGGTCTGGCCCAGATCAGGCCGAATGGGCAGCCCACGCTGCCTCCCCTGGGTCCAGCCAGCCGGGCCCTTGCCGCAGACTCCGCTTCCACCGGCGGTTGCGCTGTGCTGGCCTCTCGCTTCACCCCCTGGAGCCCCTTCCACCGTTTTTGGGAGTGCAGCTGCCCTGCCAGGCGTGGGCTGGCCTTCATCAGGGGATCCTTGCTCTGGGACAGCAAGCGGCTGGCAGCACAAATTCCAGGATGCTCCTGACCACTGCCTCAGCGCCCTGGTTTTAGGGCCCAGTTTAGCCAGGGCTATGAAGTTGTACCCAAAGAGCATGTGCCTCAGCTGACAGCGTTTCTCCTGCCACCAAGACCTCTCGCATGGTTCCTGGTATTTGGGATTAGGGTAAACGGCTTCCGAGCCATCTTAGCATTTGACGTTCACCACAGTTTGGTTTCCCCTTTGCAGATCTGCCTGCATTCCTGTTTCCAGAATTCAATGGTGAAAACCTGTGGCTGTGCTCAGTATGCCCAGCCCCTGCCTGCTGGAGCGGAGTTCTGCAACTACAAGAAATTCCCAAACTGGAGTAAGTCCCCCCTTTGGCAGCTGCTGTCTTTCGCTCCTTGGGAGTGGGCCTGAACCCCTCCCAATTATGAGTCACAATTGTGACGCACCTATAATAGAGGCGACAACGTCTCTTCCCTGAACGTATCCAGCTCTGCCTGGAATCCGGGCTGGCTCTGGGCCCATGTGGCTGTTCTGAGGAGGCAGCTCCCTTCTCCTGAAGACCACCGCCCTCCAGCTGGGCCAGGCTCTTGCAGAGAAGAGGCAGCGGCAGCCTCCCACCCGCTTTCGGCTGGTCGCCAAGCTGGCCTTGCCCAGGGCTGCGGTGTGCTTTTCACGGCAGCCTTGTTGCCGGTGTTGTCGCTCTCTGAAGGTTTCAAAAGTCCCCTTTTAATCCTGGGGAGGTGGCAGGATTCTTCAGCCATGGGGTTCAGCTGGGGCTGTCCTCTGTGGTGTGGTAGGTAGGGGGTGTTGGACTACCCCTCGCTCTCGGCTCTTAACCACTGCCTCTGCGTGCCCTTCCACAGTGTACTGCTACTACAAGCTACATGAGCAGTTTGTGAAAGAGCAGCTGGGCTGCCAGCAGATCTGCAAAGAAGCCTGCAGGTAAGGTGCCTCAAGAACTGGCCAGGCTCTCCTGGGGAAACACCACCGTCACCATGCACAGGTGCACGCACACACTGCCATGACATCACTGGGACTTAAAACATTTGCCGTCTCTCTGTTACTTCTCTCCTAGCAAGGGGCTCCTATCTGCCACTTTTATCTTCCATGTGGCACCCTCAGCAAAATCCATACTGAGGCAGCTACATTGCCCAAGAGCGGTGCTGTGCTTGCAAGAGCCCAGGAGAAAATTTCTGAATGCAGCTTGGTCTAAAGCCACTCATTGCAAGCTCACTGAGACCATCCGGGATCTTCTGTTACTTGTTTTATCATCCAGCCTATCCTGTGGTTTCAGGGCAGGTTACACTCATTCCAGCCAAAGCAACAGATGAATCACTGTCACCAAAGGGCTCACGATCTGACATCCTGCAAGACTCTAGATTGGAGCTGCTCAGGCTTAGCAGAGGCTCTTAATTAACTGCTGATGAGCCCTCTTTGCAGCAAGCTAAGCAGGAAGTGCCTCTGTCAAAACCAGCAAATAGGGGGCTAGCGGTTACCCATGCTGACTGCTAAGGCAAACATTAGCAGCATAACGGCTTCACGGATGTTTTTGCACATGCATTTTAAAATGCTACTACAAGGACTTTAACAATATTTGTACTGTTTATATACATTTAGGATCATAAAGTAGATAGATAGAAATATGAGGGTACCTATAGGAATAGGAATACCTATTAGGAATAGGAATAGGAATACCTAATAGGGTACCTATAGGAATATGAGGATACCTATTCTGACTTTCTGGTCAAAGGAAAAACAAGATTTTTTTTAAAGGGGGATGAAATGACTGGACTTCAGGTCGGGGGAGGAGCAGTAAGCTTGACTTTGGGTTTCCAAAGCATAATGGGACCTTTTCTTCTGCCTCTTGGTTTCCTCCTGCTCACTGGCTGCCTGTCTCCTCAGCCTGAAGGAATGGACACTCACTACAAGCCTGGCTCAGTGGCCTTCAACCGTGTCTGAGGTGGGTCTCCCTCCCCACAATTCTTGTCTTGCTCTTCCATTGGCCTGTATGCACCCCGCGTCACACAGCTGTCTTTTCCTATACTAGGAAGCAGGCACGTGTGCTGAGCATTTCGTTTGCGCCAGCCGTGCGCTAGGCCCTGTGCAGAATGTAGCAGGATACAGTCCTGCCCAGAGGGCTTCAATACTACATGAGATGGATAACATGGAGATAGGGGTAGGGTTTCAGTGCTTGGCATGCAAGTAATGGGTACAGGAAAGGAAGGAGCCAAGTGGCGTGGGCAGGAGGGGGCGGGGGGAAACTTGAAGCCTTGACAAATGGAGAGCAGAAGAATTGCCATGACACAGGACAAAGGGGACCATAAAAGTGTGTTCAAGTAACCCTGGCACCTTTTTTTTTAAAGGAATGGATGCTCAGAGTTCTCTCTTGGGACAAAGGCAAGGACAGCAACAAGATGTTAAACAAGTAAGTTTTCCTCCTGTCTCCTGCTGTGAGAAACGGGCTGCCCATTCGAAGGGAAGCTTCTGCAACCCAACCAGCCCAGCAGCTGTTCCTCCGGCTGCTTGACCTAGTCTTCATCCAGCTTCTTTTCTCCCCCTACCTTGTTTTCCTTTCCCCAGGACAGACCTGGCGAACCTTGTGGTGTTCTACAAAGACTTGAATGAGAGGTTCATCACAGAGAATCCAACGAACAACGTGAGTGTTGCCTTCGGCCGAGCTCTGCACATCGGCTTCTGGTAGGATGCTGGTCAGCGCCCTTTGTTAGTCTCAGGGGTGGCCTGGCACTTGGGGCATCAGCCTCCCACAGGCCCCAGCCTGCACCTTTGCTGGAAAGGCAGGGAGAGGGTCAGCTTCCACCGCCCCTTCAGATTTTGTGCAGTGCAGCCCAGTGAACTGGCCCTTGCCCTCCCCCCTCCCCTGCACAACGCTTAGGCCTTTTGTGGGGGAACATGTCTTCCAGGCTGGGGAGTGTGAGCAAGGCTGGGTGTTCTCCGTGATCACTGGGGCTTCCCATGGCTGAGGGTCAGGAGGTAGGGGGCAGAGCCCTCTGGGAGTAGGGGGCAGGCTATCTCTCCACCCACCCCTTCTCAGTTTAGAAAGTAAGCCTGGCCAGGGATCCCACCTGTGCTGTGATGTTTCCCGTCCCTCCCAGGTGGTTCTCCTCCTGTCCAACTTTGGTGGCCAGCTGGGCCTGTGGATGAGTTGCTCTGTGGTCTGCGTCATTGAGATAGTGGAGGTCTTCTTCATCGACACACTTTGCATCATCTTACGCCACCAGTGGCAGAAGGCCAAGAAGTGGTGGCAAAGTCGGAAGAGGGGGCAAGGTGAGGAGGCTGCAGGGGCCCCCCAGAGCAGCACCCTGGAAGGCCAGGGCCACGACAACCCTGCGTGCACCCATGACGACGATGACCTGCCCACCTTCAACACGGCCATGCGGCTGCCACTCCCCCCACAAAACCAGGCCCCCAGGACTCCCCCACCCAACTACAGCACGTTGCGGCTGGCCAGCTCCTTTTCCGAGCAGTTGGAAGACACCCTGGAGGTGCGGAGACAGTGACACCATTGAGACCCCCTCCGTCCCTTGCTGAGGGAGAGCCAGCCCTTTTGCAGCAGCTGCCGTTGTGATGACAGGAGGCGTGCCGTGGCCTTGAGCCACAGAGAGAAGCTGCTGACTCTCTCCCGCCCAGAGAGTAATGGCTTCTGGGGAAGAGGACAAGCCCAGCTGCACCTTCTGCAGAGCCAGACATGGTCTGCCACCCTGACAGGGACGGCCGGGGGTTCCAGAAGACCTTCCCTTTGCAGCAGCTGAAAGCAGCTCTGTGATGTCGCTAGAGGGGAAGGGGGACCACTGGAGTGATGGGGGGGCAGCTTCTTGATCCTGTCATCACTCTGAGCCATAGGAACGGCTCTTGGTCTTAAAGTGGGCTGCTGTTGGCCATTTTTCTCCTGCTCCTGGCAAAACCTGCAGACCCCAGCAGCAGGAGCAGCAGCAGCACCCCCACTCCAGTACCACAGCTGCACTCACTGGGGTGAGGGGTACATCTCACCACTCCCCTGCAGGGGCTATGCCCTAGAGGGGCTGCAGGCTCAGGCACAAGGGCCGTGTTAGGAAGATGCTGAACAGTGAAGGCGCAAGAGTGCGATGCCCTGTTGCTGTTGCTCTGGTTCTTAAATGTGACTGTTTAACAACAGCCAAGGCCAAAGGCTGGGAAATGTAGAAGGGAAAATATATTTTTAATAAAGCTTTCTAAGGAACAGCCTGTCTCTGTGCACATGTGTTCCTGCGCTGAGGATGGAGAGAAGGATGTATCCATCCCCAAGAGGCTCCCTCCTTCCCAGGCACTGCCCCAGCCTGAGCCTGCAGGCAAGAGGCTGTTGCCCTCCAGCTCTTGAACCTCTGCAGCTGCTTCTGAAGGATGCCCCATCCCCCCTGCCAGGCGGGGGCCCCTTTGCAGCAGCTTTCTTCCACACCACGGGAGGCTCGCCAGCGCCCTCCAGCCTGGCCCAGAGAGGGGAGGTGGATTCTCCCCAAGCCCCCGACAACCTTCCTGGCCGTTCCTCTCCAGAAGGAGCAGGGAGTGGGGAGAGAGAGAGAGCTGCTGGCCTAGTGACCTTCCTCCACCCTCCTTGGAACTGGCACTGGAAAGGACCCCAAGGGCAGCTCCTCCAGGCCCCACGTAAACCTCCCTCCATGCAGTTAGGTCACTGCTCTCGTTTCAAAGCAGTGGCTTCTTCCCTCTGCCAGTGGGGGAGGTGCAAGGGCCCCTCCCTCTGCCAAACCAAATGGAGGTTCTCTGGTTGAGCTCCAGCCCCACAACTGGAGCAAGTGGTCCTGGCAGCTCCAGAGCCGAAGGCATCGGTCTCTGCAGGTTGTTCTCCATCTTGGGCCTGCTCTGCATTGCATCAGAATCAAACAGGAGAGCAGCCTTCTCCAGTCCAGATGTCCTGGGCCACAACTCCCAGCACAGTCATCCTAGCTGGGGCTGATGAGAGTTGAAGTCCAAAACATCTGGAAGTCACCAGGTGCGGGAAGGTTGTCTTAGAAGGACAAAACCCAGCTAGCCCATCCAGTGGCCATCCAAGCCTAGTTAGGGCCAGCCGTAGGGAAGGATTCCTTGAAACAAAGGCAAGCTGACACGGCAGGCACAGGTGGGGCGGGGGGTCTTGTCTCCACACCCCTCCATGTCTGATAACATTCCCAAGAAAGGAGAAAATCCTCTGGACTTGGCAAATAACGTGGAGCTGTTGAACCTCTTCCATCCCAAGGACCAAATTCAGTCTCAGGCGGCTTTCCAGTGGTGGGCGGGACTGCCAGAAGAAGGGGCGGGGCCAACAGTGCCAGCATATTTTAGCTCAATGCTCTTCCACCAGTAGTTCAGCCTCAGCAGAGGCACCTCAGCCTTGGGGGGGGCTGCACAGAAGCCAGGAAACCACCAAGCGATGGAGGGCCAGGGCGAGGGGGCCTGCCATCTGGGGAACCCCGGGAGGGCCAGATTTTGCCCCAGGCCTCAGGTTCTGCACCCATGCAGTAGAGCCGTTGTTCTCCACATGGCCAAGCGCAGAGGCTGAGGAGTCCTTCCGCACACGCAAGTGCCCTTCGTGGCCTTAACATCCTCAAGGGTTTCCAGAAAAGAAGCCAGCGTTTCTTCTCACAGACTGAATTTTGCCATGCACGTTCTCTCAACGACTGAAAAGAACCGCGAA
Source organism: Heloderma suspectum (assembly GCF_057233095.1). NCBI lineage: Eukaryota > Metazoa > Chordata > Lepidosauria > Squamata > Helodermatidae > Heloderma > Heloderma suspectum. The sequence continues at coordinate 36,268,491 of NC_139469.1, read as the reverse complement.
GTTATGCTGAGCCCAGCCCCTGCAGGAATGGCAGGCGGGGCCCCTCTTTGCCTCTTGCAGCCAGGAGAGATGAGCATCCCCTCGGTGCCGGTGGCGCCTCTCTGCCCTGTTCAGGTTGTCCATCAGCACATCAGAAGAAGGGCAGCTTCTGCCTTCTGCATCAGTGCTGTGGGATTGCAGCATGGAGCCCCGCAGCATGGAGCTGGGATTACAGCCTCTCAAGCCCTCAATTTGTCCCCCACAGAACTAGATGGTCCATTGAGTTGCAACAAGATGTTGTGAGTTTAGCTATATCCATTAGTCTGAATGTGCCTATCCCATTGTCTGGCCTGAGACAGGGATTCAGTAAAAGAGCTTGTATCATTCTGAATGGTCTGGAATCTCTCTCCAGCTGTGGGGATGTGAACCCACCAGAAGTCTGTGGAAGGGGCCAACAGCACAGCTAGAAGCAGCCTTGCAGTTAGAATTTGAACAGAGAGAGTCAGGCTGTTTCCAGAGAGAGGGAGGAACTCTGCCAATAGAAGGCCTTGTGCGGCAATTCTGTCTTTCTGTCCTTAACCGATTTTCTGTGGTTAGAGAAAGATGGAAGAAGCCGTGGGAAAACATGGGAGGCTTACGACGTCTGGAGCCCCTTAACATTCTGTGAATGAGGCAGGGCAATGGCATGCTAAAAGCCTCATCTGGAAGCCCCCTGAGAAAGCTGGGGGCATTTGAGATTATGTTTAGCAGGGCTGGAAACAGCCTTTTTTAGACGGGGGAGGGCAAGTGACCTCACACATGAAGGGGGCCACATCAACACTGGCCACCAGAACTATCCAACTGAGAAAAAAATAGGACCTTGCCACAGAGAAGAGGGCCCTAAAATTCAGCCCCAAAGCACCCCAGAGCTTCTTAAAGGGCCTGGGAAACAGCTGGAGGGGTGGCGGGAGAGACACTGTTGCTTTTTGGGAATATGAGGCAGGATCAGTGACTCTGCTGCTTCATGTGGGAGCTAATTTGCTACACACTAAATGACTGCAGATAAAGCAAGTATTACAAAGACACCCTCAGTCCCTGGTGCTCTTACAGCCAAAGGAAACTCAACACGGTAGGGCTTGACCCACCTCCATAGCTGCCTGCTGTGCTTACTGTGGACTGTGTGGGTCTCTTTGCAAGGAGGGCCCAACTGGTACCAATCGGGCTCATGTGTGATTCTTTGACAGCCACAGGCAGGTTGTCTTTCTTGAGGCTTGCTTTCTGTTCACCTCCTTTGGCAGCCCTGATGTTGCTGCTGCGCCTGGGCGAGCGCTTGCTTTCACCGCAGGCCCTTTGCACCCGGGGTGAGCTGCCCACCAGTGTGTGTTTCCCAGGAGCCTCAGCTCCTTAGTGCTTCGGGCGGGGCAGGAGGCTAGGCTTGCAGGCGTGGGGTCATCCGCTCTGTCCGTAGGAGTCCTTTCCCACTGGCTTCATCCCAAAGTGTGTGTGTGGGAGGGGGCTGATGTAAATCGAAGACGTGAAGGGCGTTCCCATTGCCTGAGCAATAGTGATTTCTGCAGGGGGGGGCAAATGAAAGGCCCTTCCAGCTGCAGCTCCAGCTGCAGCCAAGTGTGTGAGAAAGGTGGATACTGCACAAGAGGAGGGCAGACTGGGGAGGAGCCCCCCGTCTTCAGCCCCTGTAATGACAAATGGGGGCGCATCGAAGCTCTCCCCCCTCACTAGCCTTGCTCTCAAGCGCTGTCTTGACGCACTGCAGCACGGGGGGGGGGGCAGTGGCCCATTTCCAGAGCTCCTCCTCACTGGGAGTTCAGACGAGGTCATGGATGTCTAGGGATGCTCCTGCCCCAAACCAGGCCTGGGTGTTTTGAATGCCAGACAGGCACTCTACCCCAAGCAGGCTGTAGGAAACCATGGGCAAGCCATTGCTCTGAACTGAGGGCCCGAGAGCCCTGTGTTGCTTCCACGCAGCCACGTTCTCATGCCCTGCCTGAGGTCTCCTGGTCCTTCTGCAGCCCACCTCCCTGCCCAAAGCCCCGGCGTCCAGGATGGGATGGGTGCTCACGCCGAACTAGGTTTCGACGGGGCCAGCACCAGGCCTGAACGGCAGCGGCTCACACATGACAGGGCTGCTTCCTCCTGCACACGCCTCAAAAGCCGTCGCCAGCCCCCAGGAGCAGGCCGCCCAGCCCCAAGGCCCGATGGAAGGAGCCCAGAGAGGGGCCTCCCCACACCTCCCCCCTCCCCTGGAGAGCAGCCAAAGTGTGGTGAGCCTGAAGCGTTTTCTGCAGGTACCTCTCTCAACTGGCTTCAGATTGCAGGAGTGAAATCCAGCGTGGGAGAGTTTTCATTCCCTTTAGTAAACAGCACTTCATATCTTAATAGTTGTTCTGTCTCACTGTTACTCAAGAGGTGTCTGCCTCTCCAGGCTCTTAGCGGGGGGGGGGGGGGCGAGGCTGAGAATTCAACTGCAAGTAACACACATCTTTGAGTCTGTATAAATGTCTGCCTAATGCCCAGATATTCCTTGGCAGGAAATGCACTCGGCGCCCTGTCCTAGGGTAGAGCGCACGCACCGGGCTCTTCCCAGGCTCTTCATTTTTCCCACCGCGTGATCCAGGGCTGCAGCTTGAAGGGAGGCCTGGGGGAGGGGCACGGTGACTCTCTCCTCTGCCGGCTTTTGCTCAAAATCACACCCCAGCTGCTTTTCTTTACTCCTCCTGGGGGAAAAGATACTGGGTTGCTGTTGTATCTTTTACCCTGGGGAGAGAAAAGCTGCTAAAGGCGACTTTAGGCAAATAAATGGCAGCGGTGGGGGAGGCCACTGTGCCCCCCTTCTTTGCTTCGGCCCACCCAGGCTCTTGGGTGGAGAGGGGCAGCGAGGGTGCGGTGCTCCCGCACGCCAGCTGTGGCGTTTCCCACACAAGGCCCAAAGGGCAGGTTTTTCCTGCACTCGGCAAGGGGGAAAGCTGAGGGAGGGAGGGGGCGATTCTGAGTGGAGAGGCAACGATGAAGCCCATGTCGCTTGCCCCTTTCCCAGCTTCCCTGCTCAAAATCTCCCTCCCTCCCCCTGAAGCTGCTATGATTTCTTTATTTAAAATATGTCTAGGTTGTCTTCTGGGGCAGGAGTCATCCCACAGTGGCTTACCCCAATAAAACAGACTGATATGATTTTACAGAACCAACCATCCAAAAAACAACAACCCCCACATGCACAATCAGGGGATGGCCAGAACAAAGTAGCAGGTTTTCAGGTCCTTCCTAAAAACTTGCAATGATAGGGCCTGATGGATCCTCAATGGCAGCCCATTCCAGAGGTGTGAGGCCACTGTGGAAAAGTGTAGTCTCTTTGTTTAGTCACCCACCTTCCTGCCCTGACAGGTGGGCAGATGAGAAGGGCCTCTCTTGCTGAACTTAAAGTTCAGGAAAGAGGCAGGCTGATATGGGTGAAGACAGCCCTTCAAGTAATTTGTCCCAAACAGTTTAAGGCTTTAAAGGTCAAAAACAGCACTTTAAATTGGGCTCGGAAATGCAGTGGTAACCAGTGCAGCTGGTGCAGTATAGGCATTATATGATCTGACTGCTTTGTCTCCACCAGCACTCGGATGGGAGCATTCTGCACCAGCTGAAGTTTCCAAAGCATTTTCAAAGGCAGCTCCATGCACAGTGCATTACAGTATTCTAGCCTGGATGTCACTAGTGCATGGATAACCCAGACAAGACACTCCTGGAGGATACTGATTATCTAGACCCATTCCGATCTGGGTTTCAGCCTGGTTACAGGACTGAATCAGCCTTGGTCGTCCTGATGGATGACCTTTATTGAGAGAAGGACAGGGGGAGTGCCGCCCTGTTAATTCTGCTCCATCTCTCATCAGCTTTTGATACCATTGACCATGGTATCCTCCTGGATCGACTCTGTGGGATGGGTATCAGAGGCACTGTGTTACAGTGGTTCTGGTCCTACCTGCGGGGCCTATTTCAGAGAGTAACACAGGGTGACCATTCCTCAGCTCCTTGGCAATTGAGCTATGGGGTTCCGCGGGGTACCATCTTGTCCTCAATGTTGTTTAACATCTATAGGAAGCTGCTGGGAGCGGTCATTAGGGGATTTGGAGCCAAATACCATTGGTATGCTGATGACACACAGCTCTGTCTCCCTGCGACATGTGAATCAGGAGAGGCTGTGCAAGTCCTGGACCAGTGCCTGAACTCAGTAATGGGCTGGATGAGGGCCAATAAACTGAAGCTGAATCCTGGCAAGATGGAAGCCCTGTGGGTGAGCGTTTCCCGAGTCTGGGGGATAGGCTCATTGCCTGTTCAGGACGGGGTTGCATTCCCTCTGAAAGATCAGGTCTGTAGTCTGGGGGTACTCCTAGATCCATCACTTGCTGGAAGCCCAAGTGCCTGTGGTGGCTCGGAGTACCTTTTCCCAGTTTTGGCTGGTTTGCCAACTACAGCCTCTCCTGGACAAGGACAGCCTGGCCACAGTTGTACAGCCGTTAGAAACCTCAAGACTGGATTACTGCAATGTGCTCTATGTGAGGCTGCCCTTGAGGCTGGTCCAGAAGCTGTAGCTAGTGCAGAATGCAGCAGCTCAGCTGTTGTCAGGAGCTGTTCCTTTTCAGTGTGCAACTCCTTTGCTGAGGGGACTGCACTGGCTGCCCATTCACTACCGGGCCAGGTTTAAGGTATTCGTACTAGTGTACAAAGCCTTAAACAACTTGGGACCAGGATACCTGAGAGAGCACCTTCTCCCTTACCAACCTGCCCAGTCACTGAGTTCATCGGAGGGCTTGCTCCTGGTGGTTCCACATGGACCTGTGGCCCGATTGGAGTCCACCAGAGAAGAGCCTTCAGTGTGGTGGCCCCCCTTCTTTGGAACTCTCTGCCTCTGGAGGTCAGGCAGGCACCAACACTGTGTTGTTTCTGGCGCCTCCTGAAAACAGCACTGTTCCAGGAGGCATTCCTTAACTGACCAGTCATGGTTTTTATTGGCATTGTGTTTTTTAAACATGTATAATTATAATGTGGTGTTTTAATCTTTTTAGTCTTTTACTGTTTTATCTTTTATGTTCACTGCGCCAAAATCTGTTCTAGATATGGAGTGATTTATAAATAAATAAATACATACATACATACATACATAAAATCCTCCCCAGATAGGACCATAGCTGGCATATCAGCCTAAGCTGGTAAAAATGCACTCCTAGACACTCCTGGATGCTACAGTCTCCTGGGTTTCCCCAGTTAGCACAGAGTTCAAAAGGACTCCAAGACTACACACTTCGTCTTTTAGGGGGAGTGCAACCCCATCTAAGACCAGTTGTAAACTTCCATCCAGAGTAGTTGGTTTCCCACAGTACCTCCGTCTTGTCTGGATTAAGTTTCAGTTTGTTCATCCTCATCCATCCTCATCCATCCCAAAACAGCCTCAAGACGCTGGTGCAAGAGTTCCACAGCCTCCCTGGGATGTGCAGATGGAAACGAGAGGGAACAGGCACCTGAGGGAGGGGGATCTTGTGTGGAGAAGGCCATGATTATGCAAGTGTCTCCTGCCCTCTCCCCAACTTCAGCCTAAACCTCTGGATAACCTCCTCCAGCAGTTTTATGTAGATGTTAATAAACATGGGCAACAGGATGGAACCTTGTAGCATCCCACTGGCTAATGGCCATAGAGTGGAACAGAGGTCCCCCAGCACCACCTTCTAAGACCGCTCCTCCAGGAAGGACCAGAACCACTTCAATACTGTGTCCCTAAACTCAACCCAGATAAATTATCCAGAAGTATACCATGGCTAATGGTATCGAAAGCCACTGAAAGGTCCAGAAGAACCAACAGGGTTGTACCCTGCACCCATTCCCTGGCATAAGACATCAACCAGGGCTGATTTCATCCATAACCAGGCCTGAAACCTGATTGGAATGACTCTAGATAATCAGTATCATCCAACTCTGCTTGGAGTTGTAAGGCCATCACACACTCTAGCACCTTGTCCAATAATGGCAAATCTGACACTGTATCCAAGAAATCGAGGAAAACAACAGAATGGGAAAGACTAGAGATCTCTTCAAGAAAATTGGAGATCTCAAGGGAACATTTTGTGCAAAGACGGGCATGATCAAGGACAAAGAAGGCAGGGACCTAACAGAAGCAGATGAGATTAAGAAGAGGTGGCAAGAATACACAGAAGAACTATACAAGAAAGATCTGAATGTCCCTGATAGCCCTGATAGTGCGGTCACTGAACTTGAGCCGGACATCCTCGAGAGTGAAGTCAAGTGGGCCTTAGGAAGCATTAGTAACAACAAAGCTAGCGGAGATGACAGTATTCCAGCCGAGCTATTTAAAATCCTAAAAGATGATGCTGTTAAAGTGCTGCATTCAATATGCCAACAAATCTGGAACACTCAACAGTGGCCACAAGACTGGAAAAGGTCAGTTTACATTCCAATTCCAAAGAAGGGCAACGCCAAAGAGTGTTCAAACTACCGCACAATTGCGCTCATTTCACATGCCAGCAAGGTGATGCTCAAAATCCTACAAGCTAGGCTTCAGCAGTATGCGAACCGAGAACTACCGGAAGTACAAGCTGGGTTTCGAAGAGGCAGAGGAACTAGAGATCAAATCGCCAACATTCGCTGCATCATGGAGAAAGCAAGAGAATTCCAGAAAAACGTCTATTTCTGCTTCATTGACTACGCTAAAGCCTTTGATTGTGTGGATCACAACAAACTGTGGCAAATTCTGAAAGTGATGGGAGTACCAGACCACCTTACCTGTCTCCTGAGAAACCTGTACGAGGGTCAAGAAGCAACAGTAAGAACCAGACATGGAACAACCAATTGGTTCAAAATTGGGAAAGGAGTACGACAAGGCTGCATATTGTCACCCTGCTTATTTAACTTATATGCAGAGTACATCATGAGAAATGCCGGGTTGGATGAATCAGAGGTCGGAATTAAGATTGCCGGGAGAATTATCAACAACCTCCGATATGCAGACGATACCACCCTAATGGCAGAAAGCGAAGAGGATCTCAAGAGCCTCTTGTTGAGGGTGAAAGAGGAGAGTGCAAAAGCTGGTTTGAAACTCAACATTAAAAAAACGAAGATCATGTCATCTGGCCCTATCACTTCCTGGCATATAGAAGGGGAAGAAATGGAAGCAGTGACAGATTTTACTTTCTTGGGCTCCAAGATCACCGCAGACGGTGACTGTAGCCATGAAATTAAAAGACGCTTGCTCCTTGGGAGGAAAGCTATGGCAAACCTAGACAGCATAGTAAGAAGCAGAGACATCACCTTGCCGACAAAGGTCCGTCTAATCAAAGCTATGGTTTTCCCAGTAGTAATGTATGGCTGTGAGAGCTGGACTATAAGGAAGGCTGAGCGCCGAAGAATTGATGCTTTCGAACTGTGGTGCTGGAGAAGACTCTTATGAGTCCCCTGGACTGCAAGGAGGTCAAATCAGTCCATCCTAAAGGAAATCAACCCTGAGTGCTCATTGGAAGGACAGATAATGAAGCTGAAGCTCCAGTATTTTGGCCACCTAATGCGAAGAGAAAACTCCCTGGAAAAGACCCTGATGCTGGGAAAGACTGAAGGCAAAAGGAGAAGGGGACGGCAGAGGATGAGATGGCTAGATAGCATCACGGATGCAATGAATATGAACTTGAGCACGCTCCGGGAGAGAGCGCAGGACAGGAAGGCCTGGCGTGCTATGGTCCATGGGGTCACGAAGAGTCGGACACGACTGAACGACTGAACAACAACAACATCCAAAACCATCTAAATTTAGTCTCTTCAACAAGGGCCTCATCACTGCTTCTTTCAAAGCTGCAGGGATCTCGCCATCCCTTAAGGAGGCACTGACCACCTCGGAGGCCTAGATACTCAGCCCAGCTCTGGCAGATTTCACAAGCCAGGATGGACAAGGATCAAAGGAGCAAGTAGCAGGCCTCAGTCCTCCAAGCAGTGTGTCCACATCCTCAAGTTGCATAAACTGAATGGTATCCATAGCATGACTAGATATTGCACTAGCCCCATCTGTCTTAGTCTCTGTCAAAACAATGGCATCGAAGTCAGTATGGATATGAGTAATTTTATTTGCACAATGTCCTGCAAATTGCTTGCATCAGAGGGTTTGAGCTGTTGTATTCTAGAGCCTACATCCAAGGGGCCTTTAACCACCCAAGAAAGCTCCACTGGACAACACTGAGTAGATGCAATGGTGGTGAAGATTTATTTGCCACCATCACCACCACAGAATAAGATCCCAAATGGATCCTTCCCTGTGTTCGATCATATTCATTATAAATCTTCTGTCATTTGCACTCTAATCGTCAACACAGATATTTCATTGCCCTCAACTCCTTGGAATATCGAGGAGCTGACACGGTTCTACAGCTGAGTCAAGGACATTGGGAGTGACCATATCAATAGTCCAGGTCATCCCCTCATTCCAAGCAATGACCAGGGCCTTGGCAAGACCACTGACTAAGCCTGCAGGAAAATCCCCAAGAGTCCTCAGCAATCTATCCAGATTCATCAGCCTCTGGGGGCAGACCATCAAACTCAGTCCCCCATCCCTGCAGAGGTTACGGGTAGCCTGAAAGTCAAAACAGATCAAATAATGATCTGTCCATGCCAATGGAAGTCACTACTGGCTCCCTCACCCACAGATCTTTTTCTCCCAATCCGGTACAGAAAACCAGACCCAAAGTGTGCCCTGCCACATGAGTTGGGCCAGATATTATCTAAGACAAGCCCATGGTTGACATGGTGGCCATGAAATCCTGAGCCACTCCTGACAAGGTGGCCTCAGCATGAATATTAACGTTCTCCAAGACCACAAGCCTTGGGGTCCTCAACCCTGCATTCGAGACCACCTCAGTTAGCTCAGGCAGGGAGTCTGTTGGGCAGCAGGGTGGACAGTATACCAACAGAATCCCCATCCTGCCTCAGGTGCCCAGCACCAGGTACAGACACTCAGAACGGGCTGACTGTTGGATGGGGCATCTAACCAGGGAGATGGAATCCCTATTATCAGTATTCACCCCTGTGGCTAAAGGGCTGCCCAGCTAGTACAAGCCAGCACTCTTGGCAGATGCTTAGGATAGGGCCCCAGCCCTCTTCCAGGTCCAAAGAAACCTGTGTGCTCAGTCTTCCAAAGTGCTGGGCTCCACCTCTCTACCCATTCCAACCTCTGGGGGAAGGGGGAGGCTTCACTGGCCTTCGAAGCTCCCTTGTGACCCAAGAGGAAGCCACTCTGGTTTTTCCTGGTAAGGGAGATTAGAGAAGGTGCTGAGCAAGTTCTACCAGCTGCAGTCAATGATGACTTCATGGGGCTTGTTTTCCTCCCAAGGCATTGGACTGCATTAACTAGGTGAAACTGCCATTGGCACCCAGCCATTCTCAGATGATGACGGCCCAGCCTTCTCGGGGCTGAGGAAACCATCCTTGCAGCAGCAGCAGCATCTTCCTCCTCTTGTTCACCCTGATGATGCTAAGTGCGATTGCGGTGATGTCATGGGCCTCATCTGATCCTCACATTTCGCCATCTTGGAGGAGTTGCCTGGGGCAGCCAGCTTTGGCTAAGCAGCTGCAGCACCTTCTCCAAGATTTGGACATGGGTGGTGGGGTTCCCCCAGATTGACTCAAGGTAGGACTCTGCTCCATTTGGCTGGGAACCATGAAAGCGCAATCTAGGAAGCAACGTGGATGACTCAAAAGAGAGAGGAAGGAGCCTTACCTAGAGCAAGGTGATGACGCCAGAGGGAACGAGGCTACACTGAGCTGGTTTAGGGCACTGGGAGAAAGAGGTCAAAGTGACACCCTCCCTGGCTTCATTTTTTTGTAATGATTCACAGAAATGGAGGCTGGAGGCAGGAAAAGATGGTTCTACCTTTGCTGCCCAAAGCACTTGCTTTAGGGTTAGGCTGCTCTTCAGCTGCCTGTCAGTGATACAAGACGCTCGTGTCCAGGCTGCAAAGCAGACCAGCAAAATGCCCAGTGCTGTACAGGAGGCCTAGAAGTCTTCTGTTTGGCACTTAGTGTTTCAGAAATTCGGAAATGTTCAGCCCTTGCAACTGGCTTCCTTATTTGCCTTGTTCATATCATCCTATACTCTTGCACAAAGACGTCTGGGCTCATTGGTCAGGTATTGGGGGCTCTGTGAGTCTTTCATGGGAAGTGACAGTTGGTATACTACCCTTGCCAACAAAGATAGAGAAGGGGACAGCATGCTGACAAGTCCTCCTCCTGCCTCCTGCAGGTGTCTGGAAGGATGCAATGACAGAACACGGCCCATGACTGCTATTGCAGGCAGGGCAGGTCTCTTCAGTCCTCTAAATGCACCCAGCTCATCCTAGTGTCTCAGGCAGAGCAGCCAACCAGCTTCTACAAACATCAATAATTTTGCTGGGATATATAAGTAACAGGGGCCAATACGCCCTCTCCATGGATGGCAAAGGGTCATGCAAGGTCAGAAACGATCCCCACCCACACACCCCAGAGGCGCTCAGTGTGACATGTATAATCTGATTAAATGCTGTTTTCTTAAAAGAAGCAGCAGCAGCTCTGATCATGAGGGCAGCAGCAGTCAGACCATAGTCTGGATGAGACGTCTTACAAGACATGTGTCCAAGACAGCGCAATAGAGGCAGCATGAGACTTAGGCTGGGGCCGGGCAGTTGGACCTTGCTCTGATCCAGCAAAGCACTTCTTGAGTTCTTCAGCCAGAGGATCACTAAACACAGCTACGTTATGCTGTAACTGTTCAGAAATCCAGTCCCAAGAGTATACTCTTGCTTTGGAACTGAAAACTTGTCCGTAGTCCATGGGGAATCTAATAACTATAAAGCAAAGACTGAGGTCAGCAAATCCTGGTTCAGAACCTCTTTCATCCTAACAGGAACTAGGGCCGTGTTTCCATGATAACGGAAGGAGAAGTGAATGCTGGAGTATTGGATTTTTTAAAAATAGGAATCAGCTTTGCTGTGCTTGGGTTCATGCAGGGCTCCACAAGCAGGTTCTCTGCACCAGTAAAAATCACTTCACAGAACATACTTCCAGCTGGGGGCGGGGGTTGGAGTGAACATCATCTGACTGGCAGGGGCTGCTCAACCAATAAGAGAGGCTTCCCCCCATCTCCCCCTTTCCCCTGAAAGTCCAGTTGCACCTGCATTTCAGGAGAAAGCCTCATTGAGCACAATGGGAGTTACTTCCGAGTAGATACACATATGCTTGTGCTGGGAAAGAGGGAAGAGGGGAGAACACAAAGATGGGAAACCAGCCCCCATTTTAACCTGCAGGATCTCCATAACGAAGGGTGGAAGTAGCTTCTTCCTAAGGCAGTAAACCAAACAAAGGAGAATTGGAGCCTCAAGATCGTGCTTTACCCCATTTAGGGAATTGGGCTTTAAACTGTGCCATGTCAATTGCAGAGGATCTCTGTAAGTTCTGATGAGGGCATTCAGAGGGCAAGCCTCATTGAGCACAATGGGAGTTACTTCTGAGGAGACACTAACTGGTTTGTACAGGGACGGGAAACACACAGGAGACACCCCCTGACTGGGGTCACGGGGAAAGGCATCCCCTGGGCAGGGCTAGCACACCCGAGGTCAATGCGGGGGTTGGGGTCCACAGCAACCATACCGGGGAGAACCGGACTTGAGGAAAAGATTCGGACTTCAAGCAGTCTCCAGAAATCTGGTTGTTCCCTGATAAGCTCCGGGGCGGCCACAACGTCATGTAGCCCTAACGACCACCACACACACCCAGCTCAGAGTAAATTGCTGGTGGAGACACCCCCTAGGAAATGGTGCACACATGAAGACACCATCTGATAGTCGGTCCTGAACTTCTGAAAGGTCTCCTCACCAAGTTAAGGATGGTATGGATTGCAGCTGCCACACAGGGGATGTTGTGACCCCCCTCCCCCGCATTTTGCAGTGCCTTTGCAGGAGACCATCCGGGGCGTCATGATACAGCTGGAAAGTGGTTGCCTGAAGGCTGGTGTGGGGCACATTCCTTCAGGCAATGTTTTGCTTTTGCTTTGCTTTCTGTTCCTCTAATAATTGTAGAGGGTGGAATTGTTCAAAATACCTGAGCCTGACCTGCCTCTGATCTCCAGGAGGGAGATTAGAAAGACAAAACATGCCTGGAGCCAGGAGGCTTGAGTGATAGTCATGTCAGCCGTGAGGGGCATGAACCAGCCGGGGGCCCAGGTGTCCTTTTTGCGCCTCAGACAGAAGAGGGTATCACGGGGCAGCAGGGCGCCTCCACCCCCCGCCCTTGCTTGCTGGAGGGAGATCTCATCTGCACACACGTCCGCCCTGTGTGTGTGTGTGGGGGGGGGGCAATGGCCTCCAGCCCAGCCAGTGGCATCTCTGCTTGCAAGGGACAGGGAGGACCTGCTGAGGGTGGACCCAGCAAGCCCTCAAGAGAGAACACTCGATTGACTGATTTGAACCTTGAGACAGCTTATAAACATAAATGACGTGACAGGATTCACTGTATAATTTACATATTTTGTGAAGATCTCTGAGAGGCTGTCCACATGAAAAGCCGTCCATGAATGCTGTTTATTCTATTTTGCCTTAGCCTGCCTCTCCACACGCTGATGGCCCTTGACAGGGAGGTGCATGATTTCAGCCAAAATTCCCACACCATCTTGGAACCAGTTGTGTGCCTACTGAAATACCGGTGTCGGCGACTCTGCTGCATGGCTCTGTGGACTGGGGCGGGGAGAAGGGGCACCTGATAGTGGGGCGCAGAACGCCTGCCAGGGCACCTCCCCGTGACCTGGGAGACTAGCGCGGTGGCGCCCTGTGCGCCGCGAGGTCATGTGGGTTGGTCTCGAGGGATCCAGGCTTCTCCTCGTGGAACCAGCACGGCTCAACTCATTGGGCTTACTTACTCCCGTACGGAACCTCCTCGTGCACACGCACCAGCCACGTATCCCCAGTTGCTTCTATCTGGGATCGGAGGCCATGCAGAACAGGCTTCCCTTTCTCAGCGCAGGGCATGCTGAGCCAAGCATGTCCGCCTGCCCCCTCGCTCCGCTTCTGCGTGCCCAGCAGCCCGGGGGCGGGGCCTGTGTCAGGCAGCAACCTCCCCATGGCCGCTGTTCCTCCTGTGTTCTCCACGGGGGACCTTGCTTGCTTGCGGCCTATCCATGCACGGGCTCCTGCTGACAGCCTGAGCGCCATGTCTTGGTGACACATTAACACCTGGAATGGAGCCTAAGCAGTGCCTTGGCCCCGTAGGCTGGACTGCAGCCCCCTCCCCAGCAATCAGGCGCAGGAAATGGGGGCTTCTTTTGAGAAGGAGAGGTGTAGGGTGTCTCTCTGGACATTGCTGGCCCTCTCCCACGGAAACCCTTGGCCCTCGCCCCAGGCGTGTGGAGGATGGTGGGCCGAGCCTTGGTATTCCAAGCAGATGCCGGTGCTCTTCGTCCGATGCAGGCCTCGCTGGGAGGGGCCTTGGCCCTCGCCTCGTGCAGCCATTCAGGGCAGAAGGGCAAAGGAGGGGAGGCGGTGCTCCTTCTGGCTTCCACAGGCCCTGAGTGGGGAGGAGAGTGTGGAGGGAGACCACGCGACCGTGCCACACGTGGCAGCAGCAGCACAAAGGCTCTGTTGCCAAGATTCAAAAGCAGAAAGAGAACCTGGGCCAGCTGACGGGGAAAGGCAGATGCCCTCACTGCTGAAATGAGAAAGCACAAGAGAAGCACGGGGGACTCAGACGCCCTGCTGGAATTGGGACCTTCTGGCCCCAAAGCCTGAAGCCCTGTCCCGGACAGTAGCACCTGACAAGGTTGGCACCAGGCACTAGCCAGGAAAGGCCTAGTCATGATTAAGGTTGCACAGATCTCTCTGTTTACAGGGGACCCAGTACCAAGCAGGGGATGGGAGGGATTGTTTGCACCCCATCCAGGGCTGGCCCTATCATGAGGCAGAAGGAGGCAGTCAGCTGAGAAAGTCAGAGCAGTGCCGATTTATTTTGCAGAGCACGCAAGAAAGAGGCACTATTGTGGCTTCCTCACCATGTTTGTTTGTTTGTTTATTAGATTTCTTAGCCACCCATCTGGCCAGCTACCTGGCCACTCTAGGCGGCATACAATACAAATAACAACACAAAATACAACATAATCAACAAAACAGCATTGCTTTTAAAAAAAACTTAACCCACCCCAAATACCCGCCTGAACAGCCAGGTTTTCAGAGCCCAGCAGAAGCTCATCGAAGAGGGGGCATGGTGGAGTTCACTAGGGAGGGAATTCCACTGAGTGGGGCCACCACAGAAAAGGCTCTCTCCTTAGTCCTAGCCAGCCTAGCTGTCCTGGCTGATGGGACAGACAGAAGGCCTTCCAAGGCCCATCTCATTGAGCGGCATCCCTGGTGTTGCTGGAGGTGCTCCTTAAGATAAGACTGGGCCGGAACCATATAGAGTTTTAAAGGTCAATACTAACACCTTGAATTGGGTCCGGAAAACAACTGGTAACCAGTGCAACTCCTTCAGCACTGGAGTGATGTGATCTCGCCACTGGCTGCCTTTAATCAGGCGGGCCACTGTGTTCTGCACCAGCTGCAACTTCCAAACCATCTTCAAGGGTAACCCCACATAGAGAGCATTACAGTAGTCTAGGCGGGAGGAGACCAGGGAATGAACCCTGGAAGCAGATGGTTACGGAGGTAGGGGTGCAGCCACCGTATCAGATATCCCCCCCGCCCGTTTCTGATCAGCATGCCTCCCTGCTGTTTTCTGACACCAGCAGGGGCTCCCCAGCCATGGCTCCTGGGCCCCTTAGCTGTTCCCATCCTCCCGAGCTGGCACCCCAGTCAGGTGGTGACGCTTGTTCCTTGCTGGCCTGAGCTGGCTGGCCGGCTAGCTGTCCGTCTCCTCCAGTTCGGTTCTCTCTGTGTGTCCCAGGCAGTGCCGCTGGAAAGACCCCTGACTGAGCAATCAAACAGAGAGGCAGCCAGGCCAGGCGTTCCAGAAGGTGTTTCTCAGGACAAAGAGCAATCAGATTCTTAAAAGCCAGAATGGCAGCTTTGGGTTGAACATGACACCGTTCTGAACAAGAGCAGGCGCAGTCCCGGAAGGCACCGCCAAGGGAGGCTGCGAACCTCCCTCTTGGGCGGAGCATGGCAGGAGAGGCCTTGGTCATAGAGTCAGCCTAGGCGGGTCCAGTGCCCAGCTGTGGGCCACTCACTGAAAGGGTTCCACTTGGACCAGGAGGATTTGCGCAGCAAACTAAGCCACACAAAAGTTCTGCTGCATCTTCAAGGAACTCAGAGCCTGCAGGGGACCCGTAATGAGGGAACTCCAAACGTGGAGCTGCTTCTCTCCCGGCTGCAGCCAAGTGTGGTGGTGAGAGAGCTGCATGAAAAGGAAGAATCACACCACTGGCTGGACCTCCAGGGCTCATTCCCTTCACCTGAGATGGAAGCTCCTTCTCCCTCTTTATCGAACTAGGGTCAAGCGACTTGAGGTGCGAGATCCATGAGTAGGATTCCCAGCACTCAGATAACAGGAGGAAAAGTGTGTGTGTGTGTGTGTGTAGGGGGGGTCCCTTGCGAAATTGACAAGTCTCACCCTCTGACCTCCCCCCCCCCCCGCTCATTTTAACCAAATCACACACAAAACAGTAAGTAAATACCATTTGTTGTGATGTCAAAAGCAGCCTGGGGGAACCTCAGGACCATTGGGGTGGGGGAGTTTAACTCCGGCTTTCCCGGCCATGCTCCCAACAAAATGTACTTCTCCAAAGCTGCTATTTGCATTTCAAGGAGAGCCAAAGGGAGCTTCCCTCTACATATGAATAGCAACTTCAGAGAGACAGGTGTTATTGGGACCATGCCAGTGATAGGGTGGGCCAGGTCGCATGTTCTAACAGCCTACCATGGCTTATTTAAGCCACAGTGGGCTGTGGTTCATGCTGGTGGCCATTTTGAATATTCAAGCTGTGAACGCAGTTTGTCATGTCATCTGAACCCTGGGGACTGTGGGTTATGTGTGGGTTGTTTAACCGTTGCATAACCCAAAGTCCCCAGGTTTGAAGAACATGACAAGCCACGGCTTGAATATTAAAAACAACACCTGCCCAGCACGTGCCCTGGCACACCATAGTTTAAATAAGCCATGGTGGGCAGCAGTGATTATGCAAATTGGATCAAAGAGTCAAACTGCCCATCCCCCACCTCTCAGTTTTGAGGTTGCTTATCAGTCCCTATTGCTTATATTTCCATAACAAAAAAATACACATTAATTGCATTCTCACAATTAACATTGCATCTAGTTTGGCCAAAAAGGAATTATCACTTTAGATGCTGGGTGCCCTCTGACCCTTTCCCATTATTCAAGCACTAGCAGTTCTCCCAAGAAGGGAGGTAACCCTGGGCTTAATCCTACGTGGTGCCACCCAGGACCTAGTGTGAGATGTGAGTGTTGTCAAACCAGTTGGAAAGGGTGACCATGGTGCTATCAGATATAATTTCTACTTAAGTGGAAAATTGCCCGGGAAGTCCAACACAGTCACATTTGACTTCAAAAGAGGAAACCTCTCTAAAATGAGGGAGCTCGTAAAAAGGAAATTGAAGGGGGAAGTCAAGAGGGTTAAATCTCCCCCAAACGCTTGGAGATTACCCAAAACCACAATAACTGCAGCTCAGCTAGGCGGGATCTTCATGACAACAGAATGAGAAGTGTGTTGAAGTATTATCCGGATTTTCATGGAATCGTCAGAGACACATGAAGTAAGAAAAGCCAAGTGTACTCTACCTTTATAATCTGGTTTACAGGGGTCACACAGCACTTGAAAGGAACATGCTTTCTGCTTGGCTGCGGGGAGTAGAACTGAATGTCATCAACCCAGCAGGGGCTGTTCAACCAATGAGAGAGGACTGTTTTCCACCGCTGTCCAGGCTCCCCCCTGCTAGTACATTATTATAAATGGAGAGCAACATATTCATAATTCCATTCCAGCAAACTGTCACAGAGTTAGAGCTCCCCACCACTTTCCCCAATGTGTGCACTTTTCTCCAGTGCAACATCTGAAGGCTCACTATGAGAACACCCCACCCACAATTTCACCCCATTCCAGTGAACTGTCATGAAGTTATAGCTTCCAACACCCCTTTCTCCTTCCATGGGCACGTCTCCCTGCTCATAATGACAGGCTTCTCTGCTCCTGTGTTCCCGAGACTATGCTAGATCACTACAACGAGAAAACCCTTATTTGCATCAAAGAAGTGAAGTAATGCGACATCAGAGAAGTGACTTTACACAACATCAGAGCAGCAACTTAACACAACATTGGAGAGGCGACTTAACACATCAGAGAAGTAAAGTAACACAAACATCAGAGAAACTCCTAATCAGAGAGGCTAGTTACTCCCACTGGCAAAAAGGAAGTGCAGCACAAGTCTGAAGGCTCAAAAGAGCGCTCTAGTGCTTTGATATGTTAGAAAGGCAGGCTAGTTACTTTCATTACCTAGGTTACCAAGGCACAGCCAGGTGAAAGACACACCCCTAGGAATGCCCCAATCATACTGAATTTAAAGCGGAGGGATGGGCATGCAGCAGCTGAACTGCAGATGAGCCAAATTAAAGAAAAACAATGGAGTAAAAGTACTCTGCAAAAATGTGGCTCTCCCACAGGTAAACTCCAGGGTGGCTGCAGACTGGCTACAATGTCATATGCCGCAAAGAACCTCTAAACAGTCCCAACTGCAGCAAATAATCCATGAAGATAGGCCCCTAGAATGTATACCACTGGTCAGGAAAGGTCAAGAGGTCACCAGCATAGTTAACAAGTGGACGGAGGGGATCCAGTAGACATTATTTTGGTTTTTTACAAAGTCCCACACCAAAGACTCCTCAGTAATCTTAGTCATGGAATAAGAGGAATGGTCCTCTTTAGCAGAGAGTAGGAATACACTGTCAATTCTTGCAATGGAGAGATGAAAACAGTGGGGTCCCCCAATTATTTGTACTGGGACCAGTGTTCTTTAACTTATTCATAAATTATCTGGAATGAGGAGTGAGAAAGTTTGCTCATGACACCAAATTATTTTGGGCAGTTGAAACAAAAAGGGACTGTGAAGAGCTCCAAAAGGATCTCTCCAGACTGGGAGAATGGGCATCCAAATGGCAAATGCAGTTCAATGTAAGCAAGTGTAAAGAGATGCACACTGGGGCAAAACATCTCAACTTCATCTATATGCTGATGGGATCTGAGCTAGCAGTGACTGACCAAGAAAGATATCTCGGGATTGTGATGGCCAGCTCAATGAAAATGTTGACCCAGACTGGCTTTGGTGGACATGATAACCCATCACTGGTTATCATGTTGTCTGTTGAGAATTTTTTAATCCACAATGGCTTATTTGGCTGAAATAACCCATTCTAATAACCCATTGTCTGCAGTAAGGGTTATTTAACCCACCACGGGTTGTGTCGTCTGGCACTCACCATGGCTTATTCCGGTTACCTACAAAGTCATCTGGAAAGAGCAGCCAAAACCACTGTGGCCACTCTGCTCCAGCCTGCAGAGCCCTTTTTCCGAGATCTGATGAGCAGCCCAGGGACGACTGCAGCCAAAGAAGCACAGCCTTCCCTGTTACCACACTACAGTTACAAAATGACAGCTTTTCCTGAGTACAATGACAGGCTAGCATTATTGCGCTACCCCGCTACAGCAAAGTTACACAATGACAGGCTTCCCTGATCGCTACTTTTAAACTGCACAACTTGGGAAATAGAGGAAAATAGGGGAATGGGGAAAGAACTGCTCACTTTTCCATGAAGAAGCACAGTTCTGCAATTATTCACAACATCATCTAAAGGCTTCCCATGAGAGCACCTCACCTGTACAATTTCACCCCCTTCCAGCAAACTGTCAGGGCTCCCACCCCCTTTTTCCTTCTCTGGTCACTTTTGCATGAAGAAGCAAAATGGTGGGGGGGGGGTGTGCACAATTGTGCTTTTGTGCAAATCTGCTTTAGTGCTAAAGCGCTATAGCAAACAGAAAGGGCTCTGCCAGCAATGTCGGGGTGTGTGTGTGTGAAATGAGCAACTTCACTGTATTGTCATCAATTTTGACTGCAATAAATGCCAGCAATGGCTATGGGGGGAAATACACAATTGAGGATTTTGTCCCAATCCTGCAAACCTCCAAGGGTTTTTTTCGTGCCACCCCCTTTTTGGTGCACCTGGGATTTTCCCTCCTCTGGGGAAATTGCACAGGGTTTTGATGGTGCATTGGGTGCCTCCCAACTGGAGAGGCTGCGTGTGAAGTTTAGTCCCAATCCTACAACCCCCCAAAGTTTTATCCCCCCCCCCTTTGTGCAGCTGGGGTGAAAAAGGAAAATTCCATGCTAGGCTTACTTATGAAAGGAGTCAAACATAAAACCACCAATATCACACTGCCCTTATACAAATCTTTGGTGTGACCCCACTTGGAATACAAGTTCTGGTCACCGCACCTCAAAAAGGATATTGTAGAGTTGGGAAAGGTGCAGAAAAATCTGCCTTATTCACAGATTTTTATGGGGGGTTCAGATCTTCTAAGCATAACCCTCCCATATTCTCCCACCACTTCCTCTGTGCTTATCCTTACCACAGAAAATCATTTAAGGGGATGGGGGGAGACAGATTTGCTCCACAATGCCTTCTGATTGATAATGTTGATTGGTGCCTCCGTCTGGAAGCACCCAGAGTTTCCTGAGATGGCTCATGTTAAAAGATGAGCATTAAAAAACAATACAGCAAAAGGTATCACGTCCAATTATCCTGCAGCAAAATCAGCCCAGAACAAAACCAGTCCAGAGAGTAATTTCATGAGGGTGGGAAAACTAAATTCACCCTACACCTTCAACTGGGGTTAATTCCTGGAACATATGAAATGCGGAGTTTGTACCTGTGCAAAGTGCCTCTGCTAGAAACAGACTGTGACTGAATTTGGGCTCCAAGATGTGATGTGAAGGGGGGGGGGAGTTTTCCTCTTTGGCCTTTGGCTCCCATTAATTAAAGTCCTGTGTGCAGCTCTGCCACAGGACTTTAATTTATGGGAGCCGGGGGCCAAGAAGAGAGCATTTCACCCATTCACATCAGATCTTGGCCATGGCTTGGGAGCTGCAGTGTGTGTGTGTGGGGGAGCTCATTTAGCCCTGCAGGAACATGTTGCATCAAGCAAGCAAAGCCGCCAAACAGGCTGGGAACAGGAGAGGCTGGGCGGCCTTTTCTGGCTGCAGCACACAGGTGACACAAGAGCACCATGGCCTCCTGGGCCAGCCCTGCCCTCCCCACTTTAATTTAGCATCTGATTTTGCACAGAACTCTGCGAGAGGCTCCCTGGAAATGGAAGAAGACCTTTTCTCTTTGAGGCATCCCCTGGCCCCCAGGCCAGCCAAGTATGGGAACCTGGGGGAGAATTTGGGCAGGTGCATCTTCACCCACTGTCAAGTGGCAGGGCTGGCCAGGGCAGAATTCTCTCTTCTACGTAACTCTGTGTGATTCCTGGGTCAAATCTCAATACAGCCAGCCCATACTAGCCTGTGCCTAAGATAATGGGTGCTGGAGGAGGAGGAGGAGGAGGGGAATTCATCCTGAGGGTGTTCAGCCCAACACTGACCATAAGGATCATCCCAGCATCAGAAGAGGCACAATTCCACTGCAAACCCCACCCAGCGTGGGGCAGAATCCTACAACGCAGTGCAGAATTCAGTTAGAAGGGAAGTCTTGCTCTGCTCTAGTATGAAAAATAAAGGGGGGGGCATATGAAGAATTGTTAGTCATTCCCAACAGGTAGAAAACCATGATAGTTTACCAGCTTCACTGCACACCTGCTGTAACCCAGCTTGAAATAGACCAGAGACGACATTAGCTCTTCTAACAATATATTGCCAAACTGCCTGAGATTGCTGTTTACTCCACCTACTCGCTGCTCTTGGGGGGGGTGGGGGGAATGGAATGTCTTGTTCATTCTTCTTAGACATCAATAACAGACGCCACGCAGGAAAGGGAAAGAGACAAGAAAGGGGTGACCACACATGTGTCTTGGGCGAGGGGCAAGGGTGGGGAACCTCTCGCTGCAAGGAGCAGGGGTGGGGGAGAACGTGCTTCCAAGGGTGGTCAGCTCATGCATTTGCTTGTTCCACCCAGCCATGAACGACACACTGTCCTGGTGCCCACAGCCCTACAGCCTTGCTTTCCTTTGCCACTCCCTGTTTACACACACCCACAGATGCAGACAAAACTGGAAAACACACTTTCACCTTTCCCTGTAGAATTCACCTCCTGCTTGTGCCCCTGTGCTGCACTTTATTCTGTGTTCCTTTATACAGCACGTTTAATTTGCAAAATGCATCATTTTGTCTTAGCCTAGGGAAAATGCAGTTTGATGTGGGCAAAATTGGAAGAGAAGTGTTTGAAACTGTGTTCCACTCAGGAGTGATAACTGATCCGCATATCCAAAATCTGACAAAACTGAAGTATGGGAACAGCCTCAAATTTGCATTTCAAAATGGCAGCCATGTGCTAATTTGCAGTTAAGTGTGATTTCTTATTAAACTTTTATTTCTTAATTTTGTAATGCCCCAGTGGTTAGTAATTAAATGTAAAGCCTAAGAAATAACCATCACAGGCCCAAGAACATGCTATTGTATTTATTATACATACACACATTAACTCAAAATAAGCTAATACAACTTCATTCACTAGTGAAACGTTCCCCAACCAAACATCCAACAAATGACCTATTTATCACAAACGCTGTCTTCATGTGCCACTGTCAAACCATTGTCACATCCACAGACTTGCCAGTTACTGCAAGCAGTTGAAGAAGTCAAAGCTTCTGCTGTCCTTCATCATTTGCTTCTTAGTAACATGATGCTGGGAAAGACTGAAGGCAAAAGGAGAAGGGGACGGCAGAGGATGAGATGGCTAGATAGCATCATGGATGCAATGAATATGAACTTGAGCACGCTCCGGGAGAGAGCGCAGGACAGGAAGGCCTGGCGTGCTATGGTCCATGGGGTCACGAAGAGTCGAACACGACTGAACGACTGAACAACAACAACAACATGACAGTAATGCTTCGTGCTGCATTTCATTCCTTGGGTGTCTCGCATTCATCGATTTGGTCAGATGTTCATTACTTGCATCCTGCTGTGGGATGTTTTTCCCATTGCAGAGATTCCAGCGACGACCCTGATATATGCAGCCAACAGCATGGAGGTGGGACAAGTAACACTCTATTCTCCTTCTCACTACAAATTACCATTTGTCACAGCATCTCTCACAGGATGTTTTAATGGCTTCAACAAACTGGATGTGTCCTTTCTTTTGCCTGTTCTGCGTTTGGCTTGTGCTTTGATGAGAAATCAATACGAGCACCACAAAATACACAGCGTGACTAATAAAGGACTCTTGAATCATAGAATCATAGAATACTAGGGTTGGAAGGGGCCTACAAGGCCATCGAGTCCAACCCCCGGCTGAGTGCAGGAATCCAAGTCAGAGCATCCCCGACAGGCGGCTGTCCAGCCTCGTCTTGAAGGCCTCCAGCGTGGGAGAGCCCAGCACCTCCCTAGGGAATGGGTTCCATTGTCGTATTGCTCTAACAGTCAGGAGGTTTCTCCTGATGTTCAGCCGGAATCTGGCTTCCTGTCACTTGAGCCCATGATTCCGTGTCCTGCACTCTGGGATGATCAAGAAGAGATCCTGGCCTTCCTCTCTCTGACACCCTTCCAAGTACTTGAAGAGTGCTATCCTATCTCCCCTCAGTCTTCTCTTCTCAAGGCTAAACACACCCAGTTCTTTCAGTCTCTCCTCATAGGGCTTTGTTTCCAGTCCCCTGATCATCTTTGTTGCCCTCCTCTGAACCCTCTCCAGTTTGTCTGCATCCTTCTTAAAGTGTGGTGCCCAGAACTGGACACAGTACCCAGATGAGGCCTAACCAGTGCTGAGCAGAGGGGAATTAGTACTTCCTGGGATTTGGAAGCTATGCTTCTATGAATGCAGCCCAAAATAGCATTGGCCTTTTTTGCAGCCACATCACATTGTTGGCTCATCTTCAGCTTGTGATCGACAACAATTCCAAGATCCTTCTCGCTTGTTGTGTTGTTGAGCCACGTATCCCCCATCTTGTAACTGTGCCTTTGGTTTCTTTTTCCTAGGTGCAGAACTTGGCATTGATCCCTATTAAATGTCATTCTGTTGTTTTCTGCCCAGCGCTCCAGTCTATCCAGATCACTTTGAATTTTGTTTCTGTCTTCCGAAGTATTAGCTATCCCGCCCCATTTTGTGTCATCTGCAAATTTGATCAGCATTCCCTGCACCTCCACCTCCAAGTCATTAATAAAAATGTTGAAGAGCACTGGGCCCAGGACTGAGCCCTGCAGTACCCCACTCGTTACCTCTCCCCAGTTGGAGAAGGTCCCATTGATAAGCACTCTTTGAGTCCGATTCTGTAGCCAACTGTGGATCCACCAGATCGTTGTTTAATCTAGCCCACTTTGAGCTAGTTTGCTCATCAGGAGATCATGGGGCACTTTGTCGAAAGCTTTGCTGAAGTCGAGGTATATTACGTTTACAGCATTCCCACACTCCACAAGGGAGGTGAATTGATAAAAAAATGAGATCAGATTCGTCTGGCAGGACTTGTTCTTGACAAATCCATGTTGGCTTCGAGTCATCACTGCATTGTCATCAAGGTGCTTCCAGATGGATTGCTTTATCATCTGCTGCAGAATTTTCCCAGGGATTGATGTCAGACTGACACGTCTGTAGTTCTCAAGTTCCTCCTTTTTACCCTTTTTGAAGATAGGGACAACATTAGCCCTCCTCCAGTCATCTGGCACTTCCCCCGTCCGTCATGCTTTCTCAAAGAGAATAGACAGTGGTTCTGAGAGCTCTTCTGCCAGTTCCTTTATGACTCTAGGATGCAGTTCATCTGGCCCTGGAGATTTGAACTCATTCAAAGTCATTAGGTGTTCCTTGACCATATGCCTATCGATCTTAAGCTGCAATCCTGCCCCTTCACCATGCACTTCGCCTTTGCCAGGGGGGTCATAGACCCTCTTTTGGGACAAGACTGAGCCAAAGTAGGAATTGAGCACCTCTGCCTTTTCTTTGTCATCTGTTATCGTTTTGCCATCCTTATTTAATAGCTGAACCACCATTTCTTTCCTCTGCCTTTTACTATGCACGTAGCTGAGGAAAGCCTTTTTGTTGCTGTTAGCATCCCTCACTAACCTCAGCTCGTTCTCAGCTTTAGCCTTCCTGACGTTATCCCTGCAATTCTGTGCTACTTGCCTGGACTCTCCCTTTGTTACTTGGCCTTCTTTCCACTTCCTATATGTGTCCTTTTTTGTTTTCAGCTCATCTCTAAGCTTTTTGTGAAGCCACATTGGCTTCTTCTGTTGTCTTCCAACTTTTCTTATCATAGAATCATAGAATAGTAGGGTGGAAGGGGGCTACAAGGCCATCGAGTCCAACCCCCTGCTCAATGCAAGAATCCAAGAATTTCCTTTTTTAAAAGCTCCCACCCAGCTTGGACTTCTTTTCCTGTTAGCGTCGCTTGCCATGGGACCTTCCTGATCATTGTTCTGAGTTTATTAAAATCAGCTTTCCAAAAATCCAGGGTACGCGTTTGACTACCCTCAGCTTTTGCTTCCCTTAGAACCAAGAACTCAAGTACAACATGGTCGCTTTCCCCCAGAGTTCCTGTAACGGCTACTTTATCCACTAAGCCATCTCTGTTGGTTAGGATCAAGTCAAGGATAGCCGATCCTCTAGTTCCTTCCTCTACTTTCTGTAGGAGGAAGTTATCCGCCACACAAGTCAGGAATTTCCTGGAGGGGCCATGTTTTGCAGAATTTGTCTCCCAACAAATATCGGGGAAATTGAAGTCCCCCATTACTACTACATCATGCTTCCTTAAAACACTGGCTATTTGCTTTTCAAAAGTTTCATCCTCGTCTTCTCCTTGATTGGGTGGCCGGTAGTAGACTCCGACCACCAGGTTCCTTTTATTCTTTGCTCCATTTATTTTGAGCCAGATGCTCTCGATGGGGCTACCAAGCTCATCCTCCTGTATTTCTGTGCAGAGATATGTATTTTTCATATACAGTGCAACCCCACCTCCCTTTCTGTTCCTCCTGTTCTTTTTGAACAAGTTATATCCTTCCATTGCTGTATTCCAGTCATGAGAGTCATCCCACCAAGTCTCAGTTATACCTATCAAGTCATAATTTCCTTCTTGTATTAAGAGTTCAAGTTCATTCTGTTTGTTTCCCATACTCTGGGCATTAGTATATAGACATCGAAGACCATGTGCTTCTTGGTCTGGCTTTCTTCCTACATGTTTGTGAAGACTATTATTGGGCGCTATTAGAGCTGTTCTCGCTGTTGCAGTGCTTGAGCCTTCATCCATTGTTACCCCCAACTTTACATCTCCCTTCCCTGTAGGATTCAGTTTAAAGCCCTCCTGATGAAGTTCTTCATGCTGTGGCCAAACACATTCTTCCCATCCTTTGTGAGGTGCAACCCGTCCCTTGCCAACAGCCCATCTTCCAGGAAGTATAGCCCGTGGTCCCAAAATCCAAATCTCTCTCGTCGGCACCACCTTTGTAGCCAGTCATTCACCCGGAGTATTTTTCTTTCCCTTTCTATCCCTCTTCTGACTACTGGAAGGATGGATGAGAAAACTATCTGGGCCCCAAAGTTCTTGAGTTTCCTCCCCAAAGCTTCAAAGTCTGATGTGATTTCTTCGTAGCTCCGCTTGGCGGTATCATTTGTTCCCACATGGATGAGAAGAAAGGGATACCTGTCAGTGGGCTTTATGAGTGCAGGCAACCTTTCAGTCGTGTCTCTAATCTGTCCTCCCGGGAGACAACATACCTGGAGAGTCCACAGGTCTTCGCGACATACTTGGGTCTCGATCCCACGCAGCAAGGAGTCTCCCACTACTACCACTCTTCTCTTCTTGTTGTTGTAGGCCTGGGTTTCATCGCCTCTGTTTGACTGACCTTCAGCCTCTTGCTCACTCTCATGCAGGTCCCCCTGTGATTCTTCCTCTGCAGGCTGTCCTCCAGTCTCATCCGCAAGTACCTGGAATCGGTTCCACAGCTCCACTGCTTCCACTGGTGCAGAGTGGCATCTAGTTCTTCTTCTCCTAACTGTCACTCTTTTCCAAGGAGTATCCTCTACTCCATTTTTCTTCACCTCAGCATTTCCCACTGCCTCATCTTGCTGTTGCTGTTCAAGCTTCTGGTCTGCCCTTTGCTGCTGCAGTTCCACCGTTCTGTCCAAGAACTCTTTGTCTTCTCTTATTCCCCGGAGGGTCGACAGTCGCCGCTCCAGTCCACTTACTTTTTCCTCCAGCAGCGTGATCAACTTGCACTTGTTGCAGGTGTAGGCCATGTTGTTCTCAGGCAAGAAAACAAACATGGCACACACCTTGCAGGTCACCGCCACTGGAGAGTCCTGTCCTTCCATTGCCTCTTTTCCCTTTTTGTGTCTAGCATTGTGATTGTTCTAGACTAGCCTGCGCCTGCTCCTCTACTCAGTAGAGGTTAAAAGCAGAGTCCCACTGGTGTGGAAGTGTGTGTTACGAGACAAATAAATGAATGAAAAAGTTAGTTAAAAAAGAAAAGAAAAATGTTAGGGGCCTCCCCCTTGACCTCCCCTGATGAACTCCCCTGGCCAACTCCTGTTTGCGCCCCCTGGTCGCTCGCTCTGTTCGCTCGCTCTGTGGGAGCTTGCCTGCTTCTGTAGTCCCTGGACCAGCTGGAGCAGCTTGCTCTGCTCTGCTCTGCTCTGCTCAGCTGGGAGGCGGGAAACAGACTTGACTTGAACGAGTACTTCTTTCGAAGGTACTGTTCACATCACAGTCTCGTTTTCGTCTACGTCACGTCTCTTACGTTGGTAAACAACCTCCGTGCGCTTTTGAGCCTGCGGCTGCGAAGACATCACTGCCGTGTTCTTTGCTTGCAGAATCCATCCCTTCGGCCCCCTTTCCTCCGAGAGCGTCAAGACCCCCTGTTGCCGTTCTAATGCTTCTCCGCAGGTTACACGGGCGTCGGAAGGCCCGGCCACTATTCTTTTCGCCTCAGGCTGACGGCGAGGCCCGCCGGAGCCTCTCAGGCCTGTCCTGGGCTGGCTGCTGGGGAACGGCCTTCAGTTCCTCACTCGCTGGCTCCCGTGCAGCTGCTCCCTCAGGCGGTGAGCTGCATCGGGGGCCACTGCTGGCGCCTGTGTTCTCCCTTCTCCTCAGGAGATCCCATTTCCTCATGGGATCACCTCTCCCTCTCCAAATCCCTCCGGACCCCGCGGCTGCTCCACAGGGACCAGGAGCTTTCCCTGCAGGGATGTACCAGGGGCCCATTCTCACGGCGTGAGATACATAGGCAGGAAGCTAGAAACTAGGAGAGATTCAACAATATGCAAATATTGTGCCGTAAGTGAACCAACGTTCATAGCCTTTGACAGCAACTTGGTGACGGCACATGCAGCTACCTATTTTTTCCGCACGCCTTCCCAGGCAAGGCTCAGACACTACCTCATGATTTTCGGGGACGGAAAAGTCTACAGCGTTCTATAAATTACTCAAAAACGGTGAACATTGTGAAGTATCAGCCATGCTCTCTCTGCATTACACATAACGAGAAATTATCACGCAGCCACCATTTTGAAATGCAAGTTTGAGGGTGAGTCCGTGCTTTGATTCTGTATATGCTAATCAGCTATAATTTCTGAGTGGAAACATTTTCAAACATTTCCTTTACAATTTTGCCCACATTCAGTACCATTTCCCCATATCTTTCCTAGTCCATCTGGCAATATCCTCCTTTTGATTCTCTGTTCACAGGTAGAGCGCTGAGCCAAGATCACGTGGCTCTCGGTCTGAGGCAAAGCCAGAATGTGACCTCCAAAGCACAGCCTCCTTTGGCTGGCACCTCCCTGGAAAGACACTGGCACACAACAAAGGTGCATAGACAATGTACTGTGTGCCACATAATCATCCTTTCATGTGATTTATCTAACTCACATCTATAGCCTATACTGGCCTACCTTGCAGGGTGGTTGCATGGATTACTGAGATAACGTGCAAGGAGCTCTTCGTAAACTTTAACCAAAAGCACTATATAAATGCTGGTGGTAGCCATAATAGCCACAGCAGCACATTTGATAGGCATGGAAGCGAGGAGGCATTCCTCATTCCCTACAACCCTTTGAAGCAGAAAGAGACATACTGCCCTCGTGGGTCCCAACTGGGTGGCAGGGTAGAAGAAACGGGTCACCCCCCCCCGCCCCGGTGACATTGCCCTCAGGGGCTGGGCCTCACTCTTCCCTGTGGAAGCAAATGGCAGCCAAACACACTGATAAAGGCGGAAGTGCAGGACTGCCAACAGGATGGGCGCTAGACCTCTTCCTTGCCTTTGGTGACCCCGCAAAGAGGGACAGAAGGCTCCTCCAGCCCTGTCTGCAGTGCCTCAACCTCCTGGGCTCTGCTTCTTCAGCACGCTAAAGCCAACAGAGCTGGCTGCTATGGCTATAGGGACACCTCCCCTCCGAGCAGCAGCCTTGCCATGTCACAGGACCTGGGCCCCATCAACATGAGCCATTTACTCCGGGGCCACTGTGATTTGAGGCCCTTCAGGACATATGACGCAGTCGCCACTTTGCAGCCTAACCGTGGTTTTCACCTGGAAAACGCAGATGTCCAAAGACACGTTTTGCTGCAATGTTTTCAGTTTGCTGCGGGTTTCCCACGGTTGCGAGCTGTCTGTCCCTTCCCTGAACCGACTTTCCATTTTGCGGTGGGTGTGTGGTAGGCGTGCCTAGTGCTTGTGTCACTCTGTGATGCCCCTTCACTCCTCCCCATTCCTTCATGGCTGCGCAGTTACAAAGGCCATAGGGAAGCGTGCTCATTTCTTCAACCACACTTTTGCGCACCTTCGCAGCCTCGTATCTTTGCAATGGCTGCTTTGGAGTCGGTGGCCAAGGGCTGGGGGGTCTCGGGGGAGCTGAAGGTCCAGGACCAACTTCGCTCCAGCCACCATTTTGGGATGATGGGTAGGCACGTCCCTCGCATGGGCACATGCCTTGGTGTGTGTGAACCATCGCGAGAGTCTCGGGTGGAGAACTGCCAAACACTTGGCATGGTAACGAAGGGGCAGACTGCCAACATTTTACCTCGCGAGGTACGGACAGACACAAAAAACCCCCTAAAATACAAAGCAGCCACTAAACCCCAAAGTGTTGCACCCCCCCTCACGTGCCTGCCCAGCTGTGCAATTGAATACAATGGTTAAAAAAAGGGCAGTGCAACTGCCTCAGTTTACTCCGCTTCAGCGGCTGTGTGCCAGGGCACAGCGGATTCTCCTGCCGGAGAGGTCCACAGTCAATCACGTGTGTACCGCAGCAGCAGCTAATTCGCAGCTGCAATGCTGTGCAGTGACGACAGAGTGACAGTTGAAAGCGGTGCCATGTCACTGGCCCCCTGGTGTAGTAGGTTTGCCCAAAGCTACCCTGTGAGACCCAGAACTCAACAGGGATGCAAGCCAGTGGGCTTCTGACATGTGACACTCCTGCTCTCTAGCCATCTCGTTGCACTGGTGGCCAATGGGCTCATGCCCTGCAGGCTCTGAAGCAAACACGCCACACACTTGTGTTCTTTTATGACAGGCTTTTGTGTCTATCTTAGAGTGACCAACGGTGCTGGGAAGTCTGGGGCAAGGGTGTGTGTGCGTGCATGTGCACAGGCTTGCTACCTGTCTCTTGGTGACCTCTCTGGCCGGCGCCCCGGGCCTCTGCCTCAAGCCCTCCTGTTGCCCCCTTCATGGTGGTTGCCTGCCAGCACCCCCATCTCCACCCACCCTCATTCCTTGTCAGACCCCTGCCAGCTGGCCTAAGCAGGCTCCAGCAACTGCATGGAGCAGGCGAGGGCCCCATGGGCAGCCAGCCCCAGGTGCATCAGTGTACCGCCCCCATGCCCCATCCCCTATCACTGCATGATGAAAGGGGAGAGGGCTGGCGCTTAGCATCCATTTCATGCCCCGTTTCACTAACCGATGCAGTGTTTGGGCTGCAAACACAGCTGTGGAGGGGACTGTTTGTCCCCCAACAACTGCGTTCATTGAAATTTTAAAACTTGTGTTGTGGAAACATCCCTATATTGCTCTTAACATTTATGAAAACATTTGTCTATCAAATTTACTGATAGCATTTAAAAGAAGGGTTGTCACCAGCTGGAATTTTTTCTTACATCATAATAGGGTGAAATAGTTTAGTTAAGGTATTTATATTCCACCTCTTAATTTAAAGAAAATCCATATTAAAAACAATATAAACACCATTCAAACAATTTGAAAATACAAAAATACAATACAAAATGAATAAAAAGCAGCATAAAACAATGCCATAATAACATCACAAATAAAAGTAAATAATACTGTTCAGTTAAAAGCCTGGGCAAATAAAATATTTTCAACTGGATGTCTGACGTTCAGCAGGGTTGCCACCAGGTGAACTTCTCTGAGAAGGGAATCCCACAACTGGAGCACTGCTGCAGAGGGGTCCTGTTCTGCAGCCACTTCTGAGGAAGACCTCATGTCAGTGGAGGTTGGTGGCTCTGATGCCAGCAGGGCTCCTTTAGAGTCCTGACTGGTTCCGACTGAAACCCAGAGCGGATTCACCACCCCGCTGACTTCAGAGCCACCAGCCTCCACTGCTTCATATGCACATCTTAATAACCAGGTCCCTGTAGGAAGAGCAGGGGGTGGCCCTTTAGATCCCAAGCTGTGAAAAGGGCTTGATTTTAAGACAACAGCAGTACCTGGAAACATTCTGGAAGCCAGTGCATCTGTTTTAACACTAGCAAGATATGTTCCATGCAGCTAGTTCCAGTCAATATATTTTGCACCATTTGAAATGTATAAATAGTCATCAAAGGCAGCCCCACATACAACACACTGCAGTAGTCTAACTTGGATGGTTCAAGGGGTGCTCAGAATGGACAGGTTTTTTGTTTAAGTTCAGAGTCAGCAAAATTAATCTGGTTCATAAGAAGTCACTTCTGATGCAAGTGTATTGCGCATTGCATTCTAGATCCTTAGCTACGTTGTCTTTTAAAATCTTCCAGAGCAAGGCTGGGAGTTTGGAACTGAGAAGTAATAAATTGCTTCTTTGAGGGAGGGAATGGTGCCTCCCCTCCTAAATGGTTATGTCCCTTCTGCTCATTCTACAGTCTGTGATAACCACCTCCCTTGTCCAATCTTCCATTCCTGAGCAAGATTCTGGAGCAGGTGATGGCTTCGCAAAGCCAAGTAGACTTGGAGGAAAGGACATAAGGAGAGCCCTTTTGGATCAGAGCAGATGCCCCTAATGGGAAGCCCACAAGCAGGACATGAATGCAGCAAGCACCATCCCACTCGTGCTCCCCAACAAGTGGTATTGAGAGGCATACTGCATCTGGTGCTGGACTAGTAGCCATTTGTCATAACTAATAGCCATCGGTAGCATCTGCCATGTAGTGATACTGGTTTTCTGGATCTGTTCCAATCCAGGTGCAGGCCTGGCTTTGGGACAGAAACCACATCGGTTGCCCTGGTGGATGACTTACACTGTGAAATGAGCACTGATTATTCTCCTGAACCTCCCAGAGACTTTCAGTACCAATGACCATGGTGTCTGTGTGGATCTCCTGGGTTGTGTTTAGGGGTACCCTGGTGCTCCAATCCCACCTGGTGGGCTGGTTTCAGAAGGTGCTGCTTAGGGACTTCTGCTCTGCCAGGTGGCACTTGGCCAGTGAGGTGCCTCAAGGTTCTATCTTGTCCCCCATGCAATTTAACATCTACATGAAACATGCTTTAATGTACTTGGATGTGTGCATATTATATACATGTAAACCAAGCACATGCATGAGGGATCTTTGGAGGACTGTGCTGTGACTGGCCCCTTCATGGATCACTGCCCCCTTCATGGATCACTGCCTTGTTGTGGCAAAGGGGCTTGCATAACTCAGTGAAGCCATAAGTTATGCCGTGCAGGGCCACCCAAAACGGACAGGTCATGGCAGAGAGTTCTGATAAAATGTGGTCCACTGGAGAAGGAAATGGCAACCCACTCCAGTATTCTTGCCAAGAAAACCCCATGGAACGTATCACAAGACTAAAGGATATGACGCCAGAAGATGAGCCCCTCAGGTCGGAAGGTGTCCAATATACTACTGGGGAAGAGCAGAGGGAATTTCCAAGTAGCGCCAGAAAGAGTGAAGCGGCTGGGCCAAAGCCGAAAGGACACTCAGCTGTGGATGTGTCTGGTGGTGAAAAGAAAGTCCGATGCTGTAAAGAACAATATTGTTTAGGAACCTGGAATGTCAGATCAATGAATCAAGGTAAGCTGGAGGTGGTCAAACATGAGATGGCAAGATCGAACATCGACATCTTGGGAATCAATGAACTAAAATGGACAGGCATGGGCGAATTTAATTCAGATGACCATCATATCTACTACTGTGGGCAAGAATTCCTTCAAAGAAATGGAGTAGCACTCATAGTCAATAAAAGGGTGGGAAAAGCTGTACTGGGGTACAATATCATGTGCCCCATGATCTTCTGATGAGCAAACTAGCTCAAAGTGGGCTAGATGAAACAACGATCTGGTGAATCAACGATGAAACAACAGCTATGACTGGAATTACCATTATGGGCTGGTTGTGGGGTTCTGACTGAAGTATTGTAACCTGTGTCATTCGGGGATGGGCGGGGCAGGGGTTAGCTTTAAGGTGGAGCTCAGCATGTTTTCCTCAGGTGCTGTTCCTTCCTGTTGACAGCACTGTGCCTCAAAATGGACTGGCAGCCAGTACAGATGGCAAAGTACTGGCATAATATGATCATACTGGCTAGTCCCCATTAAAAGTCTAGGTACCCTGTTTTGGATTAACTGAAGTTTCCAGGGCTTTTTTTAAAGGCAGCCCCACAGGTAACACATTGTCCACATTGCTCCCATTTAAATGGAAGATTTGTTGTTGTTCAGTCGTTTAGTCGTGTCTGACTCTTTGTGACCCCATGGACCACAGCACGCCAGGCCTTCCTGTCCTGCGCTCTCTCCTGGAGCGTGCTCAAGTCCATATTCATTGCATCGGTGATGCTATCTAGCCATCTCGTCCTCTGCCGTCCCCTTCTCCTTTTGTGTTCGATCTTTCCCTGCATCAGGGTCTTTTCCAGAGAGTTTTCTCTTCTCATTAGGTGGCCAAAATATTTGAGCTTCATCTTCAGTATCTGTCCTTCCAATGAGCACTCAGGGTTGATTTCCTTTAGGATGGACTGATTTGACCTCCTTGCAGTCCAGGGGACTCGTATGAATGTTTCAGGGCTATCTCTCTCCAGGTATTTATTTATTTATTTATTTATTTATTAAATTTATTAATCGCCCATCTGACTGGTCACCCAGCCACTCTGGGCGATGTACAACCCACCATAAAACAATTTAAAATAATAAAATTTTACCATAATTTTTTTTTTTAAATACCCCAACCCACCCCAAATGCCTGCCTGAACAACCACGTTTTTAATGCACGACGGAAGCTCATTAAAGAGGGGGCATGACGGAGTTCCCTAGGGAGGGAGTTCCACAGAGTGGGGGCCACCACAGAGAAGGCCCTCTCCCTCGTCCCCACCAGTCTAGCTGTCCTGGCTGATGGGACAGAGAGAAGGCCATCTGAGGCTGATCTTGTTAAGCGGCCTGTCTGGTGTTGCTGGAGGCGCTCCTTAAGATAGGCTGGGCCGGAACCATATAGGGTTTTAAAGGTCAAAACCAACACCTTGAATTTGGCCTGGAAAACAACTGGTAACCAGTGCAACTCCTTCAGCACTGGAGTGATGTGATCTCGCCGGCGGCTGCCTTTAATCAGGTGAGCCGCCACATTCTGTACCAGCTGCAGCTTCCGAACTGTCTTCAAGGGTAACCCCACGTAGAGCGCATTACAGTAGTCTAAACGAGAGGAGACCAGGGCATGTACTACCAATGGGAGCAGATGGTCGGGAAGGAAGGGGCGCAGCCGCCGTATCAGATGGAGTTGATACAGCGCTGTCCGGCTCACAGCTGACACCTGAGCCTCCATGGACAGCTGGGAGTCCAAAATGACCCCCAGGCTGTGGACCTGGTCTTTCAAGGGTAGCCGTACCCCATTCAACACCAGGTCAACATCCCCTAGCCTCCTCTTGTCTCCCACCAAAAGTACCTCTGTCTTGTCAGGGTTGAGCTTCAGCTTATTCCTCCCCATCCAGCCACTCACCGTCTCCAGACATTTGGACAGGGATTCTACGGCCAACCTTGGTGAAGATTTGAATGAGAGGTAGAGCTGCGTGTCATCCGCATATTGATGACACTGCACCCCAAACCTCCTGATGATAGCCCCCAGTGGCTTCACATAGATGTTAAATAGCATCGGGGAGAGGATGCAACCCTGTGGCACCCCACAAGTAAGTGGCCACGGGTCTGAAACCTCCTCTCCCAGTGCTACCCTCTGGTACCTGCCGGAGAGGAAGGACCGGAACCACCGCAATACAGTGTCTCCAATGCCCAACCCCTCCAGGTGGTCCAGGAGGATACCGTGGTCAACGGTATCAAAAGCCGCTGAGAGGTCGAGGAGAACAAGGAAGGAGAATTCACCCCTATCCAGAGCCCTCCTCATATCATCCACCAAGGCGACCAAGGCCGTTTCTGTCCCATGCCCAGGCCTGAAGCCCGACTGAAATGGGTCTAGATAATCAGTTTCTTCCAAGTGTGCCTTCAACTGCACCGCCACCACCCGCTCAATCACCTTGCCCAAAAATGGCAGATTTGAGACTGGGCGAAAGTTGTTCAGAACTTGAGGATCCAAGGAGGGCTTCTTTAAGAGCAGTCTTATCACTGCCTCCTTGAGGGCTGATGGCATCACTCCCTCCTCAAGGGAGGCGTTCACCACCGCCCTGATCCCCTCACCCAGTCTCTCTCTGCAGCCCATAATGAGCCACGATGGACAAGGATCAAGTAAGCAGGTGGTCGGCCTTACAGATGAAAGCACCTTGTCCACTTCATCAGGAGGAAGAAGCTGGAACCGATCCCACAAAACTGGTTTGCCACAGGCCGCCTCTTGCTCACTAACTGTATCCACAGTGTGCAGAGTAACACACCTAATCTGATCAATTTTATCTGCAAAGTGCCTTGCCAAAGCCTCACAGGAGGCCTTAGAATGCTCCAGTGGTTCCGGAGCCACAGGACCGACCAGACTCCGGACCACTTGGAACAGCCTCCTGGGGCAGCACTCTGCAGACGCGATGGAGGCAGCATAATATTCCTTTTTTGCTGCCTTCACCGCCACGTGATAGGCTGAAGATATAGCTCTAGGTAGGGTCATATAGTTGGTGTATCAGCAAAGCTGATAAAAGATCATTTGTGCCTCTAGTGATAATGATGGATCCAAGAGCACCCCCAAAATACAAACCTGATCCTTTAGGGAGAGTGCAACCCCTTCCAGAACAAGGTAAACACCAGGCCATCAGACAGACGAGCCACCCACAAACAGCATCTCCATCTTGTCTGGACTGAGTCTCAGTATATTGGCCTTCATCCCAGCCATTATGCTGCAATACAGTGCCCCCACATCCCAACTAAAACAGCCTCTCCAGAAGGTATCAAAAGCCTCTGAGAAGTCCACAAGTACCAACAGGGTCACATTCCCCCTGTCCATCTCTGGACAGGATGGTCACAACAGTTTCTGTTCAAAAACCAGGCCTGACACTGGATTGAAATGGATCTAGAAAATCAGTCTCATCCAAGAGATCCTGGAGTTGATCAGCAACCATTTGCTTGGGCACATTGTCCAGGAAGGGGATGTTAACAACCGGCCTATAGTTGTTTTCATCTTCTGTGTCCAGGTTAGGTTTCTTTAGGAGTGGGCTGGTCACTGCCTCTTTTAAACAGGCTGATACCTTCCCCCTGCTCAGAAAAGAATTTACAACCTGAGACCTGGGTGGGGGAACTGGGAGGGGTCACTCTCTCCCAGGTGTGCCCTCCTGGGTACTCGGTGCAGCACCAACACCGACTTGAGGGTCGGGGAGGGGGGGTTGCCGTGGTCTATAGGAATTCAATCTCCCTCTCCAGGATTCCTGCTCATTCGAGTGCAGATCTTGAGTGTTTGTACCTTGTGTTGGGTACCCGGGACAGATTAGGGATTCTGTTGGTGTACCGCCCACCCCGCTGCCTATCAGACTCCCTGCCTGAGCTGACGGAGGTGGTGTCAGACTTGGTGTTGAGGACCCCCAGGATGATGGTCCTGGGGGATCTCAACTTCCATGCCGAGGCCGCTGTATCCGGGGTGGCTCAGGACTTCATGGCCGCCATGACAACCATGGGGCTGTCCCAACATGTCATCGGCCCAACGCATATAAAAGGACACATGCTTGATCTGGTTTTCTCGACTGGGCAGGAGGATGGTGATCTGAAAGTGGAGGAATTAACATCTGTCCCTTTGTCATGGTCAGATCACTTCCTGCTGAGGTTTAGACTCCTGGAGGCCTTTCCCCTCTGCAAGGGTGGGGGACCTATTAAAATGGTCCGCCCCTGGAGATTAATGGATTCCGATGGATTCCAGAGGCTCTGGGGGATTTTCCTGCTGGTATGGCTGGTGCTCCTGTCGAAGCCCAGGTCGCTCTGTGGAATGCAGAGATGACTCGGGCGGTTGACACGATCGTGCCCAAGCGCCCTCTCCCTCTGAGCAGAGCCCGGCCAGCTCCTTGGTATACACCTGAGCTGAGGGCAATGAAGCAAGAGGGGAGACAGCTAGAACGCAGGTGGAGGAAAACTCGTGCTGAGTCTGACCGAACACAGGTAAGAGCCCACTATCGAGCCTACTCTGTGGCGGCGAGGGTGGCAAAGAGACAGCTTTTCCTAGTGGTTCACGGCCTGTTACATTCTGGGCCAGGGAGAGTGATGGTGGAACCCTCGGTAGCACGCTGTGACAAGTTTGCATGGCACTTTGAGGATAAAGTCGCTTAGATTCGTCATGAATTGGACACCACCATTAATGCAGTTCCATTGGTAGAGGCATTCAGAGCACCGTCTGGTCCAGTTTTATTGGATGAGTTTCGGTTACTGAGGCCTGAGGATGCGGACAAGGTGCTTGGCCAAGTCCGATCGACCACTTGTGTGCTTGACCCTTGCCCTTCATGGCTTATTAAATCAAACAAGGAGGGGTTGTCCGGCTGGGTCCAGGAGGTTGTAAATTCCTCCTTGAGAGAGGGAGTGGTGCCTGCCGCTTTAAAAGAGGCAGTAATTAGACCACTCCTGAAAAAGCCTAACCTGGACCCAGAGGATGTTAACAATTATAGGCCAGTGGCCAACATCCCCTTCCTGGGCAAGGTGCTTGAGCGGGTGGTTGTAGGACAGCTCCAGGCACTCTTGAATGAAATGGATTATCTAGATCCATTTCAATCGGGCTTCAGGCCTGGTTTTGGAACGGAAACTGCCTTGGTCGCCCTGTGGAATGACCTCTGCCGGGAGAGGGACAGGGGGAGTGCGACCCTGTTGATTCTCCTGGACCTCTCAGCGGCTTTCGATACCATCGACCATGGTATCCTTCTGGATAGGTTGTCTGGGTTAGGAGTTGGAGGCACTGCACTACAGTGGTTCCGCTCCTACTTGGATGGCCGATTCCAGAAGGTGGTGCTGGGGGATTATTGCTCTGTGCCATGGCAATTATGCCATGGGGTTCCACAGGGCTCTATTTTATCCCCCATGCTGTTTAACATCTACATGAAACCGCTGGGGGAGGTTATCCGGAGGTGTGGGCTGAGGTGCCATCAATATGCAGATGACACCCAGCTCTACCTCTCTTTCTCATCAAAACCAGGTGAGGCAGTGGCTGTTCTGAATCAGTGCCTGGGCACGGTAATGGACTGGATGAGGGCTAATAAACTGAAACTCAATCCAGACAAGATGGAGGTACTGTTAGTGGGTGGTTCGTCTGCCCGGCTAGGTGATATTCAACCTGCTCTGGAGGGGGTTGCACTCCCCCTAAAGGATCAGGTTCGTCGTTTGGGGGTGCTCTTGGACCCAGAACTGTCACTTGAGGCACAGGTGAACTCAGTGGCATGGAGCACTTTTTATCAGCTTAGGCTGGTATACCAACTACGCCCTTATCTGGACAGAGAG
Organism: Heloderma suspectum; assembly: GCF_057233095.1. NCBI lineage: Eukaryota > Metazoa > Chordata > Lepidosauria > Squamata > Helodermatidae > Heloderma > Heloderma suspectum. The sequence continues at coordinate 36,230,310 of NC_139469.1, read as the reverse complement.
AGCCTAGCGACAGTTATCCATGCTCTGATAACTTCTCGTCTGGATTACTGCAATGCGTTATATGTGGGGCTGCCTTTGAAAACGGTCCGGAAACTTCAGCTGGTCCAAAATAGGGCAGCAAGATTGTTAACAGGGACTGGCCTGCGAGCTCATATTACGCCAGTACTTTTCCAGCTGCACTGGCTGCCAGTCCATTTCCGGGCCCGATTCAAAGTGCTGGTGTTAACATTCAAAGCCCTTAACGGCTTGGGGCCAGGTGACCTGAAGGATCGCCTCCTCCCATACGCGCCTGCCCGGACCTTAAGATCATCATCAGCGGCCCTTCTCCGTGAGCCCCTGCCAAAGGAAGTGAGGCGGGTGGCTACTAGGAGGAGGGCTTTTTCTGCTGTGGCACCCCGGCTGTGGAATGAGCTCCTTAGTGAGGTTCGCCTGGCACCTACATTGTATTCCTTTCGGCGCCAGGTGAAGACCTTTTTATTTTCCCAGGCATTTTAGCATTTTAGCTTTCTAAATTTTTATCTTCGCTGTTTTAAATCTGTATTTTAAACTCTTGCACTGCTGCTAGGTTTTATTGTGGTTGTATTGTTATATTGTGGTTTTAATGTTCTATATATTTTAAATTGTTTTATTGTGTGTTGTTTGGTTTTAATTTTTGTGAACCGCCCAGAGAGCTTCGGCTATTGGGCGGTATAGAAATGAAATAAATAAATAAATAAATAAATAAAATAAACCTCCTGGACCCAGCTGGAATCCCATCCCTATTAGAGGTGCTAAGCCAAGAGGGTCAAGCATACTAGTGGTCAGCCAAACTTGACCAAGCACCTTGTCTGCATCCTCAGGCCTCAGCAACTGAAAATCATCAACATAGGTGGGCTAAACGGTGTTCTGGACACACGCACGCACGCACTTCCACTGTTGGAATCACAGTAACTGTGGAGTCTTCATGGGTGTGAGCAACTTTATCTTCACAGTGTCTTGCAGATTTGACACAGTGTGCCTCAAAGGGTGAAACCCACTCTCTCTTTGGGCCAGATTGTAACACACATTTGACCACCTGGAAATGCTCCACTGGATGACACCATGAAAATGCAGTGGAGGTGGAACTGAACCGCTTCTTTGCCACCCTCACTGCCACAGCACAGGTGTGACTGGGCTCTGGCCAGGCTACAGTGGGATTCAGCATGCGCTTTCCCCCATCCATGTTCTAGCCATTGTCCACTTGCTTCATTGCCCTCAGGCATGCCAAAAAGCTGTTGAGGCTTTGCACGGTGGGACAGGGGGCTTGGGTGCAATCAGGCTGACCACCGGGGCCATGTCCCTATGCCACAGGGCATAGGCAGGAGCACTAGCCATACCGGCAGGAAAATGCCCCAGAGCCCTCCAATATCCATTAGCCTCCGGGGGTGGACCATTTTAACAGGTCCCCCACTTTTGCAGAGGGAGAAAGCTGCTAACAGTATAAACCTCAGCAGGAAATGATCTGCCCATGAAAAGGGAACAGATGTTAAATTCCCCACCTTCAGATCCTCCTCCTGCCTGCCTGAGAAAACCACATCCAGAGTGTGTCCTGCCACATTTGTTGGGCTGGTGACTGATGACATGTTGGGCAGCCACATAGTTGTCATGGTGGCCATGAAGTCTGGAGGCATCCCAGAACCACTGGCCTTAGCGTGTATGTTGAGGACTTCCAAGACAATCATGCTTGGACCAAGTTCTCAACACCAAATCCAAGACTATCCAAAACCATCTCCGTCAGCTCAGGCTGGGAGATGGGTGGTCAACAGGATGGGTGGTACAGCAGCAGAATCCCTCATCTATCTCAAGTGCTCAGCCCAAGATGCAAACACTCAAGACTGGCACACAAATTGGCAGGATGCCTAGAGAGGGAACCCCTCTAGACTACAGTGACATCCCCATGGCCTGGCCCTCAAGTCTATGCTGGTACTGTATTGAGGTAGCAAGCCAGCCTGAAATGTCAAATCCAGTAACAGCCTTTTTTGGTTTTGTTTCTGCTCTATCATTCTTCCTCCATCCCTCTGCTGGTCACAAGGACAAGATAACAGGTGTTCAAGGCACACATGGCCAGCCCTTGGAAGTCCTGCTCAGACCTTCCTCTATTTGCAGTCATCCAAAGCCAGCAATTGCTGACTGAGAGTCAGAAGATACATTGTTCTCCACTGTGAAATTACACCCAATTTACATTAGTTTAACTGGCAAGATTGTGACTAAATAATCCTGAGAATTGTCGTTTGCCAGTGTTGCTGGGGAGCCTCACTTGGGAAGAAGGAATGACCGTTGAGTGGTGCACTGTAGATACTAAATGCACCGGGGCTCTCGGGGCTCAAAACCTGGACCTGGGAAGTCAGAGTTCAAAGCATCTGCTCCTCAGCTGAGAGTCTGCTTGGTCACCAAACAAAGGAGACATGGTAGTTAGGAAAACAGCCCATGGGAGACCAGCTGAATGGATCCAGCACAGGAGGGGTGGGCAACTTGGGACCCTCCAGATGTTGGACTGCAACTCCCATCAGCCCTAGCCAGCACAGCCAATGGTGAGGGATGATGGAAGTTGCAGTCCTACATCTGGAACCTAGGGATGTACGAATCCTTTACCTGGCTCCACACAGGGGCATCCGCAGTGGGGGGGAGGCGCTCTGTCTCTCTCCCTGGAATCCTCGACGGGGGGTGAGGCGCTCTGTCCCTCCCCCGGAATCCTGCCTGGCCAGCTCCGCTCCGCAGCCAAGCTGCGGAGCCGCCAGCCAGCTCCGGCCACCCGCAGCCAGACATCTGGCCGCTGGGCAGCCCTGCAGGGACGCAAATGGTGGCTGTCGTAGTCGCTGCCATTTGCATCCCTGTATTGAGCCGTGATAGGCTATGTAAATATTTACATAGCCTATCACGGCAGGGGGAAAAAAAACCCAGCGTACGCAAATGGTGGTAACCGCCACCGTTTGCATATGCTGGGGTTCCCCCCCCCCGCCGTGAAAGGCTACATAAATACTTATGTAGCCTATCACGGCTAACGCAGGAACACCATTTGCGTCCCTGTGTTAGCCGTGATAGGCTACGTACGTATTTACGTAGCCTATCACGGCTAACGCAGGAACGCCATTTGCGTCCCTGTGTTAGCCGTGATAGGCTACGTATTTACGTAGCCTATCATGGCTATGAAGAGGACGAAGCGAATGGCGGCCGCAGGACAGCCGCCATTCGCAAAGCAGCGCGGAAGGGAGCAGGTAAGTGCTCCGTTTCGCGTGCCTTTTGTGGGGTGGGGGCGGTGGGGGCTTCGTCCTGCGCGCCTTTCGTGGGTTGGGGGGGCGGGGGCTTCGTTCCGCGACAGATTTCTGGCATTCGGCCTCACCGAGATCCGTCCCAGAATTCTCTGACATCCCTACTGGAACCTCCCCACCCCCTGCAGACTCACACTGTTCCCTCTGCCCAGAGAACCCCAGCCTCTGAGCAAAGCTGGGAGTCTCTCAGTACCTTCACCAAATTTACGTCTCTAGGATTCTTTGGGGGAGGCAAGCCAGGACTGTTAATGTGGTATAAATGGATAGAACTTGATCTGGTTCTTTTCCTGGCCCTTCCAGGTCAAAGGCCAAATTTATGAACATTCACTGGTGGAAGTACCCCTGTTATGGTAACCATCTTTACTGGGGCTACTATTGCCATACTCTAGATGGGAACCTCCAAGGGTTGAGGTTGATGAAAGCAGAGCATTTGTCTGGGGTCAAAGAAGGCCGCTTGGCAGAAAGGAGATGGCAGGAGTTTGGACCTGAAGCCCAGAATCCAACCTTGTAGTTGGGGAGGGGCTGTAGGTCAGCGGCAGAGCCCCTGCTTGGCCTGCAGAAGGTCCCTGGGTCAATCCCTGGCATCTCCAGGTCGGGCTGGGAAAACTCCTGCCTGCTGCCAGTCCGTGTCAACAATACTAGGCTAGTTGGACCAAGGGTCTGATTTAGGACAAGGCCACTCCCTGTGAACACAGTCATCATCATTTGAAAAGCAAAACGCAACCAGCAGTTTCCTCCATGTCTCTAAACTTGCTAAACCTGAGATGTCAGGAGATCTCAGCAAGGGAGGAGCAGTCACTCCAGGGACAGGGAGCGGTGGGGCTTGTTATGATGCATGCCATGGTGACATCCAAGGCCAATGTGGCTGAAACAGGTCAGAGGTGCTGGGAAGGTGGGTGGAAGGACAAACATTTGGTTCAGGAGAGTCACACCCTTGAGTTGTTCATGTTCCGCAACATTTCCTACGGTCTACATTGCAAGCATCCAGCATCATGTGATAGTTGAAGCTATGTGGAAACGGACCTCACCAGTGCCTGGAATGGGAGACCGCTGGGAACCCCTCCCACACGTCAGCCACTCTAGGCTTTCTAAAAGAGCAGCATATAAGCACAATACATGGGTATTTTCTAGCTTTGTCTGTGAAATGGGGGGGGGGCAGGTTTGTGGCCAAACTTTGGTTTTAAACTTTTCTCCATTTCTATGACCTCTATGACAACCGGGCTGGAACAGGTAAGGAGCTACAATGTGAGAGTGAAAACAGCTGGGGCAGGTCTGGAGCAGTGGGCTGCCTTGGAAGCCCCCCAGTGACGCCTTCAACCCAAATGCACCTTCTCGCGCCAAGGGTGAGCAGGGGAGGGGTGTGTGTCAGGAAAGGTCCTGCTTAAGACAGCCAGCTGCGCACGGGACTGCCTCCCCCCACCCCTTGCAAGTTCATTTCACCAAGAAACACACGCACAATTCTCAAAACAGTTTTGCATTTTGTAAAACGTGATGAATGAACAGAAAAATACATGCATGTCCATATGACTGGTTTTGTGGTTGTTGTTGGCGAGACAACTAGCCGGAAGCATGGGGCAGGCGAAGGGCAGGACTGGCAGCCAAGGCAGTGTGTGATGCCAGGGTCTGCATGCCCCGCCTTTCACTGCATTTTTCTTTGCCCTTCCTCCAAGGAGCTCAGGATAGTGTAGATGCTTTTCTCTCAAGCCCACACTGTATCCTCACAGCAGCCCTGTAATGCAGGCCAGGCTGAGAAAGAGCAAACAAGGTCATCCCGTGGGCCTCATGGCAGAGTGGGGATTTCAACCCAGGTCTCTCCCAACCTAGTCTGACACACCCCACCCCACCCCACCACACACACTTCACTTCCACAGGCTGGAAGATGCTAGGAGCACCCAGAGAGAGGCAGAGGCATAGGAGCATGAGTTTGCTGTCTGATTTCCATGAGCTGGTTTTTCTCTCCCTCCCCCTCCCTGGATTTGCCACAAGTGAGGCCTGACTAGAATTTGGGTTTTGACCAATAAATGCCCAAGTTGCTTAATGGCTGTGGATGGTCCCCCAAATGGGCAGTTCACATGCAGGGTCTGAGGAAAAGCCTGGCAGGTGAATATGTGAGGAAGACATAAGTGGTTCCCACTGTAATGGCAGCAGGGAGACATATTCTTGCTGAAACTGGGAGTGCACCCTCAAGGGGCAACTGGGGAATTGTCTGCCTGCTGCAGGAATGTCTGTTTGCCTCCACTTATGCTCTACTTGTACATTACAGACCTGGAAGACAGCAGGGGCTCTGTCCAAAGGAAATGAAACCTTCTAGTTTTGTTCTCTCGGCTTGCTCAGGAAGAACCTGATGATCTTGTGTGTCTTCAGCCTGAGCTCCAAATTATGGGCCCTCCCTTCACCGTGCAACCTGCACTCATTTTTGTGGAAAGGAAAACTGTTTCCTCTTGCAGTCCAGGTGTTGGGAAAGATGTAAACCCATTTCCCTCCAGTGGAACATCCAGAGCAAAGAGCCTCTGGAAATGCTTCACACAGATGAAGGACGAGAGACACCATCTTGCATGATGCCAGGGACTTGCAAAGGATTAATGTTTTTAAAGAAAGACTAACCTGGCAGATGATCTGAAAACCCTTTGGCCCTCACACTGCTGCCAAATTCATAGTGAACTCTCTGTTTACACCACTCTGGATTTCCTGTGCCAAAAAGGTGTCCTGGGCACTGTCTTTGCGTGTTTTGCTTGTCTCGAGCTTGTCCTTCTAAAATGATGTATTTCTCAGAATCTCACTGAGGGAAGCACAACTGCCAGCCGCCAGCCATGCCTTGCACAAGGGCCTCCTGATGCAAGTAGTGGCACTTGCACGCGGAACAGAACAAACAAAGAGGGGAAGGGGGGCATTGGGCTCACAGTACATGGCTTTCATGATGGGCAGTATATAAACCGTTTAATAATCTTTTAAAAACACCAGGATGTGGATTAAGGGACAGCGTAATCTATGTCCAGTACCAGAAACATGTTAAGGAAGGAGGAGAGTGCCTCTAAGCAAGTAAAGAGTGAATTTCTCTTAGCACTGACCATAGGCTCCCTCCTTCACCTCTCAGGGATTAGGAATCCAGGTCAAAGGCAGCGACTTCAACACTCACATCTCATTTGAGAAAGTCAGGAATGCTGGTGGGCATATAGGGAACCCACATTCCCTTGAACATAAGAAGAGCTAGGCTGGATGAGACCAAAGGCCTCCCTACTCCTGCATTCTGTTCACACAGTGGCCAACCAGAAGCTCCAGTGGGAAGCCCACAAGCAGGACACGAGTGGAACAGCACCCTCCCGCTCATGTTCCCCAGCAACTGGTGTACATAGGCACACTGCCTCTGACACTGGAGGTAGCACAGAGCCATCAGGACTAGTAGCCACTGATAGTCTTATCCTCCATAAATGTGTCCAATCCCTTTTAAAGCCATCCAAACTGGCGGCCATCACTTCATCTTATGGTACCAAATTCCATAGTTTTACTATTAACTGTGTGAAGAAGGGCTTTCTTTTATCTTTCCTGAATCTTCCATCCATCAGCTTCATGGGATGACCCCACTGGGTTCTAGAAGTTTGAGAGAGGGAAATAAATGTCTCCCTATCCACATTCTCCACACCGTGCATAATTTTGTACACTTCTATCATGCTCCCCTTACTTGCCTTTTGTCTAAGCTGAACAGTCCCAGACACATTATAATCTTTCCTCATAGGGGAGTTCCTTTTGCCCCTTGATCATTTTGGCTGCCCTTTTTCCAGCTCTGCAAATATCATTTTTAGGTGCGGTGACCAGAACTGTACACAGTATTCCAAGTGTGGACACACAATAGATTTGTGTAAGAGCAGTATGATACTGGCAGTTTTATTTTAAGTTCCTTTCCTAATGATGCCTAACATGGAGTTTGCCTTTCACAGAAGGTGCACATGGGGTTGACATTTTCATCAAGCTGACCTCCACAACCCCAAGATCTCTTTCTTGGTCAGTCACCGCTAGCTCAGATCCCATCAGCATATACATGAATTTGGAATTTTGGGCCCCAATGTGCATCACTTTACACTTGCTTAAATTGAACCACATTTGCCGTTTTGATGCCCATTCTCCCACTTTGGAGAGATTCTTTTGGAGTGGTTGATAATCCCTTTTAGTTTTAACCACCTTAAATAATTTGGTATGATCAGCAAACTTCACCACCTCACTGTTCACCTCTAAGTCTAGGTCATTTTAAAATAAGTTAAAAAGCATTGGTCCCAATATAGATCCCTGGGGGACCCCACTGCTTAATCCCTCCATTGCAAGAATTGACCATTTATTCCTACTCTCTGCTTTCTGGTTCTTTAACCAGTTATTGATCCATAGCTCCTCTTATTCCATGACTGCTGTGCTCAGGAGTCTTTGGTGAGGGACACTCTCAAAGAAATCTAAAAGAATAGTGAGACAGGAGGTACCTTTGTAGAAGCCATGTGGATTCTTTTTCAGCAGGGCATGTCCTTCTATATGCTTGATAATCTTGAATAACAATTTCCACGAGTTTACCCAGAACAGATGTTAAACTGCCCTGTAATTTTCTGGATCCTCCCTTGTTCCCTTTTTAAAAACTACTGTTACATTGACTACTCTCCATTCCACTGGTACAGAGGCAGATCTTAGGGACATGTTGCATATTTCTGTTAGAGGATCAGCAATATTACATTTGAGTTCTCTTAAGAACTCTTGGATGGATACTATCAGGGCCCAACACGTTTCTTTTCGATCTGTCAATAAGGTCTAGAACTTTGTCTCTTGCCTTGGGTGCACAATAAAGGGCTCATGTTCCCTTTTAAAAAAACATTTAAATAACTTCTTTTCTCTTCAAAATATTCAAGAGCGGTGCACAACAAACGTTGTTCTCAAATATTCACAGGAAACTTGACCGCAGACCTACAGCAGGGAACTACACCCCAGCCAGAGGGCCAACCATCCCTGGTGAACCTCGCCACGTTCGCGGAGAGTTCCGCCGGCTGCGGGGGGGGGGGGGGGGGCTGGCGGGCTGTGGCGTCGCGAGCAGGAGCAGGCCTGGCCCCGCTCTCGGCCGCGCCCCCCCGCAGCGGGAGCGAGACACACGCCGGTTCTCCGCGCGGCCCGAACAAGCGCGGCCCTCAGAACACCAGAAGGCACCAAGGGGCCCCCGGGGAAAGCCACTGCAGGCGTCCCCGGCGACGGGAGGCGTCCTTCCCGCGGGGCCCTTCGGTCTCGGCTCCCCTCGGAGCAGAAGGCGGCCGGAACGCTCTCCCGAAGGGGCTCGCAGAGGCGGGCACCGCGTCGGGGCAGCCCGGCCGGCTCTGGCCTCGCCGGGCCGGGCTTGGCCCCTCCGCATGGGCGGGGCGCCTTCCAGGCTCGGCAGCGTGCAGAGCCCGCCGGTGGCGGGGAAGGAGCGCAGCGAGCCGGAGGACGAGGCTGGGCGGGCGGGCGGGAGAGCGGCTTCCCTGCAAGCCGCCCTCGGAGGCCCTAGGCCCCGATCCTCCCCCCCTCACTCCCCCCCTCCCTGCCGCAGAGAAAGGCGAACCCGCTTTGTTGCTCAGCCCGACGGGAGTCCTGGCCGCCGCTCTGTTTGAGGACACCCCGCGAGCTGCGGACGGGGGGAATTCGAGCCGGGACCGCTAGCCCTCATAGCCCAGAGCACAGCGCCCCCTTTCAGACGTGGCAGCCGACGCATCGTCGAAGAGAGGGCCTCTGAGGATGTCCAAAGTGCCTTTTCTTCACCAAGCCCCCCCCCCGTAGGGTCTCCACGTTCTTCCGGCTCGGCTCCTGCGTCTTTATGAGAGCAAGCAGAAACACGGCCGGCGAAGTGCCTCCTGGCCTCGATCCCCGTGCCAGGGAAAGCTTCACCGGCGGCATTTCTGCCTGTCGGGCTGCTTCGATAAAGGCGCAGGGGAACAGTGGCGAGCCGGCATCGGGCGGCGGGGGCGCTGGCGCGGACGGAGCTGCGGGAAACGCCAGGGGCAGGAGGAGGCCGGCGAAGGGGCGGGGGCGCGCAACAGGAGCTGCCGCCGCGCCCGCCTGGCGTCAGTCTGCCCGCCCCGTCGGGGAAGACGCGCGAAGGGAGCAGCGGCCGCGGCTGGAGCGCCGGCCAGGCGACGAGGTGAGCGCTGGGCGCGCGCGGGCGAGGCAGAGCAGAGCGGCCGGCCGGCCGCAGGCCTCCCACCCCCGGCGCGGGCGCGCACAGCCGGGCCGCAGGCGTGTCGAGCTGGGCTCCGGCTGGCCCGGCGAGTCACTGGCCCGACCGGCCCCCTCCCCGCGCGGCCCTGCTCTCTTGCTCTCGCCGCCGCCCCCCGCGCCCCATCGTTGACTCTGGGGGGGTGCAGTCCGGAACGGGCTCCCCTCGTTCCCCGGGCCAGCCGGACTCCCTCCGAGCCTTTCGCCGCCCGAGGCCCCTCCGGGCAACCGCGCCCACTCGCCTGGCTCCCCCGGCCGCACGGCCCCCTCGCGGCTGCCTCTTCTCTGGGGCAGAGCGCTTTCTCGGGGGCTGCTCCGCTGCTTGGGCCAGGACCGGCCGCCTCAGCCTTGCTCCAGCCGCCTTGGGAGCATGCCGGCGGGACGGCGAGTTACCCGTGGCAGGAGATCCCGAGGATCCTCTGGGCCCGCCCGCGGCTCCAAGCGAGCCTCTTTGGCCGAGCCCCCTCCTCAGGCCCTAGTCTGCGGCCCGCTGGAGGCTGGTAGTTTCGCATTCCTTGGCACGGAGGGCGCAGGGGGCCGGCCACTGCCCCCCTATGAGGAAAGGTTACAACATCTGGGACTGTTTAGCTTAGAACAGAGGCAAGGGCCGGGAGACATGACAGAGGTGTATAAAATTATGCCTGGTGTGGAGAAACCAGAGGGATGTTTTTCTCCCTCTCCCGTAAGTTCCAATGGGGTCATCCCACAAAGCTGAATGGAGGGAGATACAGGACAGATAAATGGAAGCCCTTCTCCACATGGCGCAGAGTTAAACTATGGAATTCAATACCACAAGGTGTAGTGATGGCCACCAGTTTGGATGGCTTTAAAAGGGGATTGCACAAATTTATGGAGGTGTAGAAGGCTGTCAATGGCTACTAGTCCTGATGGCTACCTCCAGTATCAGAGGCAGTATGCTTACCTACACCAGTAGCTGGCGAACATGGGTGGGAGGGTGCTGTTGCACTCATGTCCTGCTTGTGGACTTCCCATTGGGGCATCTGGTTGGTCACTGTGTGAACAGAATGCTGTACTAGACAGGACTTTGGTCTGATCCAGCACAGCTCTTCTTATGTTCTTATGATGTAAGCTGGTCTCACAGTAGAGCCCTCACATGTCACTTTGCATGTTGCATGCATGTCAGCAAAGATATTATTACTGGGTCTAATAACTGTTCCTTGGCATGTACCTGCTGGAAAACATGCATTTGTCATGTGCAGATGTAACAAATGTAACAAAGGCCATGTGTGGAGCAAACCGTGGGGGATCGCTGGTTCTGAGCAGATAGTTTATTTATTTATTGCATTTATTTGTTCAGTCGTTCAGTCGTGTCCGACTCTTCGTGACCCCATGGACCATAGCACGCCAGGCCTTCCTGTCCTGCGCTCTGTCCCGGAGTGTGCTCAAGTTCATATTCATTGCATCGGTGATGCTATCTAGCCATCTCATCCTCTGTCGTCCCCTTCTCCTTTTGCCTTCAGTCTTTCCCAGCATCAGGGTCTTTTCCAGGGAGTTTTCTCTTCGCATTAGGTGGCCAAATATAGGAGCTTCAGCTTCAGTATCTGTCCTTCCAATGAGCACTCAGGGTTTATTTCCTCTAGGATTGACTGATTTGACCTCCTTGCAGTCCAGGGGACTCTTAAGAGTCTTCTCCAGCACCACAGTTCGAAAGCATCAATTCTTCGGCGCTCAGCCTTCCTTATAGTCCAGCTCTCACAGCCATACATTACTACTGGGAAAACCATAGCTTTGATTAGACGGACCTTTGTCGGCAAGGTGATGTCTTTGCTTCTTACTATGCTGTCTAGGTTTGCCATAGCTTTCCTCCCAAGGAGCAAGCGTCTTTTAATTTCATGGCTACAGTCACCGTCTGCAGTGATCTTGGAGCCCAAGAAAGTAAAATCTGTCACTGCTTCCATTTCTTCCCCTTCTATATGCCAGGAAGTGATGGGGCCAGATGCCATGATCTTCGTTTTTTTAATGTTGAGTTTCAAACCAGCTTTTGCACTCTCCTCTTTCACCCTCAACAAGAGGCTCTTTAGATCCTCTTCGCTTTCTGCCATTAGGGTGGTATCGTCTGCATATCGGAGGTTGTTGATAATTCTCCCAGCAATCTTAATTCCGACCTGTGATTCATCCAACCCGGCGTTTCTCATGATGTACTCTGCATATAAGTTAAATAAGCAGGGTGACAATATGCAGCCTTGTCGTACTCCTTTCCCAATTTTGAACCACTCAGTTGTTCCATGTCTGGTTCTTACTGTTGCTTCTTGACCCTGGTACAGGTTTCTCAGGAGACAGGTAAAGTGGTCTGGTACTCCCATCACTTTAAGAATTTGCCACATTTTGTTGTGATCCACACAATCAAAGGCTTTAGCATAGTCAATGAAGCAGAAATAGATGTTTTTCTGGAATTCTCTTGTTTTCTCCATGATCCAGCGAACATTGGCGATTTGATCTCTAGTTCCTCTGCCTCTTCGAAACCCAGCTTGTACTTCTGGTAGTTCTCGGTTCGCATACTGCTGAAGCCTAGCTTGTAGGATTTTGAGCATAACCTTGCTGGCATGTGAGATGAGCGCAATTGTGCGGTAGTTTGAACACTCTTTGGCGTTGCCCTTCTTTGGAATTGGAATGTAAACTGACCTTTTCCAGTCTTGCGGCCATTGTTGAGTGTTCCAAATTTGTTGGCATATTGAATGCAGCACTTTAACAGCATCATCTTTTAGGATTTTAAATAGCTCAGCTGGAATACTGTCATCTCCGCTAGCTTTGTTGTTACTAATGCTTCCTAAGGCCCACTTGACTTCACTCTCGAGGATGTCCTGCTCAAGTTCAGTGACCGCACTATCATGGCTATCAGGGACATTAAGATCTTTTCTGTATAGTTCTTCTGTGTATTCTTTCCACCACTTCTTAATCTCATCTGCTTCTGTTAGGTCCCTGCCTTCTTTGTCCTTTATCATGCCCGTCTTTGCACAAAACGTTCCCTTGAGATCTCCAATTTTCTTGAAGAGATCTCTAGTCTTTCCCATTCTGTTGTTTTCTTCGATTTCTTTGCATTGTTCATTTAAGAAGGCCTTCTTGTCTCTCCTTGCTATTCTCTGGAATTCTGCATTCAGTTGGATATATCTTCCCCTTTCTCCCTTGCTTTTCACTTCCCTTCTTTCGTCAGCTACTTGTAAAGCCCCATCAGACAGCCACTTGGCTTTCTTGCATTTCTTTTTCTTTGGGATGGATTGAGTTGCTGCCTCCTGAACAATGTTACGGACCTCCGTCCATAGTTCCTCAGGCACTCTGTCTATCAGGTCTAATCCCTTAAATCTATTCCTCACCTCCACTGTATATTCATAAGGGAAATGATTGAGGTCATACCTGAATGGTTTAGTGGTTTTCCCTACGTTCTTCAATTTAAGCTGAAATTTTGCAACAAGAAGCTCATGATCTGAGCCACAGTCAGCTCCAGGTCTTGTTTTGACTGACTGTATAGAGCTTCTCCATCTTTGGCTGCAAAGGACATAATCAATCTGATTTCGATATTGACCATCTGGTGATGTCCATGTGTAGAGTCGCCTCTTGTGCTGTTGGAAAAGAGTGTTTGCTATGATCAGCGTGTTCTCTTGGCAAAACTCTATTAGCTTTTGTCCTGCTTCATTTTGTACACCAAGGCCATGCCTGCCTGTTATCCCGGTGATTTCTTGACTTCCTACTTTAGCATTCCAATCCCCTATGATGAAGAGGACATCTTTTTTTGGTGTTAGTTCTAGAAGGTGTTGTAGGTCTTCATAGAACCGATCAACCTCAGCTTCTTCGGCCTCAGTGGTTGGGGTGTAGACTTGAATTACTGTGATGTTGAATGGTTTGCCTTGGATTCGTACTGAGATCATTCTATCGTTTTTTAGATTGTACCCCAGTACTGCTTTTCCCACCCTTTTGTTGACTATGAGTGCTACTCCATTTCTTCTAAGGGATTCTTGCCCACAGTAGTAGATGTGATGGTCACCTGAATTAAATTCGCCCATGCCTGTCCATTTTAGTTCGCTGATTCCCAAGATGTCGATGTTCGATCTTGCCATCTCATGTTTGACCACCTCCAGCTTACCTTGATTCATTGATCTGACATTCCAGGTTCCTAAACAATATTGTTCTTTACAGCATCGGATTTTCTTTTCACCACCAGACACATCCACAGCTGAGTGTCCTTTCGGCTTTGGCCCAGCCGCTTCACTCTTTCTGGCACTACTTCGAAATACCCTCTGCTCTTCCCCAGTAGTATATTGGACACCTTCCGACCTGAGGGGCTCATCTTCCGGCGTCATCTCTTTTAGCCTTGTGATACGTTCCATGGGGTTTTCTTGGCAAGAATACTGGAGTGGGTTGCCATTTCCTTCTCCAGTGGACCACATTTTGTCAGAACTCTCTGCCATGACCTGTCCGTCTTGGGTGGCCCTGCACGGCATAGCTTATGGCTTCACTGAGTTACACGAGCCCCTTCACCACAACAAGGCAGCGATCCATGAAGGGGATTGCATTTATACCCCGCCTTTTTTCCTCTTGCAAGGAACCCAAGGCGGCTTACATTATCCTCCTCCTCTCCATTTTATTCTCACAACAACAACCCTGTGAGGTGGGTTGGGCTGAGAGTCTGTGACTGGCCCAGAGTCACCTAGTGAGCTTCCATGGCCAAGTGGGGACTAGAACCCAGATCTCCCAGCTCCTAGTCCAACACTCTTGCCACCACACCACACTGGCTCTCGATAGTTCTGGCTGTGTGGAGGCGAGAGCAGCAGCAGCATGCAGGAAGGAAGATGTATGTGCTCAAGGGAGATGAGGGACCACTCATCTGGCTGTAACAGAGATCCATGGGAGAGCTGCAGTGTGCTCTTGCATGAGCCCCACAGGGAGGGGAAGTTCCCCATTTCCAAAACCTGATCTATTTCCTCAGGAAAGACTATGGGCATCTGTACACCAGCCTAAAATACTGCATTTAAAAGGGGGCTTTCTACTTCCATTTTAAATGCAGGATCACAACGACTCTCTCTTTCACCCCCTTCCTTCCCCCCCACCCCCTTCCCCCTCCTTCTCCCTGTATCTGAGTCTTCCATCATCTTTCATTGATCTCGCTCCTCTTCTTCCCGCTTTTCCTCTTTTCATGGAGGGAACGGAAGTGGAACACAACGGGGCAATTTGGTAACTCATTATATGCAATCTATTTAAAAATGGAACAAGGGGCATTTAGTGCAGAAGATGCCTTCGTGGTGTCATGTGAAGAGCCCAAACTTCTGTGAAGGAGCCATCTCAATCGCAGGATAAAAGCTCCATGTGAAGGAGCCCCCCGCTTCTCCCAGTCCCAGCTCTCTCGATGCCCGAGAACTGGGCACCACAAAGACGGTGATGTCGCAAAGCTCCTGGCCTGTCCACTGGGGAGCTGAACAGCCAGGAGAGGAAACGCCAAGGGCCGCCACTGCCTGCTTCTTCCGATGGTCCGCAGCAACTGAGAAAGCCTATGTCTATTGAAGATTAGTTTAAGCTAAGCTAAAAGTGTGAGGCCACTATCAGTCCATTTTTAAGAGAGGTGTTGGTGGGAGTAGTCACTCCAGTAATGCTCTTCCCCGTGTTCTTGTGAGTCCCTAAGCCAAGAGTAGAAAGCATCCTTAGGCGAGATCTCTCTGCTTATTCAAATGGCATTTAGACCAGATCAGGAATCAAAGTTCAAGAAGCTGTGCTAGCAGCCTCAAGTGGTTCAAACTGTTTGTTCTTCCCAAACTGAAGACTCTGGGCTCTGAGCTGTGAGGCCCACTGCCAGCCGGCTGAGCAGCTTGTGCAACGGAGAAGGGTTCCTGCGCCCCTTGTGAGCCAAGCAGATTGGGTTCCTGGAGTCCAGTTTCAGCCTGTCTTAAGTGAGCACATTTGCTGTACCAATAAAAGCACTTCCCTTCTGCCTTTTTGCTCAACTACCTTACCAAACACCAATCCTTGAATGATTCTTTGCAGTGGAAAATGTGGGCTTTTTCACTGGCAAAATGCCTCCCACTTGCTGGAAAGCCATGTGGGTGCTGTACCAGGAGAAAGGCGTCCTGCAGAGTGCTCTTCTCTGCTGCTGCAGATGAAGGATTTTTCAGGTGTCAAGAATGATGCAGATTCAGAGCTTCTCACAGAGACCTGCAAGCCCCACATTAGTTAGGCCGCGTTTGGACGTCACTTTGGTGGCTTATAAGCTACTTGGGGCAACCGGACCCGTGGTGATGGGGATTTCCCATCACGGATTTTTGTGAGGGGCACTGTGAAAATACAGCGCAAGCTGATGGAGCTCATTGCTCCATTCACATACATTAGATTTTCAAAATTCTCATGAAAATTCGGGGGGGGGGGCAAAATCCAACTCCCCACCAGGGACTGTGTTGCCCCCAAAGTCCTTGGCTGGGGTGGTGGTGGATTTTACTCCCACCATCGATTTCCCGATTTTTCTTTGTTTACTCAAGCCCTGTTTTGTGCAAAATGGGGCTGGGGAAATTTTTTAGAAAGGGACCCGACCCCAGTTGCGACCGGGAGGGAAGCAGGCATGGGCAGCGGCTTGGGCGTGATCTACGAATGGTGATTGCACCCTGCTGGGCAAGAGCTCTTGCCAAGCAGCTCGCTGGCCGATTCCCTTTCCCCATGGTGGAGCGTCAGACGACATGATAACACACAGTGGGTTAAATAACCCCTACTGCAGAGTATGGGTTATCAGAGTTGCTTATTTCAGCAAAATAAGCCATTGTGGATTCTAAATGCTCAACAGACAACAGAAGAACCAACCATGGGTTAAATATGCCACCGTAGTTTATTTAATCCATTATAGATTACCATGTCATCTGAACCCAGTCTGTGTCTCAGCAGCTGGCCAGAGGATGAGAATGGGTGGAACTGGCCACTGAAGGCCGCCCTCTCAGGGCTTCTCACATTTCCCTTTAGTTCTTAGGGTGCTTCCAGACAAGGTTTTTATCCTGAGATCACCCTGCCTCATTCACTTGCTTTGGGGGTGAGGGGAGGGAGGGGGAAACACTGCCACCTTCCATTTGTGACCCTCCTGTGTTTTCCCATCACTACTTCTATCGCTTTTCGTACCAGAAACAAATCTGTTGAGGAAAAGGCAGAATAGCCATACAAGGCCTTTGGACTGTGAGTGCTGGAAGCTCTCTGTCCATCTGGCATCCCCTCAGTTGCACAGCCAATAATGCAGGACCCAGCTGTGCCTAATCCAGCCCTTTTGGGGCTCTTCCACTACCTGCCCCTTCCTAGTTCTCCATCTTGCTGGTTTCCATCTTCTTTCCTCTCTCCATGCTCCATCTATGCTGGCTGACCAGCACGTGTCAGGTGCAGGGGCTGTTTTTGTGGGACTGACGTTCCCATCCCCAATCATCTTCTCCATGCAAACACTCTTGGGGGCACTGCATAGACTCAGAGATGCATGATGTTAAAGACCTGCAGTGAATAGCAGGCCCAGGGAGAGGAGCTCTTTTCTGTCTTCTCTCCCTGCATCGCACCACTGGATGCATCTTATCCATATGGAAAATGGCTAGAGGTGAACCCCCTCCATCAAATTCTAACTCTGGCAAAAACTGAAACTTCTGTTCATAATTTCAAATGTTGAGATCATCACATTTTCAGTTTTGAAATTTGATGTCATAGGATCATAGTGTGGAAGGGGTGTGGAAGCCATCCCGCCCAGCTGCCTGCTCCATGTGAGATCGGCCAGGCAGGGTGCTGCTCAGCACCCTTGCCAGACGGCTGCCCAGCCTCTGCTTAGACCACTCCAGCAAGGAGAGCCCACCACCTCCTGAGGCACAGCCGGCTCCATTTTGAGGGGTGGCGCTCTACAGCCACGCCACTTCCGAGGCAAGGATATTGTGCACCAACTTCCTTTCCTCCTCCTCTCTGCACTGCAAGGTGAAAACAGAAACCTCCTTAACAGTATTTTTTTGTTAACTTCCCTGGCTTAAAAGACAGAGCATTTTGTTTTTGATTATAGTGGCTTCTGTCCTGCCTCCTCTGAAGGTTCAAGGTGGTAAATGAGTTTTAAGGGGAAATATAATGGAAATCAGTATACAGTTAAGATCAGTAAAGCATATAGCAGTTCAAAGCATCTCACATCTGCTCGTAGCAGCCAACCCAAGCAAGACATCTTGCAGTGCTCCCAGGCTCATATTTTGACCCTAAGGGAAAGGAGTTCCACAACGGGGGACAACCAGCAAGCACACCAGTCATGTCTGCAGAACGGCTGGCATAGTCCTGAGGAGGCACCTTGAAGGTCTATGCAGGTGCATAATTTGCCCTTCTCTTTCTTGCAGGAGACATCAAGCTACCCACCTCCAGGTGCCAGTAGCTGTTGCTGGCAGCTCTCTCCAGGGGACCTGCCCTGTTGTGCATGCAAGACCCTGAGAACAGTCATTGTTGCAGAAGTCTGAGGACTTCAGCCCCAGAAGGAGACTGATGGTTGAAACTCCACTTGCCCTGCCTGGCACTTGAGTGGGTCTCAGGACATACCCACTTTCCCTCGGTGAATGGTCAGCGGCTCATTTCACTCTCCCTGTGGCATTTTTTGAGTTGAAGCAGCAACAAATGGAGTTCTAGATCACTATGGATCCACTGGCTCTTGCAGGAGAAGCTGGGAGCACGCCAGGTAAGAGAAAGAGGGATTGGTCCTAAAAGGATAACCTTATTGGAAGCCGCACACAAACCAATGATAGCCATGTTGGCCTTCAGACAAATTCCAAAAAATGTGCAAGCTTTTGAGATCTCTTCATCGGTCAAGATGTTACAACAAGCAGGTTGGGGGAATGCGGGTGGGGGAGGGGAGGACTTGATGTTGATCTCTCGACGTCTGTGGGGTGAGCATTTTCAGGTGAAATGGGGGGAGGGGGCTGCAGATGTTCAAATCAGGCTCTGTCAGCTGATGTCTCCTTTCACATTTTTTGTGTCCATTGCGCTGGCCCAATAAAAGCACAGCCTTCTGTCTGCAAACAGACTGGATACTGCCACATCCTCTATGGTGAAACAGGCGATGTTCAGGTGTGAGTGACCGCCACCATGGCCCTCTCGGAGTCACTTTCTGGCCGGTGTTTGCGCACTCCAAGCACCAGGCAGATATGGGCAGAGGCTGGGTGGAAGCTTGGGCGCACATCCCTCTCCTCCTCCCCGTCCACTTCTCCTGACTCCTCCTGGGGAGGGGGCCGAGCCCCTTGCCTGCTGGGGACCCAGGAGGATGGGTCTGTTCCTCTCCCTGTCCCAGCTTGCTCCTGCAAGGGGAAATGGAGGGGCAGTCATGAAGCGGAGGGGCGGGGAGCGGGGCCCTTGCCCAAGGGGTGGCAGCACAGCATCCAGGAACAGGGCAGTTTGCTGGCTGGTCAGCCCCCAAAACGCAGGCTCCTGGTGGGGGGGCTGCCATGGGCACGCCTCCACCAAAGGAGCAAGGCAGACCAGGGTGGCGTTCCAGTCTTGCTGTGGACCCAGCAGGATGGGCTCCTTGCTCCACTCCTGTCTCTTCCCATGCTGGCAGGGAGGAGATGGGTGGAAGATGAAGACTGAACTTGTCCTCCAGAGTTCTTCAACATCTGACTTAAAAATCTACACGCCTGTATACATCTTTCCAGGGTGGGTGGGAGCAGTCGCTGTGCACACATGCTGCAGTGGGCACAAAGCAGTACAAAGGTTTGTCAGTGGGAGAATGACCCTGCTGGGGTGAGGTGGCAGGGTCAGCTCCAGTTCAGTTTGCCAAGCACCAGCTGTTATTTCTGGTTTGCATGTACTCCCAGTGAAGCAAAACGGTGGCTGATCGAATCACAGATCCTGTGTGCTCTGCAAATGTTTTCCTTGTCTGATCACAGCGTATCAGTTCTGGGTTCTCTTACTCCTTGCCAGTCTGTTGGCCTGTGAAGGTTGTGATGAATGGCAAAGGGCTTGAGAGCAGAGCCTGTGCACCATCTGGCAAATACTTGCTCTGCTCACTGAGCCCTGCCCAGCCCGGCCCGGCCCTTCTCTGCAAACTTGTAGAATTCACTGAGCAGGTCAGCGAGACTGACTTGGATGAGCCTCAGCCTCTTGCCTCCACCTGGGTCTCAATCAGGGGGCTACCCTAGACATCTTCTCCAAGTGCAGCAGGTGTGTGTGTGGGGGTGCGCGCACACACATATTGGAATGGGAATGTGGAGGTGGAAAAGGCGGACAAAGTTCCTTGGATGGAAGCCCGCAGGGCCTTGAGCCACCACTGC
This sequence comes from Heloderma suspectum, assembly GCF_057233095.1. Lineage (NCBI taxonomy): Eukaryota > Metazoa > Chordata > Lepidosauria > Squamata > Helodermatidae > Heloderma > Heloderma suspectum. Next base: position 36,210,563 of record NC_139469.1, on the reverse strand, counting down.
TTCAACTTTAGTCAGAGATCTGAATCCTGCCCCTCTATTGACAACGGTGACTTTATTCCATAGATGATGGGATTATATATGATAATTACAAGTACCCATACAACAGCCAGTGTCTAGGGTGAAGCAAATGTAATAACAAACCATACATAAACTTATCATTTACAAAGGCTGAGATTTCGTTCAGTTTATGACCGATGGCAAATTTTAATTCATGCTGTCCCTTTTCCCTGGACTGTTTGCATGACGCAAGGGTGGTGAATAAGCCACAGTGCTGGTTGCATGCCACCCAATTTACCTAATTACCTCCTTCCAAACCTGACGAGGGTGGGTGGCTGGGATGGTTAACAAACCACCCAGAACCCATGGCCTATTGTAGGGTTGTGGGTGGGTTTGTTAACAACCCCAACAATTCACCCTCATAGGGTTCCCGTCCCGACAGCATGAGAAGCTGTAGGAGCATGAATTGGCAGCCTGGTGCCTGTGGGCACCATGGCCCACCGTGGCTTCTGCAGTGATCATGGGAACCACGTCACTGTCTTGGCTTTGCTGAGCCTGCATATTCATGCCACGTATTGTCCTAGTCTTACTGCTATTATAACACTTTGTTGTTGTTTATTCATTCAGTCGCTTCCGACTCTTCGTGACTTCATGGACCAGCCCACGCCAGAGCTTCCTGTCGGCCGTTGCCACCCCCAGCTCCCCCAAGGTCGAGTCCGTCACCTCCAGAATATCATCCATCCATCTTGCCCTTGTCGGCCCCTCTTCCTTTGGCCTTCCACTTTCCCTAGCATCAGCATCTTCTCTAGGGTGTCCTGTCTTCTCATTATGTGGCCAAAGTACTTCAGTTTTGCCTTTCATATCCTTCCCTCAAGTGAGCAGCCTGGCTTTATTTCCTGGAGTATGGACTGGTTTGATCTTCTTGCAGTCCAAGGCACTCTCAGAATTTTCCTCCAGCATAGGAAATTATCACTACTTTAGTGTTATAACTACCGTTATAACACTACTTTTAGTAATTCATTTATTTAGTAGATCATTTATGGGGAGGTTTCTATTATTATTTTTTCTTCAGCAGTAAAATGAATAATTGGATCTAGGTTTAAAAGTAGTCCAGTTATTCTGCTAATTGCTGCCTGAATATTTTATCAGTATTTAAGTGTACTAGAACAAGTGAAAGGTTCCAGTTTCTTTTTTGCATTTCCAACGACTGGGGTTATAACTTCCAGTTACCTTTTTAAAAATCATTATGGGGTTATATACCATTTTGACATAACCTTGAAACAGTTTTCTCTCAGATCTTCCTTCCTTCCTTCCTTCCTGTGCCGCCCAATAGCCGAAGCTCTCTGGGCAGTTCACAAAAATTGAGGGTGTTGCTTCAATTTCTAGAGGTTGTTGCTTCAGTTTTTCAAACTTAGAGGATGTTGCTTCTTCTTCTTCTTCATCATCCTCCTCATCCTCATCATCTGGTTCCATCTCACAGTGACAATCTGTGACATGTGCTGCTAGCTGGCTAACATAATGGAGTAACAGTCCAGATAGTCTTAAAATAGATCAGTCTGTATGTGCAATAGATCTTCAGGCTATTTTACAGAGCAGTGATGTCCCCAAGGCTTTATTATAAATAATCCAACAAGGATATGGGGGAAATACATGAATAGATGAAATCCAGCAAAATCGCCTATTACCCCAGTTTCATTTCTGACAATTTCATTCTGACAATCAGGTACTTTTCAGTTATGGAAGGACAATCACTTTGGTAACTGAACATTAATCTGAACTGTGAAGGAATAAGAAATAAAGGTGGGAACCTTTTTCATATCCACAATTAAACAGTTGCATAAAGAAAGGTTAAGATCAGTTACTTCAGATAGAATTAACAAAAATTGAGATTTTAAAAACAAAAAACCCCCAATATAGAAAATAATAAAAGAAACCTCCCTATAAATGATCCACAAAATAAATGAATTATGGAGGGAGCAATCCTATGGCCACTAGTCAGCGGCTAGATGGCCATAGGATATCTTGTTTTCCGGGAACCGACCTCAGAGCCTGTGCTCCGAGGTCGATTCCTGGAGAACTGACCTCCCGCCCAGTGCCTCCGAGGCAGCGTGGAACAGCCCCATCCTCTGCGCTCGCAGGAGGAGCGCAGAGCGGCTGAAAGGGGGTGTTCCGAGGGGCATTCTGGGGCGAGGAGGGCGGAAATGCCTGTATGACACATCCAATGGGTCATACAGCAGCCTCCTCCCCTGCTCAGCCCTCCTGTGGCTAGACAGCCAAGATCGGCTGTCTTGACGAAACTGCAGGGCAGGAGTGTGGAGGGAATTCTCCTGCCCTGCACTGGATAGGTGGTCGCCTCCGAGTTCAGAGTTCTGCATAGGATTGTGCCCTAAAAGTAGTATTGTAATAGTAGTAAGAGTGGGAGAATTAGTGGCATGAATATGCACGCTCAGCAACGTCAACACAGTGTCTTGGTTCACATGATTACCGCAGCCCATTGTGGCTTCTTTAGCTGATATTTGGCCAAAAGGGGGCAAATTTAACAAAGATCATTTTTACATGACCTCTTTGTTCTTTCTGAACAATTTCCCATACTTATTTTTGAGGAGTTTACTTTCTTCTTTTGATAAATATATCCCTTAATAGTGTATGGTGTGTGTAGTAACAAAGGTGTTTCTCTGTGTGTTGTTTTGATTTGGTCTTCAGTTTTGTTGATTTCTGTCTTCTCTTTAAGTCCAGGCAATTTAGAGTAAACCAACAGTATATTTTCTAATTCTCACAAAAAGCAGAGGCTGCTCCATAAGAAAAAACAAACACCCCCTGAGACAGCCAATGCCTTTCTTAAGACCAGCCAAAATGTCACAAAACACTGAGCAAGCTATCAAGTTCTCCAGAACTCTTCATCAGGCTGGACGATAAGCATATGACATAGGAAGCTGCCTTATACGGAGTCAGAGCGCTGGTCCATTTAGCCCAGTATTGTTGACACTGACTAGAAGCAATGGCTCTCTGGGATGAGAGGCAGGATACTTTCCTAGCACTACCTGGGGATGCTGGGAATTGAACCTGAGACCTTGGCCATACAAAGCAGGTGCTCTATCACTGAGCTATGGCCTTACAAAGAAGGGTGGGCAGGGAGAGGCTGGCTTGATGTTGTCAGCCGCAAAGTTCACATTTAGTCACCGTCCTAAGGTGGTGTGTACCAGGAGATGGAGGTTTCACAGCACAATCCTATACATGTCTGCGCAGAAGTAAGTCCCATTGAGTTCAATGGGGCTTACTTCTAGGCAGGTGGGTATAGGATTGCAGCCTTAATTGGATTAGGCTCTACTAGATATGCTGGGGGGGATCTACACTACAGGCCCTTTCAGGGGCAAGGCAGCACCATGCCAGTATTTTTGAAATGCAGCTGTTGCTGTGGGGGAACATGCTAATGAATTCAGTGCTGTATCCACTGTGTCTATAATGTGATTGAGCGTCACAGGCAAATGCAGTTGTGGGAGAAGGAGGAGTTAGAAAGGTCATGGCTGTTCTAAAATTTGTGATTGTAGCACAAGTGCATGACGCAAGTCTCAGTGTGTTGCTGCAGTTGCAGGGGAAATGGCTATTTCTCTTTCTTTCTCCACTGATAGCATGCATGCCTTCAATGGTGCACAGCAACAGAGTTTAAAAACAAATTGGGTGGTAATACACAGCTCCACTCCTATAAGTGCACAGTCAAAAGTAATCGCAAAAAAACCACAATGAGGGAGGAGACAAATGTGGGGTGGGGAACAGGGCGATCAGGGTGCTGCTGCCTCTCCCTGCCTGGGCAGATGCCATCGGGGAGGAACATAAGAACATCCGAAGAGCCCTGCTGGATCAGACCAAGGCTCCATCTAGTCCAGCGTTCTGTTCACACAGTGGCTGACCAGCTGTCGACCAGGAACCCGCAAGCAGGACATGAGTGCAACAGCGCCCTCCCACCCATGTTCCCCAGCAACTGGTGTACATGGGCTGACTGCCTCTGGTATTGGAGGTAGCACATAGCCGTCAGAACTAGGAGCCACTGATAGCCTTTTCCTCCAGGAATTTGTCCAACCCCCTTTTAAAGCCATCCAAACTGGTGGCCATCACTACTTCCTGTGCTAGTGAGTTCCATAGTTGTTCTCTGCGCTGTGTGAAGAAGCCCTTCTTTTTGCCTGTCTGAATCTCCCACCAGTCAGCTTCATAGGAGGACCCCATTGGGTTCTAGTATTTTGAGAGAGGGAGAAAGAGGTCTCCCTCTCCATACTCTGCACACCAGGCAGGATGTCTCCCCTCACCCTCCCTTTTCCCAAGCGAAACAAGCCCAGCTCTTTCAACCCGCTCTCGTAGGGGAGCTGCTCCAGCCCCGGGATCGGTTCCGTTGCCCTCTTCGGCACCTTTTCCGGCTCTACAATACCCTTTCCTAGGTGTGGCGGCCAGAGCTGGGCACAGCGCGGCCGCACCATGGGGTTGCCGCGCGGAGTCTGGCCTCGGCAGGTGTAGTCTCCGTTCCTTCGCTTGTTGCGCCGCCCCTGGAGTTTGCCCCTTCGCAGCGGCGCACGCTGGGCTGGCCTCGGCGCTGAGCTGTCCGCCGCTCCCCCAGGCGCAGATCCCCTCGGGCTGCCCTCGAGGGTGGGCGTGCTTGCCCCGGACCAGGCCGCGCCCTCGGGCTGCCCTCGCGCTCCCTCGCCGCCGCCGCCCCCGGCCACCTGGCGAGGGGCCCCTCCTCGCCCCCTCGCAGGCTTCCTGCATTTTTTCCTCCCCGCGCATCCCATTACAGTCAGCGCGAGAAAAGGGCGGGGAGCAGGACGGGGCGGCGGGGGCTCCGCGGCCGCGCCTGCAGTTAAGCGTCCCCATGCCACGAGGGCCGGCGCCGGCCTTGCAGCGCCGGGAAACTGCGCGGTCGGAGCCCCCCCGCCGCAGGAGTTCGGGGACCACCGAGGGCGAAGGAGCGACGGGGGGGCTGTGCGCCCCGCCCGTGAGCCGCGGGTTACAGCGCCGGGAGAGGCGCGGGCGCAGGGCGCGCGGCGGTCTCCGCCGCCAGCAGCCGCGCTCCGAGCGGGGCGCTGGGCGCTGCGTGCCCCAGCTGCTGGCGCGGGGCCCGAGCTCGCGCTCGGAGCCGCTGTGCCGCCTGCGAGAGCGAAACCGGCCGCCCTGGCGGCAGCGGCGCGGAGCCCCCGCGGGAGGAGCGCGCGGGGCGGGCGGCGGCAGAGGGGCCCCGCGGCCCAGGCGCCCGCGTGCTGGAGCTTCCCGCTCGTGCTGCCGCGGGCTGCGCCTCCGGGAGGCGCCTCCGCCCTGTGGGGCGGGAGGCGGCGGGGCGAACGCGGGGACGGCCAAGCGGGGAGAGCGGGACGGCGGGGCCTCCGCGGGAGCCCGGAGGGCCGCCCGCGCGCCGCTGCCTGGCGCGGGCCCCGCGCGCCTCCCCGCTTCGGGAGTTCCGCCGCGGGGTGGAAAGGCCCGAAGCAGGCGCCCTGGCCTTGCGGGGAGGGCGAGGCGCGCCTTCTCGGGCCTGCGCGGCCCACGCAAGCTGTGCCGCGGCCCTCCGCTGGCAGGACGAAATGTACCGATGGTATCTCGAGGACGCAAGAATTTGAAAAGATCACCGAGGCCTGTCGCTGCCAGGCAGCGCTGGCCTCTGCGGAGCCTTCCGCCAGGCCCGGGAAAAGAGGCCTGGGCGGAGGGGCGCCTCTTCCTGCTCCGCCTGGGCCCTTCAGCATCCCCCGGGGCCAGCGGCGGGCGAGCCAGCCGCCCTGGTGCTCCCCGAGGCGCTCCTTTTCCCGCCCGGGGCGCGGTCGGCGCCTTCTCGCTCCCAAGCGCAAGCCTGAGGGGCGTTGAGCGGGGAAGGCGGGCCTTCCCCAACCGGTGACAGGCGCGCTCCTCCACGCGCGCTCAGGAACGCGCGGTTTCCCCCATTGACTGAAGCGTGAACACGTGACCTTTTTGGAAAATGCGCGATTTAAAGCGTGCTTTTAAAAAAAATGAATTTTGCAAACATGATCGATCGCAAGCTCAAGAATGTACAAGGTTTTCCTGAAAATCGCACCCTCACGTTCAGGGTTGCAAGCAGGGCATTTTCATTCCTTTTTCGAATGTGAATGAAATTTCCATACATCCCTACTCGAGGTCACCTCAAGAGTTTTAGAATTATCGTGAGGTGCCCAAAATATTGCTCTGCAGCAGTGTTATGTTCGTGCAGCATTACACGTAACTGCCATGATTGAGAAGGTGCAATCCACGCGTGTGCCAACTGGGCGATGTGCACCAAGTGTTTATGTAGCCTGCTGTGTGAAGGGGGCAGCCTGCGTCCAGCAGCATGGCCGCACGTGCGCCGGTCTGCACATGAGGCCAATGAGCAGCTAGGCGCTGTCTGCAGCTTGCTTGTCAGGCCTCCTGGACACAGCTATTGCATTGTGGCCCTTTTCTTTGTGTATGCCGGATGGTGCCATTTCATTATTTCATATGTCAGCTGCTGTTTCATAAGTGGCAGCAGTTTGGAGACCGTCTGCATTCTCAGGCACTTCTCCATATGTTTGTGGTTCAGGCAGCAGCGGCGGCAGCAGCAGCGCCTGCTTGCAGGAGGAGGGTTCTCAGGAACACTCAGACAAGTGACAGGATGGCAGCGTCAGGAGGGGCTCCGCGACTGCTCCGTCCAGCGCTCCCTCTGGCTTGCGTCCAGCTCTGCTGGCCTGGTGACACGGCCTCTGCTTTGTGCCAGTGTCGGAGGCCCTCTGGGTGGCTCTGCTCAAACGTTGGTTCTCCAGATGCTGCTTTGGCTCTTGCTGCCCAAACTCTCTGGGCAAAAGTTGTTGGTGACACTTTCAAGGTGAAATGATTTCCTGTGGCAGGAGCCTTGACAGGTGACAGTCTGCTTCATTCGGTGCATGAACTGGTGGGGATGGGAGGACATAGATTTGGGGGGGGGGGGTCAAGCTCGGTCCTAAAGAGAAGAGGAATGCAAAGGCCCTCTCTGGACAGCCAAGGAGTGAAATGGACGATCCTGGTATACTCTGAGTTCCTTTGGTGCCTGAGCTGGAAAATCCAAATGGTACCCCACCCTCCCATCTGTGAACATGTGGGCACAATCCACCAGGGACTGAACCATTTGAAAGAGGCTGGCCAGGAGAAAATGCTGGTGGATTGTGCCCCTCAGGTCAGACCCATCTGTGTCCCTCTTGGCTACCCTTAATCTATCCCTTTGCCTCAGGGCAGGGTCTGAGCTGGCTGGTGCTTCACAGCACAAACCCTAAACAGTTGCTATAGCACTAGAAGGAAGATGACAACTCTTTGTGTGAGGAAACAAGAGATTCTGTTCCTTATTCAACCCCCTGAAAAATGGTGTACAATCATGTTGCCGAATTCCAGTTTTCATTCCAGCTCTCCCTGTTTTTGCCCTTTCATCTTTCTGGAACAGACTCCCAGATGACCCTGAAGAAGTTCTTTGTGAGGGCTCTCCATCGCCTCCGGAAGGGCCCGGGCTACACCTACCAGGAGCTGCTGGTCTGGTACTGTGACAACACCAACACGCACGGGCCAAAGCGCATCATCCGAGAGGGTCCCAAGAAGAAGGTCATTTGGTTCTTCCTGACTCTGCTCTTCGCCTCCCTGGTCTTTTGGCAGTGGGGGATTCTCATCAACACATACCTGGCCTACAACATCACAGCCTCCCTGGCCATTGGCTTCAAGACCATGACGTTCCCTGCGGTCACCATCTGCAACGCAAGCCCCTTCCGGTGAGTTCCCTTGGGATGGATCCAGACCAGATGTCTTGGCCGTTGCCGCGAGTTGGGCACCCAGTGTCACTGCCTCAACGAGAATGGGATGGCCTCCAAAGCCCACTGGACCACCTAGATCAGGGGTGGGCAACTGGGGGGAAGTCCAGGGGCCATTTTGCTGCTCCCCCATGCTGGTGCCTCACAGAATTCCCATGTCCAACAGCAGCACAAAAAAAGACCTATTCACCACTCCGTGCCAGTAAAGGGAGGGCTTTCTTTGCTGCCATGAAGCCCAGCGACGTAGCAGTGGGGCCAGCAGGGGCTGTGTGCAGCCCGTGGCCCCCTGTTGCCCGCAAACACCCATCTAGGTGTTCGCCGTTTGCCTGGTGAGCGCTGGCCAAAGCGGGTGAAGGGATGCCTCTTCCTGCCCTGAGCTTGGCAACATCAAGAGCCACTGCAGCACCTGAAGCCGCCTCCTCTGGGCAGTCTGGATGACATGTTTTGTCTCCCGTGGATTGCAAGGGATGTTGCAGAACAGACGTCACATTCTTAGGAGTCTTGTACAAAAATGGTCTTGACCCTCCTGCTCCCAAAGCAAAAACTCCAGGGCCACTTACACCATCAGTTGTTTTGCAGGACATGTCTCCAGTTGTGTTGGAATTAATGATAATTTCCAGTTGAAATTATCATTTCAATTTCTTTCTTAAAAAAAAAAGTCTCAAGGCAACTTTACAATAGAATCTAGACATAAAAAATTTAAAGCAGCTATAACCAGGAGAGGCTGTGCAAGTCCTGGATCAGTGCCTAGACTCGGTAATGGGCTGGATGAGGGCCAATAAACTGAAGCTGAATCTTGGCAAGACGGAAGCCCTGTGGGTGAGCGGTTCCCAGGTCTGGGAGATAGGCTCATTGCCTGTTCTGGACGGGGTTGGATGCCCGCTGAAAGATCAGGTCCGTAGTCTGGGGGTACTCCTGGATCCATCACTGTTGCTGGAGGCCCAAGTGACTGCAGTGGCTCGGAGTGCCTTTTCCCAGTTTTGGCTGGTTCGCCAACTACAGCCTCTCCTAGATGGGGATTACTGCCAAATGCTCCATGTGGGGCTACGCTTGAGGCTGGTCCAGAAGCGGGAGCTAGTGCAGAATGCAGCAGCTTGGCTGTTGTCAGGAGCTGCCCCTTTCAGCATGTAACTCCTTTGCTGAGGGGACTACACTGGCTGCCCATTCACTACCGGGCCAGGTTTAAGGTTTTAGTACTAGTGTACAAAGCCCTAAACAACTTGGGACCAGGATACCTGAGAGCCTTCTCTCTTACCAGCCTGCTCAGTCACTGAGTTCATCGGAGGGCTTGCTCCTGGTGGTTCCACGTGGACCTATGGCCTGGTTAGAGTCTACCTGGAAAAGAGCCTTCAGTGTGGTGGCCCCCTTCCTGTGGAACTGGAACTCCCTGCCTTTGGAGGTCAGGCAGGCACCAGCATTGGGTTCCTTCTGGCGCCTCCTGAAGATACTGTTATTTCAAGAGGCCTTCCTTTATTAAATTCGGCCTTATTGGGACTTGTCTTTTAAAAAACGTTTTAGCTGTTTTAACATGCTGTTTTATTCTTTTATCTTCGCTGTTCATTGCTCCGAAATCTTTTGATATGGAGCAGTATATAAATATTGTAAACAAATAAATAAACCAGCATCCATTGAAATGCAATCAGTTTTCAGCAGTGATGAGGAAATGCCCTCCGCATTTACTCAAGGGCACTCTTGTTGACCTTTACTTTGCAGATTCAGGGCCCCATCTACATGGGGCTCTTACTCTGGTTCTACTCCACCCCCAAGATGATCATGTCCGATGACCCATGCCCCTCCCCATAGCTAGTGTGGCATTTCTTCCCCTAAATCTGGGAGGTTTTTTAAAACTAATGTTGTGATGGATTTTCCTATCAAAGCAGCTTCAGTGCAGTTTGGGAGATTGTGTGACCTCAGCTGGCTTTGGTGTGGGCTTGTGGAAGCGGCACTGATTGGCGGAAGGGAAAGTAGCGGGGGTGGGGGGAGAGCAGAGAGGTAAACATGTCTACCCAGAAGTAATTCATTGTCTTCAGTTCTGCTTTGCTGAGTACAGGAGCAGCCCTGCCGCTTTGCAACTGTGCTGTTGTGAATGCTGGCTCAGTCGGTGCCTCTCACTTTAAATAGTCATTGAGCTTGGGAGTGGAGATGGGAGCCAGCCTTGCGGTATTGAAACTATGCAGCTGCGAAGGAGCACAGCTGAGAAACGGTGGATGCCTGTTGATTCGAAGCTGCACAACTAAGAAAGGGGGGATGCAAGGGCGGATGATTTTCATGAACATGTACTCGAAGCACTTCATTGAGCATGTATTTGTGGTGGGGGGGTGGGGAGCCTGTGGACTGGGCAGTTAATATACATCAAAGATGATGTGCCAGTCGCTCTTCCTCCTCACGGGCCCCATGCTCTCTGCTCTCAGTGCCTCTTGCACTCCCGCTCATTCTGCTTAGTCTCCAGGCGGCGGTAGCTGCCTGCTCACCTCATAAATGTGTGTGCGCGTGCATGCAAGGTATGTGGGGCTTCTCATGAACATCTACTCATAAGCAAGTCCTCCATTGCACTTTGTTGACCATGCAAGGGAGGGGGAGCAAGCCTCCGCTCATTGGCTGCCCCACACCTACACAGTTGCTGATGTTAATTTCTACTTGCGGGACTCGCCCGCCCCACCCCAACTAATGTGGCTTCAGTTCCCATAAAAACCGGAAAAGAGGAGGAACGCGGCACTGTGTGTACTGTAGAAAAGGCTGATTTGATTCTGTGAAAATGCAGGTTTTGCCCAAATCGCTTCACAAAGCGTTTCTGTTTAGATTGGCCCCAAGAAAATGAGGGTTCTGGCAAGGGGAGGGGACTGCTTCGGAGGGCAGCTTGTGCGAGCACCACAGCAGGCAGCAGAGGGCAAGATGGCCCCAGCCTGGCAGGAAGTTCTCACTGGGCCTTGCCGAGGGCTCCGGCGTCTCCATTTCCATGAGGCTCGAGCTGAAGGCCCTCTGGCTGGGCTGGGCTGGGCCCTGTCTCCTCCCTTGGTCCTGCCGAGCTCCACCGGGCTCTCCCAGGTGTGGGCCCAGGTGGCTTTGGCAGCCCAGGGCACCCGTGCCGTTGTCTGGCTGGTTGCCTTTCAGCTACCCGAAGGTGAAGCCCTTCTTGAAAGACTTGGATGACCTCATTGAGGCAGCCCTCCGGCAGATCCTGCAGCCTGGCGGTGAGGATGGGGCTGGGTCTCTCCCGGCAAACGCCAGTGGGGAGCTGAACCTGCGACTGTGGAACCAGATCCCCTTGGTGGTGATCGACGAGAGCGACGAGGCGCACCCGGTTGTCCTGGACATCCTCGGGAACAGCTCCATCAGCTCTGGTGGGCACCACAACTACTCCTCTTTTGCTGCCCCAGAAGGAAGGAGATACAAGCTGGCCCTGAAGCTGGTAAGATGGCTGCTGGGGTGGGGGGCACTCTGCCAAGCAAAGCCCCCTTGCCTCGGCTCCTGCCCAGGCCTGTGGCCCTTGTCCCAGCCCCACCATGGTGCTCACCAGAGCCCAGCATGTGCACGGGCCCGTGTGGGGAGAAGTCAGTTTTGCCCCCGGCCCCATAAGGCCTCTGGGCAGCCCTGCTGGTCAGGGGGCTCTAATGGGCCTCACTGAGGGACTTACAAGAAGGCCTTTGTGAAGGGGAGGGGAGGGCAAAGCTGCTTCCGGGAGAGTGAATCCTGGACATCGGAAACTGTCCTCCATTTGAACATCAGAACTGCCTTGCTGGATGAGACCGAGGGGCTCCACCGAGCCCAGCAGCCTGTTTCCAGGCCTCCAGTTGCAAGCAGATGCCCCGGTGGGAAGCCACAGGCAGGCTGTGACGCTGGCAGAGGTCCCCTGGGTCTTGCCTCTGGCACCTGCTCGTCCACTGCCCTTGATCATGGTGGTCCCATGAGGCGACCCCGGCTAAGAGCTCTTGGGCCTCTTTGCCCCCCCTTGGCCGCTCTCTGGCTGTGTCCTCAGTGCACTGACAACGGCTCCCGCTGCACCTACCGGAACTTCACCAGTGCGGCCCAGGCGGTGACCGAGTGGTACGTCCTGCAGTCCACCAGCATCTTGTCTCGACTGTCGGTCAGCAAAAGGATCGAGATGGGCTACCAGGCACAGGACATGATCCTGGCCTGCCTGTACGGGGTGGAGCCGTGCAATTACAGGTGTGTACACAGGAGGACCCCTGTCAAGTTCAGCCCAAAGGGCAGAGAGTCCTCACACGTTGCATGCGCTAAGCCGGGGGGCTGCATGTTGGGGCATGTGCTTGTAAGATACTTCAGCAGCTCCCACCGTCACTTGCCGTTTCTGGCTGGGGATGATGGGAGTTGTCGTCAACACCTCTGGTGAGCTCCAGGCTGGGGAAGGCTGACCTACCAACTGCATCCTGAGAAACCTTTTTGTCTCCATTTCTGCGTGGGAAATATTGGCACATATGCAGGATTGGCATCAGCTTGATTCTGTGTTGGGAAAGGGGATGCACAGAAATCTGCAGGGGTGCGCGAGTTAGATGTGTGACAGGAAATGGCTGCAGTTCACCACTCCAGGCCTCCTCCTCATGTTTCAGGTCTACAGAGAATGCTGCATCGTCCCTCTCGCTGCCCGGGCCAAGCTGGGCTCCATGTGCAGTTAATCCACAGCCATTCTCCACTTCGGGGGAGGTGGCTGCAGGGGGCGGGGGCGTGCCTGCCTGCTCCCCCCTTCCCCAAGCTCTTTTTGACTGGCACTGATGACTTGATGTAATTTAATTAAATTTCTGGCTTAGCCTAGCCCCAGGGTTTGGGGTGGATTACACTCTGAAAAATAACATTCAGCTGACTACAGTCGGATTAAAATAGACCTTAAATCCCAGGTCCTGAGAAGTTTAAGCCTGTCTGACAAAGGCCAGAACAAAGAATGAGGCAGGTTTGCAGTTTGCCTGAAAGGAATGTGAGTGCTGGTCAGTTTCCAGGGCAAGGGACGGGGAGTGTCTGCCACTAACTCATCTTGTGATGGACACAGGTTTTGTCCAAAATTTCACCAGCTGTGTCAGCCCCACCCAGCAGGAAAAGCAATATGTCCCTCTGGGAGAGTTTGCCCAACATGACAACTCCCCCTGGTGAATAAGCCATGCAGTGTGGGATGTCTGTGGAACAACCCACGGTGCGCCCGACAGACGATCGGCCTTGCCGTGGGCTGTTCTCCTCCTCCTCCCTCGTCCGTCCTCCAGCACGTATCCCAGGGGACTTGGCAGCAGATCTTCCCCACTCTGATCACAACCCCAAGTCTCCAGGCAGGTCTTTCTAACAGGGATCGACACACCTTCTTTCTGCTCCCACGTGCACTAGCCACGGCAACCTTTGGCAGCCCCTTTGACAACTTTCTGGAGACTTGGGCAGGTGTGGCTGCGAAGCAGGGCACCCTCAAGGGCCAGGGCGGCACTGAATGCCCCGAGGATCGCCTTGCGAAGGGGGTGATCTTGACCCCCTTTCCCCCCTCTATCAACTGTCACAGGTGTCAGATGAGCCTGTATAGTCTCGTCTTGTCAGTTACCTTGTACATTTGACAGCTGAAACATGCAAAGCAACAGATAAGTCCAGCCTATACATTTTTGAGGGTCAGAATTACACAAGTCTGAAAACCTGACCAATTTTTTAAAAAAAAATTACAGACATTTGCACATTCCCAGGGCTGAAAAAGTAAAAAAATAAAATAAAAAATCAGCCCCATTTGCGCAAATGTTGGGTCTGAACAAATTTTTTTTTAAAAGAGGTTGGCAAACGAATGAGACCCCTCCAAGGTGCACTTGGGCATTGGTGGAGGGGCTGTCACTGCAGCACAGGCGAGATCACCGATGTCCAGAACCCACAGCGGGGTGGCAGTGCCAGTTTCAGATGACATGCCAGCCCATCATGGGTTGAACAACCCCTAAAACAAGTCATGGGTTGTATGGGTGGCTTGTTGCCCAACAAGCCACCTTGTGTGAATCTGGACTGCTTCCCACAACACAACTACCCACCGCGGCTTGTTTCAGACAACAACCTACGGTGGGTTGTTGTGTTGTGCAAACCCGGTCAGTGGCTGAGTTCAGATGACTCACTAAGCCATGGTGGGTAAATTCCAGGAGTGACTCATGAGGGGTTAGCTTGTTGGAGGGTGGTCCCCACCCACAATGGGTTAATTACCCCTACTAGGCCACCCTTGTGACCCACACTCTGCAGAAGGGGTAAAGGGCCCCACAGTGGCTTACAGTGCTGTCCGGCAAGCATGCATGAGTAACAGGGACCTGCCATGAAGCCGCATGCCTAGAGCAGCCGAAAATGCTGCCGCCACTCAGCTCAACAGATCTCTGTGGCCAAGATCTGCTTAGCAACAAATGCAGCGGCCGCTGGGAATGCTTTTCTGCCACGGAGGCCGCTGGGATGCAATGCTGCTGGGCCTGGAGGACCCTGGCAGGGGTGTGCTTCGGGATAAGCAAGTGAGCCGGGCTGTGCAGCATGGTTGCACGGCTGTGTGTCGGGAGGGCGGCCCGTTCTTTCGGTAACCCTCTCCGCAGAGTGGGCACCGAACCACCATGGGTTAATGTTACATGTGAACAGGCCCAGTGTCTAATCACCTACTGGTCAAAAAGCTTGAGCCTTCAAGTTAGGCAGAAGTCTTCTTCAGACATAGTGTTCAAAGCACACATCATAATAAAAGTATGATGTCAACATGGTACGGCTGTGTTCTTCAGTATGGCTGTTGTAACTAGAATGGTGTCAACTGGGCTATGAAGCCCCTGGAACACTCCAAAAGCATGAGACAAGCGCCAAGTATGATCAACAGTCTGGTCTTGCTTTGAGCACTGAATTGCCGGTGCCTGCAGAAGAGCTCTGTATAACTACAGAGCTTGCTGCCTGCAGCTTGAACACATGCAGTCCTATCCAATAATTGCCTGGCTTGTTCTAAACATGGCTAGTAAAGGGCTTTTCTGCTGCTGACTCACCCCGTCCAGTACACTGCAGTGAATTATCAGTCAGCAAACACTGGGCTATTTAATTAGACTGGGAACAGATTGGTTATCACCGCTCCAGGCTAAGCAGTGACCTCAGCTTGCCGCACCCGTGTTCTCCTGGCTACATGCCAAATTTCTGAAGCCCAAGAAAGAGCCGTACTAATGTTGTGTTCCAGTGAGCCGGAATGAGAGGTGCCTCCTTCCTCCTGCCGGCTGCTTCATCGGACTTCTCACATTGGCTGTGGCTGCAGCAATGGTAGCCTGGGTGCCCGTCCCGCTCAGAGGCGTGCAGGGAGGACTGGGGCTGCCCCAGCATGGCCCGCAGCCACATGCCCAGATCCAGGTGTCTCCTACAAAGACAGGTGCTGGGTTTGTGCTTGCCACGAAGTCACAGCCTCTGCCTTCCCCCTTCACCTCACATGTCTGAGGCCTGCCTATGGATTGTGGTGATGGAAAGGCGAAAGTAGCCCCTTCCCTCCCTCCTCCCCCCCTTCTTCATGGCTTAGGCCTAGCACTGAATGGGTTCTGGTCAAAGCCCTGCGCTGGTACAGAGCCCTAGCATTGGAGGGGGGGCCATTGGGCCATCTCCACTAAGCCCCTGCTCAAAGCAGGAAATCCAGAGCGAGGGCATCCCTGTAGATGCCTGTCCAGCCCCCTGCTTGAGGACTTCCAGCGAGGCAGACTCACCCAGCACCCCTGGGAATGGGTTCCCTTCTGGAGCTGCTCTCACCGTTTGAGCAATATCTCCCCTCCTGTAACGTGAGCCCCTTAGATCTAGTCATATCCTCTGGGGTCATGCTAGCCTGTCCCTCCCTCCTCGACCTTCTCTTCCCCAGGCTAAAGAGACCCAGTTCTTCATAGGACGTGTTTTCTGTACTGCATTTCTCTGAACCTGTTCCAATTTGTCTATATTCTTCTGAAAGTGCAGCACCCAGAAGTGGAGACAGGATTCCAGGAGAAATCTGACAAGTGGAGAAAAAAGTGCAACATTTACCTCCACGACATAGAAACTGGCTCTGTTAATGCAGCCTAATATCGCATTATCTTTTCTCGATTGCCTACCCATCCCCCACACCTCCTCTGCTGCTTTGCATGATTCTGGCTGTATTTGACATTGATTGATTGCACTTCTATGCCACCCAATGGCTGAAGCACAACAATTACAACCATAAAAACCACCTTCCTTTCAGGGCGGTGGGGGCGGTGACATTTAGTTCGGAGGAAAGTCAAATGTCACCCACACATATTCCTGACCTTTCTTCTGCTCCAATTTTCTCTCCTGTGTGCAATCTGCTTTTGGCTGCAATAGCCTCCCAGCACCACGCCTCACGTATTCTGTTTGCAAGGCCCAGAAGTCCAGTGAGCAGCTGAGATAGCCTCAGGTGCATGTTCCTTGTGATGTCCTCCACACCTTCTGCGTCTGATTCTCTGAAAGAGGCAGCAAAGGGCTGGTCCCTGCCAGTTGGCTGCCTGCTAGCATCTCCTGCAGCAGCTACCTTCCGCCTTCATCAGGCACGGCAACCCTTCCTTCTTTTAACAACTGGCACCTGGGGCATCTCTGTCTAGAAGACTGTTTTTCTTAGAATGAGCCTGGGCCCTACTGGAGGTGCGGTTCTTTGGCTGCAGAAATGGTGATGGATGCCAGGACAGTTGGGAAACTGAGGCTGTCGCAAGAGATTGCCTCCCAGCATGTGCAGAGCCCCTTTCCCTTGCCAGTGATGCAACCACCAGCAGCCCCTGTTCTTCTGGACACCTATCACTAGTGCATTGGCCAGCGAGGAGAAGGAGCCCCCTTCTGCACACCTTCAATAAGGTTGCAGTTAATATTGCTCTTCGGGATGTTTTGCTGGGACAACTTTTGCTTATGCCACATTTTGGGTCTGACTGGCCTGTGAGCTTGGGGCTTTCTGTCTTCCCCTGTAGTGTGTAGCTTGACTCATTGGCTTGAGTCATCTGGAGCTCCCATATGTGCCTTTCTCAAGTGTTCCTAGTGTCTGCTTGTGGCACAGACTGTGTGTTGGTCTGATGGAGCGTTGGCTGGTCCCTACCAGCTCTGATTCTATCCTGCCGGCTCTTAGCACTTGATAAATACAGACAGTTAACTAGGCCCCTGAATGCTGCAGGTCTGGAGCTTTAGCAGTGGAAGGCCCAGGCCAAAACTCCCCTGTGCTGCACGCCACGACGCCTCAGCCCTAAGGCGTCTGGACAGGTACGAATGCTTTCAAAACCAGTTTTGTACACAGAAGATGCGCTAAAGAAGCGCTAGGAGGTTGTTAGTGTTGACTGTGTGTGACGGAGTGGCGATGAGCTTTCTCTAGAAGGACTAGCAAGTGCTCATCCAACCAGCCCCCCCCCCCCCATTTTGCTCCCTCTGAGGATCACCTTGATCACCTTGGCTTTTTTCAGAAACTTCACCCACCTCTACCACCCGGACCACGGCAACTGCTACGTCTTCAACTGGGGCATGGACAAGAAACTGCTCATCTCCTCCAATCCTGGGGCAGAGTTTGGTGGGTACCCTGGAATCACGGAAGAGCCAAAGAGGATGAAGGAGATGAACTGAGGCCTGGCTTTGCACGCGGGTCTGTCTGCCAGGCAGAGCGAGGCCCCGGCCGGGGGCGGGGGTGGGTGGGGCTGGGCAGCAGCAGCCCAGAGCCAGCCAGCCAGCCACAGTGCTGTGTGTGCCCTGCAGCCTGCCCGCCCCCCGGAGCCAGCCTGCTGTCCTCGCATGCGGCAGGTGCTGCTGGCCTGTCTCTTGTGTAAAACGAGATGCGGCTGCCAGTTCAGTTCCGTACATGGCGCGGGGAGGGGCCCCCCGTTGCCCTCTGCCTCAGACAGCGAAGTGCCGTGGGCCGGCTCGCTTCCTCTTCTGGCTGTGGGTGTGAGAGACACACATGCACACACTGGAGTCCGACGGGGCCACTGTGAAACCTTGTTTATCATCTACAGCTGAAGAGAATCTGGCGGGGAAAGCGCCGGTCAGGCTGGGCACTGCTTCTCTCAGTGTAGCTGCAGAGCTCGCTGCCTGTGGCATGAGGGTGAGCTGTCCAGCCCTTGGGCTTCCCCAAGGCACCTGGCTGGCTGCTGCGGGAACAGAGTGCTGGGCGAGGGAGGCCTTTGGCCTGAGGCAGCACCATTCTTCATGCGTGCTTGTGACCTGCCACCCACAGAGATCGGAAGAGAATGTGACACACTCTTTTTCCCTGCTCCCCTCCAGGGCATATTAAACTAAGCCAGGGGTCCCCAGGCTTTTTGGGCCTGTGGACATTCGAGAAACTGTCATAGGTACCACCACAAAATGGCTGCCATGGGGGCATGGCTAGTTACAAAGGACAAGTAGCTTGCCCAAGAAACCGAGGTCAAGGCAGAGGAACATCGGAAGCTGCCTTAGACCAAGTTGGACCCTTGGTTCCTCTAGCCCAGTATTGTTGATGCTCACTGGCAGCAGCGGCTCTCCGGGGTTTCAGGCAGGAGTCCTTCCTGGCCCTACCTGGAGATGCCGGGGGTTGACCTGGGGGCCTTCTGCATGCCAAGCAGGGGCCCCACCACTGAGCCTCAGCCCCTCCCTAACCAGCTAACCAAAGATTGGGTCTCAACCCCAAATTCCAAAGCACATATTTGATCCCATAAAGAACAACAAAATGTCCTTTTCCTAGAAGGCAAGCTGGGTCCAGACACCCCCCCGCCCCGCTTTCTCACCAGGATCATCCGTCAAAAGCACACACTGACTGAAGGTTTTGCGCCCATAGGACTGAAGCTCATCCTGGACATCAGCCAAAAGGACTACATCCCGTACCTCACCTCAACTGCCGGGGCCCGGCTGATGCTGCACGAGCAGAAGAGCTTCCCTTTCCTGAAGGACCAGGGCATCTATGCCATGTCTGGGACCGAGACATCCGTTGGCGTTCTGGTGGTACGCGGAGTGTTCCAATTGGGTGGAGAATGGGGGCCATGCCGCGTGAACCACTTCCTGCCATGACATCCAGGAGACCACTTGTGGGGAGCTGGGACACTGTTTGTGGAAGGCTCAGATGCCAAATCTTGGCTGAACAGCCGCAGCTTGAAGCCAAGCTCTCCAGCAAGAAATAGGGGAAGGGCACCTATTTGTCTGCACCTAAAATGCTGCCCCCCCAAGAACTGTGATGGGGGCGGGAGTTGTGTGTGTGGGGTGTTCTTACTGTCAAGCAGACTCTTATTGCTGTGGGTTTGTAGGTCTTCAAACAAGCCTGTTGGTGTTTCTGGTCTAATACTTTGATGGCATGCAGTAAATGGAGCGTTTATGCATCACTTAATTTTAGAGCAGCGTAGTTGCCGTTCAGGGATGTGGTGCATCCTTTGTGGGATGACAGCAGAGAGAGAATTGTGACCAACTGCCGTAGCATTTGTTCATGCCTCTGGATCTCTCTCTCTCTCTCTCTCTAGGATGAACTGGAGCGGATGGGCAATCCCTACAGTGACTGCACAGCAAATGGGTCAGACATACCTGTCCAGAATCTGTATGAAGACTACCTGGCTCTGCAGGTAATGGGACCCTCCCCCCTGCAGTCTGCATGCCTGCTTTTGCGGCTGTTTCCCTCTGAAACAGCCTCGGTGCTGCCCAACTGCCCGAGGAAGGGCTGCTCTGGACAGGAGGACTCAGGATGTCCCTCCAAACCGTCTCACAAGTTTTGTGAATGCACGAGCGGGGAGGGCTCTTGCCAGCTGGCCAGCCCCCCCCCCCCCCGCAGCACATGTGCTGATTGCATGGGGGGGCCCTGTGCGGTGCGCTCCTGGGGCTCTTCTGATCTGGCTGGGCGGGCGGAGGAGCCCTGTGTGACGTAGCCCCGCACACCTGCCCCCGCAACGTTGACAGTGAAGGTGCAGCTGCTGGGAGGGGGCGCAGCCCGTGGGTGGTGGGATTCACCCCCACCCCTCCCCTCCCCTGAACAGATGGGGGGGATGGGGTGACACCCCAATCACATGTGGATACCTGAAGCACATACCAGTTGTGCCCCTGAACATGTGCAGATCTCTAAATCTGATATGGGGCCTTTGTGCATCGCTCTCCTGTAGAAAGAGGAATGTACCTGCATTGGGGGAATCTCCTGAAGTGGAAGGTGCATCACTCCCCATTTTGTTCATTCAATGTGAATACAGAAAGTGAAGCTTTCTCATGCTTCCTGAATGCTCATCAGCATCTGAAACCTTCCTAAGAAAAGCTGCACAGAGAAGACCAGAGTCCCTAAGAAGAAACAGACCCCCCCCCCCCACACACACACAGTGTGAAAATATAGTGAAATAGCCTCTGATCAACAGGATCAGTCCCGGCCTCTGAGGTATCAGTATGGTGACACCAGCCTTTCAGCGCCTGTGGGAACAGAAACGCCATACTCTGGCTTGCTGGGTGTGGTGGCCGAGAAATGTGAGAAGTGCTCCCCGAAACACAGCCAGGAGTTCTGAAACTCTTTCCCAGTCCTGAGTCCCCTGGCATGGAGGGCTGAGAGACCTCCAGAGGGCTTTGGCCCCTTGTCAGGGCTACAGACCTGCTGTTCATACTGGGACCGCACATTGGGTGGGGTTGCATGATTCTGCGTTTTCCCTGGCAGGTTTTTTCTTCTTCCAAGAGATGCACCTGTGGGAGGTTGGGATCTTGAGCAGTGGTCCAGCTGGGGTAGCGGTGGAGATGTGTGGAGAGAATTGGGATGGGGGAGAGAAGTGCCTCATCAACCTAGCCCCTGCCGGCTGTTTGCCCACTCAAAATCACGCTCCCAGAGCTGTCTTCCTCCTACGGCGGAAAAGCCACAGAGATGCGTGTCTTTTCCTCTACAGATGAGAGAGCTGCTGGGGGACATATTTTGAGCAAACAACTGGCAGGGAAAAGATGAACTGGCCTCCTCCCTTCCTGGCCCCTGTCTTGCTCCTCTGCTCAAAAGTCCAGTCCTCACCCAGGAGTTTTTCTCAGGGCAGGGGGGGGGTCATAGGCAGTGTGTAGCTTGGCTCTGTGAAGTCAGGGCCCAGGAGCCCCCATGGGCTGCCCTCCCAGATGTCAGTCAGGATTCAGTATCTGCTCTCCTAATATTAAGGTATCCTGAGCTCCTTCTGCCGTGGATGTCTTTCTCTGAGAGGGATCTCGGTGCCAGAACCCAAGACTGATGGGGTTGAGGCACACCTTGGCTCCCAAACCAGCTGAAGAACCTGCGGGCAAGGTGTCCCTAGGTGTGTGCAGAGTGTCTTTCCCTCTTCACTGAGGGATCTCGCTTACCCTTGTGTTGCTGACTATGAGGCAGGTGCTTCCAGGCCCGAGGCCCACGGTCGTGCACTCCCAAGCATTTTGTTTTTCCGTGGAAGCCATGTTTCCTTTGGCTCCCCACGTGCAGCAGAGAAGATGGTTGAGCAGCTTGCTGGGGCTGTCCTTGTCCCTTCTCCTTGCGGGAGTCATTCGTCCTCCTTGGCTCTTTGCTCTGCTGCTTTCTGCAAAGCAAGTAGAATGGCAAGTTTCCCAGCATTCCTCGCTGTTGCACAAAGTCCCAGGTGTCACTTACAAGCACCCCCTGCCCAGAAAATGCGGCCTGTGTTTCAGTCTGGCTCCTGAGGGCAGAATGCAGGAGGCTGAGCAGCCATCTGCCCCCTGGGTCCCTCTGGCCACCGTCAGCCCAGCCAGGGCCTGAGCACGGCATGTCGCCCTTGCTCTCCCAGCTATCTGCCTTGCACAGAGTCAGGCCGTGGCTCCATGCAGCCCAGAGCACTGCCCGCTGACTGGCAGCAGTTCGCCAGGGCTGCTCTCCACCCTGTCGCCCGCGATCCTTCGGAGGGGATGTGCCGGGGGTGTGTGGACAGGACCCAGGACTCTGTGCATGAAGGAGGGCCCTGGGCCCGGCCCCTCCCAAGGCTTGTGCTGTGCTTGGCACCGAGGCTGCTGGGCAGCTCTCCAGGAGCGGGTAGCAGTGTGTTTGGATTCCCCATGTCATCCTTAGTCCCCCCTATTATTTAGGTTTCATTGACGTAACAATTCATAAGGCAATATTGTTAAGTATGAACTTGGCAGAATGAGTGCTGTATGCTCTTTTTAAAAAATAATCCCTCTAAATCCAACAGCTTCTGTAATTTGGAGTGTTGTAAACAAAAACTGAATAGGGGTGACGGGGAGTGGGGGTGACTGGGAAGCCCCCAGGCAATGGGCAAAGGGGGTGGCTAGCAGTGGCTGTGTGCATTGTGCACTGCTGTGATCATGCCACGCAAGGGCAGAAATTTGGGACGAACTAGAAGAGACACCATTCATCTGACAATTATAAAAGTAAATGGTGCCAATGCAAATAGCAGGTGCAGGGCCCTCGGCTGGATTGAGACCACTACAAGGGGCAAAGGGTTGAGGCCCCCTAACCCCTCCTGGGTTTTTTGGCCTGGGGGCTACATTCCAATTTGGGAAGGGTCTGGGAGGGGGGGTGTCTTCCCACAGAAGGCAGGATAAGGACTGAGAAAGCAAAGTGGGCAGGGCCAGGTGTAATTCTTACAAATGTGGACATTTTCCCACCAAACATGTAACACACTGCTCAGTTTGATGCATGTCTGCTCAAGAGTAAGCCCCAGTGCAACAGCTTTCATGCCTGCAAAGGACAGTTCAGTTCTGTGCAATGTAAATGGTGGGTGATTGCAGAAAATGGTTCAGAAGCATGTCTCTTCTTCCATCACTGAAGGCTGATGGTCTTCCTCTGCCTTGGCTGCTCCATGTGCTTGAAGGGGAAGCCACTGTTTTTTCCCCAAGTAATGTCAATGAGGTCAAAGTCTGCAGTGGAGAAATGGATGGTAAATATATGCCAGATGAGACTGTGGGGGGAACCAAAGAGGGAAAAACCAACGCTGCAGATCCGACTCTTGACTGGCAATCAGCTGGCACTTCCTTGTCCTCAAGAGCAGAAGAATTTCTGGGGGAAAGTTTCATCCGAAAGTGTGCTTGAAATT
The DNA here is from genome assembly GCF_057233095.1 of Heloderma suspectum. NCBI lineage: Eukaryota > Metazoa > Chordata > Lepidosauria > Squamata > Helodermatidae > Heloderma > Heloderma suspectum. The sequence goes on along the minus strand of NC_139469.1, from coordinate 36,187,882 downwards.
AGGAAAAGCATAGAGATTTTTGGAGGAGCCTTGGTTTAGGGTTAATGCAGTTACGTTTCTTAAACACCTCCCAATTTGCTGAAGGGCCTTGTCCAAACAGAAGAGTTGAGCCACTTAGAAATCCCAATTCTGTGGTGGGACAATGGATAGATTCAGACAAATGGAGCTTCCCCAACATATGTGTGCGGGGGGGCTGTTTTTGATTTTGGTTTTCCTTGTTACTGCGCATTGTGAATGGAGTGGAATCCATTTGTCTAAACGCTCAGCAGCACAAGATAGATCCCACTGTTCACAGAAGAAACTGTGGATGCCTAAGTTGTCTAGATTGCTCTTCCCTTTTAAGGTCTGGGAAGAGTGGTAAGGAAGGAATTCCCGGCACATCAGTCTGTAAGTTTTCCTATTCTCCACAGGGTGAAATAAGACTGCCTGAGCCCTGTATCAACTGCACAGATGACGACAGCAGAATTGGCCGTTCAGGAAGCCAATACAGAATGATGTATTCTATCCAGGTGAATAACAGAGATGCCTCTTCCTCCTTTGGTTGAATTGCCTCTCCTTGGGCTCTTCTCTGTGCAGTTTCAAGAAGGCCTGAAAGTGCTGCAATGCTAGTCTAAAGTGGCTCATGGTCTGTCTGTCTGTAATTCAATGCACTTCTACCTAGAACCACATCTGTTGTTGCTCAGTTGGTCTCCCTTCTCAGGAAGGCAAAAGAGAGAGACTTCGCCAAGGTCACCCTATGGCTGAGCTCAGAGACCTGAGCCTGGGCCTCTCAGCGCTTTGGAACACGCCGGCTCTCAGCACCTCTATTTCTAACCAGGATCTTCTGCTCCTCCTCCTCCAGGCCTGCCTGCGCTCTTGCTTCCAAGCTCAGATGGTGGAGAACTGCAAGTGTGGTCACTACTCCTTCCCTCTGCCCAAACGGGCAAATTACTGCAACAGTGAAGACTTCCCGGACTGGGGTGAGAACACGCACAGGATGGGCACAGTCAGCTTGCGCTGGGGCCTGAGCGAGGAGGAGCGAGTGGGCTGCGGTAGATGAGGCAGGGCTGTAAGCAACCCAGCGGGAGCTGAGTGCCCAGGCTGTGCGAAGAGGGAGACGCCATGGAGGCTGATGCCATTTTGGGAAAAGCCTGCATTTCGTGCTGTGTATGAAGTTCTGTGGTCACTTCCCCGCCTCTTCATTTAAGAGATCTAATAACACCTTTATCCTGAATATTTAAGCCCATTTCCAAGCAATCAAGGAACACTGGAAAGCTGTGTACTACTTTGAATGAGATTGGATTTGACATTATTCTTACAAATTTACCAATCAGTCTTAAAACTTTGGTTCTGTTTTTTAAAGCATCCTTCCATTGGGTTTTAGGGGTGAAATTTCAAAGCTTGTAACTTTAGATTCAGATTGTGAATACATTAGCAATTTCGTGGGAAACTTAGTTTCAGCTCCAGCCAATGCAAGGGGCAACTTGAGTTGGGGGTGGATGCAGACATTTTACAGGAACAAAGCTCCTCCAACCAGCATCAAGTCAATGCACAACAAACATCCCTAGCAAAGTCAATGCACAGATTGTGTTTTGTTTTCACCACACAGCATATTGCTATTCCACTCTGCGTGAGAGTCTGGACCATCGACAGGTTTGCATCAAGTCTTGTAAAGAGACCTGCAAGTAAGTGCAAAGGGCATCCTGGGCAGCTCTTGAGGCAGAGATGTTCTGCTCTTCATATTGCCCTGATTTAAATGCCTCTCCTTGAGGGCAGCTTGAATAATCAAGCTTGGAGAGATTGGCTGAGTTCGCACGATCACCACGGCTTAAGCAAGCGACAGTGGCTTATTGAAACCACAGCACATGCCAGGTGCCATTTGCCTAATCACCCACCTAGCCGTGGCTTGTCGTACTCTATTCTGTTCTGTTCTATTTGTATCCTGCCTTTCTACCAAAAAGTGGCTCCCAAGGCGGCTCAAGGTGTCTAAACCCTGGGTGGTATGGCTTGTTGGAGCGGGAAACAACCCTCAGCAACCACTGGGCTGAGGGGGAAAGGCCCTTGGGTGTGACTCTGTTTTCCAATCTTCTTCTCCAGCAACACCCAGTACAAGATGACCATTTCCATGGCTGATTGGCCTTCTGAAGCTTCTGAGGTAGGTTGTGCCTTTTATCTGATTCTTAGAAATATGCAGGGGGCAGCTACTTGGCAACGGAGTTGGGTAGATCCTTGCATTATTGTTTTTAATCCACTCAAACCTACAGGCTCCAGCTGGGTAAGATTAAATTAAAAGAACTACCAAGGCAGCTAAATTAAAATGAATATAACTGATTCAATATTACGTATCTTAAAACCCCTATTTTAATGCTTTATAGTTCTAAAAACGTGCATCACATTAGAAAGGCAATTAATATGTTCTAAATTATTTATTTCCAAGCACCTAATGCTGCACTAGTCACTGTACAAGTAAGGAAAAAAGTTCCTCCCAACAGTTTTGTCACTAGTCTAAGAGCAGCTCCATCAGTGTGACTCCCTGCCACCAAATAAGGTCTTAGAATGTGTCAGTGGATGCAGATATGTGGGGCAGCCACTGGAAATGCCACTGTGCATGCCTGCAGAGGACCAGTGGTACTGCTTAGTTGATCTGTAAGGTCCTGAGAGAAGCAGCACTATAGAAAGAGGAATGTGGGAAGCAGGCAGGCACCTGATGTCACCAGGACCCACACAGGCATGCAGGGGGGAATTCAGCAGGGTGGAGGGCATGCAGCTCCCCACTCCTGCTGGTGTTGCCACATTGGGCCCAGATGTCTGACCTACAGGGATTGGATACACCAAAGGAGTATCCCCACATGAGCACCCAAAGAAAAGCCACCAGTCTTTGGCTCACCTGCATTTGGCCTCTCGCTTACGTGCCTGCACTCAAGTTATGGCATCCTTTTGTTTCCTGTTTCTAGGACTGGATTTTCCATATTTTATCCTATGAAAGGGATATGTCTACCAATGTGACTCTGGATAGGTAAGTTAAGTAAAAGTGAGTTCCTCCCTGAGCTACAGGAGCAGGTGAGGAGGACCCCTGGTTATAATGGGGAGATGTGCGGAAGCAGGAGCGTGGAAGGCATCTGTTCTAGCGTGGGGCAGATGGGGGTGCTGGGAAAGGCAGCTCGCTAGCAACATGTTGTGAACTTGTGGAAGTTAAGGTCCGCGTGGGGCGATGGCTGGAATGTGTTCATGGGGCGCCTCACCCTGGAGGAGTGAGAGGTTTATGCTGGGGCTCCCAGCCTGTTGCCACCGCTTGAGTCACCTTCTGTTACCCTGTACCCTCAAGTATACTCTGGTAAATTTGTTGCTGCTGCTTTGAAAGCTGCTAGCCCTACCTGTATGGGAACTTTGTCCAAGCCATACTGGATATGCAACTAATCTTCCTTTAAATACCAAAACCAACTTCAGTCATTCTCATCAAGACAAGTAAATATTTAAACCGTAATAGACAAAGGCCCTATATGGCCATTCAGGCATATGTGACACAAATTGCAAGAGTCTGTTTCCTGCCTCCTAACTGAGCAGAGCAGAGGAAGCTGCTCCACCTGGTCTAGGGGCTATACAAGGAAGCAAGCTCCTAGAGGGAGAGCGATCAGAGCGAGCAAACAGGGCGAGCAAACAGGAGTTGGCCAGGGGAGTTGCAGTGGAAGAGGAGACAAAGGCAAAGTGTGGGCCGGTGTTTTTAACCTCCAGTGAATAGAGGACAAAGCACAGGCTACTCCAGTACAATCAGACAGCTAGAAACATAAAGGGAATAGAGACTATGGAAGGAAAAGACTGTCCAGTGGTGGTGACCTGCCAGGTCTGTGCAATGTTTGTTTTCTTGCCTGAGCTCAGCATGGCCTACATGTGCAACAAGTGCAAGTTAATCATGCTGTTGGAAGAAAAAGTAAGAGGACTGGAGCGGCGAGTGTTGACCCTCCAGGGAATAAGAGATCATGAAGAGTTCTTGGACAGAACGGTGGAACTACAGCAGCAAAGGGAAGACCAGAAGCTTGAAGAGCAACTGCCGGCTGATGCAGAAGACGAAAATGCTGAGGCAAGGAAAAATGAAGTAGGAAATACTCCTTGGAAAAGGGTGACAGGAGCAGAAGAACTAGAAGCCACTCTGCCCTGGTGGAAGCAGTGGAGCTATGGAACCGTTTCCAGGTACTTGAGGAGGAGACTGGAGGACAGCCTGCAGAGGAAGAATTACAGGGGAACCCGCATGAGAGTGAGCAAGAGGCTGAAGGTCAGTCAAACAGAGGCGATGAAACCAAGGCCTACAACAACAAGAAGAGTAGGAGTTGTGGGAGACTCCTTGCTGCGTGGGATCGAAAACTGAGTATGTCGTGAAAACCTGTGGACTCGCCAGGTATGCCCTCTCCCAGGAGGACAGATTAGAGACATGACTGAAGGGTTGCCTGCACTCATAAAGCCCACCGACAGGTATCCCTTTCTTCTCATCCATGTGGGAACAAATGATACCGCCAGGCAGAGCTACGAAGAAATCACGTCAGACTTTGAAGCTTTGGGAAGGAAACTCAACAACTTTGGGGCCCAGATAGTTTTCTCATCCATCCTTCCAGTAGTTAGAAGAGGGATAGAAAGGGAAAGAAAAATACTCCGGGTGAATGACTGGCTACAAAGGTGGTGCTGGCGCAAGAGATTTGTATTCTGGGACCACGGGCTATACTTCCTGGAAGATGGACTGTTGCCAAGGGATGGGCTGCACCTCACAAAGGCTGGGAAGAATGTATTTGGCCACAGCATGAAGAACTTCATCAGGACGGCGTTAAACTGAATCCTATGGGTGAAGGAGACGTAAAGTTAGGGGTAACAATGGTTGAAGGCTCATGCACCACAAGAGAGAGAACAGCTCTAATAGCACCCAATAATAGTCTTCAGAAACATGCAGGAAGCAAGCCAGACTATAAAGCACATGGCCTTCGATGTCTATACACTAATGCCCAGAGTATGGGAAACAAACAGAACGAACTTGAACTCTTAATACAGGAGGGAAATTATGACTTGATAGATGTAACTGAAACTTGGTGGGATGACTCCCAGGACTGGAATACAGCAATTGAAGGATAGAACTTGTTCAAAAAGAACAGGAGGAACATAAAGGGAGGTGGAGTTGCACTATATGTGAAAAATACATATCTCTGCACAGAAATACAGGTGGATGAGCTTGGTAGTCCCATCTAGAGCATCTGTGTTAAAATAAATGGAGCAGAGAATAAAAGGAACATGGTGGTCAGGGTCTACTACCAGCCACCCAATCAAGAAGATGAGGAAGAAACTTTTGAAAAGCAAATAGCCAATGTTTCAAGGAAGCATGATGTAGTAGTAATGGGGGACTTCAAATTCCCCAATATTTGTTGGGAGACAAATTCTGCAAAACATGGCCCCTCCAAGAGATTCCTGACTTGGGTTGCTGATAATTTCCTCCTACGGAAAGTAGAGGAAGGAAATAGAGGATTGGCTATCCTTGACTTGATCGTAACCAATAAGATGACTTAGTGGATAAAGTAGCAGTTCCGGGAACTCTGGGGGAAAGCAACCATGTTGTACTTGAGTTCTTGGTTCTAAAGGAAGCAAAAGCTGAGTGTAGCCAACCGCGTACCCTGGATTTTAGGAAAGCCGATTTTAATAAACTCAGAACAATGATAAGTAAGGTCCCATGGCAAACGACATGGGAAGTGCCAGATGACTGAAGGAGGGCTAATGTTGTCCCTGTCTTCAAAAAGGGTAAAAAGGAGGAACCTGGGAACTACAGACCATTCAGTCTGACATCAATCCCTGGGAAAATTCTGGAGCAGATCATAAAGCAATCCATCTGGAAGCACCTTGAAAACAAAGCAGCGATTACTCGAAGCCAACATGGATTTGTCAAGAACAAATCCTGCCAGATGAATCTGATTCATCTTTTGATCAGGTAACTTCCTTTGTGGACTGTGGGAATGCTGTGGACATCATATACCTCAACTTCAGCAAAGCTTTCGACAAAGCGCCCCATGATCTCCTGATGAGCAAACTAGCTCAAAGTGGGCTAGATTAAACAACGATCTGGTGGATCCACAGTTGGCTACAGAATCGGACTCAGTGCTTATCAATGGGACCTTCTCAAACTGGGGAGAGGTAACGAGTGGGGTACCGCAGGGCTCAGTCCTGGGCCCAGTGCTCTTCAGCATTTTTATTAATGACTTGGAGGAGGAGGTGCAGGGAATGCTGATCAAATTTGCGGATGACACGAAATGGGGTGGGATAGCTAATACCCTGGAAGACAGAAGCAAAGTGATCTTGATAGGCTGGAGCGCTGGGCAGAAAATAACAGAATGACATTTAATGGGGATAAATGGCAAGTTCTGCACCTAGGATAAAGAAACCAAATGCACAGTTACCAGACGGGGAATACTTGCCTTAATAATACTACAAGTGAGAAGCATCTTGGAATTGTTGATCACAAACTGAAGATGAGCCAACAATGTGATGTGGCTGTAAAAAAAGTACATGCTATTTTGGGCTGCATTAATAGAAGTATAGCTTCCAAATCACGTGAAGTACTGGTTCCCCTCTACTCAGCACTGGTTAGGCCTCATCTGGAGTACTGTGTCCAGTTCTGGGCACCACACTTTAAGAAGGCTGCAGACAAACTGGAGGGGGTTCAGAGGAGGGTAACAGAGATGATCAGGGGACTGGAAACAAAGCCCTGTGAGAGACTTAGACTGAGCGGAGACATGAGAACGCTCTTCAAGTCCCTGAAAGGCTGTCCCACAGAGGAAGGCCAGGATCTCTTTTCAATCATCCCAGAGTGCAGGACACGTAAGAATGGGCTCAAGTGTCAGGAAGCCAGATTCTGGCTGAACATCAGGAGAAACCTCCTGACTGTTAGAGCAATGCGACAATGGAACCAATTACCTGGGGAGGTGGTGGGCTCTCCACACTGGAGGCATTCAAGACGAGGCTGGACAGCCATCTGTCAGGGATGCTCTGACTTGGATTCCTGCACTGAGCAGGGGGTTGGACTCAATAGTCTTGTAGGCCCCTTCCAGCCCTACTATTCTGTGATCCTAAGAGGAGGAAGAGTGGGACTGTGCTGCCCCCTCTGTCACTTTTTTCCATGTGCTGCAGAGGGAGCCTGCTGTAAGTGTGCCATTGAGAACCTGATTTCCCAGGTCTCTAAATTGTGCAGGGAGCCTGTACCAGTACAGCGGGATCCCCCTGTGGAAGCTCCCTGTCCCACACACGGAAGAGGTACAGAAGGGCAGCAGCTAGTACAAGTCCTGCTCTCTCCCTCCTTGCACCATTTGCCCCCACGTGCTAAAGACCTTTGACTCCCAGTCCCGGCATGCCACTGTCCTAACTGCGTACTCCAGCCTCCCTTCGACTCCCTGCCTGCTTTGGGAACCACCCTGTTTGATCCCATCTCAAGAAAGAAGCCCAGTCACAGTCACTGCCATTTTGTCATCACCACAGCCAGCCAAAGCAATGTATTTGCCCCCCTTCCATAAAAACGAAGGGATAACTTCATTTTTCTCTAAATCTTTCTCTCTCTCTCATCTTCCAAGCTTTAACAAAGCCCACAGTTTGCCCCAGGGCAACAGGCAGCAGTGCCCCCCCCCCCCGGTGCCCTGGCTGCTGCCTGTTGCCCTGGGCTTCGCTTCTCGCACGGCTTCGCTTCTGCCAGCCACAGGGCAGAGAAAGGAGCACCGAACCCGCCGCCGTTGGCCCCCGAGACCTTACCAGTCCAGCAGCCCGATGGCTTCAGTGGCTTCTGATTCCCCCTTCTAACCCCCCAACCCCAGCGCTCAATTTGAAAGACTCCTGGAGCAGCAAAACCAGGCTGAGCGAGCCACAGCCGTTCAGGCAGGCACCGTGCCCCTTACCATAGCCCTGCTGCTGGGTGCCTTTCCCCTCCAGCGGTTGTGGAAGGCAACTCTGCGCCGTGGCCCAGCCCTTTCCTGCCTGCTTCAACCAGTTCCCTCCTGGCTGCTGCACAGCAGCAGGAAGCTGGCTTGCCAGCAGCTGGGCAACAGCCCCTGGCTTTACAGACCACCTTTGTAGCAGCCTTGCTGACCTCCAAGTCTGCGGCCGCACAAAGGAACTTCAGGGGTCTCTCGCGATGAGAGGAACCCAGCGGAGTGGCACAGCAGGCTGCCTGATGTAGGCCTGCTGAGCAGATCCCCAGCAGAGCGGGAAGACATTGGCAAACCTTCCCGGGCTTTGGCTGGGTCTTCAGAATAGTAACAGCTGGAGTCCTAGAAATGGCTTTCCAGAGGATCAGGCAAAAGTGGGCTACCTGCACCCCGCCCGAGGACTTGGCGGCTTTGCAGCACAGAAACGGGCTGCGCAGAACCATCCACCAACCCCATAAAACCTTTAGAGTAGAGAAAGCCAGGTTCACACTTGCTACCATGGGCCAGTAGTGCGCTCTGGGAGGAGATAAGCGTGGGGGAGAACCCTGTAGGCTGGATACCTGTAATAAATATATTGCAGTGTTGCCCAGTTAAACCGTAAAGGAAGTCCAGTCCCCCAGCCCTGACCAAGCAGCTGTTCCCAAACTTATTGCTTGCCTTTGTAGGTGACCCTCCATCCCTGACCACCCCCCCCATTTTCTGAGAAGGCTCCTCAGGCAGACATTTGTGTGTACAAGATAACCTTGTCAAGGGAAACATGGCAGCCAGGGTTGGGGGGGTCCCCTGAGCAACTGGGTAAGGTGTGGGGGCGATGGAAAGGGAGGAGCAGAATCTCGGACAACTTGGTAGGCCTGATGACTTCAGGAACAGGAACCATGTCAATTCTTTTCTTGCCTCCTGCAGAAATGGGATCATCAAACTGAATATCTATTTCCAAGAGTACAACTACCGAACCATCTCTGAATCAGCAGCTACAACTGTAAGTGGACCATCTAGACTTCAACCTTGCTGGAAAGGCCATGACATCTGGCCCGGGCTCATGTAAGCCTTTGTGGGTTGGTCCACGTCCCCATTCATCCTGCCATTGTGCGATGCAATGGGGGGGGGGGGTGTCAAGCAGTGATGAGAAGTGAGGTGATAGCCCAATCCCCTGAACTCGGTTCCCTCCTCCCAGATATTGGCCTTGGTTTCTCAGTGATGGAGGGAATGCACTCTGCTTCTGCCCTGGAGCATTCTTTTTAAATTACTATTGCCTTACATGTTGCAGCGATGAGTCCTGGTCTTTGCCTGGGGGCAGAGCTAAACTGGGGTGGGAGTGGGGCAGCATATGGACATGATTGTTCCTCAGCACTTGGACAAGATGGTGAGGAATTTCCAAGCAACATCTGAAAGCTCATTCAACTTGAGAACAAAACTTTGCACACACACAATGCAAACATCAAATTCACATTGAAGTTTTTAAATCTCCATTTCCAGCATCACTAGTTTCTTTAAAATCTGAAGTTGTTAAATTTCAAAGGAAACTCTCCTGGTATTGGCCCTCCGATTCAATGGCATCCTTACTTGGGAATGTTGCGGCAAAACAAACAAAGGCCAGTTAGGGCAGAAATACGGATTTTTGCAAGTAGTTCTAGGAAGGAGGACTTGTTGAGAACCCTCCAGGATTTATTCCCATGGAATAGCAAGCCCTTGGTCACAGCAAGCCGTGGCCCCCTGGCCGTCTTCTCACATTCTGATTCTCCCCATTGCAGATTGTCTCGCTTCTCTCAAATTTGGGTGGCCAGTTTGGCTTCTGGATGGGAGGTTCCGTGTTGTGCCTCATTGAGTTTGGCGAGATCCTCATTGACTTCCTGTGGATCACCATCCTGAAGTTTATTGCTTGGGGCAAGGGGCTGAAGCAGAGGCAGACCCAGACCTCAAGCCCTGATACATGCTCATCTGCGTCTAAGAAAATGGAGGCCCACACGAACCTGGGCTTCCAAGGGGAAGAGGCTGATGGTGTTCCCAGGAACGAAGGCTTGGTCATCATCGAAGCAGCATCAGAACCAGGCACCCCGCCTCCCAAGTATGACTCCCTGAGGGTGCCGCCTCTACACCTCATGGATCTGGACAGCGATGGAGAGGCTTCCGTAGTGGATCTGAATACAGCTTAATGCGGTATCTAGCATAACTGTGCCTGCAGCCCCCCAGCTCTTCCTGCCTTGTTTCATCCCCACTTGGACAGTGCAGGCTTCCTGCCCCACCCCATTTGGCTCCTCTTAGGAGTGTCAGCACCCTGTGGAAAAGTTAGGGGTCAAATAGTTGCTGCTAAAACAAAGCACTTTCTTTACTCATCTAACTTGGTTGGCCAACATTGGTTGGTGTAGGTATGCGTACGCTTCCGCTGAACTCTTCGCTGGGCAGGACCTCGGTTGTGGAAAACATGCTGTCCACCAACCTGAGTTGGCTCAGTCAAGGATCACATTTTGCCTGCTTTGGGGCCCTTCGTTTGTGTTAGTGTGTCCATGTACTTGACACTCCCCTGCTTTGCCAGGAAAGTACATGTCACCTCACCATCCCCATGGGTGAGTTTTGAGAGGTGACTCTAGGTGTAACGTTGCTGGGGGAGGGTCAGAGCCCTTTGTGGCAGAAGAGCCATCTGCAGTGATGGAAAACTTCACATGAGGTGGGCTTTCAGGCGGTTGTGGCCAGGCTCACAGAAACGGGACCAGTCCTTCGTCTCCTTATGCTTGTTTCATTAATTGTTCAGCTGTCATGTTCCACGCCTGCCAATGCCACTTCCGCCTAGGTCCGTGGGGCTAGCAATAAAAGCGATGGAAAAAGTACATCTCTGCTTCCTGGAACTGGCTGTTGTTCCTGTGCTGTCTTTGCTTTATTGAAACTGGTTAATGTGTGTAAGGTAAAGAACCACTTTATGCTCCAATAAAGAAACTGGCTACTCCATTTTCAAAGCAATTTCCCACAATAACCCAGTTTGGTTTGGGGATCAGGTTGGCTCTTTTCCTACCAGAACTGACCGAGGCTACCGTGTGCCTTCATTGGACCTGCGTTGTGTGCAGAGACCGCCACTCCTCAGTACAGGCAAGTGTAATGCACTGTTCTCTGAATATGTCCCCTTGAGAAGTGCAGGGGCACAATGGCATGTCCCCCAGCAGGGAAAAAGTCACATTTTCAATGGGTAATGCGCATGCCTTAAAAAAAATTTATTGGCACGCATTTATTGGTCAGGAAGAACAGTGAAAGCACCAGCAGCCCGTCTCTTTCTGGCCTCACTCTGACTAGGAGAAGAGACTGCAAAGTAGAATCAAAGAGCTAGAAATGGTAAACTAGTACTGTATCAAACTGCCCTCTCTAGGATGAAATCAGCTGAAGGAGGACTCCCCGGTATTATCAATTGTGGCCTAATGGGAGGAGCAGAGGAAGGATACTGCGGAGCTGGAAGGGTGCAGAAAAGGGCAACCGAAATGATCAAAACAAGAGTCTTGTGGAACCTTAAAGACCGAGACATTTATTATGACATAAGCTTTCATGGATAATAACTGTGCTAGTCTTTAAAGTACCACAAGACTCATTGTTGTTTTTGCCGGCGACCCCTCTGAAAATTGTAAAAATGATCAAGGGGCTGGAGCGGCGCCCCTGTGAGTAGCAGTTACAAAGTTTGGGGCTTTTCAGCTTATGAAAAGGGCAAGTGAGTGGGAACATGATAGACATATATAAAACTGTACATGGAATGGAGATGGCCAGTCTTAATTCATCATACTAGAATCCTGGTCACCCCATGAAGCTGACTGGGGGGAGATTCAGGACAGATAAAAGGAAGGGCTTCTTCACTCAGCACATGGTTAAAGTACAGAATTCGCTACCAGAACATGCAGTGATGGCTTTCAAAGGGGATTCGACAGATTTATGGAGGAGAAGGCTATGCGGTATCGGAGCCAATACGACTCTCAACACCAGCTGCTGGGGAGCATGAGCGGGAGGGTCCCATTGTGGTCATGCTCCACTTGTGGGTTTCCCACAGGCAGCTGGTTGGCCACTGAACAGAATGCTGGACTAGGTACACCTTTGACTTGTTCTACCTTTAGGGCTCTTCTTAACATTCTTATGGTATTGCAATATGGCTGTTTTTTGCACCTCTGGTCCGTAAAACAGGCAAGTGCTGTTTGTTGAAGGGTTAGGTGGGGGAAGGAAATACCTCTTAAAATCTTGTCTGCCTTTACCCTAGTGGAGCAGCTTCCACTTGAATGAACAATATGCTAAAACTGCACGCAGGCAAGTGCTGACTTTCCAGCCTCTAAAGCTCAAGCAGGCACTCTCAAACTGCACTCCCACAGCTGCCGCCACTGCTGCTCCTGCCTCTTGGAATGTTACTGCCTGAATTGCACCAGGTGCCTTGCAGATGGTTTGGTCATATACACGAACTGCCATTTTGCAAACTAGCGTTGTGTGAATTTGCAGTTACACATGCAGAAAGTAGTATCACTTTTAGACTTTACCACAGAAAGACCTGATTTTTAAAAAATAACCATAATAAAAAATAGAAAACTTAGAAACATGCAGGAAGAGACTTAGCATAGTCTTAAGAAGCATTCAGGCCTGAGCCTCTGTGGTAGACCAGGCCTAGTGCATCAGGGCTCTTCATGACCCCTTGTACCTCCCTTTGCTTAGCAGAATACATTCCACCCGGCCAGAACAGAGTGTGCTGCTGCTGGAGAGAGCAGGCCTAGCATAGCTGCGAGAACCCCACCCCCTGCTGGAAAGGCAAGGAAAATGCCCTCTGGCAGCCACTCCATGCCCCTGCCAAACTGCTCCACTAGGAACTGCACCTCTATACATGTGACTCTTGGTTGCCTGAACTGTACTCCCCCTAGAATTCGCCAGGGAGTTGGACTCCACCTGCCTCCTGCTAGAAGACTCGGCTGGCCCGGGAGGGCAAGTGCCTGTTATGTTCTGCGGCCCTCTATTATGGGCAGTGGTTGCCTCCTTTCTCATGGCAGCTGATACCTTTATATTCTCCATGCAAGCATATGGCTAGACAAGTACTCTCACCACAGCACTGAACACAGGAAAACAATGTTTTGCCACCGCCTCAGTGACATCTCCTGTACAAATAGGATTGCCGGGGAGCTGCCTTGGACTGGCCCGTGCTGAGAAGATGATGGGTAGAAAGCAGAATCGCAGGGAATGTGAGGGCACAGGCCAGCAGTAGGGCTGTGGACAACTGCTTGATCAACTAAGCAGCCAGCCACCTCCCACCCTACCCACCTAGTAGGACAAGTGTCCCTCCAGATGTTGAAACTCCCAGCACTGCACATGGCCAATGTGCAAGTATGGTGGGAGATGTAGGCCATACAGGTTCCCCACCGCTAACGTAGGAGGACAGAAAGACACTCGGAGTTGCAAAGAAGGGCCTGGCCCTCCCAATCTCCAGGCAGATCCAAAGCTTCCTCCAGGCTTGTGCCAGAGCCTTGTTGCAGTCTCTGCTGGGATGGGCGCTTCCCAGACAGGCAATTCTTTCCTGTTGCAAGACTCTCCCTCCCTGGGTGGATCGCAAGCTAAGCCATGAGCAAGCACATAAGAATTGACAGAGTAGTCAGGAGGGCAGAGAGCTGCTGAGCTTGGCTCGGGAACCTGTTCTGGGCAGCACAATCCAGTTCACACAGCCTCTCTCCCAGCTCTGACTCCCTCTGCCAGTGCCTTGGAAATGGGGCAGGTGCTACAGTCAAGGCAGACAAGCAGTACCTCAGCCACCCAAGCCCCCAATGAGAAGTCCATGGCCTGTCCACCCTTGCTTTTCCTCGCACAGCCCTTTAGCCAAAGCCTGGGAGTGCCTGGCAAGGGCACCTGGAGATACTGCACTGCCAGGCAAGGCAAAGCCTGGTCTTGGAAGCCCTCTGCTCCTCAGCCAGGCTTCATGGCAAACAGTAACACAAAGGGCAGATGCGCCATTAGCCAGAAGGCTCCATTAGCCACATTAGCCACTTCAAGATGCAGTGGCCCAGGCTTTGTATTGTGTCTCCCCCCCCCCCCCCCAAATTCCATCTTGGCAGAGAAGAGCAGCACACTCTGTCCCCTGGGCCTTGGGAAGCGCGCTCGCCCCCGTGCTGCCTGTTTGCAGAGCCAGTAAAAAAAGAAGTGGCAAGTGGGGCCTTGGGTGCTTGAGACAGGCCCTTCACTTGCTGCTTATGTAACTCCTTGCACCTGGCCAGGCCAAACAGTGCTAGCCCCAGCCTGGGGAAGGGAGCATTTGTACAGGCTACAATGGACTGGGCCAACTAAGGTGGGTGTACAGGGATGCGAGTCTTGAACTTCCCAGAACTCTAGCTGCTGAGTAGTTCTGTGAAATGCAAAAGTTGGTCCAGGAGAACAAAACGCATCACCTGCTTTTCTCTCCTATGCTTCGAGTCCAAAGGTCTGCTGCTTGGCAAGGCCAGCCCAAAATACCCAGCCCTCTGACACACCCAGGCAGCAACAACAGAGGAAGCTGCCTTCAGCCAGGCCAGGCCAGGCCAGACCAGCTGTCTGTTTAGGCCAGTACTGTCTACTGAGACTGGCAGTGGCTCCCCCGCTGCCTCCTACCAGACCCTTTTAGCTGGAGACTGACCCTGGGACCCCTAGAGGCAATGTGGGTCCTCTCCCAGGGAGGCTGAGGCACACCACACATCTGGACTGCAGCACACACAAACACTGGGGCTTCCCTGTCAGTGAGCATGCCAGGCCTGGTGCTACCAACCTTCCCAGTTGCCCCACATTCAGCTGAGGCAGGCATTAATTGCAGCTTTTCAGAACTGGCTGCAGCATACCCAAAGTAACTGGATTTCCGCAGGAAGGAATGCAAGTATTACATCCAGCTCTGCTAAATTAACATAGCCTCACACGGCACACAGCACTACTCTCATTACTGCAACCTACAGAACTGGTTTCTTCACTAGGCTTAGCACCAACAGGCCCATTCCTGATGACTGTGGAGGTTTCACCTGCTGTGCAAGGACACCCTTGAGCAAGAGGTACTTGCGGGCATCTCTGGCAGGCGTTGTACCCCATCATGCCAGATCCAGCACTAACCAACCAAACGGCCCCTTCTGCATCATCGGGCAGCAGCATCACACCTGCAACACTCCACCCACCCGCCTGACAATAGAGAGATGTGATTATGAAGCTGGGGCAGGTGTATGCATGGCTGAGCAAACATGTCAATCGTGCCCCTCCCCATTTGGACTCAGCACCATTCTTGATTTGCCTGAGGCCCAACCTGATCCCTCACCAGCCAGACCACCTACCCACTCCCTGGTTTGCTGACAGATTTGCACCGGTACCTGGATTCTGCCTGAAGTACAGGTTGGAACTTCCAGTTTCTCCACCGCATTTCTGGCAGGTTTGAGCTCCCATGTGTTGCAACTAGTATACTGGCCAGACCCCAATGAGAAGCCCATCTCCAGATCCCTCTCCTCTGCACCCCGTGAACCGCTGGTTTGGTCCTAGCAACCAGTCTCCCAGGTGTGGTCAGCCTGATGACAGGTCCCCAAATGCAAATGCCCACCCCCAGCCCACTTCACTGGGCAACAGCTGCCTCTTTAAGGAGTGTGTTGAGTTATGGCATTTATTGAGTTACTTGTAAAGAAAGCCTCTTCCTCTAACTGCACACCCATCATGTGTGCTCCAGTGGAGTCCCTCTGCACACCAGCAGCTGTTTCTCCCCCTGCAAGGCCATCCCTGTGGAGGGAGTGGGGCAGAGGATCTCCAGGAGACCATGCGGGCCTCACACCCCCAAGGCTGCATCAAGGTGCCAGTCTAGGACTCCAAGCTTCCACACAGCAGTTCAGGAATTCAATAATCTAGGCTCCTCATGGCTGCAATGCTGCTGGCCAAACGACGGGGGAAGTTTTTGGCTGCTTGCTTGTACTCCTCAGGTTTGGTCTTCAGGAGGGCAACGGTGTTCTGCAGAGCCTTGGAAGGCTGGAGACCCAAAGCGTCCATCACATTGACCAGGTAATCTGCAAGACCAAGCACCTGTCTGAGACAGAGAGGCCAGGCAGCCGTTCCTCCCACAAAACTGACTGGCAGGGGAGCGATCTGTCCATACCAGATCTCGGTATGTGCAATGCCTAGCTTTGTCCATAGCACAGCCAATGACTGACTGCAGCACCTAGAATAAGGGGTGGAATTCCTAGGATGGCAGCCAGCACCCTCTTTCTTACTCTAGCAGTCTCCACGGGTGCCCCAGAAGAACTTCAGGGCCAGCAGGGCGAGAACACTCTTCCTGAGCCCAATGCAACAGAGATCCCAAGCTCTCTTTCAGAAAGATATGCAACCCCAGCCCTCACCGATATCCGTGGCCAGCTGCTTAGTGGAGTGGGGGGTGAGCTCAGGGATCTGCAGGATGACCTCGCAGTATGTCTGCATTGTGGCCCTGGCAAGGGAGCCAAGCCAGTAGTCCGCCATGTTGTCCAACTCGGGGAGCTCATCACCTGTGGGGAGAGGAGGGAGCACATGTGTGTGAGAGAGCTACTTGATCCCTGACTCTGCAACTCTGGTGTGCCTATTGCCTGCAGCAGAGGAGCTGCGCCAGTCACTGAGGGGGATGTCAACTACCCCCAGCACCAATTCCAGAGCTCTGGATATTCATGGCCAGGCAGATATGCAGCAGCAGGCCAAGCATCACTTCCCAGCATCACCTTCAGCTGAACAAATGCTTGAAAGTGACAACAGCAGACCCACTCTGGGGTCCCAGACATCCTGGCACAGTGAGGTTGGCTGCCTCTTGGATTTACTGATATCTTCCTCTTACATGGAGGGTTCAGGACAGAAATCAGTATCTTAAAAATAGTAACAACCAATAAACCAAGCAAGCAAGCAAACCTGTAGATTTCTAATATTTGCCCCACTCTTCCTAAATCATAAGCTATTTCCAAAATGGTTGTAGGCTAGGGCTCTCTGGCAATGGCCCAGTGGAAGCGAGGAAGGAAGCTCCATAATTAGGAACTCGCTCCAGAGAAAGCCTTGATGTCCAAACACTGGTGCTATAGAGTATATGCAGGCAATAGTTGGCATCCAGAAGGGTTTGGGTAAGACTTTAGCATCCAAGCAGTACCTTAAATTGTATCCAGCAGACCCTGGAGCACCAGTGGCCCGCTTTCTTCTGGAGACAATCTAGTTGTCTCTGCCCCACCTGCAGCTCCTGAAGGCAGCCTCACATACAGAATCATAGAGCAGTAGGGTTGGAAGGGGCCTACAAGGCCATCAAGTCCAACCCCCTGCTCAATGCAGGAATCCAAGTCAGAGCATCCCTGACAGATGGCTGTCCAGCCTCGTCTTGAACGCCTCCAATGTGGGAGAGCCCACCGCCTCCCTAGGGAATTGGTTCCATTGTCGTATTGCTCTAACAGTCAGGAAGCTTTTCCTGATGTTCAGGAAAATCAATATGGTGCACTGCGATCATCAAATAGAGCAGCAGCTACCAGCATAGCTCCCTAATGCTTCAGGCACCAAGTACTGGGTCTAGGAGTACCCCAAAACTGCACAACTTTGTGAGAAAAGGAGGCTGAGCCTACTCAGTGACTGTGAAACACCTCCCCTCTCTAGACCCAGGGCCGGCCAACTAGCATTACCTGAAACTGACTCACCTAGCGCAAACAGCCCCTCCAACATTGAGATGAGGCTTCCCGCACCTGGCTCCCAAGCCCTAGTGGAAGAGCCCTCACGCTCCTTCCAGACAGATCTGGTACAGGATGACTGCGAACCCTGAGAAACACACTGCTGCCATTGTACAAGTAAACAAGCACCAAAAGCGGATTAGAACACAGAAGCCTGGGCTATGGCCAACCCTCCACTGCCACCCCACGGCTAACAAGGCAGGATTAGTCACGCTTGCGAACGTTTCCGCAAGGCCCACCAGGGAAGGCGGCAGACACCAAGGCTCTTTGTAGACCAGTGGTGCTTCCAGATGGAGGGCTCCTAAACCTAGCAATCAGAAGGCATTGTGCAGCTGCTCTTTCTCTCCTTAATGAATTATCTGCATTAAGGAGACAGATGGACAAAGTTGGAAAAGAAACATGAGTCAGATGCAGGAGATCCCTCATAAACCACTGTGAATGGGGCAGGGTGATGGCACCATAAACACCTCATTTGGAAGCACCCCGAGTGGAGAATCCTGGGCTAGGCTGGGCTGCGGAGCAAAAAGGTGGGTGCCTCCCCCCTCCTCATCACAGCCTCCAACGCCCATGAGGAAGTGAGGGGGGGAAGAGGGGACCCTCAAGATGATGATATGCTATGCAAGTGGTGGGGGGATCTCTTATGTGAGGGCAAGGCCAGGTAGAGAGCTCAGCTGGACTGCACAGCTCCCAACTCTGTGCAGAGACCCCCATGCCTGGTTCAGGATCCCCCCTGCCAACAGACTCCACATAGATACAATTTTGTATTTGGCCCTTTTGTCTGGATGGAGAGAGGAGCAAGAGCATGGAAAATAAGGCTATCAATGGCTATTAGACTTGATGGCCATGTGCTACCTCCAGTATCAGAGGCAGGATGCCTATGTGCAGCAGTTGCTGGGGAACATGAGTGGGAGGGTGCTATGGCACTCATGTCCTACTTGTGGGTTTCCCCACAGGCAGCTGGCTGGCTACTGTGCAAGCAGAATGCTGGACTAGATGGACCCTTGGTCTGATCCAGCACAGCTCCTCTTATGTACAGTTGTGGGAAAGGAGTTGCATCTCCCACCTTGCTCTGGAGGAAAAGGAAGCTTCCCAGCATGTAGTGCCAACTCCAACGCTGAGTCCTCCTGGGTCACAAAGGGCTCCAGATGGAGAGGGAGAGACATGATGTATTGGCCGATCTAAGGAGGTTGGGGGAGGGTGACAGTGAGACAAGCAGCCTTCCAGCCTCTGTGTTAGCTTCCAGTTATCAAAGACACATATTACAGCTTCTTTGCAATACAAAATTCCACCACCCTTTGACTTGGAAGCCCCGCCAGTTAATCCCAGATTTGGGCTGTGATTACTCTAGGGTGATAGAAACACAATCAACATGTTCAATGACTAGGCCCTGCCCTGGGGCTGAAAATAGCTGCTGAGGCCAAACCTTGGCTCTGCCACTGGGCTACAGCCAGACCTTCCTCCATTTTCACATTCTGCCCCACACCCCCTTGTTTGCTCATTTCTAGAGACTCAATCTTTGCCGTCATGCCCTCCAAGAGGATCTTCTCCTCTGCCCTGCAGAGCCAGGTCTCCCTCGGCTTTATCTCATGGCAGAATCTGCGTCTCTGAGTGCTTCATAAAGCTACACCTCCAAGTTACTATGGGAGACATAGACAGGGACACAGGAAGCTGCCTTGTACCAGATGTTTTGCCCATCTTGCCCAGAAGTGTCCACTCTCGCTGACAGCGGCTCTCCAGGGTCTCAGGCACGAGGGAGAGCACTCTTTCCCAACACTTGCCACCTGCCAGGGATTGAACCTGGGACCTTCTGCATGCAAACCAGCTCTATCATGGAGCTATGGTCCCTCCCCAAGACAGAAACAAAGACACACAGACCCAACACTCACAAAGGAAATCCCCTTTGATTGCACAGCAACTGGAATTGATTCCAGCAACTAGGGCAGCTCTTGGGAGAGACTGAGATAGAGCCCCTGAGGAAAAGCTGTAGATCAGAGAGAGAGCACAATTTCCCATGTTCTCAAAAAGGCCTCTGTCTGGGACCCTGGAGAGCTGGTGCCAGTGCAGGGTACACATTACTGACTAGCTAGACTAGTGAAGGGACTCCATTGAAGGCAGCTCCTTCCCAAGGGCATCTGGCTGGGCACAGTGGGAAACAGGGTGCAGGACTAGATGGATCTGTGGCCTGATCTACTTATGGCAGCTCTATTTAACACCCCCCGCCCTGTCCCCTCTCTCTCACATTGCTGATATATTCCAGGGGCGTCAGGCTGAAGGTGGGCAGGTCATCTGTGAGCATCTCACCAGTGCCATTTGTGCTCCAGCCCTAGTTCAAAACAAAGCAGAGCGCCACAGCTGAAGCCACATTCATAGCAGCACCAACAGAATGAAAAGATGGCGGGCGGGGGGCATATTTACCATAAAGGTGCCGTAAGACATCTTACTGTTAAGTTCTTTCTCCTTCTTACTCTCCCCAGAAACCTGGGATTCCCCTCACAGGCATTTATGGGGAGTCCCCATCTCCCAAACGGGGTGCAGGAGCAGCCATTTGCGCTTTATCTGCAAGATGCTCACCTCCATCTTGGCTACCAACAAGAGCTGCTGCTTGATACGAAGGAAAACAGAATCAAAGGCCAGCTGGTGGGCAAGTTGGTTGAGGCGCGTAAGGGCTAATCGCGACGATGACAGCAGGTTGTGGCTGGTCCCTTTCTCCTATGATTGGGAGGGGGAGGGGGAGCCAAGAGTCAGAGCCCAGAATCCAGCCCAGATTTTTCCCTGCCAAAACACATGCTGATTTTTGAAACTGCCACTGGGAATCAAGTGGAGACACTTTGCACGTTACACCCCTTCAAACAAATGGATCCCACAGCCAACACTGGTAGCAGCAGTTGTGAGAATCCGCTTTAACCAGTCAGTACTGCCTATTGAGTGCATCATACACTGGACACCTTCAGATTAATGAGCTCTGCTTAATTGTCAATAGGTGGGAGATGGGACAGAAACTGCCTCAGTCACCCTTTGCCAGGAGCGTGATCCCTGCTGATTCCCTAGGACCTCTCAGCAGCGTTTCAGACTGGCGATTATAGCACGCTTCTGGACAAGGTCTCTGAACCGGGTGTGGAAGGCTCCGCCGGGCAGGGTTGCCACACCTGCTTGGGGGGACTGATTCCAGAAGATGGTGCCGGAAGACCACTGCTTGGCATCTTGGCATCTATGCTTTGGGGCGCTGCAGGGATATGCAGGTTTACTACCTGTAACTGTAGTTCCTTGAGTGGTCATCTGTGCATTCACACATATGGGCTCTGTGCCTGTGTGGAGCCTCGTTCGGGAACATTCTCTAGCTGAGGAAAACAGGTTTTGGCGGGAACCCTCCCCCACCATCAACTGTGCTTATCCAAGTGGGTTCCTGCCCATTCCCTCAGTTCCTTGAGACTGCCAAATGGCTTTGTTACCGAGGAAACTATCTCTGGCATCAACAACAATAGTGACATCGACACCACAGTGGGGACGGTGGTTGGGTTGTGTGAACGCACAGATGACCACTCGAAGGACTACAGTTACAGGTAAGTAACCTGCATTTCTTCTTCGTGGTCTCTGTGCATCACACACATGGGTGATTAACAAGCTGACTTGCCAGAGGTGGGTAGTAATGTAGTCGGGTGCTATTGTAGGATCGATAACAGGACTGCACAACTAAAGTTGCAATCCTCTCTCACTCAGACATCCAACTTGTAGTGCGAGAGAAAAGTGGACGGCTTCAACCACATTGCAGCTCTGCATAGTCCAGTAGGGACACTCCTCTACTGAAAGCAGTCAAGTTGGACACACCCCTAGTCGAATGAGCTTTAATGGGACCAGCCAACTGTAACCCTGCAAGCTCATATGCTAACTTTATAGCATGCACGATCCACAACACCAGTCTCTGAGAGGAAACTTGCAATCCTTTTCTAGGGCCTCCATAACATACAAAAAGCCTTTGCAATTTTTGAAAGGATTCCGTCCTAGATTTGTGGAATGCCAGTGCTTGACGTACATCTAAAGTATGGAGTGTCTTCTCCAACAGAGAAGACAGCATCAGGAAAAAAGTGGGAAGGACGCTATCTTGATTCAAGTGCAATTTGGAAACAACCTTCGGTATGAAGGATGAGTCAGTTCTGAGGACCACTTTATCCTTATGAAAAATAAGAAAATGAACATCTATGCAGAAGGCTGAAAGCTCACTCGACCTCCATGCCGTAGTTATGGCTATCAGAATCGCCACCTTCCACGAGAGAAGGCAAAGATCGGTTGTAGCCAGAGGTTCAAATGGCTTCGATGTCAACATCATCAAGACAACTGAAAGACTCCATTCTGGGACGACAGCTCGAGTTGGGGATGGGGTGGCTCAATTCTTTAGACTTTGAGAAAAGCACGGATGGTTGGATGGCTAAACACTGAAGAGCCATTTATAGGAGCGTGGAACATGAAATAGAGGCCAAGTAGACTCTAATCGATGCAAGTTTCAATCCCTTCTGAAAAAGACTGTAGAGGAAGGTAAGTATAGCAGTATCGGAGCATATCAAGGGTCCAATCCCTGAGTAGATACAAAAATAGAAAAAAACTTTCCATTTGCTGTCATAAGACCGCCTTGTAGACGGTCTTTGAGCCGCTTGTAGCACTGCTCGAACCCCATCTGGCAAATCAGTCAAGTCAAATGGAGTCTCCATGCTGTGAGGCACAGGGTGTCGGGGTCCGGATGACAGATGCAGCCATGATCTCTGGTCAATAATGTGAGTATCAATGGTAGCCTGAAATATTTCCTGTTCACTAACTGGAGCAGGGGGGCAAACCATGGTTGCCTTGGCCACTATGGTGTTATCAAGATGCAATCCATGCTGGCCATCCAAATCGGCTGCAGTACCCTGGCAATTAGAGAAAACAGAGGGAAAATGTAGAATAGACTTTTTGACCAACAAACCTAAAATGCATCTCCCAGTGAACCTTCACCCAGTCCTCCCCTGAAACAAAAATTTTTGCAGACCACGTTGTGACTGGTAGCAAAGAGATCTGTCTGTGGTGGGCCCCATATGCGAAAAAGAGAGCAGAGGAGAGAGTAAGACAGTTGCCACTTGTGAGAGATTTGGTAAATCCTGCTTAGGGAATCTGCCAAATTGCTGACTTTCCCTGGTGTGTGGAAAGCTGTGAGTGTTATGCCTCTTTCGATAGCCCAGTCGGGAAGCTCAACAGTCATGTTGACTAGATTCAGGGAATGAGTCCCCCTTTGCTTGTTTATATACCATAGCAGCGTGGTGTTGTCCAGTAACACCTGAACATGCCTGTGAGAAAGGACTCTCAAAGGAGTGAAGGGCCTTCTTCACTGCCAGAAGTTCCAGTTCGTTGATATGGAGTAGTTTCTCTTTTTGTGGCCAAAGACCCTGAGTCTGTAGTGAATCGCAGTGAGCTCACCATCCTTGCTAAGTGGCATTGGTCACCAGGATTCGAGTTGGAGGCAGCAGAACAAAAGGCATGCCTGCCACAAATTTCGAGACTGTGTCCACCATACCAAGCTGCTCGCCATGTGGTCTGGTATCAATAGATACAACTTGCGAGTATTGGTAGCAGGGTTGAAGGAGTCCAGATACCAGGTCTAGAGACACTGCATACCGAGTCTTGCCCAAGCTACTACAAAAACCGTAGACGCCATGAGACCCAGAAGCTGCTGTACTTCAAACACTGTCATCTTGCGAGAACGAAGAATTTTGCAAGCCAGCCCTATCAGCGTGCGAAGGCTGTCCTGAGGTAGATAAGCCCTCGCAACTGTCATGTTCCTTCGTCCTCCCCCTTCCCAATCAACACACTCCAGGAAGCAAGGCTTCAGGCTCAGGCCTTTATTAGTTAATCACTAGCTTCTTTACAAATGCAGATTCTAGGAAACTCTCAGACTGCAATGGAATCCACACATCTACAAATATCAACTGAGGAGCCGAAGTGGAAGTTAAAGAAGTTGCCAGCAGTATGGGCAAGAACTTCTCAGCCAGACTAGCTTTGCAGGGATGCCCCTCCCTTAGGGTGGCTCCCTCCTACGTAAGCTTTCACGAGTGGCCAACTTGGTGCAGCATCTGAGCCCTGCCTCTAACTTTTCCTGCTTCTCTCTGTGACAGACCCTAGCATCCCTCATGTCACACCCCTCACTCTCCTTGTCTTCCGGCACCTGGGTTCTCATGGTGGAGGAAAGGGGGGGGGGGCGTTCAGGCCGAGCCATCTGTGTGTCAAGGTCTTGGGAACAAAGCTTTGCGATATCTGTGCTCACTAGGGAGGGTGCCTCCCGCTGTTCTGGCTGTTCCCATTCTGAATCCGTGCTGTTAGACATCTCCACACACTTAGATTCTTTCCTGACAGCAACTCTTAAGTCCAAAACAGCACCGATGAAGGGGATCACTTGTGTGGGTTCCAATCTGGATTTCTCTTCATTTATTATTAGACCCAGTGACATCAAAACATTCTTCACACACACCACTGCCTGCCCCAGTAGATGTTTCAATAGTACCACCGGTAACCAGTCATCAAGATATGGATAAACCTCAATACCCTGAGTGCAAATGTGTGCACATACCACAGCGATGCATTTTGTGAAGACACGGGAAGCGGTCGCTAAGCCGAATAGAAGCACCATGAACTGGAACATCTGGTCTCTGATGACAAAATTAAGGTATTTCTGATAATCATCCCTGATGGCAATGTGGAAGTAGGCATCCTTGAGATCCACCCTGGCAAAGAAGAGGCATAATAGTGGCTAGAGTAGTCCTCCAAAACTTTCTTGTCCTTATGAGGCGATTGAGTCCTCTTAGATCTAGAATGGGTCAAAGTCCTCCTTCTCTCTTGGGTACTGTAAAATAACGGGGGTAAAATCTGTCACTTGTTCGATAAGGTATAACTCTTTTGACGGCACCATTTGTCAATAGTGACTTTGTCTCGACACACAGAGCCTCCGAAGGTGCTGTAATCTGTATGGTACTGAGAGGAGGGAGGACTTTGAACTCTATTCTGTAACCAGATTGAATGATGTCAAGGACCCATGTGTCCGATGTTATAGTCTCCCAACTTAGAAGAAAACGACACAGGAGTGAACCAAAGATGGGGAGTGTGGTTTATGGATGGTTCTGATACCGGAGCAAGTCAAAGCCGACGTTTAGAGGAACTGCCCCCTTTAGAGCGAAGTTGGTGAAAACCACTAGAGGGGTTCTGCTTTCTCTGGGGTTGCTGTTGGTAAAAACATGAAGTCTTATCTTGATATTAGCGAGGCTGGTGGAACTGCTGTTGTCTAAACCATCGCCTCTGCCTATAAGGCTGTTGTTGGTATGGCTATGAAATTCCCATTTTCTTAGTAGTATTCTTGGCCTTTTGGATAGCATCCATAGCGTCATTGGTCTTAGAACTGAAGAGGCCCTGTCCATTGAAAAGAAGAGTGCTTCTGGTGTCAATCCCGCTGACCTAAGACAGGCATGCCTGCAAAGGGCTACTGCTCCCACCATTGCTTTTGCATCACAATCAGCTTGGACTGACAGCTTTACCACTTCTGACTGAAAAATTCTGGCAAGCTCCCTTTGATCCTCTGGGAGGTAGTCACACAACAAACCCATTTTCTCCCACAGGAAAAGTTGGTACCATGACATCGCGGTTTGGTAATTAGTCATAGAATCATAGAATAGTAGGGTTGGAAGGAGCCTACAAGGCTATCAAGTCCAACCCCCTGTTCAATGAAGGAATCCAAGTCAGAGCATCCTTGACAGATGGCTATCCAGCCTCGTCTTGAATGCTACCAGAGTGGGAGAGCCCACTACCTCCCTAGGTAATTGGTTCCAATGTCGTATTGTTCTAACAGTAAGGAAGTTTTTCCTCACATTCTGGAATCTGGCTTCCTGTAACTTGAGCCCATTATTCGGTGTCCTGCACTCCGGGATGATCGAATCATGCAGAGACCCAGAGCAGCAGAGGAGTAAATTCTCCTACCTAACAAATCCAGCCTTTGCCCTTTCTTATCAGCCGATGAAGCATGAATTTTCTGAGACTTTGCCTGTGAGGACTCCACAATAATAGAGTCTGGGTGTGGATGTGTGAATAAGAAACCCACATCCTTGTCCCCTACTCCAAACGTTTCAACATAGGGGCCATGGATGAAGGATTATTTTACAATCCAGGATTCCTTTACAATTTGGAACAAGTTTGGGAGGAAAGCAATAGAAACTGGAGCCAATGATTCCATATAGATGACACTGAAGACTGGGTATTTAAGTTTCTCTGTTGGTTGTTGCATCTCAATCCCCAGAGATTGGGCCATTTGCAAAATCTGTTCTGTAAAATGATACAAATCCTCTGAGGGCAATGCCCCCTCACGCACCCCCACAACATCAGGGGATGAAACTGAAGGTGGTACCGAGGAAACAGGTCAAGTCAGACAAATAATATTCAACAGACTGTGGTGATGATACTTCAGCCAGTTCATGGTCCTTCTCCTGCTCCCTCAACGTCAAAGGGGGGCGGAGGTGGAAGAGGACGCAAGGAGACTACACCCATGATGCCAGCTGTTAATGCAATCAATGGCTTTTTTGACATTGATGGTTGTCCCTTTAAAGAAGTGGATTGGGGCAGAACTGGCGGAGGAGGTATAAATGGCTCCCCTCTTTGTGGCCATAAAATTGTCACCAAAGGCAAGGGACAATATTGAGGGGATGTTGCCCCTAAATATCAAGTACGATCATGCAAGACATCTTGTTGATAACGCCAATCCTCATACTGACAGGGCACCCTAGGCTGAAATCACCAGTCATAATATCTGTCCCATTCTCATACTGGTGAATGGGATCTATGGCCTCTATCCCTCTCATAACGAGCATGGTAAGACATGGAAGATCTCTCACATCTAAAAGAGCTGGGGGACACATCCCTGTGTACACGGTTCCTCAGTACCATAAATGCTGGCAACTGCAGTCGAGATGGGGAGGTTCGGGAGATCACAGGAGGCGAGATTTCTCTAATTTCTCCTTCTGAAGTCGACACTGTATGCAACGACTCCAGCAACGCTATTGAAGAGGCTCTTGGTACTGACAGAGAAGCTGATGGGGCTCTCAGTATGGGAGAGTCTAACAATGGCAACAGCATAGGAATCTTAGTCGGACGTCCCTCCTCCAGGGTTTTAGGGGACCAAGTATCAGTATCGTGCCCCCCTTTCTTCTTTTTTTTTACGGGCCTTCATCACTGGCTTCAAAGCCCTTGGAGCTTTGGCTTTCTTTGGGAGAATCAGTCTGACCCACAGCCAGAGTCGGGGACTCAGCCTTTTGAGTAGCTGGAGACTCCACTTTCTCCGCCATCGCCTGAGGCTGTGAGGTAGGGACCTTCACTTGAGCAGAATCAACAGCCTCCAAAGCTTTCTTCCACAAAAGAGCCTTTAAGCGGTCTGATCAGTGGCACTTGTCTGTTTTGTAAAGTTCATGCAATGGCGGCAAGTCTCAACGACATGCAATTCCCCCAAGCAAAATAAACAGAGGGAATGTCCATGGGGGGGGGGGGGTGCTTACTGCTGCACTGAATGCACTTGCAAAAAACCAAACTATATATTTGTTATATAGACAGAAAGAAAGAAGACAAAAGATGGTAGAAAGACAAGAAAAAGACCTAACTTCCTCAGCGAACATTTTTACAGCAAGAAGTCCTAATGAGGCATCCTTTCAAGAAGGCGGTTGAAAGAGAACTGAGGGAATGGGCAGGAACCTGCTTGGATATGAGCAGTAGATGGCGGGGGATGGTTCCCACCAAAAAATGTTTTCCTCAGCTAGAGAATGTTCCTGAATGAGGCTCCACGCAGGCGCAGAGCCCATAAATGTGATGCACAGAGACCATGAAGAACTATCTTTTCTCCTCTGCTGTTTAACATCTAGATGAAACCACTAGGAGAGGTCATCTATGTGGTCTGAGGTGTCACCAGTATGCAGCTGACACCCAGCTTTCTCTCCTTTCCCTTGCTTTAGGTGGCCTCCAGACACTTTGGGTTAAAACTCCCATCAGCCCCAGCCAGCATGGCCAATGGTCAGGGGTTATGGGAATTGTAGTCCTAAACTTCTGGAAGGCTCCAGGTTGCCTATCCTTGCCTTAAAAGAACAAGTTCACAGTCTAGGGGTGCTTATTGATCCAGCACTGTCACTGGAGGTTCAAGGGGTCGCTGTGACTCTAGCACCTTTTATCAGCTGTGGCTGATCAGCCAGCTGTGACCTTACCTAGATGAACAATTACCCATACTCTGGTAGTTTTCTGTTTAGACTGTTGCAATGTGTTGTATGTGAGGCTGCCTTCAGAAACTGCACTTGGCCTAAAATAGGGCTGTACAAATTATTAATGGGCATTTTGATCATATTTACGCCAGTGCTTTGTCAGCCATACTGGTTCCCAGTCTGTTTCTGGGCCCAATTTAAAGTGCTGGTCTTAAACCTGAAAGCCTTTAGTGGGTTGGGACTGGGTTATCTGAAAGATCACCTTGTCCCATATAAACCTGCCTGAATCTTAAGATCCTTTTCAGAGGCCCTGCCCCATGCGCCACTGCCAAGTGATGTGAAGCAGTTGGCTACTAGGGAGAGGGACTTCTCAGCAGTGGCATCTTGACTTTGGAATAGCCTCCCCACACAGGCTCACCTAGCACCTTCTTAATGGCCTTTTCAGGGCCAGGAGAAGACTTTTTATTCTCCTAGGCTTTAAAAATCTGTGATCTTACAACCTGTATTATTATCCACTGACTGTGTATTGTGTATTTTTAGTTATACTATGGATTTGGTGTTAGGTCTCTCTTTGTCGGAAATGTTTATGCTGCAAGTGTGCTTATGGTATTTTTAATATTGTATTTTATCAATTTATCTTTGCAGGCTGCCCAGAAAACTACATTATTGGGTGGCCAATATAAACACCATAAATAAAGTAAAATAAATAAATGAGGGCCACAGTTCCGTGGCAAAGAACATGCCTTGTGGCCAGGGTGGGCTGCCTGAGATTTCTGAGAGCTGCTGCAAGTCAGAGCTGCCTAAATGGACTCAGTGTGAAGGGGGCTTCATAACATCACTGCATAGGGCAATGCGCATTATGGAATTAAATAAACCCTTTTGGCAACTCTCTTGAAAATACCCCGTTCCAGAACCACCTTTGCCTTGCATTTCCTGCCAGCTGATGCTCTGCTTCCTACCCACTAAATCATGCCTCAATTCTGACCTCTTCCCAAGCAGTTCATAAGCACATTGAGCTGCAACAGACTTGCTTTGGTGCCCCTACACAGAGCCTACCTTGAACTAAGACACTGCCTAATAGCAGGAGATGCCAAGTGAGCCTTTTGTCAACAGAAGCCCAACCAGTGAAGTTGTTCTCAAAAGCAAAACCAGCATGTGGTGAAACATGGTTCTGACACACAGAAGGCACACAGCAGAGCAAATTACATCAACAGGATGTATTTTTAGTAGCTAGAGAGTCCAAACACTCTGAGAAAACAAGCAAGGTGGCAGCCTCAGAAAAAGTAAACAGTGCCAGGAGGGAGATGTAACTGGAGCAACATTGTCAGGGTAGCTGCCTGGGATGGGGATGCCAGCTCTGCACAGCAGGAAAGGAAGCTTCATGCCCACAGCTAGGAAGATGCTTTTTCCAGAGCCAACACAGGGTCTCCCTAGCACAGTATAAGGGACACTTCCAAGAATCAGAGCTAGAAGAGGCCAAGTCAGCCCAAATCAGCACGTGAGGGCTCAAAGGGAGACTGGCAGCCAGCAATGCTCTGCCATGGCCCACTCTACCTTGAGTGTGTACAGTGTCTCCAGGAGGGCGGCGTACTCGGCAGGGCTCTCTTGTTGTAGGTAGTTGTGTTCCTGCCAGGGGTTCTTCATGGGACTCTGCTTATCTGAGCCAGAGTCTTGGAAGCCACTCAGGCTGCAGGGGCTGTAAGAGTCTGAAAGGTACTTCCCTGCTGCAGAGAGGATCCTGCAAATGGTACAAGAAAACAGTGCTATTGGGACCCAATGACCCAAGTTGGAAGAGTCCCTGGCCCGGTATCGTCTCCACCGGAGGCCCAGTTGATGCAAGTTTACCTTGATGTTCTGTCCAAGGTCTGGTGTACTGTCGATGCTGTATACACCACAGCACTTATGTCTACAACCCCCACTCCCTGGAATCTTCCCCCTTTACCCAGCAACTCCCACCTGTTTGCCAGCTGCTGCTCGAAGTCTCCACACTGACGCAGGAGCTCCCCACAGGTAGCAATTATTCTGGGGGGAGAAAAGTGCCCATGATATCACTGCATCCATAAGGCACTGGCACAACGACAGACTCCCACCACAGACACATTGTCTTGCTGCAACTAGAAGCAACATGCTGGGTGAGATGGGGTACAGCAGTTGTCTACAACATTCCCCTGGGGGGATTCAGTGGATGTGTTTTATTTAAAGACTGCCCAATTACTAGATGGGGTTTGGAAAGACTCGGGGGGTTCTTTGCCTTTCCCTGTAGCACATGGCTTGGCTCACTGGCTTGATTAACCCACAGCTATTTATTCCACAGATGCCTTCTGCAGAGCACCTGCTCTCTGCTTGTGGCACATGCCGTGGTGGTCCGAATTGCTTTGGCTAACTGGGGAAGGGGAAAAGACGGCACGCTAATGGGTAGATGGTGCAGAGGAGTGGTGAACTATACACCCTTTTAAAATCTGCTCCTCCTTCATGTGAAGCTATCAAAGTAGAACAGGAAGAGGAAGGCTGCTGGACCCTCAGAGAAACACTTGCCAGTGCCACCCTCCCCAGTGGAACTGGCCACCTCTCATACACAGCCCCTTTATTACCGGATTGCATTCTGGAAAGCAGTCCAGTCTTCTTGGAAGAGCATATCTGAAGGGATGTTGTCCAACCTGCATTTCTTCCTGATTGACTGCAGGGCATTGCTGAAGTCGGAGACGTATCTGCAGAAAGGGGCAGAGATGCACCAGCCAGGACACAGAATCGGGGCCCCAAAGGTATGATAATTCATGCACCAGGAATGGGGCTGAGTTGAGCATCCCCATGAGCATCATTCAGGCAGGGAAGGAGGAGCCAGGGCTGCAGGAAGCTACAAGCTCTCCCATAACCAGGCCTGTGTGTTCTCTGTGCTAAAATAACCCGCAGACTCTTAACCAAAGAGAGCAAAACCCTGTGGCTTGCATATATTATCCAAACTGAGCAAATGCACTCATACTGTTTATGACGCATCATTAATTCTTGTCGTGGGGAGCAGCAAGGAGCTATGTGGGGCAATGACATCCCAGCAGCCCCTGCCACTTGTGCTTGTTGGCAAGCCAAATTCTCTGCCCGTTCACCACATTCTGGGGTGGGTGAGTGTTGTGCCTGCAGAGAATCACAAAATACACCCAACCTTGCCAAGTGCATAGAAAATGTCAAGTCCTCTCCTAGCACAAAACCAGGTCTGACTTGCCAGCCAGTTGCCAAGGACTTACTTGTTGAAAAGGGCTCGCAGGGCCTTGAGAAGGCCACCTGCACCGAGGCCGTCCGTCAGCTTGAGGCAGTTGTCCACGGCCACCAAGGCCAGGCCAAAGAGTTTGTTCACTGAGTGGTTGAGCTCCTGGACACAGTCGATGACCTCCCCATGCTCCTGCACAACCACACAAGGTCACAGTCCACAATCATCCTGGGCCTCCTGGACATCCAGAGGGAGGGAGGGAGGATGCCTCTGGGAGGCAGCATGGCCAGCTCCGGTATTGGCAGCCAGGGAAACAAGGCAAATACTTCCATTTAACCCCAGAAGTTTGCATTTTTCCCCAACCCATCCAGCCAAAATGTTCCCTCCAACCACTTTCTAACTATTGTGAATGGTCCATCTCTAGCCCAACACACCCAGGAGGGTATTACTGGGCCCAAGTACCCTATAGGCATTCTTCCAAATGAAGCTGGGACAGACTTCCAAAGGCAGATGAGCACATACGTCAGCAGTGAAAATGGCCTCCAAGGCAAAGCTCAGGAAGCATAGAGTCACACAGTCCAAAAGCCTCAGCTCCCAGCAAGAGAGTGGCACTCAGAAGCCCTGACCTACAAAAGCAGCTACCGGCTTTTAGGAAGCCTCCCTGTCCTGGAGTAATGAGAAGGCTCGGAGAGCCTTTCATTTTTACCTTGTACATAACGTTGTGGACTTATGAGGGGATTTCACTTTGGGTGACTTTGTGTATTTATTGTTTGATTTAAAAGAAGTTCTGCCCTGCCTTTCAATGGCATGATCTCTAAGACAGCTCAAGAAAGTGTCTACATGAGATAACCAAGACAAACAAAAACATTAAAAACATCAGACAGAGTACAAAACAAGCTAACATAAGAACAGCCTAAATTCCATGTAATACTCCCCCCCTCACCCCAAATCACCCCAATAGTCATGCTGATCCATGCGAAAAAAAAATCCAAAATCAACAGTTGGGTAATACCTTTATAAGGATCAACCAAAATGCCACTAAATGTACAAGTTTTCAGCATCTCCTGAACTCTTCATCAGACTAGATGGTACAGAGGTTCCGAGGGTTCCATAGAGGGGGCCTCTCCCCAGAAGCTACCAACCTGCCTTCTAAAGGTGAAGGGTACCCGGAACAGGCCCTTGGTAGAAGATCTTAGCAATATACTTTAACTTACATAGTTTTAATGAGTTTTGGTACTGTCCTATTTTATTGCTGTTAATCACTTTGGAAGTTACAAAAGTGGGTTAAAATTACAGTAAATAACAACTGCAGGACCCAACGGGCAGAACCGAAGGGCTGCCTTACCAAAGGGACAGCGCTCATCTGGATGAGGAGGTTCTCTTCCTCCAGGGCTCCATACTGCAGCTGGAACGGCTTATAGGGGCCATAGACAGCTTCCACCAACTCTGTCACCTTCACCAAGTTACATTCCCCTAAAAACCCAAGAATACAGGATCACAGCCGGCGTGGTTTCTGATACTGCCCACTCATTCATCTCCCGATCCCCACCCCCACTATCATCAGGAAATTCTTAGGTCAAGTTTAAAACCTGTGGCAAGAAGAGGGATTATTACTCCCACTCTCAAACCCAACACACTTGAAGAAGCAGCGTAGAAGAAACTGCCCCATCCCCATGGCAAGACCACACAGAAGCCCTCTCCCCATGCCCCAACTCTTCAGGGGCCCTTCTCCAAACTCTGAGGGAAAAACTCCTTTTCTCTCAGAGCTTGGAGAAGGGCCCCTGAAGAGTTGGGGCATTGGGGACTCGTAACTCTGGTAAACAAAAGAGCAGCTGCTAATGAAACAAATCACAAAAAACATTTCACATCTTTCACATTAGGAAGTTGAACATAGAGCAACCTGTATTTCTTGGAGGGAATCTACAGGTTCTTCATTAAGAACACTTTAAATCAAAACATTCAGCAATAGGTGCTAGCTGTAACTGCACCTCACTGTACACCTTAATGTACATCTTAGTACTCTTTTCTACATGTTTTCTACCAGTTTGCTCTAAAGAGAAGGCTCTGCATAATTTGATACATTCTCAGCATGGCCTGATAGGATGCCTGCTCCAACTTTCTCCTGAAAAGGTCTGGAGACATAGTGTAAACACACTGTGCCTTGGCACAGAACACAACTGGATTTTTAAAGAAACTTATTTTTTATATGAAAACTGGCATCCTGCATTTTAGCTGGGCCAAATAAAGGCCTCTTTGCTCACTTGGCTCTGTGTTGCTAGGATCCTTCACTTCCAACACCAGACAGGCCGCTCAAC
This sequence comes from Heloderma suspectum, assembly GCF_057233095.1. NCBI lineage: Eukaryota > Metazoa > Chordata > Lepidosauria > Squamata > Helodermatidae > Heloderma > Heloderma suspectum. Next base: position 36,154,552 of record NC_139469.1, on the reverse strand, counting down.
AAGATCAGCCTCGGATGGCCTTCTCTCTGTCCTATCAGCCAGGACAGCTAGGCTGGTGAGGATGAGGGAGAGGGCCTTCTCTGTGGTGGCCCACACTCTGTGGAACTGCCTCCCTAGGGAACTCCGCCATGTCCCCTCTTTAATGAGCTTCCGCCACGCATTAAAAACGTGGTTGTTCAGGCAGGCATTTGGGGTGGGTTAGGGTATTTTTAGAAATATGATGTTTTTAATGTAGAATTTTATTGTTTTAAACTGTTTCCATTATTGTACATTGCCCAGAGTGGCTGGGTGACCAGCCAGATGGGCGATTAATAAAACAAACAAACAAACAAACAAATAAGACCATGTAAAAGGCTTCCATGAGTTTGCCCCCCCCCCCCCCCCACACACACACACCAGGATCAGCTGCTGCATGCGAGAACAAGGGTAATGCAGAAGTACCATCTAAGCGCAAGTAATCTCAGGCAGCTCAGAGATGGCCCAATTACTGCATTTCTCCCAGCACAGGGCTGGATGGGAATAGAGAGGTTGGGTTATTAGTGTTTGCAAGAAGCAAAAGTGCCAAGTAGTATTTACTCAAGGTAGAATACAAAATGTTCAGCTTCAACAAACACCCTAAGAACTGTGTCAATACTGCTCAAGCAAGTTAAACAAAGTTTGGTACAAATGTTATGTAACCAATAAATACCACCAATGCAATGCTAACAAATTATGTTCCTGTAAAAGCTCCCATGTACAGAAAGAAGGAAAAGAACCCATGCCCTCAGGGAATTTTTGTAGGGCCGTACTGGAGCGATATGTGAGAAGGAAGGGCAAGAGTGGGCGCTTACTCAAGCTGGGCAGCATGGCAGCTTCCAGACCGCGCGCAAAGCAGGCCGTGGTGTCGTGCAGCTCCAGGAGCCGGCTCAGCTTGCCTTCGGGGCCAGCGCGCTCCAGGGCAGTGCGAAGGCAGGTGGGGATCGAGGGCACCAGGGCACCGAGCGCTTGGAGCAGTAGCACAGCCACCACCTGGTGGGGGCTCTGGAAAACCTGCAGGAAAGAAACGGGGCGGGGGGGTGGAAGCTGCAGGCAATTTGTACTCTTCAGTAGGCATTCTGCTGGGGTGAGGCAGGGACACTTAGGCCAGAGTTGGGGCAAAACTGTTGATTTAAAAAGGCTGGGACATAAAACAGGAAATCCAAGCTACAGGAAATCCGTTCAGGGGGTTCCAGCAATCAGAACACATCGATTCAGTGCAGGTCTTAACGGCTGACAAACTCACAAGGTGCTTTTTCAGAGAACATTCACTTCTCAGGGACATAGCAGATTTCTGAAAAACTGATTTTTGGTCCAGACACAAAGACTTTTCCCCAAACATATCTTAATATGCATTAATATTGCAGGTGTAAGATATTATCCACAAAATGCGGAAAAGAAAGGGAAATTTCACCAGATGTCTGGCCTTTCCTTTTTGGACTTGGAGAGGACTGGACAAAAACAGCAGTGCAATGGTATTTAAAGCCTTTGAAATTAGACAAGATCTATAAAGTTAGAAAATGTTGGTACTGTGCTGGAAACAGATATTTTTTCCACATGTGATGACCATGTTGCAGAGCTCAGGCATACTGGAAAATGATTACACAAGCAATATCATCCTTCACTAATGTTAATGCACCTACAGTCCTCTTGCCTTCTTAATTTTATACTAGATAGAAAGACATATGTGGTTGTACTAAATGCACCAGTGAGTGCTATTTATTTATATTTATTTATTATAATTAATCTTATAATAATTTATTTATTTATTTATTTTATTTATTTATTTATTATAATTAATATTTTATTGTGCATTTTTACAAAACAAAACAAACTGAAAACATTACAAAACCTAAAAAAAGGGAATGAAATAAAAATACAACAACATGTTCAAAATCCTCAGTTTCTAATATTACAATATTAGAGAAAAAAGGGGGGAAAGGTTACACGTAAACTTCAGTAAAACCAGACCAAATATCCACATATAAGTCCATTTGCAAGTTACGCCTATATACTACTCTTTCAAATATTGCATGTATTGTTAAGTCTTCAGTCCACTGTGTTATAGGCGGTGAGCTTTTTATCTTTCCCATATTGTAGTATCACAGTCTTTTAGCAATCAAAAGGGCGTGAAAAATCCATTTACGCTGACCATGTGTTACATTCCAAGAAGCAGGTGAGTAGTTTAAAATAACATTTACATCAGTAAATATAATACAAAATGTACTCATACAATAACTTCCTCCCCAAGGGAGGTGGCCATTGGGCATTTCCAAAACATGAATAAAAGAAGCACTGACTGCATTACACCTCCAACAATTAGCGGAATTTGACAAGCCTTTACTAAAAAGACTTTGTGGTGTCCAATAGACCTGAAACAAGAGCTTTTGCTGAATAAGGGGTAACCGAAGATCCATTGAAATGTCTTATACAGATACCAAAATGGCAGTCCATTGCTTAAACAAAATAGGACGTTCCAATTCCATTCCAATTCCATTCCTGCTGTAAACCACTTGTGCCATATTTATTCACTGATAATAAATGTTTATAAACATGAGTAAGTCAATACATCTGATCAGCATCAATAAGTATTTCCAATAGCGAAGGAGACTCCAAGGCAATAAAAGCAGCAGGACCGAATCCAGATACCAACAAATGCTTCAATTGCAAGTACTGCCATTCCACTGAAACTGGCAGATCAAACTGATCCTGCAAAGTTGGAATTACCAAAAACTCATCATCAACCCCCACTAACCGATCTAAAGTAAAGATCATCTTATCTATCCAGGTCCACCATAAAAACATTTTCTTGCCAATTCTTAAGTCTGGATTTCCCCATAAAGTCAATTTAGCATGGGAAAATGGATCAAACTGTAATTGACATGACATTATATGCCGAACTTCCCTGCCAAAATTGTGGGAGGAGCTCTGTCTGCCTTAATATGCCAAGAACCTAATGCCATCCATTTAAAGAGAGGGTCCGAACAAGAAGATTCCAATACTGACCAAGGAGAAAAATCTAATTTGAGTGGAAAAGACCAAAATTTAGTAGAGGTCAGCAAATAGGCCCGATGGTACATAGCTAGATCCGAAAACTGAACCTGCCTTCATTAATTGGAAGTTGCATCCTTTTTAAAGATATTCTTGGTGGAGAGGAACCCCAGAAGAATTTATGAAACAAAGCACTGAGTTTTTGGAAATATTTGCCAGGTATAAGTATAGGGATCCCATGTATAACATAAATAATTCAGGGTATGGTATTCATCTTAAGTGTATTCACCTTACCCCATAAACTTAGCTTTAAAGATGCCCATCTATCTATATCTTGTGAAATATCATTCACCAACTTGTTAAAATTTAAACCAATCATTTGAGATATCTCTAGGAATAATTATTCCCAAATAAGTAATAAACCCTGGGCACCATCAAAATTGCCAATTGGCTAATACACTAGAGTATATCCTATGTCCAATCTGTATTATTTCTGACTTTGACCAATTAACTGAATAGCCGGACAATTCACCAAAGGTATTAATCAATTTCATCAAAGTTGGAACTGACAACTGGATTCTCAAGAATAAGTTCAGAGTCTAGGGGTGCTTATTGATCCAGCATTGCCATTGGAGGTTCAAGTGGTTGCTGTGACCCTAGCACCTGGTTTATGCTCATTACTGGAAATGTAAAAATACACCTTCAATACAAGAACGGCTGGGGAAATTGTGGGATATTCTTTTATTAGTTCAGTTGAAGGCTTCCCACAAATCTGCAAATGCACCTGTACGTGTTAATGAAATGGCTTTTATAAAGAACTCTTTGTCTAGGTTATGACCCATTCGAATAGTTAAGCCCTATATAGAAGACTCCATATGCTCCATATGCTACCACAAATAAATCCAGTGGGCAAAGAGTTACAACAGGTAAGGACCTTTTTAGTGATTTCTTATAGACGTAAGAAAATTTGGATGCCCCTCCTTGATCTTACTGCCGGAGCCTTTCCTTGACCTTCGTAAGCAGAGAGGAGGGCCCCCTTATGCTCCATCACAGGAGCAACTTCTGCCACCTTCCTAGCTCTCCCCAATGAGGTGTTGACCTGGCTTCCAGGCCTCCCTTGTTCAGGGGAAGCTCACAAGGGAAATGACGCCCCTTCCACCCCTCTTGCCTGTCTGCCTTCCATCCACCCAATCCCCACTCCTATAATCGTGAAACAATGATATTAACTTAAACGAATTGTAATGGGCTAATTATATCACGTTTTTATTTTGCCCTTCCCCCACAATGTATACATATTTCCACCAAGTTTATTCTCACAACAAACCTGTGAAGTAGGTGTAATGAGTTAGTTAATATGCAAAACCGTGGACTTCACAGGGTTCCTAAATGTACAGAGACCTATGGAGCTTAACACAGTCAGTAGATTTTAGCAGGCTTTAGCTAACAAAAGTAGGCCCCTCGATAGGAGGGAGGGCTTCTAGAGCGAGCCTCTCACATACTTTTAACTGATATCAGGCAAGTGCAGTTCGATATGTCAGCAACTGTGCATATGCTTGGTTACCTCACCCTTTTCTCACACGGAGTAGTGTCTTATCTCACCCATGAACTGGGAGGACTTCACTCCAAAGCGGGAATGCTAGAGGCTCGCTCTTAAGAAGCAATTGGATTCCCACGCCAAAATGTTTGGAGTGCCTTCGGGAGTGCCTTCGGGAGGGCCCCCCCCTCCCCGCTTCTTCTAAGAGGGGGAAGAGGTGGCCTGTCAGCTCCTGAGCTTGGAGAGTGAGAAACCTATAAAATCAAGCAAGCTGGTGTTGGTCTCCAGTCTCGCTTCAAGGGGCAATGTGCACACAACCAGCTTAGAAAAACGTGTGGCCTGAAGAATGGCTTTTTGTACTCTGTTGGGAGGCCCCGGAGTACAAACAGTGTGGCAGAGAACTGCTTTGTCAGCTGAAGAGAGGTGTGAACTTTCTTTGCATGTATATATTCTGCATCCATTTTCAATCAATAAACTGTTAACCTGATCCATTTGTGATTTGTGAAGTGATCCACTTCAGCACCCACAAATCTGGTTTGATTGGGGCCTAAAAACTAAGATCCCATAAGTCAAGACAGTAAGGCTGAGAATGTGTGACAGCCCTGGGGTCATCTAATAACACCAATGACTGCTTGTGCTCCTATTTGGAGATTCCTGCAGGTATAGCAGGTGCCCAGTGGGAGCAGCTTTCCTAGGTGTGCCCCAAACTGCTAGCAGGGCTAGGGACCAAGCAGCCCTCATTCCTGCCCTTGCTAACAAATTACACCATGATGAAACAGAAAATCTGCCTCCCCACATCTACACCTCAGCTAGCAAACGCAGTCTTCTCTCACCTGCCTCGATCCTGGGAGAGCACCACTTGGCCACTGTGCAGATATGGCAAGCTTGTAGAAAGCACTAATACTGGTGTCAGAAGCAATATCTGATCCAGTAGGATGCTTTCTTATTTTGGTGGTTAAATATACAAACATGATAATTGCCATGGTTAATGTTTATGGCCATAATTTGGATTTGCCTATTATGCTTCATGAGTGCCTTAGTCATTTGCCTACTATTACTTATGATCCTCATGAAGAGGATTTTAATTTAATTTTGGACCCAATTTTGGATAAGAGTAACCCCCCTTGCAAACTGCAGTCTATAATCTGTTCAGTGTTGAAGGCCTATATGTCTATGAGTTAGGTTTGATTGATGCACGGCCTATGTTGCCTCCTTCAGGGCGGGATTATACTTGGGGGGGGGCTGTGCCTCAAAATTGTTTAACGTTAGATTTTTTGTTTTCTTCTCTACTATTTCAATGCGTGACGGTATGTAACATTGATACAATTGCAATTTCAGACCATGCCCCAGCTCACTTAGGAATCAAACTGCCTAACTCTGTTAAATCTTCTGGTACTTGGCATATGAATGTTTCACTGCTTAACAATGATCATTTTAAAACATAGATGGCTTCCAAACTTAATATTTTGAGATTAACGATGGTTCAACCATGTCTTGTGCTACTGAGTGGCTTATATGAGGGACAGGATTACTGCATTTGCTTCTCTTTAAAAACATCAAGGTTATTCAAGAAGAGGACTTGAATAAAATACTGAAGCCCTTATTGCAGCATGTCCATCTCCAAACCCCTATCGAAGACTACAATGCACTAAAATTGAATTGAACAGACTACATTCATCTAAAGCAAAAATTGTGTTAACTTGTCTGCAAACAAGAGGGATTAGGAAAGTGGAGAAAGGCCTGGCGAGATTCTGGCACTTCAGTTAAAAAATAAATAAATAAATAAATTCCACTGATCAAAAATAATCATATCTCTCTCTCTCCAAAAGATATACATTTAGAGTTTCAAAAATTTTATTCTGAACTATATAGAAAGGACAGGGAGCCCACAAGCCAGGAATCTGAACATTTGGTAATTCCACACCTGGATTTGCAGCAAAAAGAGCTAATATATTAATGGCAATTTTGGCAAATATACTTCAGCATGTGATACATATATTAGTGGATCTTGATCATGTGGGTTTTATTTGCCACAGACAGGGAGTGGATAATTTAAGGTTTGCAGTAAATCTGGCTGCTTTGCATTCTGAAAGAACAGATTCAGCCGTGATTTATTTCACTTGATGCTGACAAAGCATTTGACAAATTTCCACAGGATTTCCACAGGAATTGTTAAGACTGATTGGAATCTTATATCTCTTTCCTATGTCACAAGTGATACAAATGGAATTCTTTAAAAAAAAATTAGAATGGAGTGGAGAACAAGACATGGTTGTCCTCTGTCTCCCTTGATATTTGATTTGTGCTTGGAACCTTCGGCATATGCAATTAGAAAGAGTACAGACATTTTCCCCCTTCATGGATCACTGCCTTGTTGTGGCAAAGGGGCTTGTGTAACTCAGTGAAGCCATAAGCTATGCTGTGCAGGGCCACCCAAGATGGACAGGTCATGGCGGAGAGTTCTGACAAAATGTGGTCCACTGGAGAAGGAAATGGCAACCCACTCCAGTATTCCTGCCAAGAAAACCTCATGGAACGTATCACAAGGCTAAAAGAGATGACGCCAGAAGATGAGCCCCTCAGGTCGGAAGGTGTCCAATATACTACTGGGGAAGAGCAGAGGGAATTTCCAAGTAGTGCCAGAAAAAGTGAAGTGGCTGGGCCAAAGCCGAAAGAACACTCAGCTGTGGATGTGTCTGGTGGTGAAAAGAAAATCCGATGCTGTAAAGAACAATATTGTTTAGGAACCTGGAATGTCAGATCAATGAATCAAGGTAAGCTGGAGGTGGTCAAACATGAGATGGCAAGATTGAACATTGACATCTTGGGAATCAGCGAACTAAAATGGACAAGCATGGGTGAATTTAATTCAGGTGACCATCATATCTACTACTGTGGGCAAGAATCCCTTTGAAGAAATTGAGTAGCACTCATAGTCAATAAAAGGATGGGAAAAGCAGTACTGGGGTACAATCTCAAAAATGATAGAATCATCTCAGTACGAATCCAAGGCAAACCATTCAGCGTCACAGTAATTCAAGTCAATGCCCCAAACACTGAGGCCGAAGAAGCTGAGGTTGATGGGTTCTATGAAGACCTACAACACGTTCTAGAACTAACACCAAAAAAAGATGTCCTCTTCATCATAGGGGACTGGAATGCTAAAGTAGGAAGTCAAGAAAACACCGGGATAACAGGCAAGCATGGCCTTGGTGTACAAAATGAAGCAGGACAAAGGCTAATAGAGTTTTGCCAAGAGAACACGCTGATCATAGCAAGCACTCTTTTCCAACAGCACAAGAGGCGACTCTACACATGGACATCACCAGATGGTCAATACTGAAATCAGATTGATTATGTCCTTTGCAGCCAAAGATGGAGAAGCTCTATACAGTCAGTCAAAACAAGACCTGGAGCTGACTGTGGCTCAGATCATGAGCTTCTTATTGCAAAATTCCGGCTTAAATTGAGGAACGTAGGGAAAACCACTAAACCATTCAGGTATGACCTCAATCATATCCCTGATGAATATACAGTGGAGGTGAAGAATAGATTTAAGGGATTAGACCTGATAGACAGAGTGCCTGAGGAACTATGGACGGAGGTCCATAACATTGTTCAGGAGGCAGCAACTCAATCCATCCCAAAGAAAAAGAAATGCAAGAAAGCAAAGTGGCTGTCTGATGAGGCTTTACAAGTAGCTGAGGAAAGAAGGGAAGCAAAAAGCTAGGGAGAAAGGGGAAGATACAGCAAACTGAATGCAGATTTCCAGAGAATAGCAAGGAGAGACAAGAAGGCCTTCTTAAATGAACAGTGCAAAGAAATCGAGAAAAACAATAGACTGGGAAAGACTAGAGATCTTTTCAAGAAAATCAGAGATCTCAAGGGAACGTTTTGTGCAAAGACTGGCATGATAAAGGACAAAGAAGGCAGGGACCTAACAGAAGCAGATGAGATTAAGAAGAGGTGGAAAGAATACACAGAAGAACTATACAGGAAAGATCTTAATGTCCCTGATAGCCATGATAGTGCGGTCACTGAACTTGAGCCAGACATCCTCGAGAGTGAAGTCAAGTGGGCCTTAGGAAGCATTATTAGCAACAAAGCTAGTGGAGATGACAGTATTCCAGCTGAACTATTTAAAATCCTAAAAGATGATGCTGTTAAAGTGCTGCACTCAATATGCCAACACATTTGGAACACTCAACAGTGGCCACAAGACTGGAAAAGGTCAGTTTACATTCCAATTCCAAAGAAATGCAATGCCAAAGAGTGTTCCAACTACTGTACAATTGCACTCATTTCACATGCCAGGAGGTTATGCTCAAAATCCTACAAGCTAGGCTTCAGCAGTATGTGAATCGAGAACTACCGGAAGTACAAGCTGGGTTTCGAAGAGGCAGAGGAACTAGAGATCAAATCGCCAACATTCACTGGATCATGGAGAAAGCAAGAGAATTCCAGAAAAACGTCTATTTCTGCTTCATTGACTACGCTAAAGCCTTTGATTGTGTGGATCACAACAAACTGTGGCAAATTCTGAAAGAGATGGGAGTACCAGACCACCTTACCTGTCTCCTGAGAAACCTGTACGAGGGTCAAGAAGCAACAGTAAGAACCGGACATGGAACAACTGATTGGTTCAAAATTGGGAAAGGAGTACGACAAGGCTGTATATTGTCACCCTGCTTATTTAACTTATATGCAGAGTACATCATGAGAAACGCTGGATTGGATGAATCACAGGACAGAATTAAGATTGCCGGGAAAATTATCAACAACCTCAGATACGCAGATGATACCACCCTAATGGCAGAAAGCGAAGAGGATCTAAAGAGCCTCTTGTTGAGGGTGAAAGTGGAGAGTGCAAAGCTGGTGTGAAACTCAACATTAAAAAAACGAAGATCATGGCATCTGGCCCCATCACTTCCTGGCATATAGAAGGGGAAGAAATGGAAGCAGTGTCAGATTTTATTTTCTTGGGCTCCAAGATCACCGCAGACGGTGACTGTAGCCATGAAATTAAAAGACGCTTGCTCCTTGGGAGGAAAGCTATGGCAAACCTAGACAGCATAGTAAGAAGCAGAGACATCACCTTGCCGACAAAGGTCCGTCTAATCAAAGCTATGGTTTTCCCAGTAGCAACGTATGGCTGTGAGAGCTGGACTATAAGGAAGGCTGAGTGCTGAAGAATTGATGCTTTCGAACTGTGGTGCTGGAGAAGACCTTTACGAGTCCCCTGGACTGCAAAGAGGTCAACTCAGTCCATCCTAAAGGAAATCAACCCTGAGTGCTCATTGGAAGGACAGATACTGAAGCTGAAGCTCAAATATTTTGGCCACCTAACACGAAGAGAAAACTCACTGGAAAAGACCCTGATGCTGGGAAAGATTGAAGGCAAAACGAGAAGGGGAAGGCAGAGGATGAGATGGCTAGATAGCATCACCGATGCAATGAATATGAACTTGAGCACACTCCGGGAGAGAGCGGAGGACAGGAAGGCCTGGCGTGCTATGGTCCATGGGGTCACGAAAAGTCGGACACGACTGAACCACAACAAGAAGAGACATTTTTGGTTTTGTGCATGAGCAGGTTCCGTATAAAACGGCTTTATACACAGATTATTTGTTGTTGTTAATCAGTAGGTTAGAGTCTTCTATACCTAAATTAGTAAGATCAACACCGTTTGGGTTATACTGTTGGGTTATACTATTAATTGGTCAAATCTGAATTAATGTCTATAGATAGTATCAAGACACCCAAAGTGGTTACTAAATGGCAATTTTGTGAGGGCCCAAAATGATTAGATACCTTGGTGTATTGCCCAGAGATATCTCGTAAATGGTTAAGCTGTATATAAGTGCATTGCTGATGGAAATATCTCTTGAGTTGGAAAGATGGGCATCACTTAAGTACTTGGCTAAGATTAACATAATTAAGATGAATGTCCTACCCCAGGTAATTTATGCATTACATACTATTCCTTTACACATTCCCCAAACATATTTTCAAGAATTTTATGCAGCATTTGGGAAGTTTATTTGGGGGGTTCTCCTCCTTGTTTTTCACTGAAGAGGATGCAGTTGTCCATTAAAGAGGGAGGGTTTAATTTTCCAGATCTTCATTTATATCATAAAGTTTAGTTATTAACCTGCACTAATAATTGGAAAACAACTTTTTCTTTTAATACTCCTCCATGGGCTGTTTTATAGTCAAATTATTTGGCACCTCTTTTTGGCTGGATGGCATTAGAATCTAGGTATATTTTTTAAAAAAGGAATCGCTCCACTAACAATTTTAGCAGTGAGACAGACTTAGAATGCAGTGTCTCATCAGCTGCAGTTTGATTCATATTCTCATGCTAAATTATGGGTTTAGTTTTGAAAATACAGAGATGGCCTTTTATGTGGAGTTTACAGTAACCTAAGCCTACAACAGCTGTTTATTAAAGTATTTTAGAATGTGGTAAAGCAGATGTATAGATTGTCAGAGAGTAATGGAATATGGAGTTGGAATGTTCTATACAGTCTATTCAATGGCAAGATGCCCTAGCTTCCAGACGTACTATTTCTGTACGTAGATTTAAAACTGAGGCTGATTCAACAAAAACTTATGTTTCATGTACACTGGACACCACAGAGGCTAGTTAAGCAACTAGCTCTGCCAGATGCTGGCAATGTAATGAAGACAATGCCTCATTGAGGCATATGTTGTGGACATATCCTGTTGTGCCATTGCTCGTATGAATTTTGTTCTTGAAAAGTCTGTAATAGCAGATGTCCATGCGCTTTTAAATTACATCCCTGTCATGTGGGGATTAACAGATGGACAGCAAAAGTGGATACAGAGAGCCCTTACAGTTGCAAAGAGACTTATACTTCAGGCTTGGAAGGAAAAACACCCACCACTTATCTTTCAGTTGACTGAAAATCTTACTGCTCTTGCAACATTTGAATATATCTCCTACAGCTGTCAATTTCATATGGATGCTTATTTAGATACATGGTCTCCTTATATTAACATATATGTTTGAAATGGAAATGTTAAATCCATTCTCCATTTTTCTTTTCTTTTCTTCTCTCCTCTTTCGTTTTGCTTTTTTTGTTGCTGTTCTTATTGTCGTGTTTGCAAATAAAACATAAAAAAGAAGACACTTGCAATATTTTACTGAGGTCAAATAATAGGTGGCCAACTGATCTGACAATTGACAATATTTGATGGATCAACTGACTGACCGCCATGCCAACTCTAATGAAAATATTGTCTTGAGTGCAAAAAGATGTGCTAGAACATCCAAATACATGGGCAGAGTTACCTCTTTCTTAAAAATTCACACCACAGCCTTTGTAAATTTGGGAAAGTGTTTCAGAAACTGAGTTAGGTGAGTCCCAAGACTTGGGATGTTCCAGAATGATCTTCATGGCAGAAGGGCAAGAGCTTAGCCTTTACTAATTGGGGAATGTGTCCTGCTGAATCCCAGCACAGCAGAAAATTAGATATGAAAATGTTGCCTAACATTTTTAAAGGAATGTTTCAATTATAAACCTTAAAAACAAACATTATATACAAGTAGAACAAGCTCATATTGTATTTAGCCATAATGTGACATCAGTCTAACAATACATTAAAAAAAATTTCATACTTCTCATCTAACATTCTCATAATACTTCAGTCTTTCCTAACAATCAGTAAATGGGTGCCAACACTGTAGAGCAGCCTTCTTCAACCTGGTGCCCTCCAGATGTGTTGGGACTATAATTCACATCATCCCTATCCAGTATGGCCACTGACCATTCTGATTGGGACATGATGGGAGCTGTAGTCTAACACATCTGTAGGGCACCAGGTTGGAGAAGGCTGCTCTCAAGCAGTGGCCTGTGACCTGCACACTCCTCTGGCCTGCTCTGGGCTCTCTGGATGCTGCTATGGATCTTTGGCCAGGGTTCAGGTGCCACTGTGACAGGATAAGGAGACCTGGACAGCACCACTTGGAAGAAGGAGCAGACAAAATGCTTCTTTTTGCTGCATGCACAGAATGACGCTGGTCTGCTGAGATCACCCCTACCCAGAGGGGAACTTAAAGAACAGTTTATGAGGCCGCTTCAACCCAGCACATGCCTGACCACAGTGATGGAACACGAGAAGCCACCAAGCCAACATCCCGACTTGGAGAACAAGCAGGAAGTGACTGTAATGGTCAAAGAAATGTGTATCACACCCTCATGCCCCACAGCTTTGCTCAGAGCAAGTGCTCCTGTGTGACTGCCCTGTCCCTGTCCTGAGAGAGAAAGAAAAGAGGCGGCTCCACCCACCATCAGCTCTTCTGGCTCTGTGCACCAGCAGCTGTGGCCCTGACTGACTTTTCCCGTGGGTCGATGGCTCTTTGTAAAAAAAATGTCCTACCCCTATCTGCGGAGTCTATTTCATGCCATAGACCGCATCTTTTTGACAGAATCTCGTACAGCAGCCTACCCCAACCAACCTGCTGCCTTCCAAATGGTTTGCACTACAACTCTCATCGCCCCCAGCATCTGTCCACTACTATAAGCACAGTGAGCCACACATTTCCTATGACTTCACAGTTGTGTTGAACTGATTACATCCCAACAGCAAGGATAGAGAACCACTGGCAACTCACACCTTAGGAAGTCCATAACCCAATCTACCAGTTAAGAACATCTACTGGATCAGGCCAAAGTGGGTCCGTCTAACTCTGGCATCCTGCTCCACACAGGGAGCCCACGAGCAGGGCATGAAGGCTACTGGTATTCAGTGGCATACTGCCTCTGAACCTTAAGAAAAGGTTTCTAAGGTTGTTTTTAACATAGGAAGCTAGGAAGATAGGAAGCTGCCTTATACCAAGTCAGAACATTGGTCCATCTGGCCCAGTACTGTCAACAATGACTGGAAGTGGCTCTCAAGGGTTTCAGGCAGGATTCTTTCCTTGCCCTACCTGGAGAAGCCGGGGATCGAACCTGGGGCCTTCTGCATGCCAAGCATGTGCTCTATCACACTGAGCTATGGCCCCTCCCCATCTTATGTTGTATTTGTTTATTATTCATCCCTTTTGAATTTTTGTAAAGTGCCTTGGCTGGTTACAAAAAAGTGATATATAAATGCAATAAACAACAACAACAAAAACCTGGAAATTCCATACAGCCATCATGGCTAACAGCTATTGAGAGACCTCTCCTTCTCCATGAATTTATTTAATTCCCCTTTAAAGCCATCGAAGATAGAGGCCATCGCCACATCTTGCGGCAGTGAGTTCCATAAATTAATTGTGCGTTGCGTCAAGGACTTTCTTCCGTCTTTGCCCATTAATTTCATTAGGTGACTCTAGGTTCTGGCAGTATGGGTGAGAGAGAAAAATTTCTCACTCTCTCCGCTTGCTCTGCACCAGGCATAATTTTATACACCTGTATCATTTTCCCTCTTGGTTGCTTTCTTCTATGCTAAAAAGCAAATGATGTCACCTTTCCAAGTTTATAAATCAAGGTGACCAAAAGGTTAAATTGGTGCCCAGGAGCTTCCTGGAACATTGCCAACTCAAACCCTTGCTGAAGCCAGTGGATAGGAGACCAAATGTAGGGCTGGAGCAGAACGGAGAACCTGAAAGGCCTGCTGGATGCTTGGTGATATTCCTGTGGAGCAAGGGGTTATGCCGTTTACATAGCCACCCCATTTAGAATCAGAGGAGCCACCAACACACAAGGATGCCTAGATGTTCAGAGAGGGTGAACTTTGGTAGGATCCAAGGAATACATGTTACATTTACATTACAAGAAATTTTTAATTATAATTAATTTTTAATTGGTAGTAATAACTTAAATAGTACAGGTGTGTTAAACTGGATTTTAGATTGTTTAGTATGGTAGAAATACATGAGATGAGTATCACTAGGTAAGTGAGGCTATGGAGAAGTTGGAATGGTTGCTAGGGACAAGCTCCATGTAGGAAACACAAGGATTCTATGTCAGCTGACAAGAGGGAAGAAGACAGACTCGGCTGGAGAGACACAAGACTGTGGATAAGCTGTGGATGATCGATGAGGCACCAAAGACACCTGGCATAGCCCAGAATAATAGCCTCTGCATCTGTATGTGGCTTGGAGAGACTGCCCCAAACAAGAAGCACTTTGGATAGAACTATCAGGAGAGATGCGGCTGCATGGGTGAACCTGTAGGAAATGCATGGAGAGAAAAGTGGAATTGGGGAAACAAAGAGCGGAAGGAGAGGACCAAACACAAAAACACCAGAACTGATAAGAACAAATGAAAGCACATTATGAGAGATTTCCTCTGTCAGTTTTATGGCCTCATTACTTGATTCTTTACTGTTAAAATTATTTGTTGTTTTTATGAATCGTTTCTAAGTAAGTTGATTCAATATTTGTTATCTATCAGAACTTTAGTTAGAGGGAGTGCCTTTGTTAAGTCCCATACATACACACCAAGGATTTGATCTCACTTGTTCGCAGCTGACTCTGCCACTTCTCTGAGGTGGGGGGGCGGGGTGAATGAAGTTCGACAGCAGAATTTACATCGGACCATGATACACACAGATGGAGAAATACACCAAACCAACTCTTGGGAAATACAAACATATGACTATGTCCGGTTCCAAATTGACCAAGATTATCACAACCCAGAGGGGGGGAATTCATTCCAGGCCTCTTGCTGAGGAGGCCTCCGCTATACCTTCAGCAGCTGCCACAGATAAACATCAGCTTTCCCCTTCACGGGTGAGAGGCCCCATCAACCTAATCTGATGAAGGTGGCAGTTGTCTACAAAAAACCAAGCCACAATAAACCAGTTTTGCTCAGCCATCAGGGCACTTTTTATCTTTTTGCTGCTGCTACAGAGTTAAGGCCAAGTTATGAAACAGGAGATCAGCAGGAGGTAATGCTGAGGAGTTAATTTAGGGTGCCTGCCTTATTTCTGTATTGTTCACACAAGTCTTCAGTATAGGCATCTGTTCTCCACAAAGATCATGTTCAATGAGGTTATATGAGGCTCCCTCAGAGTTCACCTCTGCTCTGCTTTTCTAGAGAGGAAGCAGTTTTCTTCTGCCCATGGTGGACAGAAGAAAGGGACAAAGGCCTGCACTTGGCTACATTCAAGGTTAAAGAGTAAAGAAGCAGGATAGGAACATGTCCCTAAGTACAGGATGAACTATTCACTGGAAAAGACCCTGATGCTGGAAAAGATTGAAGGCAAAAAGAAAAGGGGACGGCAGAGGATGAGATGGCTAGATAGCTTCACCGATGCAATGAATATGAACTTGAGCACACTCTGGGAGAGAGCGGAGGACAGGAAGGCCTGGCGTGCTGTGGTCCATGGGGTCATGAAGAGTCGGACACAGCTTAACGACTGAACAACAACAACAACAGAATGAATAGCACCTTTTCTGAAAGCAAAGAGACTGACCTGGTTCACACATAATGGCGGCAATAGCTGGGTTGTTTAATCCAGGAATTGCTGGAGAGGAGTACCATGTGTAAGCCACTTGCAATTTAAACAATTGCTTTGTGATATCCAAACCCAGAAACTTTGTGTTGTGTAGGGTTAAACAACCCAGAGTTAACCCAACGATCGCCCATGGTTTGTTGTTGATTAAAAGTGGAAATGGCTTGCGCGCAAAATTAATCCCTGGCAAATTCCTGAGTTAAACAAACCAGGAATTGCCGCTGTGACATGTGAAATAGGTCACTGTGTCTTTGGCCCCCATGGTCAATGTAGGGGCCTGTTTAATTTATAAAAGCTCTGCTATATAAATGTGTGCAACTTTTGAGTTGTCCAGAGACACAGGGGAATTTATACCCCACTATTCAACAAAGAGTTGTTCCTAATGCAGTTTACAATTAAATGCCACCCCGCTGCCTAAACTCAGCTTTACATATCCACACACTGCTGTTTTATGATTTAAAACAGGATGCACAATGTAAGAGCATGAGAGCAGCCATGCTGGATCAGACCAAGTATCCATCTGGACCAGCCTTCTGTTCATACAGAGGCTAACCAAGTGCATGTGTGAAAGCCCCAAGAAGGACATGAGTGCAATAACACAACACCCCCCAGTTTGTGTTCCCCAGCAACTGGTATACAAAGGCATACTGCTTCTGACACTGGAGGTACCATATAGCCATCAAGACTAGTCATCACTGACAGCCTTCTCCTCCTCTTCTTCTTTCTAATGCCCTTTTAAAGCCACCCAATTTGGTGGCCATCACTACATTTTGTGGTAGCAAATTCCATAGTTTAACCACCTGCAGGCTGCATGTGCCCCCCTGGCCTTTACTGTGACCCCCCCGGCTGCCAAATTCCCATCCGAATTTCCCCACTGCCTGTACTCCCTACTCCCTCCCAGAGATACTGATGCAGATCACTTTCCCCACTGCTGCTAGCAGCAAGGAAAGAGTGACCAGTATCAGGATCACTGGGATATTCATATGCATGCACATGCATGTGGATATGTATGCATGTGCGTGCCTGTGTGCATATATATACATACATGCTGCCCTCATAGTCAGAAGGATTATACACCCTTGGTATTAAACAGGTCTGCAAAACCTATTCCAGCTCTGCTTGCCAGAGAGAGAAGCAAAGGTCCAGCCCAATGTATCTTGCGGTCTCAAGTGAGGTGACAGTGCCGCTGCTGCCCACCTGCCTGCCTGCTCAGCCGCTGGCTTGCTCTTGAAAGCACTGCGTGTGTTTTCGACTAAATCTCTGCAGCCACGAGTGCTGCACAGCTGTCTTGTTCATTTAAAAAACTGAACAGGAGGGGCTATCAGGATGTCAAATTACACATCACATGCCAAAATTCCACATTTGCACAATGCAATCACAAATGCACTGAAAATATTAGTGGCATCTCTTTGGAGACTTAAGTATGAATTTGGTTGCTGCACTGACCAATTTATATTCAAGCGCTTCTTCTTTAGGGAGACATACGTATACTGCAAAGAGTTTTGTAAGGAAAGTTCTCTTGGAGCTAAAATCAAGTAAAACTACGCAACTTAGTTAGGAAAACCCCAGAGGGGGTAGATGCGTCAAACCAGGTCAGGCCAGAAATAAAAAGCAGTCACCGAAAATGTTGCAACCATTCCAACTGCTCGGCTGACTAATTCGGCTGCATTTCAAAGAGATGAAGGAGATAGAGCAGCCTTGGGGGCAGCAGCAGCCACTCTCCAGTGCAAAGACCAGCCAACACCTCCCCTGAATTATTGCCAGATCTTCAATCCCTCCTGATCATCAGCACATGACATTTCAGACCTCACTGCTTCCTCCTCATCCATCAGCCACAGTCATACCTGTGTGGCCCAGTGCAGCTGTGAGTGCCATGTTCCAAGTAGCACATCATAGAGCTCTGTCAACTGCCGATCCAAGGGGAGGTCAGATTGGCACAGATCCTGCCACATGGCCACTAGCTGCACCTACGAGCAAGAAAGATGGTCAAGATCACTTTCACACAAAGGATTACTTTTATGACCTGCCTTCTTCGCCATCTGTAGTGGTACTGTGCAGAAACAAAGAATATTTGTTCTTCCAGGCTAACAAGGAAAACAAGGGTGAGGTCTTTTGTACATGGAATAGAATACTCGCTTTATAATTTCATAGCCTCCACCCCAAGTAGAACTGATTGACAACTTGACACCACTTCTCCAAAATCATATCTGATCCAAGAGTGCAAAAATCTGCCTCCAATAGATAAGTTGACGATGGTGTGATATAACAGCAGAGAGCTGGGTGTAGATCCGAATTTAAAAATTGCTCAGCTTACTGGGTGGGTTTGGACTTAACCTCTGATTCACAGGGCTGTTAGGGGGATAAGATGAGATGGGCTGACTGACGTGGGCCTGAGGTCCTTGGAGAAAATGTGATAAAGAACACAGCAAGAATTTCAGGGACCATCACTCAACTTAAGAAGTCTATTGACTGCATAACACCCCACCCCAAAGTCTGTTGACTGAATTACACACATACACAAGCATTCCTTGAGCCACCTGTTAGTGCATCCCTGAGCAAAGCCCCATCCTTTCTCAAGCTCAGCGCACCCATGCAACACAAAAAGAATGAAGAGGCAACTTCCTAGCTCCCCCACCAATTTAATTAAAGTTGGTATGCGGCTCATAACTTTGTATGAAACCAACACCACCCCGACGTGGCTGCTCGAGTTCCTAGCATGGCCCCACCTTGGCTGGACTGTTCCCAGGGAGCAACAATCTGGAGAGGAGAGGATTGGGTGGGGCCAGGCTGCTCCAGAATGCATCCCTCACCACACCAAGAATATTGCATAATTCGCAAACATCACACACACACATATGGCAATAACTACACATCATAAAAGGAAGCAGCAGTGAAGGCCCTTTGAAGGCACACACAGAAAATGGGGGGGGGGGTGAGAAGAGAAGACAATTTCTAAATTGCTGCTTGTGCAGTTTTAGTAGTAAAACAGAAGGACAGGAAATGGCAACTGGAAGAAAGAGGTACAAAGCTGTGGCCAGCCTGCAGTTTGGACTAGTGGGGATCAGCATGATCCTAATGTGATTCTGCCATGAGGAAAAGCAACAAAATGAATTCTGAGCCACCATTAACAGTGGCAGAATAGGAAACCAGCAATCTGACACGTGGGGCACAATCCACCAGGCAGTTTTCTTGAACAGGCCCATCAAAATGGAATTGGAGTGCTGGTCATTTTAATGGTGCTTGCGCAGGAAGACGCCCCACTGGATTGCATGTTAACTAGCAAGATGTGTTTCAGTCACAAAAAATGTCCTGAGTGGGCTCCAACCCCCCCCCCCCCCCCGACACATACATAATTGGAAAGCACTTGTGTGGCATGCATCCTTCCCCAAACTACTGGGCTGTAGTCTGCATCTGCTTAGAGATTTTATTATATTACATGGTATAAAAGTAGCACACAAAAAAAGAAAAAAAAGTAAAGAACAGCTTAAGAAGAGGTGCTGTCCCCCTCATTTCATCCATATTAAGGTGGTGAGAGTCCATCAAAAGCAGCCAGCTTGTTTCAGTGGAGACAGGAAAGCAAGGGAGACAGGATACCTTGTGGCATTTGTAGTAGTAGGCCAGCAACTGGGGAATCCGGTCAATTTCTGTGAAGACTTTCACGAACACTCGGGCCTGATCTAAACAACACAGATGCCGTTGAAACAGTTGAAATATAGAATACAATACAAATATTTAAAAGAATACAATACAATGCAAGACAAGACAAGACAAGACACAGCACAGGAATCAGTAACACAGCCATAATATCTAGAACTAGGCCTCTAAAATGCCCCAGAGAAAAGAAAGGTTTTTGCCTGGTGCCAAAAAGATAACAACATTGGTGCCAGGCAAATCTCTTTGGGGAGTTCATTCCAGAAATGGGGTGCCACCCATCTAGCTTCCTTTGGGCCTCTGAAGATGACCTAAGGGCCCAAGCAGATACATATGGGAGATGTTCCTTTAGATACTCTAGCTTTAGATACTCCCAAGCTGTTTTAGGCTTTAAAGGTCAACATCAACACTTTGTATTTGGCTGGGAAATGGACTGGAAGCCCGTGTAGCTGATGAAGATCATATTGGCCAGTCCCTGTTAGTAACTTAGAAGCTCTGTTTTGAACTAACTGAAGTTTCTGAACTGTCTTCAAAGGTAGCCCCACACACAATACGCTACAGTAATCCAACCGGGAGGTTACCAGAGCAGAGATTACTGGTAGGCAGCAAAAAACATTTCATTTCCCAAAGCCCCCTGAGAGCAGATGCAAGCTGGAAAAGAGCATCCCTCTGGCCATGGCCTGACCGTGCACCATCCACAGATACACCAGCCCTGCATGGCCTTCCCATGTTGTGAGTGGGAGGAGAGAGACAACCTCTGGCTGTACTGGAGGGTGGCCTGTTTTGTGGTATGTACCAAGCGCAAGGGAAAAGCTGCACTGAATTACAAGAGGAAGAGAGTTAGCCTGCCCATCATTTTGATGTCATGTGACTGGGCAGGACCAAGGCTCCCTCCTGGGGTGGGACAGGAGACTGTTCCAAACAACCCAAGCAAAAGTCCCATGCTCAGTACAAGGATGCCCCCTCCTGGTGGCTTTCTAGCAAAGCTCAAAGTGATCTCATGGATGCAGAGCTGGCTAAAGGTTCCACAGTAGACAAGCACATTTATTAGTCTGCCCCCATTTGGAATGCTCAGGACATATTAACATGCCCACTGTAAACCTGATAATATACTACAAATATCACTCCCCTGTGCCCATTAGCTTAATCCCAATCCAACAGTTCAGGTTTGGGATTGAGAGATCAGCCCTCAAGAACATCTCTGCATGGGCAGCCCAAATTTTCTGACCTGGCATACAGTTCTTGGTGAATTATTTCCCCAGAGAGCCTAGGCACAAGGCCAGTTGTTGCCTCTCAGATATGTTAGGACTCAGCCATTATACACAGTTTATGACCCCAATAGACAGCATGCACTGCCACTCCACTGACTTCACCACCGGATTGCCATTAAGAATTAGTCTCAAAGTCGGGTAACAACAGAGTGAGGATAGCTTCATTTTTAAATTCAGTTTATCTAGAGCTGGATCAGAGGCATCCTGAGTGGCAGGACAATGACATGGGTGGATAATGGGTATTGGGCAGGGGTGTCCGACCCTTTTGGGCCCATGGGCACATATGGATTTTTGAGAGTGTGTTGTCAGCACAGTCACAAAATGTTTGTCATGGGGTGTGGCCAATCACAAAATGTACTACTGCAGCAAAACAAACATTTCATAGAAAGGCTGATGAGGCTAAAAGGCAAGTAATTTGCCCCAGAACCTGACTACAAGGCAGAGGCAGAAGCCTGAGCCTGAAAACAGAAACACCATCCTCTGAACCCAGTTTTCTGCTCCAATAAAAAACAACAACCCCAAAACAATTTCACAGAAAGACAAGCCAATTAATTTCACTTCATAACCTTGGGGAAGGTACTCGCAAGGGTCATGGTGGAACAACTGCAGGCACTCTTGGAAGACACTGATTATCAAGATGGCATTTCAATCTGGGTTCTGGCCTGGTTACGGGACTGAAGCAGCAGCCATGACTGCCCTGATGGAAGGGACAGGGGGAGTCCTGTTTGGTCTCTCATTGGCTTTTGATGCCATCGACCATGGTATCCTCCTGGACTGGCTCTATGGGTTGTGCATTGGAGGCACCGTATTATAGTGCTTCCAGTACTACCTGCATGGTCAGTTTCAGTTTCATTGGGTAACTATTCTTTGGCTCCTTAGCAACTGAGCTATGGGGTTCCACAGGATGCCATCTTGTCTCCAATGTTGTTCAGCTATATAAAGCCTCTCGGAGCGGTCATTCGGGGATCTGGAGCAGAGGGAGGGAGGGGCTTGGCTCAGTGCCAGAGCACATGCTTTGCATGCAGAAGGCCCGAAATTCAATCCCTGGCATCTCCAGGTGGAAAATTTCCTGCTTGGAACCCTGGAGAGCAGCGTCAGCAGTACTGGGCTAGATGGACCAATGGTCTGATTCAGTATAAGGGAGCTTCCGATGTTCCAGTATGCTGATGACACACAACTCCATCTCCCTGTGGCATGTGAATTGAGTGAGACTGTGCAAGTCCTGGAGGGTGGCTGAACTCACTGATGGGCTGGATAAGGACCAATAAACTGAAGCTGAATCCTGGCAAAAGGGAGGACCTGCGAGTGAGTAGTTCCCATTTCAGGGAGCAGGAGATCTTTGGAGAGCTTGATGTGGTGGACCTCTTCAACCTGGATGAGCAAAAGTCACAGGAAGGGATGTGTTGGGATAGAAGTACAGAGAGGCAAAGAGGGGCAAGGCCAAGAAGGGCTTGGAAGCTTGGACAAGAAGCTTGTGAAGGATTTGTGAGTGAACACAAAGCCAGTGAAAGGATTTAAGGAATGGAGTCCCATGGTCAGAATGACATGAGGGCGATGACTAGAGAGGAAGCAAAGTGCTGGATGGAAGTGAGTGGTCAAAGGTGAGACAATGGAAGATCAAAGAAAAGACTGCCGTGATCAAGGTGAGAGATGACCAGGGCATGAACAAGAGTTTTCAATGAAGGGAGAGAGGAAGGGTCATATTTTTCTAATGTTGTGAAGTGAGAAATGACAAGGTTTGGCAATAGACTGAATTGGGGGGGGGGGTAAAGAAGAGCCAAAGGCCAGTTTTGCATGATCAGTGGGGGAAACAACACGGTATGGTTGTTTCTCCCAGCCCCGCACATGCTGCTCATGTGACTGGCATTTACCTACTTGCGCCACGTTGCAGGTTGTTGTGTTGTCCAAACCTGGTGACTTCTAACCCACCCCACAACCCCTACAACAAGCCATGACTTGTAAGTTAGAAGATACCCCCACTGCACCGCACACTGGGTTTGGACGACATGACGCCGGTAAGTTGGTAAATGCCAGTAACGCAAGCAGCACACGTGGGAAAAACCCATATTGCATTGTTTCCCCTGCTGATCGTCTGAACCAGGTCAAAGAGAAAACCAAGGCTTTGTGCCTGATCAACACAATGGACTGGTCCATTTTTCTTTTCTTTTCTTGCTTTTTTTTCTGGGCAATCTGCAGAGCCACCAGCCATCTTAGTTTCCTAATGCACAAATGGAGCTCAGAAGCATTCTGGGGGAATGAACATGGTGGCAATAAGCCAAGATGTTGGCTTGTATTTGGGGGAAGTGTTTGGGGGAAAACAACAGCTGCTCGAGTCAATGCTTTTAAGGCAAGATTTTAAAACATTGCTTTAGCTGCCCTTTGATCCCTCACCATGTTTTCTAATAACTATGTAAGCCAACCTACAGAATTAAATAATTACAGTGTTGTGCATACAGCTCTCAGTTGGTCTTGCCTGCTTAAGATTCCTTCATCTTCCACAGCATGTGAAAGGAATTGATGTATGTTTGGAAATATATACATACCTAATCAAGAAATAAACTAACACATAAAAATGTAGACAAGCTAGCTTCAATCTGAACGAATTCCATGGAGATAAAAATGAAAGTTCGGAAGCAGTAGCTATTGATGTTTCAGAAACTGATTCTTATTAGAGACAAATAGGGAGTGTGTGTGCGCGAGTATATATACATATACATACATACACACACACATATACGTAATTGTTTAAATGGAAAGATTGTTGTTACACATGGCTAATTTTGTCCACAGTCACTATGATACCTATGTGCAATTATGACACATTAATGATAACTTAGGAAGTTTAGCTCGCTATCCAGATTTACTAGACTGTTATTTTTCATTGCTGGGAGCAGCTTGAAAGAGGGATCATCACTGCTTGTGGCATACATACTCATCCTAGGTATTACAGGTTTTTCTACTGTTTCCTCTGTTTTTGGATAATGTTGCTGGTAAAGAGACCAGTGGTTCAAACAGCCCTACAATAAGTTTGCTTAGGAATAAGGCACACCATGTTCAATGGGGTTTACTGCAAAGGAAGGGTGCACAGAATTGCAGCCTTAGTCAAAGTAATGGGGAGACCAATCCTATGGCCCCTAGACAGAGTCTGGGGGGCCACAGGATACTTCAGATTCCTGGATCTGAGGTCAGAGACAGCGCTCCAACCTTGGACCCAGGAGTCCGAGCTCCCCTCCTCCTCACAGATAGCGTGGAGAGAACCACACCAACAACCTTGGAGAGAAGGCAAAGGGGGTGATTCTGCGGGCAGGAGAATAGGGAAGTGGGGATACGCGCTATCTCCATCCTCCATCCTGCCTCCTTCTCAAAGCCCTAGCTAGACAGGTGAAAACGCCCATCTAGCAAAAGTGCAGAGCAGGGGGAGCACAGAGGTGAAGATCGCATCCACACTGCTCCTGCTCTGCAGAGGATTCCCACCAGCCTCTGAGTGCAGAGTCTGACAGGAATCCCAACAGGACCATGCCCTAAAATTTCCTTTTTGTTTACTACAATATTGATTGTTTCAAATTCTGTTTCCCTATTTTCCCAAGGGGCAAAAAACAAGATATGTTTAGGCACCTTCAGGTACAGCAGCTTGCTCCTCCATCTCTAATAATGGATATTATTAGTAGTAGTTCTACTTAATAAATTTTGTAAGCATACCAAAAAATACAGTTGTATGTGCTAAGTTACACAAAATATGTTTTATGTTCAGTAAAGTAAGTTTAGGTGTGATAACAAAATAATTCTTGCATATATTCCAATTCTTCCCCCATGGCCCCCTTCCCAAAAAAGAACACAGTTTTCATTTAAGAATGTTTGGAAATGTTACATCTTTATCTGAATGTGTGGGTGGGGTGGGGTGGGGTGGGGGGGGAGGGAGGGAACACTACTCGTTTGCCAGTCCTTTTAAGCTCAAAGTCACTGTGTGCCTAGAGTCTAGAAAACCTTAAACGCATCCCCTCAAATCTGCTAAACACCCCCTTCATGATTCTAACTGTGCACCAAGTTTGGACAGTATAGCTTCCCCAAGGAGTGGCTGGAGTTCCTTTCCTTTCCCCAGAGCCTTGCCAAATTCACAGCCCGAACCTCTTTTGGAATCGCTGCAAGATCTCTCTTATTTAGGATGGCTTAAGCTTTCAACTATGAATGGGTTTTATTCAGCACAATTCCAAACTTACTCTATGACTGGATATTTTAACCAACCTTCAGCCTTAAGGACGGCGTGGGACAGAACTCCCAAAAAGAAATGTCAAAAATATCGATATGAACAACAATCACGTCCTCAAACAAGCCCCCCATTCCACGATTCACGGGCCAGCTTCAGGGTGAGAGGCCAGCAGTCAACAGAGAAGCCTCACCACCTCTCCAGTTCCTTTGCCAAAAGATGGCCAAGACAACAGATTCCCACTCACCAGCAGACTGAGCATTAAACGCGGACACAATCTGTGGGCTGGCCAGGGCCTCCAGCCGATTCTTGAGGGCTTCCAGGTGCACACACTTCTCCGAGTAGTCTGGTGTGTCCACTAGCACGGTCAGGCTGTTCTGCATGCTGGTCAGCTTGGCTGAGATTGCAGCTACACCCTGAGCCCAAAGAAGAGTTTCACACTTTGTCAGCATCGCCGCCACACCAGCACACAGTCCACACACACTCTGCCAAGGCACGCTTCTGCTCCCCTCCCCTTCTGCTCCCACACTTCGGAAGTCCCAATTTCCTTGGAGGGAGAAAAACAAACTACAGACAGATGATGCCTGAAAAAACACAAAGAAATATGTACATTTCCCGGTTGGGAATAAGCCAAAGGATACATAGCCAGCACAACCAAGATCAGTGCATAGCCCCAAATCTAATAAATCCCAAGGGCATATGAGATGGCATGTAAACCAGCAACCTGCAGAAAAAATCATTAGTGGTGAATCACAAAAGATGCTCTAATCACAGACAACCAAGACAAATGCTCAGCATACTCTGAGCTCTACACTCGTCTTCAACATGCGTTTGTTTTAAATGGAGAGTTTTTAAGGCTGCAGCTCAAAATTCTCTTGTTTTCTCAGCAAGCTATGCCTGCTGGTCTGAGGGCACCTCTTGTGGCTACTTGCTCCTGTTTTGGTGCTATCATCTGGTGTAGCCCTTTTCAACATCAAGCATAACCAGTCCCAAATCACTCATTTCCCCATTCCAGATCTCCACCGTCAGTCCCTGAAAACACCATTCAGTCCCATCTAGCTGATGAGAGGCTTCCTGCTCACATGAAAATTGCCATTTCAAGAACCTAAGTTGCCTCCACTAGCCAATGGCTGTGTTTGCACACAAAACCATGGTTTAGCGCAATATGCACAAGCTGGAATGATCCCAAGTGATCCTCTGGCTGGTGCCCTCTCAGCCTGAAGAGCCAGAGACGCAGAGGACAGGTGGAGACTCAAACCCCTCCAAGGCAAATTTACTCCAGGTATCATACCACAACCTCTGGGAAGCCTCTGGAAAAGGAAAAGCCATGCTTTTGTCCATCCCAAATCTTTTTCTTTAGGACACAGGATGCAATTTGCAGCAAGATGGGTATATACCTGCATTTTAAATGTCTCTTCAATGTCGGCACTCAGGGTGCTCCACTTGTCCGCCTCTTGGAGTGAGTCAGCTGCCAGCTGCATCCTGGATTTCACGTGATCCAGTTTGACTAAGACCTGAAAGAGATAGAACTGCAAGGGTCACAGGATGTCTGCATCATCCATTGGGTGTGAAATCTGTCCTGCATATGATCAATGGTCTTCATATGAAAGTGCAACTTTCACTTAAATAATATAAAAACTCCACTGAATTACATGTCCCCTTTAACCCTAAAGGTTGTTGAAAACATAGCCAACTAGAAATCTAGTATTCAGTTTATAACAAAGTATTAGCATAACTTTGGGATTTTTGGTGCTTCACCTATTTTCCATTTACTACCTGTAAGAAACCCTGCTAGGACGGACCAGGGGGCATCCATCTAGTCCAGCATTCTGTTTCCCACATGGTCAGCCAGATACCCCTGAGAAGTCCACAAGCAGGACATGAAGGTGACTGCCCCCCGTTATTGTTCTTTCTCCTCCATAAGTTTGCGGATCCCCTTTTATAGCCACCTATGTCAGTGGACCTCACCACATCTTGTGGCAGTGAATTCCATATATTAATAATGCATTGTATGTAGAAATAGAAGCTCAGTCTTGTTTTTAGCTCAGGTTAGGTTTGATCCCTAGCTTTCCTGCTGCTCCAGATGGATGCCAGTACCCCAGCTGCCATATTGCCTTGTGATTCTGTACATACAAACATAGCAGCCAGAACTGGCTACTACCATGAGCATGGACAACTGAGGCTCTCCAGAGCCACAGGTCAGGAGTTGGACTGACCTGCTCCATGGTTTAATGGGGCCATACTTGTCTCAAGCTACCTCAAGAAAGTGATAGTGTACATCTTATCTACTCACACAGGAGGGCCAAGTACCTGCATTGACTGAGCTGTGTCCTGCTCCAGCTTTTTAATATCTTCTCTGACCAGGACCATTTGCTCCTTCAGGAAAGTTGCCTCCTGCTTCAAGGCTTCCACCTCCCGCAGAACTCTGGGCATGCTCTGGAGTGCCTGGTGACTAGTCTCTGCAAAAAGGAAAGACAATAGTCAGGGACCCAGTGGCTCAGTGTAAAAAGATGCATTGCACAGGAACTCCTAGCGCTGGAGGGACAGCAACTGTGCTTCTGGAGTGACTGGAAGCAGGCTGAAAAAGCAGAGCACAAGGATAGCCAGGAAAGGAGGGATAGCAGATTGCAGAAACAGGGCACTACCATTCAACACAGCAGCACAACTAGAAACACAAATATTCTGCCAGTTAGTTCAAATCTACGTGACACTTGCTGCCTCCTTGGTTCCCCTACCCAGTCAGCAAGCTTCCACAGTTCCATTACATGCCTACTCCTGTCCTACTAACAGCACACACGCTTCCCTGTATAATGTTTTTCTTCTAGTTAAACCAGCTCTTCACTTCACTGAAGCAGCACTATTTCTTTTGGGCCAGCACCTTCACTCCGACCAGTAAAAACATATTATGATCCTTCCATGGCATCACAGAGGCTCAGCTACCAGCTGGGAAGGCTTCGCCTCCACCACTAAGTCACTCAGAGCAGCAAACTGTGTCTTGCTGCAGACCATCCTTCTGGCTGGCTCATTCCTTGTGAGCCACATTTTCCTTCATTATGACTGCCATGTAGGAAATCACTGGAAAGGCTTCTGAATAAAGACTCAATTTCTACTGCTCTCATAACAGCATAAGAAGAGTGGTGCTGGATCAAACTAAATACCTATCCAGTCTAGCACCCTGTTTCCCAGAGTGACCAACCAGATACAAACCAAAAGACTTTAAAAATGGTTAAACTTTAAACCAAAAAGCGTTTTTCCACTTTTGCAGTGTAAGTGGCCTTGGTGAAAGCTTCAAAGCTCTTCTTTCTCCTAATTTCATCAGGGGTTCCCACCCATCTGAAAGCACACCTGCTTGCCAGTGTAATTATAGCAGTGTAATTATAGCAGGCTTTCCTTTTTTTGGCAGGTGAATGAAGTGATAACAACAGTTTTAAATTTTACCACAGTTCGTAATGATTAGCTCAAATTCAAAAGGTGTGGCGATAGAGGAAGCCAAAGCAGTCACACTTTAGATTAAGAATCCTTGTTTGGTTATCCTATCTGTGCTAATCAATCTGAGCAAGCATTGATTCCGGATTATAGACATGGCTGAAGGAAAGGAGAGGGGAGCTTGATTCACTCTTTGGGTCTACAACATTTTGCAGTAACTCACTTCTAACACTTCAAACTGCTAGCTTGAACTGCAAGGACCTAAATACCAAAAACAGAAATAAAAGTGAGGGAAAGAAACAAGCAGAAACTGGATACTTCTTTACTTTTCTTTGATGGGCTTCCTACTTCAAAGAAATAATTTCTGGAGGGTAGCTGTGTTAGTCTACTGCAGCAGAAACAACAGAATCTTGTGGCACCTTAGACTAACAAATTTATTCTGGCATATGCTTTTGTGGACTATAGTCCATTTCATCAGATGCATGAAAGCTGATGTCAGAATAAATGTTAGTCTTTAAGGTGCTACAAGACTCGTTGTTTTGACTTCAGAGTGGCAAATTATAGAAATGTTTTATCATTTATTTATTTTATTTAAAATATCTTTGTAAGACTGTTTTCATTTTTAATTAAAAGCGAATGGTTGCATTTCAGTTGGTTCAATGTTCTTTACAAGTTGAACCTATGCACATTTATTCAGAATTACACACCACTGAGTTTCATGGAGCTTATTCTCAAGTATGTATTGATTGCAGTCAAAATATATAGTTGGGGACAGTTGGAAGTTAAGTAGTGCTTTATAACTGGAATACAGTATATATTTTTCCATCCACCACCACCCTTTTGAACAGATACATTTAGGGTGCAATCCTATGGGATCCGAACTTGGAGGCTTATGAGTATTCAATGTAGAGCTTTCTGCCTCCCACTCTGCATTTTACCTAGACGGGCGATTTCACCCATCTAGCAGAGGCTTTGGGGAGCGGGGGAGGCTGAAGACAGCTAGGAATATCTTGCAGTCTCCTCCCCTCCCCCAAGAACGCCCCCTCTCACCCCCTACGCACTTGTGTATGCAAGGTCTTAGCAGCAGCCAGCGCAGTTCTCTCTGCGCTGGCTGTGAGGGGGTGAGGGAGGAGGCAGGGAGCAGGTTTCCGGGCTCCGAGCTCAGAGCCCTGCCTCCTTGCTTGAAGCCAAGAAACTGCAATATCCTGTGTCCCCCAGTGTCTAGGGGGCACAGGATTGCTCTCTTAGGGTGCAATCCTATGGCTGCTAGACAGCAGCTAGATGGCCATAGGATTCCTTGGTTCCCGGGAACCAACCTTAAAGCCTGCGATCCAAGGTCGGTTCCTGGAAAACTGCCTCCCCCACTGCTTCACAGGCAGCGCAGATCGTCCCTGGGCTCCGTGCTCGGAACAGCAAAGCAGGGCAAAAGGGGGCACTCCTGGGGGTGGGGAGTGCAGAAGTGGTGGTATGACGCTTCCTAATGCATCTTCCAGCCTCCCCCTCCCGGTCTGAAGTCCTGCAGCTAGACAGCTGAAATTGGCCATCTAGCCACAAATGCAGGGCGGGCGGAGCACAGAGAAGATCCCCTCCACACTCTGTCTGCCTTGCATTAGCTAGATGGTCGCCTCTGAGTTTGGAGGCGGCTGCCTATCCCAATAGGATTGCTCCCTCAATTTTTAAAAACAAAAGTTTATGGGCTTATGGAAGCCTTCCAATCCATACAGGTATGTCTTGTATCTTGCTAAACTTTGGATTTTCTAACTTGGCATTAAGAGTAAATTGGTATCTGCTTGTGACAGCATGATTGGATCAAATGATCATTTGTCATGAAGACTGTTGAAGGAAAAAACAGATCAACATTCTGAGGGCCCCCAAAGAAGGAGTTTACATGCCAAAAATCTGGTTTCATCATGAATTCTGATTAAAAGTAAACAACCCCCAGTAAAGCTTTTCCAAACTCCATGGATAGTGTTTCAGTGATTCAGCTTAGAAAAAAAAGCATCTGAGGAAACAGTCAAGTCTACGAAAACTCCTACCACAAGAGTTTAGTATTTAAAAGGTGCCACAGGACACCTTGAAAAAAACTGGTCACACTTCCTTCATTTTTGCAATAACATTCCTTTAGGCAGTTAAAATAATTACCTTAGGGCACTATCCTATGCAAGTTTAGACAGAAAAAAGTCCTACAACTCCCAGCATTCTCTAGCAAGCACTCCTAGTTGGGGAATGCTGGGGGTTGTAGGACTTTTTTTCTGTCTCAACATGCATACGATTGTGCCTTTAATGGCTAAACTCCAGTTTCCCCACATTTTGAGGTTGTACCAAAAACAACAATATGAATGTTGCTTAATATTTGAATGTATATGTATGCACGTATGTATTTCTATACCGCCCAAATAACTGAAACTTTCTGGGTGGTTCACAAAAATTAAAACCACAAGGTGCAGCATAAAACAAAACATATATATTTGCAGAAGAACAACAGTGTTAAAAATATGACCACAAAAACAACCTGTCAAAAGCTGTAGAATGAATCTCAAGTTAAGAGTAAAAAAAAACAGAAATCAGTTTGCATAAAGGCTGAGTTACCTGTGCTGATAAACTCATATAATATTGTTCCTCCACCATGGTGAGACTGGACTTCACAGCTGGCTTGTAGAAACTAACACTTGCCTACCCAGCCATAAATTATAGGCACCTGCACAAGGCACTCCCCCTCTTTGGGCAGCATCTGGCCCAGGCTAGTCCTTCAACTATTGCACTAGAATCCCAATGTGAGTTCCACCTGGTTAAAGCATCACCTTCCACAGCGTTGTTGACCTCTTGGATAAAGAGCTGCAGCTTCATCACCAGGGTCGCTGCGTGGGCATCCACCTTGCCCGGTGCGTCTTGCTGTACTGCCCGGAAGGCCCCATTCACCCAAGTCTTCACCTCAAAGTCATCAGCCAGGAATTTGGAGAAATCCATGCTGGCTGCCACACACTCGCCTGGTGTGGGACAACTCAGCAGCTGCAGTGCCTGGAAGGACACACGCGGTAGACAGATGTGAGCAAGAGACGGGCCTCAGCTCAGCAGTGAAGCACATGCCTGCATGCCTGAAATCCCATATTAAAAAAAATCACATCAGAAAGGATGAAATTCCCAAATACTGTTTATTATTACAACGTAGCATGCCTAAAGTGAAATTTTAAGTGGTATGACGAAACAAATTGTTCTCAGAGTATATTATTGAGATACATTGTGTTTCGATTCCACTTTAGATATGTCCCTCAAGCATCTGAGAAAAATACAGTCAAGGGACAACTTTTAAGAAAATGAGTGTTTGTGAACTTTGTCAATTAAAATATGGGATAAGATGGGATAAGATTAAAAGAAATAATAGTTCTGAAATTTTGCTATTGTAATTTTTCATAATGAAAGAATTAAATGGCTATTTCAAAAACTGAAGCTATTACAAGGCCTTTCTTAGATGTTATGCATGAAAGAATGAGTTTGCGCAACCTAACATTGGTCTGAAACTGGGAAATCAGCTACCACAATGGTATCAATATTTACAGTTGAATAGTAATAGCAAAGACTGCAAATCTTAAATTTGAGATATGATTTCTCTATAAGGAAAAGTTTGTTAACTAAATAGTATGATATATTATTAAATATGATGGAACATCATGGTAATAAGCTTAAAAACGGATAGGAAAATATGATTGGAACTCTGATTCCTGAGTAGACATGGCAGTTTATTTCTACAAAATGTCTAGCTGTATTAATTTGTTTAAATATAAGACAGAACCGTTATAAGATACTGTGTTGTTAGTAGTGTTGTATTGTTGACTAGCACAACTGTTTAAGATTTACAAATAAGGATCAGATCAATGTAGGAGATGTGTACAAATTGATGCTAATTTTTATCATATCTGGTGGACATACCCAAAGATTATTTTTTTTCGGAAACAGATTAAATAAATGCTTTGATATTAGGATATGAAGTACTTCTGAATTAACGTTACAATGTTAGGTGAATACATAAAAGATTCTGTACGTGTACATATATATAGCTGCCCAATCCAGACATCATGATAAACCAGAGTTCCAGGAGAACCCCAGCTTGTGTTTAAGAGTGCTAGTGCACACACTGCCTTATTATTCCCACTTGGCTCTTCTTGCAAGTGGGAGAGACTAAACAAACCACGGCCCTTCCGCCTTTTGCTTGCTTATTGTTATATGCAAACCAGGAACTCTGGCTTGACTTTCCCAGTCATGCCAGAGTTGTAAACCATGGTTTATTGTCGACCTATAACTCCGACTTTTCTAGGGAGACAAACCACAGTTCCTGGTTCACATGTAATGATAAACAAACCACGAACAGGATACCAACATGGGAACCAGAACTGTTCCCATATCTACTCTGGAAACACGATTTACAGGATCTAATGAAAGCAATACCCTTCTGTGTTCTACATAGGGCAAGCAGGCCTGTCTCTGTGGAAAAAAATAAATGGACACAAGTCTGCCATCAGCAATATTAAAATACCAGAACCCTTCAGCCTCCCAGGACAGTCTGTCACTAAACCTTAAAGTGGCCACTGCAAAAAAAGGAACTTCAAAGGGAGATTAGAGCAAGTCTACTGAGCTGGAATTCAAAAGGTTTAATTCCATCACCAGAAGCTTGAATCACACAGAGACCTGGTTTGCACATCAAGGTAGCAAGTTGTAGGTTATTTAACCCACAATTTGCGGAAATGTGCGCTGCCTGCTAGCCAATTCTATTTGCTGAAAACTTCCTCCTATCAACCCAATCAGAGGTTGTCAGTATGACATGCGAACCTGGACTGATGTTGTGCAGTTTTTTGTTGGGTTAACCACTGGGTTTTTAGCCCCTAAACATCCCACTGTTTGTGTGGTTTCACATGTCACACTGACTGGACTGTGTGCATCCCAACAAATCATGGGTTAATTGACTCACCATTTGCCACCATGCTGTGCAAACTGGCCCTATGACCCAGTTTGCATAATGAAACAACTCATGATTTAACCATGGGTTGTTTGGGAGTGAACAAACGAGGTGGATCCTGACTGCTCCCAATGCACTCCATCCCTGGGTTGCTCTCTGTGACGGCCAAACCTGGAATTCTGGGTTATTGGGGGAGAAACAACCCCGAATTATAACCCCCAAACAAATCACTGGTTGTTTCTCATCTATACTGGAAGCAGGTGAGTGGTCGGGAGTTTCATCCTGGGGACCAGGTTTACATGCGCTAAATAGCTTACCTACTGCCAGGAGATTTGTGTTAGTGGCAACAATTGCACTGTTAATGACTACTGTTAATCATGTGATTGTCATGTTTTGCATTTAACTTCCCTCTGACCTCACTGTTTACAATCCCCCCCCCCCCCCAGTACTGCATATAAACCTGAAACTCTAAGCGGGTTAGTCCATGGCAGTTTATGCCAGAATAAATTTGTTAGCATTTTAGAAATCAGATGTATAATAAATTATGGCTTCTATTTTAGGCATATTTATTCAATCACTGAAGTTCTTCTAGATTTCTGGTGTAATGTGAATTTGCTGAGTGCATTGCATGTGTGCATGACGTGTATTTATGGCTGCGTTTCTAACGCGGAACGCCCGAGATCTCCAGGCAGGGCTGGGAAAGCCCTTGCCTCAGCCCTGGAGAGCCGCGGGCAGTCGGCACGCGCAGCACGGAGCGAGGCGGGCCAGCGGCCTGGCTCAGCGCGCGGGGCTCCCTGCTCTTTTTAAAAGGGCCAGGCCCGCTGGCGCCGCACCTGACAGGCGCCCCGGAGAACTCCCTGCGGCGGCCCGGCGGCCCTCCTTTCCCTTCCGCTGCGAGGGCCGGCGGCGGCGGCGCCCGTCCTCGTTCGCCGGATGCTTCCGGGCGCCGTGAAGCACAGCCGCCCGCATCCCGCCGGCCAGGGACGAGCGGGGCCGCTGCTGGGCGCCACCGCCGGGGAGCGCGCGCGGGTCTCCTCAGCGGCGCCGGGCCCGGCGCCCTCAGCCGCGGGAGAACGCGCCCGGCGGCGCCGGAGCAGCCGCCCGCGCCCAGGCCGCCAGGCCGGCCCACGACGGCCGCGCCCTCCCGCACTGATGCGGCCCCCGGCCGCCGCGGAAAGGCCGCAGGCCGAGGAGGCGCCCCGGGGCCGGCCCCGCCCTCCGCGGCCGAGGCTCGCCGTGCGGGCAGCCGCGCGCAGGGCGCCGGGGCCCTCCCGACAGCCCCTCCGGCCTCTCACCTGCCCGCCGCTGGAGGGGCGCCCGGGACGTGCCTATGCGCGCGCGCAGCGCGGCGGCGCCTCCCCCCGCTTGGTCGCCCTCCGGCCGGCCGCCGCCATCTTGGCGAGGGGCGCGCCTCGCCCTGGGGCCCGCCTCCCCGGGCTTCGCGCCCTTCCCGCAGGGATTGGCCACCGTCGCCGGAGGCCGCCCAGCCGCCGCTGCCCGGAAGCTCCGCCCCCTCCCGCCTCGCCGAGATCCGCTTCCTCGCCCTTCCGCCCAGGTTCCCGGAGGCCGCTCTGGCGTCCGCCCCTCGGCGGCTCTTCCCCAGGCGAAGCCTTCCGCGCGCCCCACCGCCGCTCACGGGGCCCGGTTCCGCCCCGCCCGGCCTGGCGCGGCAGGCTCGCCTGCTCATCGCCCTCTCCCGCGACCCAGTCGCCGCGCTGCCGCCATCGCGGCCTGCCGGATGCCGAGCCGGTGCGCGTGTCCGGCTTGCGGCCCGCCAAGACGCGCCCCCTCCCGCCCGCGCCGCTGCCGAGCCGGGCCCCCGCGCCGCCATTTGTAAAGCGTTCCGGCGCCTAAATAAACGAGCCCTTCACGTCTCGGCCGAGTTTCATCTGGTCGGTCTCAGCCCAGCGTCCCAGCCTGTGCAGATCCTCTCGAATCTCGATCCTGCCTTCCGGGCGCCGGGCCCCCCCCGCTGCGTGTCAGCGGAGGTTTGAGGCCTACAGAGGCAAAGCGGGAAAAGGTCAGCCTTGGGGGCCTGGAGTTTTCTGTGCGGGGGGGGGCAACCCTGAGTAGTTTAATTTCTCCGGTTGTCAGTTTAATTTCTCCACTTAGTTTCATTTCTTCAGGTTTGAAACTCAGTTTTGAGGGAGGCGGGTATATAAAGAGGGAGAGAGCCGGTAAGAATCAGAAGGCGCAAGAGTGAGGCAGCCAGAGCCTGAGGTGAGAGCAGAGTCTGAAGAGGGAGCAGGAAGAAGCAACCTAGAAAAGTCTGAAGGACAGCTAGGGCAGAGGAACTTGGGTTTTGCACGTTTTATTTTCTTTTAATGCCTTTTGTGTCACTCAGCTCTATTGTATAATACCTTTAGTTGTCATTTGTTTGCTTTAAATCTACTAGCAAACTGCTGTGGTTAAACCCTGTGTTTAGAGTGTCAGTCACCCCACATCTACAGCCTAAGCCCCATGTTACTGGGAAGGGGAAGTTTAAAAGAAAGAAGGTGGGACTCTTAAGGAGGCAAGAGATCCTTAAGGGGTTGCTCAGGGAGCCCAGGTCATAAGTAGAACCTTGACAGTGTCATCTGCAAGTTTGATAAGCAACCCCTCTACAACCTCATCCAAGTCATTTATTAAAAATGCTGAACAGCACTTCTCTAGAGATCTCCTTCCAGGAGGATGCTGAGCCATAGCACTGTTTGACCTGGTTCACATGATCATGGCAGCCCACTGCGGCCTGCCAGATAACTTTTGAATATTCAAGCCACAACTTGTTGTGCAATCTGAATCCGGGTGGCAAGGGTCATGCAAGGATTAAACAGCCCTCACATAACCTCAGAGCAGGCCATGGCACACACCACATGCACGGTGACTTGGTCATGCAAACCAGCTGAATGCAGTTGCTCAACCAGCTGTTGATCCACCACAATAGCATCCAACCCACATTTTACCATCTTGTCAACAAGGATATCAAGGGAAACCTTATCAAACACTGTGCTGAAATCAAGATATACTATGTTCACAATATTCCCATGACTCACTAAAAAAGGACATTGGTCTGGCATGACTTATTCCTGAGAAACCCATGTTGGCTCCTACGAATCAATGCACTATTTTCTAGATGCTCACAGGCTGACTGCTTAATAATCTGTTCCAGAGTTTTGCCCAGTATTGACATCAGACTGTGGTTTCCTGGATCTACCTTTCCCCCTTTTGGAGATGGGAACATTTGCTTGTTGCCAGCCTTGACGCAGTTCACCTGTCTGCAGCCCTTTCTGTTGTTTTTAGCATCCTTCACCAGCTTCAGCCCACTCTGGGCCTTTCTGATGCCACCCTTACAGGTTTGGGCAACTCAGTTGTACTCCTCCTTGGTCATATTTCCACCATTCCATGTGCTGTTCAAGACCCTTTTGGGTCTCAGCTCTTCAGAGCCACACAGGCTTTAAATGTCCCCTGCTTTTCCTTCTCATGGGAACAGCTTGTGAGTATGCCTTCAGTATTTCAGTTCCTCTTGAACTCTTTTCTTCTTCAGAATTTCTAGCCATGGGATCCTACCGAACTTTTCTTTGGCCTTCGTAAAATCCTTTGTCCCAACCAGACACACAAAACATGTTCCTCTGTTTTCTTTCATGTGAAAACCTCAAGACGCACTATGACAGATCATAGGATGGAGTGAAGGCTATGCTCCCCTAATCAGTTAAGCCATTCCACAATAATGCCACCCTGAGAAAAGGCAAAGGCAAAAACAAATGCATAGTAATGACTGCAACCCTGGGACAAACTTTGGACTATGCTGGTCTGCAGCCTTTCCAAGTTAGAAATGGCTTCAGTTACTGGTACATATTGGCCATGTTCGGACATCACTTTATGCCATGGTGGCTTAATAAGCTACTCACAATAGCTTATTTTTAAAATAGTCCATGATGCCCCACCACAGAACCAGGCTAAGAAGCTACTATGAGTAGCTAATGAAGCTACTGTGTGTAATCCGAGTTAATCCCCCACCCAAGCAGTGGTGCTGTTTCACCCATTGACAACATCGCAGCAGCCTGTTTTAACCTACAATATCCCACGAGAGGGGAGAGGTGTGGGGTGAAGTACAGGGGCTTAATTGAACACTTCCAGCATCCCCCTCCCCGACAAGGGGGTGGTGGCTCTAAAGCACTGGAAGTTTGCATGATCAGGATCAAACTTCATACACTGGTTCCCCGAGTTGGGAGGCACCCAACACCATCAAAACCCTGTACAGTTACCCCAGAGGAAGGAAAATCCCAGGTGCACCAAAAAGAGGGGGCAGCTATAATAGAATCATAGGGTTGGAAGGGGCCTACAAGATCATCAAGTCCAACCCTGCTCAGTGCAGGAAGCCTGATTCCCAGGTGGTCTCCCATCCAAGTATTAACCAGGGCTGACCCCGCTTAGCTTCCGAGATACCGTGGACATTTGCAGGATCAGGACCAAACTTCACATGCAGCCGGAGGCACCCAATGCACCATCAAAACCCTGCACTATTACCCTAGAGGAGAGAAAATCCCAAGTGCAACAAAAAGGGAGTGTTACAAATAAACCCTTGGGGGTTTGCAGGATTGGGACAAAATCCTCAACTGCTCATTTCCCCCCATAGCCATTGCTGGCATAGATGCCTTCATTGTCCAAAATCAACAACAATAAAGGGGAGTTGCACATTTCACCCCCACCCAGACATTGCAAGCAGAGCCGCTTCTGTTCCCTATAGTGTTAAAGCACTTTAACTCCAAAGCAAAATTGTGCAAAAGACCCCACCCACCCATTGCTGGCATGAAGCCTTTATTATCTCAAAATTGCTAAATGCTATAGCATGTTAGCGATACAGTGGAGTTGCGCATTTCACATTCCCCCCAACATTGCTGGCAGAGCCCCTTCTGTTTGCTATAGCGCTTTAGCACTAAAGCGAATTTGCACAATAGTGCAATTGTGCATTTCCCCCATATCCATTTTGCTTCTTCACGGAAAAGTAACCAGAGAAGCAAAAAGGGGTGGCAGCTCTAACTGCCTGACAGTTTGCTGGAATGGGGCAAAATTGTAGAGGTGGAGTGCCTTCACGGGGAGCCTCCAGATGCTGTAGTGGATTATTGCAGAACTGTGCTTCTTCATGGAAAAGTGAGCAGTTCCCCAATTTCCCCTGTTCCCCTATTTTCCAAGTTCTGCAATTTCAAAGTGGCAATCAGGGAAGCCTGTCATTGTGTAACTTCGCTGTAGCGGGGTAGCATGATAAAGCGAGCCTGTCATTGTACTTGGGGAAAACTGTCATTTTGTAACTGTAGAGCAATATCAGGGAAGGCTGTGCTTCTTTGGCTGCGGTCGTCCCTGGGCTGCTCGTCAGATCTTGGAAAATGAGCTCTTCAGGCTGGAGCAGAGCAGCCACAACGGGTTTGACTGCCTTTGCCAGGTGACTCTGTAGGATATCAGAATAAGCCACATTGAGCACCAGATGACATACTAAGCCATGGTGGGTTAAATAACCCTTACTGCAGACTATGGGTTATCAGAGTGGCTTATTTTGGCCAAATAAGCCATCATGGATTTAAACATTCCTGACAGACGACACAATAACCAATTATGGGTTAAATAAACCATGGTGGCTTATTTAACCCATCATGGGTTATTATGTCATCCGAACCCAGTCATAAAGACTCTGCAACCCTATGCTGGCTCTAACTTGCAAACTAAAAATAGAGGGAGGAAACAATCCTATGTCCACCAGACATTGTCTAGAGGGCCATAGGATTTTTCAGTTTCTGGGGACTGAGGTTGGAGCCAAGGGTCTGAATGCAGTTTCCAAAAACCACGCTCCCTGCCCCCTCATAGCTGGCGTGGTTCTCTCCGCGCTGGCTACTTCTCCACGCTCGGAAATGGAGTGCAGAAATGGGAAAAGGGTGGCCGTAGCACGGGGGTGGGGAGAGGACCGCAGAAGCCACGTTACGCAGCTTCCTATGTGCTGTGTGGCCTACTTCCCTCCCCGAAGCTGCGGCTAGACAGCCAAAATTGGCTGTCTAGCCAAAAATGCTAGACATTTTTGTCTACGGTCGCCCTGCATTGGATTCTCAGCAGCCTCCAACTTCAGAGGCTGCCAACTATCGGAATATGATTGCATCTTTAGCTGGCTCAATGCATTAGGTGATCTATAAACAGCTGAGAGTTATAAAAAGTGTTCCAATGCATATGCTGCAAAGTTCCTGATTCGGGTGGTTCCAGAATTCCTGAGAAGTCGTTTCTCTTTTGCATTAAATTCCCTGTGCTACCCCTCTTCTTTCTGCCACCCTGTCCTTATAGTTCCGTCTCCTGAGCGATCTCCCATCCCAGCTTTTCAGCTTCCCCCAGTATCTCCCCAGACACTCTTGGCAACAGTGCTCAGCCGTTCATGTTTTTAGGCCCTAATTGAGGGTTTTTCAACTTGCTGACCTTCCACTCTTAGAAACTGCAGCATATGTCCATATTTTGTGGGTCACAAACAGTTCATGACATCATGTCAGCTCATCCAATAGCTAGAAGGGCAGGTTGGCTGTGGGGGTTTTTTTGCAGAAGACAACAACCAATTCTTAGTTTACACATCACGAAATATGTGAAAAGCAATATTTCTAGCTTAAGTCAAATATTCTTATACTATGAGTCAGCAATCAATTGGTCCCTTCAACATTATTGGAGAAAAAATATCCAATGCCATTTCTGAAGTCCAAATGAATACAGAGATAGCTAATTTTTTTTTTTATCAAAAAAAATACTGATTGGTTTACAGAAAGAAGAAGCTGTCATGGTCAAAAGCTTCACGCAACCACGTCGGAGTCTGGGCACAAGGGCCACAAGGAAGGCTTTGGGTCACCTTCAGAAGACACTGGGGAAGCTGTGGCCAATTCCCATCTTCAGCTCCCTCCCCAAAAGTCTGCATGGGGGAAATCCACCACCTCCCCAACTTCACTGTGAGCCCGATCATCCTGGCTGAACAGCAACCGGTATCTCAGTCGGAGGGGAGCCTGGGGCAGGGAGAAAGAAAAGGACAGATGTTAAGGCCCTCTGCTTTCTCAGCCAAACCACTTTTGCCAACCCGCTGTAGGCAGGCTTGCCCTCCTGGAAGGGGGAACAAGAACCCAATCACTTCTGTCCCAGAAGCTCTTCCATCTGGTGTGGTGGAGGCTGAAGGCACTGGGTGGGGAGAGGAGGAACAAGGCACACTCAGAGCCAGAGTTCCACCATGGGAATGAGTCCCAATCACAACCACCCCAGCTCAAATTAAGCTCTGGGAACCACTAACAAACCAGTCCCTGCCCATCATTTCTAGTTGTAAGAAAACATGGCCCAGGAAAGGGCCAAAGCTTCCACCAGGGGAAATTACAAGGGTGAGGAACATCTGGCCCTGCACATGTTGCTGACCTCCAACTCCCACCAGCTGCAGCAAGTATGGCCAATGGTCAGGGATGCTGGACCCCAGTCCAACATCATCTGGAGGGCCACAGGTTCCCCGGCCCTGCCCTAGATTTTGAACAAGCGCCCCCCCCCATCAGCAGAAGGGTCACCAGCGCCTGGCTGTGGCGGCATCTCTGGCAACTGCCGGCTGCACAGCCTCCTCCTCTGGTCCCAGCACAGACTCACAGGCCATGCGCCACCTGTCCCAGCCACGTACCTTGTGGGGGTTGGCCAGCAGCAAGACCTGGGAAATCACAGTTGGGGGCAGGAGTGGGTTGAAGGCAGGCAGCTCTGAGCCCGTGGCTGGCTGCAGCTTGATGGCCATCGACTGCCATTCACCAGCAAGGAAGAGAAAAGACAGGAGGAGTCAGGAGCTCCCTTTGCACACCAGCAAAGCACGAGGAGCAGCTGGAGAGGCCCACGGCCCGTGCCAGCCAGGTATTGCCTAAGGGCTCTTACCAATTCAAATGTCTCTCTCCCACCTTTCCATTTCAAACCGAAATGCCCAAGGAGGCCAAGTTAAAAAAAGGAAGCACCAACAGGAGGAGCAGAAAACAATCAACACAGATGGGGAGTCAGGCGTGATAAAATCAAGCAGTGACCGCGCCCCTGCCCACATCCTGCTGGGACAGAAAAGGCTTCAGCTAGCGCCAAAGTGCCATTCAGAATAGGGCCAGGCCACTCTCATGAGCGCCTCTGTCTGGTGATGCCACAGAGGTGGTGGTGGGATGCTCAGACGGGCCGGCCTAATGGGACAGGCAGGATCATGTAGGAGGAAGCAGCCCCCAGGAGTCTCCTGATCCCAAGCCTCTTAGCTCGATGGCTTCCGAACTCTCGATGGCTTCCGAACTCAGCCCGAGTTCTCAAAGATGCCACCTTCAGGAGCACCCGGCCCTTTTAGCCCCTTTGTTATGAAGTCTTAATTT
Organism: Heloderma suspectum; assembly: GCF_057233095.1. NCBI lineage: Eukaryota > Metazoa > Chordata > Lepidosauria > Squamata > Helodermatidae > Heloderma > Heloderma suspectum. The sequence continues at coordinate 36,112,683 of NC_139469.1, read as the reverse complement.
GGACAACATGAGTATTAGACCTCTCTCGGGAAATTCTAGGCAAAACAGAGCCACCCTAGGTCACAGTTTTACCCAGACTTCCCAAGAGGGGTCTAATATTCATGCTGTCCCAATTAAAACAACCATTTGCATTTTTGCATTACAAGATCCCCAGTTCTGGATGCCTGTTACATTTAGAGGGTGTGTGGAATCCTGAATTCAGCATGAGAGCAGAGGCCCAGAGGGAGGGGCTCTTTGGGCAGCCCTGGTCTCCCACCTTGGGCACAGCAGCCTGAAACACAATGTGCCGGACTGGATATGGGCAGGTGCTGAGCAGGGAGAGCACCAGCACCCTGGTGGCTGGGTGGCTGGGGACTGGGTCCCTGGAGAAGTGGAGCATGGCCTTCAGGCCGTTCCGCTCACAGATGTTGACTGGTGGAATCGTGCCTGTTGGGGACAAGAAACAGAGTAGGTGAGCGGAATCAGTAAGCAGATGCCCATGCGCCCTCTCCTAACACAACATGGTGCCTGGGGCTAGGACAGCCACAGGGGAACAAACGAAGGGCCAGCTAGCGAGGCCCCGTGGCCCCAGTGCAGCCTGCAGGCCACCAAGAGAGCCGCAGCAGCAATCATGGCTGCCCTGCTATGGTGCCTTGAAGGAAACCCCAGATCCCCACACTCACTCAGAGTAATTGAATCCAGTGGGATGAATAGCTCGGCCAAGGAGTGCCCGCTTGGGAGATGGCACGAGGGCAATGGAGGTGTCACTTCATGGAACACACTGGAGAATGGAGCCCCAGCCACTGGGCTGTTGGGGAAACCTGGCAGAGACAGCCACGCAGCTGGAGGTAATGTTTTTCTTTCCAGTAAAACCATAATGCTGTCCTGCAAACCTGCACCCATGCTCTGCTTATCTCTTGCCTAGATGACTGCAGTAGCATCACTCCCCTCCTTCCTACTTCTGTCATTCTGCCCTGCACCAGGAGAAAGAGAAATCTGCAGCCAACCAAGTAAACACAGCCCAGCTCCCTCCTCATTCTCATGGGAGGAGGGGGCAGGCAAGGGAGAAGCAGGACAGCTCCAAGCGCCCTGGCAGGATCTTCTGTCCTGGCTGCTCCTCGTGGGCTCTGAAGCCCCCACCACAAATGGGCTTGGCCTGGGTCATATAGACAGCTAGGAAGTTGCCAGTGGGAGCCACAGCAGAACTCATTCACACACTGCCCATATTGTAACTCATTCCTGGCTTGGAATTATATTGGTTCATAGTGCTTTTATTTATTAGATTTATTAATCGCCCATCTGGCTGGTCACCCAGCCACTCTGGGCGATGTATAAAGCATATAATAAAACAGTTTAAAACAATAAAATTCTACAATAAAAACATTTTCTAAAATACCCTAACCCACCCCAAATGCCTGCCTGAACAACCACGTTTTTAATGCACGACGGAAGCTCATTAAAGAGGGGGCCCGGCCGGGTTTCTCTAGGGAGGGAGTTCCACAGAGTGGGGGCCACCACAGAAAAGGCCCTCTCCCTCGTCCCCACCAGTCTAGCTGTCCTGGCTGATGGGACAGAGAGAAGGCCATCCGAGGCTGATCTTGTTAAGCAGCCTGTCTGGTGTTGCTGAAAAGAGTTTGACAAAGGAGACAGCATGATCACAGTAATGAGACAGAGACCACCACCCCCATCAGCTTCCTCAAACTCTCTTCTCCTGCACACCCTTTCCAGCAATAAGAAGCCAGAGAACCGAACCACAACTTCCGTTTGAGGTCAGGAGCTTCAAGGGAGATGTGCAAACTCACCACAGCCCCTGAGCTCCAGTCTCCAACACTCACCTAATGACACCAGCTCCTCATCTAGTGAGTGGGTGGAGGGGGAGGAGTGCAGCCTGCCTTGGAAGGATTCTGTCTTTGCATTCCCTTGCAACTCTACGGGAGCCTGGAACACTGAATCCAGCTCAGAGAAGTCGATGAGCGGGAGGCTGTTCACACCATCTGGAGGGGGCTGAGGCTCTGCTGAAAGGAAAGCAGGAATGTTCCAGAGAGCAGCCGTCATTCCAAAGAGGATGCTGGTGAACATGCGGACATTTTCTCTGCAGTGCAATAGTGAGGGACTGTTACATGCAGGGATGCCAGCTCCTAGGTTTAGGGCTGACCTTCCTTCCTCCCAGCCCGACTGCCGCTGTTCTGTGGCGTTTCACCTTTACTGGGGTTCCTGAGTGATGTTACTGTCAAGTAGGATAAATGGTTCAAGAACTGAGCCAAGTTTGCTCAGTTAGAGGAAAGTATTTTGGAACGCCGTTCCGCTCCTTGGGGAGTAGCTCGTTTGCCAGTTCAGGTAGCTTTAGTCAGTTGCAGCTGCTGAATAACCCTCTGCTTGCTGGCTGACAAGGGTTAAGCCACGTTTCTTAGGGCGCAATCCTATGGCCGCTAGACAGCAGCTAGACGGCCATAGGATCAGTTGGTTCCCGGAGGACCGCCCTCCACCCCTCCCCCGCCACCTCACAGGCAGCGCGATCGGCCCCATGCTCGTCAGAGCAGTGCAGAGTGGGGAAACGCAGCGTTCCTGGGAGTGGGGAGGTCGGAGGTGCTGGTACGACACTCCCTATGTGTCGTCTGGCCTGCCCACCCCGCGCTCCGAGGTCCTGCCGCTAGACAGCTGACGTCGGCTGCCTGGCTACAACAGCAGGGCAGTGGGAGCACGGAGGAGATGCGCTCCTCACCACTCCTCCTGCCCTGCAGTGGACAGGCAGTCGCCGCCGAGTTCGGAGGTGGCTGTCTCCCCCCATAGGATTGCTCTCTTAACATGCTCCCAGACTAGCTACTTTGCCAGCCAGCTAAGCGGATACAGAAGACCCTGAAGAGGATGTTTCAATTTACTGTTTTGCTTCAAAGCAGCGATTTTTCAAATTCGCCTACCCTTTCATGTGCAATTTGGTCCACCACAGTGCAGTGGGGCAGTTTTCTGCTCACCCTTCTGACCCTCCTTCCAGTCCCTTGCAAAGCCTTCTCCTTCCTCATTTCTGTCCCAAAAAACATGGAGGACCAGAGGCACCACCCCATCTTGTTTTGCCCCCTCCCTCCCTCCTGGGCTCCATCCGCCCAGGACCAGCCCTTTACAGCATACCTACCGGTGGTGCCACTGAAGCTCGCCACAGAATCCCTGCTGGTGCTCACAAGCTTCTTGCTTAAGTGAAGCACCTGCACGAGCCGGTCATTTGCTTGTAGAACCTCTGCTACCGAAACAGGAGAGGGAATTTGCCACCCCGGACATCACACAATGCTAAGAGGAGGGCGGAGGGGGGAAACCCTGCCTGAACCTCATCCCCTCCAGCCTAGAACCCCCACCCTCCCACCCCAGCTGTGTTACATGGTGTAGAAGGCCTGCAGGCCCAGTGCTCAGCAACAGAGCACCTGCTTGGCATGCGGGAAGTCCCAGGTTCAATCTTGGCAACTCCCAATTCACAGGAGTTCAGGCAGCAGGGCTGGATATGACCCTAGAGAACTCCAGGAGGGCTTTAAACTGAATCCTACAGGGAAGGGAGATGTAATGTTGGGGGTAATAATGGACGTAGGCGCATGCACTGCAACGGAGAGAACAGCTCTGATAGCACCCAATAATACTCGTCAGACACATGTAGGAAGAAAGCCAGACTATGGAGCACATGGTCTTCGATGTCTATATACCAATGCCCAGAGTATGGGAAACAAACAGAACGAATTTGAACTCTTAATACAGGAGGGATATTATGACCTGATAGGTATAACTGCCCCTTCATGGATCACTGCCTTGTTGTGGCAAAGGGGCTTGCGTAACTCAGTGAAGCCATAAGCTATGCCGTGCAGGGCCACCCAAGACGGACAGGTCATGGCAGAGAGTTCTGACAAAATGTGGTCCACTGGAGAAGGAAATGGCAACCCACTCCAGTATTCTTGCCAAGAAAACCCCATGGAACGTATCACAAGGCTAAAAGAGATGACGCCGGAAGATGAGCCCCTCAGGTCGGACGGTGTCCAATATGCTACTGGGGAAGAGCAGAGGGTATTTCCAAGTAGCGCCAGAAAGAGTGAAGCAGCTGGGCCAAACCCGAAAGGACACTCAGCTGTGGATGTGTCTGGTGGTGAAAAGAAAATCCGATGCTGTAAAGAACAATATTGTTTAGGAACCTGGAATGTCAGATCAATGAATCAAGGTAAGCTGGAGGTGGTCAAACATGAGATGGCAAGATTGAACATCGACATCTTGGGAATCAGCGAACTAAAATGGACAGGCATGGGCGAATTTAATTCAGGTGACCATCATATCTACTATTGTGGGCAAGAATCCCTGAGAAGAAATGGAGTAGCACTCATAGTCAACAAAAGGGTGGGAAAAGCAGTACTGGGGTACAATCTTAAAAATGATAGAATGATCTCAGTACGAATCCAAGGCAAACCATTCAACATCACAGTAATTCAAGTCTATGCCCCAACCACTGAGGCCGAAGAAGCTGAGGTTGATCGGTTCTATGAAGACCTACAACACCTTCTAGAACTAACACCAACAAAAGATGTCCTCTTCATCATAGGGGATTGGAATGCTAAAGTAGGAAGTCAAGAAATCACCGGGATAACAGGCAGGCATGGCCTTGGTGTACAAAATGAAGCAGGACAAAAGCTAATAGAGTTTTGCCAAGAGAACATGCTGATCATAGCAAACACTCTTTTCCAACAGCACAAGAGGCGACTCTACACATGGACATCACCAGATGGTCAATATCGAAATCAGATTGATTATGTCCTTTGCAGCCAAAGATGGAGAAGCTCCATACAGTCAGTAAAAACAAGACCTGGAGCTGACTGTGGCTCAGATCATGAGCTGCTTCTTGCAAAATTTCGGCTTAAATTAAAGAACGTCGGGAAAACCACTAAACCGTTCAGGTATGACCTAAATCATATCCCTGATGAATATACAGTGGAGGTGAGGAATAGATTTCAGGGATTAGACCTGATAGACAGAGTGCCTGAGGAACTATGGACGGAGGTCCGTAACATTGTTCAGGAGGCAGCAACTCAATCCATCCCAAAGAAAAAGAAATGCAAGAAAGCAAAGTGGCTGTCTGATGAGGCTTTACAAGTAGCTCACGAAAGAAGGGAAGCGAAAAGCAAGGGAGAAAGGGGAAGATATACCCAACTGAATGCAGAGTTCCAGAGAATAGCAAGGAGAGACAAGAAGGCCTTCTTAAATGAACAATGCAAAGAAATCGAGGAAAACAACAGAATGGGAAAGACTAGAGATCTCTTCAAGAAAATTGGAGATCTCAAGGGAACGTTTTGTGCAAAGACGGGCATGATCAAGGACAAAGAAGGCAGGGACCTAACAGAAGCAGATGAGATTAAGAAGAGGTGGCAAGAATACACAGAAGAACTACACAGGAAAGATCTGAATGTCCCTGATAGCCATGATAGTGCGGTCACTGAACTTGAGCCGGACATCCTCGAGAGTGAAGTCAAGTGGGCCTTAGGAAGCATTAGTAACAACAAAGCTAGCGGAGATGACAGTATTCCAGCCGAGCTATTTAAAATCCTAAAAGATGATGCTGTTAAAGTGCTGCATTCAATATGCCAACAAATCTGGAACACTCAACAGTGGCCACAAGACTGGAAAAGGTCAGTTTACATTCCAATTCCAAAGAAGGGCAATGCCAAAGAGTGTTCAAACTACCGCACAATTGCGCTCATTTCACATGCCAGCAAGGTGATGCTCAAAATCCTACAAGCTAGGCTTCAGCAGTATGCGAACCGAGAACTACCGGAAGTACAAGCTGGGTTTCGAAGAGGCAGAGGAACTAGAGATCAAATCGCCAACATTCGCTGCATCATGGAGAAAGCAAGAGAATTCCAGAAAAACGTCTATTTCTGCTTCATTGACTACGCTAAAGCCTTTGATTGTGTGGATCACAACAAACTGTGGCAAATTCTGAAAGTGATGGGAGTACCAGACCACCTTACCTGTCTCCTGAGAAACCTGTATGAGGGTCAAGAAGCAACAGTAAGAACCAGACATGGAACAACCGATTGGTTCAAAATTGGGAAAGGAGTACGACAAGGCTGCATATTGTCACCCTGCTTATTTAACTTATATGCAGAGTACATCATGAGAAATGCCGGGTTGGATGAATCAGAGGTCGGAATTAAGATTGCTGGGAGAATTATCAACAACCTCCGATATGCAGACGATACCACCCTAATGGCAGAAAGCGAAGAGGATCTAAAGAGCCTCTTGTTGAGGGTGAAAGAGGAGAGTGCAAAAGCTGGGTTGAAACTCAACATTAAAAAAACGAAGATCATGGCATCTGGCCCCATCACTTCCTGGCATATAGAAGGGGAAGAAATGGAAGCAGTGACAGATTTTACTTTCTTGGGCTCCAAGATCACCGCAGACGGTGACTGTAGCCATGAAATGAAAAGACGCTTGCTCCTTGGGAGGAAAGCTATGGCCAAACTAGACAGCATAGTAAGAAGCAGAGACATCACCTTGCCGACAAAGGTCCGTCTAATCAAAACTATGGTTTTCCCAGTAGTAATGTATGGCTGTGAGAGCTGGACTATAAGGAAGGCTGAGCGCCGAAGAATTGATGCTTTCGAACTGTGGTGCTGGAGAAGACTCTTACGAGTCCCCTGGACTGCAAGGAGGTCAAATCAGTCCATCCTAAAGGAAATCAACCCTGAGTGCTCATTGGAAGGACAGATAATGAAGCTGAAGCTCCAATATTTTGGCCACCTAATGCGAAGAGAAAACTCCCTGGAAAAGACCCTGATGCTGGGAAAGACTGAAGGCAAAAGGAGAAGGGGACGGCAGAGGATGAGATGGCTAGATAGCATCACGGATGCAATGAATATGAACTTGAGCACGCTCCGGGAGAGAGCGCAGGACAGGAAGGCCTGGCGTGCTATGGTCCATGGGGTCACGAAGAGTCGGACACGACTGAACGACTGAACAACAACAACAAGGTATAACTGAGCCTTGGTGGGATGACTCTCATGACTGGAATACAGCAATTGAAGGATATAACTTGTTCAAAAAGAACCGGAGGAACAGAAAGGGAGGTGGGGTTGCACTGTATGTGAAAAATACATATCTCTGCACAGAAATACAGGAGGATGAGCTTGGTAGCCCCAGCGAGAGCATCTGGATCAAAATAAATGGCGCAAAGAATAAAAGGAACCTGGTGATCGGAGTCTACTGCCGGCCACCCAATCAAGGAGAAGACAAGGATGAAACTTTTGAAAAGCAAATAGCCAATGTTTTAAGGAAGCATGATGTAGTAGCAATGGGGGACTTCAATTTCCCTGATATTTGCCGGGAGACAAATTCTGCAAAACATGGCCCCTCCAGGAAATTCCTGACTTGTGTGGCGGGTAACTTCCTCCTACAGAAAGGAGAGGAAGGAACTAGAGGATCGGCTATCCTTGACTTGATCCTAACCAACAGAGATGATGTAGTGGATAAAGCAGCAGTTACAGGAACTCTGGGGGAAAGCGACCATGTTGTACTTGAGTTCTTGGTTCTAAGGGAAGCAAAAGCCGAGTGTAGCCAAACACGTACCCTGGATTTTAGGAAAGCTGATTTTAATAAACTCAGAATAATGATCAGGAAGGTCCCATGGCAAGCGATGCTAACGAGAAAAGGAGTCCAAGATGGGTGGGAGCTTTTAAAAAAGGAAATTCTCAAGGCACAATTACAAGCAATTCCAACAAGAAGAAAAGGAGGAAGACAACAGAAGAAGCCAATGTGGTTTCACAAAAAGCTTAGGGATGACCTGAAAACAAAAAAGGACACATATAGGAAGTGGAAAGAAGGCCAAGTAACAAAGGAAAAGTACAGGCAGGTAGCACAGAATTGCAGGGATGGTGTCAGGAAGGCTAAAGCTGAGAACGAGCTGAGGTTAGCGAGGGATACTAAAAGCAACAAAAAGGCTTTCCTCAGCTACGTGCATAGTAAAAGGCAGAGGAAAGAAATGGTTGTTCAGCTATTCAATAAGGATGGCAAAACGATAACGGATGACAAAGAAAAGGCAGAGGTGCTCAATTCCTACTTTGGCTCAGTCTTGTCCCAAAAGAGGGTCTATGACCCCGCTGGCAAAGGCGAAGTACAGGCTGAAGGGGCAGGATTGCAGCTTGAGATCGATAGGCATATGGTCAAGGAACACCTAATTACTTGGAATGAGTTCAAATCTCCAGGGACAGATGAACTGCATCCTAGAATCATAAAGGAACTGGCAGAAGAACTCTCAGAACCGCTGTCTATTCTCTTTGAGAAATCATGGAGGACGGGGGAAGTGCCAGATGACTGGAGGAGAGCTAATGTTGTCCCTATCTTCAAAAAGGGTAAAAAGGAGGAACCTGGGAACTACAGACCAGTCAGTCTGACATCAATCCCTGGGAAAATTCTGCAGCAGATGATAAAGAAATCCATCTGGAAGCACCTTGCAAACAATGCAGTGATTACTCGAAGCCAACATGGATTTGTCAAAAACAAGTCCTGCCAGACGAATCTGATCTCATTTTTTGATCAAGTAACCTCCCTTGTAGACCGTGGGAATGCTGTAGACATCATATATTTCGACTTCAGCAAAGCTTTCGACAAAGTGCCCCATGATCTCCTGATGAGCAAACTAGCTCAAAGTGGGCTAGATGAAACAACGATCCGGTGGATCCACAGTTGGCTACAGAATCGGACTCAAAGAGTGCTTATCAATGGGACCTGCTCAAACTGGGGAGAGGTAACGAGTGGGGTACTGCAGGGCTCAGTCCTGGGCCCAGTGCTCTTCAACATTTTTATTAATGACTTGGAGGAGGAGGTGCAGGGAATGCTGATCAAATTTGCAGATGACACAAAATTGGGCGGGAGCGCTAATACCTTGGAAGACAGAAACAAAATTCAAAGTGATCTGGATAGACTGGAGCGCTGGGCAGAAAACAACAGAATGACATTTAATAGGGATGAATGCCAAGTTCTGCACCTAGGAAAAAGAAACCAAAGGCACAGTTGCAAGATGGGGGATACGTGGCTCAACAACAGTAAAGTGAGAAGGATCTTGGAATTGTTGTCGATATGAGCCAATAATGTGATGCGGCTGCCAAAAAGGCAAATGCTCTTTTGGGCTACTTTAATAGAAACATAGCTTCCAAATCCCGGGAAGTACTAGTTCCCCTCTACTCAGCACTGGTTAGGCCTCATCTGGAGTACTGTGTCCAGTTCTGGGCACCACACTTTAAGAAGGATGCAGACAAACTGGAGAGGGTTCAGAGGAGGGCAACAAAGATGATCAGGGGACTGGAAATAAAGCCCTATGAAGAGAGACTGAAAGAACTGGGCATGTTTAGCCTTGAGAAGAGAAGACTGAGGGGAGATATAATAGCGCTCTTCAAGTACTTGAAAGGGTGTCAGAGAGAGGAAGGCCAAGATCTCTTCTTGATCATCCCAGAGTGCAGGACACGGAGGAATGGGCTCAAGTGACAGGAAGCCAGATTCCGGCTGAACATCAGGAAAAATGTCCAGACTTAGAGCAATATGACAATGGAACCCATTCGCTAGGGAGGCGGTGGGCTCTCCCACACTGGAGGCGTTCAAGACAAGGCTGGACAGCCCTCTGTCAGGGATGCTCTGACTTAGATTCCTGCATTGAGCAGGGGGTTGGACTCGATGGCCTTGTAGGCCCCTTCCAACCCTATGATTCTATGATTCTATACCAGCAGCTTGACTCAGTGCAGTTTCTCATGTGCGAGGGGCCATAGCTCAGAGGAAGAACACAGATACACAGAGATCCCAAATTCAGTCCCCTGCATCTCTCAGCCTAATCCCACAGGCAGCCCTGCCCAAAGCCCTCAAGAGGCACAGATGATATGAAGTGGCAGTGGCAGCGGCAGCAACAGGTTCAAGTGTTCATCTCTTCTTCTGATAGTACAACTTCCCACAAACCAGGGCTGGCCTCCAGCACAAATGTAGCCCCTGGGATCTCTCCCTGGAAGAGCAGAGCCCAAGAACAGCTGAAATGGAAGGGTCAGGCAGAGCAGGAGAGGGCCAGTCCTGCCCCGGAGGGTGGCCTCAGCACTCCCAGGAGGCCTCCCTGAGATGGACACCGAGAGTCTGGTTTAGTCACATCCTGAAATGAAGCTTGGCATTCTATGTACCCAAAACAAGCTCACATGCCACCAATGTGCGGATTTACACTTTTCTTTTTTTCAGCCAGCCATTATGTTTTCAGAAATGAGGGGCAGCCATGGCTTCCCTCCCCCAGAGTGCTAGGTGTTATCAGATACCTGCAGCCCCCACCAATGGCTCAGCCATTCAGTCTGCAATCAAAACTGAGCCTAGAATGCAGACCTCATGGCCACAAGATTCTTTAACTGCTCTGTTCCTCCCTGTCCCCTGCCTTGAACTTCTGGAGAACTCAAAGGCATGCACACTCTTTTGTGGCATTGTGATTGGTCCCAATAAAGGTAGTGCCTAACTGAGGTTTTTGGATATTTTTTTTACTCATGGACCAAAAATCTCTGTTTTCCTTTTTCCCCATGCTCTAGAGATGGGAGAGGAAGGGGGCAGGAAATGACGAAAAGGACCATTAAGGCTGGATTGGCCAGTATAGTTTCTTCTTGAGCAGTGTCTATACTGCAGGAAGGAGGGGGGAATACAATGCCGTGCATAACTAAAACCGTAAAGCTAGTATAACTAGTGCTGTAACACTGTGTAGCTAGTGTTTTAACCTATAAATAAAAATACTTTTTAAAAAAGCACATTTTAAGATGTGCACTTCAGTAACTAAAATTCTGTCATTCTCATTCTTTGGTCTGCCATAATAAAACACCATCTAAGAAAAATGCATTAAAATCCAGTCGTTTGCCAAACGTTGGCAGGTTTTACCAGATTTTCAGTCTGGCCAAATCTACGGTACCATGGCCAGGTCTATGTCCAATGCACCAGCCCACCTTCTGGAGTTCCCTCTCTCCTCCCAGGCATCTCCACCGCCCCCAGCCCTGCTTTGTGCACACATTACCCAAAGCCTCCTCATCCTCCACCGTTTCGCTGGCCACTCGGAACATCAGCGGTTTCAGCTTCTCACACTTGGAGCATGCGCCCTGTGGAAGGAGGAAGCCAAACCATGCTGCCCTTGAGAAGCAACGTCCCCGGCTCAGCCACGCAGCCCAGTGTACACATCCAGCTGGCGGTCAAGGTGAGCAAAAAGCACAACACACATGCTCAGAGGAATATGTTTATTTAACTAAGACATGGGTTTTACGATAGAGTGCAGGCACTCAAAATTAAGCTGAAGTCAAGCGCCAGAACTTGATTAAGCCTAGTCTACATTCCTACGCAGTGCATACAAAAGCTGAACTGGGGGAAGCAATGAAAACAACAGATCCTTTATGACCCTGGGGGCACCTCAGTCCACCATTGCAGGCTGAACAAGCTGCACTGGCCCCACAATGGTCCTTGGGAGACCCTCCCCAATCTGCACCCCCATGGCCAGGCAGGTGGGGGCCCTGTGGCATATGAGACTGCAGGAATTGAACTCCCTGCAAGGAAGGAGCATCCCTGCTGCACTTTTCCTGCCCAGACATCAGAGATGCTCCAAAAGCGTCAGGAAGAGAAGAAAGGGGAACTAACCTGCACAACCTCCAGGGCCAGCTTGGGGATCCCTGCTCCCTCTCTTGCTTTGCAACCACTCAGCATCTCTTCCAGGGCATCAGCACTGCGGTGAGCTTCCTTGATGGCATTCATCCGCCTGGACACCTTGGCCAATTTCTCCTGCTCCTGCAAGGGGCCTGACTCATTCAGATTGCAAGGCCCTTCCTTAAGCAACCAGCAGCCTTGCTTCACGTTCTCCACCACAGCCACCAGCGCAGGTCTTATCACCTAGGGTGCTTCCAGACGAGGCTTTTATCCTGCAATTGCCCTGCCTCAAACACAGAATTTCACAGGAGGTCCAGACATTTGTAATCCATTTGTGTTTTCCCACTGCTTCTTTTGTATGTTTTTCCTACCAGAAAACATCCATGAAGGAAGAAGATGGAAGAGCTGCCCAAAGCCTTTTGATATGTAGCACTAGGAGCCCTATGTCTGGTCTAGAAGCACCCGATAGTCCAGGAAAACACACCAGAGAGAGGGAGAAGGGCTACCCCAGGGCCGGCCTGCCGGCCTCAATCTGTACATCAGCGGCTGCCTGACACAGAGGGGAACATGCCTACCTCTTTCATCAGTCCTTTGATCAGCCTGTTGGCTGCTTGCAGGTCCTCTGGGTTTTTGCTTTTTAGGAGCCTCGTTAAAATCTGTTGAGAGGAAGCGAGAAGGTGAGAACTGGGCCAGAAACATCACACTGCAGCCAAAGAGGGGCACTTCAGCTTGGGGGCTAGCTGAAAAGCCTAGGGGGGGAAAGCCTAAGTAAAGTTTCTAAAGGATCAAGTGCTAAAAAATGGTTGCTTTGAACATTTATCAAAGGACTTTAGGGCTTTTTATTCTAAAAAAAACATTCCTCTGAATAGTCTTTAAACCAAAATATGAAAAAGAAAATGGTTCGAGTCCACAAACGTTGGATTTTTGTGCAGTTTAAGTCTAATCTGTATACCGCAGGCTGAACAAGACCGGAGTGCTGCCAGCACAAACAGAACAAGGAGGACAGTGGTGCGGCGGAAGCTGCCGAATCCTGAGCCTCACAATTCCACTTCTTGATCCTCGAAACATCCCTGCCCAGGCACCCCACAGGCTGGAGGAGAAGGGAGGAGGCACCCAAGTCAGAAGCTGCTGCATCCACAGCATCAGCAAATGACTGAGCATCATTACCGGAAGGAACAAGCAAATATCCACAGCAAAACTCTGCAGCTGGACCTGAGGTGTAGCTGAGGCCGGGGGGGAGGGGGGGGGAGAGTTAAGCCTTTCCTTCCTACACCAGGTCGGAGGGTTAGGGGTGGCAAGTAGCTGGGGAGAAGTCACCTGCTAACGTTTCATGGTGGTGCGGAGGGTGAGCAGGGTTTGGGGGAATGCCCCCAAGCCTTATTCTGAGATGGTGAATTGAGATGAGAGGGGAAAGTACTTTTCCCAACCCAACATTAACTCTTCTCTCCCAAGAACTATTTAAGCTGCACAGTAGTCTGAGCCCGAAACAACTTAAAAATGTTGTAGACAGGAGGGGACAATTAGGGTCAGGATGTGCGCTTGACAGCACACACCCTAACCCCAGTTTCTCGCAGGCAATGCAATGAGCAGGAGGTAAGAATCCTGGCTGTGGCACCCCCTCACCCTGCCTGTGGCACCCCCTCACCCTGCCTGGACCAGCAGAGCAGCAAAAGCAGGAAGGGCTGACACCACACCCCCAAAGCTACACTTCCAACCCTACTGCAATGTTCTGTTTGTGATACACAGATTCCGTGGCAACAAGAGGGCAGCACACATGCACAGCCCTCCATCTTCCCATTCCCTTTGGGGGAAACCAGTATTTCTCAAACATACTGGGAGGGCGACAGAGCCTCACATGTGGGCACCCTTATTTTGCTGCTCTGCTGGCCAGCACATAGTTATGAGATGTCGCAGGACTTCCTCCCCCTTGACAGGAGTGCTTCTGCTCAGTCTCCCTGCCAGCCAGCCAGCCAGCCATGCCCTCCTCCAGGATACCCCACCCCATTCCCTCTCCCTCCAGCTTTCCCATTTTCTTTTCCAGCTGACACTCAACATTCTGTGGCTATTGAGCATGGTTGGTCCTTACTGGGCCACTTGGGCAGGGGATGTTCGCTCCCTTAATTTGAAAAAAGACTTCTTGTACTTCTGCAAACCCTGAGCTCCCTCTTGTCTCTCAGTGGCCCTGTTTTGGCTCCAGTCCTGCTGGCACTCACCAGCTGAGTTCATTATTAGAGCAGGGATGAGGATGGAAAGGCGCAGCTGTCCCCTGCAGTGGGGGCTTGGCCACAAACGGGATCAGGTTACCTTTGAGTTCTCATCATCAGCATCAAAAATGGAGCTAGATGGTCTTGGAGAAGGTGGTGGTAAAATTTTGTCCTCTACTAGTTTGGGGTCTTGTTTTACAATTCCTGAAAGAAAGGTTTCTAATTAACTTTTTATTGTAAAATGTCAACAAAACCAAAAGGAGGAGGGGGGATTCCTGAAAGAAGGGTCAACACACACATGCCACGAAGACAAGTTTAAGGCAACAGAACCAGCACAAGAGCATTTAAGTGAGTTGACTGGATGCAGAATATCAAGATTCAAAACATGTCTGGCATGTTCTGCTTTTCTCTCTTGGTGGGCATCAAAAGGAAAACAAAAGTGGAAACAAAAATGAAAAAATGCTGTGCAGACAGGCTCAGCACACCCAGCTAAAGTGCATATGTTAATGGCAGCACTCCAGTTTCTGATGGGCTTCCATTTCAGAACCTTCAGAACATATTGCTGCAAGACCCTGCAAGAGCCACCAGGATAAACCAGTGCCGGCTGCTGGAGCATTGTCCCAACGTAAGTGTTCCAAAGAGAGAAGGGTGCCCTTCCGCCCCTGCCCCCCACCAAGTGCTAAGACGCCTTGCAAGGAAAAGGCGCATTAGAACCATTTGGTCAGCAGGCTTGTGGTCTGAGGCCGTGTGACTTGAGACGGGGGGGGGGGAGAATGCTGAGAAAGATGTGGATGGAAACCTTGTTTCTTCAGCATTTGATAAGCATCTCGGATTTTCACTTCCTGAGGAAACCAAACCGTCCAACTGAACATTACCTCAATGACGCGAGATTTGACTCTGTCGGTTGACCACTCTCCGAGATGCTGAAAAGCCGAAAGCAGAGAACGTTGCTATCAGAGAACCTCTGGAACTTTCTCCTTTGCAGGAGCAGGAGAAAGGGTGTGTGTGTGGGGGGGACTGAGCGGGTTCCCTTCCTTGCTATCCAGTCTTCTGCAGTTCTCACAATACCTGCATTTGTCCTGGGCTCAATTTGTGCCAAGGTTCAGCCTCAGAATATGTGAAGGAATTGAAACTGAAGAAAGGGCTACTGAGCATATGAAGAGTGCCTTTATTTCTTCAGCAATGAACCATCACATTAAGCTTCCACATATCAGCAACAAGTGAACAGCCCTCCCAGCCTGAGGTAGAGACCCCCTTTTTTCTTTAATGAAAACCTAATTGTCTCCTGACTCATAGAAGTAATTTCTGAGGGGATCCCCCATTTTCATCTCTGCTGGCAAAAGCATCCTTTCCAGCATCCCTTCCCCGCCCCAGCTTGGCTGAGCACATACCCTGGGAGAGAGGACTTTGATGAGCCCATTCAAAAACCGGAACTTCCCCATTTCACGATGAAAGTTTTCACCACAGTTATTCACACACATCTCCAGCACCTGCAGGAAAGATGCAAATACAGCTATGCCCTGAATGTGGGCAAATCCACATAAGAGGCCTGGATCCCACGGTGGCAGCCTTGCAGTGGCCATTGGGAGGGGCTCTCTGTGAATGAAGCAGGGGGGGCTGTCCCACCCAGCCAGTGCTGCTGCCACATCAGGAAGAACAGAAGTGCAAGGAGAACTGGGCAAGGAGAACAGAGGCAGCATGTGGGTGGGCAGGGAAAGGCATTCATTCCTCAAGTCTAATCCTTCATCACAGGTGGCTACTTTCCAAACCAGGGGAGGGAAACTTGTGGCCCTGCAGATGTTTTGGACCAACTCCCATCAGCCATAGCCAGCATAGCCAAGGGTGAGGAAGGACGGGAGTTGTAGGCCGAAACATCTGGAGGGCCACAAGTTGCCCACCCCTATTCTAAAAGAAGGGGCGGCACAGGGACTACTGGCTGGCTAGGAACGACACTCACTGACCTGGGTGCTCTTCTCACTGATCCAGATCTAGGAGGACAGAGTTAGTCTCTGGAGAAGGAAAAAATACTGCACACGTGCACCGGCACCCCGCATTTTTAATGACTTCCCATGTGCCAGAGCCATGCTCAGGCATGGGGAACGTATTCCAAGTCTACACTCCCCACCCCACCCCATTCACTGCCATTCAGATTAAGCAAGGAAGGGGTTCTGTGAGCCTGGGTGAAAGGCAAGGCCAAGTGAGCATATGGGGTGGGGGGGGAAGGATAAGAAGGACTCAGCCAGGATGTAGTTGACTGGGACACCTGTGGAAATGGGGCTGTGTAAAGCAGGCACTGCTGGGGCTTAAGCAGCCACAAGGGCAGACAAGCAGGCCTCCCGCGCTGCGCCTCCCCCCAGAGCAGAGTCAAGGACACAGAAGGGGGAGCAGAGGTCATTGCCCAGACTCTCATGGTGCCGTTGGCCACTCAAGGAGAAGTGAAACAAGGAGGCTGACCTCCAAAGAGGTGACACACGCCTCTGTGCAGACACACACGCACGAGGCAGCTGACCTGCACGCTCCTGCACGCTCACTTACGGTCAGAGCACGCAGAGCTTCTGCCTCCTGTGGCGATTGGATCTTATGTTCCAGCAACCGCAGAGCTGTGGTGGGGCTGAGAAACAGGACAAGCCATGCAACATACATTAGAACCGATCCAACGTTTGCCTTCGCATTGACCGTAGGACGTGGGCCAATACTCCTCTTTTATCACTGGGGAACTGAGGCTGAGACAGAGTGCAGTTTGCCCAGTGGAAAGGAGGAGGGGAGGTAAACTCCTGCACCCAAGTCCAGGAGTCTCAGCTTCTGCTGCTCAGGGTCCCAGAGTATAACACAGCTGACAGCTGAGGTTACTCAGTTGAAAGATGCTCCACATATGCCCAGAGGCACTCACCCCCAACTGCATAATTTTACGTGTTCTAAGGCTGAGCTCTGTCAAATCTTTTTCCTCTAAAAGGGCTCAGTCTCTACAGGAAAGTAGCTGAGGCCTGGAGGAAGACCAGCTTTTAAAATGTATTTTATTTATTATTACATTTATATCCTGCCTTTTTCCCTCTTGCAAGGAACCCAAGGTGGCTCACATGGCCCTCCTCCTCTCCATTTTATCCTCACAACCACCCTGTGAGGTAGGTTAGGCCGAGAGTCAGTGACTGGCCCAAAGTCACCCAGTGAACTTCATGGCCCAGTGGGGCCTGGAACCCGGATCTCCTGAGTGCTTGTGCTGCATATCTATATTGCACTTTGGCATCTTGCCAAAATGTGCATGTTTTTGAACCAGTATGAAAATCCGCAGAACTTGTTTGACCTGAGGTAACAGCAAGACAAAAGAAACATGCACAGGCCCCACGAGAAGCAAAATCTTCCTCAAAAACTCTTGCCCATGGACATGCTGGGCAATCCCTAAATGCCAAGCAGGAAGAGGACACAGCAAGCAGAAAGATGTGTCTGTCTGACATCTATTCCAGGTCAAGGAAATTTGCCAGCCGTTCAGGTCCTGCCCCTTTGCTACATTCAGGGGATACAACCCCCCCCCCCCAAACCCACAAAGGGCCTTGTGGAACCTTAAGGACTAACAAATTTATTTTAGCACAAGTTTTCTGTGCTTCTGGAAAAGAGCCACAAAAAGCTGATTGCTGAGGAAAGACTGATCCAGATAAAGGAAACATGGGCAATCCACAAACAACAGAACCACAGGCCAAAATCGGACCACATGTTGTGGGAAGAGTCCATTTGACACTCTCAGAATCAGATCTGCAATGCATGGTCTTAGAAGAGTGTGACTCTGAACGTGGGCAAAGGGTGTTATTCACAACTACTACTAGTACAGAACTACTACAGCCAAAACCTTTGGCATTGCCCCACACACGCACTCACACACGCACACATGCATGCACACTCCAAGCCAGAAGTGGCCCAGCAGATGGCCACCTGGGAGAGCCTTCTTACCCTTTGGCATCTGCATTGATTTGATCGCTAAACCTCTGGATACTTTCCCAGTTTTCCTCAGGGTTACTGGGATCAGTAGCCTTGTCTGTCAAGGAATATAAGATTGTGAAGAGTCACACTGGTCCTGCAGCAATGGAAGCCCCAAAGCAACCAGGCATAGACAGGGCACCCCCAACCACATTTCTGCTAACAGGGAAAGTAGAAAGATTGAAGCAGGAAGTGGCAGTTCTTACATGCAGGAATCAGTCTAAATATCCCTAGGGACACCAAATCTAAGGAGGCTGCACTTTACTTAGGGAATAAACTAGGGCCAAGAGTGAAAGAATTGTTAGTAGGTACTGATGATAACTTTGTCTTTGTTGTGGAACAATGGAATTAACCATTGTAAGGTGAACAGTCCACTTGAAAACCCAGCAGCCTTTTAGCAGCAGTTCTTAACCAAAATAAGAGTTTTTTTGAGGAGGATGAAATAATATTCAGAGGAGATTTTAATACTATAATAAATGCATCCATGTATACAACAGCAGCATTTATTTATTTACTTATTACATTTCTATACTGCCCAATAGCTGAAGCTCTCTGGGCAGTTCACAAAAATTAAAACCACAAGTACAGCAGAAAAACAATATAAAATATAAAAGCTTAAAACTACAGTATAAATTACAACTAGAATAAAACCTAGCAGCAATGCAGAGGTTGCTGCTAGGTTTTATTTAAATTTGTACAGTAACAAATTTAAAACAACAGAGCTAAAAGACTAGAATACTAAAATTCCTGGGAAAATAAAAAGGGCACCGGAAAGAGTACAACGTAGGCTGTTATCTTTGGCAGTTAACAAAAAGAAATCCTTTCACTTAATAAAAGAAAAAATGGGAAAACATCTGCTATGACACAGATGGAAATTTGAAGGAAATGTGTATCTTGTTAATAACACTTTATTAGTATTAGTATTATTTATATTATTATTATTTATATAGTATTATTTATTAATAACACAGAGGGTTCTGAAAATTGCAAAAAATTTGGAAGTTAGAAATGGCTAAAATATCTTTGGAAGATAAAATTAATCTATTCAGATGATGGAAACTGAATTACTAAATAGTTAGAGCAAAAATAAAAATATTTCACTGATGGACCACCAGAGGGATATTATTTATTTATGACATTTAGGCTGCAATCATATAATATTACCTGGGAGTAAGCCCCATTGAACACTATGGGGCTTACTTCTGAGTAGGCATGTATAGGGCTGCACTGCTGGCAAAGGCTTGTTTAGTTAGGGGGCAATTCTAAACTCTTTCAAGCAGGTCAGGATAACAGTCATATCTAAAGAGGGGGAGAGATCCGCCATTGCCTACATCAGACAGGCCAACTTCTCTCCATCAGGATTTTAAAACTTTATACAATACTGGCAAATTGAATGGACAGAGTTAGAGATAAACATGTTCATGTTGATCAGATGGGTTTTTGTATCTGCTATGAAAATGTCACATGGTATCTAATTATTAAATATGATTGGTTCAAGTCAAAAGAAAAAAATCTGACTTTTTCCTCAAACCAGATTTTTTTTTTGACAGAGTAGAAAAACAGTACCACTTTCTGTCATGAAGATATTTGAATTAGGGAAGCACTCACACAGTAAGGTGGCCCTGAAGCCAGCGTTGGCTGGGAAAGTGTTCTGTTACTAGTGTTTATCCAAAAGGGATACTAGACACAAGCAGAAGCTACAGAATCACTGGCAATAACAACAGGAAATTGTGCAGGAATAAAAGCTTTGAGAGTAAAAAGAGTTTAAAATTTCTTTCATTGCAGATGACATGTCATCTAACTAACCCATATGACTCAATAAAGGCCTGCTTGGATAGAAGAAAACATTCTACAAAAATATCAGGGTACAAAGTCGACCAGACAAAAACTGGAAGTAAACATTTAAAATGTGAAGCAGAGAGAGAGAAGCATAAGTTGAGTTCAACATAAGTGAGTTCAACATGTTCACATGTTAGGAAAGCCCTTGTAAGTTCCTCAGGAGTAAGGAACATTGCAAAACTAGTTGTTTGAGGTGTACGATCTGTCCTTCTGTAGAACAGCTTTGGTGAAGGAAATGTTTGACGCCAACACTATTTTGTTTTCAGAGTCTAACAGGGGCAGCCCCACCATGAGGCAGAGTGAGGTAGCTGCCTCAGGCAGCTGATGTGGGGTATCAAATATAATTATTGTCTTTTTCCAGTGAAGGAAGAGAAGAAATACTTGTGGGATTTTCTGTCTCAGGAGCCAACGCAGCATGCATCTCCTTGGATCCTAGGCCTCTCTACTGGGGAAGCAGGGGCGCCATTTGCTCCTTTACCTCAGACAGCAAAATGGGTGGTCTTGAGTTATCCTTATAGTGCAAATTCCAGGAATGGAAGAACTGAATGTTGGGTTTTGTCTCGCTAAGAAAACAACCTAGAATCACCACTTGGCTTATGTCTCCCAAAAGGAGACAGTTTAAGTTGCCTAATATGAATTCCTCCAAATTAACTCAGTGGGTTCATCAGGAAGGCATTTCATAGTTGAGAGAACTGGAGCAATCTCATTTCAAGATCCAACTGAAGTCTGTTGTGGTCATGGGGACAAAAGAAGAGGTTTGAACAGCAGCATTGTGACTTTATTGCCAGGCTTTTGAAAATATGGAACATACATCATAAGCCCTATTCGAGTCCTCCTATACCTGCTCTGACAGCTATTATTTCCATGAGAGGGTTTAATGCTGGTGGGCTAGAGCTGGTGTGGGAACCTCCAGCCTGCAGGCCAAATCTGGCCCATGGAAGTCCCAGCCAGGCCCCATCCCTCTCCCAGCACTAGAGAAAGGCCACCTCTCCAGCACTTAGGAGGAAACCTGCTCTTCTCTATGGCTGAAAGCTGGGCTCTTCTCCCTAGGCAGAGAAAGGCATAGCTAAAAAAGAGAGGCTTCGTGCCTCTCTCTGCATGGAGAAAGGGACGGGACCTCCGTGATGCCAGGGGAAGGGCTTTGGAGAGGAGAGAGAGAGAGGAGCCTACCCCCTGACATCATCCAGCTCCCAGAGGGTAGGCAAAAAAGCAAACCGCGCGTACATGCGCGCACACGCACACACAGCTACTTGCTGTGAAGGATGTGCTTCAAAAAAGGTTGACCATGTATCTTGTGCAACTCTCTCTATCTAGTGTAACTTTGGCACTACAAAACAATATGGACATTTATGCTCTTATCTGTAAGGTATTGTTTATCTGTTAAGAAACAAAAAAGGACATATATCTGCATGTGGTGGGGCTGCCCACAAAACAGTCTTTACTGGGGTACACAAATAATTAATATGATGTCTCTCTGGTTATTGGGCTGCCAGAACACTGTTAGGAAACATTAAAACCCATGTTAGGAAGGAGGCTCAAGATTTAATTCAGTAGTTATTTGGGGACAGAGCCCAATGTACCAAAAATGAAAATCAAGTTAAATAATTTTCTTGGGTTATTATTGTTATGGGGAAAAAACTATCTTTATTAAACAGAGAGAAATCCAAAATATCCACAGACATTTGCGAGAGATCTTGGCAACAATCAAGGGCCAGCAGCTGATGCCATTCTGGGCGCCTAGATGAGGAGTTGGTCGAAGTGCTGATTGTGCAGAAGGTTCTGCTGATCTGCTGTAAGTGGATATTTTATCTCCAAAGTGTGCACGTGCTGTGGTGGGGATCGGTGCCCGCGCGTGGGCACAGCAGCGGGCCAGCTTCAAGCAAGGGGCCCTGCTTGCCTCACGCCGCCCCACTTCGACTCCCCTGCTCCCCACCCTCGGGCAGGGCCCGGCAGGCCGCCCGCTGCGAGGGCGGGGCCTGGGGCCGAAATCCAGAGTTGCGCAACCCGGAGCAGGACGTCCAAACGACCAGCCAGAAAGGCGCAGGCCGCCCCGACGCTGCTCCTGGCCGCAGCCTTTCGTCCTTCTTTTTAGAAACGGGGGGGGGGGGGTGAGCCTACGCGGCTTATTACGGACACTCATTTTACTATCTTTACCTTTAAATATCTTATCCTTTCCTACAACAAAACAGTGCTTATTTTCAAGCAAATGTGTTTCGCGTGGATGCAAACTCCAGGGCTCCAGCGAGTTTAAAGTGTGGAAGGGCCCGCGCCCACGTCCAGAGCTCCACCCGGGTCGGCAAACGACGCTCGTTTTTCGGTTACTGCTCCAGCATCTCAGGCGCGCAGAAGCAGCTGTGCAGCCTGGCACGGCGGCGTGCGCGGAGAGAAGCCCTCGCTGCGCGCTTCGCACCCCGAGGCGGCTCCCTGGCCGCCCGCAGGGCCCCGCACGCGCATTCCGTCCGGGGCCGCGCCCGCGGAGCCAGGCCCGGGCAGAACTCGCTGCGGCGCAGCGCGGGGCCAGGCCGGACTCGCTCTCACGCGCTGCGCGCGCAGCCGCCGGCTTCTCGCCTCGGAGCGCGGAAGCCTCCCGCGGGAGCTCGACGCCGGGGCCCGCGAACCCTCCCCGCCGAAGCGCCGCCGCCTGGGCGCGCGCTCCTGGGAAAGCGCTCCGCCCGCACTCACGAAGCAAGCGCTCCAGCGCGCCCGGGGGAGCCGCCCGCGCCATGGCCGCCGCCGCCGCTTCCTCGTCGGCGCTGGGTCCGTCCCTCCCTGGAGGCGGCGAAGAGAGACCGCGCGGAAGGCCGCCCCAGCGCGCGCGGGGCGGAGATGGGGCCCGGAGCGCCGCCCGCCCGCCGCCGCCGCCCCAAGCCGAGCGCCCCTCGAAGGGCCCCGGGGCGGGACTGCGCCGGCCGGGCGCGCCTTCAGCGGCGCCGGAGGAGGGCCTCGGCGCGCGGCGGGGCGGCTCCCGCGGAGCCCTGCGCGCGCGTCAGCGCTAAGGGGGCGGCTGGGCGGGCGGGGAGCGGCCGGCCGGCCCGAGCTCGGCGGCAGGGAGCGCTGGCGGGCGCTGCGCCGGGCACGGCGGCAAGGCCCCCTCCGCGCCTGCGGAAGCGGTGCCGCGGGGCCCGCGCCCCGCAGCGCAAGGCAGCCCGGCCACAGCAGCGACCCGCCCCCTCTCTTCGGGCCGGCCAGAGCAGACTCGCAGCGCCCGCTTGCCGGAGCCCCAGAGACGCCCTTCGGGCGGCGGGGCCAGGCTGTGGCCCAACGGGGGCACCTCCAGCACCTCCATAATCGCTTGCCGCAGTGGCGGCGCCGTCTCAGGGCGCGGCTCCTTCCCGGCAGTCACAGGTGGCAGTCGGCGCTTCAGACGCGCGGCCCCCCGAGCCTGGAGGTCTCATGAAGCCATTCTGGACAACAGCCCTCACTAGCCCTGCCTTCCTTGAATGTCTTTTTATTAAAGCCGGGGCCTCCTCCAGGACGGACCCCTCCCGCTACGTTGCCCCTCCGTTGCAAACATAGGCAACCTTTTGGGGTCTCCTTGGCATCGAAAAACTGCTCTGGGCACCGCCACAACATAGCTGCCATACGTACGGCTAGTCACAATACGAACATGAGAAGAGCCCTGCCGGGTCAGGCCACGGCCTGTCTAGTCCAGCACTGCTCACGCAGAGGCCAGCCAGCTGCCCACGGAAGCCCACAAGCAGGACCGGACTGCGACAGCACCCTCCTGCCCGTGTCCCCCAGCAACTGGTGTGCACAGGACGACTGCCTCTGGTACTGGAGGTAGCACGGAGGTGCCAGGACTCATAGCCATTGATCATCTCCTCCTCCAGGAATTTGTCTAACCCCCTTTTAAAGCCATCCAAAGTGGTGGCCATCGCTACATCCTGTGACAGCAAATTCCATAGTTTAACTCTGCGCTGTGTGAAGAATCCCTTCCTTTTATCTGTCCTGAATCTCCCACCAATCAGCTTCATGGGATGAACCCAGGTTCTAGTATTATGTTAGAGGGAGAAAAATGTCTCCCTCTCCACATCATACATAAGTTTGTACACCTCTATCATGTCTCCCCTTACCCTCCTTTTTTCCAGGCTAAACAATCCCAGCTGTTCTAACCTTTCCTCATAGGGGAGATGCTCTAGCCCCTTGAACATTTGAGTTGCCCTGTTCCGCACTTTTTCCAGCTCTACAGTCTAATTTTTTAGGTGTGGTGACCAGAACTGTACAGAGTATTCCAAGTTGGCCACACCACAGATTTGTATAAGGGCAATATTATATTGGCAGTTTTATTTTCAGTTCCCTTACCTAACATGGAGTTTGACTAAATGGAGTTTGCCTTTTTTCAGGGGCCGCACACTGGGTTGACATTTTCATCGAGCTGTCCACCACACCCCCACAATCTCTTTCCTGGTCGGTCACAGCTATCCCATCAAGCTGTATTTGGTTGGGATTTTTGGCCCCAACGTGCATCACTTTACACTTATTTATATTTATTTATTATTGCATTTATATCCCACCTTTTTTCCTCTTGCAAGGAACCCAAGGTGGCTTACATTATCCTCCTCCTCTCCATTTTATCCTCACAACAACAACCCTGTGAGGTGGGTTGGGCTGAGAGTCTGTGACTGGCCCAAAGTCACCCAGTGAGCTTCCATGGCCGAGTGGGGACTAGAACCCGGATCTCCCAGCTCCCAGTCCAACACTCTTGCCACTATACCACACTTGCTCACATTGAACTGCATTTGCCATGTTGATGCCCATTCTCCCAGTTTGGAGAGTTCCTTTTGGAGCTCCTCACAATCCCTTTTTCTTTTAACCACCCTAAACAATTTGGTGTCATGAACAAACTTGGCCATTTCACTGCTCACTCCCAATCCCAGATCATTTGTGAACAAGTTGAAAAGCACTGGTCCCAATACATATCTCTGTGGGACCCCACTATTTACATCCTTCCGCTGAGAGAAATTACCATTAAAAAAAATTATTAAATTTCTTAATCGCCCATCTGACCAGTCACCCGGCCACTCTGGGCGATGTACAGCGATACAAAGTTTTAAAACAGTACAATTCTACATTAAAACATTGTATTTCTAAAAATACCCTAACCCACCCCAAATACCTGCCTGAACAACCACGTTTTTAATGCGTGGCAGAAGCTCATTAAAGAGGGGGCATGGCGGAGTTCCCTAGGGGGGAGTTCCACAGAGTGGGGGCCACCACAGAGAAGGCCCTCTCCCTCATCCTCACCAGCCTAGCTGTCCCGGCTGATGGGACAGAGAGAAGGCCATCCAAGGCTGATCTTGTTGAGCAGCCTGCCCGGTGTTGCTGGAGGTGCTCCTTAAGATAGGCTGGGCCGGAACCATGTGGGGTTTTTAAGGTCAAAACCAACACCTTTAATTTGGCCCGGAAAACAACTGGTAACCAGTGCAACTCCTTCAGCACCGGAGTGATGTGATCATGCCAACGGCTGCCTTTAATCAGGCGAGCTGCTGCATTCTGTCCCAGCTGCAGCTTTCGAACCGTCTTCAAGGGTAACCCCACATAGAACGCATTACAGTACGAGAGGAGACCAGGGCATGTACTACCGATGGGAGCAGATGGTCAGGAAGGTAGGGGTGCAGCCGCCGTATCAGATGGAGTTGGTACAGCGCTGTCCGGCTCACAGCTGACACCTGAGCCTCCATGGACAGCTGGGAGTCTAAAATGACCCTCAGGCTGCGGACCTGGTCTTGCAAGGATAGCCATACCTCATTCAACACCAGGTCAACATCCCCCAACCTCCTCTTGTCTCCCACCAAAAGTACCCCAGTCTTGTCAGGGTTCAGCTTATTCCTCCCCATCCAGCCACTCACCATTTCCAGACATTTGGACAGGGATTCTATGGCCAACCTTGGTGAAGATTGAAACGAGAGAGAGAGAGAGAGAGCTACGTGTCATTGGCATATTGATGACACCGCACCCCAAACCTCCTGATGATACCCCCAGCAGCTTCACATAGATGTTAAATAGCACCGGAGAGAGCATGGAACCTTGTGGCACCACACAAGGGAGCAGCCACGGGTCTGAAACCTCCTCTCCCAGTGCTATCCTCTGGTACCTGCCAGAGAAGGAGGACTGGAACCACTGTAATATGGTGTCTCCAATGCCCAAGGCGGTCCAGGAGAATACCGTGGTCAACGGTATCAAAAGCCGCTGAGAGGTCAAGAACAAGGAAGGAGCATTCGCCCCTATCCAGAGCCCTCCTCATATCATCTACCAAGGCGACCAAGGCCGTTTCTGTCCCATGCCCAGGCCTGAAGCCTGATTGAAATGGATCTACATAATCGGCTTCTTCCAAGTGTGCCTTCAACTGCATCGCCACCACCCGCTCAATCACCTTGCCCCAAAATGGCGGATTCGAAACTGGGCAAAAGTTGTTCAAAACTTGGGGATCCAAGGAGGGCTTTTTAAAAAGCAGTCTTATCATGGCCTCCTTGAGGGCTGATGGCATCACTCCCTCCTCAAGGGAGACATTCACCATCACCCTAATCCCATCACCCAGCCTTTCTCTGCAGCTCATAATGAGCCAAGATGGGCAAGGATCAAGTAAGCAGGTGGTCGGCCTTACAGATGAAAGCACCTTGTCCACTTCGTCAGAAGGAAGAAGCTGGAACCGATCCCACAAAACCGGTTTGCCAAGGACCGCCTCTTGCTTGCTAAAACTGTATCCATGGCGCACGGAATAACACTTCTAATCCGATCAATTTCATCCGCAAAGTGCCTTGCCAAGGCCTCACAGGCCTTGGAATGCTCCAGTGGTTCTGGAGCAACTGGACCGACCAGGCTCCGGACCACTTGGAACAGCCTCCTGGGACAGCACTCTGCAGACACGATAGAGGCAGCATATTCCTTTTTTGCTGCCTTCACCGCCACGTGATAGGCTGAAGATACAGCTCTAGCCCATGTCTGATCGTCTTTGGAGCGAGACTTCCGCCACCGGCGCTCTAGCCATCTCACCATGTATTCCTACTCTCTGCTTTGTTTTTAACCAGTTACTGTTCCATAAGGGGACCTCTCCTCTTATTTCATGACTGCTGAGTTTGCTCAGGAGTCATTGGTGAGGGACTTTGTCAAAAGCCTTCTGGAAGTCCAGGTAAGCAATGTTGACTTGGTCACCCCTGTCTACATGTTTACTGACACTCTCAAAGAACTCTGAAAGGTTAGTGAGACAGGACTTACCTTTGCGGAAGCCATATGGATTCTTTTTCACCATGGCTTGTCCTTCTAAATGCTTACTAATTTTATCTTTAATAATACTTTCAACCAATTTACCTGGAACAGACGTTAAGCTAACCGGCCTGTAACTTCCTGGATCTCCCTGGATCCGTTTTTAAAAACTGATGTTACACTGTCATCTTCCAGTCCGCTGCTACAGAGGCTGATCTTAGCGACACGCTGCATATTTTAGCTAGAAGATCAGCAATTTCATATGTGAGTTCTTTAGGGTGCAGTCCTATGGAGAGAGACGTTAGCCTCTGAGCTCGGGAGGTTATTACTATTATTATTTATATTTCTATACTGCCCCATAGCCGAAGCTCTCTGGGCGGTTTACAAAAGCTGATGTCTGTCCAATGTAGGGTGCTCTGCGATTGGAAGTGAACATTCCAATGCAGGGAATCCTCTCCTCCATGCTCCTGCATTTTCGGCTAGACGCATGATTTTGCACATCTAGCAGGGGACAGCGGAGCGGGATGGGGGAAGGCTGAGCGGTGCATAGGAAGCCTCATAAAGAGGCTTCCGCAGTCTCCTCCCCTCCCCACCCTTGGGAACACCTCCTTTTCATCCTCTCCGCACTCCATTTCCAAGCGTGGAGACCGGCGAGAACCATGCCACCTACAAGAGAGTGGGGAGCGAGGTTTCTGGGAACTGAGTTCAGAGCCCTGGCTCTGAGCTCGGTTCCCAGAAACCGAAAATCCCTTGGCCCTCTAGACACTGTCTAGTGGCCATAGGGTTGCTCTCCCCAGAACTCTAGGATGGATACCGTATGGGCATGGTGATTTATTTGCTTTCAGTTTATCAATAAGGTTGAAGATGTCATCTTTTGTCACCACCATTTGTGTCAGTTCCTCAGACTCCCTTCCTGAAAACATCAGTTCAGGCACAGATATCTGTCCTAGATCTTCTGCAGTGAAGACGGATGAAAAGAATTCATTCAACTTGTCTGCAATTTCATGGACAAGAACCTACCCCAAAGACTTAAGTACACAGCAGAGGCAGGGCCTGAGCACCAACCCAATGAACTCCTTTAAACCCACACTTGTTAATTTTTTTAAAAAATGGGGAGGGGCATTCTGGTGAATGCCAAGATAGGTGTCCTGGGGCAGACTGATGCCCACAGGCACCAAGTTGCCAACTGCTACAGAGAAGACACCTTTTAAAAAAAGCAAAGCAAAACTGTATTGGCCAGAAGGCATTTGGTGTTCATGTCATACATGTCACAAGCCACGAGCATTCTGCTTGTCGCCTGACAGCAAGTGGAGGAGGGCTGAGCTGTAAAAGAGGCAGCAAAATATGTTCACTCTAGCATTCCAACACTTAAAATCCAAAATTGCCCGTACAACTTCATAGTACTGGAAGCTTTATTTTTAAAAAGCAGTTCTGGGCCTGTTCTTATCACATAGCACGTGACATAGTGTATTGGCCCCAGGAGCGTAGCTAAGTCACCTGCAGTGTTAGAGGGGCCTAGAGATCACTAATGCTTGCTTAAGTTCATTATTGTTGCAATTCCCTTGCTAGTAAGCCTCTGAGCATGTGAAGATGATTTGAAGGGCCGATAACAGCCTTCTCAGAACATTCCTTGCTAATGAGGAGAATGTCTTATCACTGATGTGCCTGAGAAGCAGCGTTTGTCTACATTAAAGCTACAGGTGTCTGTGCTGAGAACCAAGCGCTGTTCGTCTATGCTGGGAATGAATGCTGGGGGTGCTTGCTGCTGTTATGCTGCCTCACGGCTAACATGTATTGTATAAAACCCATTAGTCCCCATGGCTCTGGGTTCAGAGAAGCTGTCTGATCCAACCATTGGGTATGCCTGTGTGCTGTAAGTTACCCAATAAAGTCTCCTTGTAAGTAAACCTTTGAGTCTGATTTATCACTATCTTGACACCTCTAAATTAAGAGTTCAACGCCCATGGCTGAGGCAACACACGTAGTAACACTCTTTCTAGACTGTACAACTTCAGGCTGGAGGAGGGAGTTGTCATGGTGGAAAATTCTTCCTCCATTTAAAAAAAACCCTTGCACATAGAATATCAAGAATCATAGAATCATAGAATAGTAGGGTTGGAAGGGGCCTACAAGGCCATCGAGTCCAACCCCCTGCTCAATGCAGGAATTCTAGAAGGGGGATTCTAGCCTGGCCTGCTCCTTGGCATGTCAGTTTTCAGTTTTACGGCACAGCATTCAAAAACAGGAACCCCTCATTTGCAGCCTAAAATGATATGGCTCAGAAACAGCTTTATACTCATCTGCCGATTAGGGGAACTTAGTCCTCAGTTGTCAAGAGAAGTGAGAGGAGTGATGCTGCCAGGAAGGCAGGCAGGCAGGCCTTGTGATTTCTGACTACTAGAGGGCAAAATACAGGCTTCTTAGATCCCAGCATCTTACGCGACATCTCCAGAGGGTCTGGACTTTCAGAGACTGACTTGACCTTTCCACCTGTGGCCTGCAGGGCTGAGACTGCCCACCAGCCCCTAAGGAATGCCCGTGGGAGGACAGAGGCACCGCGGCTGCATGGAATCTGACCACACCAGCACTCTGATCAAGCCAATATTTCACTTTTTTAATTAATGCCACATTACGCTAACTTTGAGTCAGCAAAGCTAGGTGTGTTACTGTCAATGCCAGGCTAGCATTGATCTATGAAACTACAGAGTAAATTTCTAAACATTACTGCTTCTTGTGGAATGTGCTGCACTCCACACAAGGGTTTCCAAGCATTGTGGAAGTCTTTCTTTACACAAGGTCCATTAAAGTTCCATCTCTGAAATAGCAGTCATACAAAATACACATCTCCCTCGACAGCCATGGATGGTTTGTTGGTCGCGCGCTGTGTCTCCAGAAAACAGGTTAGCTGCACAACGCCCTCTGGATCCGTGTGCTGGCCTCTCTGGGCCCCAGTGAGACCATCATTTCAGCGACGCTAGGCCCTTCCTGAAACAGGCAAACAGGCTGTCACTGCACAAAGGGAGGGGGAACCCTTGCCTACTGGGTGGGGCCCATCACTCTGGGATCTGGAGCAGGGGGCTTCTGTGGTTTTCCCTATGGAATAGTGGAAGCTGGCTGGCCCTTTATTTGCAGCAACCTGTTCAGCATTTCTACAGCAATCCCATTTACTAAGCAAGCCGCAATCTTTATTGCTTGCCACACAACAACCACACCTCAGCGAGGCAAGTCACAATTATTTGCATTTTACAGATGGGGGAACCAAGGCTGGGATATTGCATGTCCCAAGCTTTGCCTGAGCTGGAGCTGTCACACAGCGAGCAGGTCGTTTATTACCCAATTTTAAAACAGTCTAATACGGGGAGTCTGGTTTCAAAGCCACTAGCCGGTGCGAATGCCTGTTTGGCCTCTTCACTGTCGGTGCCTGGGTGCCAACTAAGACCTATCTGTTTAGGCATGCCTTCGGTGGCTCCGTTTCATTTTAGGTCCTGGTTTTTGCTTCTGCTTTTCATTCACTGTTGTTAGGGATGGTCATTTCTACTGATTCAGTTGTTACTATTTTTGTAAGCCTCTTTGGACTGGTTTGCTGAAAATCTGGGGAACAACTATTTTAATTAATTAAAATGGATCACACAGCCATCACCAAGGCCCCGTTGTAGATCCAAGCCAGCCACCGCCTTCCAAACCAGAGTGTGGCAATTCAGAGCAGAGGACAGAAGGTTTGGGGGTTGGACGGGGGCTCACCTGCTGGCCACTGAGGGCCAGGCGGAGCAGCTTCATCATGCGGCTGTACGGGGTGCCTCTTATCTGCTCCTGCAGCTGCCTCAGGTCTTTGCTCAGCTCCTCAGGGGTCAGAGCAGCCACCTGCCGTTCCAGCAACCTTTGGGAGGAGAAAGAGACCCTGTCAAGGCAGGGCAGGAAGGAATACCATGTGCCCAGATCGGGGTGGGGGTGTTCAGTTGTCACAGCTTTCCCCAAGGAACCTTGCAAGTTGCTCTTTTGTGAAGGTGCTGACAACTCTGCAACAAAGACCGTGGCAGCTCCACAGAGCGTTCACATGGGATGCAGCTTTGGTCAGCAGAAGTGCTGTCTCACAAGGTGGTAATTCTCCATCTGCAGCTTCAGAGTTCACCCAAATCTACATCCAGCATGTTTCATGGAGCAAAAACATGTACAAATTCAAGCCTTGTTACAGATCCTGCAAGGAGCCCTGAGAACTTTAGCTTTTAGTTGGAAAACTAAAGTGCTCAGAAACCTAAGAGAGACACATCCCCTCTGCCCCTCAGAGTTACACTGCTTGGGATCAGGTAGATAACTTATTTTTGGCTCAGCTCAGCAGAACAAGGAGGTAGATTCAGGATGGTCTCTTGGGCATCCCTATATCAGCATCCAACACACCACAAGAACCACAGTTCATCAGTAACAGCAGCTCCATTTTGCTTTGTTTACCACTTTTAGAAAGTCCCATTTGCTCTTTCCATTCTATGTTCATTTCTATTTGGGGGCATGGAGGAGGAAGGTTTAGTTTGCAGGGTAGGGGAGAGTGGGCAGCTCTTGATCAGAACAAGCACACTCATTTTCCTCAAAACTGTGGCTCAGTTCTCACGTGGTTACCGCAAGGCGATCTTATCACCTCTGTTTCGCAGGGCAGAGTATTCCATTTGCATGTGCAAGAACCACTATTAACCATTTCAGGTAAATTCGAGGACCCACTAAAAAATGGTTTGCCCATGTGGAGAACACCAGCTGTAACCCTGTGAAGAAACATCCAAAGGTGGCTGGGTGACCGTTCCAGGCCAGAGTATTGTCAGTATCTGATGCCTGGGATGAACAGCAAGGCGAGGCTCCTGCCCAGCCTCAATGCAAAGGCCATCCAGGCCCAAGCCAACTTACCTGAGGACAAGCCTTCCGATCTCATCTGCCTCTGCTGAAATGGTTTGCAGCTCCTCGTGAGGCACAGAGGGCCGGATCCACAAGAAAGCATATTTAGGTGACACCAAGTCCTTCAGACGGTTAATGTGACCCTGGGGAGGAAGGACATCTGAGAATCAGAGTCCAGGGGACAGATTCCTTGATGCACAGACCCAATCTTGCACTGGACCCCCTGGGTCTCACCCTCCAGCTGAAGAATTCCGCCTACCCGACTGGCCTGCGTGAACTGCCAGATGTTGCTGCTCTGGGGGTGTTACCCATTAAGTGCCCTGAGTACAATGAAAAAGCACTGTAGGGAAGTGCCCATAGTAAGTCTCCATGGTCATACCCCCATACAGAAGCCCAGGTGTGAAAAAGGTAGTGCGACACTCGGTCAGGCGGGAGGAAGAGGCACTCTGAGCATCCCCCAAGGTCGCCTTCATCCAGACTGCATACACTGTCAGAATAAGCCCGCACACGCAGACTCCACACTGTTCACGTAAATGGAGCCACGGATATTCCAATGTACGTTTTTTGTGGGATAACTGACTGCTCCCTGGAGATGTGGAGCAGCAGCCTCCAGGTACCTGCGGAGAGCTCCAGCTAGGGTACACGCGTCTCTGGCAAGCGCCCAGCAATTCATACCCACGCAGACTTACTCTCCTCAGCAGCAGCACCTGTGCCAAGTACTCCGCCTCGAGGACCTCTCTGTCCACAAGCTGCTCGCCATAGGCCTGCTCCACAGAAGCCCGCAGCTCTGCCACCAGCTTTTGCCGCAGCACCTCCTCCCCAATCTGCTGGGACAGGTGGATCCTGCATAAAAGACCTGGTGAGATGCAGACTCAAGGAGCCACAAAAACCAGATGCTACAGTGTCCACAGGCATCCGTGAGACACTGAGGAGGCCTCCTCTAGGATCAATGGCAACATGTTCTGCAAACGGTCCCAAGTCCAATGGACCCCTCACCCTCAGCCCCCTCTTTGGCCCTAGTTGGGCCACTGGCACGTATCAGCCGCCTGCCCAGAGGGGCACAAAGAAATAGCTCTTCCCTCCTCCGTCTCCGTACAGGAGAAGGAACAGATGCCAAATCCAAAGAGATGGGGAGTTGCTGAGGCTTCGAGGTGGAAAGTAGGGGGCTGAAGAGAACCCAGGTCGGGGAGGTTAGGGAACACCCGGCTCCAAGACAGGGAGCCAAGCCAGGCATCGATACGAAGCACATGCAGGCCCATGCCAAATGGAAATGGCCTGCAAATCAACCATGTAGCAGGGGATGCATGCCCCCCTTCAACTTCTCTACCTGTTGAACTCAGCAAGTTTCTCAAGATCCAGCAGGGCCGAGTGCCTTTCGATTCTGCCCACGTCAAATTCCTCAACCAGCTCCTTCAGCGTCCTCCCCACCCGATTCTCTGCAAAACAGATGAAGAAGCTGCTGCGCTTGTTCTTCGCTGTTCCCTGTGATTCCCAGGACACTTTTCAACATGCGGGTCTCATAATTCCTATCACATTATTCATGGCCTCTGCTGCTTTGCCCACACTTCGACCTAAGCTCAGAATGACGGAGAGGATGCTGCGGAAAGAGGCAGCAACCTGTAACCAAGGGTGTGAAAGTTGGCTCCATGAACCTTCCCATATCAACTGTCACCACCACCAGCTGTTCCAGCAGGCTGTACAGGCGGAGAGGAGAGGCGGGGCCATTCTACCAGCCCTGCTGAAAGTCTATTTACTTTTTTCCCTCTTCCCTCCCCATCCCCTTTTCCTTGTGTGTCATATCTTTTTAGATTGTAAACCTATGAGCAGAGACTGCTTTGTTTTACTGATTGTATATAAGCTGTTCTGGGAGCCTTTCTGGCTGAGGAGTGGGGTAAAAATACTGTAAACTGTGTCAGAATTGAGGCATTGGGAGCCACTCAGAGCAAGATGTGAATGAAGATTTTTTTCCTCTTTTTTTAACCCCTGTGCTTAAAAAAAAGCAGGGGGGGGGGAAGAAAGCAAATGGTGAGGGAAGGTTTAAATCCTTCCCTTCCAGCGCACAGTGGTTTCAACCTGAATCAGGTTTCAACCATGCACACTCTAGAGTAAAAAACCAATTTGCCTCAGGCGCAACTAACGTAATGACCCTAAATATCTAATGGTAAATGATACATTAGGTCAATATTTATAATAAGGAATGGAAGAAGTAATTCTGATGGGAAACTTAGAGGGTTCTACAACCTCATTACCTGCAAACCCAGAGCCGCAGTTTGTTACGATATCCAACAGGGCTTCTGGTAAATAGCCTTCCTGAGCAAACTGCTTCACAAAAATATCCCCCTGCCTCTTGGACAGCTTGCTGCCATCTTTGTTCAGGAGCAAAGGAAGGTGGCCAAAACAAGGTGGGTCCCAGCCAAAGGCCCTGTAGAGGAGGAGGTGCTTGGAGGTAGAGATGAGCCACTCAGTTCCACGCAGAACATGGCTGATTCCCATCACATGGTCATCCACCACATTTGCCAGGTGGTAGGTGGGAAATCCATCACTCTTCAAGATCACTGGATCACCTTCCACGCTGGCTACTATGTGCCTGTTCCAGCCATAGATCAGATCACAAAATGGCTCAGAACTCTCCTCCAGACGAAAGCGCACAACGTAGTCAGCACCTTGAGATACTTTTTCAGCCACCTGCTTGGGGCTCAGATGACGACAGCGGTTATCGTACCTTTAGAGGGAGAGAAATGGGGGAAAGAACCACCTCCAAAATCATGACTACAGAATGCTTCAACTCTAGCCTAGGCTGCAGGTTCCAATTCTATTTCTCCCAATAAACTCCAAGACTTTGAAAAAAGAAGAACCTGGTTATAAACCCAGAATTGCAGCCTGCCTTGGAAGACCCACAGAATGGTGAGAGCTGCAGTGCTCCAAGACCATCCCACTGAAGGCATCTCTGTCTTCTCCTCAGAATGAAAACCCAATGGATTGGCCCCTGAACAGCAGTCCAAGTGCTGGTATTGCAACTTGAAAACACCACACAGTGTGGTCATATAACTTGTTTTTAGATATACACCAAAACACTGAAGAATTCAAAAGCAAACCCTTGTGCCCTTCAACTGTTAGACTCAAAAGAGCAGTTTGCACAATGTTTTGATCCCTATGACTGGAAGCTGGAAAAGGTACTGCTCAGATCACTGCCAGATACAGCTGTGTGCAGCCCAGATTGCACAGCTGCCTCAGACATGCAGGCCTCAACCCTCCCGCTCACCGCACTCGCCATGAGCATGGCGCCACCCTCTGGCAAGGGTAATGAATAGCCTGCCACCTTCTCAAAGTTGAAGCTGCAGAGATGGGCGAGGATCATCTGCGGGCAATCCTTGCCAGCTCCCAGCTTCAAAGTTGGGAGGAGGCTGGGGTTTGGGGGCAGCTGGTGCCTTGGTCACGCGGGGCAAAATGCGCAAAAAAGGAGGCAAGGTAGCACCACTGCCTGAGGCAACCAGCATGCTTTCCGGGGCAGCAACCAACCAGCTGCTCTCCCCACTGGGCTGGCCCTTGGGAGGAGGATGGGCACCACTGCTGAAAGGTGCCTGGTGCACCATCAAGCGGCGGTGGCCTGCCCAGCCCAGCACCCACCAGCCCTTCCCTCAAGAGGAGGGGACCTGGGGGTGGCGATGTTTGGCTTAGCCAGCTCATATTGGGCTCCAGCATATTACTGTGGGACCCAAGCCCAGGGGTTAGCCGAAGTAGCCTAGTGGCCAAAGCGTGAGATGGGAAATCCCCAGTTCAAATCTCGTCTCAGCCGCAAACCATGAGGCCGGGCCATGTTCTCTCAGCCGTAGCCCCACATCCGCAATCTGGGGATAATAATACTGGCCTGCCTGACAGGGTTGTAATAAACACTGCTGAGAAAACTCTTACAGTGTGCTACTTGAATGTTACGCATAGTACTTATTCATAGCAACAATGTAAAGCTGGAGCAAAACCCAATTAACATGTATTTAGCTGTCCACAGAGAGACACGTCAAACTGGATTGCGCCTTGGCACTGCCTCACCGGCAACCTTTGGAGCAGCTGTGGTTTTAAAAATGCATCCCTGAGTCGGGGGAAAAGGTCAGGAACAAGGCGGGGCAACAAATCAAAACTGGAACTAGACATTGTTACGTTTCCTTTGTATCAGGGAAGCAGGCCAACAGTGGAGGCTGGGAAGCAGCGCTCTGGAGCTGATCACGTGATTTGGCCAGCACTGCGGTCTCTACCATTATGGCAGTCACTAAATGCAAGCAAGCCGAGTCAAGGCCAACAGCCCAAGGGAAGCCCTGCTTCCTGGCCCTGCACATGTTGATTTACAGCCCCTCTCCGATTGGGGTTCCCCTTGGAAGATCACAAAATGGCCAGCAAGCTATCAAGGGCAGTGAGACTTTGCACAATGCTGCCGGGGCACATCAGGCCCAGAGGCCAAGACCACGTGACCAGCCACACAACAAGCAGTCCCCTTCCAACCACAGACAGGTCCTCACCGTGGCGGCTGCTGGCTCTGCAGCGCTTCCTTCTTCAGCAGCTCCAGACGCTGGGGGGTGCAAAAACACCGGTAAGCAGAACCCTCCTCAAGAAGCAACTCTGTGGCTTCCCTGTACAGGTTGAGCCTCTGAGATTGTTGGTATGGGGCAGCAGGACCTCCCTGGCGAGGGCTTTCATCAGGTGGGATGCCTGCAGAAGAGAGGAGATCACGCAAGCTGCAATGAAGCACACACCAGAAGGGCCAAGGGGCCAACGGTGTAGTCGAACTCCCTGAAAAAACAGGACCATCCACCTTCCCACCCACAGACAGGATGGTGAGGGAGCCTAGCTCAATCCGCCTACGAGGGGAGCCCCAACTGGCAAAGCAACTCAGCCCAGCCACAAAGCATCGAGGTATTAAGCAAACAGGAGTTAAGCACCAGTGCAGGCCTAGCAACAGGGCAGTCCACACCCCACACCCAATTTCCCTGCCTTCCAAATAGGCAACCCCAATGATCAAAAAACAGCTATGACAGAAAAAGGCCCGCAGGGGAGTGGGGGCCAATCCAGCGCTGGACAGAAGTCGTGGTGCATGCTCGGTGCAATGGGCTCCTGGCTCTCAGAGCATAACTGCAGTCCCTTCAGGCCAAGGTAATTGAACCAGAGAAGACAAGAGGGGCAGAGAAGTTTGCAGACGAGGCCCTTGAGTACGGGATAGCAGCATCCCACTCCCGGGTGGCAGCTCCCCCACTGTCACAGAGAATGAGGGCCTTGAGAAGGGGCAGGCATGGCGCACGCTGGCACCAATGACTTGCGGAAATGCAACTGTGCAGCCCTGCAAGAAAAACATAGGTTGCTAGGTAGGACCTCCAAGGTAGGAGGTAGCATCTCTGAAATGCTGTTCTGTCTTCCATCCACAGAGCCAGCTAGAGAGGTGGAGTTCATGGGTCTCAACGTGTGGATGAGATGGTGGTGTCAGGAGAAGGGACTGATAGGCACTGGGGAACTATTTGTGCCTGTCACCACTGCAGAAGAGGTAGGGCAGATACCCGTGCCTGAACTGATTTTTTCAGGATGGGAGTCTGAAGAACTTCTAATAAAAATATGTAACTTGTCCCTAAAATTGGCCTCCATACCAGTTTGCTGCCGAAATGTGCTACAGAGCTTTCAAAAGGACAAATTTCACTTGTTTTCAAGCTAAACATGGGGGGCAGGGGTGTCCAGGGGTTGGAAAGTTGCCCCCGGAATCTGCAAAGTTGCCCACTCCTGTGGGAGACATTCGGACTTCCAAAGGGCTTTTGACAGAATCCATTACCAAAGACTCCTGAACATATTTAGCAGTCCTCTTATGGATCTTTAACTTGTTAAAGAACAGAGAACAGAAATCAATGGCCAATTCTCCCAATGGAGGGATGCAAACAGTAGGATCCCCCAAGAATCTGTACTGGAACCAATGTTTTTTAAGTTGTTCATAAATGATCTAGAGTTACGGGTGAGTAATGAGGTGGCCAAGTTTGCTTATGATGCCAACTTATTTAGAGTGGTAAAAATAAAAAGGGATTGTGAGAAGCTCCAAATGGATCTCTCCAAACTGGGTGAACAGGAGTCGAATGGCAAATGCATTTCAGTGTAAGCAAGCGTAAAGCGATGCGCATTGGGGCTAAAATTCTAAGTTCACATATACAGAAAAGGGATCAAAAATAAACGTGCCAATATTGTAACCACACTGAGCCATCGCTACACCTTGTGGTAGTGAACTCCACAGCTTAACTATGCACTGTGTGAAGAAGTACATCCTTTTATCTGCCCTGAATCTCCCACCGACCTGGCCTACAGTTGTGAGGGAGAAAAACGTCACACCATGTTGTACACCTCTGATGATGTCTCCCTTTATGCACCTTTTCCCTAAGCTGAAAGAGCCCCAAACGTTGTAATCTTTCCTCACAGGGGACTTGCCCAGCCACTTGATCACTGTGGCTGCCCTTTCCTGCACCTTATAGTGCTGCTGGGAAAGAAAGTTTAGGGGGTGGAGAGTAGGCGAAGACTGGCATGTTTCTCCTCTCCTGCAAGAGGGCTGTTGTGCTCAAACACGAAGAGCGATCAGGCTCTGGGATGCAATTTCAAACTGGCGATCTTGCAACACTGCCCTGAAAGAATTGGCAGGGAATGCAGCTCCACACATCATTTTGACTCTGCCTCTGGCAGTTTCTGATCCACTAGAAGGCAGGGCAGGAAAAACTCCTGCCTGAAACCCTGGAGAGCTGCTACCAGTTAGTGTCACCAATACTGGGCCAGAGGGTCTGACTGCGGCTTCCAATATTCCTATGGAGGATGGGATTACCTGCCCACTCCAGCATGTTTTCTATGCCTTCTGCAGCTCCGGGCACCACACGGCTTTGGTCTGTGTCCTCTAATCTCAGGATAAAGCTGCCTTGGTGTTTTTTGGCAAAAATGTAGTTGTACAAAGCAGTCCGCAGGCCACCCAGGTGCAGGAATCCTGTAAAGCACCAAGAAAGGTAAGTGGGATAGGGCATGTGAGGCACCATTCTGGCCCTCTCATCAGCAGTGATTAACTGCTGTAGCTGGGAACAGAAGCACCATGTGGAGAGACTTTCCAGCTCCTTACGAGATGTTTATTATGAATGTTTGAAGTGAGGAAGCAGACTGAACTGACAGGCAGAAGGTCAGTCAGACTAAACCAAGTGCTTCTTCTGCAGGGGCCCGAGAGGCAGTGAAGGCATGGTTGGTTGATGTTTCAAAACACATTACAGCCATGTCAGGAACTCCATGTTCAAAGGGCAGCCTACCTCTGATTAGCAAAGGCAGGTTTCACCAATGCTTTGTGAAACTCCCTGGAAACTGCTGCTTGGCCTCTCTGGCAGACAACAGTGACAGGTGGACATTTGGTATGGCCCATCTCTTTGGGCAATTCTTATGCTAAGTGCATCTTGGGCTTGGGCCTGCATTCAGGGCCCTTTAGTCATGCTGGCATGAACCTACCCGTGCACTTCAACTGTTGTCTAAGGCTCTCCTCCAGGTGCCTCCTCCTCCGAGGGAGGCGCAGAAGGAAGGAAAAAGGGAGAGGGCCTCCTTGGTGGTGGCTCCCCAATCGTGGAATGATCTCCCCAACAAGGCCCACCTGGCACAGCACTGTTATGTTTTCAGCACCCGGTTAAGACCTTCCTCTTCTCTCCAGCATTTGGCAACATATGAGGTTTTAATTGGGTCCTGGATTTTTCTTATTGTTGATTGATTAAAACTGCTATGTAATATTGCATTTTTAGGTTTTTAATCTCTGTAAATTGCCCAGAGAGCTTTGGCTATTGGGTAGCATAGAAATGTAATGAATGAAAGGTTATCATCGGGAGACCTTGGGCAAGACCCCCCCACTCCTCTCTCAGTTTTCGCTCCCCAACCACAAAATCGACATAGTAGCTGCACATTTGCTCATATGGTTGTGTAGTAAAAATGTAACCTAAAAGCCATTGTACGTGTCTTAAGCCGCACGCGGTATTGTAAGAGCTGCGCATGCCTGGAATGAGTGAGCAGTAACCCTAAGATAAGGTAGCCAGGCAAACTGCTGGCAACCAATCAAGGTGACACGCCGGCTGAGGAATGCAAGCCGAGGTGACAAAACTGCAGCGCGGGGGTCGCCCAGGGTCGACTCTGCTTTGAGCGTGAGCTCCTCTGTCGAACTGTTTGCATACAATAAAATCGAGTTGGACCCAGCCTGCAGTTGACTGTCCCCTTTGGGGCAAATTGGACCAGCCTCCAGGGGGCGAAACTAGCATTTTGGGCAACAGTTGCCAGGATCGAGCCTGAGCATTTCCGCTCGCCACAGCGACCCCGCACCCGGCCCAATCCCGTTTGGGGGCGCGTCTGGGAGACAACACGAACAGGCGGCCTACGCAGCTGCGGGCGGGGGGCGGAGCCTCTGCCGGGCTGGTCCTCCGCTCGCAAGGCCGACAGCGGTTCCGAGCTGCCCGAAAGCGCTCCGCGGCCCGCCCTTGGCAGCGCAGGGCGCCATTTCCGGGAGGCGCAGCCGGCAGAAATCCAGCGGGGCCAATGAGCTTCCCGCACAAGCGAGGCCGCCCGCGGGGCCAGAGGCCTCTCCGCGGCTTCCTCCCCCGCGCAGCCCGCTCTCGGCACCGCCGCTGCGCCCCCTCCCCTGCGCCGGCTCGGCGGGCGGGGGCGCCGCGCGCCGAGCTTCCCGCGCCGCCGCACCAGCGCAAGGCCGGCGCTGGAGACGGGGCTCCCCGCTCCCGTTCCAAGCGCGGGGGCCGGGGCTCCCGCTGCCGCCACTCCCGGGGCTCCGCGGGCCCGGCGCCTTTCCCTTTTCCACGGGCGGAGCGCAAGCTCTGCCGCTCCATGGCTCGTTGTCTCCGCTCTCGGGAAAGCGGGACGAAGGTCCTGCAGTGCGGAGGCGCCTGGAGGTTCGGGCCGCCATCGCAAGGGCCCGCGCGCGCGAGCGGTCCCGCGGCAGGGCAAAGGCCCGCCCGAAGCAGCGCGCGGCGGCCCCCCGCAGGCTGGCGAGCGGCCCCGGCCCGCCCCACGACAGCCGCGCCGCCGTTACCTGTGGGGCTGGGCGCGAACCGCACCCGCGCCGCGCCGGGCAGCGCCCCTCGCGCCGCGCCCCGCAGGACGGAGCCCGCCGCCGCCGCCGCGCCCGCAGCCATGGACGGCGGCGCGCGCGCAGCAGGCTCGGGCCGCAGGCGCCGCCCCGGCCCGGCCGGCGAGGGGCGGGGCCAGGCTCCGCGGGGGCGCGGACGCGGGGCTGCGCCGCGGCCAGCTCGGGAGCGGCCCCTCGAGGCGCAGCCCGCCCCTCCCCGCGCGCCCCGCCGGCGCGGCTTCGAGGCCCGCGTCGCTTGTCCGCGGCCGGGAGCGCCCTGGCCGCTGCCTCCGCCGCCCAGAGGCGGAACGCCGCGGCCGCGGGGAAGCGCCCCTTTGGGGCAGGAGAGGCGAGCCCGCGCGGGCGCTGCGCGAACGGCGCTGCGGCGCCCGGGGGCCTTCGCGGCCGCGGGCGGACCGGCCGTGGCGCGCTCGGCCTCGCGGGCGCGCTCAGCGGCAGCGGCAGCCCTGGGGGCCTCCGGCAGCCCGTCGCCCCTCGGTGCGCGGCCAGCCAAGCGCGGCCCGGCTCCGCCAGGTAGACCCGGTTCTGGTTTCGTGCAGACAACTAGCGCGGGAACAGTCTGTTGGCCCGTCTTTACTGTTACTCGAAGCAACGCGCAGCATCGCATCCGAGCGCAACACGCGCGCAACGTGCCTTGCTCAATAAGGCGCTGCTGGGTCTCAGGAGCGCGTCCCCCCGCGGCTGCCGCTTGGTCTCCGTCCGCAGCGCCGCGCCGCTCAGGAGCAGCCCAGGAGCCGCTTCCTCGCTCGGCGCCGGCGACGACGCGCGGGCAGCCCTGCGCCTCCCGGCCAGCCGTGCCGTTGTCGCGCGCTTCCGCCCGGCGTCTTCCGAGCAAGTCGCGACGAGCGGGACCTGCCGCTCCCCAGGCGCGGGCCCCGCCGGCCGGCCGCGGCGCGGAGGGGCGCGGAGCGACACGGCGGCGGGGGCCGCGGGCGGAGGGCGCCGCCTCGGGGAGGCGGAGCCGCGCCTCGGCTTCCCGGCGGCCGGGCCTGTCCGCGCGGCGGGCGGGCCGGCGAGCGAGCGAGCGAGCGACTCGGCAGGCGAGGACGCGGGCGTCCGAGGAGCGGCGCTCGGGCGGCTCCGGCGGCGTCGCAGCCGCCGAGGGGAGCGCCGGCAGGAGCGCGGCTCGGGCGCGGGGCCCGATCCCGGGGCGGGAGGGGCGGGCTACGGCGGCCTGCGAGGGCCAATCGGGCAGCCGGGCGCTTTTCCCGGCACCCCGCGCGGGAGGCTTGTACACAATCATCATGGCCTCCGCCTCCCCCGGTGCGCGTGAGAGCGGGCGCGGGGGCGCGGGCGGCCCCGGCAGGGAGGGCGGCCGCGGGGCTGCCGCGGCTGCTGCGGGGCGGGGGGCTCCCTGCTCGGCGCCCGCCCCGTGCTCGTGGCCGGAGTCGCCCCGGCGAGGCAGGGCCCATTCCGCGCACTGGAGCGCTGCCCGGGCGCGCCCGCCCGCCTGCCTCCCTGGCGTTGCGGCGCGGCGCCCCCCCGGCCCGGCCGGCGAGGCGCTCGGGCTCTCGCCCAGCCAGGGAAAGAGGCCCATGGGACCTGGCGCAACTCCCCGCTCGGACGGTGAAGCCGAGAGGGGCGGGAGCTGGTGTCTGTTGGGAGGAGACCCTCTGGGCTCAAGGGGCAGAAAGGGTTGGAGTCAGCAGGCGGGAAGGAAACAGCCTCTGTTTCTGCTGGGCGCTGATGGAGGGGTTTGCCCTGGTTTGTCTTCAGCGCTGGATGAGGCCTAATTTGGAACAGCTTTGTCCAAGTGGCTGCTTTCCCCCTCCTTGAGGAGCACACTCTGCCTGCCCCACTGCTGCTATGGGTACTATCCTCCTGTTTCTCTTCTTCGCAGACTCGGATGATGCCAGCATGGACGCAGAAGCCCAGAATCCACTACTGGGCTGTAGGGATGATAGTAAAAATGATTCCCTTTCTGCTGAGAAACCTTTGGAGATAGATGAGCCCCAGAGTGATCCATCTGATTCCCAGGCTTCTGTCAGCAACGGTGGTGATTCTGAGATGGAGAAAGAGCTGGTTGAGCTAAAAATTATCTGGAACAAAAATAAGTACGACTTGAAGTTCCCTCTAGATAGCACGGGGGCCGACTTGAAGCAGAAAATCCACTCACTCACAGGTGAGGCTTTCTGTGTGGTTTTTGGAAAGGTAATGCTGCCACCTGAGCTTCCCGTTGCATTTGAAATTCCTGCATTAAGGCTTCCCTGTTGATTCCTTATTTACTAGGCCTTCCACCTGCAATGCAAAAGGTCATGTTCAAAGGACTTCTACCAGAGGAGAAAACTTTACGAGAAATCAAAGTAATCAGTGGAGCAAAAATAATGGTGGTTGGCTCAACTATCAATGACGTCTTGGCAGTAAACACACCAAAAGATTCCACTCAGCAGGAAGTGAAATCAGAAGAGACCAAAAAAGAGCCCCTCTGCAGACAAAAGGTTAGTTGCAGCTGCCAGCCTGTATAGTTTGGTCTGATTTCCCAGGTAACATGAACAATTCTTGGTCACAGGCCTGTCAGAAGGACTGCCCTTAGAGCGCATCCACTCCAGCGACAAGTTCAGTTAGACCACCTTATCTTGATCGTTCTTGCAACAGCTCTGTGCTGTTGATTGCTATTCAAATTTTTACAAGT
This sequence comes from Heloderma suspectum, assembly GCF_057233095.1. Lineage (NCBI taxonomy): Eukaryota > Metazoa > Chordata > Lepidosauria > Squamata > Helodermatidae > Heloderma > Heloderma suspectum. The sequence goes on along the minus strand of NC_139469.1, from coordinate 36,069,203 downwards.
GGGGAACTGACAACGATACTGTCTCAAAAATATCAGCATGTTCGTGACTGAAAAGATATTTTTTAAAATTTCTTAGCAGAGCCTGTTGTGTTGTGACTATAACTTAACAATAAATAACATTTTACAGTCAAATTTGATTGCCCTTTCAGTAGTCCTGTTGAATGTGCCCTTTGATTCCTTTAGTAACTACTGGCACATTTTGAGGTGGGATTTTTGTGAAACACTTTCATGATTTCCTTAATTTGCAGTGTTATGTCTTTTCCGCTCTTGATCAAAATTGTTTGTACACCATTGCATTTAGAATTTTTCCTTCTCCTTGGTGTTCTGTTGTGATCATCCTGACTTGTTTCCAGTTTGCATCCTAGGTTACTGTTTCTAACGGTTATGCTCGTAACTTCTGTATAATTAGAGCCAAAATGTTAGGGAAAGTGTATGAATCTTGCACCATCTAGAAGAGGTACTGATAGGCTAAATATGTCACATGAATCTTCTAAATTGCTGTGTATTTGTGTTTTAGATTATGTGATTGAGACATAATTACATACCTCTAAATCAAGGAGCATGGTTTTTGGTACTTGTAAACTTCTTGTTAAGATGCTGGCAAGTGGGCAGAAGGGAAGTCTTCCTAGGCTGCTGTCATATTTTAGTCACTTCTGATTTCTGCTTTATTATAGCAACACAGAAAAGTGTTGGATAAAGGAAAACCCGAAGATGTGATGCCTTCTGTCAAGGGTGTCCAAGTAAGTGAGTAGATGGACAAGACTAGTGGCTGTTCCTTCAGTGTCTTGTGGCACCTCAGATGGCACATTTGACTAACAAATGTATTGTGCGTAAATTTTTGTGGATACTGTCTACTTCATCAGATGCAGGAAGTGTAAACCTTAAAATGGTTTAAAATTTAAATACAGATTTAAATACACAATAATATAAGTTTAGGACAAATAATGTATACATCTGCCACTTCATACATTTGATTAAGTGGACAACGTCCACAGAAGCTTATACAATAATAAATGTCTTGGTCTTTAAAGTGCAATCCTATCTGGGTAGTTGCCAGCCTTTAAAATTGGAGGCTGCCGACTATCCTATGCAGGGCGGCTGGAGCATGAAGGGGATCCTCTCCTCTGTGCTCTGGCTGCCCTGCATTTTTGCCTAGATGGGCAATGTTGCCCATCTAGGTGTGGCTTTGGGAAGGTGGAGAGAAGGAGCCAGCAGACCCACTAGGAAGCTGTGTAAAGCAGCTTCTGCAGTCTCCTCTTGCCCCCCAGGACTGCGCCCTTTTCCCTGTACCTGCACTTCATTTCCGAGCACGGAGATGTAGGAGGCGTGGAGAGAACCGCGCCGGTTACAAGGGGGAGGGGGTAGATTGCATGGTTTCTGGGAACTTATGTCAGAGCCCTGGTTCCTGCCTCGATTCCCATAAACCAAATAATCCTATGGCCCTCTAGACAGTATCTAGTGGCCATAGGATTACTCCCTCCACGCCACAAGACTCTTCGTTGCTTTTGCTACAGCAGACTAACATGGCTGGTCCTCTGGAAATTATTTCTCTTCCACATTCTACTGTAGAAGAGGGTAGCTTTTTGAACCTTGTTTACAGAAGACCGCTCTCCTCCACCTTTTTAGGAGCGCCTGCCAACTGTTCCTTTATCGGGCATGTACAACAAGTCAGGTGGAAAAGTACGGCTCACCTTTAAACTTGAACAAGATCAGCTCTGGATTGGCACTAAAGGTGGGTATCCAAAAGTGTATGCCCTTTGGTCTTTGGGGTGTCTGAAGGGGTCGGGCCAAATATATGCTGCGTTTGGTGCTTCACGGATCAGAAACCTGGAAGGGGTGAACATTTCTAAGCTTGTAGACTGTATGGGTGGGGAACTTGTGGTCCTCCAGACATTTTGGCCTACAACTCCCATAATCCCTCAGCATTGGGTCTGCTGGCTAGGGCTGGTGGGAGTTTTAAGCCAAATAACGGAAGGACCATAAGTTGCCCACCCTTGTAAGAGCTGCTAAACACCATTTACCTGTGGATGAACCTGCTGTTTGTGTTGCTCGGTTGTGGTTTATGCACCATGTATGGAAGCATGTACAAATTTGTGAGAGGCTTGGAGAGCCAAAGCGTGGGTGGCTAGAGTGCATTTGGCTGCTTCATTTTTGACATTTTTAATATTAAATGTTTTAAGTAGTATGTTTTAAGTATTATAAAACAAAATATTCATCATCGATATTTACAAAGATCGCAGTAGTTGTGACTTAGCCAGAGTTGAGTGCTTTATGTCCACTGAATTCATTAGAGTATAAACTACCGACTTTGCTGTCAAAGACTGATGGGAGTTGTGGGTCTAAACATCTGGGGGCCACAAGTTGCCCACCCCTGTAAGAGCCACCAAACTCCATTTCCCTGTGAATGAACCAAGAACTTTGAGAGTTAAGCTTTACTTTTGTCTTTGTCTCCGGTGCAAAGTTACTATTTTCTAAAATTCTGTCGCAAGAATTGGCTTATGCAGAGAACAGTCAGGGAGAGCATGGAGGTGGGTCTGCCTTGGAGCCACGTTGGTGCAGTTTTTAAAACCTTTGCTCCCTTCCCTTTTTGGATGTGGAGACGCTTTGGAGGGAAGGTGTGAGATGTTAGCCTGCCTAAACTGACATTTTGTATGTCACTGTAGAAAGAACAGAAAAGTTGCCTATGGGGTCCATCAAGAACGTGGTGAGCGAACCTATTGAAGGACATGAGGATTATCACATGATGGTAAGGGACCTTCACCAGCTGCTGTCAGTCAGCTCTCTATAAATACTGTTGTCCAAAATGCTGCAGATGTTGAGACAGCGGTTTGAAAGAAGAATAAGGCTCCTTTGCCATGAACAAAAGCAGCCAATGTTAGGGAGGGCTGTAGAGGTTATTCAAGAGGGGAGCCTTTCTCCTCTGCCCTTTGCACAGCACCCGTCAAGGACAGGAGCACATTCTCTGCTTTTCAGCCTAAAGGTGGGCTCATGTCCTCCATAGAGTCCCCCCTGCCTCACCTAACTAGAGAAGAAGGGCTTTTCCTTTCAGCGGGCAGAAAAGTGAGGGCATTCTACTTCTGCAACATTCATGTAAACAGTTTAGATGTAGGGATTCATTTGCTTTTTGAGCAGAGTTCCTGTGCCTTCATTGTTCTTTCTTTAACTTCTCTCTCAAAGAGAACTGGGCCAGAGATAGAGCAATAAGCAGTTGTTAAACTGAAATAGGTGCAGGTATTGCAGCAAATTTGTTGTTTTGATTATTTATTATTTGCTGCTTTTTGTCCCCCAAAGCAGCACACATGTTAAAATACAGTAAAACAGAAGTTACAAACCAGTTGCAGAATTTGGTCCTTAAACAAGTCAGAACCACAGTATATGTATGTTGACCATTTTGACATTTTAACGCTGAGGAAATTGTTTTTTAGAGGCTTTTCTGTTACTTTGCTGTTACAGTCCTCCTTACCTCCTCTTAGTAGTTAACTCCTGTCCAAGAACACTTTGCTTTCACTTTCCCATGCGTTGGAGGCTCCCTTTGCAGGAAACAGTTGCACAGCTGAGGGCCTCTTAGAATTGTTAACATTTCCCACTGTGGATTTGTAACCTCCTGGGCAGCCCTCCATCAAGTCCAGTGATCTTCACTATTTTTCAGACAGGAGCCACTTTGACTCCAGGTACCAGCTCTGAGGGGCTTCTCTCTCTCCCCGCTCCCAACCTCAGTCAAGCGGTGACAGTGGGCTGGAGGCCATTTGAGGCCTCTTCTCCCCGTCCTTCTCCACATCATCCAAACAAGGCATCAGTCACCAGGCAGGCAAATTCCAGCAAGCTCACTTGGTCTTTGGATTGGGCTGGATCTTTCTCTTGTCACTGAAAGAGTGCTCTGCTCTGCTCAGTGCTGCAAAGTCTTCGAATGCAGGTCCGCATTGCTCGTCCTCTCTTTCTCACTGAAATTTCACTTTTCACCTACTGCTAAAGCAAACAAGAAGGCAAAGCGTTGTTTAAAATACTTCAAGGATGCAATCCTATGCATGGTTAGACAGAAAAAAGTCCTGTAACTCCCAGCATTCTCCAGCCAGCATGGTTGGCTGGGTAATGCTAGGAGGTGTAGAACTTTTTGTCTGTCTAAATGTGCATGGAATTGCACCCTAAAGTACTTCTAAGTGTTAAAACTGCTTTAAATAAAGCTAGAGAGCCTCTACTGAGAGCGAACAGCCGCTGCAAAGAGAAAGTGGAAGTGCCTTCTCCTTGGGAGCCACTACTGGCCCTTGGGCCTTGCAGCGAAGAACACAGAACTAGTCTGTTGATGGGAAAGTGGGGCCTAGAACATGATCTCAAAATGCTTTTGACTTGATGGCAGAGAGCTGGTCCACACATAATGCCAAATGATGGTTTGGCACTATGAGAGGAATGAGGCCTTTGCTCGCACGCTCCCTCCCCTCACGTGTCAGTTAGTGACGCCTTTAGTGCAAACCATAGTCTGTCAGTGCATCCAAATTAGCAAACTGTGACTTGCTTTTGCCCCCTAAACCAGGATTAAAAACCAGCTTCAGCTTGCAATCCCAGTTTGAAGGGCAAGCACAAATCCTAGCTCACCAGTTCAGCTGCACTGGCAGACCGTGGTTTGCATGAAAAGGAGAATAAGTAACTGGAGCCAAGCACCTAAGGGGGAGGAGTGAGGGTATGATTGTGGAGGTTGTTCCTGTTGTTTGGCATTGGTTTGAATCAAGCCAAAGTCTGTATTCAGTAGTAGAAGTCCCTGGCTCAAATCTCGCCTCTGCTATGAATTAGCCAGATTGCCCGAGGCAAGCCATTATTAGCCTCAGCTACCTTATCTGTCACCAGATAAAGGTCTACATCACTGGACTGCTGTAAGAGTTGCTGAGATGATGTACATGAAATTCTTTGAACGCTCTAAATTGCCATATGCATGCCGAGTATTATATGAAAGAAAAGTGCTGCTGGCACTGAAACCAATGAGTCTGCATTGAATGAGCTGGCCGTCACTTGAGAGTTTTAATTCTAAGCCTCCTGTTCTTCTCCTGCATCTTCCAGGCCTTCCAGCTGGGTCCTACAGAAGCCTCTTACTACTGGGTCTATTGGGTACCTACTCAATACGTTGATGCAATCAAGGACACGGTGCTAGGGAAGTGGCAGTATTTTTGAAGGCACGCTCACCTCTGGCATTGGAGACTGACATGAACCTAAGGACACTGCTGGGAGAGGCCTGGACAGGGGTTGTCCTGGAACTTCTTAATACGATCTCAAAGAGGCCTGAGAGGACGCCAGAGGTGGGGATCTCTCGCCATTAGTTTATTTTTAACTTAAAAAGTGCAGCAGCAGCCCTTGTTCTGCAGCCAGCTTCAACCATATTTAAAAAAGCAAATACAATGGAAATCAATAAATCTTAATTCACAAACCACTGTGTGTAATACACTTTAACTCTGCCAAGCGTAGCTCTTCTGGTTTTTAGTTTCTGCGGCATTGATGCAACACTGTGGATTTTCTACATGATTTGGACAAGAGGCAGATTTGTTCATAATCCATCTACAAGCAGTATGATTTGAGCTATGCGCTTGTGACTGGGAGTTTGAGAAATCATTTTCTCTCCTTTTAATATTAAAAGGAATCTTTTAAACAGTATGCAAACTTGGGGTTTCAGAAGCCATATCTTCCTGGTCCTTCAGTTTCCTTGTAGCTTTTCTGGTAGCAAAATGGTACAACTTTCACTCTTAACCCAAATCAGATGCTTGATTCCTTTTAAAATTCCAGTACCAATTCCATGGTGAAATTCCTCATGTCTGTTGCTGAGAGGAAGGAGGGGGAACACAAAGGGAACTTGCAGCCAGGTTGACCTGTTGCTTGCTGTGTTTTGTGCTCTGCCATTCTTGCTCTTTCCCCTTTCTGCTGCCATCATTAGGGGGATCTAGACTGCCTTAAGGAGCGTTTCTTGGCCACCAGGATCACTTTGCAGCTATGTTGCTACTGCAACTGACTTGTGGGTTTGGTATCTGGCATTTTTTTTCCCAGTCTAGATGCCAATTATTGTCTGTCCTGCCAGTAGGCTCCTCACCTAGAACCATCCCAGCATCTGGCAGGGCCCAATGTGTGCATGCAGGTGATGTCACCTGTGCTTCTCCAGTTTCCTCTGAGGAGAATTCTCCATGTGCCGAGCATGGTCCCCCTCATGTTTAAAGAGACTGGGCAGTCTGAGAATATTTGTGGCCCCATGTACATTCTAAAGCTGCTGGGAACTGGGCTGTAGTCTACAGCAGAAAGGTGGCTCTCTGAAGTACCCTTTAACAAGAGTGAGTTGCACTGTAACCTCCTTGGAAACAAGAAATGGTGGTTAACATTGAATTAAGTGGTGGGTAGTATCTTTTTGTTCATTTAAACCAGAGCTCTGATACATGGTGGTGGCTGAGGATGGTCATGGTTTATTAATCTAGCATAAAGAAATTGCTTAAGACTTTGTGTTCTGCTTAGTGTTCTAGGAAGTAATTGACCTTCCAAGCAAGTGTCCCTTGCATAGATATGTAGTCTGTGATTTGAAGGGAGTGGCTTAAAAGCAAGGAGTGGCAATTCTTATTTGTCCAAGTGGAAACAGAGCCAGAGAGTGACTGTTCCAGGGGTTTTAATTCAGGAAAAGCACGCTTAGGGTTAAAAAAAATAGAAGAGCCTAGAGGCTGAGTTTGGCTATCTTGCTTTCTGCTTTTGCTGTTGTATCCATCTAGTGTCATGTGGTGGGGCAAATTAAAAAAAAACACACTGTGGGGTAGTATCAACTTGGATGCAAACCAGTTTTGTGCATGCAAGTGACCAGTGGCTGATTCATTCTTCTTATTTGAACATAACCAAGTGACTAGTGATCTATAACTTCTAGGAAGTTTAACGCCAAGGGAAAAGAACCATTTTTCCATGGGGAAAAAACAGACATTTGGGGAAAATTTAAATATGCAGTATTTCATATCAAAACTAAACTTGTGTTACTAACCTAAGATCATGAAATTTATTCTGTATAATTCAGCACATAAAATTATGCTGTTTGGTATATTAATGACAAATAAATGCATAAATGCCTTAATTTTATTCAAACTACAATATTTAAAGCATACCTAGTGTTAGTTATGGCACTTCAAGATGCTGCATCCTAAGATGTTTAAGGCTGAAATCCTATTCACACTTTCTTGGGAGTAAGTCTCATTGAACTCAGTAGGACTTAGCTTCTGAGTAGGCATGCAGAGGATTGCACTGCAAGTATACCCTAATTTTTGCAAGTAGGAGAAATAGGGGGAAGTAAAATGAGAACTGAAAATTGAAAACTATAACCCTGTAGTAAACAAAGGAAGTTTTTGTCATCTGGGATTAGAAACTGTATATAGACCTAAGCATTATCATGAAATTCATATTTTTAGAGGAAGGGCTCAGAAAATGAACATTCCTATAATGTAATTAAGGAGTGGCAATAAATTTGGATATTTGGTCAAACTGTATGTTATTATTACTTGGTACATTTTTATTCTGCCCTTTCACGAAGGAATCAGGGTGGGGTACCTGTGAGGCAGGTTAGGTTGGAAACACAGCCCAAGGTCACCCAATAAGCAATCTGGTCCAAGTCTAACAATGCAATCCTATGCATGTTTGCTTAGAAGTAAGTTGCACTATGCTCAGTAGGACTTTCTCCCAGGTCATTGCCTAAAGGATTGCAGCCCAAGTATGTCTTCATCACACTCTGGCTGCAATCTGATGCACAATTAATTGAGAATGAGCCTTGTTAGACTCTGTGGGACTTGCAAGCTAAAGGGCCCATAGTTCTAGACAAAAAATGAGCTATCCAGAGCTATGTGTTTTTTTCAGTATCCCACTCCATCTCAGCCAAATAATATATCCTTGAAATTACTAGCATAACTCAAGTTTATTTCTTCAGTCAGCATCTGAAAGATCCATCATTCTCATTACTTCTGTTCTATTAGCAAACATGGTGGTCCCATGCCTTTTGGGCAAAACTGGGAAAAAATACTAGTTTGCAATATTAAAATAAGAAATATAGCCAGCCCTAAAATGTCCTGATGAAGGCTATTACCATCCTAAGAGCCATGGAGTGCTGAGGGCAGATCAGTGAAACAGGGAGTGGGTTGATAGGCCTGATTAGGCCCTGCACCAGGTAGGAGGGGAGGGGAAATTGGCGGCATGCATCCTCCCCTGATTCCAGGATGCTAATATCTTTTAAGGGTGCTGACCTCTTTGAAGCATAAAGGATTCAGGGGAATTAATTAGAATTGGAAGGGAAATGCTTCTTCAAGTAGCGCCCCACCCCCACCCCATTCTCTCAGCTGTGAAAGTAGCAGAGGTCTGACAGCAGGGGCAGGTGACCTGGTGCCCTCCAGGTGTTTTGGATGGCAACTCCCATCAGTCCCAGCCAGCATGGGCAATTGTCAGGAATTATGGGAGTTGTAGTCCAAAACATCAGGAGGGTACCAGGCCCTGTACACCTACCCTACAGCTTAAAATATCCTAGAACTGAGGGTGAATATGGGGTTGGGGGATATATGTCACGAGGCCAATTTTCTCTTCCCCATGTCATCCTATTCAGCAGGAGTAGGCCAACCAGGCTTGCAAGATCTATCTTGTTTTTTACCAGGACATACACCTCAAATGAAAACAAATTCCTAGGCTCAGAATTCTTTTGAGTACCAGAACTGAACAGACTTCACTGTCCTCCCACAAAAAAATCTACTTCTGGACCAGTAGCATAATTCAGGGCAGGAGAGGAGTCGTTTTGTTGCTGCTATAGTTCAACAGTTGGGAGTTGGAAATCCTTGCCAATTGACTGCAAATACCCCCTCCCGCACTGAGTCTCACTCAGGTCTGGACTGAGATGAGCAGCTTTCTGCTTACTTAACCTTAGCTCTGAGTAGTCAGACTAGAGGCCGATTATGCTATAGTACTGGACTGCTGAGGTTCCTAAGCTAGCCCCAGAGTACAACACTATGCATGTTCTAGGGAGGGAATTTCCCAATTGTTTAACGTGCCCCCCATTTATTCCTCATAGGCCCCCAAGACTGTAGGGTCTTATTCCTGAACATTCGCTTCGAGCTTCATGGAATTCAGGAAACAGAATTGTTGCATGAACTGAAAGACGTGTAACTCTTCCGTTTGGTTGGTAGTTCTTTAATGGTGTGCATTTTCAAACATTCATCAGTTCTCCACTCGATGCAGAAGATGAAGAAATCTGAGGCACATGAGAGTCTTAGAATTGGAGACTACTGGACAGAGCCCTTGCCACCACCTTTCAGGAGCTAAATGTTTGGCAGACTCTTTAGTTTGGACCAAATCAATCAAGATGCTCTGCATTCTGCAATTTCTCAAATTACTTTGCCAACATCAAGTCCTACGGGTGTTGGCTTGGTTAATAATCCAATCAAGCACAGTAGCAAAGCTGATACTATCTTTGAATCTTGGATGTAGGGAGTGAACTGGCTGTAACAATGTTATTTTTTAAATGCTACTATAAAAGTACTTTACTCATCCTTGTAGAGGAAATATTGCATAGCACTTTTCCCCGTTTTTCCCCCAAATGTCCAATTTTTCCAGTAACTCGGTGTGGGAACCTGTTGATTTCTGTACATCTCTACCAGTAACTGACCTTAATATTGATGGGGCTGTCTGCCATTTACCGTATTCCTTCTATCCAGGCTCCATTGAAGCAAGGTTGTCAGCCGTAGGATTTTGTTTCTTGGTGCTGCAGTTCAGTTCAAAGCCCACCTCTCAGGTTTTCTGAATTCCTTTTATCTCTTTGGTACCCCATCTGTGTTGCACAGTGAGGCTGAGCCAGACTTTGCTTGATTAGAAGACGACTGCTGTGAGCATTTCCAAATATTATGGAACTGATGCAAGAATGTCATCTGCCTTCTGCGAATATGTATTCCTTACTGTTCTGTTTCCATTAACGTGACTTTACCGGGTGTGTCCATGTAATTGCAAACGGTGCTAGGTACTCCTGGAGGGCAGGATGTGGAAAGGTGTGTGCTACTTCTGTATTGTCACAAGCACCTTCCTTGCCTCTTTTCCCCACAAGGAGGGCTGTATGGAGTGATACTCTAGGCTGCTTGCTCTTCTGGAGTTCTCCTTTACTTTGCTGTCTAGAGAAAAAACAGGTCCCCTCTCTCTGGTGCTCTGGGAAGTGCTGAGAGAGGAATGTTCACCTGAACAAATGGTTTGGGAGGAGGGTTGCAGACTTCTTGTCAAAGCCAGTTGCGGGGAGCCTTACCTCCCACTCACTCTGCAAAACGGGAAGAAATGTCAAAACGCTCTCAGGGGTTGTTCCACTGAAGGAACTGGGTAAAAGTAACAAGGAGTTTAAGTGAGTTTGATGTGTATATATTCCAGTTTCCAAATAGTTTGTTTATATGTGGGCACTGTAACATCCTCTGTAAAAGGTAGAGAAGAGAATTCTGGAATAGTCTTGCATGATGTGCTATTGCGGGGCAGAAAGGTGTGGAACAAATTGTGAACAGCACAAAAGTAAAATGCACCAGAGAGCTGAAAGCTGCTTTATGTGTCTGAATGCAGCCATTGAAGCTCAAGAGCTGTAGACTCTTGGGTCAGTGATATAAAGATAGCCTGTGGAGGGAAGGTTTTGCTGGAACATGGCTCAAAAAAAGTAAGGTTAAGAGTTTTCTCTCTCTGCAGCCATGACATGAGCTAGACTGATTTCTCTCCAGCATAAGCACTGAACCAGCTTAAACGCTTTCCAAAAGCCATTCTGTTCAGAGTAGGTGATGTGCTTGCAACTCCTAGGCTGGAAGAGAAGGTGCTGTTAATTTCCAAAATGCACAGCTGAGGCAGGGCTTGCTTGCAATGGTATGCAGGTGCAGATAACATGGTTGAGAACAGCTTCCCTTCTATAAGGGAGCTGCTGTTGTGCTGACTCCTTGGGTTGCTTTTCTGCCTTATGTGTGATGGACATTACTGCAGTGGGTGGGGGCACCTCTGTGTAGGATGGGACAATAACTTCGAGGTGCCAGCAGAGTTGTGTGTTCCCTTGTTAGGAGCTAGCCACAAATTCTTAGTTCAAACCTTCCTCAAGGCTCAATAATATTTGGACATTTCCTCAGTGCCACCAATTAATTCCTGAGGGCCCAGAGTTTTTTCCTAGCTCAGCCATGAGAACATCTCAACTAGGCACATATGCAATGGGGTTTGAGTTATTTCCTCCCACCCCGAATGTACTCCCAGAACCTCTGTTTAATGCCAAGGCAAAGCCCTGGGGGGAAAACCCCACAGTGAGTGCCTCTGGGCATATGCAGAGTGCCTTTTCCTTAACCTAGCAAATTCCTCCCTCCCACCACCCCCAAAAGATATGTGAGGTTTTAGGGCATGATTTCATGGTGAGAAGGGGTAAATCTTGCAGGCAGGATTGAGTTTGATTCTGGCCTTTGGGAATTTAAAATGCACCTCCACCCAGTCATGAATTGGTATTATTTCTTTGCTCCTGAGGACAAATCTTAAAAGTTTTGCTTATCAATTTTAGTTGAGAGGAACTGGAGTCTTCCTCCTTCAGGTACTGACCTTCATAACAAGTGGCTTTTTAAATGAGCTGCGTGCTCCTGGCAACAGCGTGCAGGTACATCCTTTTCAGGCCATGTCAGATGCCTTTCACCCGTAGGACCCTTCTGCTGAATACATGTTGATAGCAGCGTGACTGACCCCTGTCTGTAGCCTGTGAGGATATCAGTGGCACTTTGGCAAAGGATGGCTCTTAACCCAGCCATGTGTAGTGGAACACTCTGTGGCTGTCCTCAAAGGTCTTGCTCCTTCCTGAGTGGCTCCTGTTAACATTTTAGGGACCCTGTTGTGCATTCTAACTCTGGGATTGTAGGTATCTTTTCTTATTGGAGACTTCTGAGATTAGAAGTGAAGATTTCTGGAAAGCAGGATACTGAACACCTGTGCTGCTCATGGTTTTTCGAATGGTTATAACAGCCCATCCTGTATCCTTGGAAGAGGGTCTGAACCTTCTGTAGCATTTCTTTAGCATGCTGCTCTTTATTGGGATTCTTCTAACTATCTGTGCAAGAGTGTGACTGTATCATGAATGCGGAAGGTTGTGCTGGATGCTCCCAGTAGAGCGAACTACCTCACGGGTGGCTTTTCATTTCCTGCCTACCAGCTGCCTTGGATACCATCCTCCTGACTGAAATATCAGTCAGTATAATTTGCCTCTGCTTCTTTCTGACTGAAATATCTTCTCCATGATTGTAGGCCCCTTCCTACCCTACTATTCTATGATTGTCTCTGTAGCTTCTGTTCATCCCAAAGACCTCCCTGATTCAGGATTAGATCCAGACTTGGGCATATTTGAAGTAGATCCATTAAAATCAATGGGACAAGATAGTCACGGCTAACTTAAATCGCAGTGACTTCATTGGGTCTGCTAAGTATGACTAAGTCTGGATCCAACCCATAGTGTTTACAGAGGGGTGTATCTTCAGATCATGCCTGGGTATTTAATAATCTTGAGGCAGCCTTGTACAGAAACATCTACTTCTCTGTACCCTCTTGAAGTAACCTTTGCTGCAAGAGAGGCATCTTTTCCTAATGGGAGGCTTGTCATTTCCTAATGGGAGGCTTGGGGAGCATAGTAGGACAAAGTTTCTGCAGTCACACAGCTTTGTGTGTTTCTCCCTAACCATTTTTTAAAATGGAAAACCAGCCTTGGGAGCTGCCACCAGGAGCAGAGGAATGGTGAGGACGGGCAGAGTCATCCTGCAGCCCTCAGTTTTCTAGTCCCTGAGGCTGTTTTCCACTTTATTTTTAAAGATGGGTAAAAGAAGCAAACCCACAACAGTGCGTGCAATGTGTCCCTTGGGCTCAGCATCCAGCCGCAAAGTGGACGATATGCCCATTCGAGGGAGGAAACATCCCATGTGCCTAGAAATGCTGTGCTGATGGTTAAGGACTTGGATCAGGGATGCTCTGACTTGGATTCCTGCATTGCGCAGGGGGTTGGACTCGATGGCCTTGTAAGCCCCTTCCAACCCTACTATTCTGTGATTTTATGACTGACACTGCAACTAGCGGGAATATTTTCCCAGTCTAATCTTGTTCCCACTGACTTAGAATCAAAGAATACTAGGGTTTGAAGGGGCCTATAAGACTATCGAGTCCAACCCCCTGCTCAATGCAGGAATCCAGGTCAAAGCATCCCTGACAGATGGCTGTCCAGCCTCGTCTTGAATGCCTCCAGTGTGAGAGAGCCCACCACCTCCCTAGGTAACTGGTTCCATTGTCGTATTGCTCTAACAGGAAGTTTCTCCTGATGTTCAGCCGGAATCTGGCTTCCTGTCACTTGAGCCCAGTATTTCGTGTCCTGCACTCTGGGATGATCGAGAAGAGATGCTGGCCTTCCTCTCTGTGACAACCTTTCAAATACTTGAAGAGCGCCATCCTATCTCCCCTCAGCCTTCTCGAGGCTAAACAAGCCCAGTACTTTCAGTCTCTCCTTATAGGGCTTTGTTTCCAGTCCTCTGATCATCTTTGTTGCCTTCCTCTGAACCCTCTCCAGCTTGTCTGCATCCTTCTTAAAATGTGGTGCGCAGAACTGGACACAGTACTCCAGATGAGGCCTAACCAGTGCTGAGTAGAGGGGAAGTAGTACTTCCTGGGATTTGGAAGCTATGCCTCTATTAATGCAGCCCAAAATAGCATGTGCCTTTCTTGCAGCCACATCCCATTGTTGGCTCATATTCAGCTTGTGATCTACAACAATTCCAAGATCCTTCCCGCTTGTAGTATTGTTGAGTCACGTATCCCCCATCTTGTAACTGTGCCTTTGGTTTCTTTTTCCTAGGTGCAGAACTTGGCATTCATCCCTATTAAATGTCATTCTGTTGTTTTCTGCCCAGTGCTCCAGTCTATCCAGATCACTTTGAATTTTGTTTCTGTCTTCCAAAGTATTAGCTATCCTGCCCAATTTTGTGTCATCTGCAGATTTGATGAGCATTCCCTGCACCTCCTCCTCCAAGTCATTAATACAAATGTTGAAGAGCACTGGGCCCAGGACTGAGCCCTGCAGTACCCCACTCGTTACCTCTCCCGAGTTGGAGAAGGTCCCATTGATAAGCACTCTTTGAGTCAGATTGTGTAGCCAACTTTGGATCCACCAGATCGTTGTTTCATCTAGCCCACTTTGAGCTAGTTTGCTCATCAGGATATCATGGGGCACTTTTGTCGAAAGCTTTGCTGAAGTCGAGGTATATTATGTCTACAACATTCCCCCAATCCACAAGGAAGGTTACTTGATCAAAAAATGAGATCAGGTTCGTCTGGCAGGACTTGTTCTTGACAAACCCATGTTGGCTTCGAGTAATCACTGTGTTGTTTTCAAGGTGCTTACAGATGGTTTGATTGATGTCAGACTGACTGGTCTGTAGTTCCCAGGTTCCTCCTTTTTGTCCTTTTTGAAGATAGGGACATTAGCCCTCCTCCAGTCATCTGGCACTTCCCCCGTCTTCCATGATTTCTCAAAGATAATAGGCAGCGGTTCTGAGAGTTCTTCTGCCAGTTCCTTTATGACTCTAGGATGCAGTTCATCTGGCCCTGGAGATTTGAACTCATTCAAAGTAATTAGATGTTCCTTGACCATCTGCCTATCGATCTCAAGCTGCAATCCTGCCCCTTCAGCCTGTACTTCGCTTTTGCCAGGGGGTTCATAGACCCTCTTTCAGGAGAAGACTGAGCTGAAGTAGGATCATAGAATCATAGAATAGTATGGTTGGAAGGGGCCTACAAGGCCGTCGAGTCCAACCCTCTGCTCAATGCAGGAATCCAAGTCAGAGCATCCCTGACAGATGGCTGTCCAGCCTCGTCTTGAATGCCTCCAGTGTGGGAGAGCCCACCACCTCCCTAGGTAACTGGTTCCATTGTCGTATTGCTCTAACAGTCGGGAAGTTTCTCCTGATGTTCAGCCGGAATCTGGCTTCCTGTCACTTGAACCCATTATTCCGTGTCCTGCTCTCTGGGATGATCGAGAAGAGATCCTGGCCTTCCTCGCTGTGCAACCTTTCAAGGACTTGAAGAGTGCTATCATCTCTCCCCCCAGTCTTCTCTTCTCAAGGCTAAACATGCCCAGTTCTTTCAGTATCTCCTCATAGGGCTTTGTTTCCAGTCCCCTGATCATCTTTTGATCAGGAATTGAGCACTTCTGCCTTTTTGTTGTCATTTATTATCATTTTGCCATCCTTATTTAATAGCTGAATCCCCATTTCTTTCCTCTGTCTTACTATGCATGTATCCGAAGAAAGCCTTTTTTGTTGCTTTTAGCTTCCTTCGCTAACCTTGGGTCGTTCTCAGCTTTAGCCTTCCTGACGCCATCCCTCCAATTCTGTGCTACCTGCCTGTACTCTTGCTTCCATTTCCTAGATGTGACCTTCTTTGTTTTCAGGTCATCTTGTGAAGACACATTGGCTTCTTCTGTTTTCCACCTTTGTTTCTTGTTGGAATTGTTTGTAATTGTGCCTTGAGAATTTCCTCTCTTTTTTTTTAAACTCCCACCCATCTTGGACTCCTTTTCTCATTAGAGTCGCTCGCTGTGGAACCTTGCTTATCATTGGTCTGATTAAAATTGGCTTTCCTAAAATCCAGGGTACGTGTTTGGTTACACTTGGCTTTTGCTTCCTTTAGAACCAAGAAATAAAGTATAACATGGTCACTTTGCCCCAGAGTTCCAGTAACTGCTACTTTATCCATAAGTCATCTCTTTTGGTTAGGATCAAGTCAAGGATAGCCAATCCTCTAGTTCCTTCCTCCACTTTCTGTAGGAAACACAAGTTAGGAATTTCTTTGAGGGGCCATGTTTTGCAGAATTTGTCTCCCAACTAATATCAGGGAAATTGATGTCCCCCATCATGCTTCCTTGAAACATTGGCAATTTGCTTTTCAAAAGTTTCATCCACGTCTTCTCCTTGATTGGGTGGCTGGTAGTAGACTCCAACCACCAAGTTCCTTTTATTCTTTGCTCCATTTATTTTAACCCAGATGCTCTCGATGGGGTTACCAAGCTCCTCCTCCTGTATTTCTGTGCAGGCAGGCAGAGAGAGAGAGAAGATATAGTGCAACTCCACCTCCCTTTCTGTTCCTTCTGTTCTTTCTGAACAAGTTCTGTCCTTCAGTTGCTGTATTCCTGTCATGGGAATCATCCCACCAAGTTTCAGTTAACATCTATCAAGTCATAATTTCCCTCATAATTAAGTCATAATTAAGAGTTAAAGTTTGTTCTGTTTGTTTCCCATACTCTGGGCATATATACATAGACCTCGAAGACCACGTGCTTTATAGTCTGGCTTTTCTCCTACATGTTTTTGAAGACTATTATTGGGTGCTATTAGAGCTGTTGTTGTGTCTGTTGCGGTGCATGAGCCTCCCTCCATTGTTACCCCAACTTTACGTCTCCCTCCCCTGTAGGATTCACTTTAAAGCCCTCCTGATGAAGTTCTTCATGCTGTGGCCAAACACATCCTTGCTAGTCTTTGCGAAGTGCAACCCATCCCTTTCCAACAGTCCATCATCTAGGAAGTATAGCCCATGGTCCCAGAATCCAGATCTCTCGCATCAGCATCACCTTCGTAGCCAGTCATTCACCCTGATTATTTTTCTTTCCCTTTCTATCCCTCTTGTAATTACTTGAAGAATGGATGAGAAAACTATTTGGGCCCAAATTTCTTGAGTTTCCTTCCCAAAGCTTCAAAGTCTGACGTGATTTCTTCGTAGCTCCGCTTGGCGGTATCATTTGTTCCCACATGGATGAGAAGAAAGGGATACCTGTCAGTGTGCTTTATGACTGTAGGCAACCCTTCAGTCACATCTCTAATCTGTCCCCCTGGGAGACAGCATATCTGGTGAGTCCATGGGTCTTTGCGACATACTTGGGTTTCAATCCCACACAGCAAGGAGTCTCCCACTACTACTACTCTTTTCTTGTTGTTGTAGGCCTTGGTTTCATCGCCTCTGCTTGCCTGACCTTCAGCTTCTTGCTCACTCTCATTCAGGTTCCCCTGTGATTCTTCCTAATTATTCCTCTGCAGACTGTCCACCAGTCTCGTCCTCAAGTACCTGGAAATGGTTCTGTAGTTCCACTGCTTCCACTGGTGCAGAGTAGCTCCTAGTTCTTCTGCTCCTGTCACCCTTTTCCAAGGAGTCTCCTCTACTGCCTTTTTCCTCGCCTCAGCATTTTCCTCTTCTGCCTCAGCTTGCTGCTGCTCTTCTAGCTTCTGTACTTCGCTTTGCTGCTGTAGTTCCACCGTTCTGTCCAAGAACTCTTCATCTTCTCTTATTCCATGGAGGGTCGACACTCGCCGCTCCGGTCCTCTTACTTTTTCTTCCAACAGCGTGATCAACTTGCACTTGTTGCATGTGTAGGCCATGTTGATCTCAGGCAAGAAAACAAACATTGTACAGACCTGGCAGGTCACCACCACTGGAGTCTTGTCCTTCCATAGCCTCTTTTCCCTTTATGTTTCTAGCTTTCTGATTGTACTGTGAAAGCCCGTGGTTTGTCCTCTATTCACTGGAAGTTAACAGCAGAGTCCCACAGGTATGGAAGTGTGTGATACAAGAACAAGCCAGTGTAGTGTAGTGGTGAGAGTGACGGACTGGGAGCCGGGAGATCCGGGTTCTAGTCCCCACTTGGCCATGGAAGCTCACTGGGTGACTTTGGGCCAGTCACAGACTCTCAGCCCAACCTACCTCACAGGGTTGTTGTTGTGAGGATACAACGGTGAGGAGGAGGATAATGTAAGCCGCCTTGAGTTCCTTGCGAGAGGGAGAAAGGCGGGGTATAAATGCAATAAATAAATAAATAAATGTTAGGGACTTCTCCCTTGACCTCCCCTGCTGAACTCCTCTGCCAAACTCCTGTTTGCTCTCCCTATTTGTGCGCTCTGATCGCTCGCTCTCTGGGAGCTTGTTTGCTTGCATAGCTCCTAGACCAGCTGGGGAAGCTTCCTCTGCTCTGCTCAGCTATGAGTCAGGAAACAGACTGAAACTCCCTGCTCACACAGCTGCTGAGTAATTAGGCCACGCCCCTTCAATTCAATTGGAGCTCTCAGGAGCACATGGTGAGCACATGGAAACTGAGAATGGAAAGCCTGTGGGCTTATTCCAGCCCACTCACTGCTTTGCCTTTATCTCCTCTTCCACAGCAACTCCCCTGCCAAGCTCCCGTTTGCTCTCCCTGTTTGCTTGCTCGCTCTGTGGGAGATTGCTTGCTTGTATAACCCCTAGACCAGCTGGATCAGCTTCCTCTGCTCTGCTCAGCTAGGAGACAGGAAACAGGACTTGGTTTTTTTCTTAGTGTTAGTGGGTCCAAGGCCAAAGAACTAGGGTTACTTTTGCAATATATCTCCTCCATCCAAGTGCCATATTCCGATAGTATTCTAACTTGCAGCCAAGGGTTGGACACCCCCCCCCTCCCAATATACATGCTGGCTGGTTGGTGTTGCAGGATCACCTTTCACCACTAGTTCCTACTCTACTCCACCTCCAACTTAATCTCTTTGAAGGACGGTGCGCTAGGCTGTGGCTGTTCAATATGTGAGAGACGCCTTCCCAGCTCCATCATGCCCACAGAGTCTCTCCCATGTGCATAACTGCAGTTTGCCATGCAAACAGGGCATCCAGGATTAAAGCACTGATAGCCTCTGAAAGCAGCTGGACAGGTTGTGGTTGGCACACCAGGTTGTGGTTGGCACACCATTTAATGCTGATACGGATGTTTTCAGGGGCTGGGATCCTGGTGTTCAGTTTCAGGAAATCTTTTACTTCACCCAGTATCCCTTCTTGTATGAACAGTTGCTCCATGCCAGTGTAAGTTCCTGACAAATGCCTGTGTTCTCTGAATCTTTGGCAGAGTTCTTGTGTGGCCAGAGGCCAGGCAGGTGGTGCATGTATCCAAACAGTTTCTGTACTTCTTCTGCAGAGCAACAGTTCTGGGGCCAGTTTTGGAGGAGGAAGGGAAAAGGCAGAGTAAGCACGTAGTCTTAGACTTGCACGGCTGGAATATTTTTAACTGTAACCTTGTCGAGTTATTTTACCTTCCTTGTTCTATTCTGTAAGGTCAATCAGTCTTGTCAATTAAACTTTGATAATGAACTCCTTTGTCTTGAGTTGTTTCTCAGATGCCACCTGCTGTGGATGGTGTTGCACTTTCTGCTTCGTGGGGGAGGATGGGTTCGATGTCGTATCTCATTTTGACAGTCCCAGAATCAGAAGTGAAAGAGCCAAGCAATCACTGGGAGGGGCTTTGCCCTGGATAATTTTGTTTTTCGGTTTTGTCAGATCTCAGTGTTGGGAAAACCACTGAATTTGAAGTTGGGAAACAATTTTCCCAGGGGCACGTTAGCTAGTGATTGGGGGGGGGGGCTTCTCTTGCAGCATCTGTTTGAGCTTGCAGCATCGTAGTCTGAATGGCTAAAGCTGGGCTGGGCAAGGGTAGATAGATGGGCAGAAGGTTGGACTAGATGGCCTTTTGGTTCCTTCTCACACAGGTTCTGTGGCCCCAAACTCCCATTGCTATACCTAAAATTTGTGTGTCCAAATCCTCTTTGATGATGCTTCTATGTTTTACGAAGTCCTTAATATTGTGATTTTGCCTTGAATTGTTGCCCTGAAAGGTAATCCAGGCAGGTGCTTTTCTCTTTGTGCCACTTGAATAAAACCAGTATGACTGACTGCAGCATATGTAAGCTATGGCAGGGTTAAATAGGTGATTCTTAACCGGGGCAGTATGCCCCCCACCCCAGGGTGGTGATCTCCAGATTTGGAGGGCATTTGGGACTACAGGCAGCCCCTTCTCCCCTTGAGCAGTGGCTTCTGGCAGCCAGCAGAGGACAGCTGTATACTGCTCACCTTGTCTTGAGGATAAAACCCCAGGTCCTTAAAGCGGCACACAGCAAAGAGGAATTAAGCAGGAATGTCTTCTCCCTGCTTAGGGCAAAATCAACAAAAATCATCCCATCTATTTACAATGAGATGAAGCATGTGTAATGAATTACCAGAGAGAAAACAGAGGGGCAATGTAATGGTAACCAAAACAAGGGAGGAACTGGTTCTCCAAAAAGTGCCAAATAAACTGAACATTAAAGAGTCAGGATGCATATGTCTGAGATCTGTGTGCCAAAGCATATGTCATAAATACACGTATCTCAGAATAAAGTTGCATGGTCTGGAGTGCTGCTATTATATCCTAATTTTTTCCTTGAGGCTTGGGGGGCATTCAGTGATGACAATGTATATTGCAGGGGGGGGGGGAGTTTAAAGATTAAGAGCCCCTGGATGAATGAAATTATACAATAAGTCTGTCATGTTATCTGTAGTAACCATACAGAAGTGTTCAGTTTCTCTGTAATAGCGTGATTCCCCTTCCCTTACATTCCTCAAGACGACCCTCAGAGGCCAGCAGCTGAATTGGCTGCATAAGAACCCTGCTGGATCAGACCAAAGGTGGCCCAAAATGGCCACCCAGATGCCTCCAGGAAGCTCACAGGCAGCAAGGCGTGAAGATAATGATGGCTCTTTGGCCACTAGTCCTGATGGCTCTATGCTGCCTCCAGCATCAGAGGCAGGGAGCCTCTGTACACTCCTTGCTGGGGAACATGGGCGGGAGGAGGCTGTTGCATTTGTGTCTTGCTTGTGGTTTCCCTGTTGACAGCTGGTTGGCTACTGTGTGAACAGAATGCTGGACTGGAGGGACCCTGGGTCTGATCCAGCATGACTGGATGGCCCTCTGCCCCCACAGCATCTGGTTCTGCGGGGGCTGAGTGCCTCTGTCCATTTAGCTTTATGGCTAATGGGCATTGTTAGAGCTCTCCTCCTTCCTGAATTCAGCTATCAATGTGTAAGCCTTTTAGAAGGGCCCTACTGGAACACAGCAAGTATCCATCCAGCCCAGCAGTGCCTGAGACACAGCAATAGCCTTGTCCATGCTTGCTCCCCTGCAAAAGCCAGAGTGTAAGAGGAGAGTAAAAGGGCCGGGGTCTTCACTGCCCTCTCCCTAGCACTTCCTCCTCCCCCCCTCCCTCAGTCTCACTGCCGCATACCCCACCCCCCCAGCCAAGCGATGTTCAGCCTCTGGCCAGGCTTATGAATTTCAAGGACTTTCCTCTAGTGGGAAGCTTGACATTGTCGGAGCTCTTGCCCCTCCCTGTGGCACCATCCACTTCCCCCTCTTAGCACACCCAGCTGTGCTAGCTAACTATGGCTTGTTAACCGTGATGACCAACTCACAGTTCACAAGCCAACAACAAACCATGGGCTCTCTTCATGGGTTGTTCTTGGTTAACAAACCATTAATTGTCGACCTTGAGTAGGGGTTGTGTGAACCCAGTCAACATATGTGGTGGTGTTTATATGCAAATCTGCAAGTTCCTCAATGGGCAAAATAGCAGTACGGAGGGAATGCGAGGCAGCTATCTGGACGGGCCTCCCTCCTACACCCAGTAACCAGGGCATGAGTCCCATTGACCTCAATGGCACTTGCCACTGAGTAGACAGAGGACTGTGGTGTTAATTTCACATTGCGGACCCTCTGGGGCAGCTGACGTGCAACACAAGAACCCGTCCAACTTGTTTCCATAGCTGCACAGAGGTATGTGGGGTAGATCCTGCCAGCAAGATCTGCGGGCAGGCGGTGGTTAGTAGACCGAGCCTCGCGCAAAAGGGGCGTGGACGCCATCTGCCTGCGGACACCTCCTTGGAAGGTTCCCCCCCACAAAAGATGCCTGTTCAGCGGCATTGAAAAGCCAGCGGAGGACTGAGTCTCAGCTATTTAAAGGCGCCTGTCTCTCGGAATAACTCACCCGGGAAAGGCTTTTTGCACATGCTCAGTGGTGCTTCACACGGGCTGCAGCAGAGGGCCCCTCCGCGGTCGGTCGCGCTCCCCACCCGCCCCTTTTCTGCCTAGCGTCCGCCCAAGTTGACTGCCTTCCTCCTCGCGGGAAGCAGGCTCCGGGAAACAGAGTCCGCGCCCGGCCGTAACTGGCGTGCTGGGCGAGGGGCTCTCTTACCCCACCGGCCCCTCTAAAGTGACCGTGCGCCGAAGCGCCTGCGCCGTCCGCGCGCAGGGGTCGGCTGCAGATCCCCCGGGAGAGCTGCCGGCCGGCCCAGGAGGTGGCATGGGTCGAGAAGATGCGACACGATCGAAGGGCCTCTGAGCGTGTGCAGGGTGCACTCTTGTCGCGGGGGAGCAGATCCGGACAGGTCCTTTGCGAAAAAGACGTGCTGGGGGCGGGGGGGCGTCCGAGGGGGCCGGGGCGAGCTCGGCGAGGGGCAGTCCCCGCCGGGCGGCGTTCCGGCAGGGCAGGGCAGGGAGCCGGATCTGGGGCGGAGGCCCCGCCAGGCGGGCCCGGGCGTCGCCAGTCCGGCCCCTCCCTCCTCGCACTGGCCCGGCTGGAGCGGAGCCTGCGGCGCCGGTCATGCGGAGCTCTCGGCTGGGCTAGCGGCGTCGACGGGCGTCCCCGGCAGCGGGGCAGCATGCCGGAGCGCCGCGCCGCGGCCAGCCATGGGCGACGTCGAGGACAAGCCCCGGCGGGGCGCCCGCCCGGCCCGAGCGCGGCCGCCGCGCTGGCTGCTGCTCGGGGCGCTGCTGCTGGCGCAGGTGAGCCGCGGAGGGCGGCGCGGGGGGGCCCGGGCGGCGAGCCCTCGGCGGCCGGCCGGGCGCTGCGAGGGCGGAGGGGCCGCCGCCGCGGCCCGCCGCTTCCCCGGGGCCAGCGGGCCGCGCTGCCGCCGAGCTGCGCGCTGTTTGCCAAGGGGGAGCGGCGCAGGCGCACGCTCGGCGCAGTCCCCGCGCCCAGGCACGTCGCCGGGTGCGGCCGGCGCTCCTCCGCGCGAGGCTCGGGGCAGCGCCGCGGAAGTCGCCGCGGGGCGCGCGTCGGCGGAGCGCAGGTCGCCCAGCCAGGCCTGGGGGCGGGGGAGGCCCGGCCCGGCCCATGGACGGCGGCCCGCCGCCGCGGAAGCTGCTCCGTGGCGGCGGCGCTGCGGGGCCTCAGACGAGCGCCCGGCCCGCCAGAGACGCCGGCTGGGCCCCGGGCAGGCCGCGCCCCGCCCCGCCCGGAGCGAGCTTCGCTGGCGCGGGCAGCCAGGGCGGCCCCACGACGGGGCTGCTGCGGGGAAAGAGGCAGGTTCGGGGGCTCCAAGGTTTGCGGGAGGACAGCAAAGGTTCGGGGCGGAAATGAGACCTCTCCGCCGCCCGGTCCCCCGCAGAACCCTAGCCGCATGAGGGCCGAGCATGCCCAGCAGCCACAGAATGCGGAAGCGGAATGGAATGGAGTATCCTGGAAGAAGGCCTGGCTGGCTGGAGCCCGAGCAGGAGCCCCCACTGCGGCATTTTGTTGCAGCTCCCACTCACGTGCTCTGCCTCTTCTCCTCATGACAGTTGCTGTCCAGCAGATTAAGAGCTGGAGCGGGGTTCAAATCCAACACAATCTGGGCTCAGTGAGGACCAACCAGACCAGGGGGGGGGGGGAATTAAACATGTGGCCGCCTATTGGGGGGTCTACTTTTTATACTGACTGGATCATAAGGGGGGAGGAGAGAAACCCACCAACCCTCTTCCCCGGACTTATTTCACCGCATGGGCAGTTAGGAGCCTTTCCCCACTGCCTAGTTCCATACGGGAAGGCGGGGGGGGGGGATAGCCATAGGAGAGGAGGCAGTTGTGCTTGTGGCTTGGCCTGATTTGGGCAGCCTGGTCCTTGGGGCTGCCAGGGTGGCCGGCCTGCCCCACGATAGCTGCCGAGGCCTGACGACTCTTCTGATCTTTCTGTCTCTGTGGCTCTACCCCTAACTCCTCCATGCCGGACTTCTCCCCTGCCCACCTTCCCAGTGCCTTGCTGGCAGCCCAGCGACTGCTCCAGACATGCTGGTCTTTGTGTCTACCCTGGATGGGAACCTCCATGCAGTGAGCAAGACAACAGGTGACATCGAGTGGATCCTGAAGGATGGTGAGCACAAGGGGGCTGGGGCAGATTTCTTTCCTTGTGAAGGAGAGCTGCGTTGGGCTCCTCGTCAGTCTGAGCTGAGGTGGGGGGCACCCTGGGGCAGCTTCCCGTCCCTCACCAAGGGCCACAATCCCAGCGTCAGAGACTTGCCGCATCTCCTTGGCGTCTCAATGACTGTGGGGTGCTATGCAGCAGCCCGACATTTTTTCTGGGACTTTCTTCTTGGGTGCCACACATGGGGGTGTCCAGGGAGGCTGCTGACTGGCTCTCTGGCTGCACCCCCCTCTCCCCTTTCAGGTCCGGCGCTGCAGGTTCCGACTTACAGGGCAGAGTGAGTGTCGCCCCCGGTGGAATGGCAGCAAAGGTTTGGCTCCAGCAAAGGGAGGGGAGCGAGCCAGGGGCAGGAAGGGGGTGCTCGGGCAATGGTCTCCTCAAGCCAGGCTGGCTGGGGTGATGCTACGCCTCCCCCTGGGGTGGAGTGGCTGGCTTCCCTTCCCGCAAGGGGTCTGGCGAGGCCCGAGCCAGCAGAGGGGTCACGACAGCCCCAAACACACCAGCTCTGTGCCTGCCAGCTGAGCTGGGGGACCTCAGGCCCACGGCCACATCTGGCCCTCCTGCGGTCCCAATCTGGCCTTCCAGGGCTGCCCAGATGGCCACGCCCCTTCCCCTGCCCCACCCCTTTCCCCAGCTTTGGTGCAGCCCCCCTCCCCTTCTAAAAGGCTGAGCGGCCTCTCCGTAGGCTGAGTGACTGGCAGGAAGAGCTTCAAGCTACAACAGGCTGGTATCTTGAGTATTTTTGGTACCACCCCTTTTGCCACTGGAACGTGGCCCCTGAGAGCTGAAAGAGTTCAACATTCCCACCTTAAAGGAAGCCAGACTCTGTAAGTCGCACCATTTCCCCTGTTTCCACGATGCAGTTCTACTGTAGCGCACCTGGGATGTTGCAGGAGAGAGCAGAACAACAGGAGGGCTTGGAAATGGCTCTTGGGTGGCCAGGAAGAACTGGAGGGCAGTGACAGCCCATGGTGGGGGGCGGAGGCAAGCAGCAAAGGCCCCTTCCTGGACATGGGGAGCCAAGACTTGGGGAAAGTGAAAAATGGTTATAAGGATCAGCTCCATGAGGTCTAGGAGAGTGTTTCTAAGAAATGAATTCCGACTCCTCTCAGTGCTAAATACGCACCAGATGCCCAGTGCAGGATGGGATGGAGGTGGAGGGATCAGAGGGTCGTTCTTTGCTGTAGGAGGGGGGCAGGGGGAAAATCTGTTGCATTGTGATTCTGAGAGTGGAAAAGCACCCATTTTAGTCCAAAATACTTAAGTCATAAGCTACAAAGGTTTGACTATCTGCGCATCTTACAAAAGTAAGTAGTTGATATCACAGCTCCAGAAATGTAGTGGTATGTCTGGGGTTCTTTTTGTGGTGGGGGGGGGCTTACTGTGGAAAGGAGTCTGCATAATCTAGGGATGTACGAAAGTCACTTACCTTTCCGCGGATTATGTTGATGGTGGGGGGGGAGGCGTTCTGTCCCTCCCCCCGGAATCCTCTGCGGGGGGGGAAGCGATCCGTTCCTCCCCCCCAGAATCCTCCACAGCCGGCTGTGCTCTGCGGCAGCTCTGCGGAGCAGCCGGCCAAGCCCAGGCTAGAGCCGTCCGCAGCCGGATTTCTGGCTGCGGAGGGCTCTGGGTTAAAAACAAAAAACAAAACCCCGTACGCAAATGGCCGCCGCCATTTGCGTTCCTTATTTTTGGCCGCCTTAGTCTACGTAAATATTTACGTAGACTATGACGGCGAAAATAAAGGGGAACGCAAATAGCGGAGCGGGCGCTATTTGTGTCCCTTTCTGATTCACCGTTTTAGCCTACGTAAATATTTACGTAGGCTAAAACGGCGAATCAAAAAGGGACGCAAATAGCGCCTGCTACGCTATTTGCGTTCCCCTTTATTTTTGCCATCATAGTCTACGTAAATATTTACGTAGACTAAGATGGCCAAAAATAAGGAACACAAATTGTGGCGGCCGTAGCCACTGCCATTTGCGTAAGCGGTTTTTTTTGTTTTGTTTTGTTTTTTTACCCAGCCATGATAGGCTACGTAAATATTTACATAGCCTATCACATCTTGTTAAAAAAAAAAAAAAAAACATGACAAGACTGCAAATGGCGGTGGCGGCAGCCGGTCAGAAGACCAGCCGCTGCCACAGCCGCTGCCGCCCGGAACATCCACCCCAGGTAAGTCTTGTCCCGGGGGGGATCCGCGGGGGGGTGGCAGGCCGTTCCACCACGGAGTTCAGGGGGCCGAATGCACTGGCATTCGGCCTCACCAAGATCCGTGGCGGAATTCTCTGACATCCCTAGCATAATCCCAGCAATTACCAGACAGGGAGCCATGAAACCCCGTTGCAGCAGATTGCTAGTGGGTGATGTCATTAACAGGCACAAGCTGGAAACACCGAACTTTGTTTCATCAAGACGTTGTGTATGTCGTAACAAACGGGTATGTGAAGCCATTAAAAAAAAATTCCAATTGGTGTTGCAATGAACAGTATCACTGGCAACAGGAAAATCCTTGATATTTTTAAACATCTTGGGCACTTTCAGCTGTTGAAAAAAGAGGGACTGAATTAACGTTTGCATCACTTGATGAGCAGAGGGCCACCTCAGAAGCAATGAAATTATAACCACAGTTAATAACAGGAGTTGCCTGGGATGTGATGCCTATGTCAACACTGCTATTGGAAAGAGAGCTCTCCATGACACAGATGGCATCTGTTTTCAAAATGTTGCGTGGGAACCCTGAGAAGAAGAAACAGTTAACATTTTACCAAAGCCCTCAATAGCAAAAGGGAAGAGAAGGCCTCTCCCAGCTTCTGGCTGGAATTGGAACGAGTCGGGAATAAACCAATGGTGCTTCCACACAGAGGGCTCCTAGCACTACCACTCAAAAGACATCGTGCACCTGTTCTGTGTTTTTACTTCAGTAGATTTATTGTGGAAAGAGAAAAGATAGAAGAAGTGGTAGGAAAGCACAGGAGTGTTACAAACGGAAGATGATGACATCTGAATATCTGTGATGTTCATGAATGATGCAGGGTGATTCACAATAAAAGTGTTGTCTGGAAGCATCACTGATCTATCAACAAGTAGATTTGTACCACTTGATGATGGCAAAAGATCTGCGATTCTAGCTACTTATGAAGATTTCATTGTGCTTGAGACTATGTGGATGTTGTCACTGGCATTTCAGACAGAGAGAGCTCCAATCTGGGCAGGCTGGAATTCCAGAGTTCTAGCAGATAACCTTCTCCAGCAGAAAACCAGGTATTTCCCAGAAATCAACAGTACCCAACATGGTTACAGGTTGTGTCAGAAACCATTAAAAGATCCCACAAAATAGCTGAGGAGTGCCAGCAGAGGCACATTATTATATGATTTGGCTATTATGAAACTTGCACTTATAATCAAAGCAGATGAAATTCCTAAGTTTGACAAGTTGTTCCTAATGCTTAGTAGTTTTCACATCTGCCTGGCATATATCAGAGCTGGACAGGACACTTACTTTATCAGTGAAATCACTGAGACAGAAGAGCCACCATTAGCTGCGGTGACCAGCAGTATGCAATTTCTGGAGCAGAAATTAGGCAACCTTCCGATTTCATTGGCACACTAAGGAATTGTAACTTCGTTTCCAGTGAAAGTGGAAATCTGATGATTACATAATTCTCACTCTCAAGGTATTGCATGGAACCCTAAAAGAAATGACTTCTGTTTTCCATACTGTGCATTGAAGTATACAATGCAGTGAAGAGATTTCCTCTGAATGTACCCACGAAGAGCCAGATTTCCAAGAGATTTATCATCTTTCAGTGTTATGTACCTCACCAAGTAACATTGTCACAGCGTACAAAGCCATAGATGGGTTGATTGCTCTTCTGAGAAACATTTACTCTTAAGTGATGAAGTAAATGTTTGGATGGAAATAGGCTGGCAGTCAAAGAAGAATTTGAGGCACACAGGTGTGAGAGAGCCAGCAGATACATTGGGCTCACCCCTGTGCATTGCTCCGCAGCAGCCCTTTCAAGGGAGGGCAAGGAATGCGCGTGGGCTGCTCTGTCCTCACGAGGGCCGCAGGGCCAGCGTACGAGGAGGAAACGGGCTTAGGTTGGGCTTTTCTGGGGGTTGCATGTTGATTGTTTCAGCATTTTCATAACAAATAAATAACTACAGAAGTATTATTGTAGCAAAAAAAAAATACTTTGACTTTATTGTTAAAATAGTTCATAATTTCAGAACCGATGTACATAGTTCATAATGAAGTATACTGGAAATTGTTATGACATGGATCATAGCAAATGGTCTGATTTGGGATCTTTCCCACATAAAGCAGTCAGACAGGATATTCTAGGATACAGGAAGGTGGCCTCTACTAAATGGTACCAGGTGCAGCCATGTACCTTATGACATGATTAGGGGGCCCTTTTGGGAGGGGTGAGAAAGGGGGCATGCCCCAACAGAGTCAGTCAGATTGATGGTCTGGAGTGATATACACTCCTCCCCAACAGATGCTGCTTGTTTCAGCCATGTCCTGTATGATGTAATGACTGGCCCTGAAAAGGAGCTTTGGGGCTCTGCCACCCCCTAAAAGCCCCAGCAGTTACACATAAGACTGGCAGTTTTGAGATGCTACAACTTTTGTCAGATGTTCCCATAGTCAAACCTTTTGTTACATATGATGTAAGTATTTTGACACGGGCTCTTGGGCCTTCTTGCTCACAGAGGCCTTGGCTGGAATCTTGCACAGAGCACCCCCTCAGACACTTCCTTTCTCTCGTCCTCTCTGCAGGCCAGCATTTCTTCCAGACCCAAATGATGGCAGCTTGTATGTCATGGGGGGCAAGCACAAAGAGGGTCTGATGGTGAGTGGTCTGGGGGAGGAAGCTTTGTGGGCTCTGGGAGAGGCTGGGTCTCCAGCCCAGGGTGCGACTGACTACCGTGCTCCTTAGGGGAGACTGAGCTCCATGGGCTGGCTTCCTCAGACAGAATTCCTCCACGGAGGACCCAGGGCCCTGATGTGGTGAGACACAAATGGCTGGGACACTGCATTAAAAAAGGCCTTCAGTCCTCAGGGGTGGAATTCTGCAACCTGGATAAATTAGGCCCCTTTGAAAATGTGTCTCCATACCTTCGTTGTGCACGGTTGATTCTGCCATGGGGAGAATCATAGAATAGTAGGGTTGGAAGGGGCCTACAAGGGAGGACTGGGTGCTCTTCAGAACTCTGAGTGGGGTGAGAGGGATAGAGGGCTGGACATGCTGGGGAGATCCAGATCCCCTTTGGAGCTCAAGGTGGCACTGCTGTGCAGCTCCTGTTCATTCCAAGAGGGCCGTGCAGAAGACAGGATGGATGGCATTTGTATGACAGTCCAAAACAGAGCTGAACAAGGAGTTGAAATGTTTGCATCCCTGCGCTCCAGAATAAACTTTGGGCTACCCAATATCACATGTCTCCATGACTGGAGGAACTGCCCAAGATCTGCAAGAGCTCCCAATGTTTCCCAAGCTTTGTTCGGGGCCTGCACACCCCAGTTCTTTATTTGTAAGCATCTGGGGCCTCACACAATAAAGAGCAATGCACACCACCACCCTGAATTTGGCTAGAGAGAATTCTTGTAGTTCTTGAAATGTGGTGCTATGTGATACAGGGTAACCCAAAGTGAAGGGGTGAAGGGAAATATGAATCACAGTTCCTTTTAAAATCTTCCCATTGAGCTCTGTGTCTAACTTTCATGTGAGTAAGGAAGTGAGAAGTATTGACCAACATCAGTCTTGTACACCTCACAAGTCCTGAATATTGATTGACTGATTGATTGCATTTATACCCCGCCTTTTTTCCTCTTGCAAGGAACCGAAGGTGGCTTACATTATCCTCTTTCTCTCCATTTTATCCTCACAACAACAACCCTGTGAGGTGGGTTGGGCTGAGAGTCTGTGACTGGCCCAAAGTCACCCAGTGAGCTTCCATGGCTGAGTGGGGACTAGAACCCGGATCTCCCAGCTCCTAGTCCAACACTCTTGCCACTGCACCACGCTGGCTCTCCAGAATATGCACTCTAGAGCCCTGCCCAGAATCTTCACAGGGTCTCTTCTGCAGACAAATGGACACAGGGGAGGGTGGACAGGGGGAGGAAGGGGGCACAAGGGTAGAAGGTTTGACAGCCTGAACTGGTATGAACCCCTGCCTGCCTGCCTGCCTGCCTTCCTTCCTTTCAGAAGCTGCCTTTCACCATCCCAGAGCTGGTGCAGTCTTCTCCTTGCCGAAGCTCCGATGGCATTATCTACACGGGTACAAGATGGGGAATATGTGTGGAGGGGGCGGGGAGCTGTGGGGCCAAGGAGATGGCTTTGGAGCAGCGACAATCAGCTTCAGAATGGCAGAGCAAAAATGTCAAGCCAGGGCTATTGTGGCTTGGTCTTGAGGCAATTTGCATGTGAAGTTATGAGTGCCCCTAAGGATGTGCAGAGTGCCTTCCCCTCACCATTGAGCACCTGCAGAGATTAAGAGGGGCAAAGTTTTCAGGTTGGAAGGAGATTTGAGCCCCAGAGCCTCATTCCTTACTTTAGAAATTAAGCACTGAAGGATTGAGGCCTTGTGAGGCCCATTGTGCAATGGGGATGGGGAGAGAGGTGATGCCTCAGGCAGGAGAGATGCCAGGGTCAGAGAGTGAAAAGTCCCCTCCATTTCCCAGGGAAAAAGGAGGACACGTGGTTTGTTGTGGATCCGGCGTCAGGGCAGAAGCAGACGACACTGTCAACCAAGGCTTCGGATGGGTTGTGCCCAACAACTCCATTGCTGTACATCGGACGCACCCGTAAGTCACAGTTCCCTGTTCTCCCTTTGGGGCTTGAGGCCTCATTTGGCCAGGATGGAGCTGCCAAGCAAGCCTGGTGCTTGCTGATGAGAAGAGCACCGTTGCGCTCCCCTCACCTTCCCAGCAGGATTTACCCCAAACGACTTCTATAGGAACATCATTAGTGCCTTGTCAGAACAGGCCAAGGAAGGTCCATCTAGTCTCAGCAGCCTGTTTCTGACAGCAGCCAGCTGCTATGAAGCCCAAAAGCTGGGGAAGAGCTTCCCCCTGTTGTCTGTCCACAGTGCCTGGTAGTCAAAGGTAGGCTGCCTCTGAACATGGAGGTATTACACGATGAGTAATGCCTTCAGCAGAGCAATCTTCTATGAACAGGCTGTGTTGCCATGGATAGCTGCTGCCCACCCCTGGAGTTCTGGGGCAGGGCAGGGGGCTTACACAGTGCTCTGTGTAGTCGGAGCGAAAGAATTCCAAATGATACGCCTTCAGAGCCAAATTCTGTGAATTAGAGAACAAGTGCAAATCAATTTCTACAGAGATGCTTATTTTGAATAGTTTGTTCTTCAACTGTAGCGGGAGGGAATCGGAGCTTCTGGATCTCAGCACTTGCTTTCAAGGTTATCTTCTGTATAACCTTGTCCCTTAGGGTGCCAATTTCCATGCCAGATACCCAGTTCTGGCACAGTCAGAACTGAAGAGCAGGCAAAGATCACCTCTGGCCCCTGCTCCAGCTGGACTGGCCCCTCCCCGCACAGGTACAGGACCACCAGCTGCCTGGCGGGACGGACCCTTATGAGATGCGACTTCTAATGGTGGCTTTTGTTAATGTACTGTTGTCTTGCTTGGAAGGATTTTTTATCCTGAAAGGCACGGTATACACAAATAAAAATCAGGCAGATGCAGAATAAACATGAGCCCTGAATGTACCTTGCTCCTTGGGAGGTGTGTGAGTCTGTGTCCTGTGTTGGCTGTAACAGACTTCTGTGACCACTCTCACCCTCTGCCTGCAGAGTATGTCATCACCATGTATGACACCAAATCCCGTGAGCTGCGCTGGAATGCCACTTTCCTGGACTACTCTGCCCCGTTTCACGATCAGAGCGACAACTACAGTGAGTAATTGGGGAACGGGGGGGCGAGGGCTGACCAGGCCTGGCAACGTGATAGCAGCTGGGCTTCGAAGGAGATGAGGGCATTGTTTCCAGGTGCCCACCTGGTGCTGGCACAGAGCCTGCAATCATGGTGGGGGGCAACAATCCAAAGGGGAAGGTTTAGGCTTTGCCCCTGACCCTGGAGGACCCACCCACCAAGAGTGACTGAAGCCAGGGCAACATAGTAGATGTTTTAAAGACAAAGTGTCTTGTGGCATCTTGAAGAATAACAGGTGGATTGTAGCATTCACTTTTGTGGGATAAACTCTATTGCATCAGGTGCATTGTCCTCAGTTGGCAGTTGTGCTATTAAAATTAGGTGGTGGTGTTATCACCAGTTACTGCCGCTAATAAGCACTAAAGCCCTAAAAAAGGATTTAGGCCTTTATTGCTTATCTTAAGCGTTGCACAGAATTGTCATGGATATATTTTTTGCAGTTTGGCCTCTGTATGTAGATATTTTAGTCTCTGCAAAAAAACCCAAACCAGAACTTCCTATTGCCAAGCTGTTGGTATTGTTGCTATATTCAGTGTACCCTGCCAAACTGAATTAACACCCTGAGTAGTTTACTCATTTATCAACACTTTGTCAGACACATGAAATGTAAGACTTTGGGCCTTTATTATCCACCTCTGTGCAGTAGCTCTTTGCTTGGTCTATCTAGCAGCGCAGGTTTAGCAACGCTGCTGCCAAGCATTTTCCTTTTGATCTGGCAGGGTCAGCCTTCAATCATATTGCACAGGTATGCCACTCACGGTCTTTCCTCGGCCCCTCTGCACAGAAATGGCCCACTTTGCCTCGAGTGGAGACGGGCTGCTGGTGACAGTGGGCGTGGAGAGTGGAGAGGTGCTCTGGATGCAGGACTATGGCTCCCCCGTGGTTGGCGTCTACACCTGGCGCCAGGACAGCTTGCGACGGGCACCCCATCTCAACATCGCCGAGGAGAGCCTGCGCTACCTCATCCTGCGCTCCCAGGACATCCGTCTCATCAACTGGAGCTACCCGTCCACAAAGGACTTCATGACCAAGGCTCGGCTGCTGTGGGTATTGTCTGGGGGGGGAGAGGGGGGGGGGCTCCAGGTGGCAAAATGGAAGCTCCAGTGAGGAGGGGCCATAGGCATGCCGAGTTCCGTTTGCAGGTGTGCCTGTCTCTTTAAGCACCAGGCAGCACCTCAAAGAGCAGACTGACAGGGAGGGCTGCAGAGGAGGATGGTGCTGCAGAGACCACGGGGAGGTGCCGGCCCCGCAGGGCTGGCGATGGGAAGCAGGATGTGGGACAAGGAGCTGTGTGGGATTCTCAAAGCTGCAGCAGGCACAGACCATCCATTTCTGAGCTGTTTACTGCAACAATGAGGACTAGCCACTTGCTGCCTGCTTTTTATGAAAGCAAATGGTGGGGCAGAAATGTTGGGTGTCTGACAGTTCTGTTCTGCTTCTTTATTAACCCAGACCTATATAATCCACTCCTGGGATGGCCCAGATGGATAGTTATTACCAAACAAATCACTCCTTTTGCCTTCAGGGAAAATAGTCTTCAGCTGTGCCTCCTGCCTCTAGTTCACATGATAGACTTTCATCTTGAGGCAGACTCACAGTATTTCAGAGCTGGGAGGGGCTGTGGGGGACGCCGCAGGCTGCTCTCTGTGTGGCCTGCGTGAGCCCAGGAGGGCACCGCCCAGGCATCCCAGCTGGCCAGCTGGACTGCGGAGAGGGTGCTGCTCCAGCACGACCAGCAGGGCCAGGACAGCGATCCTGACGGGGGCTGCTGGGGGAGGGGGGCCTTATCTCCCCTTCTCTTGGCAAACAGAAGCAGCCAGGATGGCTGGGGGCAGAGAGGCGCGAGGTCGGGTCCACAATGCCGAAGGCAACGGCTTCCGACTCCCGGCAGATGACCATCCAGCCATGCTGTGCCGGCCTCTCACAAAGGCGAGCCGCCCCCGCCTGTTCTGCAGCTGACCAGCTCTGGCCTTAGGATGTCACCTGCTCCTCTTTGAGCCTAGCTGGCAGCCCTGCAGCAGTGAGTTCCACAGACTTACTCCACAGCAAGGGGAAGATTCCTGTTGTTCAGACAGCTCCATGCTGCCCAGCTTGAGCATTGCCTGCGGCGTGTCTCCGGGCCCCTCACCCCTCCCCGCCCTCTCTTTCAGGCCAACGCTGTACGTGGGCAAAGGCACTGCAGGATTCTACGCGGTGACATCCCTGGTGCACGAGGGGGTGGCTCTTGTGGTGAGCACCCGGCTTCCCCCTCGAGTTGCCCTGGGTGGAGGGCGTGGTTGAGGCCGGCTGTGGTGCTCACAGGCTGCCTGTTGTGCCTCCTGCAGCCTCAGGGGGTGACTCTGGCACGGAGCAATGGCCCCACCACCGAGGGTGTGACTCTCCAGAAGTCTGGCGAGTGCGAGATTATGCCCGCCACGGACGTCAAGTACCCACAGGGGAGCGTCACCATTCCCCACAGCCAGTGGCTGCTGAAAGGTACGTCCCTGGCCTCCCTCTGCCCCCACACAGACCCAGGCAGGGGCCTCTCATCAGCGGCTTCTCTGCACTGGCCGTGGCATGGGGAGGGGATGCAGTGGGATAGCCCAGAGATAGCATGGGGGTCTGTACCGCTTCAGATGACAGGTGTGGAATCACTTTTCTAAATTCTTTCTTCCATCAAAAAGAAAGACACGCAGACAGGCCTTGCAATACTAAAAGAGCGGGGCTAAATCTTTCTTCTTCAGTGTCAATATCACAGAATCATATCATAGAATGGTAGGGTTGGATGGGGCCTACAAGGCCATCGAGTCCAACCCCCTGCTCAATGCAGGAATCCAAGTCAGAGCATCCCTGACAAATGGCTGTCCAACCTCGTCTTGAACGCCTCCAGTGTGGGAGAGCCCACCATCTCCCTAGGTCATTGGTTCCATTGTCGTATCGCTCTAACAGACAGGACGTTTTTCCTGATGTTCAGCCGGAATCTGGATTCCTGTCACTTGAGCCCATGATTCCGTGTCCTGCACTCTGGGATGATCGAGAAGAGATCCTGCCTTCCTCTCTGGAACAACCTTTCAAGTACTTGAAGAGCGCTATCCTATCTCCCCTCAGTCTTCTCTTCTCAAGGCTAAACATGCCCAGTTCTTTCAGTCTCTCCTCATAGGGCTTTTCCAGTCCCTGATCATCTTTGTTGCCCTCCTCTGAACCCTCTCCAGTTTGTCTGCATCCTTCTTAAAATGTGGTGCCCAGAACTGGACACAGTACTCCAGATGAGGCCTAACCAGTGCTGAGTAGAGGGGAACTAGTACTTCCCAGGATTTGGAAGCTATACTTCTATTAATGCAGCCCAAAATAGCATGTGCCTTTTTTGCAGCCACATCACATTGTTGATGTTCAGCTTGTGATCGACAACAATTCCAAGATCCTTCTCACTTGTAGTGTTGTTGAGCCACGTATCCCCCATCTTGTAACTGTGCATTTGGTTTATTTTTCCTAGGTGCAGAACCTGGCATTTATCCATATTACATGTCATTCAGTTGTTTTCTGCCCAGCGCTCCAGTCTATCCAGATCACTTTGAATTTTGTTTCTGTCTTCCAAAGTATTAGCTATCCCGCCCCATTTTGTGTCATCTGCAAATTTGATCAGCATTCCCTGCACCTCCTCCTCCAAGTCATTAATACAAAGGTTGAAGAGCACTGGGCCCAGGACTGAGCCCTGTGGTACCCTGTTCGTTACCTCTCCCCAGCTGGAGAAGGTCCCACTGGAGTCCGATTCTGTGGCCAACTGTGGATCCACCGGATTGTTGTTCCATCTAGCCCACTTTGAGCTAGTTTGCTCATCAGGAGATCATGGGGCACTTTATCGAAAGCTTTGCTGTAGTCGAGGTATATGATGTCTACAGCATTCACACAGTCCACAAGGGAAGTTACTTGATCAAAACATGAGATCAGATTTGTCTGGCAGGATTTGTTCTTGACAAATCCATGTTGGCTTGGAGTCATCACGGCATTGTTTTCAAGGTGCTTACAGATGGATTGCTTTATCACCTGCTCCAGAATTTTCCCAGGGATTGTTGTTAGACTGACTGGTCTGTAGTTCCCAGGTTCCTCCTTTTTGTCCTTTTTGAAGATAGGAACCACATTAGCCCTTCTCCAGTCATCTGGCACTTCCTCCGTCCTCCATGATTTCTCAAAGAGAATAGACAGTGGTTCTGAGAGTTCTTCTGCCAGTTCCTTTATGACTCTAGGATGCAGTTCATCTGGCCCTGGAGATTTGAACTCAAAGTAATATGGTGTTCCTTGACCATATGCCTGTTGATCTCAAGCTGCAATCCTGCCCCTTCAGCCTGTACTTCGCCTTTGCCAGGGGGGGTCATAGACCTTCTTTTGGGACAAGACTGAGCCAAAGTAGGAATTGAGCACTTCTGCCTTTCCTTTGTCATCTCTTATCATTTTGCCATCCTTATTTAATAGCTGAACCACCCTTTCTTTCCTCTGTCTTTTACTATGCACGTATCTGAAGAAAGCCTTTTTGTTGCTTTTAGCTTCCCTCGCTAACCTCAGCTGGTTCTCAGCTTTAGCCTTCCTGACGCCACCCCTGCAATTCTGTGCTACCTGCCTGCACTCTTCCTTTGTTACTTGGCCTTCTCTCCACTTCCTGTGTGTGTCCTTTTTTGTTTTCAGGTCATCTCTAAGCTTTTTGTGAAGTCACATTGGCTTCTTCTGTTGTCTTCCACCTTTTCTTCTTGTTGGAATGGTTTGTAATTGTGCCTTGAGAATTTCCTTTTTTTAAAAGCTCCCATCCATCTTGGACTCCTTTTCTCATTAGCGTCGCATGCCATGGGACCTTACTGCTCATTGTTCTGAGTTTATTAAAATCGGCTTTCCTAAAATCCAGGGTATGCGTTTGACTACACTCGGCTTTTGCTTCCCTTAGAACCAAGAACTGAAGTACAACATGGTCGCTTTCTCCCAGAGTTCCTGTAACTGCTACTTTATCCACTAAGTCATCTCTGTTGGTTAGGCTCAAGTCAAGGATAGCCGATCCTCTAGTTCCTTCCTCTACGTTCTGTAGGAGGAAGTTATCCGCCACACAAGTCAGGAATTTCCTGGAGGGGCCATGTTTTGTCTCCCAACAAATATCGGGGAAATTGAAGTCCCCCATTACTATTACATCATGCTTCCTCAAAACATTGGCTATTTGCTTTTCAAAAGTTTCATCCTCGTCTTCTCCTTGATTGGGTGGCCGGTAGTAGACTCCGACCACCAGGTTCCTTTTATTCTTTGCTCCATTCATTTTGATCCAGATGCTCTCGCTGGGGCTACCAAGCTCATCCTCCTGTATTTCTGTGCAGACATATGTATTTTTCACATACAGTGCAACCCCACCTCCCTTTCTGTTCCTCCTGTTCTTTTTGAACAAGTTATATCCTTCAATTGCTGTATTCCAGTCATGAGAGTCATCCCACCAAGTCTCAGTTACCCCTATCAAGTCATAATTTCCCTCCTGTATTAAGAGTTCAAGTTCGTCCTGTTTGTTTCCCATACTCTGGGCATTAGTATATAGACATCGAAGACCATGTGCTTCATAGTCTGGCTTTCTTCCTACATGTGTCTAAAGACTATTATTGGGCGCTGTCAGAGCTGTTCTCTCCGTTGCAGTGCATGCACCTACATCCATTGTTACCCCCAACATTACATCTCCCTTCCCCGTAGGTTTCAGTTTAAAGCCCTCCTGATGAAGTTCTTCATGCTGTGGCCAAACACATTCTTCCCATCCTTTGTGAGGTGCAACCCATCCCTTGCCAACAGCCCATCTCCCAGGAAGTAGAGCCCGTGGTCCCAGAATCCAAATCTCTCTCGTCGGCACCACCTTCATAGCCAGTCATTCACCCGGGTAGTTTTCTTTCCCTTTCTATCCCTCT
The DNA here is from genome assembly GCF_057233095.1 of Heloderma suspectum. Lineage (NCBI taxonomy): Eukaryota > Metazoa > Chordata > Lepidosauria > Squamata > Helodermatidae > Heloderma > Heloderma suspectum. Next base: position 36,031,305 of record NC_139469.1, on the reverse strand, counting down.
TCTAACTACTGGAAGGATGGATGAGGAAACTATCTGGGCCCCAGAGTTCTTGAGTTTCCTTCCCAAAACTTCAAAGTCTGACGTGATTTCTCCATAGCTCCACTTGGCGGTATCATTTGTACCCACATGGATGAGAAGAAAGGGATCCCTGTCAGTGGGCTTTATGAGTGCAGGCAACCTTTCAGTCACGTACTGTGTTAATGTTTTACTTGCAGGGAGGTTTTTACAGGGGGGAGCATCCCTAGCGACAATCTGAAGTGGCGTGTTCCACTCCACCACCCCCTTCTACTTCATCATAGGCCAATCTGCCTCCCACCCCCCAACACACGGAGTGGCAGGAAGTTACTTCCCCAGGGCACAATCCAGATGGATGCAGGTGTGTGCGGGGTTTGCCCACGGAGCCCTGCCCTCTGCCCCTCTTTCTCTTTTCCGCAGGCTTGTGTGAGAGCCTGAATTTAGCGCATGTGTTCACACGCATGCACACACTGCCCACCCCACGCAGACCTTAGATGCCCTCTAAGGACAGACAGACAGCCGAGAACAGCCAAATCGGGTGCCCTTGACTGTTACCTCCGTTCTGACTGAGTTCTGCCTCTTTTCCGTGTCTTTCGGTTGCGGGGTCTGTTCTGCTCCTTCTAAGGAGAGATGTGGGCAGCCTGGCCAGACATCCCAGGGCAGCGGCACCCCCACTGTCATCTGACGCAGCCCCCCATTGCAAGTTCTCTCCATTGTGGAGAGGGTTCAGAAACGTGTTCCCCTCCCACCACCACCACCCATCTTCTTTAAAAAAAATCCCATTGGGCCACAACAGCAGCGGAAAAATTCACTAGACATACGATGACACTAGACTGTAAGCCCTTCATCCTGTCCCCAGTGCCACGAGGCCTTGCTCAGGCTAAGAACACAGAAGGCCAAACAGAGAAGCTGTTAGGGTGGCCATGGCTGGAAACCCTGGCTTCACCCAACAAGGCCATTCGAGGATGCCTCTTAGCCATCGTAGCCACGTGGCACCTTCAGATCCACAGACCACTGCTGTCCCTGATGCCCCATTGGTTTGCTTCCCAGAACTGTCTGGGTGGGCAGTGTTGGAAAGGGCTGGCTGGACTAGGTGGACCCACCTCAGTCTGATTCAGGAGAGCAATTCTTCCATTCTTAGCTGGAGCAGATACATTTGGACAGACGTGCTGCTGTCTTATGGGTCTGTGCAGCTCTGGCATGTGTGGCCTTCATGCCCAGTTTGGGGGTGGAGCCACCTCAGAAGAGACTCCTCCCCCTCCCCCACCTTGCCGATATGGCGACGTTCCCACTGGGCCTGAACAGACGCCCACAGTGGGCTCAGCATGGGTTTGTTGGAGTGCTGAGCTCCTTCTCCTCTTTCTTTCCCTGCAGGACACCACGAGCTGCCCCCGGTAGTCCACACGACCATGCTGAGGGCCTTTCCCGAGACCCTGCGGAGGAGCCCTGAGGCAGCCCTGCCCCACAACTCCCCTTCCCGGACCCTCTTTGATGATGTAGGTAGCGGGAAAGAATCTTGTGCACCTCAGAGGCCTTCTGCAGCTATTTCGTCTTTTTATCCTTAATGGATTTTCTGGGCTAAGAGAAAAGACAGAAGAAGTGGTGGGGAAACATGGGAGGGAGACGAGTGTGGAGATGACAATGTCTGGAGCCCCTGTAAAAATCTGGAAATGAGGCAGAGCAGTGATGGCATCCTAAAGGCCTCATCTGGAAGCACCTGAAGACATAAAACCATGGATAGAATCAGAAAGCAGGCCATCCCACGCAAATACACACAGAAGCAGAAGGGAAATGGTCCAGCACCCAGCAAACCAACCCAAAGGGCGTGGGGAGGAGAATGCACAAAGTGCCTCTTCCCCATCCCCACCCCACCCCCAATCACCACAATCCATGCTGGGGCAGGAGGAAGGGCTCGTGTGGCAGAGGCTCCAAGGCAGCCTCATGCTGGGGCTGGAGCCGGGCTTCGGGCCACCTTCACCAGCCCACCCTTGCGAGAAAACCCCACTGGTGTGTGTGTTTCAGTTCCTGGCCCCACGCATCCTGGAAGAACACCCTGATGGTGGCCGGTACAGGGCGGATCTCCCTTTGGAGACGGAGCAGACAGCGGTTTACCCCGAGCTTGGCAGCTGGGAGCTGGCAGTGGCTGGAGTTGCCACGGTGCTTGGGGGCGGGGTGCTCCTTTTCCTCGTGCTCTGGGTGAGTGGGCTTTGGCCAGCCTCCCCTTTGAGGCCTACTGTGGGAAGTGGTGAAGCTCCAGGCAATGCAGTCTCCCTCTTCAGCCCCTGCTGGGGACCCCTGATAACAACCTCTTCACTTGCTATCCACTCCTTAGGGAAGAACCTCGCTATCTTCACAACCATGAGGGCTAGAAACTTGCTCTCCTTTGAAAAGGTCCTCAGAATGAGAAATTCTGCCTCAGATGTCAAATCCCAAGCTTGTGTGGGCCATGGCAGGATTACAGGATTCAGGCCATCCCATCCTCTCTTCCGTTATGGTGAAGCTCTGGTGCTAAAGACGTGTGGTGTCTCCCCCCTGTTCTTACCCCCTCCCCAACAAATGCAGCAGCAGAACCGAAAGCAGCAGCAGTACTTAGAGCAGCAGCTGGAGGAGAGACTGCAGCTCCTGCAGCAGCTAGGGATGGGACAGCCCCTTCCTGGCCACAGCTCTGGGGAGCACCTTCCAGCAGCCTCCAGCGATTCCCCAGGAGCAACTTCAGGTAGCTCCTCGAAGCCAGAGCAGGGCGAGGGCACCTCCTCCTCTTCAGAATTGGGCAACAGCGGGTCCAGCCAGAGCCCTCTTGCAGAAGGCACTAGCCGAGGTTGGTGTGGACTGGCTGGGGCAGCCAAGTGTGCAAGGTGTCCGGGGGGGGGGGGGGGCACACGGGCGTCTTCAGGAGGCAAGGTCTGGCACGCTGAGCCCGGTGGGGGCTTGTCTCGAATTGTTCTCTGCTCTCTTGCCTCACAACAGGTGCTGACCTGGAAACCATCGTCGTGGGGAAGATCTCCTTCCATCCCAAGGAAGTGCTGGGCCGTGGGTCAGGGGGCACCTTTGTGTTCAGGTGAGGAGTGGCTACGAGGTGTGCTCTGCTTTGCTACGGAACACAAGTGTGGGGAGGAGCTCACAGGTGCTGCCCTGAGCCCGCTCCCTTGTGCCAGAGTGCCACAGGCCTTGCTCAGAAAGGGCTTTGGTGTCGGCAGTGCGATGGAGCTCACCTGCAAATGCCACCCAGTGCCAAAGAACTGCTGTGGCTTCCTCCCAAGACACTCCGGAAGGCTGTCGAGGCGTCCGAGGCCAGCAGGGGAATGTGCTGTGCAGCAGGGCACCCAGGGCGCTGCTCTCACTGGCGGCAGCCTGCGCCGTGGTCGTGCCCTGGAGGGTCTGTTCTTCCCTGTGAAGGACCCCTTCCAAGGAGCCATGTGGGCCTCTGCAAAGAGTCATCTGCTCTTGTTAGCCTGCTCATGAAACTGGAACCCGCACAGGCAGGTGTTTCTTTTATCAGAGAGGCGTGTTTTTATCCAGTGCCTCTGTTTTAACTGCTGCATGCACCTCTCTCTCTTTTTATTATGTGGTGGTGGTGGTTGGAATGTCATTGCATTGTACTGTTGGTTTTACTTGTCCTGAGTGGTGTGTAAACACCAGAAGGGTGGGATATTCATTTTTGGATAAATGACCAAATAACCAAATCAACCTGAGGAGAGGAAGGGGGCCGGGGAGGGGGGTACAGGCGGGGGGCGTGCCGGTGGCTCTCTCGGGCGGGCTGGGCATCAGCAGCCTCTTGCCTTCCCCCAGGGGCCGCTTTGATGGGCGCAACGTGGCAGTGAAGCGCCTGCTGCCCGAGTGCGTCCGCCTGGTGGATCGTGAGGTGCAGCTGCTGCGTGAGTCGGACGAACACCCCAACGTCGTGCGCTATTTCTGCACGGAGACAGACCAGCAGTTCCACTACATTGCCACTGAGTTGTGCTCCTACACGCTGCAGGAGGTGAACCACTGCTGTGGGGCCCTGAGAAGAGGGGGCGCCAGTGGGGCCCCCCTCCTGGCTTATGTCTGCAGAGCGGGCCAGGGCTGCGATGGGGGCCCGTGCCTCTGGACGCCTCCTTCACGTCTGCCCTGCGCACAGGGGCCTGGGAATGTGTGCCCCCTTCTCTAAGAGGGGAGGGGGCAGGTGTGGGGCCTCCTCCACCACCCAGACACGTCAGGGGCACGTGGGGGTTGTGGGGTTATCCCTACTTCCTTGCCATGTTAAAATCAAGACTTTGGCTCATATTTCCACCAACTCAAATATTCAGATAAAAGTGGAGGTTAAAAGTAAGTGGTACACATTTAAAAATCCAAGTTTGTATGTTAGTCCTGAAAGTAAACATTGATTAATCAATTAGAATGTGGCTTGCTTTAAACACTCCAGCTGCAGGGGTCCCCTCCAAAACACGATTTGGCTCTGGAGTTTTGTTTTTAAAGACTCCACCCACATCTCTTGATTGTGGCAAGTTTCCTTCAGAACTATTTTTCAAACCACACATGATTGCTTGTGATTCAGATTGTGCTCTGAGCACTGTGCAGGGTGGGCAGCCTCCTGCCTCGGTTTCCCAGCAAGTGCATTCTGTCCTGCCTTTCTGCCCACCTCTAGTACGTGGAGAGCACCACCCTCGGCCACCAGAGTCTGGATCCAGTCTCACTGGTGCATCAGACCATGTCTGGATTGGCTCATTTACACTCCCTCGGCATAGGTAAGGGCAACCCCACCTGCCCCCGCCCCCCGTGCACGAAGATGCTGGTGATGGGTGGGGGGGCGTCTGAGAGCAGGCTGCTGCCTCCTCGTGTCATTAATCCTGGGCTTTGCGTGCGTGTGTGTTTGTGTGTGGTGCGGGGGGCATTCCTTTCTTCAGTCCACCGTGACCTGAAACCCTGCAACATCCTCATCTCGGCCCCCAGCAGCCACGGGCGGCCCCGCGCCGTCATCTCGGACTTCGGCCTGTGCAAGAGGTTGCATGGGGGGCGCCACAGCTTCAGTCTCCGTTCAGGCGTTCCTGGCACCGAGGGGTGGATTGCGCCAGAGATGCTGAGAGAGGACCCAGAGGAGAACCCTGTGAGTGTGCTGGCCCAGTCTGTTCCTGCCTGGCTGCTTCGTGGCACAGGCGAGGGGAAGCCGCCCAGGTTTTTGCTGAGCTGCTCAGCCTGCAGAGGCCACCTCCTCACCCGGCAGCAGCATGGCCTGTGGGAGTTCTGGCAGAGAGAAGCAGGCAGTGCCACCAGGCCCTTCCTTCCTCTTGCAGACGTGTGCGGTGGACATCTTCTCGGCTGGCTGCATCTTCTATTATGTGGTGTCTGGCGGGCAGCATCCCTTTGGAGACGGCTTCCATCGCCAGGCCAATATCCTCACTGGGACCTACCAGCTGGGGCAGCTTCAGCAGGAGACGCACGGTGAGGAGGAGGGCCCCGTGTCGCAGGGGACCCACGGAGCGCCCCTGGCTCTTACCGCTTTGTGGCCTAGGGTGTGTGGCTTCGTGGCGGCTCTGGTTCAGATCTTGCCTCTGTTACGTGGACTCAGCGAGTGGTCTTAAGAAAGCCACTTCTCTCAGCCTCAGCCCCTCTCTCCCAGTCAAATACGGGGATGATAATAGTGGCTACCTTGCAAGCGTGCTGTAAGGGTGATTAAGAATGTATGTGAAATGCTTCTAGCCACTCACCATGAGCTGCTTTTCATGCGTGTTCTGTCTGCCACCCCAGACAATGTTGTTGGGCGGGAGCTGGTCGAAGCGATGATCAGCAGTGACCCCCACTTGCGCCCACCCGCCATGCAGGTCCTCGTGCACCCCTTTTTCTGGGATTGGGAGAAGCAACTGCAGTTCTTCCAGGTGAGTGCCCTGGAAGACCAGCTTAGGACGGATTCTACTGCCTGCAATCCTGGCAGAAATCCAACTGGTGCTGTTTCTCCTGGCAAGTGCCTTCGGCCTGGCTGTGCCTGCGGGCTCAGAGGCCTTCTGCCACCTCCCTCTGCTCTGCACTTAGGACGTCAGTGACCGTATTGACAAGGAGCCAGCCGACGGGCCCATTGTCAGTGCCCTGGAGGCCGGAGGCCATGCCGTGGTGAGAGGCAACTGGCGGATGCACATCTCTGTGCCGTTGCAAGCAGGTACAGGCTTGGCGCTCATGGCTCCCTCTCTGAAATCACTAGGTTGGGTTGGCCTCCCCCGCCTGTCGGTTCTGACCCACAGGCAGCAGAAAAGAATCTCTGCCCAACGTCCAGAACTGCCGAGTCCCAAGCGAAAGCAGCTGCCCTGGCTCACCTCTCATCATTCCCTCCGCAGACCTCAGGAAGTTCCGGACTTACAAAGGCAGCTCGGTGCGCGACCTCCTGAGGGCCATGAGGAATAAGGTATCATCGCAGCCTGTATCCAGGGCTCTTCCTGCCTGAGAGAGTCACTTCCCCAGGACCTGTCTGTGCATTCCTCACCTCCCAGGGCCTGCCACCCTGCGAGCACGGCTGGCTGGTTCAGAATCTAACCCCGCTTCTCTCTCCCCACCCCAGCTTGTAAAAAAACCCATTGCTAGCCCCAGTTGATGTCTGTGGAGAGGTGTGCATTTGTGGGGAACCTCAGGAGTGGGGCTGGAAGTGGCGGGGTGGGGTGGGGATTTTATGCCGTGCATTGTTCTCGCTCCTCTCCCTGCCCGCTCGTGCGCTTCTGGCCTGACCGACCACCTGCTCTCCCTGCCATTTGCAGCTTTTGTCCGCCTTGCTCAGAAAAACCTTAGAACATCAGAAGCTGCCCTGTACTGCATCAGACCCGTGCTCCCTCTAGCTCGATGATGTCTTTTGCAGGGGTGGGCAGAAGGTAGATCTGGATCCAGTGGGACATTTCTGGGTGATCTGCAGGGGATCAGCAAGGATTTCTGACTCCACGTTCTGTAATAATAGCAGGAACAAATGACTCCCTGCTGCCCCCAATTCTACTGCTGACGTGTAGAAAACATGGTGGGGGGAGGACCAGGAGGGGGGTTTTGTGTGCAAGGACTGTGAGCTCCATTCAGTTCCGCTGCTCAAAGCAAACTCCTGGGCTCAGAACACTTTAATTCCATGTCTGTCTTTTGCACCAGGCCCAGCTGGGGGATCTTGGGGTTCCAGTATGACATGAAGTCGATTCTGGAAGTGTCAGGTCTGCCTACCCCTGGTCTGCCACACGGCCTGGCGGCCGCTCTCCAGGGCTTCTCCCTAACCCTGCCTGGGACCTTCTGCATGCCAAGGAGGTGCTGTGCCACTGAGCTGCAGCCCCTGGACATTTGGCTGAGGTGAAGTCCTCCACACTACCGCTGAGTTGCAGCCCACGCTACTCAGAGAGCATGTTGTGCATAGGCGCCGCCCCATGTTCAGTCCAAGTTAAAAGGGCCTCAGGTAACAAGACTGGCAAGGACTCCCGCCTGGCCCTCTTTCTCTTTCTCTCTCGCACCTCTGCCCTCCCCTCGTCCGTCGCTTGGGTGCTTCCTGCTCGCCTTCCTTGGCCTTCCTCCTGCAGCTGCTTCCTCCTGTCTGCCGTGGTTCGTGCTCTGGGGGCAGCGGTGTCAGAGCAGTCTTTCTCTCTAGAAACATCATTACCGTGAACTGCCCAGCAGCGTGCGAGAGACCCTCGGGGCCGCCCCACACGACTTCGTGAAGTACTTCACGACCCGGTTCCCCCGCCTGCTGCTGCACACTCACCAGGCCATGCGTCTGTGTGCCAGCGAGAGGCTGTTGCAGACATATTACTGCCACAACTCATGAAGCACTCAGGACCGCTCAGGCTGGAACTGGCTGGAACACGTTGCGCAGATGGGGGGACCTCAAAAGAAACGGCTGTGGATCCCTTCCCTCCTGGCCATGGAGTGACTGTCATACACACACACACACACACACACACACACACACCCAACAGGGAACGCAGCTACGTTGGTGCCCCCCAGAGTGCTCTGTGAACTGTCTGGAGTCCCCCTGCTGAGGAGTGTGGCCCACCCCAGCAGAACCCTGTTCAGCAGTCACCCCAGTAGCATTCTGTGCTTTCTGAGGTGGGGGGGGGGGTTCTACAGCAGAAAGTGCCTTCCGAGGGCAGAATAGAGCAGGCCTTGGTGGAAAGGCGGGTCGGAGAGAATAGGCCCCCTTCTTAAAGAGGGGGCTGTGTCATCTTCCCTTGAACCCCTGCCTCAGTGGAACTGCGGAGGCATCAGACTGAAGTCACTGGGCTGATGGGCAGGGTGAGCCCTCGGGCTCTCTGCCTGCTCACGCCGCAGCGGCCCAGCTGGTGTGCACCGCAGTGGAGGCAGCACCCCCTCTTACTGGGGCGAGGCCCAGCCCTGCTGCAGAGGTGCTGTGGGGGGCACCCAGAAGTCCCCCTGCAGGAGATGCCATTCGTTGGCCGAGGCCTGAAGCCAGCCGGGGGCTCTCAGCTGGGGTGCCTCCGCCAGGCTATCCCCTTGGAGCGCCTGATAAATTGCTGAGGATGACTGTTCTCACAGGGCATTCTACTGAAGAGCAAAGGACAAGGACTGGTTTATATGTATGCAGGGAGTGGGTCTTGCTGGCTGAGGGGTTTTGCAACAGAATGGTGTGAATAAAAGATTTCTTGGGAAGCTGTGTGTGTGTCTAATGAAAGGCGAGCTGGCCACGGTGCTGTCTTCTCGCTGCCCCCTCCCTACAGCAGGGGTCTTGGGTCCAACATGCACAGACCCTACAGCATCACTGCAACAGCTGGAAGTGGAGGCGCTTCCAGAGACAGCTCCTGGCACAGCACGGCCAAAGGCATCGTGCAGCTCTCCCATCTTTTCCTCCTTAACAGAGTTGTGTGTACCAGATTAACAGTGTGTGCATGTGGAAGGAAAAAAAAGGGAAGGGAAGAAGTGGTGGGGAACATGGGAGGGTTACCAGTGGAAGATGACGTCGTCTGGACCCCCTGTAAATGAAGCAGGGCGATGGTGTGATAAAAGCCTTGTCTGGAAGCATCTGATAGGTTCCGCAACCCAAGATGCCTTGCAGTGCCTTGCATAAGTATTTACCCCCTTTGACGTTTACACATTTTGTTGTGTTACAACCTGGAATTAAAATGGATTTAATTAGGATTTCTTGTTGCTGATTACACAAAATAGTCCATAATGTCTAAGTGGGGAAAAAATCTTATTTTACCAAATGATTCACAAATAAAAACTGAAAAGTCTGGATTGCATAAGTATCCACCCCCTTTGCTGTGACACCCCCCAATAAGCTCTGGCGCAACCAGCTGCCTTCGGAAGTCACATAATTAGTTGAATGGAGTTCACCTGTGTGCAAGTCAAGTCTCACGTGATCCAGATGCGCAGAGCTGGCAGAGGCCCCAAAGACTCACAGCTGTAATTGCTGCCAAAGGTGCTTCTACCAAGTTGACTGGGGGGCGGGGGGAGATACTTATGCAATCAACAAATGCCCATTTGTTTTTGTTTAACTTTTATGCCACAATAAAAATACTTTGCACCTTCAAACTGTTAAGTATGTTGTGAAAATCAAATGGTAAAAATGCCAATTAAATCCATTTTAATTCCAGGTTCTAACACAACAAAATGTGGAAAAGTCAAAGGGGGTTGAATACAGTGCAAGGCACTGTATATCCATTCATAACTGGGTCTGGAATATCCTTGAAGCAGGTTCCCTGAGACAGATATCTTCAAGTCAGCCACTCATCACACCCAGTGTTTGGTGGTACATGAAGATGACACTGATAAAGTTGGCTGAGCAGCTACCGAGGTCTGGAATGAAATCTGGCCCACAGGACAGATCACTACCAGCAGTCAGGAGGCCTGGAGTTTCTTCACCTGACTGAAACCTATGCTGGTCAGTTGTACAGCCAATGTCAATGCAATCTGGGTAAGAGGATGAGCTGTGCAGGCTCACAGATGGGCCTGTATATGCGATCAACGCGATGGGAATCTGGACCCTTTCTTTTTCCTGTCAAGGGGGCATGGGACTGGACAAATGTTTTCATAGAATAGGATCAGAGAGTTGGAAGGGACCCCAGAGATCGGCTGGTCCCACCCCCTGCTTGTTGCTGGCTCTCCAATGCAGGCTGCAGCCACAGCACCCCTGAGACAGCTGCCCAGCCTCTGCTGAGACTGCTGTAGTGGAGGAGGACCCACCACCTCTTGAGGCAGGCTGTTCCGCTGTCAAACAGCTCCTGCCTTTACAAAGCTTCTCCTAACCTCTAGCCAAACTCTGCTTCCCTGCATTTCCACCCCTTGGTTCCAGTCCTGCCCTCTGGAGCAGGAGAGAGCAAGGCTGCTCCCTTTTCTGCATGACAGCCGATTTTTGGAGGCCGCTATCACGTCTGCCCTTCATCTGGTCTTCTCCAGGCTAAGCATGCCCAGGTCTTTCCGCTGCTGCTCATTGGACCCGGTTTCCAGACCCCTCCCCATCCTGTTGCTCTTCTCTGGACACACTCCAGATTAACAATGTCCTTTTAAAAGTGTGGCACCCAGCACTGGACATAGTACTCCAGATGCAGCCTGACTAATGTGGAGGAGAGCAGAAATGTTGCCTCCCATGATCTGGGCACTCGGCTTCTGTTAAGGCCATGCACGACTGCATTCGCTTTATAGCAGCCACCTCACACTGCTGCCTCATATGCTGCTTGTGATCCACAAAAACACCCAGGCCCTTTTCACATGTACTGCTGCCAAGCCAGATTCCACCACCACCCTGCTATATTCATACCTTTGTGTACCTGAATGTAAAGCTTAACGTTAATATGTTAAATTTAATCTTTCTAGGTTCTGTGCAGTGTTCCACCCTGCTAGGGTCCTTTTGAATATTGTCTTCTGTGGGGCTGGCTATCCCTCCTAGCTTGTCGTTTGCAAATTTGATAAGCAACCTTTGATTTTGTGTTCCTAAATGTAAGACATTACACCCCCATCCAGGACATTTATACAAATTTTGAGCAGCACAGGGCCTAGAACAGAGCCCTGCAGCACTCCACTCCAGACCTCCCAACAGGAGGATGCTGAACCATTAATGAGCGCTCGTTGAATAGTGCCACTCAGTCAGCTAGTCATTTCATTCATTCATTTATATTTCTATACTGCCCCATAGCCGAAGCTCTCTGGGTGGTTGAACCATCTATTAGCTTCCAAACCACATTTTACCATCTTTCAACAAGATATCACAGGAAACCTTTGGCTTTGCTGAAATCAAAATCTACTATGTCCACACAATTCCTTTGATCCACTAAACTTGCAACTGTATCAAAAAAGGAGATAAGGTTGGTTTGGCATGACTTAAAAACCCATGTTTTTACTTGTTCACTGGAAATTCATGAGCACTGCATTTCAGGGTTGTTTGGATACGCTTGTGTATGCAATGATTAGACGAATATAGGTTGGTGTGAATCTCCTGCAGGTGCAGGTGGGCCTCTTAAGGAGGCCATCAACTTGGGGAAAAAACTTCTGGAGCAGCAGAATGCTGGAATGGAATTAGCTTAGCAGTAACAATGGCTTCTATGAGCACAGCTGTTACCTGCGGGGCTTGTGGAGCAGGGAGATCATGACCAAATGCTTCTGTGCAGAAGAGTTCCCTTGCTGGAGATCCTGATGCTGCTGTCCTGAGAATTTGCGTGCTTGTTCACTTCTTTAAAAAAGAAAATGGAGTAAATAGCTGAGAATTTTTCCTGGAGAAGCACCTGATCAATAAGCTGAATAAGGTTGGAAGAGGCCTGTTCAGTATCCTGAGGTCCAAGGAGACAGTGTGGTGCAGTGCTTAGAGTGTCTGGCTAGGGCCAGAGAGACCTGGGTTCTTTCTCACCTCGTGAAGGTCACTGGGTAGCCCTGGGGCAGTCACACACACTCTCAGCCTATCCGGTCTCACAGGGTCAGGGTTGTTGTGAGGGTAAAACGTAGGGCGGGGTGGGGGGGAGATGCCACCTTGAGCTCCTTGGAGGAAAGGCCGGATATATGTGAAGTAAAATTTCTTCAGCGAATGCAGATGTTTTGCCTTGAAGTCAAGACTACGGAGGAACAACAGACATACTGAAAACCAGTCAGTTTTAGACAACCACCTTCTTGAGTGCCATGGTCTGTGGAAGCGTCTGAAGCCCCTTCTGTCAGAACCTTGTGATGCCCCTATAATGGCCAAGGCGGAGGCCTCAGGAGACTTGCCTGGGATGAGCTGGCTTTGCTAGTTTGATCCACCACTTGTGGAACCACAGTGCCACAAGCTGGCGCAGCTACAGGACCATCCATGCCTAGGGGAACCCTTCGGCCTGCACATGGGCGCCTGGCCTGTTCATTCATTGACTGAGGCTGTCCAGAGGAGCTCCACCATCTCTTCCGCTGTTGCCCATGAGACGTCCCATGGGTCCTCAGGGCTTGGAAAGATGCAGCACCCCAGCCAGAAGCTACTGGCTCCTCCTGTTGTGTTCGGAGTTCCTGCTGCCCACCGAAGTGGAGAGCTGGCCCCTCTGGCAGCCACAGTGACGCTCCCTGCCTCGAATGGATCTGGTGCTCCCTTGCTGGAAACAGCCCCTCCTTCGGGCCAGCTCCAGCTAGGAGTGCATGGATTGTGTGGACGGACTGTGTGAAGCCCATCCTGCTGTGTCTTGTGAATTGTCAGGCACACTTCATTCCATTATCCGCCCATGAACGGAATCAGACCTTTTTCTGTTTCCAAAGTAGCACAAATTCACCGGTGTGGAAATGAGCAATTTCCCCCCAAATGTGCATTTTCACACTTTTAGCCTATGGGGGAGATGTGCATTTTTGGCTGGGCTTTTATTTTGCATATTTTTCTACAACAAAATTTGTGCAAAATTTGGGAAAGTTAGAAAACTGGTCTGCAAATCTGTGGGATCCACCTGACAGGGGAGAAGCCAGTCTGCTGCAGAATCCATGGTTTGGATTCATGAAAATTCAGACTCATTTGGTTCCATGGCAGATTTCTCCAACATCTCTAGTTCTGGCTGTCCTTCATGGGACTAGCCAGAAAAAATAGTTTTATTATAGTCCACTGAAGGAAGTATCTTTGCCACCGTGAATTCTTCTGGGGAGACCCAAATTAGCACCCCAGCCCTGGTGGAGAAGCTGCCGCCTCAGGCCATGGGCCATGGGCCCACAGCCTGCACGTCAGCCAGAGATGTTCAATGAGCTACAACTTCCTAAGACATGGTGGTGAAAAACTGTAAGCGTGTAAAACCATTTGACCAAGCTAGTAGGCTCTGCCTGCCTGCCTGCTCTTCCTGCGCAGCCTTGAGGATGTGAGAGAACTCGGGTGAAGGTGCCTTAGGATGCCCAGCGTGCTAGAGGCCACTGGGCTTTGGCACCAAGGATATGGTGCCCCTACCTGAAGGACCCAGCTTGCCTTTGAGAGGTCAATAGGAAAGCAGCCTGCCTCCCAGCAACCTTCAGGATGGGGCGTCTGTTGAACATTCCCTTGTGGATCACCTTCCCACCCAAACATTGCTATCCACAGCCAGCTCCACTCAGTCCCCTCCCACCACCCATTGCAAACAGATTTGACGGCCAGAGTTGCTTGGTGTGTGTGTGTGGGGGGGTGGGGGCTGGCAAAGTAGAGCTAACTGAAGAGGGGCACAGGGAAATAGGAGTGCATCTTGCCACCAACAGGTGCCCTCTCTACCCTAATGGCATGAAAGGGGCAGTGTGGGCACACGCTCTTGCATGCTCAGTTGGGACAAGGAGCCCGAGATGCCAGTTTTGGACTTTGAAGGAGGAAGAGTAGGGGCTCCTCTATGAGCCCCATCCTCTAGTCATGGAGGCACCTATGAATCTGGCCTCTGGCAGTGGACAAAGCATCTCCCCCTCCCTGATGGGGCATGGAGGTTCTCCCCACCCAAAGGGCTGCTAGTATGGGAAAACTTTTTCTGGTACACTTCCTGGGCAGATGGACAGCTGAACATTCAAGTTGTGACTCTGCCCACTGCGAATATGAACTCCCCATTGATTTCTGCCCACAAGGGAATGTGGCTCTTGCTTTAAAAAAAAAAAAGCAAAGAAGGTCTCCACCTCTGCTTTACAGCTTGATGTGCCACGGGCAGGGCCCATTTTGCAATGCTTCTCTCGGTGTACATGCATAGAAGCCACTGCTCAGCACCAATGAGGGCATGCAGTTTCTTACAGTCAAAGGGAAGGTACCAGGGAGGCAATTTGTGCTGGAAATGGTTCCCTGAAGCAGCCCTTGCAAAGAAAAGGAAACCCACAGCTTGGCAGGAAGAGGCACTCCAGAGGGCTACAGCAAGTGGGACCTGGCCTTTCTGCTCCGGAGACTCTCAGCAACGTATAAAGATGCCTTTGATTTCAAGCCCAGCAGAAGATTCCTTACTGAGCAGGACAAAAGCCAGTGCCGAGGACCTCCGTGTTGTGCCTTCGTTTGGGATGGGGGATGACACAGAATGTCTCAGCCAGAGTGCGCTAGGGGAAGGGCCAGCACATTGGGCAGGCGGCACACATCTGCAGCTCGACCCAGCAGGCCTCACCTATCAAGCAGCCTCTGCATCAAAGACAAGCCTCAAACCCAGTTCAGGTCTTGGAAGCAACTGTTGATGCTCATTCATGGCAGAAAACATTCCTGCCAGCTCCTGGATCCTGCTCTGATCATTCTCAAGCCCAGAACGACTCTTGACTATTCTTCAGTGCATGCCTATATCTGGTTTTATTTTCCTTGGCTTTGGACTGATACTCTTGGCTTCTTGACCTCGGATTATTTAATGATGAACGCTTGCTGTGGCTTATCGCTCAACTCGAGTAATTTACAACACTGTTTGGTTTCGAGAGAATCCTCTTTATTCATAGGTGAGTATGTACAAAAGAGTTTAATTTGATGCAGATTAGTATCAATATTAAAAGTTTGTTTGCTTAGAACAAATAAGTGAGACATAGTAACTACAGGAAGGAGAGCAGAGCTCCCAGAACAAGGCTCACAGACCACGCACACATGACTTCCATGATAGCCCAAACCCTGCTGCTAAAGCCTGAATCTGCAGCTAATGGCCCTGGAAGCCTGAATGTGGTGGTGGAGGGAGGGAGGGACAGACAGGAGGCTTTTTCTCCACCAAAATCAGGAGAAGGCAAATCCCTTGAAACGGAAACCTCATGGTTCCTAACCCAGGTGCCCCTTGGTCCCCGGCTGAGAGCTGGGCCTGGGCTCGTGCCGACCACCAGGACAGCGTCGGTGAGGGTGGCTCTGGCCGGGCTGGAAAGCAAGGGCAGGGCCCTGAACAGTTTTGGAATGGGAAGATGGCCCTTTGCAGCCGGGCCCTAGCTGGGAGGCTTCACGCAGGCAGCACCAGACTTTGAGCTCAGCAGCTTCTCCACCATGGTGCGGGCGTAGCGGAGGCGGCTGGCCAGCTCCTTGCAGCAACCGAACTCCTCAATCAGGGTCAGCTTGTAGGTGCGGAACTCCCGCCTCTCGTTGATGTAGGTGACGGCTGCCATCAAGGGGCAGAGGATGACCTTGGTGTGGTCCTGCAGGCAGAGGGTGGGGAACACGCAAGAGGCTTAGCATCATCGGTCTCGTGCTCTGCTTCAAGGGAGGGCAGCAGCAAATTATATTAATGCCATATGGGTAGCAGAACAGCCACCGTTAAATCAAATGCATGTTCCAGTTCATGTAAAAAATACATGAATCAGTTTAACTTTGAGGATAAACAGAATTTCACAGAAATTCCAGTGATATAATCCTAACTACCCAGTATCAGCTTTGGATCTTTCTGCCTCTTGTAAACTAGTCTCAACACACACAGCCAGGTGGAGGAAGAGACCCATCATGCAAGTTCCCAACCCTTTCATGTGTCTCCTCTATGAAAAGGCAAGCTAGGCAAAGAGGATCCCCGTTATGTCACCTGGAAGAAGTTGATCTGCACTGTCCCATTGCTCAGGTGCAGGATGATAGCACTGCGTGTGCGGAACCAGGTGAACAGATAAGGGAGCCGTGCCAGCTCATCACCCTCCCGGGGGGTGATATTAGCTCCAGCTTTCAGCAAGTGCTCGCTCATGTAGTTCCGGAAATATTGCAGCAGCGTGATCTGCAGGAGACACACAGTGCCCTGTCACATTAGTGAGCCTGCAGCATGGCAGAGGAAAGCCGGAATTCATTCACTCCATTCACTTATTCATTTATATTTCTATACTGCTCCATAGCCGAAGCTCTTTGGGCGGTTCACAAAAATTAAAAAAACATTAAATTACATTATAGATTATAAAACCATTCACATAATGACACAGAACAAACAGCATACACAACAACATATATCTAAAACAATTTAAAACAATCAGCCAGAGACAAGCAAGGAGACTCCTTATATGCTGCCAAATGCCTGAGAGAAGAGGGCAGTTTTAACCTGGTTCTGAAAAGATGACAATGTTGGCATCAGGTGGGCCTCGTCAGGAAGATTATTCCATAAATGGGGGGCCACCAGCAAGAAGGCCCTCTCCCTTGTTGCCACCCTCTGAACCTCCCTCAGAGGAGGCTCCCAGAGGAGGGCCTTAGATACAGAGCGTAGTGTATAGGTCGGTTCATAACAGAGCGACAGGCCTCAGAAAGCTGCTTCCGGGGAAGACCCTGCAAGATTTCCCTCGCTCCCCCATTTATTTTATTTATTTCATTTCTATACCGCCCAATAGCTGAAGCTTTCTGGGCGGTTCACAAAAAAACCTTTATTGGCAACAAAAGACAGCCCGAGCCTGGCTGGTACCCACGGAACCCCAACCTTCTTTCAAGGACCCTCCACTCACTGGGCCTTTTGCCAGGATGGGCTTGCAAGTAATCACACCCGCTCCCCCTTGGCTGGCCCCAGCAGTAGCCTTCCGCTCAGAGCCACTCAGGGCCATTAGCCCCCTTCTTGATACTGGATCCTCATCCTCGTGTTGCTGCCCCCTCCTGAAGTGGAAACAGCCAGGACGCAGCAGGGCTCATCACTGTAAGGAGGCCCTCCACCGCCAGGGGGCAGGCGCCGCTTGGGGCTCTTCTGCAGGGGGGGAAGGGTCAGCAGCTGAGGCGTCCCTCGCTGCACGCGCCGCGCCTCTGGGGCACTGACCTTCTTCATCAAGGTGTCTGGGCAGGAACACTCGTGGAAGTACGACTCGGAACCATTCTGCTCAATGTACTGCAGGTTGTCCCCATCGCTGTACATGATAAGACGCGTCGAGTCATTGAAGAGAACCCCCACGCTGTTGTCGCACAGCTGGTAGCCTGTGTGGAGAGGACATGGGAGCGTCTGAGGCTGCTTCATACCGAGTCAGGCCACCGGCTGTGGGTGGCGGCAGCTCTCCGGGGCGGGTCTCTCGCTAGAGACGCCCCCGTGGCAGTGAATCCGACACGCCGGTTTTCCACGCACGGACTGCGACTGAGCCGTGAGCCTGAAAAACAAGCGGGCCTCAGAAGCCGCCCCTCTTCACCCAGGTGCTGCTTCATTTGGTCAGCAGGAAGGGCAGCAGCGCCAGCGAAACGGGAAGGAAAAGAACCAGCCAGGGGCAGTGGCTGCTTCTGGATTCAACAGATGTGTTCCCGAAGCTTTCCCTGCCCAGACCACGCTGAAGGGCAGGACCGGAAGCTGCCTTAGACCGCGTCAGACCCTTGTTCCATTAGCCCAGTACTGTCGACACTGACCAGCAGCGGTGGCTCTCCAGGGTTGAAGGCAGGAGTAGTGCCAGCCCTACCTGGAGATGCCCGGGACTGAATCGGGGACCTCTGGCATGCCAAGCAGGGGCTCCCCACGGAGCCACAGCCCCTCCAGAGGACAGCGGCTGGCCCAGACCGTGCCAGCTGCTACCCACCTAGGCCATACTTATCCGAGTAGTCCACCCATTTGCTAACCCAGAAGATGGGAATGCAGGCGGGGTCTTCGGCTTCCTCTGCAAAAGAGAAGTACAGTTACCCCGTGGAACAGATAGGATGGCTCAAAGGCCTCTTGTCCAGCGCCTTCCCCCAAAGAACCACTCACCTTGTCTGACTGGGGCTCTTTCTGAGGGCTTGGACGAGTTGACCAGGGTCAACTGCTGTAACAGATCAGCCAAGTGGCAGTCCACAAGCTCCCTTGGGTTGCGGAGGACAACCTCTTCCTCCTTCTCAGGCGCCTTATCTAGCGTGGGGCTCTCCGGTCCTAGGACAGGAAAGGATCAGAGGCAGGGCAGCCTCACAATCACTCATTCCAACCTCAGCAGCTTACAGACACTTCCTGTGCAGACTCAGCAAGACCCACACTTCTTCCAGAAGCATGAGACAGAAAGGAAAGCCTCCATCGTAGAATAGTAGGGTTGGAAGGGGCCTATGAGACCATCAAGTCCAACCCTCTGCTCAGTGTAGGAATCCAAGTCAGAGCATCCCTGACAGGTGGCTGTCCAGCCTCGTCTTAAATGCCTCCAGCGTGGGAGAGCCCACCACCTCCCTAGGGAATGGGTTCCATTGTCGTATTGCTCTAACAGGAAGTTTTTCCTGATGTTCAGCCGGAATCTGGCTTCCTGTCACTTGAACCCATTATTCCGGGTCCTGCTCTCTGGGATGATCGAGAAGAAACACTGGCCTTCCTCCTTGTGACAACCTTTCAAGTACTTGAAGAGCACTATCCTATCTCCCCCCCAGTCTTCTCTTCTCAAGGCTAAACATGCCCAGTTCTTTTAGTCTCTCCTCCAAGGCTTTGTTTCCAGTCCCCTGATCATTTTTGTTGCTCTCCTCTGAACCCCTTCCAGCTTGTCTGCATCCTTCTTCAAGTGTGGTGCCCAGAACTGGACACAGTACTCCAGATGAGGCCTAACCAGTGCTGAGTAGAGGGGGACTAGAACTTCCTGGGATTTGGAAGCCATACTTCTATGAATGCAGCCCAAAATAGCATGTGCCTTTTTTGCAGCCACATCACATTGTTGGCTCATATTCAGCTGATTGACAGGCTATCCTCTACAGAGTCCCTCCAGATTAGCTACAGCTCATTTCCTGGGCCACCTGTACACCGTCTTCTCTTCCCACCCCTCACCCTGAGTGCAAGTTAGGCTGCCAACTTCACTCACCTTTGTTAACCACTGTCAGTGGTTTTCTCCCACTGGCCTCAAACCCAGTTGGGGCCACAGAGAACCTGGGAGGGACCGTGAGGCAAGTGGTGGGCAACCGTGACGGGATGTAGCCTGTTGTGAAGAATTCATCACTCAGCAGCTCGTCAACGGTGGGGCGGGCAGCTGGGTCAGACCGTAGCATTTTCTGGATGAGGTTAGCTGCAAGGGGGTTGATGTGCTGGAAGGCGGAAGGAACAGAAATGAGCAGAGGTCCAAGCAGAACAGGCCCCAGCTCCAAACAGCGACAGGCCCCAAACGCAGCCCTGGCCACAAACCCCTAGCCCTCAAAGCACCTTGAGGCCCTCTGGACTAACTCCTCTTGGCTGCTCATGGGAGCTGCCCACTTCCCAGTTCTGGCTGCCATCGTTCCTTATGTGCACGTGCATGAATGGATTGACCACAGCCACTGGGAGCACAAGTCGCCGTGCGTCGTCTGTCTCTTGCGCCAGGCCAGGGGCTCCACCACTCAGCTCGAGATGCTCACATTGCAGATGGGGCTGGGACCAGAGAGCTGGCTCTCCCTAAGGACGCTGGCATGCACAGAATGGGGGTTTCAACAGCCACTGTTGCTTGAGGGGGCAGCAACCCTAAAGAAACCGGCTGAGTTTTTGAACAGCCAAGGCCCTGTGCAGGAGACGGTCTCCCTAATAGGGGCACAAAGAAAGGGACTCCATGGCTGATGCCCAGCCGGAGACGCAGTACAGGCAGATTTCAAGTATTTTTCCATTAGGAGACCAAGTGTTTTTAAATGTAAACAAATGGAGAAGTGAAAGGAGAAAATGCTTAAGCTAATCAGGGTCTATCCCCAGCAACGTTTCAAAATGGGGTATGGAAAATAACTTGGCATTTTGCCTGTATCACGAATTCCATTTTTTGTGTGGCCATACCACTTTAGGAGCACTGGTGAAGATTTTGTTTTTAAAAACAAGTACAAAAACCCCATTACAAAGTGCTGCAGGATCCAGTGAGCAGTACGTTTTACCCTAAGAGACTAATTCCGCTCCAAGCTTTATCTTGACACAAGAACTAACACTTCCACAGCGAAAACTTGCAACACTGATTTCTTCATTGTGGTGTTCTTTAAAAAAAAACACCCCACCCTATTAAGTTATAGGGATACACTGGACACCGCCCCCCATTTACTATGGGCCCAGTATTCCATCTAGGCATTTTAGGTTTTTGCTTTCTCCTCCAGCGCTTCCCAATAGTACAGTGAGGATTGCCTAGTTTGCATTAAAAATGTAAGATAACATTATAGGGTCCAATGTACCCATTGGTTTGTCAAGAGTACGTTTTTGGAATGCAGTACCATTAATGTACTGCATTCCACTAGAGCCAGTGTGGTGTAGTGGTGAGAGTGTTGGACTGGGAGCCGGGAGATCCGGGTTCTAGTCCCCGCTCGGCCATGGAACCTCACCAGTCACAGACTCTCAGCCCAACCCACCTCACAGGGTTGTTGCGAGGATAAAATGGAGGAGGATTGAGTAAGCCGCCTTGGGTTCCTTAAGGAAGAAAAAAGGTGGGATATAAATGTAATAATAAATAATGTTAAACTGGAGTCATTTTGAAATCAGTCATGTCTTCAATTCCATTGGACCCCAACAGAAGTTTGATACCGTCAAAACAAATGCTTTAGGAGGATCAACAGTGTCCGGTAATGTTTTTATAAATCTGAATATTTCACTGAAGTATTCTCTTTAGCTTATGTCCAGGAACAGGGTCAGCCTAGAGTTAGAACATTTAAAAAGAGTAAAGCAGAAACTAAAGCAGAGTAACAGAAACAACTAAGCAGAACTACCTTTTTGAACAGCTAAACATTTAAAGCAAGCCCCAGTGATAAAGCCAGCCACCACCGCCAACAGTTACAGGAATTAATGGTGTTCAGCCCAACGCCATTCCAGGCTACCTCTATGCCCTGCAAGCGCCATACCGTTGGAATGCTGTACTCGTTGTTCTTAATCCGAATGTACGTTTCTTTCAGACAGGAAGTTTCAAAGGGTGGCTTCCCGACCAGGAGGGTGTACCTGCCAGAGAAACCATACGGAACCCATCACATGTGGATGAGGGGGGGAGGAAGAGGAGGAGGGACACACATCAGAGAGCATTTCACCACAGAGCTGTCCAGGAAAGCTGAAGAAGCTCACAAAGGATTCTAGCCACCTCCTCTCTCGAGTGGTATGAAGCCAGATCTACACGGACACTTTTGTCTACCCCACCCTATTAACACATACACGCATAGTTGGTACTCATGATCTGCTCTCTGAGAACAGCTCCTCTTTCAGTGGGGTGGAGGAGCTGTTCCACCTCTGCCCAGGGTACCTGTGTCCATCCTAGAGCTTGAGGCTGCTCACTCCGGAGCGCAGAGCAAGAGTGACACTGTGACAGCCGCACAGGAATGCACTGAGCATGGTGCTCGAGAAACGGAGAGCGCACTCCTGTTCCTAGAAGGTTTCAGCACCGTTTACAAGATTTAGAAACATCTTCAGCGATATCTGGGGAACCACCCAAACTTATCTGCCTTTGTAAACACAACCCGCTGCTTGTCCCTTCCCTCGCACACCGGTCCCTTCCTCCTGTGCCCAGAACAGGGATACCTGCACAGGAGTGGAGCAACACATCCTACCAGCTCCCCAGCTCGGCTGCTACTTCCACTAAGCAGCAGATGGGAAAGACCAGGGAAGGGCGGGGAGAAGATCAGCCCTCTCCTGCAGCACTGCTGCTCAAAATGGCCTGTGCTGAAGCCAAGAGGGGAACAAACAGACAGTGCGCACAAGGGACACGCTCCGCCTAGGCGTGCACCAGATGTTGGTCCTGGACCACTGGCCCTACCCAGACTGGGGCCACCATCAAGTGTTACAATTAGGCACATCCTGGAAAGGAGTTGGGGCGCTTCTTGAGGAGAGAAGAAAAGTCACCATTTCTGCGAAGGGAGGGAGGAAAAAACCTGCAGGTTGTGCCACTAAATCAGGGGTGGGGAAGCAGCGGCCCGCCAGGTCTTGTTGGAATACAACCCCCATCATCCCCGACCATTAACCGTGCTGGCGGGGGCTAACGAGAGTTGAAGTCCAACCACATCTGGAGGGCCGCTGGTTCCCCGCCGCTGCACTGAATAGCCTTCCCCCAGCGATTCCTCCACCTGTTTCAAAGCAACAGTAACGTGGGCCAGGGAGAACCTCTTTCGAGTACCCCCCCAGACAGCATCACCAAGCTCAGTGTTTTCACTCAGGCCTATGCTACAACACCAGGGATGGGTGTGTGCGCATGCACACACGTGCGCGTGCTCCCCCACCAGCCCAGGAAGCCCTCCCACCCACGGACACCAAACATACATGATGCAGCCGATGGACCAGACATCCACCTCGAAGCTGTGGCCTTTCTTGCCCAGCACCTCCGGGGCGATGTAATTGGGTGTCCCACACAAGGTCTTCTTCCGCTCCCCATCATACTCCACCTTTGTTGCCAAGCCAAAGTCGCCTGCACAGACATCAACAGGGAGGCTCACCAAGAGAGACTCAACTTCAGCAGGTTTTGTCTGCAAGTCCACATACCCCCCAAGGGAAGCATTTACTGGCTTCCTTACCAGCCGCAGCTCAGGGGCAGAGCGCCTGTGCTGCTGGCAGGTTCAGTCTCTGGATCACGGAAAGCAGCACGTTTAGGGAAGACCCACTCACAGTGTACAAGGCCAGGCCTCAGGAGAGTTTCACTGGCTCCTAAGATGTGAGCAGCCAGGGGCCTGCAAGCCTGGTCCTGAGAAGCACTTAGATTCCTAGATCCATTTTATTTCTTGCAGCAGACCCTCTGGGAATAAATACAATAGACTGCAAATATCCGTGCCTGAATTCCAGTTAAGAGCCCAGGTGCCATGATCACGTTTTAGGAACTGCCAAGTTTAGGTGCACATCTGGGAATGAAGCAGACCAAAGGTGTGCAGAACCAGCTGGCGCCAGATCACGAGGGAGCCCGGCCCACTAAGCCCTGAGCTTTTCAGGCTCGAAGAAGCTTCTTCACCCTACCTCCCAGGCAGTGGGGACTCTGGAACAACCAGCGCCAGGGAAGGAGGCAGGAGCCGCCCAGGCGCCATGCAAGCCCCTCACCTATCTTCACCTCCATGTCTTCATTAAGGAAGAGGTTGCCTAGCTTGAGGTCGCGGTGGATGACTCGGTTGCTGTGCAGGTACTGGCAGCCCAGGATGATCTGCCGCAGGTAGTAGCGCGCTTCAGGCTCCGTCAGCGCTTTCCGCCGCTTGTGCAGCTCCAAAAGGGACTAGGAACAGCAGCAAGAGGGGCTGTGAGAGGGGGAATCCTGGACCCCAGCCAGAGAGCCCCCTCTGCTCAGGACAGTCCAGAGGGCAGCCGGGACCTGGAGGGAGCCTCCTCCTCCTCGGCGGCGGCTCACAAGAGCCAGACCCCGGGACGATGGTTAATCTGGGAGGGTGCGGCCCTCCAACCCATTCGTTCAGCTCACTGCTGACTGCGGCATACACCACCGGTTGGCAGTGCGGCACCCGCCGGAACCCCTTGTGCTCCCCCCTCCACTCCTGCCCGGGGCCTCCCTTCCCCCCCAGCAAGTTCACTCCTGCCCCTCACAGGAAGCTGGAGACTCCTGCTGCTCCTTCACCTTCCAGTCTGCCAGCTTCCTGCTGTGTTAGGAAATCCTGAGTGAAGATGTGGGGAGCGGAGGGGAGCACTAGAGGGGCCGGCAGGCATACTTGGGGATTGGGAAAGGTGCGTGGGGGGCACAGAGGAAGGGCTGAAACCAGAGGGAGAAAGAGAGAACAAAAGACCATTCCTGGGGGTGGGTTTTCACCGAAGCTCAACGTCTGCCTAGTTGCCTTATTTTGGGGTGCAGGAAGTTATTTCCTGGGTCAGATGGGCCAGGAGTCTTTCTATTTTAGTCTTTCCTTGCAGTGCACAGCTTGGGTCGAGCACTTGAGTCATGTGCAGCTATTTCATCTGCAGGTACTTTCTTTTTGCTAGTTGCGCATCGGGATCTGGATTATATAGGATCTGTGCAATGGGGGGGGGGGGGCTCCCAACATTTTGCAATCAGCATCAGCTACCCTGACAGCAATTTGTGGCGCCCAGGACACTTTTTCAAATTGTCAAATGTGCCCATGGGCTTGTAAAGGTTGCCCAGTCCTGGTCTACACCGTCTCAAGAAGTCACCAATGCAAGGAGAGTAGAGTTGGGCTAACAAACACAGAGACCCACCTTCTCTCGCTGCCTACAACTTTCTCCCACCATGCTTTCTGCCATCTCGGCCTCCACCCAGGACTCCTCCTCACCCACATGGCTCCTGTGCATAGTCATTTTCCCAACCACACTGAGCTTTGGCACACTGGCTACCAACGTTCTCTTGGTGACACCTTTCTGCTCTTCAGTTGAATGTTTGCAAATGTGACCAAGGGAGACTCGCAGGGGACAAGATGTCTCAGAAGCCTCCAGCAGCCGCATGACTCGATCTGGTGCCCTCCAAATGTTTTGCACTATAGCTCTCATCAGCCCCAGCCAGCATAATCAGTGGTCAACGATGATGGAAACTGTAGTCCTAAACGCCTGGAGAGTACCAAGTTGGAGAAGGCCTGGCCTACAGTTTGATCACCATGGGACCTTCCCAGAAGAGTCACTCTCATGGCTAGAAGCCAAACTTCCACTTTGTGGCTTTAAGCTATTGAGGCTTTCCGGGTTTTAGGGAGGCGGTGCAGATGGTGCGTGCCTCTCCACAGCCAGCGGAGCGTGTAAGCCTGCCGGTGCGGTACCACTCCATGGGGCGGGGTAGCAGCTGAAAGCACACTACGGATGAGCCCTCTTCCCCTTTTTTGTATCGTGTTGTTTTTAGGTTGAACCCAAGCGTGTCTCGTTACATAACACTTAGCCAGAATTCCTTTTCTCCACGCATGCAGACTAGTCCGTCGAGCACGCACCGCGTGATCTCTCCTGCCACGGATGGGCCCATCCATTCCTGAAGCAGCTGCATTTCCTAACAAGGGAGGGGCCACCACACGCCGCACGGAGACGGCCGACCCCTGGCTGGCGGGGTGGGAGCCGCCGGGCGGGCGGTCGACTCAGAACGGGGAAGGCAGCTCCCCCCATTCCGAGAGGCGCGGGCACCAGGAACGCCCCGAGGAGGGGCGGCCTCCTCCCCCGCAGCCCGCCCAGAGGCGCCGTCCTCGCCGCCTCGCCCCCGGACGCGCCCGCCCAGGAGGGCGCCGAGGCCCTCCGCCCGGCCTACCCGTCGGCGGCAGAGCTCGAGGACGACGAAGACGAAGCTGCTGTCCTCGAAGAAGCCGTGGAAGCCGACCACGTGGCGGTGCAGGAGGCTGCGGTGGATGGCGATCTCCATGGACATCTTCTCCTTCTGCGGCGCCTTCAGCAGCAGCGCCTTGGGCACGACCTTGCCCGCGAAGACCTCCCGGCTCTCCAGGTCCGTGATCTCGTAGCACTTGGCGAAGCCGCCCTTGCCCAGGAAGCGCCCCAGCGAGTAGCGCCGCCGGCTGCGCGGGTCCAGCAGCACCTCCGGCACGGCCTTGCTCTCCTTCGCCGCCGCGCGGCCGCTCCCGCCGCCGCCGGGCGCCGCCGCCGCGCGGGGCCCTCGCCCGGGCGCCGCCGCGCTCATCCTCCGCCCGCGAGTGCCGCCGCCGCCGGAGCTGCGCGCTGCGCTGGTCGGCGGGCGGCCGCGGCGCCGATTTCAAACGCGCGCCGAGCGTTGCCGGGCCCGAGCGCGCGCCCATTGGCTGGCCGGCGGATTTGAACGCCGCCCCGCCCCGCCCGCCCCGCCCCGCGCCGCGAGGCAGCACGGGAGCCGGCGCGCGCCCAGGCGGCGCCTCTCCGCCTGCGCTTGCGGGCCGCGGCCTCGCGGGGCGCCGGGCCGGGCCGGGCCGGGCCGCGGGGCGGGGGCTTGCTCCCCCGGAACAGGCGTCGGGCTGCGCCCCAGGGGGCCGGGGGGAGCCGGCGCGGGCTGCCGGCGGGGCGGTGGCGCCCCCCGGCCGCCTTCTGCACGCCGGGAGCCGGCCCTTCCGCAGCAGGCGCGCGGGCGCCCCGGGCGACGAGGAGCGCCGGCGCCGCGCGTTGGCATCCCGCCTTGGTCGCAGGCGGCCGTTGGTTCCCAGCTTCGAAGAGAGCCCGGGCGGGCGGGCGGGCGGGGGGCGCGCCTGGCGCTTCGCCGGTCTTGCCCCCGAAGCTGCGCGTGGCGCGCCGTGCTCGGCAGGCGGCCTCTGACGGAGAAAGAGCCCGAACGGCCCCGCTTGCGCAGCGCCGTGTGCTCGCGCCAGATGGCGAGCGCCGCTAGGAAACTGCGGCTGTGCGCCCCTGGCAAGCGTGGGCCACCCCAGATCACGCACCTACATGTTCAGCAGCGTGTCCTCTGCACGGGGGCACTGAGCCCAGTCTGGCCCCAGACTTTCCATATGTGCAGGGCACTGTCATGCATGGCGCATAATGCCAAACATAGCTAAAATACATAGAAAAACATAAGGAGCTGGTGCTGTGCACCCTGGAATAAGCTTTGGGCCATCCAGAGTCCTATGCCCACACAATCAGGAGTGTGACCTCTACCAGATGGTGCTGAGTCATGTCTGGCCCAAAGCTTTCTGTATGCATAGGGCACTGTCAAGCATGCGCACCATGCCAGTAAGAGCCAAAATAGGTAGAAAATAAGGGGTGGATGCACACGTGTGCACACACAGGTGCACACACGCACACACACACTGGCAACCTAGCCAGGGACAGTAGCAGCAGCACCACCCAGACAGTGGGGGGCAATAAACCCACAATAAGGGGCCATGCTGCCCCGCATCACCACACACAAGATGCCCAGTGCCCCCCACCCCTGCTTCTGGCAACCTATGGGGCCACCCTACACCTATGTTGCCTGATAGGCCAGACCTCCCAGCAGACCGCATTGTTTTTACCCATCACCCCCTCCCCAACCGATGGCCTTGTATACCCTGGAGGCGGCACCCACCCCACCTGTGCCCCCTGAGCAGCCTGCCCCCTCACAATCCTGGAAACCTGAGTAAGCAGAGGGGAGGGGCCATCATCAGACTCCATTCTCCCCCAGAACCCATCCTGAAGCCAGTTCCTCTGGGTGGGGAAAAGGGTCCCCTCTCTACCCACTCCCAGACAACCATACCTAGAGCAACCTTGGAGCTTTTATTGAACAGCATCTGAAAGGGAGGAGGTCTTGAGTGTTGGTGGGACTCAGCCACGAGTCACTTTACCTGAACTCAGATGGTTAATAGGTACCCGAGTGAGGTGGGAGGGGATCTCTGGGAAGTCCTTCTGCCTTTTCCTTGTCTCCTCCCTCTCCCTTCTTCCTCCTGCAAGTGATGCTGACCTCAGCCACCTGACCTTGAGATGTGAGTTCGTTAGACCTCCAATAAAAGCCTGTTCCTAATCCACTATTCAAGTGTATTTTGTCTACACTTGTGGTTACTTACCGGGCTGCAGTAAAGGGCACTAGTAAAACACCTTTCGAACTGTGGCATGGGGCCAAGACAAAGGTCGGCTATCTGAGAGTGTTTGGGTGTAAGGCCTATGCTCACGTCCCAGAACAGAAAAGGACCAAGCTGGTTGATAGCCATCGAAGGGGTTCTGGCAGGATACAGTCCTTACCATAAATGCTACAGAATTCTTATTCCCCAAGACTGCAGCATCATAGTCAGCTGAAGTGTTCAGTTTGATGAGACTACAAGGCCCAGGACTATGGAGCTGATAGAGGTGAACCTGAGCACACCTGAGAGTGTAGAAGGAGAGCCCACAGTGCCCGAAGAAGAGGGCAGCTGACACACCTAATCCCAACAGTGAGGCCGATGACGCCGGACACCAAGCTGAACGCAGCACAGCAGCAAGAACCCAGGAGGTCGGAGAGGACCACCAAAGGTGTGCTGCCAGCCAGGTATGGCTACTATTACTTTGCAGCCAGAGCACAGCAGATCCAAGAGCCAGCGAGGTGGGAGGACATCTCCCTCTCACCCAAGGATGAGGCAGACGGGTGGAAGGTGGCAAAGGAAGAGATGGACTCACTACACGAAAATGGGACCTGGACCCTGACTGAACTCCCCCCGCCCCCAGTCGCAAGGCAATTGGCTGCAAGTGGACCTTCAAAGTGAAGTGCAATGCCGACAGTGAAGTGCGACGCTACAAAACCAGGATCATCGCGAAGGGTCGCTCTCAAAAATGTGGGGAGGACGCCAGTGAAGCACGTGCCCAGTGGGGAAGCACACCACCATTCGAGCAATGCTGAGCATGGCGGCCAGCAGGGAGGAGCAAGTAGGCAGCCAGGCATCCAGACAGCATTCCTGCATGGGAAAGAGGGAGACCTGTACACGAGGGAGACCGCCGGGGGGGGGGGGGAGAGAGACCTGTACATGATGACCTGTACAAGGAGGGAGACCTGTACATGGTGCAACCGCCAGGGTTTGCGGATCCAGAAGGGGCAAGCAAAGCGTGCAAACTGCACCAAAGTATTTCCTGACTCAAGCAGGCTGCCAGGGCCTGGAATGAGAAAATTAATGGGGCCCTAGTAAACCTGGGCTTCACCAAGGGGAAAGCAGACCCCTGCCACTGTACCAGGCAGAAGCAGGGCAGGTGGGCATACACACTGGTGGATGTGGCGATTCGGTCCTGTGCTATGATCGGGAAAGCAATGGCACGGAAATTATGCTCAGACAGAAGCACAGTTTTGAAGTCAAGGACCTGGGCCCAATAATGCCCTATCTGAGTATGCAGGTTGAGAAGGGAGGAGATGCTGCTGAAGTTTGGAATGGCAGAGGCGAAGGGGGTCAAGACTCCCATGACCACAGGGGTGAGTTGACGTTCCACTGCCAGATCATCAGCAGTATCGAAGGGTGATCGGTAAGCAGTTATTTATCACAACAGTTACCAGACCAGACATGGCTGCAGCCGTGGGCATCCTGAGCAGGAAAGTGGCCAAGCCATCTCAGTGTGCCTGGAATGGAGTGGCGCATCTGATGCACATGCAATGCTCAAAACTGTCAGGCAGCACACACGCAGGATGGACTGGGTTTGTGGATGCAGACTGGGCGGGCGATGAATCGAACCGCAAGTCCACATCAGGAAACCTGTTCACATACAATGGCGGGGCTATCAGTTGGGCCAGGAAGAAGCAGGCAGTTGCCCTGTCTTCCACAGAGGCAGAGAATGTGGCAGCAGCCAGCACATGTCAGGAAGTGATTTGGCTCAGAGTTTTTCACCGATGTTGGACAGGAGAACATGCAAACCATGGTGCTCTATGAGGACAATCGGGGTGCCTGAAGCTGGCATCAAGCAAGAGGCCGAGGCCGAGACACAGATGAAGCACCTTGACGTGAGGCAGCACCTGATAAGACTTAGTAGAGCAGGAGATGACTGAATGGAAGTAGAAATGGCGGGAGATGTGCCCACCTGATGGGCACAGGATTAGTGCAGTGACCCATTGCCCTCGAGAAGGGGTGTTGGCGGGACTAGGACTATTGAGTCACTTAACCTGAACTCGAAGGGTTAACGTGTACCGGAGTGAGGTGGGAGGGGGATCTCTGGGGGGTCCTTCTGCCTTTTCCTTGTCTCCTCCCTCTCTCCTCTTCTTCCTGCAAGTGATGCTGACCTTGAGGTGCAAGTTCATTAGTCCTCCAGTAAAAGTCTGTTCCTAATCCACTGTTTTCTCTACACCCGTGATTACTCATTGGGAGCCGATTTGGACTTGACTGAGAGGGTGTGACCTGCTTGGGGTGGCCAGCCAGTTGCCTCAGCGGGGCTTGGCAGTGGCTCCACAGGTGGGGGGGGCGGCGTCCTGCGAGGAACACCCCGTTGCACAGCCGCCTGTCACAGAGCATGTGAGGCTGGAGGGGCCTGCTGCAGCAAGCTTGCTGTCAGCCCCATGGAGCCAGAGCCGGGAGCACCCCGCCACTGCTGCTGGCCATGGGCTGGGCCTCCCTCACGGTCAACACAGAATGGGGCTCAGGATGGCTTCTGCCTCAGCCAGACAGCAAGGGGCAGGGCCTGGGAGCAATGCTTCTGAGCCATGGCTTGATGGACAGGGATTCCTTCTCCCCCACTCCCGTCTGATCTGGCTTCAGGCAGCCTTGTGATGGGACTGGGCTGGGGAGCTTGGTGGGCTGTGGCCCCTCCACTGGCTGCCCACTCAGGTTCCCAGGACTCTCAGGGAGCAGAACTGGGGTGGTGCTGCTGCTGCCAGGGTGCAGGAGACCACCTGTTGTGGGAGGTGGGCGGAGCATTTCTGGGATGCTGTCCAGCAGAGCTGGCCCATCAGGCAAAGTGGGGGCGGGGTGGGGCAGGGCAGGGCAGGGGGGCTGGTCATACGGGCTGCCAAGCAGAGGGGGGCCCAGAAGGGCTGTGCGGAGCTCATGCAGCATTCCTCCTGGGTGGGTCAGGTATGCCTGGGGGTGAGCCCTTTCTGAGTGTGGGGCTCTATTCTGAGTGTGAACCCAGGCCCCCTATGTATAAGGCATACCCTGTCCCATCCAGCTAGGGCTCCTCCTGTGCCCCTCTGCTCCCTCTTGTCTCCCATGGGACTGCCCCCCCCAAGAGGTGAGTGGGTGCGTTTGCCTCTTTCCCGCTGGTGGGGCTCCTGCTTCCCCACCCTTGCCATGAGCCTGGAGGCTGCCGCCACCACCCTGGCCCCACTCCTTGGCTGTCTGGTCTCTCCTTCGCGGGAGGCTCTTGAGCTGCTGGCTCAGGAGGGCCGCGTGCTCCCTCCGCAGGGCTCCTGCCCGGGCAACCCTGCGGGTGCTGCGCTGGGTAGCCTCCCATGCCTTGCCCTCCAGGGGCCATTGCTGGCTGTGCCGCTGGGCTGCAGTGGGGGATGCGGTGGCATCCTTGGGCGTGGGCGGTGCTGGGGATAGGCCCCCACTGCAGTGGGTTCATTGGCTCTTCTGAGTATGGGCGGCAGGGGGGTGCAATCACCAGCACATCCCCTCACTGGGGGGCACTGGCAAGCTTTCCAGTCACGGGAGTTGCATCAACTGTTTTTACACTGCTTTCCTTTCCTCCCTCCCTCCCTCCCATAACTGGAGTGTAGTCTTGCCCTTCCCAGCCTTCAAAGCAGCAGGCAACACAGCACTCTCCAGATGTTTTGGGCAAGAACTCCCATAGCCCCCCAGTGATTGGTCATGATGGCTGGGGCTGACAGGAGTTGCAGTCCAAAACATCTGGAGGGCAACTGCCTCCCCCAGCTTTAAGCAATGGTCAGCGTGCCACGGCCCAAGCTCCAGGAGTCCCACCTGCCCCTTCCTTGTGCAGCTGCTCTTCGTCATGGGTGACCCACTGATAGCCTGGTGAGACCCCCTGGCATGAGGCCCAGTGGCCGGGCAAGCCCAGGCTCCCAGACGCCAGCATCGCCCACCCCCACTGGGTGCGATCCCCCATCGCAGGGGAAACGGAGAAATCACGGGACTCGGTCAGGGTCACAACAGTCTTTTAAGGCAGCAGCACAAAGCCCCGACCAGGCCCCTCCGCGCCCCACCCCGACCGAGGAGGGCGCAGCGCGACCAGCTGGTGGGCGGGCCCCTCCCGTCGCCCTTCATGCCGCAGCCCGGCCTCCCCCCTCGGCCTCGCGGGGCACAAGTCCGGGGGCCCGGCCGAGCTGAGCGCAGGCTGGCGCCGGGCAGTCCCTCCGCGAGCAGGCGGCGAGGGGCGAGCGGCCGCCCTTGCGCGAGGAAGAGGCTGCGGCCCAGCGCACGCCGCCCCTTCTCGGGCGCCGGCCGGGGCGCGGTGCTCGCGGCGGGGGCTGGGCGGGCTGCCGCCCCCGCGAGATGCCCTCCCGGCGCCGGGTGGGGGGCGCATCCCCCTCAGCTGCGTGCCGAGCCGGCCGGATTCTGCCGCGCCCCGGGCGGCGAAGCGCCGGTTGGACGGCAGGGGCGCCTTCGCGATCCTCGGCGCCGCTCGTCTCGCCTGCTGCTCTGGAGAGCGCCGCGGCTCCGCTCCCCCGCCCGACGGCAGCGGCCCTGCTCCCCCGCGGCCCGTCCGCTGCCTCCGTGGCGGCCGCTGCAGAACCCTCCGCGAGCCGCCGCTCCGCCTAGCAGACGGCGCAGCTGGGGCTCTTGCCGGGGCGGCGCCGCGGCGGCTCCTCGGCCAGAGGCTCGGGGCTGGAGCGGCGCCGGAGGGCCGGGCTGAGGCGCCCGCGGAGCGCGCCGACTTGGCTCAGCAGCTCCTGGAAGAGGCCCACCACGTTGTGGCCCTGCTTGGCCGACGCCTCGACGTAGCGGGCACCCCAGTCGCGCTGCACCGTGTCGGCCAGGCCGGCCCCCGCCTCGCGGCCGGCCCCCAAGTCGCTCTTGTTGGCCACCACCACGAGCGGCGGCGCGCCCGGCTTGGCTGCCAGGATCTCGTCGCGCAGCAGCTGCGCCTCCTCGAACGAGCCCGGCTCGTGCGGCGAGTAGACCAGCGCGAAGGCGTCGCCGCGGCGGATGCAGAGGCGCCGCATGGCCGGGAAGCTGTAGCTGCCGCTGGTGTCCAGGAGCTCCAGGCGGAGGCGCAGCGCCGGGCCCGGCGGCCCCAGCTCCAGCACGTGCAGCTCCTCGACGGTGCGCCGGTGGCGCGCTTCGAAGGCGTCCTGCAGGAACCGGCGGATCAGCGCCGTCTTGCCCACGCCCGCCGCGCCCAGGAACACCAGGCGCGCCCGCGCCTCCGGCTGCGGGGCCATGGGGCGGCCGGACCCCGGCGCGCCGGGCAGCTCCTCCCTCCCGCCCGCAGCCTAGGCGCCGGCCGGCCGGCCGCTTTATGCGCTGCGGCCTCCGGCGCTTGCAGCGCGCCGCCAATCCCGCGGCGGGAGGAGGGGCTGGCGGGGCTGGCCGGGGCTGGCGGCGGGAGGGCTGGCTCGGCTCCGCAGCCCGGGCGGACAGCCGCTGCTGCAGATCCCGCCGGCCGGAGGCGCCCGCTCGCTGCAGCCCGGGCGGGATGGGGGGCTTCCCTGCGGGGTTGGGCCCTTTCCATACAATCCGCCCTGCGAGGACTTCACGTGGGGTTCCCCGCTCGCGCGACAGCTCCGCAGAGCAAGCCGCTGCTCTCTCAGCTTCGATCCTCCGTCTCACTATGGGCGTGTTACTGGCCTACGGGCAAAGCTGCTGTTGGGATGATGTCTGTCAAACACTGAAGACTCCAAAGAACGAGATAAAAGCTGCAGAATCAAAGCTGCACAGTGCGTGGTGGTAACAGTGGGACTTGACCATAGATGCTCCCGGAGGGACCGCGGGGCGGGGCGTCTCAGCCCGATAGGGCAAGCACAAGGGCCCACTGCCTGCTCTGTCCAGAACCAGAGTGCAGGGCTAACTGGGCAGGGATGTGTGGGCGCTTGTCAGAGTGTTGCCAAAGCCAAGGGAATGGGGTTTTCTGCGTTGCCCTATCGTCTCTGCCAAAAGAGAGTGCGGCACATCCCCCCTCCCTGCTTTAAAAGACTGCCTCGCCCCGATAGTTTCTGTAGCCCATAGCAGCTGTGGCATAGCCCTGCCCCCCTCACAACCAAAGAAGGTGAGGGTTTTGCACTTGGACAAGGTGCCCAGGCCCCACCTCTGCCACCCCGCTGACCCGGTTCGCATGATCACCATGGCTTAGACATCTGCCTAACCCGGCAGCATGGCTTGTCTGAGGGGAAAACCACCCTCCAATAACTCAACAGCAGCCCATGGGTTTTGGAAGGGCGTTTCTCCCTCAAACACGCTATGCCACCTGGGTTTGGATGACAGGACAGGCTGTGTCCCCTGGCAAATGGCGCCTGGCACATACCACAGCTTAAGCAAGTGGTGTGTGGGGCTTGTTTAAGCTGTAGCTCTTGTGCTAACTGGGCCATTTTGAAGCTTTGGCCAATAATGATGACAAGTGGGGACCCACAACCAAACACTGCTATGTATTCCCCCACCCCCGAGGATTTCTCCTGTTAGGGGTCCAGCTTGTTAGTCCAGCAGATAGGTGAAACAATTGCGCCATTGGTGATAAAAGCATGAAATTTGGCACACTTTTAGACCATGCCATATTGAATATTTTTTGCTATAGGTCCATCTCAGATTTGCCCTGTAACAAAATTGGCAGCCATTTTGAAATATGGTCACCAATCACAGTTACGATTCCTCAATTTTAGGGTTTATGAGAGCTGATTTATTTGCATTATAACTTTAGAAGTACAAAAAGCTGAATGGTAGTTACTAACACAAAAAAATGTTTCTGTAATAGAATGTAATAGAACCTATGTTGTTTTTTTAAAGCTATGCATTGGAAAAAAATAACTTCAAGAACAGAATGATTGCTGTTTATTTCATGTAAATACAACATTATCATTACCAGGCCTACCACACTAAATTATTCTTTTTTAAGTCAAATACACTTGGATACTGTTGGACCCCCCAATACACACACACACACATCTTATTAGTCAGCACAAAGTGCACCACAAAGACAAAGAGCAGCACGCCGTAGAGCAGCCTTGTCGCACTTGCGATGTGCTCCACAGCCTTTCTTGCAGCCACATCCTATAACTTCCCTACAAGCTTGTGTAGCCTCTGGAGGGTTGTCCAGCATATTTCCCATCCACCCCAATCCTCCTTCTTCCACTTCTTCTTCACTGGGGGAAGGAAGCTGTGGCGTTGCAATCATCATTTGGGCCCAGCATTGACCAGCCTGGTAGGCAGCCCTTTGGATATGCTGAGTGAGCACATCCTGTGTCAATTGCTCCACCTTTCTGTGTGAACAGCTGCCTCCTTGCATCATTCACATGCTCTTCGCTGCTGATACAGTCACATAGCGAAACTACAAATCCCTCCAGTGGCTTCAGCCATTCTTCTGCTGCCTGCTGCCTTGGCCTATCAGCCAAGGTACAGACTGCTGAGGTTACATTCAAGGTGCTGGTTTTAACCTACACAGCCTTACACGGCTTGAGACCACAACACCTGATGGAGCGCCTCTCCAGAGCGAACAGGGGGAGCAAACAGGAGTTGGCCAGGGGAGTTGCAGTGGTTGAAGAGACAAAGGAGACAAAGGAGACAGAGGCTAAGAGGTAAGTGGGTTGCAGGAAGCCCAGGGCGCTGCCCTTTATCCTTCTGACTGGCTGTGAGCTCACCAGGAGCTTCTGAGAGCTCCAACTGAATTGGAGGGGTGTGGCCTGAGTACTCCCAGCAGCTGACTGGGCGGGAAGCTTCAGTCTTTTTCCCGCCTCCCAGCTGAGCAGAGCAGAGCAGAGCAAGCTGCTCCAGCTGGTCCAGGGACTACAGAAGCAGGCAAGCTCCCAGAGAGCGAGCGAGCAGGGGGAGCAAACGGGGGGAGCAAACAGGAGTTGGCCAGGGGAGTTCGGCAGGGGAGGTCAAGGGGGAGGCCCCTAACATTTTTTTTTATTTTATTTTTTACTAACTTTTTTTCATTTATTTGTCTTGTAACACACACTTCCACCCCAGTGGGACTCTGCTTTTAACCTCTACTGAGTAGAGGAGCAGGCACAGGCTAGTCTACTAGTCTAGAACAATCACAAAGCTAGACACAAAAAGGGAAAAGAGGCTATGGAAGGACAAGACTCTCCAGTGGTGGTGACCTGCAAGGTGTGTGCAATGTTTGTTTTCTTGCCTGAGAACAACATGGCCTACACCTGCAACAAGTGCAAGTTGATCACGCTGCTGGAGGAAAAAGTAAGTGGACTGGAGCGGCGACTGTCGACCCTCCGGGGAATAAGAGAACACGAAGAGTTCTTGGACAGAATGGGGGAACTACAGCAGCAAAGGGCAGACCAGAAGCTTGAAGAGCAACAGCAAGATGAGGCAGTGGGAAATGCTGAGGTGAAGAAAAATGGAGTAGAGGATACTCCTTGGAAAACGGTGACAGTTAGGAGAAGAAGAACTAGACGTCATTCTGCACCAGTGGAAGCGGTGGAGCTGTGGAACCGATTCCAGGTACTTGCAGATGAGACTGGAGGACAGCCTGCAGAGGAAGAATCACAGGGGAACCTGCATGAGAGTGAGCAAGAGGCTAAAGGTCAGTCAAACAGAGGCGATGAAACCCAGGCCTACAAGAAGAAGAAGAGAAGAGTGGTAGTAGTGGGAGACTCCTTGCTGCGTGGGATCGAGACCCAAGTATGTCGCGAAGACCCGTGGACTCGCCAGGCATGTTGTCTCCCGGGAGGACAGATTAGAGACGTGACTGAAAGGTTGCCAGCACTCATAAAGCCCACTGACAGGTATCCCTTTCTTCTCATCCATGTGGGAACAAATGATACCGCCAAGCGGAGCTACGAAGAGATCACGTCAGACTTTGAAGCTTTGGGAAGGAAACTTAAGAACTTTGGGGCCCAGATAGTTTTCTCATCCATCCTTCCAGTAGTTAGAAGAGGGATAGAAAGGGAACGAAAAATACTCCGGGTGAATGACTGGCTACGAAGGTGGTGCCGACGAGAGAGATTTGGATTCTGGGACCACAGCTATACTTCCTGGAAGATGGGCTGTTGGCTAGGGATGGGTTGCACCTCACAAAGGCTGGGAAGAATGTGTTTGGCCACAGCATGAAGAACTTCATCAGGAGGGCTTTAAACTGAATCCTACGGGGAAGGGAGATGTAATGTTGGGGGTAACAATGGACGTAGGCGCATGCACTGCAATGGAGAGAACAGCTCTGATAGCGCCCAATAATAGTCTTCAGACACATGTAGGAAGAAAGCCAGACTATGAAGCACATGGTCTTCGATGTCTATATACTAATGCCCAGAGTATGGGAAACAAACAGAACGAACTTGAACTCTTAATACAGGAGGGAAATTATGACTTGATAGGTATAACTGAGACTTGGTGGGATGACTCTCATGACTGGAATACAGCAGTTGAAGGATATAACTTGTTCAAAAAGAACAGGAGGAACAGAAAGGGAGGCGGGGTTGCACTGTATGTGAAAAATACATATGTCTGCACAGAAATACAGGAGGAGGAGCTTGGTAGCCCCATCGAGAGCATCTGGGTTGAAATAAATGGAGCAAAGAATAAAAGGAACCTGGTGGTCGGAGTCTACTACCGGCCACCCAATCAAGGAGAAGACAAGGATGAAACTTTTGAAAAGCAAATAGCCAATGTTTTAAGGAAGCATGATGTAGTAGCAATGGGGGACTTCAATTTCCCTGATATTTGCCGGGAGACAAATTCTGCAAAACATGGCCCCTCCAGGAAATTCCTGACTTGTGTGGCAGATAACTTCCTCCTACAGAAAGTAGAGGAAGGAACTAGAGGATCGGCTATCCTTGACTTGATCCTAATCAACAGAGATGACTTAGTGGATAAAGTAGCAGTTACAGGAACTCTGGGGGAAAGCGACCATGTTGTACTTGAGTTCTTGGTTCTAAGGGAAGCAAAAGCCGAGTGTACTCAAACGCGTACCCTGGATTTTAGGAAAGCTGATTTTAATAAACTCAGAACAATGATCAGTAAGGTCCCATGGCAAGCAATGCTAGCGAGAAAAGGAGTCCAAGATGGGTGGGAACTTTTAAAAAAGGAAATTCTCAAGGCACAATCACAAACAATTCCAACAAGAAGAAAAGGTGGAAGACAACAGAAGAAGCCAATGTGGCTTCACAAAAAGCTTAGGGATGACCTGAAAACAAAAAAGGACACATATAGGAAGTGGAAAGAAGGCCAAGTAACAAAGGAAGAGTACAGGCAGGTAGCACAGAATTGCAGGGATGGCGTCAGGAAGGCTAAAGCGGAGAACGAGGTGAGGTTAGCGAGGGATGCTAAAAACAACAAAAAGGCTTTCTTCAGCTACATGCATAGTAAAAGGCAGAGGAAAGAAATGGTTGTTCAGCTATTAAATAAGGATGGCAAAATGATAACAGAGGACAAAGAAAAGGCAGAGGTGCTCAATTCCTACTTTGGCTCAGTCTTCTCCCAAAAGAGGGTCTATGACCCCCCTGGCAAAGGCGAAGTACAGGCTGAAGGGGCAGGATTGCAGCTTGAGATCGACAGGCATATGGTCAAGGAACACCTCATTACTTTGAATGAGTTCAAATCTCCAGGGCCAGATGAACTGCATCCTAGAGTCATAAAGGAACTGGCAGAAGAACTCTCAGAACCGCTGTCCATTCTCTTTGAGAAATCATGGAGGACCGGGGAAGTGCCAGATGACTGGAGGAGGGCTAACGTTGTCCCTATCTTCAAAAAGGGTAAAAAGGAGGAACCTGGGAACTACAGACCAGTCAGTCTGACATCAATCCCTGGGAAAATTCTGGAGCAGATCATAAAGCAATCCATCTGGAAGCACCTTGAAAACAATGCAGTGATGACTCGAAGCCAACATGGATTTGTCAAAAACAAGTCCTGCCAGACAAATCTGATCTCATTTTTTGATCAAGTCACCTCCCTTGTGGACCATGGGAATGCTGTAGACATCATATACCTCGACTTCAGCAAAGCTTTCGACAAAGTGCCCCATGATATCCTGATGAGCAAACTAGCTCGAAGTGGGCTAGATGAAACAACGATCCGGTGGATCCACAGTTGGCTACAGAATCGGACTCAAAGAGTGCTTCTCAATGGGACCTTCTCAAGCTGGGGAGAGGTAACGAGTGGGGTACCGCAGGGCTCAGTCCTGGGCCCAGTGCTCTTCAATATTTTTATTAATGACTTGGAGGAGGAGGTGCAGGGAATGCTGATCAAATTTGCAGATGACACAAAATTGGGAGGGATAGCTAATACTTTGGAAGACAGAAACAAAATTCAAAGTGATCTGGATAGACTGGAGTGCTGGGCAGAAAACAACAGAATGGCATTTAATAGGGACAAATGCCAAGTTCTGCACCTAGGAAAAAGAAACCAAATGCACAGTTACAAGATGGGGGATACGTGGCTCAACCACACTACGAGCGAGAAGGATCTTGGAATTGTCGTCGATCACAAGCTGAATATGAGCCAACAATGTGATGTGGCTGCAAAAAAGGCAAATGCTATTTTGGGCTGCATTAATAGAAGCATCGCTTCCAAATCCCGGGAAGTACTAGTTCCCCTCTACTCAGCACTGGTTAGGCCTCATCTGGAGTACTGTGTCCAGTTCTGGGCACCACACTTTAAGAAGGATGCAGACAAGCTGGAGAGGGTTCAAAGGAGGGCAACAAAGATGATCAGGGGACTGGAAACAAAGCCCTATGAAGAGAGACTGAAAGAACTGGGCATGTTTAGCCTTGAGAAGAGAAGACTGAGGGGAGATATGATAGCGCTCTTCAAGTACTTGAAAGGTTGTCACAGAGAAGAAGGCCAGGATCTCTTCTTGATCATCCCAGAGTGCAGGACACGGAATAATGGGCTCAAGTTACAGGAAGCCAGATTCCGACTGAACATCAGGAAAAACTTCCTGAGTGTCAGAGCAATACGGCAATGGAACCAATTACCTGGGGAGGTGGTGGGCTCTCCCACACTGGAGGCCTTCAAGACGAGGCTGGACAGCCATTTGTCAGGGATGCTCTGACTTGGATTCCTGCATTGAGCAGGGGGTTGGACTCGATGGCCTTGTAGGCCCCTTCCAACC
This sequence comes from Heloderma suspectum, assembly GCF_057233095.1. Lineage (NCBI taxonomy): Eukaryota > Metazoa > Chordata > Lepidosauria > Squamata > Helodermatidae > Heloderma > Heloderma suspectum. Next base: position 35,991,763 of record NC_139469.1, on the reverse strand, counting down.
CTACTATACTATTCTATGATTCTATGACAAGAACCTACCCAGACACTACACTCAACATCTGAGACTCTCCTCTGGCTGCCTACTCCAAGGGAAGCTCGGAAGATGGCAACAAGGGAAAGGGCCTTCTCAGTGGTGGCCCCCCAATTATGGAATGATCTCCCCGACGAGGCCCATTCACTGTTCACACAGTGGACAACCAGCTGTCGACCAGGAACCCACAAGCAGGGCATGAGTGCAACAGCGCCTTCCCACCCATGTTCCCAAGTGACTGGTGTACATAGGCTCATTGCCTCTGGTACTGGGGGTAGCAGATAGCCATCAGGACTAGTAGCCATTGACAGCCTTTTCCTCCAGGAATTTGTCTAACCCCCGTTTAAGGCCATCCCAAATGGTGGCCATCACTACATCTTGTGGTAGCGAATTCCATAGTTTAAATTTGTGCTGTGCGAAGAAGTCCTTCCTTTTATCTGTCCTGAATCTCCCACCAATCAGCTTCATAGGATGACCCCGGGTTCTAGTATTTTGAGAGAGGGAGAAAAATGTCTCCCTATCCACATTCTCCACACCATGCATAATTTTGTAGACCTCTATCATGTCTCCCCTCACCCTCCTTTTTTCCAAGCTAAACAATCCCAGCTGTTGCAACCTTCCCTCATAGGGGAGATGCTCCAGCTCCTTGATCATTTTAGTTGCCCTTTTCTGCACCTTTTCCAGCTCTACAATATCATTGTTTAGGTGTGGTGACCAGAACTGTACACAGTATTCCCAGTGTGGTCGCACCATGGATTTGTATAGGGGCAGTATGATGATGGCAGTTTTATTCTCAACCCCTTTTCTAATTATGCCTAACATGGAGTTTGCCTTTTTTACAGCAGCTGCACAGTGGGTTGACATCTTCATTGAGCTGTCCACCACAACCCCAAGATCTCTTTCCTGGTCAGTCACAGCTAGCTCAGATCCCATCAGGCTATACTTGAAGTTGGGATTTTAGGCCCCAGCGTGCATCACTTTACACTTGCTTACATTGAACCGCATTTACCGTTTAGATGCCCATTAACCCAGTTCGGAGAGATCCTTTTGGAGCTCTTCACAATCCCCTTTTGTTTTAACCACCCTAAGTAATTTGGTGTCATCCGCAAACTTGGCCACTTCACTGCTCACTCCTAATTCCAGATCATTTACGAACAGGTTGAAAAGCATTGGTCCTAATACAGAAATCTGTGGGACCCCGCTATTTACTTCCCTCCATTAGGAGAATTTACCATTTATTCCAACTCTCTGCTTTCTGTTCTTTAACCAGTTACTGACCCATAAGAGGACCTGTCCTCTTATTCCATGACTGCTCAGTTTGCTCAGGAGTCTTTGGTGAGGCTTTTTGGAAGTCCTAGTAAAACCATGTCTACCAGATCACCCCTGTCTACATGTTTACTGACACTCCCAAAGAACTCTAAAAGGTTAGTGAGACAGGACTTACCTTTGTGGCAGCCATGTTGATTCTTTTTCAGCAGGGCTTGTCCTTCTATATGCTTACTAAGTTTATCTTTAATGATGCCTTCAACCAATTTACCTGGAACAGATGTTAAGCTAACTGGCCTGTAATTTCCCAGATCTCCCCTGGATCCCTTTTGAAAACTGGGGTTACATTGGCCATCTTCCAGTCCTCTGGTATAGAAGCTGATCTTAGGGACATGTTGCATATTTGGGTTAGAAGATCAGCAATTTCATATTTGAGTGTTTTGATAACTCTAGGTTGGATACCATATGGGCCTGGTGATTTATTTGCTTTCAGTTTATCAATAAGGTTGAGAACTGAATCTTGTGTCACCACCATTTGCCTCAGTTCCTCAGACTCCCTGAAAACATCAGTTCAGGCACAGGTATCTGTCCTATATCTTCTGCAGTGAAGACGGATGAAAAGAATTCATTCAGCTTCTCTGCAATCTCCTTGTCCTCCTTCAGTACTCCTTTAATTCCATTGTCATCCAGTGGTCCAACTGCCTCCCTAGCTGGTTTTCTGCTTCTGATATATTTAAAGAATTCTTTATTGTTGGCCTTGATGTTGTTAGCAATATGCTCTTCAAAATGCTTTTTTGCATCTCTTATTGTCTGCTTGCATTGGCTTTGTGCAAATTTGTGCTTCCTTTTGTTTTCCTCACTTGGGCAAGACTTCTATTTTCTGAAGGAAGCGTTCTCTTCTCTAGTAGCCCCCTTAACACTGCTTGTTAACCATGCTGGCGACCTCTTGGACTTGGTGCTACCTGTGGTATACATTTTAACTGGGCTTCTATTGTGGTTTTGAGTAATTTCCAAGTATTTTGAAGGGATTTAATCCTTTTGACTCCCCCTTCTAGCTTCCATTTCACCAGTTCCTTCATTTTAGAGAAGTTTCCTCTTTTGAAGTCAAATGTTGGACTTCTTGGGCAATTTTCCACTTAAATATATATTACATCTGATAGCACTGTGATCGCTGCTTCCAATTGGTTCAACAACATTTACATCTCATACTAGGTCCTCATACCATTTAGGATTAAATCCAAGGTTGCCTCCCCTCTGGTCAGTTCTATGGCTAACTGTTCTAGGGCACAATAATTTAAGGCATCTAGAAATTTAACCTCTTTCTCTTGGCTGGAACATGCATTTATCCATTCAATGTGGGGTAATTGAAGTCGCCTATTATTACAACACGCCCTTGTTTGCTGGCCTCCCTGATTTCATTTTCCATCTCAAGGTCACTCTGAGTATTCTGATCTGGGGGACGATAGCATGTTCCCAGCACTAAATTAGTTTTGGAGCCTGGTATTGTCACCCACAGCACTTCTGTGGAAGAGCCTGCCCCTTTTAGGTGTTCTAGTCTGCTCGACACTATGCCCTCTGTGACGTACAGGGCAACACCTCCCCCCAGTACACCCTCTCCTGTCCTTCCGATAGAGTTTATATCCAGAGATGGTTCTCTCCGCTCTACCATGCTTCTGTAATGCCCAGTATATCCAGGTTTGCCTTTAAAATCAAGCACTCCAATTCTCCCATTTTGGCATGGAGGCGTCTAGCATTTGCATAGGAACACCTATACACAATATCCTTCCCCAAATGTCTCTGGTGTGTGCATCTTTTGCTATAGGACGTTGGCTCCTTTGATTGGTTATTATGTGCTCCTAGCCTATTTCCTCCCCTTCTACATTTGGGCAGTCAAAAACATTTTCATCTCCATCCCTTTGGGATGATTTAATCTGAACTGGATGCTTCCCAGCTCCTGTCGGCTTTCCCCCAGGGTTTAAGTTTAAAGGCTGCTCTGCCCCCCTTTTTATGTTCAGCGGCAGCAGCCTGGTTGCATTTTGGTTCAAGTGGAGCCCATCCCTCTTGTACAGGCCTGGCTTGTCCCAAAACATTCCCCGGTGCCTAACAAATCTGAACCCCTCCTCCCTGCACCACCATCTCATCCATGCATTGAGACTCCTTAGCTTCACCTGTCTAGTCAGCCCTGCACGTGGAACAGGTAACATTTCTGAGAAAGCCACCTTGGTGGTCCTGGTCTCAACCTCCTACCTAGCAACCTAAATTTGGCTTCCAGGACCTCACAACTACATTTCCCCAGATCGTTGGTACCAACATGGACCATGGCCACTGAGTCCACCACAGCCCTATCTACCAGGCTATCTAGATGTCCGCAACCTTCGCACCAGGCAGGCAATTCACCATGCGGTCTCCACACCCATCACAAAACCAGCTGTCTATGTGTCTAATGATCGAATCTCCCACTACCACAAGCCCCCCTCCCCCCAGAGGCACATCCTCGGTGCGAGAGCATATTTGTTCATCTTCCGGGGAATGGGTCCCTTCTAAGGGATCATTTCCCTCTTCCTCAGAATGATGCCCTCCTTCCCCAAGACCCGCATTCTCCATGACAGCAGAGGAGCTGTTGCTCTGGGAGTGGGACATAGCTAACGGGTCCCTGAAGGCCTCAGCCACCAACCTCTCTGCCTCTCTGAGCTTCTCCAGGTCAGCAACCTCGGCCTCAAGGGAATTAACTTGTTCCCTGAGAGCCAGGAGCTCATTACACCGAGCACACGCCCACAACTTCCATCCAGCAGGTAGATAGTCGTACATGTGACACTCAGAGCAGTACACTGGGTAGCCCCCTCCCCACTGCTGGCCTTCTACCTTCATAACTGGGTTTTTTTTGTGGGTGTGTGTTTTCCCTGGAAAACTTAGTTGTTTACTACGAGAAGGTAGGGAATTATTTATAATTTATTTACAGTTACTGTGAGTACGGAGTAAGGAGGGGAGGGTTCACCGCCCTGGCTTCCTCGCCTTGTTGCTAAACTCGCACAGTTGCTTAACTCGCTTGTTTGCTGATGCCTCGTCACTGGGGCTCCTTGCGCTTGGCTGGGAGAGCTGGCTCCCTCGCAGGCATGTGTCCTTATATAGATAGGCCCAACTGCTACCGCAGTGAATCTGACTGGAGGGCCTCCTTTGAAAAGCAAGGGAGGCTGTGTGTGAACTCCTGATGAGCACTGGCTTTCAGGGGCTGGGAATGTAGGTCAATTGGCCCCCCAGGGAATGGTGATTCCTATTCAAGAAGGAGGACTGTTAACAGTAGTGAATGGGAGACCTGTTGAGGGGAGATCCTCTATTCAATGGGTCCTTGGAGGGGACAATAAACAAAGGGTAGGTGATTTGGGAAGGCTGTGGCTTGCAAGGTCTGGATCCTTTTCCTGTGTGTTTTTTAAAACTTAAATGATACGCTGAGCCCTTAAACTTGCTATATTTAGTGAAAGCTAGCCTGCCCTTTTTTCCTGCTTTAGGCAGACTCTTATTCCCCCTTTCTAAGCTTGGGGTTACTCTAAAATATGCAGCTGAGGTTCTTTTCAACCACTCAGGGGTCTTTGCTAATGCAAGGCCTGTAAGTTCTAGTCGGATCCCCCCCCCTAAGATTTAGCGCTCTCTCTTGTTAGTTTGTAAGGGGTTAACCCTCTGAGATTTACCTGTGCCCTTGTTTTGGCTTCAGCTGCTATTTATCCATTTTAAATTGTTACCTGAGGTACTTTAGTGGATAATTAAGTAATTTCACTTACCATTCCCTGGCACCCTTGCTTAACTCGCTTGTTTGCTAATGCTTTGTCACTGGGGCTCCTCGCCCCCCCACTGTGCTGTAAAGCTTTAAAGGGTTCAGACTTGGCTAACCCCAAAACTAATCTATATCATGGCAGAGAGGGGAGGTTTTTGGACAGTGTGGAAGTGCAAAGGTGTCCGTCCTTCCTTCCTTCCTTCCTTCCTTCCTTCCTTCCTTCCTTCCTTCCTTCCTTAAATCTCCCTATATAATGCAAGAAGGGGAGGTTTTAAACCTCATGAAATGCATTGGCCCAAAGCAAATCCCCCTCTGGAACACTATAAGCTGCTATGTTATGGGTTCAAGGAGGCCAATACCCCCACCCCATTTTCCCCACTGACAGCTTCAGTGTTCCATGACTCAACTGCCCTCAACGTTCCATAGCTCCTGGAAGTCACTGAACATAAGTTTTTGTTGGGGTGGGTTTTTTACTTTCTTGACATTTACAAACTAATATACTTCTATGTACTTGGGGAGTCCGCCAAGAATGCAGAAACTGCTGCCTTATTTTTGGATGAGCTTTGTTCCCAAACTGATAGGCCCTGAATCACCCACATTAGAGGGCACGATTAACATTCATATAGTGCTTTTGAATGCTGAGACTGTTTCATCTATATTATTCAGAAGGCTTTGCAAGACTGTGCCAAAACTCCCAACTTCACATCTTCACTGATGGGTCTGAAGTGGTGGTGGCAAATTAGGTAAGAGATTTTGGAGGTGTGGATTGCTCAGTGAGAATGTCAACACTGTGTGCAGCAGTGGTGAAAATGGCAAATTTCATACTCTGTATAATTAGGAAAGGAATTGACAATACAATAGGGAGTATTGTAATACAACAGGAATACAATACAATAGGAAGCATCTCAAAAAGGTAATGACTCAACTGGAAAAGGTTCAGAAAAAGGCAGCCAAAATTATTGTGATCCAGTAGACATTGTTTACTTGGACTTCTGAAAGCTGTTTTACAAAGTGCCTTGCCAAAGACTCCGGAGCAAACTTAGCAGTCATGGAATAAGAGGAGGGGTCCTCCTATGGCTAAAGAGTAGAAAGCAGAGAGGAGGAATCAATGGTAAATTCTCCTAGTGGAGAGATGTAAACACTGGGGTCCCACAGGGATCTGTATTAGGACCAATGCTGTTAAAACGTGTTCATAAATGATCTGGAATTAGGAGTGAGCAGTGAGGTGGCCAGGTTCGCTGATGATACCAAGTGATTTAAAGTGGTTAGAACAAGAAGGGATTGCCTTCCTGCTTCTGAGTGTTGCAGCACATGGCGTGGCCACGGGATTGGCCTCATCCTTCCCTGGGGCACTGCAACCTTCCTCCTGCTGCTGTTACTCTGTTCTTCTAAGGAACGGTCACTGAACTTGATCTGGCCAGATCACTTTCTCCACATTAACAGCCAGCTGTCAGTGAGCCAGGCTTCTCCACAATGTTTGGCTTTGGGCTTAGAAAGGAGACGGTCTTTGGAAAGACCCTGGGAAATCAAACAGAGGGAGAGAACAGCTCTTGCAGCTATACAGCCTTTGACAGGGCAATGGAAGCAGGGACATATTGGGGCAGGGAAGCGGCTCTCTCAGCAGTGTGGCCTAGTTACCAGAGAAGGAGCCCCATTTCCAGAGGGCTTGGCTGGCTGGCAAGTCCTCACTCCACACTCATTCTTGCCGGGAGGCTGGGAAATGCTGCCTTCACCTGAGATGGGCATCCTACACTGCTGTTTCCACAGCTGGAGATTTGCAGGCCAAAGACTGTCTGCTCCCCCTCCCGCCCCCCGTGCTGCATTCCTCTGATCACCTGCAGCTTTGGGCTCCAATTTTGGTTGCCATGTTTTCTGAAGATAATGAAGAGGTGGGGGGAGGGGAGAAGCTGACCCACTTCCGCACAGTTTAATTGTGCAACTCTACAATAAACTTGTATTTTGTTTCTGAACATTGTTTAGCTTTGCTATATGTGATCCTTCTGCTTTTTAATGATGTTTATGTTTTTACTGCAGCTGTTTTTAATTGGTTTTTATCGTTGGCTTGTAATTCTTGTTGCCCTTCTTATATTTTGTTACCTTCTACTGCTTTTTATTACTGCTTTGTTATCATATTGAGGAAAGGCGGCATTTAATTTATTTAAATAATAATAAGCAAAATGTAATTGCACTCCAAATTACAGGGTCAGGCCAGGCAGAGCCTCTTCTGGCCGAGGAAGCCTCCCCCGTGCACGCTCGACTTTCAGGTAGCGGGGCGGCTCCAGGACCATTTCTTTGGCAAGACAGCGAATGGGTTTAGGCAAGGAAGTGCTGAACTCATCTTGTGTCCCATGGGAAGGTGTGGCTGGGGGCATTGTGTGGAGGAAGGCCTAGCCAGCCCTCGAGGGTCGCTCTTTGTCACCCTTCTGGGATCCCTTTGGCAGGAAGGCTCAAGAGTGCGACACGCTGCTGGTGCCCAGCATTTTCCTGGTGGCTATGGAAACAGACAGCAGAGACCCCCCCCTTATTAATTGATTTGATTTGTACCCCGCTTTTCTAGCAAGAAAAATGGCACTGGCGGCAGCCCTCTCCACTTCCTCCCTTGGCCAACTCATTGTTTCTGGGCAGGGGATTTTGCTTGATTCACTGTTTGATAGGAACTTACCAAAATTCACACATTTCTCCATAAATGGGGCAGAAAGAACTTGAGATTTTAAAAAATGCGTATGAGAGACAGTGAAACTGACAGATCGGCCCATCCAGGCTGAGGACTGAGCTCTTAGAGGTGGGTTGGCACCCCTGTGTATTTGACCATGCTGGTGGTGCTGAGTGATGGCCGTCCCCTCTTTCCTGACAGGCTCCTCATCTTTAACAGCTACCTAACTGGCAGCCGCGACTGGCCCCCTCTGTGCTGGGAATAGCTGTGCCTATGGAATTTGGCCAGTGCAAATGGGTGAGAAATTCATTTTGATAAGAACTTGCTAAAATTCAAAACAGGATGGAAAGAACTTGAGATTTATGAAATTCGGTTGTGGGAGAAACTGAAATGGACCAGATTCATCTGTCCCCGTTTGTGGTGCAGAACTGGTGCCACCACCACACTGGTATTCAGTGTGGTGTAGTGGCTAGAGTGTTGGACTGGGAGTTGGGAGATCCAGGTTCTAGTCCCCACTCGGCCATGGAAGCTCACTGGGTGACTTTGGGCCAGTCACAGACTCTCAGCCCAACCCACCTCACAGGGTTGTTGTGAGGATAAAATGGAGAGGAGGAGGATTATGTATGCCGCCTTGGGTTCCTAAAGGAGGAAAAAAGGTGGGACATAAATGTAATAAATACATAAGTAAATAATAAATTCACAGAGCTGCTGAGAAAAGTGCTGCTGCGTTTTCTCCCGTAACATGCAGCCCAGGGGAATGCTGGTGTTCTAGGGAGCATATAAGCCACAATCAATAACATGCAACAGCTGCAGCCACACCATTGAAGTCCATCCCCCCGTAGCCAAGGCACTGCAGCCATTGTGTAGTGTGCATCCTGTGCGCGTTCCAATTTCATTGAGGCTCTGTCTTGGCTTCCTGGAGATTGTGCTCCATGTTCTTTTTTAGTAAGTATCTGGAAAATCGTAACATTTGGAAAATACTCCACTGAGGAGTTTTAGTGCTGGTATCTGTGTATCTTTAGTGTATCTTTTCTCTGTGTATCTATAGTGTATCTTTTCTCCTCCATTGAGAAAAGCAGTTGGGTCCCTAGTTTGGATCAGAAAAATGTCCTGCAGAGAAAGTTTTAAGCATCCCCTCCCCCTGGCCACCTCTGTAATCCACTCCCCCCCACCCCGCACATTTCAGTGTTGTTGTTTGAATTGTCTCCTCTAGTGTCTCTCTGTCTCTCTCTCTCCCTTGTTATCTCTCAGCATACACAGGGATGGCCAGTGGCCCAGGTGTATGAGGACCAAATCCCCTCAGCAGATAAATGAGTGTGGAAAGGGAAACCCCAGAGTTTAGAAGTTTGAAACACATTACTGTGGCTTTCGGCATTTCAAAATTAAGCGTCTATCAGCACAGAGGGCACCGGCATTCTGGTAGCCCGCCAGATCCAAACAGAGGCTTCCCAGACTAGTCACCAGCTGGTACATACTGGAGGAAAACAGGTAGGTACCGTTGGTAAGTATGCCTCACTCAACCAACTGTTGTTTATATTCTTCGGTGATTCGTTATCTCTGCAGGTGAACAGAAGGCAGACGAAAACAGCTCTGTTGATTTTCTGCCACGTTTGACACACTCTGGGTTACAGTCTTGGTATCTGACTCAGTCCACGGATCTGGAAAAGAGTCTCCAGGCAAGCGCCTATGTTGCTGTGGAGGGTCTCGGTCTGAGCCTGGGCTCTTCCCAGGACTCAGGTGGTGGCCACATCTCACTTCCAGCCACGGAGCCATTAATAAAGAGGAGAAATGCAACCAGAGGAAAGGGAAACCCTGAAGTTTCTTCCCTCTTCAGTGCAGGCTCCTGCACTGCCTGTTTCCATCTGTCTGTGCAGCCCAGTGGGGCTTCTGGGGTTACACACAGGCATTCTTGCCCCAGTTGGGTTGGATTTAGCTCCCAGTTCCTCCCAGCCATGGAATCCTCCATGTGTCTCCTCTGTGATACAGAGAGGGTCTTTTTGGTGGCCGCTCCCAGGCTGTGCAACTCCCTCCCAAGGGAGGCTAGGTTCGCTTCCTCTCTGCTACCCTTCCCACAGCAGGCAAAGACTGCTTTATTCAAGAAGGCCTTTGCCCTGTAAGTGGGTCTGTGGGTTGGGTGCTGTTTTTAATTTTTTTTCTGTAATTGTTATTTTTGTTTGTATTTTACTGTATTGTTTCAATGAATTTTAATTGTGCCTGTAAGCTGCCTTGTGTGCCATTTTTTTGGTAGAAAAGCAGGGTACAAATCAAATCTGCCCTGACCCCATCCTAACGCTTATAAAAATTGCTGGGTCCAGATAGTTCAGCCAACACTAGTTTAGAGAGTAAAATGTTCTTATAAGGGGTGGGTGGGAAGAGATGTATTGATAATAGGGAGCAAAGCAATCCCCGAGTGGGTGCAAGGAGGAAACAGTTCTGGGGAACACCAGCAGAGAATCCAAGCCCAAGATAGCAGTGATTTTGAGATCAACTATAGTAATTCAGGTTGCAATGTCAAGTAAAGCTTACTCCATGCTTCAGTCTCCCCTAGCATGTTTAAATTATGTTTGCAGAAGCTGACTGTATTCTTGTGAGCGGCTGCTTCTCTCAGCAAGCTCCCCGCCTCGTTTCCCCGTTTCAGCTATCCTTTCAAATCCTACAGCATCTGTGCCCTTTATTATTTATTTACTGCCTCCACTTTTTCTGTTTTAAGAAACAGTCAAAACACCTTACACAAATTAAAACAAATAATTAAAATTGTATCAAAAATAATACTATAAAACACTATTAACAAGGCAAGCCTGCAAACAAAAGTGTGTGTGGGGGGGTGAGAGCTGACATCCTTCTCGGGAAATCTTCTGAAATGGTGAGGTGTCAGTGGGGGGTGGAGAGTGGTTCACTCAGACTCCTCCATTTTTTAAATCCTATTTTAGAAGGATACATGAGTGCTTGTTCATACATTGGAGCGAAGAAGGAAGCATTTTGGAAAAATACTTCCTAAAAATATGAAAAGCACATCCAACCTCATCTGTAATGGCCTGAAATTGCACAGGTGAGGTGTGGGGAGAAGGGTTGTGTTGTTTTCACTAGTGATGTCTCAGGCCATATCCAATAGTTGTCCCTGACAGCTGCACGAGTACAGGATACATCACAGCACTGGTGATATGTGTGCCGGGTGGGCGACTCGTTTTGCGCGCAGCACTAGCGTTCCATGACAAGTCTCTGGCTGTTCTTGCAATTTGAGCATGTTGAGGATGCAGAGCAATCCACAATCCACCTGTGGCCCTTTTTTCCTTTTTCTTTAATTTCGGGTGCTTCAGAGAGTTATGAGCACCTCTCCCCACTGCCACTCCACATGCGGCCCAGTCCAGGGCCCTGGTGAGCTCTGGTGCCCAGCAATCCACCTGGTACCACATGGCAGGTCTGCCTTTGCAAAGCCAAGGCTCGAGTATTGCAAACAACTGCAGCTGAAAGGGGTTTTATTATACCCTTTATCTTGCTTGTGTTGACACACTGGAAAACCGAGGCAGCAGCTATCAGCTGGCTGTGTATTTTTAGAAGTGCTGTGTGTTTGGGGCGTTGAGCTGTGGACGTGGGTGTGGGTGTGGGCAGCAAGGGGGTGGCAGTCTTTCTTTCTTACTAACAAAGGCAGGTTCAAGAGCTGGTCTCAGTATGGAAGGCAGCGGCTGTGCTCCCAACGGATCAGGGAAGGGATCAACTACAACTGGATGTGGGTGTGGGTGTGGGCGAGGCGGTGGCAGCATCACCCCTCCTGGCCAGGCTTGTCAGCAGGGGGGACCAAGGGTGTAGCGCACACACCGCCTCCCACCTCTTTTCCAGGCTGATCAGCCTCAGGTTCCACACTCACAACTGCTAATACAGACTGAAATTCCTGTTTCACCCATACAGTCCGAAATACATTTTACACCCCCCCAAAGCGTTTAAATGTCAACAAGATTTTACCTATATGTTAAATCCAGCACCTTTGCCTCCCTGTCCTAGTACAAGGCTGAAGTTGATCCCTCATTCCTAGATGCTTCTAATAGCACAATGAAGAAGTGGGATGGGGATTCCTCGCTGCTCCCTCCCTTTGCGGGGAGGCGTTTGCCTTCCCTTGAAGAGCACGGAGGCCTCCTCACTCCTCGGCCCCTACTCCCAACCCCTGCTTTTGGGGGGCCACCGCTGCTGCCTGCCAGCTCTCACTGCCAACCAGTCTGACGGGGGCCCGAGTTTCCTTGGACACCAGCGTGCAGTAGTTGGAGGCAGGTCAGGCCAAAGTTCTGCACTAAGGTACACAGGGAGCCCTGAGCTTGGGGCTTTCTGGAACAGCAGAGTGAGTCATCTGGCTGCCACAGATGAGTTTGGTGCCATGCTCCTGGCCCCATCTCTGGCAAGCCTCATAGAGGCCTTTTCCATTGCTTCAGTGCTAGCTAGCTACAAGCTTCATGTTTTATTTTAAATTGAAGCTGAGATGCTCCAGGTGAATTCTGTACTAATCCCAAGTGTTGCCCATGTGTGGTGTGATTGCAAAATTATGGAAAATGCAAAGCAGCCTAAGCAGGGATGCAGCAATGGCTGGACCTCTGGGCCAAAGTCTGGAGCTTCGTAGTGCAGGCCTCCCCACACGACCACCCAGGGAGCAGCAGGTGAGGAGGGCAGCAGCCAACAGGCCTGGCCTCAGCCCCTGAGTTGGCACGGGCCTGCCAGCCAGGGCTAGTGCTTTCCACAGCACATTTTCTTCCTTCTAAAAACGTTTTATAGCTTTTGGGTGGCCGACTGGGCGTGTTCACAGTTAGTGACGCTCATTTTATTATCTTCACTGTTAAAGTGTATTATTCTTTTCTACAACAAAATGGTGCTTAGTCCCAAGTTAAGGTAATTAGCAGTAGAAGCAAACTTTATTTTATTCCTGTAGTCATGATGATTTTATGGTTTTAATGACTTTAAAATGCAGAACTGCACATGCTCGGAATATTTCTTTTTGTATCAGGTTTGGCAAGCCATTTTTGTTCATTTGTTTGCTCTAACATATCAGAAATGTAGAAGCAGTGTTAAAGCATGGCCTGGCAGTGGAGGGCAGGGGGAAGAGAAACGCTAGTGGTGTGCTTCACAACTGAAGTAATACACACAGCCATCTAAAGGGCTGGAGGACCATTACATTCAGGCTATAAAATTACCTCACTGCACCTCTGAGGCTGAATATCCATGGTGAGGGCACCCCAGCACCCTTCTCTGCTGGAGAAGGATCACCTCTGCCTAAAGGCAGCCCCCTCCACCTGCCCCTTGCCCAGCTCATGCAGTGCAGACCACCGTGTGTGCCACAGATGGAGAGCAAGGGGTGAGGGCAGGGAGCTCTGCAGAAAAAATATCTCCAGATGTCTCTAGCAAGTGAGCCAAGTCAGGCATTGCAGGTTGAGGCAACATCAGAACAGGGCCACGGCGGTGGGATTATCTCGCCAAACATGAGAAAGCTGGAGCAGGAGGAAAACTCATTCCCTGATCCATCTTTGGCATATTTTGGAGTTTTGTGGTCTCCCACTTCCATGAATAGTAGGAAATCTCAGGGTGGAGAGGATTTATTTTCCCCACGGTGGCTTATTTCCCCCACTGTATGTATCAGTTGTGTGCAGGCAGAATTTGTTCAATTACCGTCACTGGCACAGCTTGGCATGTCATGCGAATGTGGGCAGCACAGCTCGTTGGAGTGGGTAGCAACCCTCAAATAAACCATGGGCTGTTGCTGGGTTGCTGTCCACTCCCATGCCACCTGGGTTCACATGTCACAGGAAGCCAGGCACCATGCAGAACTGGCACCCGGCACGACGTGACGCCCCCTCCGCTGATTAAACTACAAGTGGCTGCCATGTCCTGCGGACTGGCCCAGCGCGTGCTGTGCGCTTAACAAATGCCCTCCTCAATGGCCATTGATCTTCAGCCATGATGCCAGCGAAGGCAGGGCAGTCGTGATGTTTCTTGGCCCAAGGGGACATTACCGTGAGACCCTGGCCTGTCCGCAGGCTTGCAGGGCCTTCATGGAACATAGATTCCAGCTGATGCAAAAATGGTACCTGCAGGCACCTGGCATGATGTGCCTGCTCTGGGGGTAAATTAGGCCATGGCGGACTATCATGTTGTGCGAACCAGGCCTATGAAGATGACCTTGATGCGTGGGCAAGTTGGTATGGGAGCAGGTGTTCCTTCAGGTACCTGGCTCCAAAGCCATGTAGGGCTTGAAAGGTAAGCACCAGCTCTTTGAACTGAAATGGACTGAAAGTCAGCCAATACTAGCAAGATATATTCCTACTGACCAGTCTCAGGTAACTGCCTGGCAGCTGTGTTTTGAACTAACAAAAGTTTGAAAGCAGTCTTCAAAGGCAGCTCTATGTACAATGCATTACAGTAGTCAATTCTAGATGTTCCCAGAGCACAGATAACTGTGGAAAGACTACCTCCCTCCAGGATTACGAAGCCAGGAAAGGCCCTGCTGAGTCACACAGCATCCTGTTTCCCATAGTGGCTGGCCAAATGCCTCCAGGAAGCCCACAGCTTGTTGGCAGCAACCTTGTTGGCAGCAACCTTGTTGGCAACTTTGTTGGCGACCTGAATAGCCATCCCCTCTTGTGTGTCCGCAACAGCTGGTAAAATAAAACTTGCAGAGTAATTATGCAGGCTTCTCAGAACATCAAACTAGCAGATTTGCTGTGCCCTGCTTGCAAATTCTAAAGATTTCACTCATTCATTTTAAACCAGGGGTGGGTAACTTGTGGCCCTCCAGATGTTTTGGCCCACAACTCCCATCAGCTGTAACTAGCATAGTCGATGGTGTAGGACGATGGGAGTTGTAGGCCAACACAACTGGAAGGCCACAAATCGACCACCCCTTTGTTAAGCATCAGGAAGGCTAAAGCTGAGAACGAGCTGAGGTTAGCAAGGGATGCTAAAAACAACAAAAAGCCTTTCTTCAGCCACGTGCACAGTAAAAGACAGAGGAAAGAAATGGTGGTTCAGCTATTAAATAAGGATGGCAAAATGATAACGGATGACAAAGAAAAGGCAGAGGTGCTCAATTCCTACTTTGGCTCAGTCTTCTCCCAAAAGAAGGTCTATGACCCCACTGGCAAAGGCGAAGTACAGGCTGAAGGGGCAGGATTGCAGCTTGAGATCGATAGGCGTATGGTGAAGGAACACCGAATTACTTTGAATGAGTTCAAATCTCCAGGGCCAGATGAACTGCATCCTAGAGTCATAAAGGAACTGGCAGAAGAACTCTCAGAACCGCTGTCTATTCTCTTTGAGCAATCATGGAGGATGGAGGAAGTGCCAGATGACTGGAGGAGGGCTAATGTGGTCGCTATCTTCAAAAAGGGTAAAAAGGAGGAACCTGGGAACTACAGACCAGTCAGTCTGACATCAATCCCTGGGAAAATTCTGCAGCAGATGATAAAGCAATCCATCTGGAAGCACCTTGAAAACAATGCAGTGATTACTCGAAGCCAACATGGGTTTGTCAAGAACAAGTCCTGCCAGACGAATCTGATCTCATTTTTTGATCAAGTAACTTCCCTTGTGGACCGTGGGAATGCTGTAGACATCATATACCTCGACTTCAGCAAAGCTTTCGACAAAGTGCCCCATGATCTCCTGATGAGCAAACTAGCTCAAAGTGGGCTAGATGAAACAACGATCCGGTGGATCCACAGTTGGCTACAGAATCGGACTCAAAGAGTGCTTATCAATGGGACCTTCTCCAACTGGGGAGAGGTAACGAGTGGGGTACCGCAGGGCTCAGTCCGGGGCCCAGTGCTCTTCAACATTTGTATTAATGACTTGGAGGAGGAGGAGTTGCAGGGAATGCTGATCAAATTTGCAGATGACACAAAATTGGGAGGGATAGCTAACACTTTGGAAGACAGAAACAAAATTCAAAGTGATCTTGATAGACTGGAGCGCTGGGCAGAAAACAACAAAGATGATCAGGGGACTGATGGATCAGGAGGGCAACAAAGATGATCAGGGGACTGGAAACAAAGCCCTATGAAGAGAGACTGAAAGAACTGGGCATGTTTAGCCATTCTTTTCAATGGGTCTGTGTAGGTCTAACTTTGGATACTACCCCATGTGTCCAGTTTTTGGTGTTGCGTGACTGGACACCGTAATTATCATCCCATTCTGTCTTAATAAGGCAGGATGTGCATGCAGAACCATTGCTCCTGATTTGCACCTCTCTTTGTGCGAGCAGGGAAATGAGCCAGGAAGCCAGCATCAACCATAGCTTCCCAACTACCTGGTTCTCATGTACTGATAACCCATGCTTTAAACACCCCATGGGTTGTCAAGCACAGGTGAGGGAGAGTGAGTACATCTCCTGTCATTTGTTGTTGGGTTAACCACTGGTCCAGGTTTGCATATCACACTCAACAACATACAAACAAGCCAGTTGTAGGTTGTTGACTAAAAGCAGAAGTGAGTGGTGCATTGCAGGCAGCACACCCACTCTCTCCCTGACAACCCATGGTTTGTTTAACCCATGGGCTGTTGTTACATCCCAACAGCACCATTATACCCCAGTTGGGAAACTATGGATTTGAAACAAGCCAGAATTTGGAAGCCAACTTTAAACCTTGGCTTCATATTGTGGTTTGTTCAGAAGCCATGAACCCTAGTTTCCCAGTTCAGATGTAACAGGAAGCTATGGTTAACTGTGGCTTCCCAGCTTATGTCTCATTCACATTAAGGCAGGAGGAAAGGGGCTGCATACAGGTACATGAAGTCTGTGCATCTCCTGGATTGTTAAGCAAAAAGAACTGGGCATATTTAGCCTTGAGAAGAGAAGACTGAGGGGAGATATAATAGCGCTCTTCAAGTACTTGAAAGGTTGTCACAGAAAGGAAGGCCAGGATCTCTTCGATCATCCCAGAGTGCAGGACACGGAATAATGGGCTCAAGTTACAGGAAGCCAGATTCCAGCTGAACATCAGGAAAAACTTCCTGACTGTTAGAGCAATACGACAATGGAACCAATTACCTGGGGAGGTGGTGGGCTCTCCCACACTGGAGGCATTCAAGACGAGGCTGGACGGCCATCTGTCAGGGATGCTCTGACTTGGATTCCTGCACTGAGCAAGGAGTTGGACTCGAAGGCCTTGTGGGACCCTCCCAGCCCCACTGTTCTATGATTCTATGCTTCTAAGCAGAGCTAATATGTTGCAAAAGCCAGTCCAATGCCACTTTAGTCATAAATGAAGGGCCTGGTGATTTGTGTGTCACCCCACTATGTGCCAGAGACTTGCCCCAGTGACCCCAGTCCTGCATCCCTCTCTGTATCCTCCACTGATCAACCTTGTTCCCCCAAACAGCCTGTCACTACAATGAAGACCATTCTTCTCACCCAAAGGAAAGCATCTAGGGGAATCAGTGGGTCCATCTGCCGCTATGTGGCCACTGCTCCCTGTTTCTCCTCCTGCAGAGAAAGAGGATTGTGGCTGAAAGATCCAGGGAGAGTGTAGGCTCACAGAGGCAAAGTTGTAAGCGAGCACAATAGGTGAGACTATCAAAGGTGCTTACTGCATGCATGCATGGAAATCACGTCCTGGTGCCTTTGCTTCCCATTTCCATGCTTTTGGGAGCAGGAGTGAATCTGTAAGTGGTCTCTGTGAAACTGAAGGTTTTGCAATATTAGTATTTAGCTTTGTTGATGAAAAAGATTTGATTATCTTATGCCATAGCAAGCAAGATGATGTAGATTAGAAAATAATTACATGAGGGATTTTAGAGGAGAAGGAGGATTTCTGCAGCCCACCTCCTGCATTGCCCCGTTCGTGCTACAGGGAAATTCTGCTCTGGTGGTTCTTCAGAAGAGCATCGCGCAGAAGTGCCCCTGAGTCTTTCCCACAGAACCATGGTGCCAAGAGACAATGAGGGGCCAGCTGACAAGCCCACATCATAATTCCATTCAGAAATTCAACCATGCACTGCTGCCGCCGCTGCTGCCATTTTTCTCTGGCTGAAAAGGGGCCTTTTCTCCAAGATAGCGGTCCACAGCGTCCCTCCAGTCCCCCTTGGGAGACCACCTTAGCCCTCCTAGGCACTGCAAGTAATTTGCCCAACTCAGCACAAATGGCATTTGTCCATTTCAACATTGCTTATTCTGGTTTCTTCACCCTGGTAGCTGCCTTCAAGGAGAGCTGCCCTCATCAGCCCCGACATGGCAGGCATGTTGCTGGTGGCAACAAAGGCGCCCACAGCCCTCCTTTTAGGGCAGTTGCCCCTTTGGCCACAGCCAGCCCTCAGTTGTGGCCAGCTGCTGTTTGCACTGCCTAGGGAATATTCAGTTGAGAACACAGATAGGTTATTTGAAAACACATAGGGAGAAATGTGAGTGATGGGGAGCTTCCTTTGCATGCAGGAACCCAAGGAGCCTGCAGTCACTGATTTGGCAGCAAAGCCCACCTGCATTTAGCTTCTAATACAGCTCTTTGGTGAACCGCAAGGCAGCTGCAAGGGAGCCTTCAGCATGGCCTTCTGCGGAGTTGCCCTTTCTGCTCTGACCCACGTAGCTAAGAGCCTCTTCAGCCCCACAGTTCCAAAGCAGACTTCATGGCACCAGGGAGAATTCCGAAAGGACTAGCCCTAAATGGCTAGAGTGCAAGTATTCATATTTGAGAAATGACCGGATTAGGTTTTCACTGGGATTGAAAAGCCTCCTTAGAGTAGCTGTGGCTAACGTGCTTGTGTCCAGACTTCTTAGCGTTACCTTAGGGCGCAATCCCATCAGATCCGCCCTTGATACTCATTAGCCTCCGAACCCGGAGCATCTAGTGCAGAGCAGGAGGCATGGCGGAGGCAAGCCTCACCTCTGCCGCACCTCCCGCTCTGCAATGGAGCTGGACAGGTGTGTCTGCCTCAGGCGTCAGGGAGGGGGAGAGGAGGCTGCTGCGGAGGCCAGGGGATTCTGCATAAGCCATCCCCTCCCTTTGCCACCCCTCAGCGCGCCCCCTTTGCCTTCCCTCCGAGGTCACCTTTGCGGGGAGCTCAGACTTCTGGGCCCAAGCACTGCCTCCAGCCTCAGATCCAGGAATCCAAACTATCCTAAGGTCCACCAGACTCTTGTCCAGGGGCCATAGGGTTGCTCCCCTAGTTATTTAAGAGAAATTTAGCATTTACATTAAAAAAAAATCTGATTTAAATTGGTGACCTTGACTCCACTGTTTTAACAGAAGGAAGCTGTTAAAAGTGTATCCACTCCTGGAAAAGCTATCTCTGGTGGTTTATACCCAGCCACTAATATCCATTTTCTGGGCAAGGTGCTTGAGAGGGTGGTCGCTGGGCAGTTGCAGACGTTCTTGGAGAATACCAATGATCTCAAACCAAGTCAGTCTGGGTTCAGGACACGATCAGCTTTGGTTGCCCTGATGGATGACCTTTTGTGGGAGAAAGACAGGAGTGAGACTCTGTTGATCCTGCTTGATCTCTCCGCAGCTTTTGATACTGTTGACCATGGCATTCTTTTGGATCATCTCCATTGACCATGGCATTCTTTTGGTGTTGGGAATTGGAAGCACTGTGCTATAGTAATTCTGATCCTACACGTGAAGTCCATTGCAGAAAGTGGCACTGGGGGACTGTGTGTCATCTCCCAGGTAATTATGTTGCAGGGTACAATCTTGTTCCCCATGCTATTTAACACGACGCCACTGGGGATGGTCACTAGATTAGGAATCCTGACAAGTTGGAGACTCTATGGGTGGTTGGTTGCCAGGTCTGGGATTTGGGGAGTTTGCCTGCTCTAGATGAGGTTGCACTCTTCAGGAAGAGCATGTACGCTGTTTGGGGTGCGCCTGGATTCATCACTGTCATTAGAGGCCCAAGTGGCTTCTGTGGCGAGGAGCACCTATTGCCAACTCTGGTTGGTATGTCAGCCACACCCTTTCCTGGCTAGGGATAGCCTGGCCACTGTGGGCTGTACATTGGCCACCTCCTGTATGAATTACTGAAATGCCCTGTATGCGGGGCTGCCCTTTGGCTTGGTCTGGAAGCTGCAGCTGGGGTAGAATGCGGAGGCCAGGATGCCGAGTGGGACGCCTGGCCATGCACAAATTACCTCAGTGTTGGAGCAAGCGCACTGGCTACCTGTTAGCTACCAAGCCAAATACAAGGTCTTGCTGTTGGCACATAAAGCCCTGAACAGCTTGGGACCAGGTTACCTGGCAGACGACCTTCCCCAATACAGACCTGTGCGAGTATTAAGATCATCGGAGACCTTGTTGCAGTGGACTTGCAGACTGCCATCTGGCAAACCCTGAAGCCGGCTGCCTCCACGGCGGCACCCACCGTACGGAATACCCTCCGCGCAGGTATTCGGGAGGTGTGAACCATAGCATGGCTTAAGCACCTGTCCAAGAACCACCTCTTCACAAGGCTGTCCCCACGCGTGTTGCCCAGCTGGCTTGTTAACTGTGGTGTTGTATTGGTAATGTTTATCAATGTTTAATATAAATGTTTTAGCAATTATTATATATTTTAATGTATATCACAATTATTTTAATGTATTTAAATCTTCTCATAAACTACTTAAAGGTATTTTTAAAATACAAGTGGTATAGAGATCTATTAAATAATAATAAAACTAATAATAATTCGTCATTCTCATGGAGGCTCAGGTGGCCTACACACGCTTCTGACTGCACTGGAGAAACACAGAACTTGGTCATCCAGTTCCACATCTTGAGAATCTCGGCTTCTATACTTAAAAAAGCTACTAAGAGAGTCGGAGTGTGTTTGGGCAACAGCTGGTGAAACCTCAAAAACTGGAGTGGGGAGAGGAGCAGGACTTCCAGGGGACAGGGAGGAGAACACATTTTATACCATTGCTGTTTCTCCCTCACCTTTTGTTGCATGAAGCAGTTATGCAAAATGAGCAGATCGATGTAACTTCTTCTGGCTCGGCCTTTGGGATCCTTTGCCACGTTGCTTTTGTTTCCTTAAAAAGTTTGGGTTATACTTTACTCTGCTTGACAAACATTGACACCGAATGTGGACGTGGAGATTCAGGTCTTCCAGCACAAGCACAGTGAAGCAATGGTGGCTGAACTCGCTTGCACCTGCTGGGCTCAGCTCCCAGCAACATGGGCACAGCCCTCCCGCCCAGGAGGAGCTGCATCCACCCTCAGTTCACCCCTGCAGTTAGGATAGTCCCCAATACTGTGTGACCCAGTGAATGCTGGAATGAGCCCCAGTGCCACTGTGGGGCCAATGGGATCGAAGATAGGTTTAGAACAGGCTCAATGGGGACCCAAGTTCAGCTGTAGAGGGCCCAGGCCATGAGAGTTTAGCTTGGCATGGTTTTCCATCCGATTGCAGTATGAGGGATGGGGCTGGTTTGGGTCTGAGCAGGATGAGGAATGTCAGGATGATGAGAGCATCATTCTGCAGGCCAGGGGAGTTGAACACTCCTGATGAGCTGTAAGTTTCAACCTTGAATGGCATGACTACTGCTAAGAAGGCTGATAGCCTCTCTATGGGAACCAGACAGGCTTAGGGGCTATTTCCTGGGAACAGTAGCATCTACAGAACGCAGCAGAGAAACGCCTTCCTTAGCATACTGCAGATTTACAGGTGAGAGTTCCCCGACAGATTGTCAGGAGGGCTCCAATTGCCCTCCCCTTGCATTTAAACCAGTGCATTTAGGTCTTTGCTGGGAACATTCTGATCTTTACTGCCCAAAATCCTTCCTGCTTAGTCTTACCACTGCTTGAGCTACTTGAAACACACTTCACTTGGACAATCCATCAAATCTGGACCCCTGTATGCTTGAACCTTGTATTGTTAAAAAGCTGCCATGGAATATAATGCTGGAAGACATCATCTCTAATAACTGGACCACTTTCTTGTTTGGACTCAACCATTCTTTAAAGTTTGGAATCATCCCGGCACCAGGGTTTTTAGTCTACCTGGGAGCTAGGGTAACAGAGCCCCTAATTGAGAACTTATTTACTGCTTGGGACTTCCACCTGCCTGCTCTTATCTTGAAGGCTGGAATTAGTCTGCCTGACAGCATGGACTGGAACGGCCCTGAAAAGGGCCATTTCTACTGCCTGGTAACCTGTCTCTCTCTAGCTAGCACTCACCATGACCCTTGATCTTTGATTTGCCTCGACACACGCCACGTGGAGATTCCAACGTAGGCTCTGTTATTGATCTCTGTCTGTGTGTGATTTCTGGTCTGAAACTTGCTCCTGAACCACACCTTGAATTGCCTGGAATGTTATCTTGCCTGGATTGATCATGATCCCTTGACCTGGCCTTGTATTATGAACCCGACTTGGGAAACTATCATGGCACTGATATCTGAAACAGTTGTAGATATAGGGCTTTGAATTGTTTCTTGAACTAAGCCATGGGCCTATAGCTGGCATTGACCTATGTAACCATTAAGCTTTTACCATGAGATCTGCTACAATTAAGAGTCTCACTGACTTGAGTGTCCTGTGTCAGTGTGCCAGAGAAAACGGGCCCGTGATAGTGAATAAGAGAACCAAACCTGGAGCAGGAAGGAAGTCTGGAGTTGAGCCAAACCTTTGCCTTGGGCGCACAGAGCCCAATCCAGAGGTTAGTGAAATCTAACGGGGTGCAGGATTATAGCTGCTGGGCAGCTGGGGTGGCCAAAACGCTACCGTGTTCTTGAGCAAACACTCTTAGGCAAAACCCACATTTGCAAGGACAATCTTTGTGGCCAGGGCACGTTACAGCCCCAAAAGGAACAAAGCGAACTGCTTGGTCAGCCCTGGAGCAAACAGCTTTGGCGCTCATCTCCCCCGCCTCCTGCCTCTACTGCAATGAGTGCAAGGGGACTCAGTGGCAGGCTAGCTGCAGCAAGAGCACATGATGACAAAGGAAAGGAGCAGCAGCCGCTGTGGGACGTATGTTGCTCAGGGAATGCAGAGGCCCCACCTATGGCAGCATTTTCATCGCATTAAAGTCACCCAAGGTCACCCCACACATAGCATACAGGAGGATGACATGTGGAGGGAGGAAGGGATGAAGGCCTTCTACTCCGCCTCTATGCCCCACCTTCAGTGCAAGCTGACTGCTCTGTAGGTCACGCTGACATGCCGCACAGCCACCTTTTGTGTAAGCTCAACGCCCATTTAATGTAACACAAAAGGAAGAAAATTCCCCTGCTGCCCATGTGGCTTTCGGAGCCACAACAGCATGGTTAGTGCAGGCACCAGGTGGACCGGAGCAGCAGGCCAACTACTCAGTGATTAGCAGGGCTGGCGGCCAAGAAGGAGAGCATGTGACCGGCCCCCCGGAAAGGAGTGCCTGGCCAGCACTCCTCTCTCTCTCTGCTTTCAGAAAATCTGTTGGGGAAAGTTACCACTTGCAAAGCACTTGACCCATTTAAGAGGACTTTAATTTGTGTACAGAAAAATATAAATAAACCAGATTGCGGCTCTGCAGTTGACAGCAGTTATTACACACTTCTGCATTTGAAGAGTCCATAGCTGGCGAACGTGTGGCAGAGCTGTTTGTGCTATGGAACACATGCAAGTGAGCGCACCCTCCCGCAAGGGTCGTTCAGAGAGCAGCAGGGCGAGACCAAGGTATGTGAACACAGCTGAGCCAGCTGAGCGCTGGCTTTGTCTGCAGAGGGGGAAAGCACCAATAAACACTACTTGGGGAGGGAGGGAGCGGGAATGGTGGGGCAGGCTCACCTGGAGATGGTTTGCATCACACAGATGGAAGCTGGCTCTTTCGGGCACTCAGGAAGACCCTGCCCCAGTGGCAGGACAAGCTACTTCTGCAGATGGCCCCAAGCCCTTCCTTTCACCTACTCATAAACGTGTGTAGGAACCTCCACCCACCCCACAACAGAACAATTCCGGAGGCCACTTACTTTTGTCTAAACCCAGGCCCTTTGCTCTGGCTCAGTTTCTACAAGTCAGACGCCTGCAGGAGGAAACTACTCAAAGTAACAGCTTGCTTCGGCCCTGAGCCCCGCTCCCTGGCAGGCAAACCCCCTGCATGCCCTTTTCAGAGGGGTCTGCTGTGGCCAAGCCCTAAGTCCCCTGGCAAGTGCCACCACTTTCTCAGAGTTGCATCTCTCTCCTTGTTCCAACACCTGCTGCTGGAAATGAGAAGGGAGCGAGTCAAAATCCAGGCAAACAACTTGCAGGCCAGATGACCCCCATCCCCCGAGGGCCAAATCCAAGCAGAGCCCCCCCTATCCTATGAGGAGCCCCATAACAGTTGCCTGAGGAGATGCTTTCCACTGTGGGATGTCTTGCAACAGATAGCCCAGAGAAGACAAGAGCGTGGCAGACAGCAAAGTTCTCTTTAGGAGGGTGGCAAGGAAGGAGGGAGTCTACAGGGCTCATACCACACCTCGCTAAGGGGAAAGAAAGAGTGCCAAAGAGCCTCCTCTGACCCTGCAGGGATTCCACCTGAATGGCCAACTGACTCTAATTAGGAATGTGCTGGGAGGAAGGGATGGAGTGACAGCAATGGCACTCCCACTGCCCTGGATGACAGACTGCTCTGTCCTCCTGTTTCACACACCAACAAAGATCAGATCCAGAGCAAAATAAATCACCTGTGGGGGTGTCTGCAGTGGGCTTGGTCCCAGCTGGTCTATAGCAGGACTATGGCAGTCCACAGGAAAATGGAACAGCCTCCGACACTGGATAGGAACATGACTGTGCACAACAGGCACAGGGAGGGAGATGGAAAGGAGCAGGGAGGGGGATGCATGATACAGGAGGGCAATGCCACAGGACAGCTTTCTGCAGAGCCTGCTGGTCAGGTCTGGAGCCTGCAGGACTTCCAGAAGGCACAGCCGTGGCATGGCCATGCTGGACTCCAAGGCTTCTTCTCACTGCAGAGGACCAGGGGATGGAGAGTGCTAGACCTGGGTGAGGGGCAGGAACTTCTGGTAGTAGCTCTTGGTGACGTCAATCATCAGCTCCTGCGTGCACTCAGGGAGTTCTCCGGAGAAGAGCCCTGGGGAAGAAGCAGACCATGAGCCACTAGACCCAACTCTGATTCTATGGTCCCCAAGAGCATTGCTTGCTCACGCACACCTGGGGACTGCCCCACTCCGAAGAGTACACACAGTTTTATGGCTGGCCTCCCTTCACCCGACTCCCTTTCTGTTCACCTGGGCAGCCAGAGAAGACCGTGAAAGGCGGGACCACCGTTTCTGGCGGCAACACTGTGTTGTCAAGGATTTTGCAACAGTCTTTCAGGACACACCGGCGACCCTAAAAGGACACGGCACACATCAGCTTGGGATTAAGCCACCATCCCCCCTGCCCACAGGCTCATGCCCTGGACTCATGGCCAAAGAGGAGCAGGCCCAGTTCTCAGCTCACCCAAGGGAGCCGTTTGGCTTCTGACTTGCAGATCACTAGCTTCGTCCATACAGCACTGTGCTTCCGTATGGCTTGTGGTGCCAGTCCACGTGGGATTAAGCAATTGTTTTGCTCTCTGCAGCAGGAGCGATTTGCCGCGAGTCTGAACTGAGGTGGAGGCCACAGCCAACACAGAAGAACAGGAGAGAAATGCGTGGCTACATCACACGCAAAGGAAGATGTGGCGGGCTACCGCTCTGATGGCAATCACAGAACCAGGACTGGCTGGGGCGGTTCCTCCAACAACCCGTGCAATCGACGGAAGCACGGAATGCCAACAGTCACCACCAACAGACTGTTGGGAGGGAAGGAAGCAGAGGGCTCAACGCAGCCGAACGGCACTTCCAGTCAGCCCCTTTTCACCTCACGTGCCTTGTGACACAAGAGGAACTGGCTTGCTTAGCCATGGGGGTAAATGTGGCCTATGGGTCAGGACAATGGGAGTCATGGCCCAGGTGCTGGCTGGTGAGAAGTTTCATTCTCTCAGCAAATAAAAGTCTGCTCAGGTGGGGAAGATGGGAGAGCTTCAGAGAACTCTGAATTACTTCTGTTTGGCTTGGCTGTGGAAATGTCATTCCCATCAGGAAGCCTATCTTGGAGATAATGGCATGCTCTCTGTCAGGACAGGGAAAGGGGCTTGCAGCCTGGGACAGACAAGCCACCTTCCTTTTAGGGGAAGAGGCCCCTCATCTCTGCCAAGCCCCGGGGAGATCTTCTTGAGATAAACGCCGGCTGCCCCCACACCCCCACCGTCCTGGCCACCCTTCCATGTCATGGCGAGTTCCCCAGCTCCAAGCCCAGGAACCAAGAGCTATTCAGAGCAACTTTCGCGTGCCTGCTCTTGGGCAAACGCCGCTTTGGCAGAGAGGCTGCAGCAATTAGCCACTCGCTGCAGTACCCATTAACAATGGGCCGGGTGAGCTAATGGGTCTTTGAAGTGCCACAGACAAACACTGATTGTGAGAGTTACCCTGCTCTCTCATTTCAGCAAGATGGAGCAGGAAAGATTAGGAGCTTTTGGCACAGTTATCTTCATTTACAGGGTAGTATATACACACATTTCTCTCTGTAGCTGTTTCGTGAGCGGCTTATCAGTTTCCCCATTTCGAAAGCACATTCACTTCCCCCCTCCCCACAAGAACAAAAAACCTTTGCTGCAAACACACAATCCTGTCAGGAGAAAAGGCTTTCATTGCACTGCGTGGCCTTTGGCAATGGGTGTCACATGGCATGTTGGGTGCCTGACTGGGGAGACCTGGCAGCTGCTGCAAGCAGCAGCACATCTGGGGACAGATTAGTTTACCCCACAATTTGAGACTGCAGGCACACCTATCGGCCAGAACTCTCCGCGCCCCAAAGCCAAACGCCAATAGGTGGCTGTGAAGCGTCATCTGCATGAACGTGCGTGCGAGTCTTAACTGTGGAGTCATCTCTGGGCCAAAAGCCAAGCTGGCAAGAGCCTCAGGATGAACGTGGATCAGAGTCTGCCAGGCCCCACGGCCTGAAGCCACATGGGACTGTGTCCCTGTGCTTGCTTGCAAGATGTCCGAGGGGGGGCCTGGGCACGTGCAATTCTGGAGCATACTTACAATCACACAGTTCTTGCCTATGTGGACATAGGAGCCAATCTGAGCTGCATTGACGACGCAGTCCTCCTCAATAAAGACGTGGTCCCCAATGTGCAATGGGAAGAAAGCGACCCTGCAAAAAGAGGGGGGGCGTGTTTGGGGAGACCAACAGCATCCAGCCACCTCACGCCAAATCCCAAGGACACAGAGCCAAGATAAACTTGGCTAGGACTCTTTCCAGAGCCAGGCAGACAACCTGCAGCATCCACAGGAGGTCCTGTCACCCAGGTGGGGTGGAAAAGAAGAGATTCCCTAGATCCTTCCCAACCTCCTTGTTGTTGGCAACAACCAGAGACCTTGCTGCTTTCCTTCCACCCTGCCCCTCTTTATGTTACAGTGGCAGGAATTCAAGAAGCAAGAAGCCAGGCTACACAGCATCCCCCAACATCCTGCCACCAGGATCAGGGTGTTTACTTTGGGCTAAAGGTTGAGGGGGATGCAGGGGTCAACACCACTGAACAAAGACCAAACCACAACACCCTCAGCAAAGTCTCCACTCCAAACAGGAGGTTCTCTGAGCCTTCAAAAAGCCCCCATTTGAACAATGAGACCTGGGTGGGCAAATGCAGCTTGTGGGCCACATGCACCCCCACAAGCTCTGGTGGAGAAATCATCATAGAAGTTTGCTGTGGAATTTCAGCAGCAAACTGCCCTTGAAATGGTTATGGCTTTAAGGTTGTTCTTAACGTTTCATTATGCTTTTATTTTATTTTCTGAATTTTTTTGTAAGCTGCCTTGTTGGCTTCAGGAAGGCGGTACAGAAATACAATCTATAGGATTGTGTCAGTCTGTCCATCAATGCCATAGCGCCAAGACCATGAAGCCCAGACACCCAACCAGGCATGCACGCCGAGGGGACTCTGAGGGTGCGCACCTCTGGGTTACTTTGCTTTTGGAACACATTAAATAATTTTAATGTGCTTCTGCAGTAACATTTCCGGCCACTGGGGCAGACTTCCCTAACCAGCACATTGCTTCGCAGTCCACACAGTCTGAAGCCGGGGGCAGGTCTGAAGCGGGGCAGTTATATGGCTGCCCCCCCTTGCTGTGGGGCAGCCCCCCCTCAGGGCAAAGGAGTGGACAGACCCATCCCTCAAGGGGCCATGGGGTGCACCTTGGCAGGGGCCGTGCCCACCAGCACGGGCGATTCACTCAGAGGGCGCGGGCACACTGAAGCCCACTCCGGCAGCCGGGCCAGTCGGCTCGAAGGCTCCACTGTGTGGAACCCCGGGCCACTCTAACCCACGCAAAGCCAGGCCCGCTTGCTAGTGAATTAATACATAAACCACAAGAGACTCCTACATTCTTTATTGGGAGACCCGGCTATGTAGTCTTTCCCTCAGTTATCTGAAAAATGTCAAAGTTAATCTGTCTTGTGGCTGCTTTTTCTAAATGCTTCTCTTAATAATGATTCCATAACTCTTTGATGGCTGGTTTAAGGAGCTCTTTGTTCTGGGTCTCAAACTCCGTAATACTGATTTCAGCCCAACTTTTGGAGAACCATTTCAGATCCATCTTCATGAATCCAGAAGGACTCATATTTCATTCTGATCCTTCCTCAGATGCTATATTGGTAGCTGTACATAAATGGGACCCTCTTCCTACAAAGTTCTCTCCACAATTTATCAGCTTTGGTATGGGAAGATTCCTGGGATTGATTATATCCCTGCTGATTAAATCGACATGGGAGGGCACCATCATTAGCTACCCTTTTGGCTGCAATAAATAGCTCTGGTATGATTCCTTCCAACTGAAGGGGAGCAAGGGCAGCGCCTATTTTTTTTTTTTAAAGGTCATGTCAATGATCTGGAAAATTATATGAACCCATTCCTTTCTTGTGTATTATGTGGAATTTATACGCTAGGTTTTAAAGTACCAGACTGAATTCCTTTCTGGAATTGAACTTATTGACTCTCAAGTGGCATTTATCATTCACCTTTAGATCACTGATGATCTCCCATTTTGCTGAAAAATATACAGAATCTGCAAAGGGGAAACTTATACTGCCTTGATGGATCTGATGGCAGCTTTTGAGTACTTTATTTTTATACCACCCAACAGCCAAAGCTCTCTGAGTGGTTTACAAAACTTAAAAAACTTAAAAATACAATACTATACATAGGATAAAAACAAGTTACATACAAACATTTAA
Source organism: Heloderma suspectum (assembly GCF_057233095.1). Taxonomy (NCBI): domain Eukaryota; kingdom Metazoa; phylum Chordata; class Lepidosauria; order Squamata; family Helodermatidae; genus Heloderma; species Heloderma suspectum. The sequence continues at coordinate 35,962,860 of NC_139469.1, read as the reverse complement.
ACAGACAGCGCACACATACACAAAAACACACACAATATTTAAGCAATTTTAAACAATCAACAATAAGCACATCCAGGACTTGATTAAAACCTTATCATATGCTGCCAAATGTCCGAGAGTAGAGGAAGGTCTTAACTTGGCACCAAAAAGACAACAATATTGCTGCCAGGTGGGCCTCACTGAGGAGATTGTTCCATAATTGGGGCCACCACGGAGAAGGCCCTCTCTCCTGTTGCTCTATTCCCTGAATGAAGTTATGGCAAATATTGGATAACATTCTTAGCAACAGTACTAATGACATCCCCTGGGTATCATCATCAGTGGCCAAATTTTTATCAGTAGCTATGTCATGCTAGAAGGATGTGTATGGGGGATTGCCCCAGGTCATTTGCTGTTTTGTGTCCTTGTATATCTGAGATGATGGTACCTTTGTCTTGTATCTATGTCTTGTTTGGTTTTATTTTTGATCTGCTGATTGTAATAAACAGATGGATTTCTATGTAGATAGAGAACGGTGGGAGAAAAAATCTTTTTGAAACCAGGTATTATCAATATGGCACAATAGGCCATATACTATATTGTTTTTATGGGCCTGACACTGAGGAACAGGGATTGGCAAGTTACCACGAACACAGGTCCAGACTCTGGATCCAGGAGATGCCATCCTGACAGGGTCATCCACTGTGGCCTTCTGGGTGATCCTGGACACTCCTATTTTAATGCACCTTAACTGCCTGAGCTCTGGAATTTGCTCAGTTCTCAGATTATGAATATTTACTCACTACAGACAAACTAGGGCATTTCCTTTTAATGTTTTGAAAGTAATCTACTCCCCTCACTACCAGCTCTTCCTTCTAAAAAGTTCTAGGTTCACAGTTGCCTCTAAACAAAGACATTTAGGGCACAATCCTGTGGCTGCTAGACAGTGGCTAGATGGCCATAGGTTTGGTTGGTTCCCAGATAACTGCCTCCCCACCCCTTCTCCCACCACCTCGTAGGTGGCGCAGATTGTCCCAGGGCTCCAGGCTCAGATGAGCAGCGCAGAGTGGGGCAAAAGGGGGGGTTCCTGGGGGCAGGGAGGGGCAGAGAGTGCGGAAGTGCCAGTACGACGCTTATGTGTCGTCCAGCCTTCCCAGCCCGCGCTATGACATCCCGTAGCTAGGCAGCTGAAATCAGCTGTGTAGTCGCGAATGCAGGGCAGCAGAAGTGCAGAGGAGAGGATCCCCTCTGAGTTCCTCCTGCCCAGCATTGGATAGGTGGTCACCTCCAAGTTCAGATGCGGCCGCCTCTCCACATAGGATTGCTCCCTTGGGCTGGGAGTTGAAAAAGCAGGAAAAATATTTTCAGTTTCTTTCTCTGAATAAAAGTAAGGGCAGGGTAGTGGTTGAGAACTACGCATTTCAAAAATATGAAGAGCCATCTCAGAAATGTAGGAGACTGCTGTAAATGTGAAAAGTTTTTTGTAGCATATACAGTTGCTTAATTAAAATCTATGTGCCGCTTTGTATGTGTGATTTACTCCAGTTAACATTCATAGTGCACTACAGTCTGACATACACAATTAATAAAATTACGCATTAACTACGCAGGGTACCATATACCCTTTTCCAAAATCAGGAAACCAACATATAATGTGCTATTTTCAGGTGGCTGCTTATAAAATGCAGTGAATTTAGAATCTTCAACACAAATTAAACTAGAAAACAAATTATGGGACTTTGTGCTTCTAAGTCCTTTGGTACCATCTAGGGGTACAAAACAAGGGATGTATGAAAGTCACCTTTTCAACAGGGTGATTCGCGGTGGGGCGGAGGCGCGCCGCACCTCCCCCCGAAATCCTAATCCGGCCAGCTCCAGTCCGCGGAGATTCTGCAGAGCCGCTGGCCGGGGCTGCCTGCAGCCAGACATCTGGCCGCTGGGCAGCCTTCCAGAAAAAAACAACAGCATACGCAAACGGCAGCGGCTACCGCCATTTGCGTTCCCTTTTCTTTGCTGTTTTAGCCTACGTAAATATTCACATATGCTAAAACAGCGAAAAAAAGGGAACGCAAATGGCGGCAGCCACAGCTGCCATTTGCATACACGGTTGTTTGGTTTTTTTTTTAGCTTGCCGTGATAGGCTACGTAAGTATTTACGTAGCCTATCACGGCAAAGGCAGCTACGCAAATGGCATGGTGGCCGCCATTTGCGTGGCTGCCTTTGCCGTGATAGGCTACGTAAGTATTTACGTAGCCTATCACGGCAGCCTGGCCAGACACAAATGGCGGCCGCTATAGCAGCCGCCATTTGAGTCTGCAGCAGCTGGCCGAGAGACCAGCCGCCACCACTGGAGCCGCTGCTGGAACATCCGCCCCAGGTAAGCTTCGTCCCGGGGGGGATTCCGCGGGGGGTGAGAGGCCGTTCCGCCATGGGTTTCGGGGTGCCGAATGCCAGTGCATTCGGCCTCACTGAAATCCGTGGCAGAATTCTCCGCCATCCCTATACAAAACATTGTCCCTCCAAGAAACGGAAAAGAGCTTGTAGATTTATAAAAAAAGAAGACTGACATAGTACCCAGATTCCATGGTGACTTGAAGCACTCATATTCATACTTTGTAGTGGGAAAAGCATAACGTGTCTGTATGAAAGTCAGGGAGCCCAAACGCTATCACTTGATTTGGGCTAGGAGGAGGCTGGAGGGGGCAATTTATTTAGGTTAACCTTTGCTCTAGACTGAAGTGTGCTTTATATTGGGGACTTCGGGCTGGAAATCCAAGGCAGCAACACAGTGACATGTGTGAGAGTGCGAGTGTAACTTCCGCTGCAACATTTTAAAGCACTAACAACCACTGAGGCTCAAACTACAAACGGCTCGCTATCCCTTTCAGTTTTTTAAAACTGGGAAATGAAGTTACGGAGGATGCAAAGCTGATTCAGCAGCAGCATTGAGGGAGGGAGGGGTTCGCACTTTCCCTGCAAACTCTTTGTTTGTGATCAAAATCCCCACCTGCTTTCCCACCCATGGCAGGAAAAGCAAATGGGAGGGGGTCATTTGGCTAACAAGTACAAGCACAACCCCATTTTCTTATTTTTTTCCATTTTTAAAAAACATCTTTTCCTTGTAACACACACTTCCATACCAGTGGGACTCTTGTTTTTAACCCCCAGAGAATAGAGGACAAAGCCCAGGCTAATCAGAAAGCTAGAAACAAAAAGGGAATACAGACTATGAAAGGACAAGACTCTCCAGTGGTGGTGACCTGCAGGGTATGTACCATGTTTGTTTTCTTGCCTGATATCACGGCCTGCACGTGCAACAAGTGCAAGTTGATCATGCTGCTGGAAGAAAAAGTAAGAGGACTGGAGGAGCAAGTGTCAACCCTCCAGGGAATAAGAGAACACAAAGAGTTCTTGGACAGAACGTTGGAACTGCTGCAGCAAAGTGAAGAACAGAAGCTAGAAGAGCAACAGCAAGCTGAGGCAGAAGAGGAAAACGCTGCGGTGAGGAAAAACGAAGTAGAGGAGACTCCTTGGAAAAGGGTGACAGGAGCAGGGTGACAGGAGCAGAAGAACTAGAAGCCACTCTACACCAGTGGAAGCAGTGGAGCTATGGAACCGTTTCTAGGTACTTGAGGAAGAGACTGGAAGACAGCCTGCAGAGGAAGAATTACAGGGGAACCTGCATGAGAGTGAGCAAGAGGCTGAAAGTCAGTCAAGCAGAGGCGATGAAACCAAGGCCTACAACAACAAGAAGAGTAGGAGTTGTGGGAGACTCCTTGCTGCGTGGGATTGAAAACTGAGTATGTCGTGAAAACCCATGGACTTGCCAGGTATGCTCTCTCCCAGGAGGACAGATTAGAGACATGACTGAAGGGTTGCCTACACTCATAAAGCCCACTGACAGGTATCCCTTTCTTCTCATCCACGTGGGAACAAATGATACTGCCAAGCAGAGCTACAAAGAAATCACATCAGACTTTGAAGCTTTGGGAAGGAAACTCAAGACCTTTGGGGCCCAGATGCTTTTCTCATCCATTCTTCCAATAGTTAGAAGTAGGAGTGTACGAAAGTCACTTACCTGGTCTCGCAGCTTGCTTCGCGGTGGGGGGGAGGCGCTTCGCTGCTCCCCCCGAAGTTCAGGCCGGGGGGGGGGAGGCTTCCCGCCTCGCCCGGCCGAAATTCAGGGCGGGGAGAAGCGCCCCATCTCCCCGGCCGCGAACTTCGAAAGAAAAAAAACAACGCCCCTGTGATAGGCTATGTAACGATTAACGTAGCCTATCACGGCTACATCTGCAGTCAGCCGTGATAGAATACGTTAATCGTCACATAGCCTATCACGGGTGACTTCGGAAAAAAAAAAGTGCGTACGCAAATGGCGGCCCCCATAGGGAGCCGCCATTCGCGTTCCTTGTTTGGTCCCTGTAGTCTACGTAAAGATTTACGTAGACTACGGCGAAAATAAGGGCAACGCTATTTGCGTTGCCCTTATTTTTGCCGTAGTCTAAGTAAATCTTTACGTAGACTACAGGGACCAAATAAGGAACGCGAATGGCGGCTCCCTATGGGGGCCGCCATTAGCCGTACGCGCTTTTTTTTTTTTAAAGTCACCCGTGATAGGCTACGTGATGATTAACGTAGCCTATCACGGCTGACTTTGCAAATCTAGCCGTGATAGGCTACGTTAATCGTTACGTAGCCTATCACAGGGGCGTTTTTTGTTTTTTGTTTACTTTTCTTGTAATGGCGGCGGTGGCAGCCGGTCAAAAGACCGGCTGCCGCCCCCGCCCCTGATGAAGACCTGCCGAACCGCCGCCGGGACCCGCCGCAGGGAGGGACATTCGTGAAAGGTAAGTCCCATCCCGGGGGGGGGGGGGTTCTCCCCGAAACTACTTCGGGGGGCCGAATACGTTGGCACTCGGCCCCCCGAAGTTTCGGCGAGAAATTCTCTGACACCCCTAGTTAGAAGAGGGATAGAAAGGGAAAGAAAAATACTCCGGGTGAATGAAGGCTCATGCAATGCAACAGAGAGAACAGCTCTAATAGCACCCAATAATAGTCTCCACAAACATGTAGGAAGAAAGCCAGACTATAAAGCACATGGTCTTCGATGTCTATATACCAATGCCCTGAGTATGGGAAACAAACAGAACGAACATGAACTCTTAATACAGGAGGGAAATTATGGCTTGATAGGTGTAACTGAAACTTGGTGGGATGACTCCCATGACTGGAATACAGCAATTGAAGGATATAACTTGTTCAAAAAGAAAAGGAAGAATAGAAAGGGAGGTGGAGTTGCACTATGTGTTAAAAATACATATCTCTGCAAAAAATACAGGAGGATGAGCTTGGTAGCCCCATCGAGGGCATCTGGGCTGAAATGGAGCAAAGAATAAAAGGAACATGGTGGTTGGAGTCTACTACCAGCCACCCAATCAAGGAGAAGACGAGGATGAAACTTTTGAAATGCAAATTGCCAACGCAATTGCATGATGTAGTAGGAATGGGGGATTTCAATTTCCCCGATATGTGCTGGGAGACAAATTCTGCAAAACACAGCCCCTCCAAGAGATTCCTGATAACTTCCTCCTACAGAAAGTAGAGGAAGGAACTAGAGGATCGGCTATCCTTGACTTGATCCTAACCCACAGAGATGACTTAGTGGATAAAGTAGCAGTTACAGGAACTCTGGGGGAAAGCGACCATGTTGTACTTGAGTTCTTGGTTCTAAGGGAAGCAAAAGCTGAGTGTAGCCAAACACGTACCCTGGATTTTAGGAAAGCTGATTTTAATAAACTCAGAACAATGATCAGTAAGGTCCCATGGCAAGCGACTCTTAACAAGAAAAGGAGTCCAAGATGGGTGGGAGTTTTTAAAAAAGGAAATTCTAAAGGCACAGTTACAAACAATTCCAACAAGAAAAGAAAGGCGGAAGACAACAGAAGAAGCCAGTGTGGCTTCACAACAAGCTTAGAGATGACCTGAAAACAAAGAAGGGCACATATAGGAAGTGGAAGGAAGGCCAAGCAACAAAAGGAAGAGTACAGGCTGGTAGCACAGAATTGCAGGGATGGCGTCAGGAAGGCTAAAGCTGAGAACAAGCTGAGGTTAGCGAGGGAGACTAAAAGCAACAAAAAGGCTTTCTTCAGATATGTGCATAGTAAAAGACAGAGGAAAGGGTGGTTCAGCTATTAAATAAGGATGGCAAAACGATAACAGATGACAAGGAAAAGGCAGAAGTGCTCAATTTCTACTTCGGCTCAGTCTTCCCCCGAAACAGGGTTTATGACCCCCTGGCAGAGGCAAAGTACAGGCTGAACGGGCAGGATTGCAGCTTGAGATTAATAGGCATATGGTCAAGGAACACCTAATTACTTTGAATTTCAGATCTCCAGGGCCAGATGAACTGCAACCTAGAGTAATAAAGGAACTGGCAGAAGAACTCTCAGAAGCACTGTCTAGTATCTTTGAGCAATCATGGAGGACAGGTGAAGTGCCAGATGACTGGAGGGCTAAAATGCTGTTGTTGTTGTTGTTTATTTGGTCAGTCGCTTCCGACTCTTCATGACTTCATGGACCAGCCCACGCCAGAGCTTCCTGTCGGCCGTCGCCACACCCAGCTCCCCCAAGGTCGAGCCCGTCACCTCCAGAATATCATCCATCCACCTTGCCCTTGGTCAGCCCCTCTTCCTTTGCCTTCCACTTTCCCCAGCATCAGCATCTTCTCCAGGGTATCCTGTCTTCTCATTATGTGGCCAAAGTACTTCAGTTTTGCCTTTAACATCATTCCCTCAAGTGAGCAGTCTGGCTTTATTTCCTGGAGCATGGACTGGTTTGATCTTCTTGCAGTCCAAGGCACTCTCAGAATTTTCCTCCAGCACCACAGTTCAAAAGCATCTATCTTCCTTCGCTCAGCCCTTCTTATGGTCCAGCTCTCGCAGCCATAGGTTACTACGGGGAATACCACTGCTTTAACTATGCAGACCTTTGTTGTCAGTGTGATGTCTCTGCTCTTAACTATTTTATCAAGATTTGTCATTGCTGTCCTCCCAAGAAGTAAACGTCTTCCGATTTCCTGGCTGCAGTCAGTGTCTGCAGTAATCTTTGCACATAGAAAGACAAAGTCTGTCACTGCCTCCATGTTTTCTCCCTCTATTTGCCAGTGATCAATCAAGCTGGTTGCCATAATCTTGGTTTTTTTGAGGATTAACTGCAACTCAGCTTTTGCACTTTCTTCTTTCACCTTCGTCATGAGGTTCCTCAGCTCCTCCTCACTTTCAGCCATCAAAGTGGTATCATCTGCATATCGGAGATTGTTAATGTTTCTTCCAGCGATTTTAACTCCAGCCTTGGATTCATCAAGCCCAGCACGTCGCATGATATGTTCTGTGTACAGGCTGAATAGGTAGGGTGAGAGTATACAACCCTGCCGTACTCCTTTCCCAATCTTAAACCATTCTGTTGTTCCGTGGTCTGTTCTTACTGTGGCTACTTGGTCGTTATACAGATTCCTCAGGAGGCAGACAAGATGACTTGGTATCCCCATCCCACCAAGAACTTGCCACAATTTGTTATGATCCACACGGTCAAAGGCTTTAGAATAGTCAATAAAACAGAAAGAGATGTTTTTCTGAAACTCCCTGGCTTTCTCCATTATCCAGCAGATATTGGCTATTTGGTCTCTAGTTCCTCTGCCTTTTCTAAACCCAGCTTGTACATCTGGCAATTCTTGTTCCATGAATTGCTGGAGTCTACCTTGCAAGATCTTGAGCATTACCTTACTGGCATGTGAAATAAGTGCCACTGCTCGATAGTCTGAACATTCTTTGGTGCTTCCCTTTTTTTGGTATGGGGATATAGGTTGATTTTTTCCAATCTGTTGGCCATTCTTGTGTTTTCCAAATTTGCTGGCATATGGCATGCATCACCTTGACAGCATCATCTTGCAAGAATGTAAACAGTTCAGCTGGGATACCATCATCTCCTGCTGCCTTGTTATTAGCAATGCTTCTTAAGGCCCATTCAACCTCACTCTTCAGGATGTCTGGCTCTAGCTCACTGACCACACCGTCAAATCTATCCCCGATATTATTATCCTTCCTATACAGATCTTCCGTATATTCTTGCCACCTTTTCTTGATCTCTTCTGCTTCTGTTAGGTCCTTGCCATCTTTGTTTTTGATCATACCCATTTTTGCCTGGAATTTACCTCCGATGTTTCTAATTTTCTGGAAGAGGTCTCTTGTCCTTCCTATTCTATTCTCTTCTTCCGCTTCCGCGCATTGCTTGTTTAAAAATAATTCCTGATCTCTTCTGGCTAACCTCTGGAATTTTGCATTGAATTGGGCATATCTCCCCCTATCACTGTCGCCTTTTGCTTTCCTTCTTTCTTGGGCTGCTTCCAGTGTCTCAGCAGACAGCCATCTTGCCTTCTTGGTTTTCTTTTTCTTTGGGACGTTTTTTGTTGCCGCCTCCTGAACAATGTTGCGAACGTCTGTCCATAGTTCTTCCGGGACCCTATCTACTAAATCTAGTCCCTTAAATCTATTCTTCACCTCCACTGCATATTCATTAGGAATATTAGTGAGCTCATATCTAACTGATCTGTGGGTCTTCCCTATTCTCTTTAGTCTGATTCTAAATTGTGCAATAAGAAGTTCGTGATCTGAACTACAGTCAGCTCCAGGTCTTGTTTTTACCGCCTGCATTGATGTCCGCCACCTTTGGCTACAAAGGATGTAGTCAATCTGATTTCAGTGTCGACCGTCTGGTGAAGTCCATGTATAAAGTCATCTCTTAGGTTGTTGGAAGAGAGTGTTTGTTATGCACAGTGAGCTGTCTTGGCAAAATTCTATCAGCCTATGTCCTGCTTCATTTTGTTCTCCCAGACCATGCTTGCCTGTAATTCCAGGTGTCGTTTGACTACCCACCTTAGCATTCCAGTCTCCTTTAATGAAAATAACATCTTTGTTTGGCGTACTATCCAGTAGGTGCTGCAGATCCTCACAGAACTGATCTACTTTTGCTTCTTCAGCATCTGTGGTTGGGGCGTATAGTTGGATCACTGTGATGTTAAATGGCTTACCCTGAATTCGAATTGAGATCATTCTGTCATTTTTTGGATTGTATCCAAGCACTGCTTTAGCCACTTTATTATTAATTATGAAGGCTACTCCATTTCTTCTGTGGTCCTCTTGTCCACAGTAGTACATCTGGTGGTCATTTGATGTGAAGTGGCCCATTCCAGTCCATTTCAGTTCACTGACACCCAAAATGTCTATATTTAATCTTGACATCTCCCCAGTAACCACATCCAATTTGCCCTGGCTCATAGATCTTACATTCCAGGTTCCTATGGTGTGTTGATCTTTAGAACATTGGATTCGTCGTTCACCACCAGCACCATCGGCTGCTAGTCGTCCTTTCGGCTTTGAGCTAGCTGCGTCATCACATCTGGGGTTAGTTGAACTTATCCTCTGTTCCTCCCCAGTAGCTTTTTGACTATCTTCCAACCTGGGAGTCCCATCTTCGGATGGCATACCGACATATCTCTGGTTGTACTGATCCATTTAGTTTTCATGGCAAGAATACTGGGGTGGGTTGCCGTTTCATTCCCCAGGGATCGTATTTAGTCTGATCTCTCTGCCATGACCTTCCCGTCTTGGGCATCCCTTCACAGTTTGGCTCACGACGTCATTGAGGTGCTCAAGCTCCAGCACCACGACAAGGTAACGATGTCCTTTGCTGAAGCTTTCGGCTTTGAGCTAGCTGCATCATCACATCTGGGGCTAGTTGAACTTATCCTCTGTTCCTCCCCAGTAGCATTTTGACCATCTTCCGACCTGGGAGTCCCATCTTCCAATGGTATACCATTGTTGTCCCTGTCTTCAAAAAGGGTAAAAATCAATCCCTGGGAAAATTCTGGAGCAGATGATAAAGCAATCCATCTGGAAGCACCTTGACAACAATGCAGTGATGACTCAAAGCCAACATGGATTTGTCAAAAACAAGTCCTGCCAGACGAACCTGATCTCATTCTTTGATCAAGTCACCTCCCTTGTGGAGCGTGGGAATGCTGTAGACATCATATACCTCGACTTCAGCAAAGCTTTCGACAAAGTGCCTCATGATCTCCTGATGAGCAAGCTAGCTCAAAGTGGGCTAGATGAAACAACGATCATGCACTGAGCAGGGGGTTGTACTCGATGGCCTTGTGGGCCCCTGCCAACCCTACTATTCTATGATTCTATGATCAGGTGGATCTACAGTTGGCTACAGAATCAGACTGAAAGAGTGCTTATCAATGGGATCTTCTCAAACAGGAAAGAGGTAACGAGCGGGGTACTGCAGGGCTCAGTCCTGGGCCCAGTGCTCTTCTACATTGTTATTAATGACTTGGAGGAGGAGGTGCAGGGAATGCTGATCAAATCTGCAGATGACACAAAATTGGGCAGGATAGCTAATACCCTGGAAGACAGAAACAGTATTCAAAGTGATCTTGATAGGCTGGAGTGCTGGGCAGAAAACAACAGAATGACATTTAATAGGGATCAATGCTATTAATTATTAAACTATTAATATTAAACTAATTAATTATTATAAATATTAAAATCAAAGTTACAAGATGGGGGATACGTGGCTCAACAACACTACAAGCAAGAAGGATCTTGGAATTGTTGTAGATCACATGATGAATATGACCCAACAATGGGATGCGGCTGCAAAAAAGGCACATGCTATTTTGGGCTGCATTCATAGAAGTATAGCTTCTAAATCACGTGAAGTACTAATTCCCCTCTACTCAGCACTGGTTAGGCCTCATCTGGAGTACTGTGTCCAGTTCTGGGCACCACACCTGAATAAAGATGCAGACAAATTGTTGCCCTCCACTGAATCCTCTCCAAAGATGATCAGGGGACTGGAAACAAAGCCCTATGAGGAGAGACAGAAAGAACTGGGCATGTTTAGCCTTGAGAAGAGAAGACTGAGGGGAGATAGGACAGCGCTCTTCAAGTACTTGAAAGGTTGTCACAGAGAGGAAGGCCAGCATCTCTTTTCGATCATCCCAGAGTGCAGGACACGGAATAATGGGCTCAAGTGACAGGAAGCCAGATTCCGGCTGAACATCAGGAAAAACTTCCTGACTGTCAGAGCAGTACAACAATGGAACCAGTTACCTAGGGAGGTGCTGGGCTCTCCCACACTGGAGGCCTTCAAGACGAGGATGGGCAGCCATCTGTCAGGGAAGCTTTGACTTGGATTCCTGCACTGAGCAGGGGGTTGGACACGATGGTCTTATAGGCCCCTTCCAACCCTACTATTCTGTGATTCTATGAAAAGGGGTTAATTCCTTCCTTCCCTGGTGCCATGGCTAACATCAACTTTGCAGTCCTGCCCCCACAGCATTTCCCTCTTTTAAAGATCGCCAGGAGACACTGCTGATGTATTGCATATTACGTTCTTCCAGCCTCAGCCCCATCACTAAGCTCCAGTATTAAGCATGTTACCGCTGCAGTACAACAGGAAGTCACTCACTCTCACAGTGCTCCCTCCCCGCAGATAAATGGGTCATTAGGAGATTCAGAGCAAAATGCCATCAATACGCTCTATTTCTGTTACATCTGGATCATGAGAGGCCGTGCAAATCCTCGATCATTGTGTGGATGTAATGAGGGGCTGGACTGCAGCCAGTAAACTGGGAATGAATCCTGGTAAGACAGAGGTGCTGTGGGTGGGTGGATCCTGGCTCCAGGAATTAGGCAGGTTATTTATTAAATAAGTTCTGGACAGGGTTGCACTCCATCTGAAGGAGCAGCTACGTAGTCTGGGGATGTTCATAGAACTGTCACCGCTGCTGGAGGCCCAAGTGGCTGCAGTGACGAGGAATGCCTTTTACTAGCTTTGGCTCATGCACCAGGTACTGCCATTCCTGGACAGTGACAGCTTAGCCCATGCACCAACAATCGTGTCTTGATGCATGCAGTTTACTGTGTGGGAGGCAGCACTTTATATGTGGCCCAGAAGTTGCAGCTACCACAGAATGCAGCAGCAAGTGTGTTATGCTTTGTACCTAGCCGCTGCCAGAGAGCACTGTTGCAGAAAGAACCACACCAGCAGTTCAAATGTGTCCTACCACCCAGCCCAAAGCTACCCTTACCCCTTGCTGAATTTCTTGAAAGGTGGACGGATGACACTTCGGCTTTTCACAACACAGTGGCGCCCGACCCGTACGTTTGCCAAGTCTCCTCGAATGATGCAGTCATTCATGACGATCGTCTGAAGAGGAAAGTAGGGAATGATTGCAACTAAAGCTCTACTGACCTGTCCCCAAGCAGCCCAGTTGTGATGGGACAAGTCCAGTTTTGAGGTTGCCTGATGGAGCTCAACAATCCCCATGGGAAGCCTAGAGACACCAGCAAGAGTAGGCAGGACTGAAATGTAATCAACATGCGTTGCCTTTTCTTCTGTTCAATGCACTGCCTAAACATTTCAGAAGTTCTGCATCTGGAAAGAGTAGGAGTAAGTGTCCCCTTCATGGATCACTGCCTTGTTGTGGCAAAGAGGCTTGCGTAACTCAGTGAAGCCATAAGCTATGCCGTGCAGGGCCACCCAAGACGGACAGGTCACGGTGGAGAGTTCTGACAAAATGTGGTCCACTGGAGAAGGAAATGGCAACCCACTCCAGTATTCTTGCCAAGAAAACCCCATGGAACGTATCACAAGGCTAAAAGATATGACGCTGGAAGATGAGCCCCTCAGGTCAGAAGGTGTCCAATATACTACTGGGGAAGAGCAGAGGGAATTTCCAAGTAGCGCCAGAAAGAGTGAAGCGGCTGGGCCAAAGCCGAAAGGACACTCAGCTGTGGATGTGTCTGGTGGTGAAAAGAAAGTCCGATGCTGTAAAGAACAATATTGTTTAGGAACCTGGAATGTAAGATCAATGAATCAAAGTAAGCTGGAGGTGGTCAAACATGAGATGGCAAGATTGAACATCGACATCTTGGGAATCAGCGAACTAAAATGGACAAGAATGGGCAAATTTAATTCAGGTGACCATCATATCTACTACTGTGGGCAAGAATCCCTTAGAAGGAATGGAGTAGTACTCATAGTCAACAAAAGGGTGGGAAAAGCAGTACTGGGGTACAATCTCAAAAACGATAGAATGATCTCAGTACGAATCCAAGGCAAACCATTCAACATTACAGTAATTCAAGTCTACACCCCAACCACTGAGGCCGAAGAAGCTGAGGTTGATCGGTTCTATGAAGACTTACAACACCTTCTAGAACTAACACCAGAAAAAGATGTCCTCTTCATCATAGGGGATTGGAATGCTAAAGTAGGAAGTCAAGAAATCACCGGGATAACAGGCAAGCATGGCCTTCGTGTACAAAATGAAGCAGGACAAAGGCTAATAGAGTTTTGCCAAGAGAACATGCTGATCATAGCAAACACTCTTTCCAACAGCACAAGAGGCAACTCTACACATAGACATCACCAGATGGTCAATATCGAAACCAGACTGATTATGTCCTTTGCAGCCAAAGATGGAGAAGCTCTATACAGTCAGTAAAAACAAGACCTGGAGCTGACTGTGGCTCAGATCATGAGCTTCTTGTTGCAAAATTTCAGCTTAAATTGAAGAACGTAGGGAAAACCACTAAACCATTCAGGTATGACCTAAATCATATTCCTTACGAATATACGGTGGAGGTGAAGAAGAGATTTAAGGGATTAGACGTGATAGACAGAGTGCCTGAGGAACTATGGACGGAGGTCCGTAACATTGTTCAGGAGGCAGCAACGAAATCCATCCCAAAGAAAAGGAAATGGAAGAAAGCAAAGTGGCTGTCTTTACAAGTAGCTGAGGAAAGAAGGGAAGCGAAAAGCAAGGGAGAAAGGGGAAGATATATCCAACTGAATGCAGAGTTCCAGAGAATAGCAAGGAGAGACAAGAAGGCCTTCTTAAATGAAAAGAAATCGAGGAAAACAACAGAATGGGAAAGACTAAAGATCCCTTCAAGAAAATCGGAGATCTCAAGGGAAGGTTTTGTGCAAAGACAGGCATGATAAAGGACATAGACGGCAGGGAACTAACAGAAGCAGATAAGATTAAGAAGAGGTGGAAAGAATACACAGAAGAACTATACAGGAAAGATCTGAATGTCCCTGATAGCCATGACAGTGCGGACACTGAACTTGAGCCAGACATCCTAGAGAGTGAAGTCAAGTGGGCCTTAGGAAGCATTATTAGCAACAAAGCTAGCAGAGATGACAGTATTCCAGCTGAGCTATTTAAAATCCTAAAAGATGATGCTGTTAAAGTGCCAACACATTTGGAACACTCAACAGTGGTCACAAGACTGGAAAAGGTCAGTTTACATTCCAATTCCAAAGAAGAGCAACGCCAAAGAGTGTTCAAAGTACTGTACAATTGCGCTCATTTCACATACCAGCAAGGTGATGCTCAAAATCCTACAAGCTAGGCTTCAGCAGTATGTGAACTGAGAACTACTAGAAGTACAAGCTGGGTTTAGAAGAGGCAGAGGAACTAGAGATCAAATCGCCAACATTCGCTGGATCATGGAGAAAGCAAGAGAATTGCAGAAAAACATCTATTTCTGCTTCATTGACTATGCTAAAGCCTTTGATTGTGTGGATCACAACAACCTGTGGCAAGTTCTGAAAGAGATGGGAGTACCAGACCACCTTACCTGTCTCCTGAGAAACCTGTACGAGGGTCAAGAAGCAACAGTAAGAACCAGACATGGAACAACCGATTGGTTCAAAATTGGGAAAGGAGTACAAGGCTGCATATTGTCGCCCTGCTTATTTAACTTATATGCAGAGTACATCATGAGAAACACCGGGTTGGATGAATCACAGGTCGGAATTAAGATTGCCAGGAGAATTATCAATAACCCCAGATACGCAGACGATACCACCCTAATGGCAGAAAGCGAAGAGGATCTAAAGAGCCTCTTGTTGAGGGTGAAAGAGGAGAGTGCAAAAGCTGGCTTGAGACTCAACATTAAGAAAACTAAGATCATGGCATCTGGCCCCATCACTTCCTGGCATATAGAAAGGGGAAGAAATGGAAGCAGTGACAGATTTCATTTTCTTGGGCTCCAAGATCACCACAGACGGTGACTGTAGCCATGAAATTAAAAGACGCTTGCTCCTTGGGAGGAAAGCTATGGCAAACCTAGACAGCATAGTAAGAAGCAGAGACATCACCTTGCCGACAAACGTCCGCATAATCAAAGCTATGGTTTTCCTAGTAGTAATGTATGGCTGTGAGAGCTGGACTATAAGGAAGGCTGAGTGCTGAAGAATTGATGGTTTCGAACTGTGGTGCTGGAGAAAACTCTTACAAGTCCCCTGACTGCAGGGAGGTCAAATCAGTCCATCCTAAAGGAAATCAAACTTGAGTGCTCATTGGAAGGACAGATACTGAAGCTCAAATATTTTGGCCACCTAATGCGAAGAGAAAACTCTCTGGAAAAGACGCTGATGCTGGGAAAGACAGAAGGCAAAAGGAGAAGGGGACAGCAGAGGATGAGATTCATTGATGCAATGAATATGGACTTGAGCACGCTCCGGGAGACAGCGCAGGACAGGAAGGCCTGGTGTGCTATGGTCCATGGGGTCACGAAGAGTCAGATATGACTGAGCAACTGAACAAGGAGTAAGTGTGCTCTATTCATTGTCTTTGTGCTACTTTGTTCTAAGTCCCTGACTCCACAAAACCCTCTGTTAAGTAAGTGGCGGTTAACCTTCAGTTCTACAGACTATGCCAAAGATAGAAAGTGGAAAAGATTATGCCACAGTGAATGCAAGAGGTCCATGAACTGCTATGCAAGAAGTGTGTCTGAGAACGAACATTTTTCACTTGGTTGAATATGATACAAACTGGAGCAACTCAGAAGTAGAGATTTCTCTGCCAGTACAACTGCCCGTTGCATGAATTTCTCACAATTGATTGTGACGCCAGCCTAATATTTCTACATGTTTCTTCTGCGAAACTCCAAAACCTGCATTTGCACCACAAATAGAACGCCTTATTGCCCCTTCTTTGCATCTCCGGGATGAGTCTGCAAAGTGCCCCACCCCCCTTGCGCAACGGGCCCCTCACCTTGCCGTTGAGCACGATGTTCTGGCTCCCACACAGCACAGACTGCCTGCTCACTTTGTTCCCGGAAGCCTGAGGGAAGGGAGAAAGACAACGCTGAATGCGCCCACCTGGACCCCTCATTCAAAGCTCAGCGATGGGGGGGGGGCTTTGCGGGCTTCCCAGAAGGGCAGGAGCGCCGGAGGCCGCCCGGCCACAGCGGCCCTGCCCTGATGACCGCCAGACTGGGCTGCTGCGGCTGGGCTCCTGCCGGGGAGCGCTTCTCCCAAACTTCGCGGCTTCAGTCGCAGGGTTCAGCGGTGCTGCCGCTGTCGCGCTGCCGCATCGGGCACCGTCACCGCGCTGCCGCTTTGGATGCGCGCAACGGAAGGGCGGGGGACAAATGAGCAGCAACGCAGCAGGGGGCGGCGGGGGCGCCGCTCCCCGCGGCCGAGGCGGCCTCCCCGGCCCACTCGCGAGCAGCCGCGCGGCCGAGGCCCGGCCCGGCCCGGCCCGCCTTCGCCCGGGCGGAGACCCTTCGCCAGGCGGAGGGCCCGGCTGCCCCGCCGCGCCCGCCGGGGCCGCGGCGGGGCTCCGCCCGGCCCGCAGGCCCCGCTGGCCCGGCCCGCAGGCGCCGCTCCCGCCGGCCGCCGCGCACCGTCTCGATGTACTCGGACTTGTTGTAGAGCATCTCGCCCAGCTCCATGGCGAGCCGCGCCAGCCGCCGCAGGGGCTCCGGCGGACGCGCGCGGGAAGCCGGCGGCGCGCGGCTCAGGCCCGCCTCCGCCCAGCCAGGCGCCGGAGCCCGCAGCGCAGGCCGGGAGCCGCCGCCCGCTTCCGGCGCCCCGCCCCGCCCTCCGCTTGGCGCCTGCGCGTCGCGTCGCGGATGGAGCCGCCGCCGGGCGGAGGCCTCAGCCCGCGAGAGACGGCCCAGGTGGGCGCGGCCGCCTCGCCCCGCGGTGCCCCGAAGCTTGCGCGAGGCGCTGCGCGCGGGGCCGCGGCGGCGGCTTCTCAGTCCGCCTCAGAGGGGCCGGGCAGCCTCCCCGGCTGCCCGCCGGCCGCGCGAGGCCTGCGGCCGCCGCGCCCTCTTGCGGGCCGCTTCCTGGGAACGTCGCTGGGGGCCCCTCGCAGGAAGACCCCGCTCGCTCCGGGGTTCCCAGGGCTGCTGTCCCACAGGCCGCCGTGCGCGGCTCGCCCTTGCTGGGGAGGGGCGCCGAGCGCTGGCCCCTCCCGGCCTGCGGAAGAGGCGCCCTGGAGGCCGGGGCCTCTGAGGTGCCCTGTGGGCGCCCGCGGGGCTGCACTGCGCAGCCCCGGAGAGGGGCACGTCCGGGGGCACCGCCGGCCTTTGAGGAGGTCAGCCTTATTTGCCTGCTGCAGGGCTCTTGAGCTACTGCTGGTGGCCATCTGTGACTGGGTCCGGTGGGGGAGAGCAACGAGCCTGGGATGTGAGGCCGCTGCAGTTACTGGACCAGCTAAAATGCAGACTGTTGGAAGTGAGCGTTGAGGTTCCTTCTTTCTGGCTGCTTCGTTTTGGATGCATGCCTGTGTTCTTCCTCTCTCTAGCAAGGCCAGGTGGTTTGTAGTCCAGTTAACATAATTGCTGTCTAAACCTTCCCGGATGTTGTTTTAAAGTAAGTTGCGATGACCAGCTTGTCATTACCTTTGTCATCTAGCTGAAAGAAAAGCTGGCCTTATTGAAAAGAGAATACAGCAGAACATTCCACAGGTTGCAGGTGAGTACAGCAAGTGTATCTGTCCAGGCCTGCTAAATGACTGGTTTCTCTGTTTGGAGATTAGAAGATGTTTTCAGGGCATCTATGCATAAAGTGATTCATAAAATGGACAACAAACCTGATTTGTGGAATACTGACCTCACCCTCACCCCGTTCTTCACAGCGTGCTGAAAGAGCTGAGAAGGTGAAAAACTATGTCAAGAAAACAGTTGCAGAACAAAATCTGTTGCTTATGCAAGAGGAAGCTGGGGAGGACCATACAGGTAATAGCCTGGAAAGGCAGATGTGTGCTTCTTCGTGTGCGCATGTGTGCCTGTCTCTTGTGCCTGTTCTGCCCTTGTGCAGCCTCTGTTCTCTGCCTATCCCTCCCCCATTATAGAATCACTCTACTCCTCCAGGGCTTTCAGAAACTTTGAAAGAGTTAAGCTGCTTGAGCTGGCCTTTGGGGCTCAGAGGTAAGCCTGGAAAGAACAGGGAAATGCCAGCAAACCTGATTGCAGTTTATTCTGTTCCAAACCTTTTTGCTGGGGATTATTGAATTCCCTTAATCAGAATTCTGCGGAGATTTTTGGGTAACGTGGGTTCCTAGCTCAGAACTGGCCTCTTGTTTTGGCACGTTCACAGATACTTAATTTCTAAAATGAAGGGAGTTGGTGCTGATGGCTGCCTAAAAGTCATGCAGTGTGGACCAGAAGCTTTTGCTTGTACTTCCAGAAGTATATGGGCTGGCTATGATGATTCATGGGGAGGGAAAGGTCCTCTAAATATGTTATTACTGTATCACCTGTTTCCAAGTTGAACCCCAGCTTTGGAAACCAGGCCCAAGAAGCTCAGACTAAGTTTTGTGCCCAGCCAAGTGACCATTTAGACCAGTGGTTGGAAATGTTTGGCCTACAGGGCACTTATGGCCTGTGAGACCTCTCCATCTGGCCCAGCTGAGGCCCTGTGCTGCCTTCCTCCCTGAGGCCCCACACACAGGAGCTACCGCCTCAAGGAAACTTTGCTCCCAAACGCTTTGCTCACCTCTCATCCTTTTGGATGGGAAAGGTGAGTGGGAAACAAACCTGGCTCAGTCAGCTGCTATCGTGAGGCACTACTCTTATGCCTTTTTTGCATTCAGGGGAATCCCAATCAGATCAGCTGCAACCTTGTGCCCCTCCCCTCCTCTTGAAACACAGCAGCTAGGCTGCATTATTCTAGCCATCTGGAGCTATTGTTCTGTGATCCCTTCTTGCAATTTCCCTGCGCCCATGCTTGCGGCATGCTCTGGACTGGCTTACAGAAGTCAGCTTGCGGTAGGTTGGGTCCGTCGTTGGGCAAGGATCGGGCTAGCTGCCTCTTCAGTCTCTTCAGACTCTGATACCCCGACTAAGTGGGAAGGGTCACTGTACTCTCAAGCAACTAGTGTAAATCCTCTGTCACCACAAGAGCTAGCAGTCAGAGAATGATTGGATAAAAATATGTTTGCCTGTTTCGCTTGTGACTGGAACAAATTTACACTTTTAAAATAAATGTACTACAAATAAACCAGCCAAGGTGAAAACAAAAAAAATGTTCTTTTTAAAAAGATCATTTACCATTTCTTGAACTTTGAGGTCAAAAGCACGTGATGTGAGATCAGGTGCTGTTTGGGGTGGAGCAAATAAGCTGGCACTGAACCATTGAGGACTAGGAGACTGACACGGAGTCAAGAAAAATACTGTTTTGTTATTGAAGTTAGAGCTTTGAACTTTTTCAAAGTTTCAGGATTTGAAAATGTTTTTAAAAAATAATAAAAATTAAAGTAAAACGACAATACAAGTTTCTTCCAGTGCATTGATTCTGTTGCTTCATGTCATCTTTTCCTCTTCTTTTTGGTGTCTTGTCTGTCTGTTTTCGTCTCTTGTTTTCGCT
Source organism: Heloderma suspectum (assembly GCF_057233095.1). Lineage (NCBI taxonomy): Eukaryota > Metazoa > Chordata > Lepidosauria > Squamata > Helodermatidae > Heloderma > Heloderma suspectum. The sequence goes on along the minus strand of NC_139469.1, from coordinate 35,943,140 downwards.
CTTTTCCCATCTGGTGCCCTTTCAGCTCTTTCTCCTCAGCATCTCTTCCACCTCTTAACTATCACCAACTGACTTTTCAGCCCCTTTCCCAACGTTCTGTGCCTGTCCTTTTATTGGTCCAACACTCTAGGAGCTCACAGGAGTAAGCATTATTACATGTGCATACACATGCTGTGTTACATGTTGTGTATACCCCACACCGTGCATGTAATGTATTAACCTCCCCTTTGCCTCATCTCTTCTCCCATCCCGGGCTGCCTAAAGCTTGAGCTTTGAACTTTTTCAAAGTGTCAAAATTTTGTGCATGTCTGCACTGCTCAAGCTTCAGTTTAAAACAAAAATGAGTAAAATTGGTCTGGTAGATCTCTAGTTATAAGCCTTACGCTACCATATTCTTATATAACATTCCATTGAAAGTGCCAGGATCAGTGCCTCAAACCAAGCATCTGGCATTTCTTTAGGTAGTTAAATACAGTTTTCTGTTGGAACAATTTTAATAGTATCCCATTTTCAACTTTTTGGTTTAAATGTGCTTAGTTTTGCTGTGATGAGTGCTTCCTTGATGCAGAAAAGGCTACTTAGGAACTGTATTTCTGTTCACAGCACCCATCAGCCAGGTGTCCCCAGAGGCCTCAGAGAAGGTCCCAGTTGGTATTTGTTCAGAGACTAGCACTGTAAAAACTACATCGGTCACCTTTGAGCCTGAGGACTTCAGCCGAGATGGCAGCTTGCCAAAAAACTCTGGTTCCAAATCTACCAGCCGGGACTGCAAAAAGGTTCTGTTTAGCCTTGCAGAGTCTGTTCCTGAGAGAGACCAGAACCTGCTGTCAAAAAGTAGAACCAAAGCACACCGGAGAGCAACTTTGGCTTTGGAGGAGGGAGGAGAATTTGTGTGTGAGGCACTTCAGAGAACTGCTGGATGCCAGCTAGAGCATGACACAGGCAGCATCAAAAGTTCTAAGTCACCCGTCTTTAAGAGAAGTAGCACCATTTTGAAGACTGACCATAACATCCCAAAGTCCTCAGTGGCCACTGTTGAAGGAAGAGATGGTAGTGTTACTTCTGTAGTGCCACAGCTAGAACATTTAGGGGAAACATCTGGAGAAATCGTCTTTCCTCAAGTATCCCATCTACAACCTTGTGTCCTGTCATATGAAAGCCAGGTGCCCTCACTTGACCATCTCTGGCATGAAGGTATCTTTGCTAGCTCTGACAATTCACCTGCCAAAATCACTGTGTCACATGCAGACATGCAGAATGAGGGGAAAGAATCTGCCCAGAAGGAAGTGGTACAAGCAGGGATTGATGAGGAAGATCTAGGTAGGTTTGTAGACTTAGCAGTGACTGGTGAGGCTTTCCAAGGAGGCGGAACTGCCCCTCGTGTGTGTGGGGATGAGATGCATAAGGAGCAAAGCCAGTGCAAGGAGGCTCAGAACTCAGATGTTGGTAACAGAGAGACTCCCACCAACAAGCCAAGTGAAAAGAGTTTAGGGGATCAGCTTGAAGCTGGCTCTCCCCTCCTGCAGGCGGCTTCTGCCGCACCCACTAAGAATCCACTAAGCTCTTGCACAGTGGTTGAAGGACTCCTGTTTCCTGTTGAATATTATGTAAGGACAACACGGCGAATATCCAGCTGCCAGAGGGAGGTGAACTTGGAGGCAGTCATTCAAAGCCAGCTGGGAAAGAGTAGGAAAGGGCAGAGAGTTACGCATAAAGAGAGGAATGCAAATCCAGCCATGACCTCCCAAGAGCTGGCAGAAAGGGATGACCATCTGAGGGCTGTTCCTTTCTCAACTCCCGATGCTAATGGGGCCACTAGTCCTCTGCAGTCTCTCCCTCTCTCTCAGGAGGGCACTGCTTTCACCAGAGGCCTGGCTCAGAGTGAGGGGTTCCTGCAGCAAAGAAGAGGGGAAAGGCCGAGAGGGGGGTCTATTCGTAGGGCCTCATCCTGCATGCCACAAGATCTGTTCGAGAACGTGGAGTTGACAGTACCCAAGACAGCTGGTTATCTTGTGTCACGTAAAGCACGAGGAAGGAAAAGGAACTGCCAGGACAGAGACAAGGCAACAGCTCTCCCTGTGGATACTGGTGGCAATGTGGAAGCCAAGCAGAGTGGCAGGAAGTGGCCAACAGAGTCTGCACTTTCTGCTGGCGGATGCTTCAAGGTTGACTTAGAAACTGTCCAGAACTCACATGTGAACTTGGTCACTGAATCTGCCTCCACCTTTGTGAGAGGCCTGGAAGAACACTGTGAGGTGTGTCCTTCTGAGAGTCAGCCTCCTGAACAGGCTGGGAATTGGAACCACACCAGCGCCAAGCTGAGACAACTGGTTAAAGCTGCTTTGCCTCAATGTGAGCCTTCCGTGGCCTCTCTGAAAAGCAAGGAAAGGGGAGTATCTCAAGGTATGTTCTCAGGGCTTGTTCCAAAAGACAGTGCTTGCTCCATTTAGAGATAAAGGCAGCTTCAGTTGGGCTCCTGCCTTGACCCAGGATAGTGACTCCCTGAGAGGATCCAAGAATTAATGGTTGGATCAGGCACCTGGCAGGGCTGTTTTTGGGGCAGGAGACACTCTCTTGGGGCAGGGGTTGCCTGGATGACCGTTTTCATCCCTTCTAGTAGAGCCCCGCCTTTCCTTGCTTTCTTGCCCTCTGGCTGGTTGGTAGGAGGTGCCTTCAGAGGTCTTTGTGGGGCACGGCCCTGCTGAGACAAGGACTAAACTTACTTTGCAGGCTACATTCTTTAATCTGCTGGACAATCTATAGAGGTATTGCTTCCATGAGCAGCTATCTCAGGTGGCATATCTGAGGATGGCAGAGATCTGACCTGGCAAGTCTTTTATGACAAATGGTTGGGAGTGGCACAAGAGCCCGCAAGCATTCTGGTACAGCTCCAGGTCAGCGTGGCTGCCTGAGTAATTGTGCACCACATTAATTTGGGGGAGGGCTTCTGGATTTCCACCTTGGGCACCTAAAAGCCCATTTGGGGGGCAAAATTGGTGGCGTTTGAATTTTCCTCACTGTTTGGACCTTGGCTGTTCATAGTGCGAAAGTGCTGAGGAACTGGAAGGCCCAGGGCTTCAAAGCGCATGTGGAAGAACACTGGAGCCCTCTGCAGCTGTAAATATTCACCAGGAGAACTCTGAGATTCTAGGGAGCTTTCAAGGCACCGCATCTAGGTCAGGGGTAGGCAACCTGGACCCCTCGAGATGTTTTGGACTGCAGTACCCATAATCCCTGACTATTGGCCATGCTGGCTGGGGTTTATGAAAGTTGTAGACCAAAACATCTGGAGGGCACCAGGTTCCCTAGGAGTATTCAGCAAAAGGGAATTTGGAGAATGTATTTTGAACCAAAAGTTCATCTGCTTCTGGTCTGAAGCAGGATGAAGTTAAGTATCCTAGGAGTTTTCTGTTATGGCCTAGAGGAACATCTTCATGGCTGCAGCACACAATAGGCTCTGATCTCATAAGTGCTCCCATAAGCTACTTCTCTTTTGTGTTTGCAGGTAGAAGGGTGGGCAGCCCACATGTGGAATCCTTTCCCCTCAAGAATACTGAGGTGTCCAGTCTCAAGTGGCCGGCTCCTAGCTTGGATCTCGAAGAGTTCCACTTACCTGAAGATGAATTTGGCCTCCTTAAATCAGAAAAACTCAAACTGTTTGCTGTGAAACCGCTGGAGACTTTCGATGCTGGCCTTCAGTGTGGAAGTAATGCATCAGCCTCAGGAGGGAATCTCGATCATGTTCTCATTTCGGCAGTGAAAGAGCCATCAATGCCACCACTGTTCCCGCAGTGCTTACACAAGAAAGGCTTTTCCTCAAGTGAGTTGCTCCTTTCGCCAGCCCTGGAGGCTGTAAGCAGCCTGCTGGAATCCCAGCTGCCTACTCCAGTTTTCCCCATTGTGGGGGCAACCCCAGCCTCACAGGCTTTGCTTCACAGTGAGGCCTTGCCAGACACATTTTGTGCATCTCCTTTGCAAGTGAACGCTAACATCACAGACAAGCCAGGCACCTTTGCAGATGCTGCTTCTTTGCCAAGAAGTGGCACAAGGATGTCATGGTCACAAGGTCAAAGTGGAACCAGTTGGAAGCCTGAAGAGAAAGTTGTGAGCCTTGAGGAAAGGCAGTTCCCTGCTGGCGAGTCTACTGAGCACTGCAGTGAAGCCCCCAAACAGGTAAATGGGGATGGAGCCTCTGGGGAGTGCCAGCCTCATGCTGTTTTATGTCAGAATTGTAGAGGTCAGTAGGTTGCCCTGGGAGAATGCAAAGATGGTTCAGGCAGAACCCAAATCAGCGGCAAGCAGTGAGGACCTTCCAAAGCCTGCAGTCAACATTGACATCTTCCCTCCCTCCAAAATTCCTCTGTACTGCCTCTGTACTTCCTTGGTGTTCATTTCTCCAACTCTTGAGTCCACTTAGCTTCCTATCCCTCAACCTTCCTGCCTGCTCAGCCTCACCGCCCCTTCCTGCTAACCGCATTCTCCAGTCATTAGACTTGTGTGACATTTTTCCATTTTCCCAACCAAACTGACCTTTCACATTCCTCACAGAAGTTGGATCAATTGTCAGCAATCAGTTGTCATGGCTGAAAGTTTTCCTCTGAGCAGTTAGAATGTTCACAACCATACAACTACAGGCATGCTCCTGGTGGTTCCACATGGACCTATGGCCTGATTGGAGTCCACCTGGAGAAGAGCCTTCAGTGGTGGCCCCCTTCCTGTGGAACTGCCTGCCCCTGGAGGTCGGGCAGGTGCCAACACTGTGTTGCTTCCGGCGCCTCCTGAAAACAGCTCTATTCCAGGAAGCATTCCTTAACTGACCAGCCACTGTTTTATTGGCATTCTGTTTTTAAAACAAATGATTTTAATATGGTGTTTTAATTCTTTTAATGTTTTTACTATTTTACCTCTGTAGTAAATATTTTACTATTTTAATACCTTTACTATTTTACAGAATCTGTTTTAGATGTGGAGTGGTGTACAAATGTTGTAAATAAGTAAACTACATCCCGGAATCTCAGCAAGTGGCTGGATTGGCTATGTGTATCTAGCCTACTAGATAGGAAGGACTCCATGTTAAAAAGAAGGCAGCCTAGTCCAGCCTTCCACCCTAAGGTATCCTTTAGGTACCCTTGGTACAGATGAAGAATGTCCAGCATTCCAGGGGCTGGATCTAGCTGGAATAGTAAGAGTTTACACTTGCCTCTTAACTTCTAGAGGGGTAGAATACTTTCCAAATGGCCCTGATTTGGGACTGGGCTCAGGTACCGTATTCCAAATCAGATTCTTGGAGAGCCATTTGGAACACATTTCACTCCCCTGGAAGCTGAGGCAAGCATGGAACTCTTTCTGTGTGGATCATCACCTATCTTGATATTTTGTCCCAGAATGAAATGGCGGTAGAAGACTCGGCACAGGCCCTGGAGGACAACCAGAGACGAGGGAGCTTGCAGATGACCTCAAAACTAAAGGTTAAAGGAGAAAACAGCTGAATTGTCAAAAAAGAGAAAAAAGTTATTTATGACCGTAACTGTTTCTGCGTGTTTTTTAAAAATGCCCTGCTCAGAAACCTACCTGCTGCTGGGCACAGATATGTCTTTTTATGTGTGAGATTGGGCCTAATCAAGACAATGCTACTTACTCTTGTTAGGAACTTATTTGTTTCATAGAGGCTCAATTTGCTGTCCTCCTATGGAGAATAGCAGTGCCTCCTAATTGAGATGTATGGAATTGCCCCAGCCTTCTTGGCCTTTTCCCTTGCTGTTGCATCAGTAGTATCTCTGCTGCTCCTAGGAGAGGTCCCCAGGTAACCCCAGGAGTGCTGCTTTTACCAGCAGGACTAGAGTTCCAGTGTGTGCTCTCCTGCTTAGTCTTAAGGGGCAAGGAAAAAGAGAGCAAGCTACTGATGCCCTCTTTCCCATGGCCCTTTAGGGGTGGTGGTGGGTGAGAGAGTGCTTATGCAGCTTGCACAGTGCTGCTCTTCCTCTTCTGCTGGAAAGAGCCATGCCATGTATGGCTATCCCATTTGTTGGCAAGATGAGCAGGCAAAGTGTTGAGATGTCTCAGCAGGCAGCAGTAGCAGTATGGAAAGGGAGTAAGTAAGGGTTTGGGCAGCTATCTAACCATTGCAGAACTGTTTGCAAGGTGGCCATAATAACTTTTTCTACACTCTCTGGTTCCAGAAGAGGCTCTTGCAGGCGATAGAGATGTATTTATCTATCTATCTATCTATCTATCTATCTATCTATCTATCTATCTATCTATCACATTTATATCCAGCCCTTTTTCCTCTTGCAAGGAACCCAAGGTGGCTTACATTATCCTCTTCCTCTCCATTTTATCCTCACAACAACAACCCTGTGAAGTAGGCTGGGCTGAGAGTCTGTGACTGGCCCAAAGTCACCCAGTGAGCTTCCATGGCCAAGTGGGGCCTAGAACCCTGGATCTCCGGGCTCCCAGTCAAACACTCTCACCACTACACCACGCTGGCTCTCCAACTCTCCAGATGTAGTGTGAGTTTGTACAGCTGAAAAGCCCAGGGACTTCATTCTTTCCCACTCTCGGTAGCAAGTTTCTGGAGGCAGAACAAGAGATGGTTGCAAGCACAAATCCTGAGATGAACTTACATGGTGCTGGCCGTTAAAAGGGGTTAGACAAATTCCTGGAGGAGAGGAGGACTATCAAGGACTATTGGTCAGGATGAGTGGTGCCTGCAACAGAATGTTGCAGTGTGGGGTGCTCCTCTTGGTTGGTCAGTGAGTCAGCCAGCCATACCCTCCTTCAGAATGCCCCCTTCCATTCCCCGTCCCCACTTCTAATGGCCAGTCAGTCTTTGATGGCCACTGACCATTCTTGGTCCTCATTGGGCTCTACAGAGTGCTTTTTTCTAAAGATTTTTTGTGCTTCTGGAATCCTCTCTTAAGCCTGTTGATGCCTCATTCCTGTGCATGGGTGGAGCCATTTTGGCTAAATAAGCAAAGGCACTCATGCTGGAACATTGGAAACAGAAGGAACAAGTGGGACCTGAAACAAAACCTTGCAGTGTGGAATTCGCCTGTTCAAGGTTCAGCCAGCCATGCCCTTTCCCAGGATATTCCATTCCCTTTCCCCCTGGTTCTTTTCCACCCCCCACAATCAGCATTCTGTGGCTACTTAGCATACTCAGTCCTCATTGGGCTGTTTGGGATTTTTCCCCTAAAGATTTTTTTCTACTCTTGACAACCTTGGGGGGTCCCCCAGTGGGTGATGCTGTTTTGGTTACCTAAGGATTGGCATTCAGAATATGAGTTTGTACTTAGTATATAGGCTGATGGGGGCTGAACGGAGCCTCCAGGGACAGTGGCAGTCTTGCTCTGAGCACCATCTGTTGCAGACAAATGACGGGGGCGGGGGGTGGTTGCTGTCTTTGAGCCCTGCTTGTGGGCTTCCCAGAGGCATCACTGTGGGAAAGTGGGTGTTGGGCTGGGATCCACCTTGATCTGATTCAGTAGAGCTCTTAATGGATTCTGGTGTTCTTAACTTGCCATAGTTGGAGAAGACTCAAGTTTGTGAGGCCAAGGCCTGGCTGTAAAGTAAAGGAACACTGATCCAGCCGCAGAAAGAAAATGGCAGCTGCTGTGTGGATTAAAATTCTTCAGTGTCTCCTAATAAGGTCCCAATCTTGAACTGAGGGCAGGTTTTGACAGTGCTTCATTTGAGCCAGGACATAGGCACAGAATCTGTTCACGTTGCCAGAGTTCAGCTTCGGAACCCATGGAGTAATTCTAATGAGCATACCTTTGAGCATCTGCGGGGAACATTTCCTCACCGCTGAGAAAGTATTGCCTGCCAACCTATTATCGTAGCGACTTATTTGTATTGGCACCATCAGTGTGTCTGGCAACCTTCCCCAACCTGGTGTCCTCCAGATATTTTGGACTGCTATTCCCAGCATTCCTTACCATTGGCCATGCTGGCTGGGGCTGATGGGAGTTTAAGTCCACCAGGTTGGAGAAGGCTGCCTAAGAGAAACATAAGTAAAGGCTAAGGTCAGACACGGGGGGGGGGGGGGGGGTTGGGGTGTGGAAGAAGGAAGAAGCCAAAGGAAGAGCAAAAGGCAAGGGTAACTGGGCACAAATATGCACAAATGCCATGGCCAGCTCTCAAGGATCATAGGGATGTCTGGCATGAAAAGGCAGGAAGCACATCCAGCCTGTGTGTGTCTGGGAGGAGGGCCTGGGCTTCCAGCTCATGGGCTGTGCAAATGCTTCCTGGCAGGCGCAAGAGCCTTGCTCTGGCTCTTTGTTGAAATACCCACTGGCTCTGTGTGGGAGCCCAGCAAACTCACTTCCCTGCATCATTTGCATTGAAAGGAATCAAACACCAGCCCCTTGCCTTGCTGTTGATGCTCCAGAGTGGCGAAAGGACTCTGGGAAAAGTGATTGCCTGTGTTGGAATAATTCCTACCCCCTTCTTGTTTTGGACAGAGCTTCTCTGGCTCCTGCTCAGTGGATGTGAGCACCGTGTGGTGGGAAGCTGTTGACTTCATGGAGTTGTGTATTGTGACCGCTTGTGAGACTTCTGTTTCCCTCTGGAGGCATCTGGATCCTGGTCACTGGGTCACTGTGTATACTTGGCACTTTACAAAGGTAGAAGGGGCCTTTGCTGCTGCTGCTGACAGTAATGGTGGACTGGGCCTGCCCCCTGGTGGCCATCCCCAGCCCTTTGGCACCTGCTGATTGCAGTGGTTGCCCATGTGCCACTTCTGGCGGCCGGGTCTCCAACTCATGCAAAAGCAGAGGAGGATGCCTAGGCAGCGGCATTGGGAAGGCCCAGGGAAGAAGCTGTGGCTCTGAGGGTGCCCTTGGCCTAGTAGTCTTTGGACCCAGATACTCCTCCCGCCCCCTTGGAGAGCCAAGATGTATCCCTGATATACTCCTTTAGGTATGTAGATATTTAGCCCCAACGTTGCCTTGCCATGTCCTCTTACCTTGCCTTTGGGCTGGTAAAGCCTTTCTTGTCCAGTTCTGCTGATGTTTCTGAGGCCACACCAGTTTGTAACTGTAAAGAATGAATGAACAAGTCAGCCCCACGGAACTCATTGCTGCATAACCAGGTTGAGTCCCTGTACAGGTGATGAGGAGTCGTTCTTCAGATCCTTTATGCAAACCATTTCCAGATGACAGACTAGGGGAGATTTAGCCTGAAAGAGAAGTATGGAGGAGCAGGAGTTGAATTCTGTTGTTTTGCTTCTGCAGGTTCCGGTCATTCAAATTGTTCCCCTGCCAGGTGTCCACAGCCTTGTGTGTGTGGCGTTGGGAGACCTGGAGATTACAGAGATAAGGTGAGTTGTGTTTCTTTAGGTTGAGAAGTCTCTTCAGAGCTTCACATTGTGTGTTCCTCAGAAACATTCTTGTGCACCTTAAGTGACACTTCAAAATGCATTACTGTTTTATGCTCTGAGCAAAGGCCAAAACCTGTTTTGCCGAGAATGGTTCCTCCAGGCCAAGCAGTTTATTAGTCTTAGTGGTTATTTTGTAGTGCCACAAAAGAGAGGAGAGCTTGAGCCTTCTTCTACATGCTCTTGTGTAAGCTGCAACACTCAGTAAGCTATTTTACAGGCTAATTAGCATGACATCTGTGCAAGAAAGATGGGAATTTCACATCAAGGACCTTTTAGTTTTTGGAAGAATCAGATGTACAGAATTTCCTTGTAATATTCTGTGAGAGAGTTGAACACAAAAGACCGAAGTGTCAAAGTTCACAATTCATATTGCAAGAGTCACAGGGAGAGAATTCTGGAGGCTATGTCAAATACCCTATTTTTCTCTTAGAATAATACAGTGGCATTTTTACTAAGACATTAAGGCCACATTTCTAAATATACCTACCTATAGTAAATGCCGTTTGACACCAGTGGGGCTTGGTTCCAAGCAAATATGCTTAGGATCATATCTAAAGGCTAACAAGCATTGTTTTCTTCTAGGTTTTTGTTTCATTCTTCTCCAGATGACTGTGTTAAACATTTGCTGGTCAAAGCTGGGAACGTAAAAGCTGTTCTTGGACTGAAGAGCAGGAGGCTGGTCAGTAGCTGTGGCTCACTCCAAGACCAAGAAGTGGAAGTCATATTCTTCTCTGAGGCAGGAAGGTGAGAAAAACCATACTGGACTGTACTTCTAAAATATAGATAGATAGCAGCCTTAGTAAGACCACTCTTGAACAGTGGCTAACAAATATATGAAATACCTGAAAGCAAGGTGTGGGGGTGTCGCTGCTCTCCTGGAGCTCCAGCATCGTCAAAAGGTCTCTTTCTACCTTGTTACCAGTGTGGGAGCCACCTTCTGCTTCTGTAGGCTGAGCGTTGACATCCATGGCGGTTTCTGTACTTTGCAGGAGCGATGAGAGACGGGCTTTAATGCCTCCTGAAGAGACCATTTTGGCTTTTGCTGAAGTGGAGGGGATGCAGGAAGCTTTGGTTGGCATGACAGCCATGAACTGTGTGCTGGTCTGGTAAGCATCCATCTGGAGTTTGTTTTGGTAGCCATGTGGGTTTTCCAGGAAATTTTGAACGTCTACTACCATGTTCTCCAATGGGGGCAGTCATGTGTATTTTCACTTTATGCAGGAACCTGAGAACTGGACAGCTGCTGAGGAAGATGTCTGTTGGCTATTCCTACCCTGCATCTGTCTGCCACAAGGCCTACTCTGACTCGGTATGTCTGTTAAAGCAGACGGCACTGTGAAATATGCAATATGCAGAGCTGCCATTTGGGATGGGGGAGGGGCTTCTGGGATATTCAGATTGCATTCACAGCATTCTCCCCACAGTCCAGCATTTGCACTGGCTTCCTTTTTCTCTCTGGACACCATTCAAGGTCAGGTTTTGATCTAGAAAGCCCTAAAGCACTTTGGCTCTCTACAAGTTTAGGGTTTCTTTTCTGTGACAACTGTGATTCTGCCCACCACACCTGTGAGGTAGGAGAGGCCACAAGACACCCTTCGCTGTGTGTTTTGGAGGCTGGGCTGTCACCACCCCTGTGATTAATAACAACCCATAACCTCAGCATTTGGGTTTAAGCTTGTACTTAGGAGAAGGATAGGCCCCTTTTCCAGAGCTTTCTTTATTCTCTGCGAAAACCAGGTAGTCCAGCATGTGAGTAAAACCAACCTCTCAGGCTAGGCAAAGGAAATAACTCTGCTTCAGTTTCCAAGTAAGTATATTTATTCAAGAACCAAGCAGAGAGAAGTTCAGAAGTGGTCAGCTTCTTTAAAATAAAATGAAACCTAGAATTAACTAGCTAAGGCTTTACCAACTGCTGCTAATTTTGTTGATAGCTGCACTGATGTTCCCATTTATGCTTTTTTTCCTTGTGCTTCAGGGTCTCCTGTTCGTGGTTTTAAGTCACCCACATGCCAAGGAGAGCAAGACATGTGGGAACCCTGCCTTCCAGGTAGTTGCGCTCAATCCCAAGACAGCCAGGAGCACTGGGGTTATGTTCTTATCCCTCCCACTGGGGATCAGAGGAAGGCAAGTTGTTGCTTTGGAAAGCGTTTAATTGGTCCCCTTGAAAACCAGCAGGTAGAACAGCAGATTGCAGCTAAGCTAGGGCATCACCTGAACATTGGAAGCTGCCTTGTACTGGACCACTGATCATCCATCTGGCCTCGTTTTGGTCTGCTCTGATAGCAGCTCTTCAGGGTCTTTTGGCAGTGGTCGCCCCTTAACCCTGCTACTTTAGATCATTTTATCTTGGGATGGAGTGGACCAGAGGTGTCCTGCATGCAGGGCTTGTGCTTCCCTGCTTGATTCTAGTTATTCGTTCCTGTTGACGCTTCAGTGGCAACAGGTCACTGGCAAGGCGCTGCCTTCTTCTTGCCAGCTGCCTGTGCAGATTTCTGATTTAAGTGCCAGAGCTTCCTGGACACTGTTCAGGGCAGCTGCTTCCATTCTTCCCCTTCAAGGAAGGTCATGACACGAGTTCCTAATCAAGCCTCTCCTAGTGTGTCATGATGGGTTATCATTTAAGTGCAGGACACATTTCCCCCACCAGCTTTTCTGCCCTTGGAACATACTCGGCCTTTGTTGAAGTTGCTTCCTTTTGTAGCAAGGATCAAAGAATCTTGAACTGTAAACTGCTGTGTTAGATTTCAAAGACAAAATGAAATTCGTCAAGAAGCGAATACCTGGCGAGAAGCTTCAGCATTTAAGACCTGACTTTCTGGTGCTCTCTTTGCTGCAGGTGCCTGTAGGTGCCTTTGGCATGTTCCAGCTGAAAGTTCTCCTGTCCAAGCCCCACTGGAAGGAGCAACTCATGTTAATTGCAGTGGGGCCTGCGCAGGAGAGCATCTGCTGTACAGTGCTCCTCACGTGAAGTGGCAGAAGCCAGTCTTGAGCCCTTCTACCAGGTCCTGTGCACGGTTTGTCATGCTGCACAGCATCCAGTAAAGAGCCATTGAGCCACACCAGCATTTCCCAGAGTCTTGTAGTTGAGGTGCACTTTTTTATGAATTAAAAAGGGAGACACACTTTGCTCTCTGCTCATAGAGTGTGCTAGGCTTAAGGATTACCTGCCCCCAGGGGAGCCCCCCACCCCCCAAATGAGTCACTGATCTGGGCATACCTCCAGGCCAGAAGGCAGCAAGCCCTGAGCAATGACTTATGCAGAGAAGGATGCTGGTGGATCCTTTGGGCTCACTGGAGGAGCCTTGAATGATTTACTTTTTCAGATCACCTGACTGGGGAATGACGACATTAACCCCTAACTGCAATAGGACTGCACTGAACTGCTCCCCCCTGCCCTGCCCCACACATGTAACAACCTTTCAAATGGACACACACGCACTGTTGAGGAACTGCTGCTTTTATATTTGTTAGCCACCTTGATTTGGACAATGAAAAGGGGGTATATTCAGGTCCCAAGGCTGAGATAAGGCAGGTTGGTGCCTGGGAGAGAACCTTTTTGAATGTAGCACCTTGAGTTTTGAATAGCCTCCTGAGAGAGGTACACCTGGCCCCTTTACTACCCACTTTTAGGTGGACAGTGGAGACCGCTTTATTTAGGCAGACACTTTTAGGATCCTGCTTTTATTTTTATTTGACATAAGCCTTATAAAGTTGTGAAAAAGGCACGATCTAGAAGATAATGACAGCAATGTTTTTGGCACTAGGTACTTGGAAGGTGAAGTGAGGGGTGCTTCAGCAGCAGCTGTGCTGACATCTGGAACCATTGCTGTGTGGGATTTATTTCTGGGCCAGTGCACAGCTCTGCTGCCTCCCAGTTCTGAGGGGAGCTGGTCTCTTGTCAGGTGGTCAGTCACAGGCACTTGTCTGCTGGCTGGACAAAAAGATGGCAGTGTTTACATCTACAGTTACACAGCAAGCCTGCGCTCTACTTGAGGGACTCGTCAGTTTGGAGAAGAATTGTTTGAACAGGATTTCCTGTGACTGAAGAGCTCCTCGCTGGTGTCGGATCCATTTCTGTGGGAGACAAGGCATTCTGTTAGTTCCACAAGTGTTATGGACTGGTGCTAGGAGATGTCAGCTCCATTTCTGCTGCTCTTATCTAAGGAATTGACACTGGGCACAATCCACCTGGAATGTTTCCTCTGCAAGGTGCACTGGAGTTAACAGGAGCTGCACAAAAGGCACAGCCCTGTGCAAAAATCATTGTTTGGTTGCAATTAAACTCTTTGTTCAGGGTTTTTGTCTTTGAGCTGTAAAAAAAGGGGGTTGCTGGAGTTTCTTAAATGTACTATTAAAATTCCTTATAAAACACAGCAGTGAACATGTTTCTAGGTGGTGGGATATTTCTTCCAGGGAAGAGCAGTGGTAGATTGTTCTATGAAATAATGGCTTTTTGAAGCAATTGTAGTATTCTGTGTCTGTCCACTTTAAAGCTGGGGGTGGGGATATGGTGATAGCTGAGTAAAGATTCTTGATCCTTTTTTGAGCTAGTCCTCAGTAATTTCGGAAGTGACTACAAATATGAGAGGGCTCCTGAATGTGTATGGAGTATATTTTTCTGTGTGTAGCTGCCACAAACATGGGATGGAGAATTTCAGGTGCATGGAAGCATTCTCCCCACCCTGTACACAAAAGTAGAAGGGGTGCTGTGCTGCACTCTAATGGCAATGCCTTGACTATATAGACATAAAATTCAGTAGGCTGATAATTCATGAAATGGCAAGAAAACTACCTGTAGAAATAATGCAAAAGGGTGGATTTTAGTATAGCTATAGGCAGTATCTAACACTGCCGCTCCAATTACGCTACTGATGTACTGCTAGCATAAGCACCTCTAGCAGTGTGCCACTAACATAAGCTGGTGCAACAGGTTTCCCAGGGAAACTTGTCATGCCAGTTTGTGCTATTGGTGTACTGCTAGCAGTATGTCAATAGCGTAAGCAGTGGCAGTGTTGGCTACTGCCCTCTGGGCAGCAGTGTAATCATTGTAATTATTTATATCCTACCTTTCAGGATGCAAATCCTGGTAAGGTGGCTTGCGATCACCATCAAAATACATTAGTAACATCACAATATTCATTATAAATATGACAATAATGAGTATTTCCTTATCTATTTCCAATAGCGGGTAGAGGGAAAGGTAGGGAGTTCCTCGTTCTAACTCGTCTTATTTCATCTGAAAAATGTAATTTGGGTTTTTGTTTCTATACATTAAAAAAAAAAAAAGTACATTCAAATATAGTTCATTATTCCCATGTTGTGTGAAAGGGGCACCTCTGCATAATTATCCCCTCCTCCAGCACCTTCACACACCCTCAATTTCTATCCCCCCTGAAATCTGGTCACTTTCTGTCAGGGTTCTGTCAAGTTTGCACTTCCAGCCAAAAAACTGCTATAAGCAATGCACAGCTCTGGCTGCAGACTGTTCAGTTGCCCCTCGTAGCACTGGCTTTGCTGCATGCAGTGCCAGACATGCCTCCTGAGAGCTCCCGTAACTCGTAAGGTGCAGAATCTGGGCATATGTGCGTCAGCCCAGATTTTTAGAAATCAATGTGCTGTTTTGAATAAAGGAGAAATGGCTTCTTATCGTGCCTAAAGTTTTCTAAGTACTGTATAGCTATTGGAAGGTTGTACTCTAAGAGATAAGCTGTAGAGTATTAAACATTAATATATGGCTTGGCCTGGACTAATTTTACAAGTGTGCGGGGCCCTGATCCCCATCAGGAACACTGGGCTCAGGAACAGGTAGTTTAAACCTTCCCCTGCCAGGTGGTTCTTTTCCGAGACGTGGCTGCCTCTCCGTAGGGCAGGGGTGCGGAATCTCCAGCCCACCCTTGGGGCTCCTCCAGTGGGCAGGGCTTAGGCATCAGGCTCTGCTCCCTAGAGGAAACTCCTGGGAGGGCATCCCTGATCTGAGTGCCCTGGTGTGTGCCAGCTGCTGTTACATCAGAGATGGCAGCAGGGATGCTGGGGACTGGGGCTTGCCTGTGTATGGGGAAGAGGGGTCAAGCCCCACCACCTCTCATCCCTGCTGCACTCTCTGGCTTTGGAGCTTAAGACTGCTAAAAAAGCCTCCACTGACTTAAAAAAAAAAAAAAACTATAGGGAAGGGGGATGAATTCAGGGAAACCCTTTCCCGGCATCTTCAGATAGGGCTAGGAAAGAATCCTGCCTGAAAACCTGGATAGCCGCTGCCAGTCAGTGTTGACAGTACTGGGCTGGATGGACTAATAGCCTGACACAGTAAAAGGCAGCTTGCCATGTTCCTTGAGGAGGCAACTGGGTAGGGAAGCTCAATGGCATGTGGTGGTCCTGATTGTGACTGAGGCCCTATGTACTTGTGAGAAAAAAACCAGGTGTAATACAAAACCAAAAGGGAATGGGGAGGGAGGAGGGAAGGAAGCACTGGAACAGTTTGTATACGAGATGGTGTACTAGATGGAAACGTAGATCTCAAACGAAGGAAACTGCCTTCGACCGAGTGAAACCACTGGTCCATCCAGCTCAGTGTTGTCGACCAGGGGGTCAGGTAGTGGCTCGCCAGGGTTCCTGCGGCCTTTCCTAGCCCACCAGGAGATGCTGAGGATTGAACTTGGGACTTCGGCATGCAAAGTAGGGCTCCAACACTGGCCAGTGGGCCCTCCCTGCTGCCTTCCATTTCGAAAAGTTTTAAGAAGTGGGAAGAAAGTAAAAGCCAGATTCATGAAGTCAAAAACAGGTCCTCGCGGCTTCCTATGGTTTCAAAGGGGCCACCCCGCAACCACCATCAAACCACAGGGCACATCTGCCTCCACGGACTGAACCATAAGAATCACAGATCTGCCACTCGTGGGTGCCACCATGGTGCAAAAACATGGATCCTCCTTTTTCCATAGGATTTATAACCCCCCCCAAAAAAAAAAAAACTAGGCTCAAAGCACAGAGCATATCTGCCTCCAGGGACTGAACCAGAAAAGTCGCGGACCCGCCACTCACGCAGAACACGTGGGTCCAAGGCCGCCTGCGAGGCAGAGGGGCGCCGTGGGCCGGCTGCGGCTTGGTGTTTCCCGCGCAGAGATCACGGGGACCACGCCTGGCCGCGCGTTTTAGGCCGGCAGCGCCCACGAGGGGCGGGCCTGTGACTTCGGCGGCTCAGTGGCGGAGCGGAGCGGCCCTGCGGTCCGTGGCGGCCGGGGCCGCCCTGGCGCCAGGCGAGCCGGGAGGCCGTTGCTGGCGCACGGGAAGAGCCGCCCCGCGCCGCGCCCTGTCCCCTTGCGCAGGCTTCGGCGGGGGCCCCGCCCTGGGCCCCGCCCGCGCTGTGGCGCCGCGCCGCGCCCCGCCCCCCTGCGCGCCGCCCGGTCCCGGAGGCCCAGCAGGCGCGGCGCGGCGCGGGGCGGCGCGGGCGGCGCCCCGCGGCATGCCGGGACCGCGCGCTGGCAGGCGCATGCGCGCGCGGGGTCACCATGGCGGCCCGTGTCCTCCTGCTCTCCTCGGCCTGCGTCGGGCGCCGCTTCCCGCTCGGGCGCCCGCGCCGCCTGCCGTCGCCGGCCGCCCTCGCCGCCCCCGCCCGCCTCGCGCCGGCGCCCGCCCGCCTCGCGCCGCAGGTGAGATGAAGGGCAGGCGGCAGCCCGCGGGTGCAGCCGCCCCGGGCCGGGAGAGGCTCCGCGGAGGGGGCCGCGTGAGCGCCGAGGGGCGCCGGCAGGGCGCTCCCTCCGCTCCCCCGAGCCAGAGCGCAGCCGGAGGGTGGGGCTCTGCCGCCGCTGCTGCTGCTCCTCCCGGCAGCGATGAGCCGGCGCAGCCGCAAAAGCCGCGGGCCCGCTCCTGGGCTCCCTCCCGCCCGTGCCCGGGAGGGCCCCTGAGGCAGCTGCCTCCGGCCGGGCCACGCGGCCCCCTGCCCGAGCGCGCCCCGGGCCCGCTGGCTTGGCCGCTGCCGTGCCTGGCCCTGCTGCTCCGTCGCAGGCAGAGCCCTGCCGCGCAAGTTGCCTTGCTGTGTCCCGAGAGGCAGCAGAGGACCCCGCTTCTTGCGCCACGCTGTCGCTCGCTTCTAGAGGCTCCTGCAAAATATGCTACCTAGCCATTGTGTTTTCGATTCTAGGGCTCCCCGAGCAGGGTACAGTTATGCACCAAAGAAGCACACTATGTTAGGTGTATTTCCTTCCTGCAGGGCGTTTATTTTGCCATGGGCATTGTGCCTGAGAACGCTCTGCCAGACCCAACCCAGGACGATGCTTTATACCAAGTCCGACCCTTGGTCCGTCTGGCCCAGTATTGTTGACGCTAACTGGCAGCAGTGGCACTCCAGGTTTTCAGGCAGGAGCTTTTCCAGCCCTGCCTGGAGATGCTGTTGGGAATTGAACTGGGACCTTCTGCATGCAAAGCGGGGGCTCCAGCACTGAGCCGCAGCCCTTCATGATTAAGATGCTCTGAGCTGTGTTTCAACATGATGTTTCATATACACTGCAGACTCTCCGTCTGTGCGTATCGACAGAGCTTTAATAACTTGTGTCCCCTTTTAGGCATCCTCTGTAGCGAGGACGTTCTGTACATTCAGGCAAGAGTGTTGAGGATGTTCCTACATCATGAAAACATCTCTCTCTCTTGCTTCTCCTAAAGGTCTCTGGTGTGTTCCTACAACTATGTCGCCATTATGCTCACCTGCCACCTTTGACCTTGGACGGCATCAAAGAGCGGGTCATTTATGTCTTGAAACTGTATGATAAGATAGATCCAGAAAAGGTAACTTTTTATTTTCTTTTTTGGAGTCCTGGAAGCTTCACTGAAGCAAACCAAGCCTTTGAATGCAAGCCAGATGTTCATTCTCCATCTTCCCTAGACTTGGTGCAAGCCAAAACAGGCTACGCACACTGTGGCTGTACTGGCACTCTCGCACATGATGGGAAGAGAAGTGACTCGTTGGCATAATAAATAATGTCAATATCCAGAGACCAGAAGGAAACTGGAAAAGAGCAGCAACAGGGCCAGTTTCATTTTAAAGATATTGTTCTGAGTTCAAAATGAAATTAAAAGAGGCTGTTGCAGAGTTCCAGTTATGTCTTAACTGTGTGGTTCCCTGCTGAATAAATGTGGATATGACTTGGTGGCAGGGGTGGGGGAACAACCTTTATGTTTCCTTGAATCTCCAGCAGGTGAGAGGGAGAACTATATATGGTGAAACTGGGATTTCTCTGGAGCCTATGGGTCTTTCTGAGCTTATGCCCTGCTGGTTTCCTTCCTTTCAGTTTTATTGCAGTGACTATGAACACCGTGTTTGTTGCATTGTGCCATGGGACTTCCTTTTTTCCTTTCCAGCTCACAGTAGATTCCCACTTCATGAAAGATCTGGGCTTGGACAGCCTGGACCAAGTGGAGATCATCATGGCTATGGAAGATGAATTTGGTAATGCAAATATTTTGCTGCTTTGACGTGCCATTAAATCTCAAGATGTGTCTGCAGTCACAGTGTCTGAATGCACCCATTTTTTTTTATCTCAGTGGGGATTTATTATTTTATTTTATTACATTTATATCCCACCTTTTTCTTCTTGCAAAGAGTCTAAGGCAGCTTATAGGGTCCTGCTCCTCTTCATTTTATTCTCCCAACAACCCTGTGATGTAGGTTGGGATGAGAGTCATTGACTGGTCCAAATACTCCCAGTGAGCTTCATGGCTGAGTGGGGACCTAAACTCGGATCTCCTGAGTCACAGTCCAACCCTGTAACCACTACACCACACTGGCTGGATTGAGAAGCACCAACTGATTTCATACATAGCCCAAACTAAATTTCTTAGTTGCTCAGTATTTTCTGCTCACTGAGGGTCAGTCAATAGTAATGAGGCCTGGAACACAAAGATTTGGGTTTTCCATCACTTCAGCAATGATGCTAGTGCTCACTTTAGTATTTCTGTCATAGTGGCGTAGCTGCAGCACCAGAGAACATCAGCGCCAGTGTGACATTGCTTCGAGCTGCCAAAGCATTCTAGGTATTTATTATACAAACAGCCAAGCCAGACTTTAACAAGACAGTCCTACCATTCTCTTATGAGATCTGAACATAACTTCTTTTTTTATATACATTTACTCATTTAGTTTCCTTCCAGAATGGTGTTTCTGAAAATCTTTGTGCTTCAGATGATGAAGGTCATTACACGGCTTCATTTTAGTGCCAAGATGCTTAGTTAACACCACACAACTTAAGTTACCCTTTCCCACTGCCCCCCTTTCTGCCTGTGAATAAAAGGAGGCTTGTAAAAGGAGTCTGCCTGAACACTTCCCAGTGTGCTGATTCTAGCAGCTCTGATTCTTGCTATGTGTGTGTGTTGGGCTGCTGACTCAGAGGAATAATCTGACGCGATATAAGGAAAGCTGCCTTATACGGGCTCAGTTTATTTGTCCAGCTAGCCCAGTATTACGTACTTTGACTGGAAGCAACTCTCCAAGGTCTCAGGCAAAGAAAGGTGCTTTCCATCATCTGCTACTTGACCCTTTTAACTGGAGATGCTGCCCAGGATTGAACCAGGGACCGTCCCTTCTGCATGCAAAGTGTGGGCTCTGCCACTAAGCTAGGGTCCATCCCCAGCCATCTTTCTGCTGCAAACTCTTGGGAAAAGATGGAGGTCATCCATTTTTGCACATCCCAACTTGCTGATCTCCCATCCCTGAAAGAACGGGCCTGGTGCAGTTATTCTTACATCTTCACTCATATGTAGTTGCATAGAATACTTCCCTTAATGTCACCCCATTTTTCTTGGTACTTAAAGGAGTTGCAATCGAAATCCCATAAGCAGCCACGTGCTTCATGCCTCCCATCCCCAGGGGATACTGCAGAATAAGCTCTGCATCCCATGACTCTTTGGGAAGCCTGTCAAAGTCCTCAAGTCTACATTGTGCTGAGACTCCATCAACTCTTGACTAAATAGGCCAAATCTTTTCCAGGATTTGAAATTCCTGATATGGAAGCAGAGAAGCTGATGTGTCCACAAGAGATTGTCGATTACATTGCCGATAAGAAAGATGTGTATGAATAAGTGTTTCTGCCAAGCTGAGTAAGTAGCCACTGCTGTGGGAAGGAGCATGCATGCAGTGGTTTTGTGATGTAAAGCAGTGATGCTCCTTGCAGGAGCTTGTCAAGGGATGCAGAGGATGGAAGCCTTGGTCTCCTTGCATGTCTCTCTCTCATGAGATCAGGATCTGATCCAGCAGCGATGGAATGTTAGGCAATGTGGCACAGTGTTGGTTAAAACTTCCTTGGTGAATGAATGTGGCTCCTGCTTGAGTCTGGGGATAGTTTGGCATGGGGCGTCCCTCCTTGCTGTATGTAGCAGCTTATGTTACTACACTTGCTTGGAACGCACATCTGAAACCTACTTTTCCTTGTTCAGGGAGTAAGCCCTTCTGGAACACACTACTAGGTGGTGGTGGTAATTACTCTGGTGCTAGGGCAGGGATGCAGAGCCCATCCCCGTGCAGCCCATGGAGATAACAGCAGGGATTTTGAGATTGGAGATAGCAGTAGGGATGTGGGGCGGTCTGAGCACTGGGACTCAGCTGTGCTGAGAATTGTGAATTTGGGGCTCTCAGTAGCCAGCTCAGGGGCGCTAAGGAGTTGTCCTGATTGCATTAGGGCATGGGCACTTCCAAGAGGCCAGGAGTGCCATGGTGCTCTCCCATCTATGTCCGGAGAGGGTGGTGACTGGTCTGCAAATGCATCCTGTCTTGAATAGCCACGTCTTGCTGGCTAGCCTTTCCTGACAAAATGGAGACTGAGACCACAGTGGAACTGTGGGGTCAGAATGGAGGTGCTTGGGCTCTTGGGAACACTTGGCTCATTTGCTCAAGTTACCTAGTTACTGGCTCCCTGTGCCACTTCCTGGAGTGCACCACGGTCCTCTTGTTTATGGTTTGCATGGATGAGGTGGTTCTTGCCTTTGGGCAGGTGGCTGTCCATGGTGCTGATGGTGAGGCAATGGCCCTGTTCAGATGCACATGGGGGAAGGGTGGTTAGGCTAACCATGGTGCATGGTGGTTACCACTAACCACAGGGAGTGCTACTGCCACACGTGCGGTTAACCATGTTCCACAGTGCGGTTCGACTAACCATTCTCTAACCACCCTCCCTCCCGCAGGAACCCGCAGTTCCCCGGATGGTCAGCCATTCATCCCAGTGGCCTTTGAGCTGTCAGCCATTTTGGTGCTCGGTGCTGTCTGCCATTTTGGTGCTCAGCGGCTACTCCTTTGGCAGATGTCAATTAACCATGGAGTTCAGACATCACGTTAAGCCATGGTAGAGCCCACTAACCATTTTGCAGCAAGTGGTTAGTGAACGTGGTTTGTTTGTGGTTAATAAACCATCATGGTTGGGACAGACGCCTGCTCAGACATCACGCTAAGCCAGCTTGGTTAGCTCAAAACTCGTAACCATCATGGCTCAGCGTGATGTCTGAACATGGCCAAGGTTTTGGCAGCTGGTTCTGGCTCCTGGGGAAAGGAAGCCCTCCAGGAAGTGCTTTTCTGTTTATAATCATGGCTGCTTTTAGCAATATCTGTGTGCTCAGGCTTTAATTGCATGCTTTATTTCTTCATAGTCTTTCGCAGTTTTAACTTGCACATCTCCTTCCTCCCTTCCTTCCACAGGCAGTTCTGTTCTACCCTGAGGGCTAGGATGATGGAGGCAGCAAGGGGGACACAGTCAAGCAAGCCCCTGTGTTATAGTGAATGACTGTTGCTCTCAGATGAACAGTTTTGTTGGCTGCTGTATGTAAAGCTGTATAAATATATGTTGGCCTTCAAAATAAATAATTAATACTGAGTCCTTTATTCTGATTTCCAAACATGTATGTAGTAGTGTCTCAGGTTTTTCACTTTCTTCTTGCTGTACCAGAGTGTGGCTTCTGCCCTGGCTAATTGGCAGCCCTTCTGGCCATCAACCTCAGAAGCAGTGTGGTCTCCTAGCCCAGAGGTGGGAAGCGCTCTTCAGCTTATATCAGGGATGGGGGACCTCCAGATGTTGTTGGACTGCAACTCCCCTCAGCTCGGGCCAGCATAGCCAATGGTGGGGGATGATGGGAGCTGCAGTCCAGCAACATCTGGAGGGACACATGTTGCCCATCCTCCAAGCTTTAGGGCACATGTGCCATGGAACACAGTGGAGCTTGTCAAGTAAGCCTAGGGTTGTGCCGCATGCGTAGATAATACAGTCCAGGCAGAACCTGTTTGGTTGAAAGCAGAGGCTCTAAGCAGGCAAAGGCATATATGTAATATATGCCTCAAGGCTGTTCTCTCCCTGTGTTTCACGTACCTCGCAAGGCCATGCAGACATTTAAATGTTCCTGGGCATGAATACAGAGACGGCACAGGCATTGCGAGTGACAAACACTCCAGTGTTTTAGCAGGAGATCCTGGCTGCCTCTGGGTAGTTGTACTTCTGCCACCCAAAAGAATCCTTGCGATTTTATCTGTCTTGCTACAAAATCAAAGGGTTGCCTTAATCCCGTCTGTGGCAAGAGCTTTTTCTGAAGTTGAAAGCTTGTTGGGTTTGGACATTGGGCAACCAAATGTCTGTAAAGGCCCTTCAAATTCTGCTCTTTCCCTGGATTGCCAGTGCATGGGAATGTGGCTGTTGCTCCTACAAGCTGGGGTACAAAAGTCCTGGCCCAGGACCCCCCTCCCCCCATCAGGGTTGCAAGGAGAGCTCCTTTAACGAGATGGCCAGGAGGGAACCTGGGGTTGTCTCCAGGCCAGTCTACATAGTCCCTTCAGCCACTGTCTCCCTTGGGCAGGCTGTCCACATGTCAGTCCCTTGTCCTGAAGCTGCTCTGAATGGACCTGCCTGTCAGGCGAGTGTGTGAGAGGCTCAGTCAGGCTACGGTTAGGGAAGCAGCCACTGCACCCTTCAATGAGCACCAGGAATCCTAGTAGCATTGTTAGTTCCACAGACAAAAAGTATGTTCAAAATACAGGAAAGTACTCTTTCGAACCATGCAGGATGCTTCAGATGCTCCCAGTTTTCCTGTGGAACATCAAAGTACAGGAGGCTGAGCTTGGTAGCCCCATCGAGAGCATCTGGATCAAAATAAATGGAGCAAAGAATAAAAGGAACCTGATGGTCGGAGCCTCCTACCGGCCACCCAACCAAGGAGAAGACGAGGATGAAACTTTTGAAAAGCAAATAGCCAATGTTTTAAGGAAGCATGATGTAGTAGTAATGGGGGAATTCAATTTCCCCGATATTTGTTGGGTGACCAATTCTGCAAAACATGGCCCCTCCAGGAAATTCCTGACTTGTGTGGCGGATAACTTCCTCCTACAGAAAGGAGAGGAAGGAACTAGAGGATCGGCTATCCTTGACTTGATCCTAACCAACAGAGATGACGTAGTGGATAAAGTAGCAGTTACAGGAACTCTGGGGGAAAACGACCATGTTGTACTTGAGTTCTTGGTTCTAAGGGAAGCAAAAGCCGAGTGTAGTCAAATGTGTACCCTGGATTTTAGGAAAGCTGATTTTAATAAACTCAGAATAATGATCAGTGAGGTCCCATGCCAAGCGATGCTAATGAGAAAAGGAGTCGAAAATGGGTGGGAGCTTTTAAAAAAGGAAATTCTCAAGGCACAATTACAAACAATTGCAACAAGAAGAAAAGGTGGAAGACAACAGAAGAAGCCAATGTGGCTTCACAAAAAGCTTAGGGATGACCTGAAAACAATAAAAGGACACATACAGGAAGTGGAAAGAAGGCCAAGTAACAAAGGAAGAGTACAGACAGCACAGAATTGCAGGGATGATGTCAGGAAGGCTAAAGCTGAGAACGAGCTGAGGTTAGCGAGGGAGGCTAAAAGCAACAAAAAAGCTTCAGCTACGTGCATAGTAAAAGACAGAGGAAAGAAATGGTGGTTCAGCTGTTAAATAAGGATGGCAAAACGATGAGATGACAAAGAAAAGGCAGAGGTGCTCAATTCCTACTTTGGCTCAGTCTTCTCCCAGAAGAGGGTCTATGACCCCCCTGGCAAAGGCGAAGTGCACGCTGAAGGGGCAGGATTGCAGCTTGAGATCGAAAGGCATATGGTCAAGGAACACCATATTACTTTGAGTTCAGATCTCCAGGGCCAGATGAACTGCATCCTAGAGTCATAAAGGAACTGGCAGAAGAACTCTCAGAACCGCTGTCTATTCTCTTTGAGAAATCATGGAGGACAGGGGAAGTGCCAGATGGCTGGAGGAGGGCTAATGTGGTCCCTATCTTCAAAAAGGTTAAAAAGGAGGAACCTGGGAACTACAGACCAGTCAGTCTGACATCAGTCCCTGGGAAAATTCTGGAGCAGATGATAAAGCAATCCATCTGGAAGCATACGTGGCTCAACCACACTACAAGTGAGAAGGATCTTGGAATTGTTGTCGATTACAAGCTGAATATGAGCCAACAGTGGGATGTCGCTGCAAAAAAGGCACATGCTATTTTGGGCTGCATTCATAGAAGCATAGCTTCCAAATCCCGGGAAGTATTAGTTCCCCTCTACTCAGCACTGATTAGACCTCATCTGGAGTACTGTGTCCAGTTCTGGGCACCACACTTGAAGAAGGATGCAGACAAACTGGAGAGGGTTCAGAGGAGGGCAACCAAGATTATCAGGGGACTGGAAACAAAGCCCTGTGAAGAGAGACTGAAAGAACTGGGTATGTTTAGCCTTGAGAAGACTGAGGGGAGACAGGATAGCGCTCTTCAAGTACTTGAAAGGTTGTCACAGAGAGGAAGGCCAGGATCTCTTCTTGATCATCCCAGAGTGCAGGACACGGAATACTGGGCTCCAGTGACAGGAAGCCAGATTCCGGCTGAACATCAGGAGAAACGTCCTGACTGTCAGAGCAATGCGACAATGGAACCAATTACCTGGGGAGGTAGTGGGCTCTCCCACACTGGAGGCCTTCAAGACGAGGCTGGACAGCCATCTGTCAGGGATGCTCTGACTTGGATTCCTGCATTGAGCAGGGGGTTGGACTCGATGGCCTTGTAGGCCCCTTCCAACCCTACTATTCTGATTCTATGAAAGTATGGTTTGGGTTTCAGAGTCTGTTTCTAGACTTTCTGGTCAGAGTAGTTTGATGATCTGCTGGAAAAGAATGCTGCTGCTTTTCTGGTCAGACAAATCGCTTCCCCTAAACTAGCCACGAGGGCTGTGTGGTCGCTGTTTGAATCCCAACTCTCACCATTTCGGACTATTGGCCATGTGGGATAGGAGTGATGGGAGGAGTCCAACCGCATCTGGAGGCTCGGCCCGGCCCAGCCCGAGGACACTTCACAGGCGGCTGCTCCAGGGTCTTCTAGGGTAGCTGCTCCGGGCTGCTTGCGAGCAAACCTGCGAGGCTTCCGGGCAAGGCACCCGGCGGCTTTGGGAAACGCGGCAGGCTGCCCCCGAGCGAGTCCGCCCCACAGCAAGCACCCCCCGGCCTGGCCGGGGGAGGCCGCCCAACAGCGCCCGCGCCGGCGAGGAGGGCTTTGAGTCCGCTTGCGGAGTGAGAGCCAAAGCCAAAGGAGACGAGCAAGCGGCCGAGCCTGGGAGGTTCTTGATGAAGACGGCCCGGTTCTCCCCATCAGGCAGTCCGGGCGGCGGCGGCGGCGGCGGCGGCTAGTGCCGCGGCCAGGAAGCCTGGTTGACCCCAACGTGGGAACGAGGCGCCTTTCCCACGAACCGGCATGATCAGCCGGGGAGCTCGCGGGGACAAGGGGGGTAAAACACGCCTCTGCACGCGCTCCGCTGGCCCAGCGAGGTCCCCGGCCGGCGCCGCCTGCGTCTCGCCGCGCCGCGCGCCCCGCAGGGCCTTCCGCCTGCCCGCCGCGCCCGGCCGCGCTGCGCTGCGCCCTCGCCCGCCGCGCGCTCGCTCTCGCGCTCGCCCGCTCGGGTCGCGCCCGGAGGGGGACGGGCGCTTCCCGGCGCCGGCGCGCTTCGGAAGGAGCCGGGCGCGCGGACGGGCCGCCGCCGCTGCTGGGCGCCGCCGCCGTCCCCGCGGCAGGTAAGGCGCGGCCGGGGGGCTCCGCGCTGGGCGTTCCGCGGGCTCCGGGCGCTGCGGGCGCCGCCTGGACGGGCTGGCCGCCGCCAACGGCGCACTCGCCCCGCCTGGCGCCTGCTCGTGGCTCGGCGAGCGGCCCGCGGCGAGGTGCAGCCGCCCGCCGCCTCGTCGCGACGCCCGGCCCTGCAGGGCCACCTCGAGCGCGCTTCGCCCTGTCCCCGGCCGGCCTCGCCCCGCGATTCGGCGGGGGCCGCTCCCTTCTCCCCAGCCCGGCCCGCGGGACTTCTCCGGTCCGGTGCGCGGCTCCGGGGAGGGCGGGCGCGGCTGTCTGCACAGGCTCAGGGGCCCGCTTCTCTCTGGCGCCCCGCAGCCGGGGCCCGTGCGGGCTGCAGCGCTTTTGGAGCGGGCGCGCCGCCGTCCTTTCTGGCTGGCTCCGCTGGGGCAGCTCGCCCTGCTTGGCCCGCCGGAACCGAAGGTCGCCCGCAAAGTGGCTCCGGCCACGGAGGGTGGAGGGGAGCCACGCGCGCGAGAGGCGCCTCCCTGAGCCCGCGAACCCCGTGCGCGCGGCTAGCCGGCCCCAGGCCCTGGCTGCTGGGCCACTCTTGGCTTGGCGACCGCTGGGCCCCTTCCTTGGGAGCAGCCGAAGCCCAGGCTCGGAGCGGGGGGGGCGGGCGTCGTGCCCCTGGCCAGCCCAGCCCCCAAGGAGATTAGCGCCATCCTCTCCCTCTCGTAGAGCCAGGGTCTTGCCCACGGCCGCCCCAAGGGAGGGCTGCCCCGGGGGCTCCCTGGCACCACCCGCTCTGGGCTTCTCCTTCAAGCGGGGTGGGGGGCTCGTCTGCACAGACGGGCTGGAAAGTCCCCCGGGGCAACGTGGAGGGAGCAGGAAGGGGGGTGCGTCGACGTTTGGACCCTCAGGGCAAGGTTCTGGCTGGGCAGGGCCTCTCCAAAATATTCTGCTGAGGCAGATGGCTCCCCGCACCTGTCCAAGCCAAGATGCCTCGTATCCAAAGCCAGCCAAATTATTTTGGCAGAAAACCCCGGACGCCGCTCCCCCCGTCCCTGGCAGTAGAAATACAACAAAAACAATGGAAATAACAAGCAATTTGCACCCCCACATCTGCGGCCTGAGGCAAGCACCTCACCCTGCCTTGCAGTAGGCCGGCCCTGGGGTTGGGGCTCCTTCCTTTGGAAGGCCTTGTTTTGAGCCCCCCCCCCCCCCGCAAGTGTGAAGGGGGCCTCTGCTCTGTGGGAAACTGCTGGGACCAAAGGGGAAGCAGGTGGGCGGGCCTGGTGCTATCTGTTCAAGACTTGGCTGGATCGCGGGGCAGAAGGCCCTGTCTGCTGGGATGCTCCTTCCAATGAGACATGCTCCGGCCCTGCTGCATTCTGCCTCCCCCCCCCCCAGCGCCATCTAATGCCCTGGGCTGCTGCTTAGCTCCCCCTGGGCCCACTGGAAGGGAGGGGTGCTCTCTTAAGCAATCAGTGGGTGTGGGATCTTCTGAGGTCTGCAACAGACGTACCGCTGCCAGGACGCCCAATTCCGCCTTATCTCGGGCATTCTTTGGGCCTGGGGGCTGCTTCGTGATGTGGGAGGGGTGAGCCTCTTTGGATGCCGCCTCTTGCTGCTCCCTTCCAGGCCTCAAAGCAGGTTTGGAGCTCCAGGATGACTATGTATAAATGTGGCCCATTTGCTGTGGAATGCATTGTCCCCCTTTTCCATCTCAGAAAAAAGGGCATCTTTTCTGCATGTTCTGCAAGCGTGTGTACACCCTCTCTGCGGGTGTACAGTTGCACGTGGCTTGCATGGGCTTAGTGAGGAATCAGGGCATCATTCTTAGAGCTACATTCCTAGACTGTGGCCGGTGGAATCACACGTTCCTGCAAAACAAGACGTGCAGGATGTAGACAGCTGGCTTCGGGGGGGGGGGGCTCGAGTTCCCCCATTCACCTCCCTTGCAGCCCTAAATTAAAGAACATCCTCACCGTACTTTGTACTTCTGTGGTGGCTTTAAAGCATTCTGAGAGACCAGGTCCCAAGGTGACTTGACCATCCTCACAGCGATCCTGCAAGGATCCACTTTTATTATCCCCGTATTGCAGATGGGAAGCCGAGGCTGAGATGATAGGGGCTGGCCTGAGGAGTTCATGGCATTGGCGGGCTTGAACCATCGGAAGAGTCCTGCTGGATCTGGCCGAGGATTCATTGGGTCCAGCATCGTGTTTGAGACACAGCTGTGGAGAAGGAGATGAGATGCTAGTTTTGGGATGAAGCTGGGCCACCCATAACTTTATCAACCATTAAAGGGGATCTGCAACAAGCAATAAATGCCTTCTCCATTCTAGATGGGGGGCTGCTTGGGAGGGGCTGTAGTTCCCACCACCAGCTAGGCTTCCCCCTCACTTCACTTGGCAAGGGCAGATGGAGCACCCCTGGAGATCCTTCTGGAGTGGAGAGGTATATTCAGGAGAAGGTGAGATTTCAGGTAACCTGATCCCAAAACATTAAGGGATTTGTAGGTTAAAACCAGGCCTTTAAACTGGGCCCAGGAATAGACTGGGAACCAGTGCAGCTGGTGAAGCATTGGTATAACATGATCAAAATGCCCAGTCCCACTGAATATTATTGCAGTTCTGTTTTGAACCATTTGCCATTTCTAGGTTGTTTCTGAGGCAGCCCCATGCACAACACATTGCAGTAGTCTAAGGGGGAGGATACCAGGCAGTGGATAAATGTGCCCACGCGATCTCCATCCTGGAGTGGTCACAACTGGCACTGGGGACTCCGCTTCATGTGTTGCTCGTCGTCCTGATTGGGCTCCTCTAAGCATGGACAGAATCACCGAATTGGGCCAGCAAGTCAAGGAGGTGGGCAACTTGGCTAACACGTGGAGAAGCTGCTCTCCCAAGTCCCTGCCGAGTCTCGTTGTCTGTGCCTCTCTTTGCATGGAGATGGGGCGGGGGTGGGCAATGTCAGGAGAGGGTGGGGCCCCATCCCCTTGATGTCAACTGCCCTGCCCAATGGGTCTGGGGGGGGATTCAGTCTGGTCCCTGGACTGAAACAGGTTTCCGCCTCTGCTTTTGGGGGAGTGCAGCTCCTTCCAGAACCAGTCTCCTGGGTGGACTCACCACCGTTATTGTGTCCACAGCCTCGCCTGCATCCAATGGAAAAGCAAGCAAGAGAAGGTCATCCACATGCTGGTGATACTTCCGGCCATATTTCTGGATGACGTCTCCCAGCAGTTTCGTGCAGGTGTTGAGCAGCGTGGGGGAAATAATAGACCCATGTGGGACCCCAAAGCACCCCTGGCAGAAAGTTGAACATCCATCCCCCAGCACCACTTCCTGGAATTGGCCTTCCACGAAGGAGTGGACCCACCACCAATATGAAGCTAATCAGCTGGTACCCTACACGGCTGCTTCTGTGGTACCCAAGCCAGCCCCCTGGGGAAGGGGCCAGCAGCACAGACAGCACTGCACTCATTTTCCCTGCAGTGGAGGAGGAGATCCTCACCTGGGCTGCTCCTCCCACTCGCTCCCACAGGCAGGAACATGCAAATTAGCTGAAGCGCCCTTGCGTGGGAGAGCGAGCGGCATCCAGCTCCATTTCCCGCCTCGGCTCCCAGCAGGTCACTGGAGTAGTTCTTCTTCTCCTCTATCCTTCTCTGGGTGTGTTTCCATGCGATCGGCATCCCTTTGTTTGCAACTCCGTTGTGATGTTTCCCCAGTCACATCTGCTCCTTGTCCTGTTTCCACAGCCCTTACAGACCCGGCTTATCACTGCTGCAGCGGTTTCACTGCTGCAGCGGTCTGTGCGGTTTCCGCCGAGCTCTCATCGAATTATTTTCTTGAGGGCTGGGCGGAGTCTGGGTTGGGTCTGACGAGCTCATCCGTGGTCCCACCTCCTCGGCCGTGTTTCCAGGACAACGGAAGGAGAAGCTGATGGAGGAGAACCGGATTTTTAAAAAGGAATCAGCTTTGCTGTGAAGAGAGGCTTCCCCCCCTCCCCCCTTTCTCCTTTCTCCTGAAAGTCCAGATGCACCTGCATTTCAGTAGCAATGCGGGGCGGGGGGAGAACACAAAGAGGGAAACCAGCCCCCACTTTAACCCAGAGGACCTCATTGACCACAATGGGAGTTACTTCTGACAAGACAGTAATGGGGTTCTTGTGGGAAAGAGAGCGAAACCAGCCCCCATTTTAATGCACAGGATCTCTATATGGAAGCTGTGAATGTGTTACATCCTAAGGCAATGGACTGAAGCCTCGAGATCACGCTTAATCGCATTTAAGGAATTGGGCTTTGATATGTGCTGTGTCAACTGAGGGTCTTCTCTGTTATTTCTGTGGTCATTGAGAGGGCAAGCCTCATTCATCACAATGGGAGAAAACACCCCTTGACTGGGGTCATGGGCTGTGTTCTGGTGCTTATTTTCAATTATGTTTTAAAAGTTGGTCCCTCGGCATCCTGCTCCAAAACAGCAATGAAACTTCCAGTAAACAGGGAGGGGAAGGGTTGAGTCACTGAGGTCAGAGCGGCACCCCCGCAGAGGCCGGCTACATGCCCATGGGCAAGATTATGATATCGGACCCAGTGCAGTTGTGGAAATTACATTGTCAGTAATGGAGCCGGAGTAAGCTGGAAAAGTCGGACTATAACCAGTCTCAGAAGAAGCAGTTTTTCCGTGTTAAAATGCAGGGCTGGTGCTGAATGGCCACAACGTCATGGAGACACAGAGACCTCACCGTGCAGCCAGGCTGGAGTAAACCGCTGATGGAAACACAGCCTCCATCTTAGTTTCAAAAGACAAAAATCGTTTCCCCTCATTTTACAGTTAGGGCCTTTTTGAATTGCAGTGGTGACCAGGCCTGTGCCTGCCATGCCTGATTTCACCTTGGAGATAGTCCCAAGTCCCCAAATGTCCTCTGTGTGATGTCTGGATATTTCACCAGACTTGTTGCTGGCCAAGGCTGGACTCGTCTTGCCCATAAATGTTATGAGTCTGGCAAACCAGTTTGCCCAGTTGTGAGCTGCCTGCTTGTGCCCCCCCCCCCACACTTTTGTCCTTAACTTCAGGCTCCTGGAATAGGAGCAAAATAGGTATTCCCATGGGGTGTGTCTGTGTTTTTTTCCTTCTGTTACGGGGAGGAGATGGCCCCCCAGGGGCATGTCTGTCATTCCATGTGGGCAGTGTGAGGGGTCAGCGGTGCTCCCTGCGTGGAACATGGTATGAACATGGTGCCATCCAAGGGGATGCTGTCATGGACTGTGCTTGTCCTTATGATGCTGCCGTTGGTGACTAGCTCCCATTCCTTGTTTGCGCAAAACTTTAAAGCAGAGCTCCATCAGGAAGCTGAATAAGGACCTGACGTTTATATGACCTTGTACCCTAAATCTAGCTTGTTATTACCCCATATCGCATTTCCCCATCATTCAGAGACTCGATGCCATCTGGTAGAGGACGCACTCTGCAGAGTATGTCTGTATGATTTGGGGTGGCCCAAAGTTTATTGTGGGATGCAGAGCACCAGTTCCTTATTTGTCGTCATCATGCAGTATTGTGCATTGTGCACAAAGGACTGTTTTAATTGGAGAGAATTTTTGTTTATCTTGAAGGGGACAGTCTCCCAAGCATGGAGATATAGGATATGGTGTAGTCCTGAGCACAATTTGGGGTGCAGAGACTTTTAAACATTACCCTTACTCAGTTTTCTGATTGAGATCTGTTCCAAGGTTTTGCATGAATAAGTAACTCGGAACTAGTCACCAACTACAGCGTTGTCTTGCCCTTGATCTTGCTGCGCACTCACGTGTTGAGTGACTCCTCGCGAATGGGTTAGAAATAGCTGGCATGGCTGTGTTTTTGCAGGCTTGTGCTCCAGTCACTGCTGGGGGTGAAAAGAGCCATGGGGGATTGCTAGTGCTGCAACAGCCCAACTCCAGTTACCAAGAGTTCTGAATGCACAGTCCTTGCCTCCTGTTCTGTTTGTCTGATTCCCTGTTTCCAGCTGCAGATGCCATTGGCTTCTTGGACCTGTCCTGCTTCTCTAGCCCTGCAGTCCTCGAAGCCACTTCCTACAGTCGTGTGGCCTGCTTAGGAGGTTGTGCCCAGCTGTTCTCCTTGCCCTCACTTCTTGTGCCTGCTGCACCCAGGGGACAGGGCTCCCCTCCTACTGTGCTTCCTGCGTGGCCCTGCCTTGTGCTGCTTCTGCCCTGGTCCTCCCATGGTCCAGTTGCCGCTGCACCTTGCCATGCAGCCTCTCTGATGCTCCCAGGCTGTCCAGCAGCCTGCCCCTTTGGCCTGCCCATCTGCATTGCCACCGCTTCCACCCACTCTTCCCCTGCTGCCCAGCTGGGACTGGAATGTTTACTTCGGGTGCTTCCAGATGGAGGGGAGGCTCCTAGTGCCACCCTGCAGAAGGTCCAGCCCTCCCATCGTTTCTGCCATGACATATTTTCTGTGGTAAGAAAAAAGACAGAGGAATGGTGGAAAACACAGGAGTGTCACGAATGGAAGATGACTGTGGCTGCCTCAAAATTCTGCAAATGGGACGGGGCCCTGGCACCATAAGAGCCTCGTCTCGAAGCCCCCTTCCTGGGGGTTGCCTTGACCCTCTTTAACCACCCTTTGTATTCACAGTCAGGCTGACTAAAAAGTATGAGAAGGGCAGTTGCAATGCAGAACCAGGGAGTGGCCGTTACTCTGGGTGGACTAGTATGGGGGATGTGGTGTGAGCCTGTGTGTGTATTTTTTTCAGAAGACAGTGGTTTGCCATTTTAAAAAAACAATATTTTCATGTTCTACAAAGGACAATTTCAACAAAACCACATTAAAAAATCAAAGACAGGCAAGATCATAACAAACTAAGTTTCTCATGTCACACCAATTCCTGGGTTGTTTAACCCAGGAATTGGTGGGGCCACACAGCAGTGAGTTGGCTGCCTCCGGTGTGCTTGTCACTTCTACTTTCAATCAGCTGTAATGAACAACCCAGGAACCCATGGGCAAATGTTGGGTTAATTCTGGATTGTTTAACCTCTAAACAACCCAGAGTTCCAGGTTTGAACATCACAGCGGCCCAGGAACAGGGCATTCCCTGGTTCATTAGAGCTGATTGAAAGAAGTGGTGATGAGTGCACAGGAGGGAGCACACTTGCTTGCTGCCACGTGACGACAACTAACTATGGGTTAAACAACCCATAGCCATGATGTGTGAACCAGGTCGCCAATAGATGGACATCACCACCACAGGAAACAAAGGAACACAGGAAGCTGCCTCATACAGAGTCAGACCCTGGGTCCGTCTAGCCCAGTATTGTCAACACGGACTGGCAGCGGCTCTCCAGGGTTTCAGGCAGGATTCTTTCCTCATCCTACTTGGAGAAGCCAGGAATCGAACCTGGGGCCTTCTGCATAATTGGACAGTGGAGTTAGCCATGTTGTTCCTTATGGGATAAGAGATACTGTGTCAGTACAATGACACCTTTTTGCACAAACATAGATTGATGTAGGAGTCTGGGAGCTTTGAGGTCTCACACAACCCTTAATCAGTGAGAGTCACCTTGTGTGCATAGAACTGTGTGGTGCTTTTTGCAGCAGCTTTGCTGTTTCCTGCTTCCCAGCAGAGCAGAGCAAGCTGCTCCAGCTGGTCCAGGGACTATAGAAGCAGGCAAGCTCCCAGAGAGCGAGCGAACAGAGCGAGCGGACAAGGGGAGCAAACAGGAGTTGGCCAGGGGAGTTCGGCAGGGGAGGTCAAGGGGGAGGCCCCTAACATTTTTTTTATTTTTTTTCATTTTTTGATTTTATTTTTTAACTAATTTTTTTCATTTATTTGTCTTGTAACACACACTTCCACACCAGTGGGACTCTGCTTTTAACCTCTACTGAGTAGAGGAGCAGGCACAGGCTAGTCTAGAACAATCACAAAGCTAGACACAAAAAGGGAAAAGAGGCAATGGAAGGACAGGACTCTCCAGTGGTGGTGACCTGCAAGGTGTGTGCCATGTTTGCTTTCTTGCCTGAGAACAACATGGCCTACTCTTGCAACAAGTGCAAGTTGATCACGCTGCTGGAAGAAAAAGTAAGTGGACTGGAGCGGCGACTGTCGACCCTCCGGGGAATAAGAGAACACGAAGAGTTCTTGGATGGAATGGGGGAACTACAACAGCAAAGGGAAGACCAGAAGCTTGAAGAGCAACAGCAAGCTGAGGCAGTGGGAAATGCTGAGGTGAAGAAAAATGGAGTAGAGGATACCGCTTGGAAAAGGGTGACGCTGTCAAGGGCTCCTTGGCAGCCTCTCTCAGTCTAATCCAGTAGCCAAGTCCAGACACAGACAAAGGGATTCTTTTCAAAGCTTTATTCCTCTTTTACAACTTAACAACTCTACTGTTAGCAACTAGATATGAGCAGCAGAGTACCTATGCCCTAAGTTGGAACAGTTGGTCCCTGTTTGAAGGAGAATCATTGGCAGACCCTGAACTTATGGGCTAGGGAGAGTCCCTCCCCTTTTCCCTTGGATCCTCTGGGCGCAACCGTTGTTTGCGCGCCAACCGGGCGCTACACCTCCTTTCTGCGCCCTCCATTTGGCGCTGCTCCCTGCATCGGCATCGCACGTCCAGCAAGTCTTCTTCCCGCGCTCTCTCACTCCCAGGACTGCTATCTATGCCAGGAATGCTGGTGGGAGGAATCTCTGCAACCTGTTGCCCCTGGGAAGGATGAGCGTGCTCCTCTCCCAGGAGTGGCTGCTCTTCCTCAGAATCAGAACTACTCTGGGATTCTATGGGCTCAGTGTCCACCCTGACAGACAGGAGAAGAACTAGATGCCACTCTGCACCAGTGGAAGCAGTGGAGCTGTGGAATCGATTCCAGGTACTTGCGGATGAGACTGGAGGACAGCCTGCAGAGGAAAAATCACAGGGGAACCTACATGAGAGTGAGAAAGAAGCTGAAGGTCAGTCAAACAGAGGCGATGAAACCCAGGCCTACAACGAGAAGAAGAGAAGAGTGGTAGTAGTGGGAGACTCCTTGCTGCATGGGTCAAGACCCAAGTATGTTGTGAAGACCCGTGGACTCGCCAGGTATGTTGTCTCCCGGGAGGACGGATTAGAGACGTGACTGAAAGGTTGCCTGCACTCATAAAGCCCACTGACAGGTATCCCTTTCTTCTCATCCATGTGGGAACAAATGATACCGCCAAGCGGAGCTACCAAGAAATCACGTCAGACTTTGAAGCTTTGGGAAGGAAACTCAAGAACTTTGGGGCCCAGATAGTTTTCTCATCCATCCTTCCAGTAGTTAGAAGAGGGATAGAAAGGGAACGAAAAATACTCCGGGTGAATGACTGGCTACGAAGGTGGTGCCGACAAGCGAGATTTGGATTCTGGGACAACAGGCTATACTTCCTGGAAGATGGGCTGTTGGTGAGGGACGGGTTGCATCTCACAAAGGATGGGAAGAATGTGTTTGGCCACAGCATGAAGAACTTCATCAGGAGGGCTTTAAACTGAATCCTATGGGGAAGGGAGATGTAATGTTGTGGGTAACAATGGACGTAGGCGCATGCACTGCAACGGAGAGAACAGCTCTGATAGCGCTCAGTAATAGTCTTCAGACACATGTAGGAAGAAAGCCAGACTATGAAGCACATGGTCTTCGATGTCTATATACTAATGCCCAGAGTATGGGAAACAAACAGAACGAACTTGAACTCTTAATACAAGAGGGAAATTAAGACCTGATAGGTATAAAGGAGACTTGGTGGGATGACTCTCATGACTGGAATACAGCAATTGAAGGATATAACATGTTCAAAAAGAACAGGAGGAACAGAAAGGGAGGTGGGGTTACACTATATATGAAAAATACATATCTCTGCACAGAAATACAGGAGGATGAGCTTGGTAGCCCCATCAAGAGCATCTGGATCAAAATAAATGGAGCAAAGAATAAAAGGAACCTGGTGGTTGGAGTCTACTACTGGCCACCCAATCAAGGAGAAGACGAGGATGAAACTTTTGAAAAGCAAATAGCCAATGTTTTAAGGAAGCATGATGTAGTAGTAATGGGGGAATTCAATTTCCCCGATACTGTTGGGAGACAAATTCTGCAAAACATGGCCCCTCCAGGAAATTCCTGACTTGTGTGGTGGATAACTTCCTCCTACAGAAAGTAGAGAAAGGAACTAGAGGATCGGCTATCCTTGACTTGATCCTAACCAACAGAGATGACTTAGTGGATAAAGTAGCAGTTACAGAAACTCTGGGGGAAAGCGACCATGTTGTACTTGAGTTCTTGGTTCTAAGGGAAGCAAAAGCTGAGTGTAGTCAAACGCGTACCCAGGATTTCAGGAAAGCTGATTTTAATAAACTATGATCAGTAAGGTCCCATGGCATGCGACGCTAACGAGAAAAGGAGTCCAAGATGGGTGGGAGCTTTTAAAAAAGGAAATTCTCAAGGCACAATTACAAACAATTGCAACAAGAAGAAAAGGTGGAAGACAACAGAAGAAGCCAATATGGCTTCACAAAAAGCTTAGGGATGACCTGAAAACAAAAAAGGACACATATAGGAAGTGGAAAGAAGGCCAAGTAACAAAGGAAGAGTACAGGCAGGTAGCACAGAATTGCAGGGATGGTGTCAGGAAGGCTAAAGCTGAGAACAAGCTGAGGTTAGCGAGGGATACTAAAAGCAACAAAAAGGCTTTCTTCAGATACGTCCATAGTAAAAGACAGAGGAAAGAAATGGTGGTTCAGCTATTCAATAAGGATGGCAAAACGATAACAGATGACAGAGAAAAGGCAGAGGTGCTCAATTCCTACTTTGGCTCAGTCTTCTGCCAAAAGAGGGTCTATGACCCCCCTGGCACAGGCGAAGTACAGGCTGAAGGGGCAGGATTGCAGCTTGAGATCGATAGGCATATGGTCAAGGAACACCATATTACTTTGAATGAGTTCAGATCTCCAGGGCCAGATGAACTGCATCCTAGAGTCATAAAGGAACTGGCAGAAGAACTCACAGAACCGCTGTCTATTCTCTTTGAGAAATCATGGAGGACGGGGGAAGTGCCAGATGACTGGAGGAGGGCTAATGTTGTCCCTGTCTTCAAAAAGGGTACAAAGGAGGAACCTGGGAACTACAGACCAGTCAGTCTGACATCAGTCCCTGGGAAAATTCTGGAGCAGATGATAAAGCAATCCATCTGGAAGCACCTTGAAAACAATGCAGTGATGACTCGAAGCCAACATGGATTTGTCAAAAACAAGTCCTGCCAGACGAATCTGATCTCATTCTTGGATCAAGTCACCTCCCTTGTGGAGCATGGGAATGCTGCAGACATCATATACCTCGACTTCAGCAAAGCTTTCGACAAAGTGCCTCATGATCTCCTGATGAGCAAACTAGCTCAAAGTGGGCTAGATGAAACAACGATCCGGTGGATCCACAGTTGGCTACAGAGTTGGATTCAAAGAGTGCTTATCAATGGAACCTTCTCAAACTGGGGAGAGGTAACGAGCAGGGTACCGCAAGGCTCAGTCCTGGGCCCAGTGCTCTTCAACATTTTTAGTAATGACTTGGAGGAGGAGGTGCAGGGAATGCTGATCAAATTTGCAGATGACACAAAATGGGGCGGGATAGCTAATACTTTGGAAGACAGAAACAAAATTTGAAGTAATCTGGATAGACTGGAGCGCTGGGCAGAAAACAACAGAATGACATTTAATAGGGATCAATGCCAAGTTCTGCACCTAGGAAAATGAAACCAAATACACAGTTGCAAGATGGGGGATACATGGCTCAACCACACTACAAGCGAGAAGGATCTTGGAATTGTTGTCGATTACAAGCTGAATATGAGCCAACAGTGGGATGTCGCTGCAAAAAAGGCACATGCTATTTTGGGCTGCATTCATAGAAGCATAGCTTCCAAATCCCGAGAAGTATTAGTTCCCCTCTACTCAGCACTGGTTAGGCCTCATCAGGAGTACTGTGTCCAGTTCTGGGCACCACACTTGAAGAAGGATGCAGACAAACTGGAGAGGGTTCAGAGGAGGGCAACCAAGATGATCAGGGGACTGGAAACAAAGCCCTATGAGGAGAGACTGAAAGAACTGGGCACGTTTAGCCTTGAGAAGAGAAGACTGAGGGGGGATATGATAGCGCTCTTCAAGTCCTTGAAAGGTTGTCACAGAGAGGAAGGCTCTCTGAGATCCTCCATCATCGTAAAGAGATCCTCCATCATCTCTGGGATGATGGAGGATCTCTCCTCCATCATCCCAGAGTGCAGGACACGGAATCATGGGCTCAAGTGACAGGAAGCCAGATTCCGGCTGAACATCAGGAAAAACCTCCTGAGTGTTAGAGCAATATGACAATGGAACCAATGACCTAGGGAGGTGGCGGGCTCTCCCACACTGGAGGCGTTCAAGATGAGGCTGGACAGCCACCTGTCAGGGATGCTCTGACCTGGATTCCTGCATTGAGCAGGGGGTTGGACACGATGGCCTTGTAGGCCCCTTCCAGCCCTACTTTTCTATGATTCTATGAAACTAATCAACATGTGCTATTAGCCCATAATAATGCCTATTAACTTGTCTGCATAAGTTGCATGTAGTGGCACTACGAGAGCCCTCCAAAACCCAAGGACCCACCTGGTTGTCTGGAGGGGTTTCTTCCTTACCAGTGGCAAACAGACAAGAAGCAGCTGTGCAAGACTGACTGAGACGAGAAGGTGTGAGTTGTAGGGTGCTTTGCCTTAATCCAGGTCTTTGATATGAAAGTGAACCCGCAACTGGTGTGTGTATACGTACTAGTGTCTCTCCTTCTACAATCACAAGTGCACACTTAGTGTTACTAGCTCCCCAGCCCCCCTCCATTGGAAACGCTTCCTCTGCTTGGTTTTCCTCCCTCCCTGCTCATTCTGGTCTTGTGCTTGTGTGTGTGCGTGAGAGAGAGCGGGGTGGGGGGAGAGAGAGAATACAAGGACTTGGATGCTCCTCATACAAAGCTCGGATTCTGTCTATAGCAGAAATTATGCCCATCTCCTCAGACCCCTTTGCATCAATGTCACAGAAAACTTGTTGTCGTGGCAACACTGGGATGATGCATGATTTCTGGGTGGGCTGTCTTGAATGCTTGTTTTGTATAATTGGGCTTATCTTGAAAATGCTGCTGCCAATTGTTTGATTATGGAGTCAGCTACATGCCATTATGACCTAATAATAGCTTAACTGTGGCCTCTCTCAGGCTCAGGGGGACCCCCTGCCCCACTGTGTAAGGTGCGCGTTCCCAGTGTCCCTACAAACAGGATGATAGGGTGGGCAAAAAGAAGAAAACCAGAGCACAACCATTCAGCTCCTGTTGAGGCTTGCTTGGCATGCAGAAAAGTGACCTTGGCCTCCGACTGCTAGACCTGAGATCTGTTCAGCTGGGTAGCATCTTCTTTGAAATACCTTGTTACAGAGCAACGTTCTTGCAAGGCATTTTGATGTGACCTTGCCGCTCAGAGTGGTTATTTTAATGAGCCTGCAGAATTGGGAGTTTTGCAAAGTTGTTCTTTCTGTCTTGTAAACCTGGGCATTCAGTTTCTAACAAGCTTCTCTTAACTGAGCATCACCTCAGTTAAAAGACAGAACCCACAAAACGCAGAGCAAAGGCAGTGTCAGGACATCCAGGGCAGCGAGCATCTCCTTTTTGGAACAGTGGCTCTGGGCTCATTTCCCTCCCAGGGACTGGCAGCCTGTAGAAGGGATGCAGCTCTCCATGGATCGCAGCGGATCCAGGTGCTGAAATGGTGCCAGTGTGGGTGGGCAGGAGGCGCCTGCCAGGTATGGGCATGGTTGGGGTCAGCAGGAGGGGGAGAGAGAGAGAGGACCTGAGCTGCCTTGAGGCTGGGCTGGGCTGAGCTTTGATCTGGCCCCCACACCCGGGCGATGCCCCTGGTGGCTCCTGGTGACTCAGGGAGGCAAGAATTGCCCCAGGCCTGCCAGGGCTGGCTGGAGGCAGTCTGGGGCTGGAGGTGGGAAGTCCAGATTGTGCTTCTCCTCCACAAGCTTCACTGGGATGGAGCGGATGCTCCCACTCTTTTCAGTGGGGTTTGCTCATGCATTATCTGCCCATGTCCTGCTCTGCCCCATGAATGGCAGCCCTCCAGAGAGGCCAGCTGGGGCATCTGCCTGGTCTGCTTTGAGCACCTGCCACATACAGGCAAAGCTGGGTTTGGGGCAAAATTGCCACTTGGGCCCCTGGCAGATGTTCCAGATTTGAGCTGGAGTGAGTGTGTACACCACTACATTTTTTTGAATGTGAATGGGAAACGTTACATCTGGGCAGAATTTCAAATTTTGTTTCATGTAGAAGTCTTAAAAATGGGATTTAGTCCCATTAAAAATGTATGGTAGTCAAGTTAAGCTCACCACATTCATTTTTTAAATAAACCTTTTTATTACATTTTAGAATTGGTTTAACAACAGCAACATAAAGATCACGCTAACATTGGCATTGAGAGACACATGAGCATTGCCTTCAGATCCAACCTCCAAGGCTTGTTTATGAATTCAGAGGAGGGACCTAACAGTCTGTACAGTTATCTGAGTGTTTTTTTCCAAGGTGTCCCATGGACAGCAAGTGGGCTCCAAAGTTTTTTTTCCTTTTGATTTGTGAAGATAATAAGCAATACCATGTTTCAAAAATTCCACATTTCATGCAGTTTTCCACCCTGGAAATTCAAAATCCAGCATCATCTGGAATTAGGAATATTGTTTAAAAAATTCAAACTAGGATATCCTATTTTTTGTTTTTGTGAGCAAATTTGAGCTGGAATGTACTTGAAAACTGTGTCTGGTTCAGTTTTCATTTGGACGATCCTTCACCTGCGTGGGGTGGGCTGCCCTTGTGAACTGGACCTCCAAGAAGTGTGTCGCCATCGCCAAGGGAAATCCCCTAGGGTGGGCCTGTGTCTCAGCAAGCAGCTCATTTGCCCGCAGCCAGGGAGCTGTTGCCCAAGGAGGCCTGGGCTGCGGAAGAGGCTCTCCCAGGTGGGGCTGCGGGGGGAGGCGAGGCAGTCATCAGGACAGGCCACCATCCGAAGTGACCCGCTTGGCACAGAAAACGCCGGCCCAGTGCCTTGGGATGGGGTGGGTACCTGTCCCCTTGCTGCTTCTGCCGGAGCAAAGGGCGAGTGCTGAC
This sequence comes from Heloderma suspectum, assembly GCF_057233095.1. Classification (NCBI taxonomy): domain Eukaryota; kingdom Metazoa; phylum Chordata; class Lepidosauria; order Squamata; family Helodermatidae; genus Heloderma; species Heloderma suspectum. The sequence continues at coordinate 35,901,542 of NC_139469.1, read as the reverse complement.
GCTGGCACCTCATGCCCTGAGGCCTGGAGGAGGCCACATGCCTGTTCACCCCTCTAGCAACCTCACTGCCTTTGCTTTCCCCCAACCTACAGGGTCGGATTTCTCCGCGCTGGAGGATTCACTGCCTGAAGGGCAAAGCACCACCATGACTGCGCTGAGCCCCTTCCCCAGCAGTGCTGAGCACCCTGGCAGCCCCCGGCAGGCTCTCCGGCTGGACTTGGGGACTCCTGCTTTCTGCACCCTGCTGCATCCAGGCATGGCAACATCATCCACTGGGGACACGTTGAGGGGGGCTCCAACTGGGGGCCTCCAAAGCCGAGCTCCTGGCACCCCGCTTGCCACCCGTGAAGCAGGAAGAGGCGCAAGTGGGCCAGAGGCCCGTGGGCGGCCCCGACCACCCCTCCTCACCCCCGCCACGTTCGTGACACTCTTGCCCGTGTTGGCGCTGCTGCCTGGGCCTGCTTCCCCAAAGGCTGTTGCAGGCCCAGCGCCCCGCCCCTCGCCGCTTCCAGACAGGCCCCCTGGCTCAGGCGCTGGGGAGAGAGCCCTGGAGGGCTGGCGGCCCACCAGCCCCATTCTGCCTCTGGCTCCGGACGTGCGAGGAGTCACGCGGACCAGCTGGACTGCGATGGGGCCTTCGAACCTGCAGCGTGGGGTCGAGGCGCCGCTGGGTGCTACAGTGGTAGAAAAGAAGGCGTGCTGCATGGAGGTGCCTGCAGCAGAGGCCCCCTGGTCCCGTGGAGCCAGACCCCAGATACCCCAGGAGGGCAAGTTCCCCGCCGCAGAAGTCCCAGGTGCAGTCAGGGTTTCTGCTTCTTCACCAGCCATGGATGCGACCGAGCTAGGCTCCACCGGGTTGCCGAGTCCCTCTGCAGCCATAGGGCGGGACTGGGATGTGGCCACCATCACCACTCAGGTGGCACAGCTGCTGGCCCATAGCCAAAGCACCAGCCCGTTTGGGATGGGCGCCGAGGCGCTCTCGGAGCAGCCAGCGGGCAGCAAAGCCTGTGCGGCCTCGGTGGGGGCCACAGTCCCACATCCAGAAACCAGCCCACCTGCGCCTGGGACTGCTGTGGGACCCTTCCGGCTTGGCACAGCCCTGCCACCATCCCCAGCGCCCCCCCAGTCCAGTGCAGAGGCAAGTCCCGCAGGGGAGGCAGCTGAAGAGGAAAGGGTTCCAGGCACCTCTGCTGGGAGCCCAGTTTCCCCCAGCCCCAGCCACACAGCCCCAGCGCCCCCCTCCTCTTCTCCCCACCTAGGGACAACATCGCCTCCGAGCTCTGTGGGCTCCACCACCCACCTTGCAAGCCGAGGGAATGGCCGCCGGAGCTCTGGGCCCCCTTCGCGTGTCTTGCTCTTGGGCCCGGGCTGGCCCTCTGCAGGCTCCATGAAACGGGCCGTGGCAGCGACTCTCGGGGCAGGCCTGCATGCCGGCGCAACCACGGCTGCCTTTCAGAGCTCCACAGCTTCGGGCTCCGCGTGCATCCGCACAGTGGTGTTGCGGGAAGGCCCCTCCACAGCCACCAGCGAGGGACGGGGGTCCCAGGGCCCCTCCGAGTCCTCCAGCACCTGGTCCAGGAAAGGGGCAGTTCCCGCTCAGTCACCCCTTGGGCCAGCACAACTTCAGCCACGGGGGCCCACCAAAGGGGGCACGTCCCCCAGGGCAGTGGAGGCCTTCGCCAAGCACGGACACAGTGCCGGGGCTCCTGCTGACTCCAGGAGGGGCCCGGCCAGAGCCACAGTGTTCCCGGCCACGCAGACCTCCCCTAGGCAGGCCGGAGAAGGGGCTCTTGCAGGGAGAGCCACCGAGATGGGCGAGGCCCCTGTCAGCAGGATCCTAGGAAGGGGCGTTTCTGCTGGCTGGACGGGGTCGCCAGCAGGCTCTGCGGCTGCCTTGCTCACCCCGGGGGGAGGTCTGAGTTCAGCTCCCTCCGAAATGGCTGTGCCCCCCCGTGGGATGGAAGGAGCTGAGCTGGACCCAGCGGCCACGTCTGCAGCCAGAACGGGGGAGTGGGAATGGGGGAAACGCCTCGCCACCCCCTCGGAGAGCTCTGTGGGGGAGACCACCTGCTCCCCGCAAGGCCTGGGGCCTGTTCCAACAGCTGCTGCTTCAGCGGCCCCCTCAGGAAGCAGCTGGCCCGCTTGGCCACCCATGCCAGCCCCTGATCCAGGGAGTGGCCCTCCCGTTGCCAGCACCTGGCTCTGGGCAGCTGCACCGGAGGAGGCCACACCGCCGCTCGCGCCTGCGCTGCCAAGAGATGGTGATGGGCCCCCCCGATCGCGGCACGCCTTTGTGGTGGAGAACCAGCCGCCCCTCCTTAAAGGTCAGTCGCGCAGGCGGTGCCCAGCCCCAGGGAGAAGTGGAGAGCGGGGGGGGGCAGCCTGCCAGCGGGGAGGTCCTGCCCTTGGGAGCGTTCCGTGCCGTTTGTGAAGGAAGACGTGCGCAGCGCTGGTGCGCAGCTCCAAGGCGTGGCCCCGCCCTTGCGGCCCTTCGGCAAGCAGTTTGCCATCGAAGCTTCCGCCAGCCCTACTTGCCTAAACATCCACTCTGCTTTAGGACGGTGAGGGTGGAACCCTTGTGGTGCCTTTGGAGCACAGCTCCCAGATTTCCAGGCCATGGGCGGGGTGGGCGGGGCTGATGGGAGCTGAAGTCCCAAATAGCTGGAGGGCACAGCTGGGGGGGGGGGCTGCTGTAGTCCATGCCACTGCTTGGCACTGTGAAGCTAATTCTCTTCTCCCCACCTGCCTTGGGCCGAGGCGGGCCCTGGGCTTTTCTCCTCCAGCCGCATTCCTGCGCGTCCCTTGTGAGCTTGTCTTGGCCATGGAGTTTTCCAGAAGCTTCCGGAACCCTGACTCACCTGAGTATCAGGGCCTAGTGCTCAGCATCAATGAGACGGTGAGTAGCTCAGCAGAGGGAAGCCGCTGCCTGGCAGCTCCTGAGCATGAATTCTGCAAGGATTTTTTAGCTGATGTCAGGACTAGGGCTGGAATGAGAGGCAGCTTCAGGAAAGCTGACAGAAATGAGTGGCCCCCAAGGAATTCCAGGACACACCACTTTGTGGGGACAGTTCCCTGCCCATCATCGTGCCCCAGGCCAAGATGGGCGACCTCACCGCTCTGGAAGCCCCAGAAGCAGGGCCCTACAGCCCAGAGGCCTCCCTCCTCCCGTTCACACAGCCGTCAATCGGCTGCCCCTGTGGGAAGCCCGCGGGCAGGATGGGGAGGCAAGCGGCTAAATTTCTTAAATGATAGAAAGGGGGAGAGAAGCTGAGTGAATTGTTCCATGTTGAAATGGGAGGTGAAAGGTAAATCCTGGATAGGAAAAGCGTAGAGACTTCCCAGACCTTAAAAGTCGAACTCTTCAAAAGCGGCATATCGGCCAACCTCAAACCAGAACCAGCCCCTTGGGTTGATCCCAGAAAGAAATGGTAGGTGGTCATGGGTCAGAGCCATCTGGCCGGGCCTACTGGCTCCAGTTGTGGCCTTGGCAATAGCTGCACTTTGTGCCCCAAGTTCCTTCTGAATTGTCTCCAAAGGCGGCCGGCCCCCATCCTAAGGCCACCTTGGAGGCTGGGCTGTCTGCTGTGGAGGTTAGGCGGTTTCTCTGAAGAGCCGTGGCCTTAATCTTCCCGGTGGTTTTGGAAGGAGGTGAGTCTCTGTGATGCGACGAGAACAAGCGCAGAGCAGCCCCTAGATGGGAAGTCCCCTGGGCAAGCACCCCCCCCCCCGTCTTCTGTTCTCTGATGCCTCCCCTCGCTATGGAAAGTGTGCAGGAGAGCAGTAATATGGCCATGGCATCTCATCCCCCCTTGTGACCCTTCTCTCTAGGTCACGCCCTTCTTTGCTTCTTTGCCTGGATTCCAACGACTGGAAGTGAAGGCAATCCGGTAACTATTTTATTTGTTTTGTGGGGTTTTCTAGCCTGCCCTATCCCAAGGGCTTGGGGAAGATAACAACACTGAAACCACAGTCCTTCAGGTGAGGATGCAAAGTGACCCCGTGGCTCCTTAAGCACAGCTTAGCACAGACACTGTGGAAGCTCCAAGGCGTGATACGGGAGGGGAGGGCAGCTGCCCAGAAGGACGGCTTGTGGTCGGTCCTTCTGGGATGGGTTGGTGCTCCGAGGGGCACCGACAGGGCTCCTTTCTTAAGGGTCACTGCCGGGCCTTTAACGTTCGTGGCGCTCAAGCAATGTTTCAAACAGCAAGTCTCATTTCCAAAGTCTGCTCCAGGCGCCCGAGCAGACTTCGGCCTCGGAGCTCAGCTGGCTGCTGCACCTTTGCTGTGCAAAGCCCCTGCTTGCTGGCTGCTGCCCACACTTTCCCCACCACCTTTCCCCTGCAGGCCAGGGAGTGTGGTGGTGGCCTTTGAAGCCCTGTTCCTGGCAGGGGCTCCAGGCTTGTGGGCCGCCCTGAACCGCTCGTCCCTGTCGGAGCGATTGCCGCTGGGGCTCCGGGTCGCCAACGCCAAGGTGCTGCGAAGCGTGATGCTGGGTAAGATTCTGCACAGCAGCGTGGGTGGCGGTGCTGGGCTAGGGGATGAGTGGACAGGGGAGATGGGCAGGCGCTGGTGCTGTCCTGGACTCAGCCTGCCCACATAACGCCTTGCAGCTGTAACACCCGGGCAGTCCACAGCTACGGGGCAGGGGACACTGTTTTTAAAATCCCTTGGTCCGTGGGCAGAGTTGGAGTGGGGGTCAGGGCTGGAGGACTTCCAGGGGTTGTGGGTGGAGCCTGGCAAAGTATGGTGGCTGGTCAAGGGCAGAGGGCCGAAATCCTTGCGGCTTGATTCAACAAAATACCCCATCCTGAACTGGAGGCCCAAAGCTGAGCGTCCTGCTCAGGCAGCAGACCCTGGACTATCTCCGAGCTGAAGCCCCTTTAGGCAACGCAGACAGTGGCAACTGGCTCCAGTTTGCCAAGCCCACCTGCGGGCCCAGTCCCAGGGGGCTCTTTCGCATAGCTCCAGCCAATGGCTCTGCCTTCTGGTGCCAGGGCTCTGTCTTGTGCAAGCATGGCTCCCTGGGGCCATGGCTCTGGGGGAGATGGCCCATGCCCAAGGCTCAACCTTTTGGCTTTTCTGGGCTCCTGTGTCGCAGGTAGAGGGGCTGAGATGTTGCCCTGGAGAGGCGCTGCTGCAGAGTGGCTGGTCACAGCCTGCGTGCCCCACCTTGGCTCTCAGGCAGCTCCAGATGTTCACCTCCTGCCCTTCTGTGCCTGCAGAGGGGCGCCCGGACCCATGTGTCCTGCTCTTCTCCTGCCACACTGGCTACGAGTGTGTTGCTGGGGAGGATGGGAGCGCCATCTGCATCTCCATGTGCCATCGGGACTATTGCAAGAACCAGGGCATCTGCACCCATGCGGCCAACCACACGCCCATCTGCCAGTGAGTGCCTGCCTGTGACACGACCCATGGGGCTTGCCCTCAGCACCAGGGGGTGGGGGTGCTGCAGCCGCCGCCAGGCTGCCTCCTGATTGCCCCATGCCCTTGATTCCCCAGGTGCCCCGTGGGCAGCGATTTCTGGTTCCTGGGTGTGCACTGCGATTACAGAGTGACACAGCGGGCCTTGCTGGGTGTTGCATGTGGCCTCCTGCTGAGCTTGGTGGTGGCTGGAGCGTCCGTCGCTGGCCTGGTGATCCGCAGGGTCCGGCTGCTGCTGCTGGAGGCCAGGGCAGATCAGACCACAAGCAGGTGAGAGGCGCGCACCCCTGGCCCTCCCCAGGGAGGGGGGGTGGGAAACTGGTGTGCTGCCTTCCCCTGTGCGTTGAGGTTAGAGGCCACAACAAGGTTGCCTGGAAGGTCCATTAGATTTTTAAATGCCTCCTGGGTGCTTCCAGGTGAGGCTTTTCTTGTGCAGTCTTGGCCCTGCCTCAAACACAGCGCTTTGCGGGGCATCCAGACGCAGCTTGTCTTTGCAACCCACTCACCACTTCTGGCCTGTTTGTTTTTTTCTTGCCACAAAAAATCCATTAAGGAGGGAAAGACAAAAAGCTGCACCAGGCATTTAGATAGGTTGCGTGAGGAGCCCTCCCTGTCTTGCATCACAGACACAGCCACCCTCAGGGACCTGGGTTTCTGCCTCCCCTACGTCCAGCGTCGATGGGCGCACAGTGGCCCAGCGGTGCCTGTCATCCACTGATCTGGCCTTTGACTCGTGTGGGGCTGGAGGAAGGGCCTGGGCTAAGCTGATGGAAGCCTGTCCTCCCTCCAGGAAAAGCAGAGAGCCAGCAGTTGGCCAAACTCCAGGGGAAATCTGGGGCGGGGTGCAGCGAGCAGCTGAGTGGGGCAGGGTGAGTGCTGAAGCAAAGCTTCGTTTGGAGTGGAGCTCTTCAATGCCCAGCTCCAGAACCAGCTCTCCCTGCTCCTGGCTGTAATCCCTGGGGTACAGGAAGTAATGAGTACTTCAAAGCGTATGCAGAGTATAATCTCCTTCTTACGCTTCTAGAATTAGGAGTTGGGGCAGAAGGTGTTGCTTCAGGCAGCGCAAAGCCTGAAAGGGTCCATAGTATTAAGCCCAGCATGTGATCTAAGGCAGGAGTGGGCAGACATTTGGCTTATAGGATCGACTTTGTTTTCTGCTAGAACCTTGAGGTTCAGCAGTGGGAGCCCAGTGCAAAATAGTGGCTCAGGAAGGCAGACATAGAATGGCAAAACAAGGGTGTCCCTGAGCACATGTTGAGCCCGGGAGTTTTCGGCACTGGAACTGGAATTTGCACACAGATTCTTTCACTCCCAGATTTACTCCTGTCCCCGTGCCCCCTAGCTTTCCCGATTTCAGCAGCCTAATTTAGGGCAGAGTGGGGGCAAGGGCTTTTTGTTTTCATGATTGTCCAACAGCTGGGCTTTGGAAGCTCTTGCTGACCTACTGCAAAAAAACTGGAGCTCTTCCAGCAGGTCCCCATCAGCCGTGTGCCTGCCATGACCCAAAGGCCCGGCCCAGCCTCGCTCAGCCAGATCCTGCAGCCGTGGCTTCTCTCTTGGCTTCAGCCCGAGTCCCACTTGGTCTGGGTCATGCCTGGCTTCAGATGTCTCTCTTCACTGGCTGTAATTTCTCTGGGCTCGTTTGGCTTGATCTCTGTAGGGCCGGGGGCTGGACAAGGAACAGGGTTGGGCTGGACGAGGTCGCCAGTCTCTCCCAGCCACTGTGCTTCTGTGAACTGGACGGCTGGAAGCGCTGTCCGAAGGCCATGGCTGAGGGGAGGGGAAGCCAGGAGGGGTTTCTTGCCCCCGCCCAAGCCGTGCTGACACCCAAGGGACTCGGGTGTCAGCAGCCTCAGCGACAGGCAGACGGGAGCGTTGCACGTGCGAGACGCAGTTAACGTGCGGGACTTGCTGCGGTGAGAATGTAGGAATGGTTTAGAAAAGCTTCGATGGCTTCTAAAAGGGATTAGACCAAAGCGGGAGGGGGAGGGGGCCTGGCAACTGCTGCTAGCCACGCTATCCAGAAATGGCCCCTCCGTGTTCGCTGGCAAGGTGCCTTGGCACAGCAGGTGCTGGGTACAGATGGGGAAGCATTTGCCAGCACAGTCAGCTCCTGAGCACCGCAAGGCTTGACCAGGGGCACCTGCAGCCTGATCCGGCAGGGCACTGCTCCCCTCTTTGCCTCTTCCCCTGCCCAGAGGGCCGCCTTCTCTCTCCCGGTGCCTCGGTAGCGCGTTGTTGGAGTGCAGTGTGTGCAGCAGGATGGCCGCTGCTGGCCCGGTCAGTCGGCCTCGGGCGTGCTGACCTCCCTCCATGGTTCAGCAGCAACGCACAGGGCCGAGTTCCTGTGGAGACTGCTGCCGGCGCCCCCCAGCGCTGCCTCTGGCCTCCCAAGGGGGCGGGGGCTGACGCCGGGTGGCGGGTTGGGTGCTCTGCCATCCGCAGCGCCTTCGCTCAAAAAGGGCGGGCACTTGAACGCTGGGGGCAGAACAGCAGCCCCCAGCTTAGGGAGCCCCAAAGGCAGTGCAGAAAGCACTGCAGGTGAAAGAGGATAGCGCACAGGATAAGGCAGGGCGGCTGACAACCAGCTACTTCGGCGTGGCTTTTATCGTACTGACAACAACTGGACACGCCAGAAAAAGCTAGGTAGGCACTGCTTACGCCCCCAGTAAAGACTGGGCAGAGAAGCGGGGGCTCAGAGGTTTCAACTGGCTGCTTTCAGCTGTGCTTTCTCTGCTCTGGGTCCTACTTGTGTTTCAAGTATATTAACAGGGACAGTATTTGGGCAGCTGCTGTGGAAGCCAAACCCACCATCTGGTTTCCAAACATACCTATTCCTGTCCCGAGCGGAGTTCAGAATAACTGCTTCTCTGAGTTTACAGCAGGGATGGGCAACCTTTTTGGGTTCAGGGTCTGCATTGGCCCCCCTTGAACCCATTGGGGGCTGCGTGGGTGGGGGGCAGGGTGTATGTGGGGCCACATTTGTGCGCACTCCCACAATTCACACACTCTCATTCACTCCCCCCCCCAAGAGATCATTACCAGAATCACGGGGGGGGGGAGTGCTAGCCTCCCTCTCCCCCAAGATTCTAATCAAGATTGCAGTTTCCCTGCTGCTATTAGCAGCAAGGAAACCAAGCTGAGTGAAAAGTTTCCAGGCCTCTGCAGGTCTGAGCACCCAGCATTTCCTGTGTAGAGAACAAATCTTGACCCCCTCCCCCCGACCAGTGAAGTAACTTGGCTTTGCTTCCAGAACATTGACTTTTTGAAAATCCAGCGGTCTTTTCCAGCTACCGGCGCTTCTGCCGTCTTGATGACGTCTCGGCACACTACTGGTCAGAGCCGTGGCTGGCGTCGGCCAGCCCCTGGGACAACCCCGCCTTCAGCACCTCGGAGGAGCTGCTTCACTTCCAGGTTCTGGCCCCCACCTGCTGCAGCTGTCAAGACGACTGCATGGCCCCCGGCGGCTACTGCCAGCAGCCGCAGGACACCTTGCGCATCAGTGCTGCAGGCCGGCCAAGGTAACGGGCACTGCACAGGACAGCGTGGAGGGGCAGCACGTGGCGGGGCGGGGGGGTCGCACCCAGGACGGTCCGGGCGCAGGCTGCTCACGTCACCTTGGCGCGCCAGCCTGCCCAGGCCTGCTTGCGGCCCCTGCTGTTTCGCAGGGCAGATGCCTGGGCAGGAGGTGCCCCCACGTGCCCCCCTCCCCATTCGAATTGCACGCCTCCCTCCTGCCCAGCGGACTGGTGCTGGGAGCGCCTCAGCTGTTCCCAGCACCAATCAGCTGGGCGGCAGCAGGGTGGGGCGGCAGGCTGGGATCTGAGTGTGCAGGTGATGGGTGGGGGAGGGGGAGGCTGTGTGTGTCTCTGCAGATGTGGGGGGGGTGATGTGCCCCCAAAGGACTGGCTGGCCCCCGGTGCAGCTCCACCAGAGAATGTTCAGCCGCTCCGGGTCTATTCCGACCTCTCGGAAGACTCGGGCAACGAGAGGCTGCTCCCAGCCCTGGACATGCTAGGGATAAAAGCTTTTGTGTGCAGAACAGGCGGCGAGAGAAACCAGAGTGCTGCGTTCCATCAGGGGTGCAGGGCACACCAGAGCAGGCCGGCAAGGGCGGGGTATGTGTGTGCGCACACCGCCACTAGCAGGAGTCGGGGTGGCCCTTTTTCTGCTCTTGAGCAAGCCAGAATAAAGGGCTGGGCAGCCACTTCCTCCCCATGCCCCCCCCTCTCCCTGGCAGCAAAAAGCCCTTTTCTCCCATCAGCAGCTGATCGGAGGTGAAGAGTTTCTTCTGCGGGGGGGGGGGGGCAGGCAGATCAGCTGGTCTGTGGGGAAAGTGGGCAAGGGGCTGCTGGCTTTGTGGGTCCACCAGGAGCAGCCAAGGGCTGCAGGTTTTGCATCCTTGTGCTAGAGTAACATATGCAAAGCATGTCCCTATCCTAAGAAGCTTATGATACAGTGGAGAAGCAGCAGAGGGAGGAAAGGACAAGTCAGCGGTAAGGCCCAACCCATTGAGAAGGGAGGAATTGGAACAAAGGAGGAATATGAATGGTCTAGAAAGCAGTCAGAGAAAAATACCAGGGGGGGGCGCGGGGGCTGGTGTGCCCTTGCATATTAGATTTGTTGCCTTGATGGGGTGGCTGTGGGTCTGGAGATATGGGGGCTGCTTGAGCGTACTCAGAGATGAGGATAATGTACTCTGCTTGTGCTCAAAGGCACTCCGTTATTTCGTCTGTTCTGTGACACGGACACAGGCGCTACTGAGCTCAGCAGTAACTGTGTCATGGAGATGAGCAGGGACTAGGCTGCCCTTTGTTTTGCCAAGCCGCTGATGCGGTTGGTAAGGAGCCAAAGCGGGTGGAAGGCATTACGGCAGCTGGGTAAGGGGGGCAGTACAAGGAGAGAAGGCCCTCCTGTTTGAGCTGAGCTCAGGTGAGCTGTGCAGGCTGATCAGGCAGCCTCCAGCAGCAGCCAACTTCCCAGCAAAGCGGGATCGTGGGACGGGGGTAGGAGGGTGGCAGGGGAGTGCTTGACCCCACCCAAGAAAGGGGAGGCCCAGTGGAGACAAGCTCATTGTTGGCCCAGGCAGCCAGCTATCAGACTGCCATGAACTTTCCACTTGTTTCTGGCTTGTGTGGTGCTCAGCGGAAGGTCAGCTCCCCAACAGAAAGGCCTCTCGTGCCCCAGGCGCTGTGGAAAGAGGAAGGCAAAGACCCGCTCAGATCAGGCCTCAGAAAGCAGGGGGTGCCCTGGCGGTCCTGCAGAGCCTGCCGCTGGAGGCCCGGCTGCTTTGCCAGGTCCGTGTGTGACGTTCTGTGGCCACCTCTGTCTGCCTACCCAGCCCTGCCGCCTCCAGCTGGGGCCCTCCAGGTGCTTTGGACTATAACTCCCAGCTGCCTGGGGCTGATGGGAGTTGAAGTCCACAACACCTGGAGGGCACCAGTTTGTGGAAGGTGAGCCTAGTCGCTTTCTCTCTCGGTCTCCCCCACAAACGTTGGCAGTGGAACATTGGTCTGCCCGTGGACGGCCCTTCTGCTCTGCGTGGGGAAGCCAGTGCTTGCCCTCCATTGGAGGCAGGGCCCTGGGGCCCCTCTGCCTTCTGCTGGGAGGCATTACCCTGTCAGAAAATGCCTGAGCAGGGTCACCCCCCAAGTGCAAAGTGTTTGGGCTGAAGGGGAAATGCGCAAAGCCCGTGCCCATCTGTGAGCGCTGGCGCAGGGTGGGCTGGATGGCAGAAGCATGCCCCCCATGAACGCAACGCATGTCCTAAGAGAGGGCAGAGCAGAGCGGAGCGGAGCAGAGCAGAGCATGGTAAAAAGCAGCAGTGTTGGCAAAAGCCCTCCCTTCATCTCAGGACTTGCTTTTCCTCCTGCACTGTGGCCATAGCGCAATTAGGTAACGAAAGACTCTTGACTTGATGGTCTCATCAGGCAGGGTGGGCATTTTAGATGCACTGCTACTTCACTTGCTTCAAAGTGTGGTATGCTGGCCCTGCTGTGTTTGGGGGCCCTCCCATTAGCTCTGCTGAGTGGGGCCTTGGGCTTCTGCCCTACAGCCCTTCTCTGATGCCACCACTGTGCAGTGGTAGAGAAAAGCTCTCGCAGCAGGAGAATGCCAGGCAGGACTGGGAGGAAGGTGCCCACTCTGGCAACTGGTTGGGAATGCCCTGCTTCCCTCTAACTCCCCATGGCGAGGGCCAAGAGGTTTGCAGCTGGCTTACAGGCCCTGGCCTGGCAGATCTCAAACATACTCAGTGCCTCTGGGGATCCCTCCCCTTCTGGCACAGAAGGCAACAAAGGAGCTTGTCCACCTATTTCCTCCATCACATCACTCTGGGGTGCACAGGGAGTGGGGTGGTTATGCCTACATGATCTGCACAGGGCAACCCAACTCCTATACAGAGACCTGCTGCAGCCAAGTATTTGGCTTGTGGGTTCAAGCAAACAAAGGGAGCAAGGGGGCAGCAGTGCACACTTTGCATGCAGAAAGCCCTGGATTCAATTCCCAGCAGCTCCATTACAGAGCAGACCTCCGCCCGGGACCCTTTGGCATTGATCACTAGCCTTAACAGCCTACCTGAGTCACTACATAAGCTAAGTAGCTTTGAGTGTCCCAGCATCCTTCCCCTTACTCGCCCAGCTCCTGCTGGTTTTAGTTTTAGAATCCCATGCATCAGACAGACCTCAAGTCTCAGTCCTGCTCCAGCAATTTCTTGGGTGGCTTCCTCTGTGAAGCTGTGTTGTAGCCTTTTGTGGTTTTTTAGTTACTGAATAATTTCACAACATTTAAATGTAATACGCTTTTGAGCACCAGTGGAAGCTCCGAAGGTTAAGAGGCACTGCGAAGGTTTTCCTGGGACCGGGACACCTCTGCAACCGCCTCCTGTGCCTGTTATTGGCAGGAGGGACCCTTGGCCACACTAAATGCATTCATACATTTCACATCATGTCTTTGATTGAGAAAGCAATGCGAAGCTGGTGAGCCATTCAGAAACAGCGTTCATCTGCTCCCTGGTGCTCCAATCCACTTTTCAGCAAGGTGTGACAAAACATCTGCACACACTTTTTGCTCATAACAAAAGAACTGGGCTTCCCGGAGCAGAGGTGGAAGCATCCCACACCGTATGTGGGATGCATCCCAACCTGGAGTGGGGAACCTCCAGCCCATGGAGGTTGCCTCTGCAGTTGCCCCCCAGTGCTAGGGAGGGCTGTGCTGGGAAGAGAAACCCCTCCAATGTCTGATCACTGTTGGGAGAAGCAGCTGAGGCTTCCTCTCCCAGTGGGGCCCTGACTCTGCCTGGAGAACGTTTCTCCAGGCACAGCACTTTGTGCTTCACATTGCACAAAGAAAGGGACCGATGATGTCAGGCATTAGAACTTCGAGGGATGGCCTGGCCCATCATTGGCCCCCCTGTGAGCTGGAGGCAATGTGGGCCTTGGGGCTGGAACTGCTCCCCACCCACTTTTAAAACAGCAGCACTGGGTTTTGCATATAGCGCCCAAGTCTACATTGCACTAGAACTGTGACGCTCTTCATAACTGGTGCCAACTTGCTAGAGCACGCGAGCATACAAGAAGTCAGGTTGTGTCGCCACTTGTTTTGCACTGTTGTGCAGCTCAGATTATGTGCATGCACTTGCTTCTTTATTTAGTTCTCAATACAACTGGGCGGAGAGCTCCAGCAGCGTGAACGACCCCATGGTAGACTCTGGGAAGGCCAGCGAGGTCTCCGTCTCAAGTTGGCCCTTGGAACCCATCCAGTGGAGCCCTTTCCCTGCTCCACACAAGCTCTCCAGGGAGCACACGGTAAGGCAACACTCCAGAGCATTGCTCAGTTCAGCAGGCTTCATTTCCTTGGCTGAGGGGCTGTGGAGTGGGTGGGTGGGCTGGCATGTAGGCCCACACATATTTTTGCATAGAAAGGCAAGTTTCTGGCAGCCACGTTCTGAAAATACACAGGCGAAGATTCCAGGGATGCTGTGTTCCCTCTCACTAATCAGCATCTGAAAAGGGTCAGCATCTTCCCCCACCCCTCATTGCAGATGCTTTGTTTTTTGTGCTTTTATGTCCAGAAGAGCGGGGTATAAATAAGTTAGTGACATAAGAACTGTACAGGGAAGTGAGAATAAGGATTTGCTCAAGGTTACCAAGTGAGTTTGCTGCTGATGAAAGATTTGCACTGGAGATTTCTTGCCTGACAACTCACTCTGAAGCCACTCTCCTCCACTGGCCTCCTCCCCAGTCATTTCACCACACCAGGGCGGCCCAGCCTTTTTGAGCTGGTGAGCACATTGGGAATTTTGAGTGATGTGGGCACTGTCATGAAATGGCTGCCATGGCAGCCAATCACAACACTCATTTCACAGAAGGCAAACTGGTGATGCTCAGAGAAACAAACGTTGTAAATGTGAGGTGGTTTTGCTCAGAGGCAAAACCACCTCACACCTACAATGAAGCCCTCTGGCAGAACGTAGCCAGCTACCCCCAAACAAGCAACATGCTTGGCACAGGCAAAACGTTCCCCGCAGTCACTCCCATCCCCCTTAGCTCCTCAGGATGGTCCCTACCATTCTCCAGTTTACTTCTGGGGGGCGGGGGGACTTAATGCTTCAAAATGAATGTCTGGGCTACAGCCACCTGCCATTTTATTTTCACAGAACACCTGAGGTCCACATGGTGCCCGCAGGCACTCTCAGAAATAAACAGGGCGTGCAAGCCCAGCTCGTTGTTTTGCAGCATACTAGTCTCCAGCTTTGTCAAAATTGATGTTGCTATAGGAGCCAGGAGAGGCAGGCACCAGGGGGCTCTGTGGGCACAGTGATGAGCCCCACAGCTCCAGTCCTGGAAGGCGTTTGCGGGGCTAGGTCCTTTTAGGTCCACCCAGAGTGGCTGGGTGACCAGCCAGATGGGCGAATAATAAATTTAATAATAAAAAAAATTTACCCAAACTAGCTCCTCCCAGCATTCCCAGTGCACAGCAACTACTGCAGCCCACCGTCTTTTTCACAGCACAAGGCACAGAGGCCTCATTCGGACTGTGAGGGGATGGAACTGGTCAGCATGGAGAGAAGCTGGACAGCCTGAATTCTTCCTGAGAGACTTTCAGATGCAGCACTTGCCATGTGTCCAAAATCAACCAGCATTCAAACTTGCACAAATGGAGCTGCAAACCCTGGCACGGTACAATCCACCAGTGCAGGCAGGCGTCTGATGTCGCTTCTATTCAACACAAAGTCCTGAGGATCAACCATTGGGAATCAAGAGTCCAATTTTGGTTTGGTGTTGGATAGTGGAGCTTTAAAAATAGTTACAGGCAGTTCTTGAACACTGGCTGGCAGAGTGCAAAGTCAAACAGATTTGGAAAGTTGCAAACTCAGACACAGGACTGCCTGATGGAAAGTGCTAAGTAAGTAACTGGAAAAAGGTCAAGGAAGAAGTGTTGCAATTGTTTAGTGTAAGTAGCTGTAATTGAGGTATTAAATGCCAGTACTTTTAAAAACATTTCCACACGCTTCTGTAAATTTGCAAGTGTCCTTTAGATATCCAAGCTAGTTGTTAAGGGAAAAAGAAAACCACCAAAATTAGGACTATTTAAGTAAATACAACTATACAGGTGCAGCAAACTGAAGCATGATGGAAGTCAGACAAGACAGCGCTATGATAAGCAGCCAAAAATGTCATGATTTATTAATATCTGGAGAAACTTCATAATTCGAACACAACCCAAACTGTACATTTTACAATCACACTCTATTTGTAAACAGTTAAAAAGCCACTGACGACTTTTGCATCTTCAGACACAACAGTTAGAATCAAGGCAATGAAATGAGAGCGTCTTTCGGCACAATTAAAAAGTTTTTTATCCTTGTTTAGTCTTTTATCCTCTAACTAAACAAGCATCAGGTAATAATACCATTTGTGGCAAAAAGAGGAAGATGATTTAACACTTTCACAAGAAAAGTATTTGCAAGAACTTCGAACATTTAAAATTTATACAACAAAATTCTGTAAGCCCAAGTCCTTGGTTACAGTCTGCATAGTTACTTCAGCTTTAAGGTTAAACATGGAACACAGTCACAAGAGCAGGATGAGCGCAATGTGAGGGAGACAGGGAGGGACAAGAGGGCTGACTTTACAAAAATGGAGGGAAACTACAGATTAAGAGCCAAGCACCCCCATTCCCACCCCACACTATTAAAAAGACAGCATTGGAAAGCAAAGAATGTCAAACTCCAGCGATTTGAAGCAATTTTTGGCAGAAGTTTTACAGAGCAAGTAGTAATCAGTGCTAAAAGTTATTTTCCTATAAGAAACTACAAGGAGTTTTACTGGGGACCTTGGTTTTCCTGAGAGCCATGCTCTTAGATTTAGGAGGTGGGAATAGAAAAACACAAATGGAACATGGCCAAACACTGCTCGTTTTTTTCCCAGAGATAGAAAGCATCTTTATCATCCACAATTTTTTGTTTTTAAAAAAATATTTAAGTGATGGAAGAGTAAACATTATTTCTCAAAAGAAAGAAAAAAAGAAAAAGAAAGAAAGGAAGGAAGGAAGGAAGGAAGGAAGGAAAAGAGAAAAGAATTTCTGTAAACAAGGCAGCGCTCCAACACAGGAGCCCCCAAAAAATAAAAAACCAAAAGCCTATTGAAAGTGCAGGACCCCGCCCTGGCGAGCAGGCTGGGTTGCAAGTCACAGCTGTGCGGGCAGTTTTAGAAACTGCAGAGCTCGATTCTTTAGTTTAATTCCATATGAACAACAGGTGCAATACTTTTTCATTCATAATCCTAGGTTAGTCTCATTACTCGATTGTTTGGTGCCGTAGGGCTGCCATTCGACGGCTGGTGGCTGGCCAGGCAGGCAGGCAGACAGACATCAAGGCATAATGGGGCACACCTTGGTCCGAAGCAAGGGACAGCTGTCTGTCCTCTAGGAAAAGAGCCGCTGCTGCCACCACCTCGAATATTGCAGGATGGGGAGAAGGGCAGAGTCTGTGCAAAGCTATAAAAGCTCAAACTCCAACATTATCAGCAAGTTGCAAAAAAATGTTCTTAAAGAAAAAAAGTCACACATGAAAGCAAGCCCATTCTATGTAGTTTTCTTTTTAAATCTATGTATAGCACTATCTGGAAGTGTAAATCTATAACTCTTCACATTATATTATTGGCCTGCATGATTCAAGTATTCAAACTGGTATGTTTGGGGCTAAAACAAAGTGGGAACATGTGCGCAAAGTAACCATTTCCACAGGTGGAGGCTGCAGGTGGGGGGAGGGGGAGTCCAAATTTAGTGCTGCTTTGAGGTCACAGTTTTATTCACTGAAGAAGGAAAGCAAGGCTACATGGACTCCCCGCCTGCCCCAAGATGGTCTACAGAGAGGAACGCGTTGAGGGGGGATGGGCTGCTAAGGCCCCGGGTGTCACCGCTGCCCAGGGAACCCCACAGGCTTGAAGAGTAGTTCGGGCTCCCCCAAAGGGATGTGCCGTGGAGGTCTCCGCTGCTAGTTCCCGACAGCCCAGCACCATTCCAGTGATTATTTAGGTCGTTGCGGTTGGAAAATGCATGGGAGCCATCCACAGACCCCAGGCGATTCTGGCTGGTGCCCAGAGATTGCCAAGCAGGGGAGGGGGTTAGAGACTGGCCTTGTGCAAAAAAGCGGCTGATCTCCTCTTCACTGGCAAACTCAGCAAGAATTGTAGTGTTCCCTAGGACACACCTGTCCGGAGAGAGAGATCCAGCAAGAGGGTGAGGAGGAGCCTTCTGCAGCAGACATGCCAACATCCTGCCGCCACCCGCTCCCTCTGGCCCACATGCCGTCCAAGGAGCTCAGGAGCAACCAACCTGGGCTTCCCTCATCAGGCACTGGCCTAGACCAGTTAGCGCATCTGCAATTCCCAGGGCTTTCCCTGGCCACATTGCATGCTCAAAATGTTAACATTTTGCCCTCTTAAATCATATCATACCCACTACCGTCTTGTAGTAAGGCTGGGGCACCATTTCTAGAGGGAGAATCCAGGCGAATGAGTGAGAATGCACACAAACATTAAGATCACGTGGGTTCAGAAGAAAATGTGGTCCTGCCATTTTATTCAAAAGGGAGCACCTGCATTTCTAAGGTCCACAGATTAGTTTTAACATGGCTGCTCTCTGCATGGTAAAGCATTCATGAGCCATATGATCAGGCTGTACCCCTCTTACCAGGACCACAGCACCCACCAAGCACCTAGCCAATGTGCTCTTGACTGCTCTGGATCCTTTTGCCTGGGCCACAGTTCTTGTATTCTACACTCTGGGCTAAAGAGAACTGAGAAGCCTCCACCTCACAGCCATACTTACATGTGGAGAGATTTCTGTGCCTTCGTCACCTCTTCTTTTGAACTGTAGCGGACCAAAGCATTGCCATAGGGGAGGTTCAGGTGGAATGTGATCAGCGGCCCGTGCTGCATACACAGTGTCCGCAGGGTGGAGCCATCAATCTGGAAATGGAAACACAGGCAACCACGTACTGCCTCTGCAAGTCTGAGCCCCCAGGGCCAGGCAGGGAAGCAAGGCCCCAATCACTCTGTGAGGAAGGGCAACCCCCGTCGCCTGGCGTAACACAATGAAATGCTGTGCCACTCACCTGAGGCGTGAGGTTTTTCAGGACAAGACAGTTGGTTATTCTCCCTGAGCTGCTCTCACCCCAACTTGAACCTACCAGATAAAAGAGAGAAAATGGCCAGTCCAGCTCCACAACCATGGGAGAGCACGTCTACAGAGGAAGGCCGTGAGGCACTGGGGGGCCTTTGCTGCCCCATGCAACGGCCAGATCTCTCCAGGGTGAACGAGATTGGGGGCTTCTGAGGAGGCCATCGTTTATCACCTGGAATTTTAGAAGGAAAACCAACTATTCTGAAATAACACTGCTCCATCAGACTTGTCTGTTGCGGGGTCATCATTCTAAGAGGCCTCACCCTCTTAAGAGGGCTCCCCCTCGAGCAGCTGCCGTGTTCCAGCCAGCAGAGAATATCCACAAGGCCAGAAAGGCAGACTGCGCAAGCAGCCGCTGGATTTTGGGAAAGGGCAGAGGGCTGTTTGGCCAGATTCTAGATTCAGGGGCCGTCACCAGCGTCCACTTGCACACACAGACACCAGAAGATGTGACGCACTACCTTGTGGCACAACAGAGTGCGCTACTAAGCACAAGGGACCCCAGTCAGGCCTGCTAAGCTGCTTCAACTCCTCAGTCCTTCTGGTTGCGAGACCCTTGGCTCAGGCTGCCCGCCATCTGATGCAAAGGCAGGCAAGAAACACCGTCTTAGTCAGCTCCAGACTTCCCTCCAGAAGCTCTGAGGCAGTCTCTGCCTCAAGAACAAGAGGCTCAACAATCGGAAGAACCTGCTCTGAAACCTTCCAGAGACCCTCCCCCGAACTTGGGCCTCGCCGTTTTGACTGAGAAGCATCAGGACTCTTACCAGGAGTATATCTGGCATCAGAATTGCTCCAGCCACCCCCGAGCCGCATGGAGCTATCCCACGTGGACAGAGGCAGCTTCTGCCCAGTCAGCCCTGGTGGTGGGCGTGATGGAGCCGTGATGCTCTTGGGTGGCAAAGGGACCTTCCACAGCTCATGCGCCAGAGAGGTGTTGTTAATGGAAGCAGGAGACCAAGTGGATTTGGAGTCGCTATTTCTGGCTGGGAGGAGAAACCAGAACAGAGAGTGAGTCATGAAATGGAGAGGGGAGACACCATATGGCTTCAGGGGCCAGATACTTCCCTCCTTCCCTGCCGCCCAGATGATGCCGAGGGGGGAGGGGGGGCTGCCCCCTGACGTCATCAGGTCCCTGGGCAAAGTGCTGGCTGGAGCTCTCCCAGTTGGCACTGTGGCTGAAGAGCCAGCTTTGCTTGTCCTTCACCTGCCCCACGAGGGGCAAGACAAATATGAGCAAAGTTCACTCAGCTGGCACTTGCAGGACCTCCTGCAAGGGTGGCCAGTACGCAGTACTGCTCCCACCTGGCAGGCTAAGCAAGGGGAATCCCTGTGTTATCTCTAGTCACAGATGAGAAACAAGGAGATTCCTCTCTCCACCTGCTCCCCAAGCCTCCATGCCAGGGGATGGGACCCACTGAGGAAGGCCCAGCCTCCGCAGGCTGGACGGAGAACCTCCATGGGCTGGATGAGGCCAGAAATTTCCCCTCCCTAAAACAGAGCTAGCCCTTCACTTATGGTGGGTGCTTCCAACAATGCAAGAGGTGGAGGAGGAAAAGGGACGGGTGGAGAGGCAGGAAGCAGCAACAGCATCCTGGGAGCAGGGGGTGGGAAGGAGCGAACGGGGCCAGGGCTTGATTCATGTGTCGGCCTCACCTGAAGAAGTGCTTTGTGCTGTGCTGCTGAGGGAAACATTATAGTTGGAGGCACGAATGGATGACCAGGCACTAGTTGAAGGCAGCGTGGTGTTCAGAGATGAGGATGACCCTGCTGGGAAAAAGCCAGGAGCTCACGGGGTGCGGGGAGCACATCACTGCTGAAGCCACAGCCTCTCGCTGAGAAGCCTGAGAGGGACAGGGGCCTCTCGGCACCCAGGAGATGCTCAGAGGCACTCTTAATTTTTCCACATGAGCCAGGGCTCCAAGGCCAAATCCCGTCAAGAACAGGCCTATGAATGAACAGCATAGACCAACGCATAGGTCCACCGCTAAGCACATGAAGGCTGGGCACTCCCCGCCATCCCCGCACCCTTCCTCCCACAAGTCAAGCAGACCTTAACTTGGTCATCAACCTCAGGTTGTGAGCTTCTCGTGGGAGGAGCCATGTGGGCAATGGAAACTGGCCCTCTTCAACACTGTCGCTACAAAGACCAGCAGCCTGCCTGCTCCACCAGGACGGCAGTTGCTCAGAATCACATCCAAGTTCCGTCACCCATGTGACTGCAGCACAATCTGGCCTCCAAGCACAAGAATGTAACAGACTGTCCTCTAGGCAAGTGAGTGGCCAGAGGAGTGAGGCTCCCTACCTATGGCTCCCCCAATTGCTCTCCCCTTGCCCAGGTCAGATCAGCACTACACGCTGTCCTCCCCTCTGTTACCTTTTGTGCAACAGAAGGGCATTCTGGGTGCCTCACAACTGTAGAATTTCTGGACACTTGGCCAAAGCCCAACCAACTTGGGAAATCAGGAAGGACAAATGTCCACATAATATATATTTGCATAACATCTGAACCAGGGAAGAGTGACTTCCTAGATATTTGAACTCTTCTGTGTGGAATTCTTAATGCCAAAACCTCCCCTCCCAGCAGTTCAGACATACCGCTGTTCCTGTCCCTGAGATGGTCAGCCTCCCGCACAGTGTTAATTGACAGATTGTTTGTGACGCTGCCGGGAGTGATGTAAGGGTCAGTTTCAGGGTCAATGTTTGGATAACCTTTCCACGGCTCACCAGGGCGAAACTCTAGGACAGAAAATGGTTTTTCAGGAGCTTAGTCTCATTTCTTGGAGGACCACTCAGGCCAACTCTGCCTTCAAGTGACTGCTGAGGGTTTCTTCTACTCCCGTTGTGCCCACATATTATGAGAAAAGAACTCAAAAGACTTGGAGTTAGAAAGCACGTTATGGATCTTTATGTCCAAAGCAATGCTAACAGGAAGAGACAAAAAAGAAGCTTCCTGCCCGTATCTCTTGTGATGGACACCCTTGGATGTCAGGCTGCAAAAGACCTTAAAACAGAACACTCACTCAGAGGAAACACAGGTGAGCATCCTCTGTAGCAGGGCTGTATCCTTTCAGACTGCAGGTGAAGATAGGTGACCCATCTTCAGAACAGGACTGATTCTGAGAATTCTCAGAAAAGTCTTGGGCTTTCCCCAGGAGTTCTCTGAAGGTTTGGGAAGAGCAGCCTATTTAGGAGCTCCCTGCCAGACCACCCATCCACCCACCCACCTACTTACTGCCAGTTTCCCCCACCCCTAAACTTGTGTGGAATCCTGTTGTGGAACATGTTGCAGAAAAGGCTGAGGACAGCAGAAGGCCCAGCTTTAAGTCCCTACCAGCAACGCACACTCAGATGCTTCCATCACCACCAGGAACTCTGGGACCTGTAGTTTTAATTCCTCTTGGGCAGATCCCAGAGTTCCTGGTGGCAATGGAAGCTTCTGAACAAGCACTGCTGGGGACACACTGGGAACTTAAAAGATGGGCCAGCCTTGCCTGCTGCTGCTTCCCCAAATTTACTTTGCAAGAGGGGCTGGGGAAGAGGGAAAGCTGCTGTAGGGAATAACGGGATGGCTTGTAAGGAAGCCCCCCCCCCCCCCAATCCAGAGCTATCCCTAATCAGGAATTGACTGCTTGAATGTTCCTGTACATACAGTACTTCTTCTGAACACACATAAAACTAGCATGTCAGACAAAGGCTGGAATAGAATCTCTGTAGGGAATATTTTATGTGCAGGAGCATTCAAAAAATTGATCCCTTGCCTGCAGCCTGGAGTAACACTGCCCTGCCACAGTTGCAACATGTGAGGGTTCTGTTTGTCTATTTCTTCTGCTTCAGGAACTCCGCCTAAAACAGAGCAAGCTGTTATTGGGGACCTCCAAGTGGTGAAGATCCCACATGTACACCAGCCTTCCTCAGCACCCAACTATCTTTCTGGCAGCCACCTGAGCCCATTCTTTCTTGAGCAGACATGTAGGAGGAGGACTCCATGAGACAACCCTGGCCTGTCTGAAGAAGACTTATCAAGTTTCTTTTCAGTCAGTTGCTTGCATGACCACCATCTCCAGGGGAGAGCTGAGTATGACTTACAGTGTCTGAAACCCAAATCTTGGACGAGCAGATTGATGCACAGTGATTACACTGCTAAACACCCCCCTGCAGAAACTCACCAGGTGGCCAATTGACACTGCTTGAAACATTAGGTGATTTGGCACGTGGCCAGCCATCCCCGATCGATCCAGGAGGACTGGCCGGCGAGTTACTGCTGTTCATGAAGTCATAGGGAACAAAGGAAGTTTCCTCCAGCCTAAAGCCACTTGAAATAGCACCTGAAGAGGAGGACAGCAGGGGACAGAGTGTTGGCCTCTTGGGCTTTGGAGCTACGAACAGCAACAAGCAATGCCTACCAGATTAATTCCTTCCTTTATACCCACACCACACCCCAGGGCATCTTTCTGAGTTGAGCCAGAAGTAGACCTCCAATCCTTGGCAACATGGAAAATCGCATTCCTTATATTCACTCAAATGTTCAGATTCACTCCTGCCATGCTTGAACTTAACTAAGGCTAATAGCTGGCTACACATCTGCACAGGCAGAATCTGGCAGACAGAACCAATGATAAATATCAACACCAGCTTTCGCTGGCAAAACCACCCTAAAACATTTCTAGTTCTCATGATTGTGGGATATGCTTGAAAATATGCAAGTAGCACCTGTAAGAAATTCTAGGAGAGGAGCTCAATGGTTTAACTTACCATTTTTGCTGGCATTTTGATCCAATGATGTGTTAGCGGAAATACTGTCAACAGTTGTCCACTTTCTCAGCCGGGACTGTGGCTCCTTAATACTGTGGCCCATGTCCATATTTACATTCAAGTTTGAGTTCAATCCTACATCAGAGAATTGGGTCACAAGAACCATCACTACCACCACCACCTGTCTTTCTAGGATTTCTCATCCCCCAAGGCATCCAACCCAAGGCCTCCCAAGAATGCGGCTCTACCTGCATCATGTATCCACTTTCTGGGCTTCAGTTCTGCTTAACTTAGCAGACTGAACACCACAAGTCTCCTGCAATATGAAGCAGAGGCCTGCCAATGCTTAATGCCCTTTCCCAAAATGACATGCAGACTGTGCCAGAGACAGGGGTTGTGGAGTTAAAAAGCTACTTCTTCTCTCAAATGTGCTTTTCTTCCAAGTTTTCCAAATACTTTTTAAAAGTAAGTCTCTGATTTTTAGCTTTCCTGAAAGAGCTCGTTTAACCAGTAATACTTAATAGGATATCCCCTGGGCAAGAGGTCATCCACCTGTCCTTTCTTTTGCAGTAAATATTGGCACTCCAATCTTGTCCATCAACTTTCCTTAGGATACATGTGCACCTGAATGCAAAGGCACAGTATCCTATGGAAACAGGGAAGCCGGCTCTAGGATCCTGGCAGCCACTGCACATGGAAGCAAAAGGCACAGGAAGAAGGCAAGGAAGAGATGCACCCTGTATGGATAACAAGGGGAACAGCCTCTGTATGGGCTCAGTGGAACAGAGTCAGGCTTTTGAGGATGGGCTTTATATACCATGAGCTGAGTCACTGCCCCTCAATGAGGTAAAAATAGCAGCTCTTAAGCAATGCCAAGGTGGCACTTTTCAGAATGCTTCAAGAAACAGATATCAAGCTAAAGGGTGGAACCAGAGAAAACCTTGTCCTTGCAACCGTATCATGTAGAGGTGGGCAAGCTGTGATGTTCCAGGTGTTTTGGCCTGCAACTCCCATCAGCCCTAGCCAACATAGCCAATGGTGAGGGACAATGGGAGTTGTAGGCCAAAAAACCTGGAGGGCCACAAGTTGCCCATCTTTGATCCAATGGAGCTCAGTGGGTTGGTGCGTCCATCTGAATATCCTGACTTTCTGACTTGTACCACAACATTAGGCCCACAATAGAAACTGCCAACACCTAAGTTTCACTCTGACCTAAAGTGCATGTCAGCCAACCACAGGCCAGAGCTTCAGCTGGCTCACACCAGCCCACCAATAAACACAGCAGCCTCCATGTAGAGCCTGTGGACAGTATTCCCTACTGGAGGAGTGGCAAAGCAGACTGCAAGGAAGAGGAAGAACAAGCAAATGAAAGCAGCAGCAATAGAAAGTGGCCTAGAAGAGGAGAAAGAAATATACAAGCCTGAAATTTGTAAGGTGGAAGTAGGAAAGAGGCCTAAAGACATGGGAGACAAGATGACAGGAAGTTTATCAAAAAAGTCTGACCACCAATATTAATTCATTCTGGAAAAAGAATGCAGTAGAGCCAAAAACTGTTGTTGAGCATTAGAAGTAGAGTGGTGAGCTAGGAACTTGTGGTTCTCCAGATGTTGCCGGACTACAACTCCAGCATCCATGACCATTAACCATGCTGTCCGGGGCTGAGGGAAGCTGGAGCCCAACACCATCTAGAGGGTCACAGGTTCCCTGTGCCCTGCATGAACAATCAACTGGTGTCTATGATCAGCCCTCACTCTCTTGGCTTTCACAAAGGGTATGAAGCCATCTTTTTCACTTAGTCTTTTGAATTATGTTGTAGTTTTCATGTTTGACTGTTTAAGGTTTTTGTTTTTTATTGTGTTATGGCTTTACTGTTTTAAATTGATGTACCCCAACCTTTTGACTTTTGAGCATATAAGGCAGTATAGAAATGTTAACAAATAAATAAAAGATTAATCCCAAATTAATTAATTTCTAGCCCAGCACAAAGGGCAGGGCTGAGAACAAGCAGGGAGACTCCAGTGTCTTGAGGAGGCTGTGCCATCCAACACAGGTAGGCAGTCAAACACCCTCCTTCCTATTCCAGACTGGATGGGAAAGAAAGCTTTTTTCCTCCTCCCAGTATGTGCCCACAACTAGCAGGCAGATAGTTTGCTTTCAAGCTGCAGCTACTCCAGGTCTTTTTCAACAGGAAGTCACAAGCAACTGAAGCTGACTGGGCCCAGTTGAAATCTGCGTCAATACAAACTGAAAACCCAGGTCTTCTGCAGTACTGACACACGTCAAACTTGTTAGGCCTTGCACATTTTGACTCTGGTGTATTACTATAATACTACGTTATGACTTGGATTAAAACAAAAATATTAAAGACAACTGAATGGAAGTCAGAGTGTAAATTCTTACAACTGAGAAAGACATCCTGCTTCCTTTGAGGACCCTAAAGAAGATCCTCCATTGGGTTTTCCCAATCTGTCAATGTACGTTAATTATTTAGTCAATGAATGTGGTAAAATCAGGGAACAAGAGAAATAAGCCATCTTGACTAGCAGGATCTTCATGGCCACAGTGTACGGCAAGAGGCTTAGCCAGGCAACCAATGGTTGCTGTAGCCCTTGAGAGACTAAGACCAACTGCTGCTCCCAGAGAGCAGAGTCCCCAGCAGAGCAACTTTGGACACCTGCTGCAGATCAGCAGAGCGAGGATACCAAGGATACCCACCTATGGGGAAGTTGCTGAATGCATTGATTTGTGATGGCCCTTTCTGCAGCTCTGGGTTGGCATGGGGCACAACACTCTCCAGGAAAGACTTCATGGTGTTCTGATGGAGCTGCTGCTGGGATGGGGGCAGTTGCTGCTGCTGCTTCATGAGCAGATTTGGATCAAGCTGACAAGATTGTTGCATCATTTGTTGCTGCATACTGAGGGAGCGACTCTTCAAACACAGAGAGAGAACAGGGAGTAAGACAGATGTCTTAAGGGAGACCTGCAGAACTGAGACCACCAAATTCAGCACAGCCAACCAGCCGCTCAAGACACTTCTTACTTGGGACTGTGAGAAGTGGAGTGCAGCATATATGGCAGGGTGACATATATGGTAGATGGGCTGAACCCAGCGTGGTGGATCATGAGCTCTACAGGCCTCCTGCCCCAACAACTCTGAGTAAAATGTGAATTTGATTCATTGTTCAGCCAGAAGGCCATAACTATCATTTTCACAAGACAGACAGAAACTGCAGTCAAGACAATCCAGAAAAAAACCCCATGATCAACATGACCTAAATCTGTACATGATCACCATTAACATACAACAATTGATTTAACAAAATCAGCTCTTGATTTGGGCTGCAAACTGAATAGGTGGTGAATTTGCTTTTGTCATTTAAAAGAAATTCCATTTTCTGATTAACATGAACTTTAAAAACCTTATCCAGCAAAGGAGCAAGGAGATGTTCCCATGGACTTGCACGAAGAGGGCAGAAAAATAAATATGGACATCCTTCCACAACAGATAATCCACAAATTCAGACGTCTGGTTTCAGATTTCATTTTGAGATGCAGCTGCCCATGGAGGCCAGTGGAAAGGATCACACAGGAGAGAGAGAAAAACAACAACAACCACAGCAGCAGACAACATCCGAATGGTTCTCTCCAGAGCAGCCTCTGTGCACTGTATTAAGTGCAGCATTAAAGCATTTGCTAATACTTGTACACAGGGCTGCCTATTCTTCTTACGAGGATTTCCATTCTAAGGCAAGCTGAACCTCAGCCTTGGGGCGGCTACGACAGATTCGTGAGGAGGGGGTTAAGGGTGGGTTTGTCTGTCTGGTGTGCAAAGACAGACATAATTCAGAACTATCTCCCGAGGGATAAGGCAAGGTATATCTCTCATTAAAAAGGAAAAAATGAAACTTAAGCCATACCTGCTGCTCCTGCTGACGGCCACCAGCAGACACGTTTCTCTGGCTCTGCACCTTCCTCTGCTGGGCCAGCAATCGCTGTGACAGGGCAGGCAAGGATTCAGAGAGAGATCAGGGTGGGGAGGAGCTCTCTTTAGTTGAGAAAAAAGCTGGGGGGACGACGAAATGAGGCTGCGGCACTTACTTGTAACTGGGAGATTTGAGAAAGCTGGGAGAGTTGGCTCAACATGGCCACCTGCTGTGGGCCAAAGAGCGGATTCAGCCCCCCAGTGTTTGGTGCACACTTCAGCAATGACACTGGAACCTACAGGGCAGAAACAGCATGACACGAAGGACGCAAGCTGGCATTGAGACAGCTGCCAAGGAAGCTCCCCCAAGAGGGAAGAGCAGCCCGGGCAGATCCTGGCAGCCTAGCCGGGCTTTGAAGGTCTTTCAGTAGCTTTGGAACAGAGCTCTTTAAAACTCTGCAGTGGAATGGGGAAGGGAGAACTGAGGCAGGACCTCGAGGATTTCATTCTGGCTTGCTCAAAACAGGGCAGCTGCTACTGGCACCAAGCCAGCCTGCACTGTGCACTGTCTTCATCTGCACAGCGCATTTCAGTTGTGAGAACAGCGCGACTTCAGACTATAATTTATATTTATCTGAGTAACCCAGCTGATGTGTGTACATGCATGCGTGTGTGCGTAAGAACAGATTGCCCTGCTGGGCAAATGTTCTGGCCTTGGGGGAGATGAACCAGATGGAACTTTGGCACCTTCCAACTTATTTCCAAGAGAAGGAACTGCACGGGGGGTGGGGTGGGGGGGGAATGCTCTGAAAGATCGCCCAAAGGCCACTCCTTAAGTGTAGGTTCTGCATACATTGTTCATTAAAAAAGAAGTAACCATTCACACTACCCAATCATTCTCCAAACAGGAATGCTTTGACAAAACAAGCACAAACGCACAAAAATCACCCTCAGGAAAGAGGCCTCTCACAAGCAAGCCAGCCTCTGTAGCCTCACCTGAGGGGAGAGTAATGGAGGAGGCACTTGAGCACGTGGGTTAGGCTGAGATGAGTTAAGAGGCTGTGCTGGAGACTGCTGCATACTCCGGGGCTGTGCTGTTAGATTTCCAAACATACTGGGGTTGCCATTCTGCAGAGAGAAAATAAGACGACTGAGAAGGTGCTACTCCCTCCAGCACCTCCCCCGCCCCCAAGACAGGCACAAGCAGCAGCATACAGCATCAGTAGCAACTTAAATCAGGACTGTCCAAAATCATTGCTTGCTTGCACTGCCTTTAAGTGTTGTATTCAGCACACACAGTCCTTTTAAATGGGACTTCTGAATAAGGTGTAGACTCCTGCAGGGAAGTGGGATTCCCCTCCCAAAAACCACTGTTCATTTTCATGGAGGCCTTAGCCTACTACCATGACTTGCAGATGAAAAGGCAATTATTCAGCCTAGTAGTGTTTTGTCTTGCAGTAGGAAGGACATATTTCTAAAAATGCACGTTGAAGTGTACGTTCAGTGAACTAATATCACCCCTCCACCTACACCAGATAACAGGAAAGCTTTGAGTTTTTATCCCTCTCAACCTTCTAGAGAGACAGCTACGAAAAAGGGCACACGCAACATGACAACCAAGCTTGGAGCACCCTGTCAGAGACCTTCTGATCATTTCACATAGGGTCGTATCATGCTCTCCCCGCAGCCCGACCCCGGTCATTCCTTCTAGACTAAAGGGAAAACTCAAAACCTTCCCTGAATTTTTCAAAAGAGCTGCCAACCCGGCCAGAATATACAGTATGACTTTTTCCTACAGAGTCAGACATAGAACAGAGGCAAAATGTAAATGGGGCCCTTGGATGGTGGTGTCAATTGTGGTAGTATTTCAGTGGCTGGAGAAGTTAAAGAAGGTGGGAACAAGAGGCAAAGGAAAACAGCAGCAGCAGCAACACACACACTCAGATGAAGAGGTGAAATAAGACAAGCCAAAGAGGGTAGCTGTCTCTGAGTAGTACAGAGATCAATACAGCACAGTGAACAGAGTACTCTCCTGGGGAATGAGGCCATGGAGCACAATGGCACCTTGTTTGGCCCCAAGGACCAATTGGGAAATGTGAAGATTTGCCTATTTCAGAAAGTAGCCTACTTGAAAGACCTGCATCTGGAGAGCCCTACAAGAAGTGTGCATGTGGTGGAGCTTCTTCCTCTGTGCCCATTTTCTGGAAGAGGGCTAAAAGGTTTAAGCGGTCACTCATGATTTTTAAATGCCTGTAACTCAAGGGGTCTCAGATAGCATATTAAAAAATAATACAGAAGTACCCAGTGGCTTCATGGAAATACATCTGAAGAGGATGCTCATGGCCTTACCTGTCTAACAGAATTCAAGTTTTGCATGCCCAGCCCTGTTAGAGAGCCAAGGGGGTGGTTAGGTAGTACACTGTTGGAAGGGGGAAACTTCGCATTCTGACTGGACATAAACTGCATGCTTTGGGAATCATCTGCTACAACAAGGCCATCCTGGTTGGACAGACAAGTTGGAGAAGCAATAATCGGACAGCAAGCCAAGCAGTAGGACGGCAGAAGGGAAGAGGCAGACAAAGTCCAGCATCAACAGGAAAAGAGGCAGAAAACAGGAGAGAGGTTAGTGTCATTGCAGTCCAAAGTCAGACAGTTCTCTAAACAGATAGCTCACAACAACTGCTCGACAACACTAGTTAAACTGCTTTCCCACTATGCCCATCTTTACTAAAAAGGGAGGGACACTGACTCCTGTCTGAAAGGGCGAAAGCTGAAAGAGACAGCATCAGATACTCCTGGTGGAGGACTTCGCCTTACTGTACACTGTTCCTGCACAGGAACATGTTCTTTCCCCCACCCGGAGAACTACATTAAGTGAAAACACATCAGGATCTCTCAGAATTTTCCTTGCTTTGAGTTCTAGAGGCAAAGGTGTCAGACTCACTCACTTGGAGGGAGGCAACCTGGGAACAGGAGGAACAAGCTCCACAAAACATTTAGAAGGGTATATACGGAGAAGCCTGTACTAACTACTCTTTTCGCAAGAATAAAGTAATTAAATTAAGCGTTAAAATACACTAAACTTTATTGTTACTTTCATAAACAGTAAAGTGTCCAAATGGACCACAGCCAGATGTGCAGGGCTCTGAGTAAGCCAGCGATAATTTCTGGAAGGCAATAGACTCTCACCTTATCAAAATAAGGACTTCGATCCACGGAAGACTCTTTGGAAATCTGAGGACGGGCGCTTAGGCCTTTCCCTATCACCCTGCTGTATTCACCAACGTTCAGACTGTGCTTCTCCATCTCCATCCGCTTCTCAGGCAAGATCCCTAGGGAAGGCAGGAAAATGTTCTCACAGCTGCACCAAACACATGTTCTCATGCATCCAATGCCCCAACCCCGATTGCAGCCTCTTACATCATCTCTTGCTTAAATTCTGTGTATGACACGAGACACACAACCTTCTCCTAAAAGCAACTTCCCCAACCACAACTGCCCCACAAGGCTGCTGTGGTCCAAATGTATCAGATACTATGGCTTATAGTGCAAGTTCTGATGCTCATTAGCATGCCTAAAAGGAGAGCAACAGAACAAGGCATCTGCAAGACTGTGGTCTCCTCAGGGAATGGGAGACAAGGGAGAAGAAAACACAAATGACAACTATAACCTATTTTGGTTCAGTTTTATTTGTTTCAACCATAAGCTATACAAACAGGATGCTTACCTGTAACTGTAGTTCTTTGAGCAGTCATCTGTGCATTCACACATATGGACTCTGTGCCTGTGCAGAGCCTCGATCACAAATCCTCAATAGCTGAGGATCTTTGGTGGGAACCTGCCTCCATAGTCCACCCCTCCATCCATAGTGGGTTCCTGCCTATTCCCTCTGTTCCTTGAGCAGCCTCAGAATTGAGAGAAACCTTGGTATCACTATCGATACCGAAGTGGAGACGGTAGGTCGGTTGTGTGAATGCACAGATGACCAACTACAATTGCAGGTAAGCAATCTGTCTTTCTTCTTCGTGGCCTCTGTGCATCACACATATGGGCGAGTAGCAAGCTGACTTACCAGGGGTGGGGTCGGTATCCAACTGCAAAGCAGCTGATAGAACAGCACACCCAAATGAGCCATCAGCTCTAGACAGAATGCCCAGTCTGTAGTAGCCCATGGAAGTGGGCGGTTTTGACCAAGTAACTGCCTGACACAGTTCTGGCAGAGGATCACCCCTACCAAATGCCACTGACATAGCCATCGCTCAGCTGGAATGAGCTCAGATCGGGTCCGAGAGTGTAAGACCTGCCAGCTCATAAGCCAATTTTGATGGTATGTACTACCCAGAAAGAGAATCTCTGCAACGAGATGGGCAATCCCCTTCGCTCACTTCCATAGCAGAGGAACAGGCAATGTGACCTATGGATAGACTTAGTCCAAGATTTGTAAATCGCCAGCGCAAGCCAAACATCCAGAATATGTCAGGTGGATTGAAGAGGAGTTGAAGGCGACTGAAAGAAAGCTGGCAACATTATGTCCTGATTCAGATAGAGACAATCTTCGGTAGGAAAGCAACATTGGGATGGAGTACCACCTTGTCATGATGAAAGGTCACGTAGGATGGATCAACACATAAAGCATAAAGTTCACTAGACCTTCATGCTGAAGTAAACACCACTAGGAATGCAGTCTTCCAAGAAAGTAAGTGAAAGTCCACAGTAGCAAGTCGTTTGAATGGCTTGACAGATAAGGCCCGTAAGACCACGGACAGATTCCATGCTAATACCAGGGGCTGAACTGGTGGAGCTAGATTATGTATACCCTGGTGGAACTGTCTGGCCTTCCGATGTGAGAAAACCAATATGCCATCTACCGAAGCAGTGAGAAGCAGAAACAGCTGCCAGATAAACTCGTAAGGATCATTAAATGCAAACTTCTTTTATCAAGGCATAGAAGAAACTGTAAAACCTGGTGCAACGGGCACTGATCTGGACTGAACCAATGAGGGTCGCAAATCTACAGAAAGAGGCCTACTTATTGGCGTAGGAGCTCCTTGTGGCCAGCTTGCATGCCGCATCAAGTATGCACTGCACAGGCTCTGGGATAGGAGCATGCTCTGGCACAGAAAAAGCTGGGACAGTCACCAGATCCTCTGTGCCATTATGTGGAGTGTGTTGAGATCTGGGTGATGGAACATGCCTCAATCCTGTGTCAGGAGGTTTGGGATCAACAGGAGATGAAGTTATTCCCCAAAAGACAGCTGAAGTTGGGAAGAGAATCACGACTGCTTCGGCTATGAGGGAGATGTGTGTGCGGTCTGTCCCATCTGCTCTGATCTTCGTGAGCACTCTGGTGAACAGAGGAAAGCAGGGAGGGTAGAACAGTGGACCCATCCAGTGGTGGAGGAAGGCATCCCCTAATCATCCCAGTCCACTCTTGCTCTGTTGCAGAAGTGCTGGCATTTACTGTTCTCTGTCTGAGCAAATAGCTCTACGTCCAGAGTCCCCCAAGGATGGAAAAGATCGGACACCACCAATCATGTCAACACCCACTCATTGATGCTGAGTAAGTCTGGATGAGGCCATCAATGATACAATTGTCCACTCTGGCAATATGCACTGCTATCAATCCAGTCCAACGAGGAACGCACCAACAGAAAATGCTGAGTTTGAGTCTGATGGGAGGCAGAGTCTTCGTTCCACCTTGCTTGTTCAGATAGTAGATGTTAGTGCTGTTGTTGAATACCTGAACCAAGCGTCCTCTTAGTTCCATCTCAAAGGCCTCAATGCCTTTTTGACAGTGAGAAGCTCCTGGAAGTTGATACGAAAGGCCACTTCTGCCTCTGTCTACTTCCAGGATCCACAACGTGCAGCCCATTCCAGCAGGGACAAGTGTCTGTTGTTAACATCAGAGACAGGGAAGGTAGGGGGAAAGAAATGCCCTCCTGAAGATTGTTGGCA
Organism: Heloderma suspectum; assembly: GCF_057233095.1. Classification (NCBI taxonomy): domain Eukaryota; kingdom Metazoa; phylum Chordata; class Lepidosauria; order Squamata; family Helodermatidae; genus Heloderma; species Heloderma suspectum. Next base: position 35,868,805 of record NC_139469.1, on the reverse strand, counting down.
TTTGTCCAGTAGGTTAGTGTAGCGCTACAGTTTTGGGAATGCAGAGATGTGTTTGACGGGCGTCCCAAGCTGGGTTGAATGCCCGGATGAACCAATTCTGAAGGGTCCACATCTGTCGCCACACTAATGTCAGCTACTATCATGGTGGTGGCATCAAACCCAGCAGTCATTTGTATGAGTATGGCACTGACAATTGACTGAATGGTTAACTCTTCTGGATGGTGTATCAGTGCTGATGCTTGTTCTGGGGGTAGAAATGCCCATCCCAGAGTGATCAGTATTGTTCCAATGAAGTGGATGCACCGTATTGGCGTCAAGTGGGATTTCTCCCCGCTGATGTAGAGACCGAAGTTCTGCAGGAGAATGAAAATCAGGGACACAGCCCTGAGGATCCCCTCTCTCGTAGATGCCACCAGCAGCCAGTCGTCTATCTAATGGTATGCCAATGCCCCCTGGACACAAAGATAAGCTGCGACCATAGCCATGCATTTGGCTCAGTGCTGTAGCAAGACCCAAGGGAAACACCTGGAAATGGTAGGCATTGATGCCAATTGTGAACCAAAGGAAGCGTTGGTAACTCCCGTTGATGGCAATCTGTGAGTACACATCCTTTAGATCTACCAACATAAACCACTCCCCTTCTCGAAGTAGGAGAGTATAGATGTGGGCTTGAAGAGCCTCAGAGTGATGTATGAGTTCATCTCTTTGAGGTTCAGAATCAGTCAAAGGCCTGCATCCTGCTTTGGTATGGTGAAATAATGGGAGTAGAACCCAGTGTGACGTAGATGTTTTGGGACCTATTCTATTGCTCCCTTCCCAGAAGGGTATCTATTTCTGATAGTAATATCTCCAAAGGGGTAGTGTACCTGATGGTATTTTTTGGATGGAGGGTGTCGAACTCAATACTGTATCCCTTCTGCACAATCAAGAGGACCCAGGAATCCGATTTATTTGCTTCGATGCTGGGAAATAAGACAAGTGCTGAAGATGGGGTGTCAGGCAGAAGGATGAAAATGGAGATACGGGGGTGGGCAGTCACTGATGTAGAAGCCTCTGATTGCACCACATCAAAGACCGGGACTTTTATTTTAACCACTGGTTGCTGTGTCTCAAGATTGAGACACTACACTATACGGAGTATGTGCTCTGAGAATGGCCCTGTGAACTCAGACGGAGATGGGAGATCCGCATTTCCCACCACGGCATCAAGTGATGAAATGAGGGAGCCACCAAAGAATAGGACGTGATCTGGTTATCCTCCGAAGCAGACTGAGATACACCCTCTTCCCATTGAGCAGGATGTTACCCACCGAGCCCTGGGGAATTACTGGCTTTGGGTCAGGCGGATGTGATGAGGTGGTACAAGTGGGGTAGCGTGGTGAGTGGTCCTCCCAAAGGAGGCTGTACTCCCACTGGTGGTACCATGGGAGCTACTGCCAGTACTAAACTCAAAAGTTGCATTAGTGGTACTGGGTACATCAGCATCGGTGGAAGAGGCACTGCTGGAGGGACCTAGAATGTATCCTGGACTGGAGGAGGTCTCGATACCATAGCCAATGGAGAGCATCAGTACTGACCAGGTGAGCCTGCATCCAGATAATGGCTGATAAGAGCCTCACTGATATCCATGTCATACCCCTATTGAGGTTCATCAGTGCTGTACCTGTGTCAGGCCAGGGGTCCCAAGTGGCTGGAGATTGCCTATCCCAGTTTGAGAATGGTGAGCACCACTCCGATCCCCAACTTCACCATTCCATGAAGTAGCAGCCAAACACAGCAAAATCAGGGGATCCCCTCTGAGATGGAGGATGGCACAAATAGCGTGAGGGTGATCTACTCTTCGTGTCAGTTCTCCAGCAAGGTGTAGGCACAGGAGATACCTCCAATTTCACCTTCTGATGCAGATGTGATAATGAGGGGGTCCTCTGGCAGCTCAGCTCTCAGTGGCAGATGCACTACTATCTGTGAATTAAGTAATGGCCAAGTGGCTGGTACTGTCGGCGGCAGCTTCGGTTCCAACACCATTGGGGCAGAAGCTGGAACTGAGGGTGACTTTCCTGAAGACTATTTATTTTCCTTCGGTTCCAACTGTGACTTACATACTCTCGCTTTGTTGGACAGCTTTTTAGCCACAGTGAATTTCAGTGACACAGAAACTTTGATCTCGGAGTCTCCAATGAGTCTCCTGGCAAGTGGGACAGGGTCTTTGACACTTCAGTGTTGGTGGTGGGGGTCCTCTGAGGTACTTGCTGATGTCCTGCACCCTGCAGGCTCCACTGCCTTCAAGGCTTGTTCTCAGAGCACAGCTCGAAGTCTGGCATATTGATTGCACCTTGTCCATTTCATAAAGGCTTGACAGAACAAACAGGTATCTATCCACCTTGTGTCCTTCTCCCAGACACAAAAGACAAAACGAATACCTGTCAGTTAGAGGGAGTCTACTGCCACAATGGAAGCATTGCAAAAAGGGGCCTGAATGGCCATTGTGGAGATCGCAAAGCAAAACTGAAATAAATGAGATAGCCAGAAATAAAAAGGAGATGATACACAAAGGAAGGAAGGGCAAAGGTTTTGACGTCAGCAAGTTCTAACTTCCCTCAGGAATAGCGAAGTAACTGAGAGGATTTCCTATGAGGCTGCCACAATGGTGGTTGAAAGAGAACTTAGGGAATAAGCAGGAACCCGCTGATGGGGTTCCCACCCCCAAATCCTCAGTTATAGAAGGTTCCTGATCAAGCACACAGCCCGTATGCATGATGCACAGAGCCCAGGAAGAATAACGATAGCTGCTTTTTTAACGTATTTCCACCTGAACCACTTGGATTAGAAACATAAATACATTTTTAAACTTACATAATAAACTCATAGCTAACCTTCCATTCTGCCACAAACCTATGCCTGCACTTACCTCCAGATATGTCCATCTTATTGCTCTGCATCATTTCTTCTGGCGATTCTCTCTGAAGTAATAAATGAGACTTAGCTTCATAAGGAGTTTTACAGACAGTGTTTGAATAACGCCCCCACCCTCCTTCTGCCTTTCACAAAGTGGGTGGAGACTGCTTTAAAAAAAAAAAAAGATCACGGAGTGCATTTTAACTAAGCATGTGAAAATAAGACAGTGTGAAGTGCTGGAGAAGTCAGAAAGTGAATGAATGTATGTATAGTGGGGCCCATTACAATACTTACAGGGAAGCCAATATTTGCAAACTGCTTCACAAATGGATTTATCCACATTTCATCTTGCTTATTTCCATTTTTCATTGTTCCCTTAAAAAACCCAACAGAATAGGAAAACGTCAATATTAGAAATATAGTTGCTGGTAAACACCTATATAGAAAATGTAATGTAGCTCAGGCTGCATTGGGTAACTGTTTATCCCAAAGATGCCTCCTATACAGTAGGTAGGAGTGCAGCCCAAAAAGATAGGGTTAAGTCATAGAATCACAGAATAGTAGGGTTGGAAGGGGCCTACAAGAACATCAAGTCCAACCCCCTGCTCAAGTCCTGCTCTGACACAGAAGAAAGGGCCAACCAAGCGTAACTTCTCTCTTTGTTGTTGTTGTTGTTTAGTCGTGTCAGACTCTTCGTGACCCCACGGACCATAGCATGCCAGGCCTTCCTGTCCTGCACTCTCTCCCGGAGCATGCTCAAGTCCATATTCATTGCATCAGTGATGCTATCTAGCCATCTCATCCAACTTCTCTCTTAAGGGGATGTTAATCTCCAAAGGTGGGAGGGAGGGAGCAAGCTTCAGCTACATAGCACTACTATAATAAGCAGAGTTTAAAAACTCAAAGAGAAGTAGAACAGTTCTCTGGGCTGGAGGAAGGGGGCCAGTGGGGGTTCTTCCTATTTCTGCCTGATCTTTGAGAGCAGAGGGAGAGTTTGTGGATAAGAATCCTCGTCTCAATGCCTTTGTAAGCTCACCTCCTCCATATTGTACTAAGCTGAGTGCTGCATTACATGGATTATCCAGTAGAAAAACTTGGACGGGCTGGGGGGGGAAGAGATTCCTCATCAAACACAGGAGGTCACAGGCAAAATAATACTAGCTCCCTGATAGGTTTCCCACTGATTCTCCAAAGTTTGGCTCAGATAATACTGGGTCAGGTGCTGCAAGCATTTTGGTGGGAAAAGATGAACCCACCCAGAGAAAGGCCACTGGATCTAATTTGGCAACCACGCCTGAGTCCCTGATGCCATCAGCACCAAGGAATTTACTTCCCCATTCACCACCCTGACCTACAAGGGCAACTTTATGGTGATAAGGTGGCATTAGCCAACTTGGCTGCCAACCTTGGGTTTAGGTTTGAAGCTAAAGCATATCACTTAAGGACAGAGTTGGATGCAACAGGTCAAAAGATATAACACTCAAGCAAATTGTGCACAAATAGCCTCAAAGCTTCAATATTCTCCCTGACTAGTAGATGCAAAACGTTGGAAGGAGACTCTTCTCCAGGTAGACATGTTGAAGGAGGCTGCCTCTGCCTTCTGTCAGAGGAGAAGATAATCCTATCCTATCTTGCCTGCTTTCTTGTTCAAGAACAGCCAATTCTACAGGGATGTGGGAAGCTGCTTCTAAAGAAGGTAGCCCAGCTACACTCCACCCTTCAACCAAAGTTGATTACCTTGGAATGCAGCTTTTTTGAGCAAGGGGGCCAGTGTAAAGAGGCACTCGCATCTTGCACGGAGTTGCTGTTCCACATTCCAATCTCAACATCATCCTCTTCCTCCCAGCTGGCCTGATGACTTCCAGTCAAAGGCATATCACCTCCACACCAGCCATCTGGAACTTGCATAGACTTGGGTCCTGATAAAATAAATCCATTCTTTATCAATCAATACAGCCCAACACTACAGTAATTATGCAGCACTGTCACATGGGCCACTATTTTTCCCATTTTACAGAAGGGAAAATGAAGCTAGTGGCTGCTTGCCCAGGCCACTGACAGAGGAAGGACATGAATCCAGATCTCACAGACCCAAGGCACACCCGGGGGGATGAGCAGGGAGGCTCATATTAAAACAAATTTGCAAACGTAACTTCTGGTTTTCCACCAGGATCTACGCTGCCCAGAGGTCAGGTGACAGTGACTTTCCCAGTGAAATTCACAATCCACATTTCATCACTTCTACCGCACCTACACAAACACATACCGGATTTACTCGAAGTCGGTTGCCCAACAGATGCATTCCCCCAGCTACTGGTGCTCACTGCCTCACCAATGGACTCTCCCCAGCTTGTACCAGTGTCGACAGGTTTACCCCATGCTGATGTGCCATTATCTACAGTAGCAGGTGCAAGAGGAGGCTCCCCCCAACCTTTCAAAAGAGGTCCAAGTTATTAGCAAATCCCATGGTCGAGCAATACATTACAGGGCAAGTTTTTGCTTATTAAGGACAAAATAGTAAAAATTCTTGTGCCAAGGAAACAGTTCTAAGTAAATAGAAAAGCTCATATACTCCTATTACCAACTTAAATTGCCCTGGTAAGATGATACCACTACAGCTATTTCCTACATTAAGGCAAAGCCTTTTAACAAGCAAGGAAAATGCTACACATGATATTCCTGTTTGTGGATCACAAACAAGTGAACAAGAACAAGTTCACTTCTTTCTCTGCTTGCATTTCAAACACAACACAAGTAGGAAATGGCTAGAAGGCAAATGAAGGAAGAAGATCTTTGCATTGCAGGAAAAACAAGGCACCGAAGTCAGTCCAACTTTTGCAAAGCTTCCAGGACATTTTTCAGTGACATGATACTGCAAGGATATATACCTCAGCCATTTTCTAGATGCTTCTCTAGAAAGTTTTACGGACACAGAACAAGGAAGTGGCATTTTGCTTTGTTTATCTAAAAAGCAAACAGTGGTTTCACAATCATTTGAAGCTAGGGAATTAAACACTTACAAGGTAGCATGTCCATGTCCTTTAGCAGTGGAGGGCAACCTCTGTCCCACAGCATTGTCTAATCTGGCCCGCGAGAGTTGAGCACCCTCTGCAGAGCCCTCCCTCTTCCAAAGATCCATCCCCTGACTTGCTGTATCCTTCCAGTGGGGGGAGGGGGGTGAGCGGCGCAAAATGGAATCCCTTTGTTACCTCCAATGGGAGATCACGTATACCATGGGGATTCCTCCGGCAGAGTCCCTTCCCACCCCACTCAAGGTGGGAAGGAGGCATTTTACTCAGCGCTTGCAGACGCCAGCTCCGGCAAGCGTCAGCAGTCAGTTTTCCTATGCAGGAAAAGGCACAGAGGGGGGAAAAGAGAAGTGCATGGGGCATGATGATGTCATGGGAGGAGGTGGGGTTCTGCCCCCTCCAATGACATCATCCTCCCTGCCCGTATGGTCCAGAAGAATGTAATCTGGCCCCCAGAAGAAAACAGACTCCTAGACTAGAGGATATTGATGGGGGAATGCCTGGCTTTTCCAGCAAACCCCTCCCACCTACTAAGCCCACCAATACCCCCTTTTCTTTCCTCTGTTACTAGTGCTCTGTTTTACAGTTGCGTCACAGTAACTGACATAGCATCTCTCATAATCTTGTTAGCATTGTTTTGAACCTTTCCTCCGATTACATGTTTTTAAGATGTACTCAAATATACTGGCATCTGATGAAGTGGATAGTGTCCATGAAATCTTACGCCAGAATAAATGGCCTTTAAGGTGCCACAACACTTTTAGTTGTTTTTCCTGCAACCGACTATCATGGCTACCCCTCTGGAAATTATTCAAATATACAAGCTTATCCCTTCCAAGTTCTGATTTTTAAAAGCACAGCAATATTGGGGCTGACCTCAATAATAAGAGAATATGATGGAAAATGAAGACTTACCAGAACTGCTCTCCGTGGCAGTTACAGCGCTTGAAGGCAGCACCTGCTGCTGCACCTGTGCTTGCTGGTCTGAGCAGCCAACACCATTCGGGGTGTTCTTGTTCCACATGTTCACATTTTTGTAGTTGTATTTGCTTGGATCCCCCCAAGCAGAAGTTCCATCATCAATCTCAATTTTGCGGCGAATGGACTCTGGGGATGGCTCCTCCCACCCAGTGGGTTCTTCTTCCTTGACTGGTGCCGGCATTGGCCCACCCAGCCATCCTACACCTGGCAGTTTGCTTGCTGCAGACTGTGCCCCCCAGCTTCCAACGTCTTGTGGCTTGTTCCAGTCTGGGGAGCCAGGGGGTTGGGATGCCTCCCCCCAGCTCTGAGAACGACTTGGTTTCGGGGACTCACCCCACCCTTGGCTTTGGTTCGGCTTGGCAGGCTCCTCCCATCCCAAAGAGTGACTTGGCTTGGTGCTGTGGCCACTGCCTCCACCCCAGTGTACAGTGCCTGACTTGCCTGGCTCTTTCCAGCCAGAAGTTGACCTATCGCTGTCACTACTGCCAGAACTAGACTTCTTCATCTCACCCCAGTGATTGGTTCTCAAGTTGTCCCCCCAGCCGTCAACAGCTGGAACTGTCCACCCAGGGCCTGCTTTTTGCCCATCTCCCCATCCCTGTTTGAGCTTTTCTCCATCATTCCAAGTCGATGACGAGGACCGGTCATCTTTGCCACTCCCCCATGATTGATTGCCCTTGGCCAGTGCAGTAGCAGCAGATCCCTCCTCCCAACTCCCTTGGCTGATGGAGACTTTGGAGTCTCCCCACCTTGTAACAGACTTTGGATCACCCCACCCTGGCCCAGATGAGGGATTGGTAGCATTCAGGCTGGGCCTCTCCACAACACCTCCTGAGCTGCAGGCCTGGACCATACAGCCTCCCCAGGCCTCTGTCCCATTGTCCGCCCTCTTTTCCCCTCTTGGAGACATCTCTGTATCCCAGGCAGTGTTTTGCTTGATTGGAGTCTGTCCCCAACCAGAATTGGAAAGGACCCGGGGATCCAAATCTGTTCTGTTCACTATACTTTGGAGTAATACCTGTTGGTCAACTTTCCTTCTTTCATGGCTTACCGCATCTAAAGTGGATCGCTCCTCAGGGTTCTCAGTACTGCCTTCACTATCCCCAGTACTTGTCTTAGTCCATCCACCATTCTGCTCCATGATCTGAGTGGCTGCGAAATTCTGGATGCCAACACCAGCATTCTCCTCTTCCGCGGACTTCCACACATTTGTAAACTTCTTGCCATTCCCGTTGGTGCCCTCTGAGGAATGCTGATTACCTGGCAGTTTGTTCCATTCTCCATCTGCTAAATTGGTGCTTTGGGCAGGACCTCTCTGGCCATCTCCAGGGCCCGTTCTAATTCCACCCGCCCATGGAGTGTTCTGGGTGTTGCCCATCCCTGCCACCTCCCAAGTTCCTGCTCCTTTATCCCCACTGATTTCAAAATTAGAGCTTCTGGTCCCACTGAGCCCAGGCTGCATTAGAGTTGCATTCACAGTGTCGCTATTGGCGTGGCTGTTGGAGTCTGAGCAGGAGTCTCTGGAGTAACTGGGGCCACAGGCACCCCACAAAGTACCAGGAGTCCCACCATTTTTTGCTTCACCATTGCTCAGGTGCAAAACAGAAGTGCCGTTTATTACTGGAGAGGCCTGGGGCTGAGGCCGATTGCTCTTGGCACTCAGGCACCAGGTCCCAGGCCCTGTATTACTACTAGCCGGTTCAGTCATCTGCATCGAACCAGCAGGGTTTGGTAAACTAGAGGACATAAAGTTAGTAGTGTTATTATTTGGTCCATTCGCTTCAGGGTTAGGGTTCTGAGGTTGCCCACTCCGCGAAACCTTCCTTGTACCATTTACTTGGGAACCACAGTTTTCCTGGAGACTGCCCCAGGAGCTGCCAAGGCTGGAATTCATGCTCTGAGTGTTTGCCATCTGCCCTACACCTGTGCTGCAGCTACTGCTTCCTCCGGGCCCTTTCAGGGCATGCCCATTGTTCTCCAGGACAGGACAGGCACCACAGTGGCCATTTGAACACAAAGTGCTGGGATTTAATTCTCCATTGGATGAACTGAGGGTGCCCCAAGAATTCATTATATTGTTGCTACTTTCGGAAATGCCATTGGAAACATCTGCAGAAATCTGACAGGTGCTCTTTGTAGCACCAAGAGACACGCTCCAGGACCTGGTAATGCTTCCATTGCCCACATTATTGCTGTTGCTACCGCTGACAAACTTGGTCTGAGAACCGTGTCCAATGCCATTCCTTAGGCTGTTGACTTCACTGCCCAGGCCCCTGGAAGCCATGGTAACAAGGTTCCTTTCTGACCCAGAACTCAAGGCAGAGTCAGTGTCCATACATTCTGAAGCCAGCTCCAAGTCACTGCCGGTGATTGAAGGCCATGCCTCCTTGTCAGAGCCGTCTACAATAACTTTATCCCAGTTTGTGCTGGAGTCACTACTGGAAGAGACTGGTCCCCAGTGAGAGTTCTCATAATGGGATCCTAGTGTGCTGTGGTTCAGATCTAGAAGCAGAAGACATAGCATCATTGGAAACTGCATGCAAAAAGAAAGCTAACAAATTCAGTATAGTGAACAGAGGAATGAGACACAAGAGGATTCTGTTAAGACCAGCCTTCTGAAAACTATGGCCACAAACCGCTGAGACACACATGCTAGACACTTCTATCTTTAGCAAAAAGGCTTGCAAAAATATGTTCATATATTTCATGTGGGAAATGAACCAGGATACCTGCAAGGATCATCTCCTCCCATTTGAGCCTTCCCAGTCATTAAGATCTACCAGAGCTCTTCTCTGACATGCAGCTGGTGAGAACACGAGTCTCCTCTGTGGCCATGCCTAGGTTGTGGAACTCCTCTTGTCCCCTCTCAGCAAAAACTCTGGTCCATACCCTGGTGATCTCTCACCTAGACTATGGCAAACTTCGACTTATGTTGTCTCACCTTGATCCCCTCACTTCTGTCTAGCACTCTGCTGCCAAAATCATTCATCTCATCTCGCTCTCATCACATGCCACCTCCTTAAATCCCTACAACCGGCTTCCTGTCCGCTTCCAGATCCAGCACTAACTCCTTAACTCTTATCTTCACAGCCCACCTTGGCCTTGCCCCATCCCACCCTTATCTATCCCCTCTTATATTGACACATATTGTGACCTTCACTCCTCCATGATCCTCAGTCCTCTGAAAGTCTCCTGCTCCCTCAAAAAAATCTGCCCTTTCTCCTCCCTTTCTGCCCTGTGTGCTTGGAATGGCCTCCCAGAACATCTGAGTGAGGCCACCTCCTTTCCTTCACATCCCGCCTCAAAACTCACCTTCTCAGGGAAGCCTTGGGCACAAACAACCCTGTATTTCCTATGCCCTAGTGTAATGGAGCACATGAAACTGGAACAACTACGTATTGCTTCCAGGCTTATTACCCCTGCCTCCACTTACTCCCCCTGCCTTTAACTCTGTCTTGCACTTTAGATTGTAAGCTCCTTGGCAAAGGGACCGGTCCATGTACCACCGATGGCACTAAATAAATACTCTTCTGTAATCTTCTGTTTTGCAAAGACCTTCCTTTTTCTTTAGGCAGGCTCTGGCATGCTGAGCTGAAGTAATTTTGCAAATGACCTGGAGAACAAACTTTTGTTTGTCCTATCTGCTGCACTGACTTTTAATTTCTCTAATTTTTATTTGTACTGCAGAACTACCTTGACAGCCCCCTCTTTCTCTCTTTAATGGAAAGACAGGCTATAATACTTTTAACATTGCTTTGGAACACCTTGCCCACGGTCGCGCGCGTACACACGCAGAAGCATGGCTACACAACAGAAAGTTAGTTATATCCTGAATGGTGAATATGAGAACCAAATGGACCTGCCACCAACACAGGAAAACAAGGAAAGTGGTTTGTTTGTGTTTGTTTTTAGAGAAGATGAGCTTTATGGTGACTCGTCTACACATTCTAAAAGGGGTTTGACAAAGTACATCACTAGCAACAGTCACAAAGTTCAAAGCGGTCTACCTGCAACTGGGCCATACACTTGGATGAGGTGGGGAGGGGGGAGAGAAAGTAGATCTCCAGCTGTTTTGGACTTCAACTCCCAGCATTCCTGACCACTGGCCGTGCTGGCAGGGGGTTCTGGGAGTTGAAGTTCAAAACATCTGGAGATCTATGTTCGTTCTGCCCACCCCTGTATAGAACATTTCTTTTACAGCAGGGACAGGCATGCAGGACAGGTTGGTCCTCACTTGAAGAAGCCAATAAGGGCTAGAAACTTGCTTGTATTTGAAAATGATCACAGGAACTTTCGGGATACTTCTGTGAATGCAGAACTGCAGTACAAGCAATACCCTACTAGGTTTCAATATTCAAGGCCTCAAATGGTACAGGCCTGGGGTGCAGGGAGGGCACTTCAGTTCTGCTCTAGGAATCTCAGCCTGGTTGCTGCTTATCCTCAGTAAGCAAGTGGGCCTTTGGCTGGTGTGTGCCACATCTCTTTCTCCTCACCTTAAGAAAACACTTGAAAGTTTCTCTATCCTCCATGAGCTTTGTTTTCTGTAGTATATTTCTCTTCCTCTCTACCATTTCTACCATTTCCTCCCCTTTGTTTTGTTTAAATAAAGTGCATGAGTGGTGAGGTGCTATATGCATGAAGAAGTTAGTATGATTTTTGTCTCCTTAACTGTTGTCAGCCTTGTTACTTACCCATACTAGTGTAATGGGCCCCAACCTGGCATTTAGGGATCGGAGCACTGTGATTTTAGCATTGATTTGTATGCCTCTTTGGATTCTTTTGAAAGCAGATACCTTGGCCAATACATTTTATTAATACATAACAATGTAAAATCATGGAATAAATAGTGTGCATAGCAATTAGGTATTCAGTTCCTTCACCACCAGGAAGCAACTAGCTCCTGGTGATGGAACTAGCTTGATTCTCAGCTCCTCACAACCCCAACTAGCCCATTATAATGGTCAGTCAGACCTATTTTATTCTGGCAGGTTTCAGGGTTGAGAAAAGGTATATAGGATCTTTCGTTTTGCAAATGCCTCCTGTCTGTAGTATGGATTTTGTTGACAGATCTTTGGGCTGCCATTTCAGGATGGACTAGAGCAGCCTTCTCCAACCTGGTGCCCTCCACGCTTTAGACTGCAACTCCCAGCACTGGCCCCGATGGCTGGGGCTGATGGGAGCTGAAGTCCAAACGTCTGGAAGGCACCAGGTTACGGAAGGCTACACTACAGGATCTCACTACTTCTCACCTCTGATTGCAGAAAAGAATAAGCAACATCTATGGGAGACAAAAGGTCCACAATTTTGGGCTGGCCTTCCTGGTGAAGCCAAATAGTTGCCAGCCCCCTCCCGCCGCCAAAGCGTCCCTTGAGAAAGGCCAGAGGGGGGGCATGCTCCACAGCAGAATCCTATGTTTCCTCTTCCTCCCTGCTCTTTCCCAAGGCAAAGGCCAGGTGAGAGGAGCACACCCTGCCTGCCTGGGCTGCCTTTCTTGCTCCAGAGCAATTGCCATGGCATTGCAAGTGCCAAAACCCCCTAGTCTTCCTCCCAGCTTTGGAGCTGGGGAAAGGGTGGGGATTGCCACGCAACTGCCCAGACAATCGCTGCTCACCTTTCCAGCTTCCAAGCTAGAGAAGGACAGCCGTTCATCACACTCACCATGGCAAGTGGTTTTAGTGAAGCCTACCTTGGACCAACAGTGCCCCCCTTCCAAAAGTTAATCATGCGATTAAGACAGCAGCAGAATTTCCAGACCATTCATGCCTCAATTCTCCAATATCCACTGCTGTTTAAAAATAATTACATTCATAGGTTATATGAATGCACATTCATAGTTATTATAATCACAGATAATTTGGTCAGTATCCAAACAATTGTGAGACTAGCTCGGTGTGTGTAAGACGGCCTTTTTCTTGAATAGCAGCCCTCCCAAAAGTAGCAATCCTGCTTTTGACGTTGAGGAGACTTTCAAAGCAGTTTGCGATACGGCCTGAAGGTCAGCTGCTCAAAGGCAGGGAGTTGGCTAACAGAAGCCCCTTGCATGAGTTTGGGCCACTCTTCGGATCTGAGCCCACGGTCAAATAAAGGAGAGATTTGGGGGGGGAAGTCATCTATAAGCTGAAATTAAGTGAACATGAGTGTTTCTACACATTACTTTAATGCACAGTTGGGCATACACCACACAGTCTTTTCATCTTAGCCCAAAGTCAAATCATGCACTTCAGCCAAATTCCAAATGAAAGACATGACAACCAAGAAATGAAGAACTGAAGCAACAGTGTGAGGAGCTACTAGATTTGGCAACCTATGGTTAAAAACCATGAACACACACATGAAAGGGAAATAGGTTTGCATCACCTGACTGGTTAGGGGAGTGGCTGACCAAGTCCCAAATGGGAGGCATGCCTAAGGGGAAAGCAAGAGATCACAGGAGCATTACTGGGCAAGGTGGTGCGAATATAAGTTCCCTGTGCCATTCCTCCCCCATCACCTTTGTCCTTTTAAAACTGGAAAGAGAAATTTCTCCTCAAGAAGAGACCTGGTTAAGAGCATTTCAAATCCATGAAGTAGAGCTCAAAATAGTTCTGCAATGTTACACACACTTCGAGATAATGGTCCACTGATGTTAATCAAGTAACTGTGTTGAGAACTAAGGGCTACACATACAGAAGAAATGAGGAGGGGATGAAATGGCCAGAGTTTGAAGCGCTCCAGTGGACTGTATTAACTTCAGACTGCAGACAAGGAATATCACTCGAGTATTCTGCCATATAAAATGTGGAAAGGCACAAGTAGAAAAACAGCACATTCAGGAAAGAGAATAGTCTACTTTCAGAGTTTTTGTTTTTAATACAGAGGAGCATTCACAAATGTGAGATACATTCCCGTTCCATCACCTTGAGACGCATCTATCAATCCAGCCAAAGTGATACATGATTTTGCATTCCTGTGCCCATGAGACATGAACTGAGTTTTCAGCAGAATACCCAACCAAGAAAAGCATGATAGCTCAAGCTCAACTGAACGAGAAATTGCTGGGCTCACAAGTTAAACACACATACGCACGTATATATCAAAGGATGCAGGATCACACCTACCTGAAAGTAGAATTCTTTGAGCAGTCCCTGTATGTACAGGACAGCTGCAGAACCTCCCGATGTGTGAAGTGTGCTCTACCTCCTCTCAACTAATGATACAACCCACCTTTCCTCACATGGGAGAGGTGGAGAGAGAAGCATGCTATGGAGGGCCCAATGCGTTGCAGACTCTACAGGCAAGAAGGTGGGGGGTTATGACGCGGAACAGAGCCAAAGACCACAGCTACGGTTAAGTACAAACCCTTTTCATTATTTATGGCTCTTGTGCAGTCCCACAGCGAATGAGATTAGTGAGTTGTTGTACTAGAAGGCAGAAGTAGAGAGCCCCAACTGAACTGAAGGGGTGTGGTCTCAGTACTCCCAGCAGCTGTGTGGGCAGGAAGTTTCAGTCAGTTTCCCGCCTCCTAGCTGAGCAGAGCAGAGGAAGCTTATCTAGCTGGTCTAGGGGCGATACATGCAAGCAAGCTCCCAGAGAGCGAGAGATCAGAGCAAGCAAACAGGAGTTCGGCAGAGGGAGGTCAAGGGGGAGGCCCCTAACATTTTTTTTATAATTTCTTTTTCTTGTAACACACACTTCCATACCAGTGGGACTCCGTTGTTAACCTCCAGTGAACAGAGGACAAAGCACAGGCTATCACAGAACCATCAGAAACTAGAAACATAAAGGGAAAAGAGACTATGGAAGGAAAAGACTCTCCAGTGGTGGTGACCTGCAAGGTCTGTGCAATGTTTATTTTCTTGCCCGAGACCAACATGGCCTGCACGTGCAACAAGTGCAAGTTGATCACACTGCTGGAAAAAAAGGTAAGAGGCCTGGAGTGGCAACTGTCGACCCTCCGGGGAATAAGAGAACACGAAGAGTTCTTGGACAGAACGGTGGAACTGCAGCAGCAAAGTGAAGAACAGAAGCTAAAAGAGCAACAGCAAGCTGAGGCAGAAGAGGAAAATCCTGAGGTGAGGAAAAATGCAGTAGAGGAGACTCCTTGGAAAAGGGTGACAGTTAGGAGAAGAAGAACTAGAAGCCACTCTGCCCTGGTGGAAGAAGTGGAGCTATGGAACCGTTTCCAGGAACTTGAGGAGACTGGAGGACAGCCTGCAGAGGAAGAATTACAGGGGAACCTGCATGAGAGAGAATAAGAGGCTGACGGTCAGTCAAGGCAATTCAAAGGCAATGAAACCAAGGCCTACAACAACAAGAAGAGTAGGCATTGTGGGAGACTCCTTGCTGCATGGGATCGAAACTCAAGTATGTCGCATGGACTTGCCAAGTATGCGGTCTCCCAGGAGGACAGATTAGAGACGTGACTGAAGGGTTCCCTACACTCATAAAGCCCACTGACAGGTATCCCTTTCTTCTCATCCATGTGGGAACAAATGATACCACCAAGTGGAGCTACCAAGAAATCATGTCAGACTTTGAAGCTTTGGGAAGAAAACTCAAGACCTTTGGGGCCCAGATAGTTTTCTCATCCATCCTTCCAGTAGTTAGAAGAGGGATAGAAAGGGAAAGAAAAATACTCCGGGTGAATGACTGGCTACGAAGGTGGTGCCAACACAAGAGATTTGGACTCTGGGACCACGGACTATACTTCCTGGACGACGGACTGTTGGTAAGGGATGGGTTGCATCTCATAAGGCTGGGAAGAATGTGTTTGGCCACAGAATGAAGAACTTCATCAGGCCGGATTTAAACTGAATCTTTACAGGGAAGGGAGACGTAAAGTTGGGGGTAACAATGGATGAAGGCTCATGCACCACAACGGAGAGAACAGCTCAAATAGCGCCCAATAATAGTCTTCAGAAACATGTAGGAAGAAAGCCAGACTATGAAGCACATGGTCTTTGATGTCGATATACTAATGCCCAGGGTATGGGAAACAAACAGAACGAACTTGAACTCTTAATACAGGAGGGAAATTATGACTTGATAGGTGTAACTGAAACTTGGTGGGATGACTCCCACGACTGGAATACAGCAATTGAAGGACATAACTTGTTCAAAAAGAACAGGAGGAACAGAAAGGGAGGTGGGGTTGCACTGTATGTTAAAAATACATATCTCTGCACAGAAATTCAGGAGGATGAGCTTGGTAGCCCCATTGAGAGCATCTGGGTTAAAATAAATGGAGCAAAGAATAAAAGGAACATGGTCAATAGAGATGACTTAGTGGATAAAGTAGCAGTTACATGAAAACTTGGGGAAAGCGACCATGTTTTACTTGAGTTCTTGGTTCTAAAGGAAGCAGAAGCCGAGTATAGTCAAACGCATACCCTGGATTTTAGGAAAGCCAGTTTTAATAAACTCAGAACAATAACCAAGGTCCCATGGCAAGCAACTGTAATAAGAAAAGGAGTCCAATGTGGATGGGAGTTTTTTAAAAAAGAAATTCTGAAGGCACAATTACAAACACTTCCAACAACAACAAAAGGTGGAAGACAGAGTAAAAATGGACTTCTGGTTGGAACCAATGTCGCTCTGGTAGCACCCCACGGGAGCTCCGTGGGAACTTTCTCAAACAGCTTTTTAAAAGGTTGAAAAACCTTTTCATTCCCCCCTGGAATTAAAGGGGGGGGGGCAAGGCAGCTCTGGGTAACACCTTGGAGAAAAGTATCCCCCACGAGATATTGGGGGGGCTGGATTCCAGGATTATCTCCCCAGAGCTTTACCAGCGCAAAAAGCTGTTCTGAAACTCCTATTTCATAGGAGAAAACAGGGCTGATGTGTTCCATAATAATATATGCTTTAAGAAATATCAACAACTCCTGAGGGATGATTTAAGAAATATTAACAATATTTGAGAACATCTGAGGACCTGCAAGATCTGTCTGACAGAAACATGACTACACCGACGAGAAGGAAGGGGCTGGCATTACCCCCAACTCCCCCCGTACCTCCCATGTCAAAAGTTTAGAAAACAGAAAATATAGGGGATTTACTCTGATAAAGACTTTATCTTCGTAATTTATGGAGCAAGCCAAAAGATGGGATTAAACCAAAATTCCATCACTGCCTTGCAAGGAGCTGTGGATCTAATTAATGCGTCATGGCAAAAAATGGAGACGAAAATTAACGAGCTAGAAGACCGAATGGCAGGGAATGAAACTACGACACAAGTATGTTTTAAAAATGTCTGACAGAATTTCTCAATTGGAGGCCTTCACGTGAAGATCCAACGTACAAATTATTGGGATTAAAAATTTGGCTAATGATGTAAAATTGCCTATTTTTGTGGATAAACTTTTGCATGAGATACTCCCTATCCCATCTGATTATTTACTTGATACTGAGCAGGCATTTCGTGTGCCAAATGCTAAAGGGACTGACTATACGATCATAGTCCAATTTACAAAAGTCTCCACAAAGAATTATATCCTGCGTTTGGCAAGAGAGGGTGGAAGCCTATCCTGGAAACAAGATAAAGTTATGTTACTTCCAGATTACATCAAAGAGGTGGCGAATACAAGATGGCAATTTATCAACGCGAAACATATGGCAAAACAAATGAACTTACAATATTACTTAAAATATCCGGATACACTTTGTATTGTGTCTGAAGGTCAGATGAAGAAGTTTCTAAATCATGAAATGGCGGAGGCGTGGCTGAATGTAAAAATGCGTGAGATTTCTGTTACAACCCCATGAACTGGAATCTTTAAACAAGCTTTGTTAACTGCTTGTATTTAGTCTACATGATTCAGGCTAGGTCAGAAGACAAATGATTATACATATATTCGTTTATTCTCTTCCATCTTTTTTTCTTGCTTTTCTTTATAAATTTATTATTTTTTATTTCAGAGTAGATATAGTATGCTGTATTTAGGTTAATTGTTTGGGGGTAATTGTGCACATGTATTTATATGTCTAGTATAGAATATATTGCTGATAGATGAGGGTTTATTTTGGGTTTTATTATTATATAACACTATATTTCTTTTGATTATTATTGTTGTTGTTGTTGTTATTAATATAGGGTGCTGGGAGTGAACTGTAGACCTATTTCTTTGATGTAGAATTGATGTGATGTTGAGGTGCAGGGTTGTTTATTAAACTTTAAGATTGTTAGGGTTATATAGTTTTTAAAATAGACTGGCATCGGAGGCTGGGGAGTATTGGAGTTTATTCTTTAAAGGGGAGGGGGAGGGAAAGAATTCGCTTTTCTTTTTCTTTACTTCCTTTTCTCCTCTCTTTTTCGGTTTTTTTTCTTTTTCCTTTTCTTTTTGTTATTGTAGTGTCCTCCTCAGAATATTGTATTGCTGGGAAATTGTTGTATTGTTGTTGGTTGCTGGTATTTTTGGTATTGTTTATTTCATTTATAAAGATAAAATAAATAAAAATATATTAAAAAAAAAAAAAAGCTTAGAGATGACCTGAAAACAAAAAGGGACACATATAGGAAGTGGAAGGAAGGCCAAGCAACAAAGGAAGAGTACAGGCAGGGAGCACAGAATTGTAGGGATGGCATCAGGAAAGCTAAAGCTGAGAACAAGCTAAGGTTAGAGAGGGATGCTAAAAGCAACAAAAAGGCTTTCTTCAGCTACGTGCATAGTAAAAGACAAGAGGAAAGAAATGGAGGTTCAGCTATTAAATAAGGATGGCAAAATGATAACAGATGATGAAGAAAAGGTAGAAGTACTCAATTCCTACTTTGGCTCAGTCTTCTCCCAGAAGAAGGTCTATGACCCCCCTGGCAAAGGCAAAGTCCAGGCTGAAGGGGCAGGATTGCAGCTTGAGATCGACAGGCATATGGTCAAGGAACACCATATTACTTTGAATGAGTTCAAATCACCAGGGCCAGATGAACTGCATCCTAGAGTCACAAAGGAACTGGCAGAAGAACTCTCAGAACCACTGTCTATTATCTTTGAGAAATCACGGAGGACGGGTGAAGTGCCAGATGACTGGAGGAGGGCTACTGTTGTCCCTATCTTCAAAAAGGGCAAAAAGGAGGAACCTGGGAAGTATGGACCAGTCAGTCTGACATCAATCCCTGGGAAAATTCTGCAGCAGATGATAAAGCAATCCATCTGTAAGCACTTGAAAACAATGCAGTGATGACTCGAAGCCAACATGGATTTGTCAAGAACAAATCCTGCCAGATGAATCTGATCGCATTTTTTGGTCAGGTAACCTCCCTTGTGGACCGTGGGAATGCTGTAGACATCATATACCTTGACTTCAGCAAAGCTTTTGACAAACTGCCCCATGATCTCCTGATGAGCAAACTAGCTCAAAGTGGGCTAGATGAAACAACAATCCGGTGGATCCACAGTTGGCTACAGAATCAAAGAGTGCTGATCAATGGGATCTTCTCAAACTGGGGAGAGGTAATGAGCAGGGTACCACAGGGCTCAGTCCTAGGCCCAATGCTCTTCAACCTTTTTATTAATGACTTGGAGGAGGAGGTGGAGGAATGCTGATCAAATCTGCAGATGACACAAAATGGGGCGGGACAGCTAATACCATGGAAGACGGAAACAAAATTCAAAGTGACTCTGATAGGCTGGCGCGCTGGGCAGAAAACAATAGAATGACATTTAATAGGGATCAATGCCAAGCTCTGCACCTAGGAAAAAGAAACCAAATGCACAGTTACAAGATGGGGGATACGTGGTTCAACAACACTACAAGTGAGAAGGATCTTGGAATTGTTGTAGATCACAAGTTGAATATGAGCCAACAATGCGATCTGGCTGGAAAAAAGGCACATGCTGTTTTGGGCTGCATTAATAGAAGTATAGCTTCCAAATCACATGAAGTATTAGTTCCCCTCTACTCAGCACTGGTTAGGCCTCATCAAGAGTACCGTGTCCAGTTCTGGGCGCCATACATGAAGAAGGATGCAGACAAACTGGAGAGGGTTCAGTGGAAGGCAACAAAGATGATCATGGGTCTGGAAACAAAGCCCTATGAAGAGAGACTGAAAGAACTTGGCATGTTTAGCCTTGAGAAGACTGAGGGGAGACATGATAGCGCTCTTCAAGTACTTGAAAGGTTGTCACAGAGAGGAAGGCCAGCATCTCTTCTCGATCATCCCAGAGTGCAGGACACAGAATAATGGGCTCAAGTGACAGGAAGCCAGATTCTGGCTGAACATCAGGAAAAACGTCCTGACTGTTACAGAAGTACGACAGTGGAACCCATTCCCTAGGGAGGTGGTGGGCTCTCCACACTGGAGGCATTCAAGATGAGTCTGGACAGCCATCCTGTCAGGGATGCTCTGACTTGGATTCCTGCTTGAGCAGGGGGTTGGACTCGATGGTCTTGTAGGCCTCTTCCAACCCTACTATTCTATGATGCTCAGTACAGGCGTAAGAAATAAAAAAAGAAATAAATTTCTCCCCATAGCAGCCTCTTCACTTTCATTAACAGAGGGATGGTTGATGGTGCAGACTATGTTGCCACTTTATTCTTGTCCTTCACTGCAACCCCTCTTAAAACTGCAGATATAGCTTGCCTCTAGTGGAATAAGCATGGATTTCCAACAGGCACTAAAACTCACCCTGAAGTTGATTGCACAGAAGTACTTGTTCATTTATGCTTTCCCTTATAAAACTGCATTTACTGGATGTCAAGAGAGCTATCAATGCTCTTTCTCATCCTGAGCTTTTGGGTACAAAGCTTGTGTCTTGAGTAACGTGAAAAAAAGAACCATCTGTGCTATCCTGCCTGCCTGCCCCACGCCACCCCATGCCAATGCTGTTAACATCTACATGAAACTGCAGGGTGAGATTATCCAGAGATTTCAAGTTAAATGCAAACAGTAAGGTGATAACATGCAACTCTATCCTTCCTTTCCATCTTCTTCAGGTGTGACAGCAGATGTCCGGAGCAAGTGTCTGGGATGGGATGGATATACACCAATAAACTGAAGCTCAATTGAGATAAGACCAAGATATTGGTGAGGAGGGATATAACTGACCAAGGAGCGGAGGGATTGAGCCTGCTTATTATTTTAGAAATCTGTAATTAAACATAGTAACAGAACATGAAACTCAAAGGCCTCTTACAATTCACATAAAGAAAGCTGCATCTAAAATTTCCCTATCCTGGTGAATGTTCTTATAAATAAATTCATTCTATTTCTAAGCAAAGTCAATCAATTTGTCAATTCTGTTAATGTCCAAAAAAAAAAAATTAACCGTCATTCCATCATTATTGGTATTATTTCCAAAATGTGGAGAGAATAATTTTGCTGGAACCAAAAGATTATTCACTAACATTTTTAATCTGTTCTTTTTTTAAAATATATTTTTATTTATTTTATCTTTATAAATGAAATAAACAATACCAAAATTACCAACAACCTGATCAATACTACAATTTCCCAAAAATATAATATTCTAATGAGGACACCACAACAACAAAAAGAGAAGGAAAAAGAAAAAAAAGGAAAAGGGAGGAGGAAAGGAAGTGAAGGAAAAAGAAGATTCTTTCCCCTTCCCTCCCCCTCTCCATCTCCCTCCCCTTTAAAGAATTAAGTTTAAACTCCAAAACCCCCCAGCCTCCAATGCCATTCTATTTTAAAAACTATATCTATAACTTTAACAATCTTACAGTTTAATAAACAACCTTACATTTCAATATCATATCATCAATCTTATATCAAAGAAACAGGTCTACAATTCATTCCCAGTAGCCTATATTATTATTATTAATAACAATAATAATTAAAAGAAATATAGTGTTATATAATAAACTTAAAATAAACCTTCAACCATCAGTAATATTTTATATATAAATGCATGTGCACAATTACCCTCAAACAATAAATTTAAATACAGCATACCATATCTATTTTGAAATAAAAAATATAAAGAAAAGCAAGGAAAAAGAAAGATGAAAGAGAATAAATGAATATATGTATAATCATTTATCTTCTGATCTAGCCTGGATCATGTAGACTAAACACAAGCAGTTAACAAAGCTTGTTTAAAGATTCCAGTTCATGAGGTTGTTAACAGAATTCTCACGCATTTTTACGTTCAGCCATGCCTCCGCCATTTCATGATTTAGAAACTTCTTCATAGAATCATAGAATAGTAGGGTTGGAAGGGGCCTACAAGACCATAGCGTCCAACCCCTTGCTCAATGCAGGAATCCAAGTCAGAGCATCCCTGACAGATGGCTGTCCAGCCTCCTCTTGAATGCCTCCAGTGTGGCAGAGCCCACCACCTCCCTAGGGAATGGGTTCCACTGTCGTACTGCTCTAACAGTCAGGACGTTTTTCCTGATGTTCAGCCGGAATCTGGCTTCCTGTCACCTGAGCCCAGTATTTCGTGTCCTGCACTCAGGAATGATGGAGGAGAGATCCTGGCCTTCTTCTCTGTGACAACCTTTCAAGGACTTGAAGAGTGCTATCATATCTCCCCTCAGTCTTCTCTTCTCAAGGCTAAACATGCCCAGTTCTTTCAGTCCCTCTTCATAGGGTTTTGTTTCCAGTCCCCTGATCATCTTTGTTACCCTCCTCTGAACCCTCTCCAGTTTGTCTGCATCCTTCTTAAAGTGTGGTGTCCAGAACTGGGCACAGTACTCCAGATGAGGCCTAACCAGTGCTGAATAGAGGGGAACTAGTACTTCCCGAGATTTGGAAGCTATGCTTTTATTAATGCAGCCCAAAATAGCATTGGCCTTTTTTGCAGCCACATCCCATTGTTGGCTCATCTTCAGCTTGTGATTGACAACAGTTCCAAGATCCTTCTCACTTATAGTGCTGTTGAGCCATGTATCCCCCATCTTGTAACTGTGTATTTGGTTTCTTTTTCCTAGGTGCAAAACTTGGTATTGATCCCTATTAAATGTCATTCTGTTGTTTTCTGCCCAGTGCTCCAGTCTATCAAGATCACTTTGAATTCTGTTTCTGTCTTCCAGGGTATTAGCTATGCCACCCAATTTTGTGTCATCGGCAAATCTGATCAGCATTCCTTGCACCTCCACCGCCAAGTCAATAATAAAAATGTTGAAGAGCACTGGGCCCAGGACTGAGCCCTGCGTTTACCTCTCCCCAGTTTGAGAAGATCCCATGGATAAGCACTCTTTGGGTCCGATTCTGTTTCATCTAGCCCACTTTGAGCTAGTTTGCTCATCAGGAGATCATGGGGCGCTTTGTCGAAAGCTTTGCTGAAGTCGAGGTCTATGATGTCTACAGCATTTCCACAGTCCACAAGGGAGGTTACTTGATCAAAAAATGCGATCAGATTCATCTGGCAGGATTTGTTCTTGACAAATCCATGTTGGCTTCGAGTCATCACTGCATTGTTTTCAAGTGCTTACAGATGGATTGCTTGATACTTTGCTGCAGACTGACTGGTCTGTAGTTCCCAGGTTCCTCCTTTTTGAAGACAGGGACCACATTAGCTCTCCTCCAGTCATCTGGCACTTCCCCCGTCCTCCATGATTGCTCAAAGAGAATAGACAGCGGTTCTGAGAGTTCTTCTGCTAGTTCCTTTCCTTTGTCATCTGTTATCATTTTGCCATCCTTATTTAATAGCTGAACCACCCTTTCTTTCCTCTGTCATTTACTGTGCACGTAGCTGAAGAAAGCCTTTTTGTTGCTTTTAGCATCCCTTACTAACCCCAGCTCGTTCTCAGCTTTAGCCTTCCTGACTCCATCTCTGCAATTCTGTGCTACCTGCCTGTACTCTTCCTTTGTTGCTTGGGGTTCTTTCCACTTCCTATATGTGTCCTTTTTTGTTTTCAGGTCATCTCTAAGCTTTTTGTGAAGCCACAATGGCTTCTTCTGTTGTTCTTCCACCTTTTCTTCTTGTTGGAATTGTTTGTAATTGTGCCTTGAGAATTTCCTTTTTTAAAAGCTCCCACCCATCTTGGACTCCTTTTCTCATTAGAGTTGCTTGCCATGGGACCTTACTGATCATTTTTCTGAGTTTAACAAAATCAGCTTTCCTAAAATCCAGGGTACACGTTTGACTACACTCAGCTTTTGCTTCCCTTAGAACCAAGAACTCAAGTACTACATGGTTGCTTTCCCCCAGACTTCCTGTAACTGCTACTTTATCCACTACGTCATCTCTGTTGGTTAGGATCAAGTCAAGGATAGCCGATCCTCTAGTTCCTTTCTCTACTTTCTGTAGGAGGAAGTTATCTGCCACACAAGTCAGGAATTTCCTGGAGGGGCCATGTTTTGCAGAATTTGTCTCCCAAATAAAATCAGGGAAATTGAAGTCCCCCATTACTACTACGTCATGCTTCCTTAAAACATTGGCTATTTGCTTTTCAAAAGTTTCATCCTCGTCTTCTCCTTGATTGGGTGGCCAGTAGTAGACCCCGACCACCAGGTTCCTTTCATTCTTTGCTCCATTTATTTTGATCCAGATGCTCTCGATGGGCTACCAAGCTCATCCTCCTGTATTTCTGTGCAGAGATATGTATTTTTCATATACAGTGCAACCCCACCTCCCTTTCTGTTCCTCCTGTTCTTTTTGAACAAGTTATATCCTTCAATTGCTGTATTCCAGTCATGAGAGTCATCCCACCAAGTCTCAGTTACACCTATAAAGTCATAATTTCCCTCTGGTAATAAGAGTTCAAGTTCGTTCTGTTTCCCATACTGTGGGCATTAGTATATAGACATCGAAGACCATGTGCTTCATAGTCTGGCTTTCTTCCTACATGTTTCTGAAGACTATTATTGGGTGCTATTAGAGCTGTTCTCTCCGTTGTGGTGCATGAGCCTTCATCCATTGTTACCAACTTTATGTCTCCCTCCCCTGTAGGATTCAGTTTAAATCCCTCCTGACGAAGTTCATGCTGTGGCCAAACACATTCTTCCCATCCTTTGTGAGGTGCAACCCATCCCTTGCCAACAGCCCATCTTCCAGGAAGTATAGCCCATGGTCCAAGAATCCAAATCTCTCTCATCGGCACCACCTTCATAGCCAGTCATTCACCCGGGTAATTTTATTTCCCTTTCTATCCCTCTTCTAACTACTGGAAGGATGGATGAGAAAACTATCTGGGCCCCAAAGTTCTTGAGTTTCCTTCCCAAAGCTTCAAAGTCTGACAAGATTTCTTGGTAGCTCCGCTTGGTGGTATCATTTGTTCCCACATGGATGAGGAGAAAGGGATAACTGTCAGTGGGCTTTATGAGTGCAGGCAACCTTTCAGTCACATCTCTAATCCGTCCTCCCGGGAGACAACATACCTGGCGAGTCCACGGGTCTTCACGACATACTTGGGTTTTGATCCCACGTAGCAAGGAGTCTCCCACTACTACTCTTCTCTTCTTCTTGTTGTAAGCCTGGATTTCATTGCCTCTGCTTGACTCACCTTCAGCCTCTTACTCACTCTCATGCAGGTTCCCCTGCGATTCTTCCTCTGCAGGCTGTCCTCTGGTCTCATCCTCAAGCACCTGGAATCGGTTCCACAGCTCCACCGCTTCCACTGGTGCAGAGTGTCGTCTAGTTCTTCTTCTCCTAACTGTCACTCTTTTCCAAGTAGTATCCTGTACTCCATTTTTCCTCACCTCAGCATTTCCCACTTCTGCCTCAGCTTGCTGTTGCTCTTCAAGCTTCTGGTCTTCCCTTTGCTGCTGTAGTTCCACCATTCTGTCCAAGAACTCTTCATGTTCTCTTATTCCCTGGAGGGTCGACAGTCGCTGCTCTAGTCCTCTTACTTTTTCTTCCAGCAGCGTGATCAACTTGCACTTGCTGCAGATGTAGGCCATGTTCTCAGGCAAGAAAACAAACATTGCACAAACTTTGCAGGTCACCACCACTGGAGAGTCTTGTCCTTCCATAGCCCCTATTTCCTTCTTGTGTCTAGCTTTCTGATTGTTGTAGACTAGCCTGTGCCTGCTCCTCTACTCAGTAGAGTCCCACTGGTGTGGAATTGTGGTCATCTGACCTTCAGACACAATACAAAGTGTAGCAGGATATTTTAAGTAATATTGTAAGTTCATTTGTTTTGCCATATTTTTTGCTTTAATAAGTTGCCTTCTTTTATTCACCACCTCTTTGATGTAATCTGGAAATAACATAACTTTATCTTGTTTCCAGGAAAGGCTTCCACCCTCCCTTGCCAAACGCAGGATATAATTCTTTGTGGAGACTTTTGTAAATTAGACTATGATCGTATAGTCAGTCCCTTTAGCATTTGGCACACAAAATGCCTGCTCAATATCAAGTAAATAATCAGATGGGATAGGGAGTATCTCATGCAAAAGTTTATCCACAAAAATAGGCAATTTTACATCATTAGACAGATTTTTAATCCCAATAATACGTACATTGGATCTCCTCGTGAAAGCCTCCAGTTCAGAAATTCTATCAGAGGCATTTTTAAAACAAATGTGTATTGTAGTTTCATTTCCTGCCATTCGGTCTTCTAGCTCATTAATTTTCGTCTCCATCTTTTGCCATGACGCATTAATTAGATCCATAGCTCCTTGCAAGGCAGTGATGGAATTTTGGTTTAATCCCATCTTTTGGCTTGCTCCGTTAACTGCAAAGATAAAGTCTTTATCAGAGTAAATAATTCCCCTATACCTTCTGTTCTCGAAACGTTTGACACAGGGGGTGCGGGGGGAGTTGATGCCGACTCCTTTCTTCTCCTCGGCGCAGACATGTTTCTCTCAAACAGATCTTGCAGGTCCTCAGATGTTTTCAAATATTGTTAACATTTCTTAAATCATCCCTCAGAAGTTATTTCTTAAAACATATATTATTATGGAACACGTCAGCCCTATTTTCTCCTATGAAATAGGAGTCTCAGTACAGGTTTTTGTGTTGGTAAAGCTCTGGAGAGATCATCCTGGAATCCAGCCCCCCTGCTATCTCCAGGGGGGTACTTTTCTCCAAGGTGTTATCCAGAGCTGCCTTGCCCCCCCTTTAATTCCAGGGGGGAATGAAAAGGGTTTTCAACCTTTTAAAAAGCTGTTTGAGAAAGCTCCCACAGACTGCCCGTGGGATGCTACCAGAGTGACATTGGTTCCAAACAGAAGTCCATTTTTACTCTGTTCCAAGAACAAAAGTCAAAGAATCAAAATTCAGTCTTACCCCTGTTATGAGTGAAGGAATTTGTGGTAAAGCAATCCCAACAAAAAGGGGAACCCCACAAGTAATGCCAAAAAGCCAAAAGCAAAGAGACAGATACAGTCAGGGCCAGAAATATTGGAACAAGGATAACTGTTTTGGCAGTTGGCCTCTGTACACCACCACACTGAATTTGAAAGGAAACACACCCATATGGGAGCGAAGTCAGGACTTCCAGCTGTAATTCAAGGGGTTTGACAAAAGTGGGGCACTAACCATTCAGGAAGGACAGCCAGTGGCATGCACACACCCCCATCGTTGGGGGCTCATAAGTAATGGAACGAATGGCTGACAAGCAGCTGCACGACCAGGTGTGGCCTGTTTCCTGGGTACCCCATGACCAAGCAAGCAGAGAAAAGGCCTAGAGGTGGTTCTGAGTGTTACATTTGCATTTGGTAGCTGTTCACTGGAACTCCCAACATGAGGTCCAAAGAGGTGTCCATGCGAGTGAAGGAGGCCATCGTTAGGCTGAGGAAACAAAATAAACCCATCAGAGAGATAGCAAAAACAGTGGGAGTGGCCAACACAACAGTTTGGAACATCCTGAAAAAGAAAGAATTAACTGGCAAGCTCAGCAAAAGCAAAAGGCCTGGAAGACCACAGAAGACAACTAAAGTGGATGACCGCAGAATTCTGCTTAAGGTGAAAAGGAACCCTTTCACAACATCTAGCCAGGTCAAGAACGCTCTTGCGGAGGTAGGCATGTCATTGTCAACATCTACAATCAAGAGATGGCTTTATGAATGTAAATACAGAGGCTTCACAACAAGGTGCAAACCACTGGTAAAGCTCAAGAACAGAAAGGCCAGATGAGCCTTTGCCTGCAAACACCTAAAAAAGCCTGCCCTGTTCTGGAACAAGATTCTTTGTGATGAAACCAAGATTAACTTGTACCAGAATGATGGGAAGAGAGAAGTATGGAGATGGAAAGGAACAGCTCATGATCCAAAGCATACCACATCATCTGTCAAACATGGTGGAGGCAGTGTTATGGCATGGGCATGTATGGCTGCCAATGGAACCGGGTCACAGGTGTTTATTGATCACCTGACTGCTGATAAACGCAGCAGGATGAATTCTGAAGTGTATAGGGCTATACTTTCTGCTCAGATTCAGCCGAATGCTGCCAAACTGATAGGACGCCGCTTCATATTGCAGATGGATAATGACCCAAAACATACAGCAAAAGCTACCCAAGGGTTTCTAAAGGCAAAGAAGTGGGATGCTCTTCAATGGCCAAGTCCGTCACCTGATCTCAACCCAAGAGACCACGCTTTTCACTTACTGAAGACTGAAGAAAGAAGGACCCACAAATAAGCAGCAGCTGAAGGCAGCTGCAGTAAAGGCCTGGCAAAGCATCTCGAGGGAGGAAACGCAGCATTTGGTCATGTCCATGGGTTCCAGACTTCAGGCAGTCATTGACTGCAAAGGATTTTCATCCTGGTATTGAAGGCGATCCTTAGGTTTGACATGATGTTGGTTTGTTCCATTACTTATGAGCCACCAACGATGGGTGTGTGTGTATGCCACTGGCTGTCCTTCCTGAATGGTTAGTGCCCCTCTTTTGTCAAACCCCTTGAATTACAGCTGGAAGTCCTGACTTGGCTCCCATCTGGGTGTGTTTCCTTTCTACTTCAATGTGGTGGTGTACAGAGGCCAACTGCCAAAACAGTTATCCTTGTTCCAATATTTCTGGCCCTGACTGTAAAAAGGGATGTTGAAACAAAAGAAAAAGGTTCAAATGCGCTTTGGACCACATGCAGGCCCTTCTTCGGGGAAATCTCATCATATATGTAATTTATATCATTGAGCACAGGGAATATTTGAAGTCTATAAATGTTGTATGTTGGATTTTAGATTTCTTTGAAGAAGGGCCTGCATGTGGTCTGTAATGTGTTGAAACCTTTTTCTTTTGTTGAACAAAACATCTTTTGTTAACCCCTTTGCTTTTGGCTTTTTAAAGAATTTGTGAAAAATTAAACCTGTGGGCACACCCACAGAATAGGACATAGATCTGCAGAATGGGCATTATACTTCCAGCACCTGAAAGTACTAACCCAAACATCCTGTTTAATCTTTGCAGTGTCATGTAGCATCTGTAAAATTACTTTATATTGCGCTTCCCTCAAATAAGCACAGATTGAAAATTGTGTTATCATGTGCGTAGACTTGTTTCCATTTCTTTTCAGAGATGGGGAAACCTACATCTGATTCAGCGTGTTCTCGATAGGGTTGCACTCCCTAATAGAGGATCAACTACACAGTTTAGGGGGTGCTCTTAGATCTAGGCTTACAGATGGATGCTTTGGTCACCATCTTTGACCAAGCAGAATCACAGTCACACATAGCCTAATAACATCTTGATAAGATTACTGCAATGTACTCTATGCAGGGCTGCCTCTGAACTGCCTGGAAACTCCAACTGGTTCAAAACACAGCATACTAAGGAACACATATTGCCAGTTCTTAAACAACTGCACTGGCTATTAGTTCATTTCAGGTCACAATTCAGGGCAACAAAACCCTAAGTGACCTGGGTCCGGAACACTAGAAAGACTGCCTGCTCTCATATGGACCTGCTTCTTTGGAGGCCCTACACAGAATGCTCCCCACCTTCCAAGGTGTGGTGGTTGGCAACAAGGAGCAGGGCCTTTTCAACTGTGGCACTTCATCCCCGAGATTCCCCGCCCCCCTCACCAAGCACCCTTGCTAAGACTTTTTAAAAAATTATCTCTGGCTCATCATGGTATTTTAATGTTTTTGTAGATGAGCTGTTTTATCTGTATGGTTTTTAATTTTATGGTGCTTTGTATTATGTTATTGTTTTTTGCTGCCTTGGGGATCCTGAGAAGTGGGATACTAATAAAGTAAAATAAAAACCGCTTAATCAGAAATTCCATACTCCAATGAAAAAGATTATGAAGCTATGAAATTGACGGTAATAATGCCACAAAGTACAAAGCTCATGAACTCTGTGAGCCAAAGTGACAGCAACTCAAAACACTACCTTAGAAGGTCTTAGGGGATACATCACTTTAGGTGCAAAGCTCAGTCATTGGTTTGGCCAAAACAAAGAACTCTGAGGAACTGGAGACTTATATGTTAGATACAAATTAAGTAAACACTTCAAGAAAGATTTAGGCTGCAAATGGGTAGACAGTTTTTCCTTGAACAAATACATTAAACACTGCAACTGCAGAAAACCCTATAGAAGAAGCTGCCAAATTAGAGTTCTTTTACACACACCAATCAAATCTTGCACGTAAATTAGCACATTTATTGAAGAAGAAACAAAAGAATTATATCCCTCTTATTAAATGAACAGATGGATTAGCAAAAACTACAGAGGAGATAGCAGATGAATTTTTAAAATATAAGCAGCTATATAAAACCAGTAATCCAGATTGAAAAAAGGATTTAAAAGTTCTTGTCAAAAATCAAGGTACAAAATTAACTGATATAGATCAGCAAGCAAAGGTTACTGAAAATGAAACTGCAGAAGCTATCAATAAACTAAAAGAAAATAAAGCTCCAGCCCTGGATGGTGTAACAGAAAAATATTATAATATATTTTCTGACATATTCATTAGGCCATTAAAGAAAACAATTTATGAAGTACTGGTGATTGATGAAATGCCAAAATCATGGAAAGAATGAGATACTGTTGTAATCCCCATAGAAGGGAAAGACTCAGCAAGAGTCTTAAAGAACTATATCATTCTTAAATATTGATTACAAGTTACTAGCATTCTAGAAAAGCATTTAAATATTAATATATATTAAACGGATTTAACACTTGGAAAGCAAATAATTTGTTTAGATAAAAGATGGAAGTATAATTCAGTTTTCAGCTGTTAAAATATATTAAGCTCTGAAATGCTGCAATGGTATGAATATTTTCAAGTTAGAAACATAATTTAAAAAATTGTAAGGGAGAATGAAACACTGAGAGTTAACAGAATTTGAAAATATAATCATACAGAAAGGTAAACATCAGCTATCTAAGATATACCATCTTTTGTTAAATATGACTGTGAACAAGAACAGGTGAAGGAATATATAATAAAGTGGGCACAAAATACCGGAAGTAATAAATCTATGGAGGTATGGGAGAAACTATGGAGAACAGAGGATAAATTTTCTTTAAATGTGAATATAAGGGAGAACTGCTTTAAAGTGATGTGAAGATGATATTTAACTCCTGTAATCACTGGTACAATAAACCCATATTCCCAAATCTGTTGGAGATGCAAAAAGTACTGCAAAACATTTTCACATGTGGTGGACATGTACTTATGCACACTGTATAGTTATGCACAAAAATACTGGGGTAATATCAAAATTCTAACTAGAATCCTGAAATATGATGTACCATTAGATCCCATATTGATATTGCTGAATTATATCAACTCCTATAACGAAGGAACACAAAGAACTTGTCTCGTCTCTGTTAACAGCCGCACAAATGTTATTTGCCCAAACATGGAAAGTCACAACAGTCTCTCAGTGGAGAGTGGCTTACAAAGTATGGGATTTTGCTGTAATGGCAAAGCTAACATCTCATTTAAGAACAAGGGTATCAGATGATTATAGAAACAAATTCTGGGAAAGTTGGTCCCCCTTTACAAAATTCTGCTAGGAGAACTACTACCTCCTGCAATCTCAAATTGGGTTTGACTTTTTTTTAATTGTACTTATTTATATTATTTTATTATATTTTATTGAGATATCTTGGATAATAGATTGAGTAAAAACAATATTATAAGTGTATAATATTTATATGATGCATCCTAGTTACTTGCCTTGGCCATGCCGGAGCATGGTTTACATCACCTGATATCAATGGATGTGCAACAGGTATGCAGCAGGAAAGCCCACTGATTTCAAGATGCAGCATCTCTTCACTTATGAGTGGAAGATTCTGCCACAGTCTATAGTTATTCTAAAGATATGCACAGTATTGTCTTACATGGCATAACAGCAAATGGTTTGGGTCTTAGGTAAGTAAAGGTGTGAGGCATCAAATATGTAATTTAAGTGCAAGTTGTTTTTTTTCCAAAATATATTTTATTAATTTCATTTAGAGTTAATTTTAACAACATACATTATGAAAAAAGAGTTTATAATGACGCATTTACTGAAACCAAGTATTATCTATCTTCCTCACAAATTCTTGGGCTTTCTTCTGAAAAAAAGTTAAACACTCTTCCTCCATGACTTCAGCATTTCTGGACATTTTACCCTGTATTAAAAGTTTATATTAAAATAAATAGAAAAAATAAGATTTAATCGCTTATTTAAGTTCCAGCTATAGTAAGTTTGTATTTTAAAATAGCCTGGTATCTTAATGTAAAACGATCTCTTAAAAACGGAAATTCTTTACTCACCAGTGAATTTCTGTTCTCGGCGACTGAAGGAGGCCAGCCAGTACGGGGAGGTTCCGCCTCCGGGACCGAGAAGGCAGTCTCCAAATTAACTTCTGGAGGAGGCAGGGCCTCCCCCATGTTTGTCAGTTGAGTCTTCCAAGTCATAGAAACTCCTCGGAAGCCCACTGTCCTGACGGTCTTTGATTGCCAACCTTGATTGACAATCAGGCTGAGGAAGCAACTGTGGTGAAGCCTGCCTAGCCTAAGAATCGCTTAGAAGGAGGCCAGACCAGGCGGGCCAGGATGGCCTCCTTCACTTGGCGAGAACAGAAATTCACCGGTGAGTAAAAAATTTGTTTCTCCTACCAAGTGCAGGAGGCCAGCCAGTACAGGGATGTGCCAAAGCAGTTCATCCCTGGGTGGGTCAACAAACCCTTAGGCCGGCCCCCTGCTAGGGCTGCAGGACCCTCCTGCCGAAGGCACCCTCTGCAGAGGCAAACAGACTGATTTTGTAGTGACGTGTAAATGTATGCACAGACAACCATGTGGCCGCCCTGCAGATCTCAAGGGGAGCCCTACCCTGAAGGCTGCTGATGTAGCCATCCCCCCAAGTGGGCCAATATTCCCACCGGGGCTGTGAGGCCACTGGAGGTGTAGACCAGCGTAATGCACTCATGAAGCCAGCATGCCAGGGAGGCTACTGACACCTTCTTGCCCAAGGAGGATGGTCTGAAGGACACAAACAGGACGCTGTGTTGTCTGTGGGGTTTAGTTCTATCTGGCCTGCCTGGCATCCAGGGTATGCCACTCCCTTTCCTGGGGGTTGGAAGAGCAAGGGCAAAAGGATGGGATGACCAGTTCCTGGGCTCTGTGGAAGTCTGAACTGACCTTGGGGATGAAGGATGGGTCTGGGCGAAGGACCACCTTGTCCCTGTGAAAAATACAAAGCTCCTTTTCCGCCGAGAGAGCCCCCAGTTCAGACACCCTCCTGGCGGACGTGACAGCCAGAAGGAATATTGTCTTAAGGACAACATTAAGGACAACATTAACATGAATATTAAGGACAACACCTTAAGGGTGGCAGCCCCTAGGGTTTGGACGGGGCTTTGGATAGTGCCTTGAGCACAGTGCTGAGGCTCCACATGGGGAACCTCCTCACTGGGGGAAGGCTGATCAGTGAAGCTGCCCTCAGGAACCTCTTGATGTGGGGGTGAGAACCTAGGGACCCCTCTCCTAGTTCCCCTAAAATGGATCCTAAGGCAGAAACCTGTCTCCTAAGGGTATTAGTTTTAAGGCCTGCTGACAGGCCCTCCTGGAGGAATTTTAGGTTATCTTCTATGCTGGTGAATAGAAGATGTCAGCTGTGAGCCGGACAGCGCTGTATCAACTCCATCTGATACGGCGGCTGCGCCCCTACCTTCCCGACCATCTGCTCCCATCGGTAGTACATGCCCTGGTCTCCTCTCGTTTAGACTACTGTAATGCGCTCTACGTGGGGTTACCCTTGAAGACGGTTCGGAAGCTGCAGCTGGTACAGAACGCGGCGGCTCGCCTGATTAAAGGCAGCCGCCGGCGAGATCACATCCCTCCAGTGCTGAAGGAGTTGCATTGGTTACCAGTTGTTTTCCGGGCCAAATTCAAGATGTTGGTTTTGACCTTTAAAACCCTATATGGTTCCGGCCCAGCCTATCTTAAGGAGTGCCTCCAGCAGCACCAGACAGGCCGCTTAACAAGATCAGCCTCGGATGGCCTTCTCTGTCCCATCAGCCAGGACAGCTAGACTGGTGGGGACGAGGGAGAGGGCCTTTTCTGTGGTGGCCCCCACTCTGTGGAACTCCCTCCCTAGGGAACTCCGTCATGCCCCCTCTTTAATGAGCTTCCGTCGTGCATTAAAAACGCTGTTGTTCAGGCAGGCATTTGGGGTGGGTTAGGGTATTTTAGAAAATGTTTTTATTGTAGAATTTTATTGTTTTAAACTGTTTTTATTGTATGTTGTACATCACCCAGGGTGGCTGGGTGACCAGTCAGATGGGCGATTAATAAATTTAATAAAAAAAATAAAAAATAAATAAATAGCAGATCCCTCCCTGCAGTGTGTGCCCATATGATGAAAGCCTTCTGGGTGCGCTCATATGATTTATTAGTGGAGGACTTCTTGGAGGCTAGGAGGGTGGAAACCACCCTAGAATAGCAGCCCTGGGTCCCTAGCAGTTTCCACTCAACTTCCAGGCCGTTAGTTTTCAGGAAACCTGGGTCCTGATGTATGAGCGGGCCTTGAGTCAGCAGGTCATGTCGGAGCTTTAAAGTCAGAGGCTTGGCCGTGGATAGGTTTACCAGGTCAGTGTACCATGGCCTAGTCAGCCAATGGGGCACTATCAGGATCAAATCTGCCCGCTGGTCCCTCAGCTTCCGGATCACCTTCGGGATGAGGGATAGAGGAGGAAAGGCATACAGAAGTGTTATGGCCCTTGCAGAGAGCCCCCCACCCCGTGAGGCAAGCATCCGTGGTCAGGGTGCTGAACAATGGAGTCTGGATGGGGACTCCCCCACAAGGTTGGGTGGGTGTGCCCACCAAGACAGGGAGCGAGAGACTTCTGCTAGCACTTGCACCACTGGGTTGATGCTGGCTGTTATTTCCATCTGGAAGGACAAGAGAAACGACTGTAAGGGCCTTGTGTGGAACCTTGCCCACTGGACAGTCTCCTGGCAAGAGATCATCATTGTCAGGGTGGACACTGAGCCCATAGAATCCCAGAGTAGTTCTGATTCGGAGGAAGAGCAGTCGCTCCTGGGAGAGGAGCGCGCCCCTTTTTCCCAGGGCCCGCAGCTGACAGAGATTCCTCCCACCAACATTCCTAGATTAGAAAGCAGTCCAGGGAGTGACCCAGCTCCGAGAGCAGACTGGTTGGATGCGCGGCGCAGACGCAGAGAGTGGCGCCAAATGGAAAGCGCGGAAAGGAAGCGTAGCGCCCGGTTGGCGCTCAAAGAACGGTTGCGCCCAGAGGATTCAAGGGAAAAGGGGAGGGATTCTCCCTAGTCCTTATATTCAGGGGTCTGCCAGTAATTGCCTTTCAAACGGGGACCAACTGTTCCAACTTAGGGCATAGGGATGCTGCTGCTCAGATCTAGCTGCTACCTGTAGAGTTGTTAAGTTGTAAAAGAAGAATAAAGCTTTGAAAAGAATCCCTTTGTCTGCGTCTGGACTTGGCTACTGGATTAGACTGAGAGAGCCCTCCAAGGAGCCCTTGACAATCATGCCCGGCAGTTTTGCCAGATCTTTGAGGCAGGGTTTATTTTCGGTCTGGATCCAGGCCGCCAGCTTGCTTACTGTAGTCTGCCTGTCCGGGGATAGGGTCAAGATGTCCATGGCTGTGTTCAGGGTCACCCCCAGGCGGAGTACGGATTGTGAGGGTGACAGGGAGCTCTTTCTTGTTGATGACGAACCCCAGAGACTGTAGGGTTGAAAGAGTGGCACTGGTGTCTTGCATGCACTGTTCCCATGATGATGAGTGGATTAGAATGTCGTCCAGATAGGGATGTAGTTGGATGCCCTTTGACCTCAGGTAGGCCACTGGGGCCAGGAGAATCTTTATGAACACTCTTGGAGCTGTGGCTAGGCCAAAGGGAAGAGCCTTGAATTGGAATTTTTTTGTTCCGTAGCTGAAGCGCGGGAACTTGAGGTGAGATGGCTGGATGGGAATGTGTCGATAGGCCTCTGCCAGATCCACCGAGGTTAAGAAGTCCCCTCTTTGAAAGCTCTCCTTTATGGACTTGAGTGTCTCCATTCAGAACTTCTGCTTCTTTAGGCAGCGATTGAGCCTCTTCAAGTCCAAGATGGATCTGGTCCCTCTGTTCCTCTTTGGGACTGTGAAAAAGAGAGAGAAGACGCCCCATCCCCACTCTTTCCAAGGCACCTTCTCAATGGCTTGGATATTTTGGAGATGTTGTACGGCTGTGAGAGTCCTCAAATGCCCAGTGGGTCCTTCCAAAGGGGGGAGCCGAAGAAGCACTCCCTGGGTGGCCTTTGGAGCTCTAAAGCCTCCATCACCGTTTCCAGGACCCAGCTGTCCCCCCATGGGTGGGGGGATGACGACACGGTGAGTCATGCTGAACTGGTGGTCTTGGCATGCTGGGGGGGGGGGCACTCTGAGGTTGCCCAGCTTGGCCCTGGTGTCATGTTGTCGTTTGGCTTTTCTCTCCCTAGGAACGTATGTGGAGGGGAAGGGTGGCCTGAAGGGGCAAAAAGGCTTGGGCTTCGCTTGAAACTGGTTTGTCTCTTTGCTGGGTTCAGCAAGGCTTTCTTCTTGTTCCTTGTCTTTACCAGCAGTTTGTCCAAAGCTTCCCCAAACAGCAGCTTACCTGAGAAGGGGACGCCTGCCAGGTTGGATTTGGTTTTGGTGTCTATCCCCCCAGCTGCATAGCCAGATGTCTCTTCTTGCCACGACGTTGGCTGCTGTGGCCTTTGCCCCCAACTGGAAGGAGTCTAGTGATGCATCAGCTAGGAAAGCTGCTGCCATTGCCATGTCCTCTATGGTTCAACGGGTGTCGTTCCCTAGGTCTCTGCCCTGGAGCAGACTGTTTGCCATCATGAAGATGCCTCTGGCAATGATGGTAGACGTGGCTGCTGCCCACATGGATGTCGCTGAGACCTCGAAGCCTCTGCGAAGGGCTGCCTCAGTCCTTTGATCGTGATGGTCTGAGGGAAGCTCGCCCTGCTTTGAGGTCAGGCGGGCGATGGAGCCGAGAGCTGCAACTGGTTCGTCTACTCTCGGGGTGACCAGATCCTGCATGGCACCCTCTTGTAGGCGATAGAACTTCTCACAGGGCTGATGGAGTGTCTTAGATCTAGCTGCTTAGACCACTCCTTGCGTAGAATCTCTTCCAGTCTTAGTGGGAGTGGCACATTTGGGGGAGGGGGGATGGAAATGCCGCCGCTGCCCCTGCCCTCTTTGTCCTACTTTGGAGGGGTGTCATGTCTTCTTCCTGGTCTGTAAGCTCCAGGATGTTAAGGCATTTGGAAAGTAATCTGGGAATTGCCTCAGTGGGGAAAAGACGGACCTGTTGGGGTTTTTCCTTGGGCTTGTCTCCCCCCGAGGCGTCTCCCCGTTCAGACTCTGGTGAGCTTGATCTGGGGGAAGAGGATCTGGAACTTTGGGAGTCAGAGAGGTAGGCCGGGGATGAGGAAGGGGATCTGGCCCTCGACTCCCTTCTACACGTTTCCTTGCCTTCTTTCTCTGGATGGGTGGAGACGAGGATTTGGTGCGCTTCCAAATGGGGCCCCTACTTGAGATGGAGTGGGATCTGCCCAAGGCCTCCCTCCCCTCTGCCTGCTTTCCCTACAGTGGGTGCGGGGGGGTGGGGGTACAACTGCATCTCCATTTGGAGCGTGAACTCTTGCGCTGAACGTCCACGGAGCTGTGGCTGGATGATCGTGACCGGGTGTGTCACTTGCGACGGGCCCTTTCCCTGGACGAGCTCCTGTGGAAGCGCTCATGGTATCTCAACCTCTCCTGAGGGGAGGCCTTGCGTCTGATTTGGCGAATGGCCTCCTCCAGTAAATCCAGCATAGAACTTTCCCTTTCCTAGACTTGGGGGGGGGGGGGGAGACTGGCCCTCAGTGTTGAGCCTATAGCTGGGCTCCAGGCCCCCCACCCCTCCCACCGGGGCCTCCTGCAATGGGGAAGGTGGGGAAGGAGTCCCCCGTTTCCTGCCCTTCCTGAGGCTCTAAGTGGAAGTGTGGGCCTGAGGGGCTTGCCCTGGATTTCCTGCCCTTTCAGTCCCTTGATTGGGGGGGGCGAGGTGGGGACACGGGGGGCCTTGCCATCATCAGACTAACCCTCTCCAGACCGCTTGTGCTCCTTGGAGGGAGGGGGGGCAAAGGAAGCTGCCTCTGCTGCCACCCCTCACAGGCCCTGGTGCCTGCTGAGGTTTTTCTCTGCCACTCCGCACTGGTTGCTGGCGGGGAGGGGACCGATAGCAGCGCCTGCCTCGACCCACGGCAGAGGATTTTTCTGGCTTCGCGGGGCCAGAGTGTTGGGGTTTCCCCAGCGCCTGTGCAGCGGCAGGAAAGAAGTCCTGGGGGGGGTCCCCGAGTCTTTCTCCCCACACGAGGCGGTCCTCTCTGTACCAGAGAAGCAGTCGCCTCCCCCACGTCGCGACCACAAGTCACTCTTCTTCTCTTTCATGACCTCTCTTCTTTGGTTTTTTTTTTATGGTTACTCTCACACACGAGAGCTAGGAGAAGCTGCCTCCTTGCACGAGGCAGGAAATCAAACTGGCGAACATGAGGGAGGCCCCATCTCCTCCAGAAGTTAATTTGGAGATTGCCTTCTCAGTCCCGGAGGCAGAACCTCCCCATAATGGCTGGCCTCCTGCACTCGGTAGGAAAAAAGGTTTTTAATTATTATGGCATTGATTTATTAGCTGCTTTTTCCCACATTACCATTATCAGGATTGGGCCCAGGCTCCCTGATTTGGTCTGATTCAGAGTCAAAGCCCAGCTGGGACAGGGAGTGAGAGGAGAAAATTCCCCAAGACTCTC
The DNA here is from genome assembly GCF_057233095.1 of Heloderma suspectum. Taxonomy (NCBI): domain Eukaryota; kingdom Metazoa; phylum Chordata; class Lepidosauria; order Squamata; family Helodermatidae; genus Heloderma; species Heloderma suspectum. The sequence continues at coordinate 35,829,849 of NC_139469.1, read as the reverse complement.
CAAGAGTTAGTGAAGAACCTTTCGAAGGACTTATTGAGCAGGAGGGCCAGGCTCAGAGACTGTCTTCCCCGCTCCCCATGGGAACCTGGCCTCGGGGGGTGGAGAAGCAGCACCAGAATTGACAGATGCCAGAGCTCACTGTTAAGCGGATGGAGCTGAGAGGTGGGAGGTGTTCCGCCAGAGTGGCAGCCTGTCCGAAGATGAGTCAGGAGGAACCCAGTAAAAGCTTGTCAAGCATGATGGGAAACCCATCCAGTAGTTGAAAGGCAACTGCCCTACTTCAGTGGCTCTCTTAACAAATGCTCTATTTTGCTAGTTAGGCCCAGAGCACAGCTCCCAGGTTGTGGATTGCACAGGAAGTCTCTGTTGCTTCACTACTCTGAGGGAGGGTTTGGAATCCCTGAAAAACATGTTCAGTGTCCAGGTTTAGCACTAGGAGAGTAAACTGCTAGCAACTGTCCACATTACGCTCCTCCGCAACTCACACATGTGCTGAGCCTTCCTGTCACATTGGGGACGTTTAAGGAGAGCCAGTGTGGTGTAGTGGCTAGAGTGTTGGACTGGGAGTCGGGAGACCTGGGTTCTAGTCCCCACTCGGCCATGGAAGTTCACTGGGTGACTTTGGGCCAGTCACAGACTCTCAGCCCAACCCACCTCACAGGGTTGTTGTTGTGAGGACAAAATGGAGAGGAGGAGGATTATGTATGCCGCCTTGGGCTCCTTAAATGAGGAAAAAAGGCGGGATATAAATGTAATAAATAAATAAATAAATAAATTTAAAAACAGTCCCTTTTGTGCCATCCAAGACCAAACTACAAAGATATATTTGGAAATACCTGGAGAAACTCTAATGAACTTTTCACTACAACTAAGGAGAGTGGGGATCTCCCTCACCCCCAAGGAAAGGCAAGTAACACTGTTAAGAGGAAAGAGCGCACCCTTGTGCTTTGGAAGGTTCTGCAGCTGGCCTGTCCAAGCACAGTTCCTATCATGAGTCTGCCAAGAGTCACAAAAAGAGCATCAAGGAAGCTGAAGAGAAGTGGTCTTAAGAGCACCGAGAACAATAAAGTTCAGTTTCCATTGAAGTGTGCAGCTACCCTTCCATATGAGCCTTCATCAGTAAAGCACATGAGAGACCAGGCTAGAGATAACAGATATTCCTCTCTCAGTGATCCACCCAGCAGACACCTTTACTCTCTCTCACCTGGTTGGTTTTTGCTGCTCTTCTGCACTTCACCACCAGCTACAGGTTCCTCGCTAGTTACTGTGCTCCCTTCTGACTGGCTGATCGACAGTTTAGATGTTGACCCCCGGTTTGCAGCAATCCCTGGTATTGGTTGCCCTCGCTTCAAGAGTTGCTTCTGCTCCTGGTGCCGGAACCGTGGTGGTACTTCACGTGGTGGGTAGCGAGGTGAGGACTGCTGCTGCACTTGCTGCTGACTGTTGCCCACAGCACGTTTGACATTATTATTGCCACCAACACTGATCGTTGCTGTGGAAGTGGAGGCAACAAGAACTGGCTGGCTCACACCAGGCTTTGTTGGTTCTGACGCTGCTGTTACCAAAGTAAGGGGGTGGGGGGGGAGAGACCAAAATGTTATTAATGATTTGTTTAATGCGATAAGCATGAAATAGTTCAAGGAACAAAATATAAACAATCCTCTGTTCTCATAAAATTGCACAAAGTGTTAGCATTAAGCTATAAAACTGAAGGGGCACAGGAGTGCCTATTTAGTTAAGGCAAGTTGCCAAAAAATTTCCCCCATTATAAGCCTATAATATCTATGCCTTACAAAAACTATACCCGTTGAGCTAATAACTTGGAACTCGGCATCCATGATCTATTCCAGCAGTGGGGAAGCTCCAACCCAGATAGGCTCCCATCCAGCCTGCAGAGGCTTGGGCTCCCTTCAGGCCGCACCCATTCCTCACTTGGTTACATTAGGAATGTAAGATGTATTATGTATAACCTGGTTTGCTCATAAAATTATCACTAAAGTTAAAAAAAAAATTAAAAGTAAACTCAGTACATCTGTAATTACTATAATTTTAAATGTTATACATCAAACACGATAATTTTATGAGCAAGCCAATACATAATACAAGTTCCTATTTTATGTCTGACCAGGGGAAACTTCAGCAAGTACTTCCTAAAACATTTCAATCATGCTAGAAGCTAGAAGAAGCAGGAGCTGGAGGCAGAGGAAGACTGGTGTACACTATCTGTTCTTGTCTGGGGGGGAAATTAGTTGAGGGGGGGAGTTTAATGACAGCTGGTGTAAAGGAAAAGCTACTGAGAACTTATTTAGCTGGGGATGACACTCTTACATATTAAAAATGGTAACCGTGCATATTTAAGAATCCTTAAGCAATCTCATCCTATTTGAAGAGTGACATTTTATTCCCTTTTGTAAATAATTACCCTTAATAAACATCTCAATTTTTTTCTGGAATCTATATTTATTTTTATAAGTGAAATAAACAATACCAACAACATAGTCAAAATCTTCAGTTTCCAATATTACAGCATTCCGGGGAAGAAAAAAAAGAAAAAAGGAGGAAAGCAAAAGAAGGAGAAAAAAAAAAGAAAAAAAGATTTTATCTAAGCTTCAATGAAAGCAAACCAAATATCCAAATATAAGTCCAATTGCAAATTATATCTATACAGCACTCTTCCAGACATGGCAGGTATTATTAAATCTTCAATCCGCTGCTCCATAAACGATGAGCCTTGTCTTTTAATGTTATAACCTCAGTCTTATAGCAAATAAACAGGAGCAAACAATCCATTTCCATTAACCATATATTACCATTCCACTGACACATATTGGTAAACATTAAAAGTTTAACAAGAAATAATCATAATCATAATCCCATGATAATGATAGTAATACTAATATTAATGATAACTAAAAAGAAAAAGAAATTCAAGAGAAGGATAAAAAGTAAAAACAAACCATTTATTTATTTTAAGTAATATCATATCTAAAAATATATTTATATGTGTATACACACATACACACACCAACAGGAATTTATACAATATAATACACAAAGGAGAAAGAAAGCAAAAATATGCAAACATTTAATCTGGCAAACTTCCCAGACATCCTATCAGCTAAACCCAAAGAAGAATTCAGAGGAGCAGTAGAGTTGGCTAAATTCCAACTCAGGAGGCTGAGAAAGTTGGCTCCCTTGTTTTAATGTTAACACCAATGAGAAATGATTCGGCCGCATCAGGATTTAAAAACTTTTTCATCTGGCCTTCAAAAAGAATGCAAAATGTAGCAGGATATTTAATATGATATTGCAGGTTATTTCCCTTTGCCAAACTTCTTGCTTTGGTGAATTGCCTTCTTCTATCAGCAATTTCTTTAGTATAATCAGGAAAGAGCATAATCTTGTCATCTGCTGGTCCCCACCGCAACTCACCGCATTCTCTTGCCAGATGCAGAAGATAATTTTTTGTAGAAACTCGTGAAAATTGAACAGTAACAGTCCCAAAAGTCCCTTTAGTGCCATGTACTGAGCCAGGAACACGATATGCATGCTCAATATCCAGTAGAAAATCAAATGGCAAAACCAGTAACTCATGCAAAAGTTTATCCATACATTCAGCCAAACATATATCAGTAGCCAAGTCTTTAATACCAAGAATACGAAGGTTTGCTCTGCATGTAAAAGCCTCCAATTGGGAAATTCAAGCAGACAAAATATTGTGAGACGCTTGCATAGCAGTTTCATTAGCAGTAACTCGATCTTCGAGCGCATTAACCTTCATTTCCATCTTTTGAAGAGAGATATTAATTAAATCCACAGACCCTTGGAGGGCAGTGATTGTGTCCTGGATTGTTTCAAGCTTCTTTGACTGCACTGATAGCTGAGAAGACATAGTTTTTATCAAAGCAAGCAACTCCTCTTCACCTCCAGCATTTCTAGAAACCTTTGCCGGGGGAACAATTGGGGGGGGGTAGGTGGTGTTCCCAGACCCTTCTTTTTTCCCTTTGATACTGCCATCCTCCACTTCCAAAAGCACAACAAGCAAGTATAATTGCAGAAAAGGAAAAAACAAACACTTAATTAGATTTAATTGCCAGTCCCCAGATATTGCTGGTAGTTTAAATTCACAAATATTTTTTGGAGCTCACCAGTCCGGTAGTCTCCAAATTGCTTAGGAGTTTCAAACAGCATTCAATAGATGATACTCCGGTCACTGACCTTAGATCGAAGCTCTTCCGCTGCACCACAAAAGCAGCTGTTCTTCCAAGATTTCAACCGGATGGTACTGTAAGATTCCCCTTTTAATTCCAGGGGAATTTTAAAAGGTTTCTCAATCTTTTCATAGCTCTTTGAGATAAGCAACCTGCGAAACGCCGCAGGTCACTGCCAGGACAACATGGCTCCAGCTGGAAGTCCACATCTCAATTTTTATTCATGTTAAAAGGTTGCTTCTAGCGGTGATGTCAATCCCATACCACAGGAACCAGACTAATGAGATTTTAGGTATAGAAGGCTTATTTTGGTGGCAACAGTTAAATATTTTACAGCTGAGACAGCATTCCCTAACAGTGTGAACTAACTGGAAACTATTAAAAATTGTGCCAGTAAGTTCCATAGACACAAGCCTCAAAGTTTTTAGGTGGGATAACCCACACATTCCATCACAAGTGGTGAAATTTAAGGCAGGTTGCTACCTGTAACTGTAGTTCTTCGACTGCTCATCTATGCATTCACACATATGGGCTCTGTGCCTGCCCAGAGCCTCGATTTGGGAAGCTTCTGTAGCTGAGGAATTTTGGTGGGAACCCCTCCCGCACCATCCTAGTGCGCATGTCCCTAGCAGGGTCCTGCTTATTCCTTCAGTTCCTTGAGACCTACATTGTGGCCTCATAACGGAGAGAAATTTACACAAAAATACCTTCAGTACTCATTGAACTCAAGTATGACACGAGGGGATGGTAGGTGGGTTGTGTGTATGCACAAGTGACTACTCGAACTACAGTTATAGGTAGCAACCTGTCTTTCAACTTCATGGTTTCTATGCATCACACATATGGGCGAGTAGCAAGCTAATGTACAACAGAAGCGGGTCAGTGTCCTACTACAATAGAGAGGAGAGGATCAAAAGTACAGTCAGTTCTAGCCTGAACGTCCAGTCTGTAATGTTTTACAAAGGTGGATGGTGTCAACCGGGTTGCAGCATGGCGTAATTCAGGGGTGGCAACAGCCCCATTGAATGCAACTGATGTAACTACCGCGTGAGAAGAGCAAGCTTGGACAAGGGCAGACAGTTCGAGCCCAGCCAGCTCATATGACAGCTCGACAGTCTTAACGACCCAAGACATGAAGCGCTGAGTTGAGAGTGGCTCTAGAGTTTACCACCATAGCAGAGAGACGGGGTGACAGTCAAAATAGTTCAGTCCTTAAGGGCCAGGGCCCGCCAAACGTTGAGCATAAGCAGGGCCAATTCCAAAGGTGGTGGTGAAGGAGGAGCAAAGAAAGCAGGCAAAACAATGTTCTGATTTAAATGAAACTTAGACACAACTTTAGGTAAAAAGGCAGGGTCAGGTCTAAGCACCTTTTATCTTGGTGGAAGGTGAGATAACGCCGGTCTACTCTGAGCACACAGAGCTCACTGGCACAGCGTGCAGATGTAATGGGCGTCAGAAACGCCACCTTCCACGATAGGAGGCATAGGTGTGTAGTCACCAGCGGTTCAAAACGCTTTGATGAAAGTGTCCTAAGCACTACAGAAAGGCTCCAGCTCGGTCCTGTAGAACAGACTAGTGGGGCTAGATTTTTAATCTCTTTCAGAAATGTCTTTACTGTCAGATGTGGGAACATGGACAATCCCTCAACAGGAGGGTGAAATGTAGGAACTGCGGAGTGGTAAAACTCTGACAGTAATTTGAGTCCTTTCTCAAAAAGAGACAGGAGAAACTGAAGAATTTGGTGCAAAGAGCACCAGCGTGAGTGAAAACCCTGCTCACAAGCAAAGGCAGAAAAAGCAGCCCATTTTCCTGAGTAAGAATACTGCATAGACAGCTTAGGGGCAGCATCCAGGATCCTCTGGATCGCTGCCAGAGCCAAAGTGGCATCCATCACCCGATCTTCCATGCTGTCATGCAGAGAGTTGTCAGGTCTGGGTGTCGGATTTGTCCATTCTCTCCCATGAGGAGATGGGTCCAGCAGGAGCTGTCAGTATCAACCCTTAAGATGGCAAAGGGTTGATACTGACAGCTCCTGTTGGACCCATCTCCTCATGGGAGAGAATGGACAAATCCAACACCCAGACTTGACAACTCTCCGCATGACAGCATGGAAGATCGGGTAGCAGGGAAAACCAAGGCTGGCACAGCCACCACTGTGTCACAGTGATACACTCTATGCCACCCATTGCAATCTTTGCCAGGACCCTGGTCATCAGAGGAAATGATGGTAGAACAGTGCCCCTGTCCACTGAAATACAAAGGTGTCACCTATCAATCCAGGACTTTGGCCCACGCTGTTACACAATGTTGTGCAAACTGGATTGTCACTTGTGGCAAAACGGAACATTGGTATTTGCCAAGAAGGTTCCTTCTGGGTTGGTGTGCGGAAGGCATCCCAGCCACACCCTGCAACACCACCGCGTCTATTTGCATAGGTAATCAGGCCACATGTCTCTGCACTTGGCTGGCCAGACCTTCTCCTAAGGATCCTCAAAGCTTGTTTTCTGATTGATTTCTATGTATTTACTGATAAACTATCTGACCCTCTGTGGTTCTTCCTTACCTATGATACAAAGAGATGTTTTCTTCCCCAATTTCTGAGCTTTAGCCATGGATGGGACTGGCTAGGAGGAGCTTCAGACCAATAGTGTGTTTAAAACTCAATCACGTGGGTCCCTGCTTTTCGGTTCAGGTGTGTGTGGGGGTGTACCTCATTGTTCCCCACCTGAGCAATGGAGGAAATAGAGGGAGGAGGGACTTCCCTTTGCAAGATCAAATCAAAACTGCAACTGAAAATGGCCACCTGCTTTGCTTGACAGGAATCCTCTGCGTTGGGGAGGAAAAAAATTATTTTGATCTCACCCTTGATGTTGTTGGAGCATCTAGCCTTTGTTGCTCCATTACTTCCTCCTCCTGTTCTGAGTAGAGAGCAGGGCCCCAACTCCCTCAGCAGCCGGGGCCCTGACTCCATCAGCCTCAGCCACTTCTTTCTTCTTTTGAGGCCGGGATCATGCCCTTCCTGGCATCTAAAGGACTCAGCAAGGGGCCATAGCCTCCAGGCTAGTGATTTCTTATTTAATCCTCTGTTGCTGGAAGACTCAGTAAGCAGCCCAAACCAGCAAACTGGTTATCTCTCTGATCCTCAGTAGGCAGCTGACGGATCAGATCGCCCTGTTGTATGCGGATGGCTTCTTAAGGATTCTCACATGAGGCATTGTTTCCTTTTTATTTTCAGGCTTTGAAATGGTTTTCTTGCCTGAGGGGTTATGGAGAGGGATAGGCAAGCGGCAGAAAGAAAGAAGCAGAAGAGAAAAAAAAATTGTCCCTTTTTTGGGGTGGGATGGGGTAAGGGAGGGTGAAAAAAATAAAGGCTGGTTGTGAGGGAAAAAAGGTAAGGAGTTTAAGAAATTTTAGAATCAGAGATTATAAGCTTGAGATAGGGGGAAATGAGAATTAGCTCCGTCCTGGGTGAAAAGCAAGGATGAACTGGGTAGGAGTTGCTTTGGACCGATAACAGTGTTTGAAACTCAGTCACATGGGTCCCTGCTTTTCCTGGGCGATAGGGGGAGCTAACCCACTGTGCGATGCCTTCCTCACACCAACCTGGAAAAAGGTCAATTTCTGGCATCCCCCAAAGCTGGAAGAAAGGTCAATTTCTGGCATCCCACAAAGCTGGCAGAGGCTGTTCAGCACTGTTCTGTCCAAATCCCACTCATGGGAGGTCAGTATGGTCCAGCTGACATGATTGGCCAGAATATTGTCAACACCAGCCACATGTATTGCCACAAGTCCAATTTGACAGGCTATGCACCAGTCAAAGATCTGGAACAACATGAGATCTGGAACAACATGGACCTTCCCACCAAGTCCAGTTTAAACACAAAATGTTTTGTCCACTGCCCTTAACTCCAGAAGGTTGACATGCTATGTAGCTTTGTTGGCCACCGATCATCCATGGACCATGACACCCAGACAGTGAGCTCCCCATCCAGAGAGTGACGCATCTGTAGTCACAACTCTGGATGGAGAAGGCTGAAGGAATGGCATGCTCTGGGTTAGACTGCTTGGTATTGACCACCATTGGATACGGTCTCTGATGTCCAGGGGCAGACAGTGTCTGGTTCGATGGACATCCCAATCAGTATCAAAGTTGCATATCAGCGAGTTTTGGAGTTGTCTCTTACACAACCGAGTGTAGCAAACAATAGCCATCATCACAGCCATGAAGCCCAGGAGACATTGGATGTTGAGCCTGAGAAAAAATATTTTTCTTTTTCCTTTCTTTTTTCTCCTTTCTTCTTCTTTTCGGTATTGCTGTGTCCTCCTAAGAATATTGTACTGATAGGAAATTGTAGTTATTGATCAGGTTGTTGGTATTGTTTATTTCATTTATAAAGACAAAAATAAATAAAGATAAATAAAAATAAAAAATAAACTGGAAAATTTTCTTTTGCGGAGTCATCTATGACTGAATACACGGTAAGGCAGGCTGTATGTCTTGCTACTGAACTGTGATGGCCGCTGAATTGGTGGCATGAACGGTGCCAAAGGGCAAGGAATGGTTGGTCTGGAGGTTTCGACACCATAGATGGTTGTCGATGGTACTGATCCATACGGAGGGACAGATGGCAAGAGCGGTACTGGCTGTATAGCTCATTACAGTAGTCATCCCAATCCTGGGGTCTCCTGTAGCGCATGTCCCACGCTGAATGGCTGTTGCACTCCAAGAGTGGCAATCTAGACCATTCCCAATATCGGCTTCACTCTTAAAAACTAGGAGTATGACCTCTTGTAGTGGAGGCACATGACTACACCAACTCCATTGAACGTGGGGAGTGATTAAGGGCCATACAATGGCTTTCCCACCAATAATGATTAGGTGGTCGAAGGACTGGTTCTGTCAGGGATGAGCCCAAGCCCCTTGAGATGTCTGATGACTCAGATTCTGAATCAGAGTTGAAACAGCTAGATCAGAGCCTGGGGGAGAAACTTTCCCCAGAGCCCCAAGGTGCCAGGAGAGACTCCTCCCAAGGCCTTGACAAACAGATGGCCCAGGCCGAGTCGCTGCCTTCTCCCTCCAGCGTAAGAACATGAGTTTCCAAGGAGGAAGAGGAGGGGTGTGACATAACATGAGAGATGCTAAGGAGCATTGCAAGTCAACATAGGAGGAGTTAAGGATGGGGTTCAGACACTCCACCAAGATAGCCAATCTTAGAAGCCAACATAGAAGGGAGGGGCATTACTGTGAGGCAAGTTTGGCTGTTTCATGGGCAAACTGTTGGCAACTTCACTACCGTCTGGATCGTCTTCTCTAATTAGAGATCTCAGATTAGTTGTTCAGAGCCTGGGGCTGTCTGAGCGCTCCCTTGAATCTGCATTGTAGAAAGGCTGGTCTTACGCATAATAAAGTCATAACAGCTTGAAGCTTTGAATCTCTGTGGTGTTGGTTGCAAAGGGGAAAGACGCTCAATTCCTGACATGTTCCGTCGGAAACAGGTCCTGGATCTCATCCTCCAATGAAGATGTTACTAGGATGGGGTCCTCCTCCTGCCTAGGTGGAACAGCAGGTAAGGCTGTCAGTACAGGCAATTGCATCCGACTAGTAGGTGTTGGCGGTGCAGTGGGAAACACCATCTGTAGCAGTGATCACTGTCAATCCCAAGAGATGGGTCCCAAAACGAGCAGGATGGCTGGCTCTTCATCCCGAGTCAGAGTGCTGGCCGACATAGCCTATATAGACTAGTCCTGGTCACAAGGTGATCAACTGGAGTCAGAAAGACCCAAGAGTCCTGGTTCTTGATCCCGAGCAAAATCATACGACTCTTTAGTACTCTTTTTCTTCTTTTGAGTGTGAAGAAGATGAACTAACCTGCTTAGAGACTTTTGCATTTTTTGTCAGTCTTTTTGCCATTGTAAGCACCAAAGATTAGCCTGGAGTGGGGGGATCTTGTGTACTCGGCAGAATGCTGAGGGGGTGATGACCTGAGCATCAGGAAGGCTCCTGCGTGTCAGGCAGGTTGTGTGAGGACGAAACTGGTGGTTTTGCATAACTTTTGGCTCCTTTACCAATTCCAGTACCCTTTTCTAAAGTGCAGCTTCTAGCCGATCTGACCTGTTTCTTCTTACTTGCTTCAAAAAGGCTTTTCAAAGAGGACAAGCCTCAACTATATGCCCTTCTTCACCAAGGTAGAACAGGTAGAAAGAGTGCCCATCTGAGGGCTGCAGTTTTGCCCCATAGCAGGTACACTTTCAAAAGGAGGCCCCGAGGGCCATACAAACATGAGGGCAATCACAAAGCTCACAAAAATAAAAGTTAAAATAACAGGGAGACAGATAGAAATACTTGACAGGAGTAAGAAAAGAAGGAAAAGGCCTCCGCTTCTTATCAGAAAATGCTTTTAAAAACAGCGACAAGAAAAGCTCCCTACAAGGCACCCAAAATGGTGGTCAAAAGAAAACAGAGGGAATAAGCAGGAACTCACTAAGGACATGTACACTAGGACAGCAGGGGAGCGGTTCCTGCCAAACGTCCTCAGCTATAGAAGCTTCCCGAATCAAGGCTCCGCGCAGATGCAGAGCCCGTATGTGTGATGCCTAGAGACCATGAAGAAGAACCTACAGTGTTTCCATCACTTGTGGGTTTCAGAACTATGTTAACTGACTGCTACAGCATCTAATGGCAACAAGCAGAGAAACACTATATGCCACCCAAAACCTACAATAGCATCAGCTTCTCCTGTGTAAAAATCAAAATGCAATGACTGCGTGTGACTGGCAATAGAGTGTTGGGTGAGGATCGTCTGTATAGTCACGTATTAGTTAATGTGTTTGAACATGTATTGTAGGTTAGACTCAACCTTCTGTGTGTACCAGTAAATGTTACTTCACAAAGAAGAAAATGCAAGCTAAACTGAATGTTTGTTGAGGGATGTTCCATGTGCTAGAATGATGCTGTCAAGCTGAGAATGAGATTTTAAAGTAGTCTAAGCAAGAGTAAACTTTTATTGAAGGTCACTGGTGACATATAATTGTACACTGAGGTAAGAGTGGATTTGAAATCCTATGTGTTGTGCATTGTCCCATTGTTGTGTTATTGTTACTTTCTTGCTTTGTTTTTTTGCTTTGTATTAGCCTAGCAAGCTTAATGATATATAAAATCATAGACTCATAGAATAGTAGGGTTGGAAGGGGCCTATAAGACCATCGAATCCAACCACCTGCTCAAGGCAGGAATCCAAGTCAGAGCATCCCTGACAGATGGCTGTCCAGCCTCACCTTGAATGCCTCCAGTGTGGGAAAGCCCACTATCTCCCTAGGTAATTGGTTCCATTGTTGTATTGCTCTAACAGTCAGGAAGTTTTTCCTGATGGTCAGCCGGAATCTGGCTTCCTGTCACTTGCGCCGATTATTCCGTGTCCTGCACTCTGGCATGATCAAGAAGAGACCCTGGCCTTCCTCTCTGTGACAACCTTTCAAGTACTTGAAGAGCACTATCCTATCTCCCCTCAGTCTTTTCTTCTCAAGGCTAAACATGCCCAGTTCTTTCCGTCTCTCCTCATAGGGCTTTGTTTCCAGACCCATGATCATCTTTGTTGCCTTCCACTGAACCTTCTCCAGCTTGTCTGCATCCTTCTTAAAGTGTGGTGCCCAGAACTGGACACAGTACTCCAGGTGAGGCCTAACCAGTGCTGAGTAGAGGGGAACTAGTACTTCACATGATTTGGAAGCTATACTTCTATGAATGCAGCCCAAAAGAGCACTGGCCTTTTTTGCAGCCACATCACATTGTTGGCTCATATTCAGCTTGTGATCAACAACAATTCCAAGATCCTTCTTGCTTGTAGTGTTGTTGAGCCACGCATCCCCCATCTTGTAACTGTGCTTTTGGTTTCTTTTTCCTAGGTGCAGAACTTGGCATTGATCCCTATTAAATTTCGTTCTGTTGTTTTCTGCCCAGCGCTCCAGTCTATCAAGATCACTTTGAATTTTGTTTCTGACTTCCAGGGTATTAGCTATCCGACCCAATTTTGTGTCATCTGCAAATCTGATCAGCATGCCCTGCACCTCCTCCTCCAAGTCATTAATAAAAATGTAGAAGAGCACTGGGCCCAGGACTGAGCCCTGCGGTACCCTGCTCATTACCTCTTCTCAGTTTGAGAAGATCCCACTGATAAGCACTCTTGTTTATTAAACAATTATAACAGGATAAGGGTAGGGGTACCAAGGTGTAAGATGAATTTCTTTAAATGGGGGCTGCTGGCTGATGACAATACATTATGTGAATGTGGAGAAATCCAAGACCCAGCACATCTGATGGTGTGTCGATTGCGGCTGGAGTCTTGTACTGTTGACGATCTACAGCAAGCTAATCACAAAGCTGTGGTGGTGGCTACATTTTGGTAGAGCAAAGTTTGATCTGGATACGAAATAAATAAATAAAACAATTAAAACAAATATGATTTGTTTTAATTGTTTAATAAACAACTGTGAAAATTCAAGAAGAGAGTGTATCAGATTTAGTTTCAGAAGACTGGCAAGCAGTCAGGTGTGAATTTGTCCAGAATCATCTGCAGTAATAATGCAGTAATTAATAGCCCAAGTATGCTGATTTGCTAGAAAGTTAGGAATTTCCATGATTTTAGAGTTTGTTCTCATAGCTGCATACACATACAATGAAAGCCACATTTTTTTGCTACTAAAAAAAGCTAAAACAATGCACCGTAATCGCTCTTCACACTGTATGCCTTCTAACTGATAAGGAATGCTTCTTTCTGTACTGTGAGAAAATTTATTTTGCTGCCCAAAGAGAAAGGTCTTGGTGAAGGGGGGCCAGCAGTGTGTGTACTGTCTGACAGTTTTCTAACTTAGTGAGACTTGCTCTATAAAATCCTGAGTGAATTAGCCTGTTATCTGTTCTCGTCTGAGAGAAAGAAGGTGCACCATCTGCTCAGATAACCAGCCCCGAAGAAGGTTAAGAGATGTGGAAGCTTTCTTTTAACGTACGAATAGATTTCATTCAGAAGAAAAATTGTTCTTTTAAATATATATTAGTAGCTGTGCGTACAAAGCTATGCAAATTCAACAGCATTTCCAGTGCCCTTACCATCCCCAGCCAGCAGGGCTGGTAAAAAAAAGAAAGAAAAAAGAATGGAGTCTTCAAGAATAATTAGCCGAAATCTGTGCTGAATCTAGACTTAAATGACCAGATGTTTTAACTTTGGCCCTGCTGAGCATGTGTGCCACTATGCACCGAAAGACTGGACTCAGTCCCCATGAGATCCTTATAGGAAGACTCATGAGATTCCCATTTCCACACCTATTAAAGAACATTTAACTAACTTGCATTTAAGTGATAAGACTGTGTTGAACTATTGCCAAACATTAATGAAGTGTGTGAAGGCTTCCGATTCACAGGTTAAAAAGTGCTTCCAGACATTCCTACGATACAGTATCACAGCCTGTAGCCTAGAGATTGAGTCTACATCAAAGTCCATCAGAAGAAGTCTTCCCTTGAGCCTTGCTGGAAAAGAACCCATCAGGTGATCACCCACACTGCCATGAAGCTGTAAGGACAGACTACCTGGATCCCCACATCCCACTGCAAGAAAGTGTTGCCCTGTGGAGACGATGTGCCCAGAACCAGACAACACTGGATGTGCCCTAACACAGAGTTCATCAGCCCTTTGAATCATTTTGGACCCAGAAAGAGAAGAACATCTCTGGTTGCCATTGTGGTACTGGCTTGTTGCCCATTTTCTGCTATCGTGTGAGATCTTCTTAGACTTTGGGCACTTTGGCCTCCTCTGGATTACAAAATAGCCACCTCTAAAAGACCAATAGTGAGCCAAGCACTTGCTGGCGAGGTGAGCCTAAGCCTAGCAGTGAGCCTAGCTCCTGTTAGTGAAGGAAGAGTTGTCTCAGCATCCACCAGAGGCACATTCTCATGATGTGGCCCACCTGCAACCTGCTCCTGCTTGATATCTTTTGTTGCATAAAAGCAAAGAACGCTTTCTTGAAAGTAGTGAACAGGATTCAAATAGACTGAAATGTATCCAACTGCTAGATCTGCAGCCACATGCCAGTCCATGCCCATAGAGGCACACCAATGATCCCAATCCCACAAAATGAGACTAAAATGACTAAACCTTATTGCCTAGATCTACCAGAAACAGCCACTTAGCAAGATGTACAATGTAATAAGCATAATTGTTGTTTGTACTGTTTTGTTCCAGGTAACCATTGCTTTGATTAAAGGGGGGGGGGGGGGAGACACACAGTTTTCTCTGTCTCTCCCATGACCATGATGTGCTTTAATAAATTTCTGCTTGTTCAACCTAACCTGCCTTAGAGATTTCCTTAACAACTGGATCTTATGTAAATAAAATAAACCCCACCACAAAAACTTAGTTTGCCATTTATCGTGCTCCCCACTCCACAATGGAAGAGAGCTTCGGCTATTGGGCGGTATAGAAATAAATAAAATAAATAAATAAATAAATACAATGGTGTCCCACAAACAGATTATTTTGCTATTTTCATTGGCGCCTTTTTTTAAAATACAGAAGCGAAGGAGGACTGTTTTAGATCTAAGAGAATCAAATACTTCACGCCTCCCATAATCCTGCGTTTGCCAAAGGTCTTGAAAGTCTAACAATCCCCCTTATCCTAACAATCCCTCTTATTCAAATCTGATGAGTATTTTAATCCATTGTACCATCACATCTATTTACCTGTATACAAAACTATTTTTTAACAGCACACACTATGTCTATGCATAGCATCTTATACATCTTGGAAGTGAAGTGGCATAAGGAAAAATGAGTTTACCTAATCAGGATCAAGGTTTACTGTGGCTAGATGCATACTGCAGAATAGTTCAACCTTCCCTTACAACTGCCAAAATCATACTCCACTTACACAAATCTATGGTGTGACCACACTTGGAATACTGTATATGGTTCTCGTCACCACACCTAAAAAGGGATATTGTAGAGTTGAAAAAAAAAGTGCAGGTAAGAGTAACTAAAATGATCCAGAGGCTGGAGCAACTCTTCTATGAGGGAAGGTTACAACATCTGAGACTATTTAGCTTAGAGAAAAGACAAGTGAGGGGAGACATGATAGTCGTGTACAAAATTATGCATGATGCAGAGAAAGCAGACAGAGACATTTTCCCTCTCTCATAATACTAGAAACCAGAGTCATCCCATGAAGCTGACTGGTGGGAGATTCAAGACAGGTAAGACGAAGTATTCCTTCACACAGCACATAGATTATCTGGACCCATTTCAAACCGGCTTCAGAGCGGGATACCAAGTTGAGACTGCCATGGTCGCCTTGGTGGATGATCTTCGCTTGGGAATTGATAGGAGTGCATCCCTGTTCATTCTCTTGTATCTCTCAATGGCATTTGATACCATTGACCATGGTGTCCTTCCAGATTGCCTGAGGGAGTTGGGAGCACTGCTCGGCAGTGGTTCTGCTCCTTTCTCTAAGGAAGGTTCCAGATGGTGTCGCTCAGGGATAGTTGTTCCTCAAAAAAGGAACTACTATGTGGAGTCCCTTAGGGCTCCATTCTATCCCTGGTACTGTTCAATATCTACATGAAACCACTGGGAGAGATCATCAGGAGGTTTGGGGCTGAGTGTTATCAGTATGCTGATGACACCCAAATCTATTTCTCCTTAACATCTTTATCTAAGGAAGGTATGACTCCTCTGAATGACTGCCTGAAGTCAGTAAGGGGCTGGATGAGAGAGAACAAGCTGAAACTGAATCCAGGCAAGACAGAGGTGCTCATTGTGAAGGGTCCTAATTCAGGTATTGAGGTATGTCAATCAGTTCTGGATGGGGTTGCACTCCCCCTGAAGGAGCAAGTTCGTAGCTTGGGGATGCTTCTTGATCCAACCCTACTCCTGGCACCCCAGGTGGAAGCAACGGTGAGAAGTGCCTGTTATCAACTTCGGCTGATACGCCAGCTATGCCCATTCCTGGAACATGTGGACCTGGCAACGGTGCTGCACATGCTGGTAACCTCTAGGCTTGATTTCTGCAATGCACTGTACTTGGGGCTGCCTTTATATTTAGTTAGGAAACTTCAACTGGTATAAAATATGGCAGCAAGGTTGGTCTCTGGGACATCCTGAGGAGACCATATTACACCGGTTTTAAAATCTTTTCACTGGCTGCCAATTTGTTTCTGAACAAAATACGAAGTGCTGGTTCTTACTTTTAAAGCCTTACATGGTCTAGGTCCAAGGTACCTTAGGGAGCACCTTCTCCCCTACATCCGAGTCTGCCACGTAAGGTCCTCTGAGGGCTATCTGCTGAGGCTGCCTAGTGCGAGATTGGCAGCCACATGCAAGAGGACCTTTTCCTTTGCCACCCCTCAACTGTGGAATGACCTGCCAGTTGAAATGTACCTGCTGACCTCGTTGAAGGTTTTTAAGCGGGCATTAAAGACACTATTATTCCAGCAGGCCTTCCCTTTTCAGAACTCTCGTTCCTTTTGCTGACTTTTGTATACTGTTTTAAGCAGTGTTGTTTTAAGCTGTGTTTTATTGTTGGATTTTTAAAAAATTGTTTTTAGTTCAAAGTTGTTTTTAGTTATATGTTGTTTGTACATATTGTCTATGTGTTTATATAAATGGTTTTTAAACTCTGTATATTGTATTTTAATGTTTTAACTCTTGCAAACTGCCCAGAGAGCTTCGGCTATGGGGCGGTATAGAAATAAAAAAAATAAAAAAATAGTTAAACTGTGGGATTCACTTCCACAAGATGTAGTGATAGCCACCACTTTGGATGGCTTTAAAAGGGAATTGGACAAATTCATGGAGGAGAAAGCTGTCAATGGCTACTAGTCCTGATGGCTAGGTCCAGTATCAGAGGCAATATACCTACGTACACCAGTTGCTGGGGAACATGGGTGGGAGGGTGCTACTGCACTCATGTTCTACTTGTGGGTTTCCTGCAGGCAGCTGGTTGGCCATAGTGTGAACAGAATGCTGGACCAGCTGGACTGATTCAGCATGGCCCTTCTTTTGCTATATTCCCTGAAAAAGTTATCAGGATCATTTATCTTTCTGAAGATACTATTCAGAACTCAGTTCCCCCAAGCGAGAAAGATAAACGGTGATCAAGGAAAAGGAAGCCTTTTTTAAAATCTTAGAACTGCTCAAACTGCCTCTCTTCCTCTGTTTCTCACCTAATGCAATTAGAAAGAAAACATCTTTTGACCTCAGACACCAGAGGGCACTATAAAAATGTAAACTGCTCAAAGGAGATTTTATATTCACAGAACAATTTAGTTTTGTTTTTGCGAGGAGCATGTATTCCATGACAGTACCACAGATGTGTGAAATTTAGTATAGGGTACACAATTCCCTACTCCTAGGTTTTTAAACGCAAGTGTCTAGCTTTAAGGCAGTGAATACATGCTTTAAAAATGTGCAATAGTATTTGTATCTGCAAAAAAACCCTGGGCTGGGAAGAAAAGCAAGACAAGCAGTATTGCCACCAGCAGTCAGGACTTTGCCAGTCCCTCCTCTAACTAGGAAAGTGCATTGAATCACAAGAGACAAGACACAGGGACACGAAAAGGAGGGAATTTTCATGAATACGTTTGTTACCTCTTGGTTGTACAGGTTGTTTGCTCATCTCTTCTTGCCTGTATTTCTGAATGAGGAAGACTCAGCATGATAAGGGATGGGGGTGGTACACAAAGACAAGAATTCTTTTCTGGGCTCTTCAGCCTATCTACCAACACCAACACCCCCCTTTTAAAGTCTGAGACAAGAAAGGAGAAGTGAGGTCTCAAGTATAAATGCCTCATCAGTTCTCTTATGGAATCTCTGCCCACCAGAGGCACATCCAAAGCCCTTCACCATACAAGACGATTCATACTGAAGTTATGTTATGTCAGTAATGCAAAGTTATGTTATGTCAGTAATGCAAAATAACTTACCTTTGTTTTTTTGTTCTGCAGCCTGAAACAAAAAAGAAACCTTGTTAAGCATTTCCCCGAGTCATTCTGGCAGCTTATGGGGCATTATCAGCTTTCCTATATAAGCTATTTCTAAATAGACAGTTGAAGCAAAGCTATCTCTCCTCCTCTTATAGAACCATATTCTTTGAAGCTTCTTTCTCTGCAAAAAACCCCCCACCATTAAAGGCTGGATGCATCTGACAAACACACAACCCAAGATGCACACATACATATTTTTAGGCCCATAAGAATGTAAGAGAAGCCATGATGGACCAGACAAAAAGCCTATCCACAGTCCAGTATTCTGTTTCCCATAGTGGCCGAGCTTACACGAAGCCCACAAGCAAAATATGAGCACCACAGCACCCTCTGGCTCATGTCCCCCAGCAACTCGTGCTACGAGACATCCTGCCTTCAATATTGGATTCCACAGTTTAAACATCTGCTGTGTGAAGTTCTTCCTTTTCTCTGCCTGTATAAGCATAATCGCTGTCCCTTGGAAAGAGTATGTTAGGATATACTGTAGAGAATGCTCAAGTCTTGCAGCAGTAAAACTGGGGGAACTCTAGCCCATGGTCTAATATTTATACAGCACCTTACATTTCCCAAATGTTTTACAATCTTTCTAAAGTTTGCTCTCAGAAAAATCATCCTGTGAGGCATTTATATATTATTCCCCTCCTTACAAGTAAGTGAACTGAGACTGAAAGATCTGAGACTTGCATGTAGCCACCAAGTAAGCCCATTGCAGCAATAGGACCTTGCCTCTCTGACCTTGATTGCATGACACGATAAGCCACAGTGGGTTGTCACCGTAGATTGTTGCAAGATAGCTTGTCATGATGTCTGAACCCAGAGCTGTTTTTTCATTATGGGTTGTTTTCCACAAACAAGCCACCCTGAGGACCCATGGTTTGTTGAGTTGTTCAGGGTGGCTTGTTGTGAGGTCCAAAACCTGGCAAGGCAACTTCATCATGGGTTGTCAGGAATAGCTAGAGAGCCACCCAAGAAAGAGCAGCAAAAACTCCTGCCACTCCTCACAATCTTGTTAGTGTCACTGTCATCTTCCCTCAACCCCTGTCAGTGCCCTCCACCCCTTGCTCCTATAAATCAAGAAGAAAGGACACCAGAGAGTCTCCCGAACACATTTTCAACCTTTTTTTTTTGGTCTTGTGCAAGTGTGCACATTTGAAAGTTTGCTGCTATGAAATGTGCATCATTTCCCCCTCCGCTTTACTGCTCTACCTTGAAATGTGTGTATCTTTATCGACCCTCATCACTGCTCTGTAACCCATCTATATATCTGACAGCTAACACCAAGACCAGTGGAAGACAGTAACAAGCATGGCAGGGGGGAGACAAAAGCATCTGGCATCTGCAGGAGCTTTTCAGGCCAGTGCAATTACTTGGGTAGTACATGAAGCAGCCTTTTTTTTTTTTTTTAAGTGTTTGCTAGCAAGGTAAGCTCTGAAGTGGAGGATGAAATTGACAAGGACTTTGACAAGAGGGGGTTATTGGTATACCCGGCCAAATAGCCGACAGGTGGTCTTGTGCTTCTGCATTAAGGACTCAGAAAATTATATGCATTTGGTGATTTGGTGTATGTCTGTGTATTGGGGGGGGTTCCCTCATGAGCTGGCAACCCCAGCAGACCAATTGCAGAAAGAGTGTTGACGCAGGAAACAAGGATTTCTGCTGCAAAGGTGCCTGGGATACATGCTGGGAGCAGGTGGGAGGACTAAAGGGGAAAAACCCACAGCAAGCCACAGTGTGCCTGATCATCCGTCGGGAGTAATGTGGATTATCGACCAACCAACCAACCAACCCACAGTGGCTTATATTCAGGGTGGCTTAGCGTGACGTGGGAACTCTCTCTCTCTGGCCAACAAGAAGAAATAAGTTCAGCACGTACACCTGCTTTCTATAGCTACAATCCAGGCAGTCTGAGGAAAACTATATTCCTCCATGAAGCATCTTAGTCTCTGACTCACCTTCTTCTGAGCAGCTTCTTTCTTTCTCTTGTCGTCTTTCCTCTTTTTCCTTTCTTCCATCAACTGTTCTTCCTCCTCTTGCACCAATTCCCTGAGAAGAATAGGGCTGCAGTTAAGACCTTTTAAGAGAGCATTCTGGAAAACTTCATAACAGCCAATATGTTTTTATTTTACATGGACTGCATCTTTTGGCAGCAATCTCCAGACTTTTGAGTTTCATCCCAGCTTATTTATTGGTATTAAATTTAAGAAGAATACAGTACTTGTAGTCAACAGGAGGAGTGTGTCCAGGGAGGGGAACAGCCAGGATAGACAGCAGGAGAAACAGACACACTTGGGAGAAATAAGCACAGCCAAGCAGGGGTCAGAAACACAAAGGTTATGGGGAGAAAGGAATGTTGTGATGTAGATAAGACTTTAAGTTCAGCTCCCAGGGAGGAGGAGTTAATATGGAAGGATGAGGAAAAGAGTGGAGACAGCTGAGGAGAGGGAATGTTCTGGCCCAGGTGGGGGGGGGGAGTGGTACTACAGGAGCCAAGGTTAACCTGGCAAGGGCCCAATAATACAGATTGTACTGTTGCCTTGTGTCTTCATTAACATGAACGTTTGAATTTGTGTGCAACAAGCAATACAGGACTAAGGGGATAAAGGTGTGATATACACACAGCAAATTTATGCACTAGCTCTAACAAAATGGGGAATGACTACACAGCCATAGCAATGAATGCCTATAAAAAAATAGAACACTTTACCAATCATACATAGGCTTCAACAAAAGCAAAACAGATATCTAAGTAAGTATCCATTTGAAGGTGGCATTCAAATGTTGAAAGCATTATAAGGTCCTTAATCCACTGTGTTACAAGAGGTGAACGTTTATTCTTCCCATGTTGTAATATCAGTCTTTAAGCTGTCAAAAGGGCACAGAGTATCCATTTACACTGACCATGTGTTAATTTCCTTGAAGCAGGTAAGTAATTTAAAACAGCATATACATCAGCAATACTAAGGACTGTTCCAGTACAAAATTTATCCATGTACTAACCACCTCCCAAAAAGCAACCACTAGACACTGCCAAAACATAAGTTTAAAGAAGTATTAGCTGCATTGCACCACCAGCAATTAGCCAAATTAGACAATCCCTTATTAAAGAGATGTTGCAGTGTCCAATACACACTAAAGAAAAGTTTTTTGCTGAGTAAGACACAGCCTAAGATCCACAGACGCAACAGGCACTGATGCTAAAGCAGTGATCTACTGATTAGGCAGAATGGGACAATCCAGTTCTCTGTTCCATTCCTGCTTAAAACCTGTATATCATATTTATTCACCAATAACAAGTATTTATAAACATCGATCATGGGTCACTTTGCCTGTCAAACCTCAATAACTGCCATGGGTACTTGTCGTAAGAAAGACCCTTATGTGGGAGTATTTTAAAGCAAGAGTAGGCAACATGGTGTCCTCCAGTTGTTTTGAACTACAACTCCCATAATCCTGGATTGTTGAACATGTTGGCTGGAGCTTTTCTGGTTCACTATGCCTTCGCCTAGGATGACCTTCACACATACAAAATAATAAAGAAAAATGAAACACCCATGGCTGATAGGTAGAAGCAAGGTCTGATAGTTACTGGGCAGCCTAGAGCAGTTATTTTCATCAGGTGGAAATGAAATGCTGGTGTTTGGCAGAGAAATGTTCAAATTGGCCCTGTACATAGGAAAGCCTCCATTAACTCAGTGTATCTAGCGGAGGGCACTGATTCATATTAGAAATTAAACTGCAGGGCTAGCATGTTTATGTTCAGTTTATTTAATATTAAGTAAGGGCGCAATCCTATGGCCTCTAGGCAGTGGCTAGACAGCCATAGGATTGGTCAGTTCCCAGAGAACTGCCTCCCCACCCCCTCCCCCGCTGCCTGTGCTTGTAACAGCAGCACGGAGCGGGGGAAAGGGGGCGTTCCCGGGGGCGGGGCATTCAGAAGTGCCAGTATGTGAACTTCCTATGTGTCGTCTGGCCTCCCTACCCCACACTCCAAGGTCCCACAGCTGGACAACCGAAATTGGCCATCTAGCCACAAATGAAAGGTGGCCGAAGCATGGAGAAGATCCCCTCTGCCCTCCTCCCACCCTGCATTGGATAGGTGGTCACCTCCAAGTTCAGAGGTGGCCATCCATCCCATTAGGATTGCTCCATTAGTTATTCTTTAACAAAAATGCTGCATTTACAGGGTTGGGTTTTTTTTGTAACTGTTGTTTAAATCATCCATTTTATCCCTTCTGTCTGTAGCTGCTTTTTCATTATAAGTTTAGAGAAGAGTGAAGACAAAGTTTGGTCCTCACAGGACAAAGCACTGACTACATCTATAAAGTGTGCACTGCCACAGGGTTCAGTGGCTCAGTGTGCTTTAAAGCAGGTGCTGCCAAGTCAAGCTGCTGCCTGCACCACATACTCAGCCTCGTCTAAGCGAAAGGGACAACAGACTGCACAGGATGACGCTAGCCCAACCCACGGTTCTTTGTGAGCATCTTGACAAGCCTTACAGATGTGTAGATTTTAACAAAGCAGTCAATAGATAAGAGGTAATCACAGTGTTGCTTTAAAAATCTTTTTTTCACGCATGCAAACCATGCTTGCATTATAACTTGAATCCTTTAGAGATCTGACAGCTCAAATCATTAAGGCCTGGTTTCTAAAGCTGCAGATCTAGAATTCCTGGAAAGCCCTGAGCTACCTGATAGGGAGAAGATGTAAGCCACCAGTAATGAAGTTTGCTGGCACAAGACCACATCAAAGCAGCCAAGACAATGGAATGCACAAGCCATTCACAGTTTTGCAGCAGCTTGATAAATAATCTGAATAAAGCTGCATAGGAAAGTAATTAGGTTCTGAAGGCTGGCACTGTCTAGCACGCTGGTGAAGCTAAAACTAGGCTAAATCTTTTATTACACCAATTTAGGTTAGTCTAGGAGCATAACACTTTTTAGTTTGACTGACAAAGGAGTTCTGTGAAACTCAGAAGTCTGCATATTATGCCACCAACTTTAACTTGTACAATATATTAAGTAAATAATTGTCAGTTGGCATCAACATCATCTAGAGATAGAAAAATACTGAGAAATAAAAACAACTAGTAGCAGAGGATGTGAATCAATTGTCAGGTACTATACTAGCCTCTGCCAGAAGTTATTTTTATACCTCATTATTTTTATATATCTCCTCTAGATAATGTTGATGCCAAATGACAATTATCTACTTAATCTATTGTACAAGTTTAAGTTAGGGCGCAATCTTATGTCCACTAGACAGTGGCTAGACGGCCATAGGATTGCCTGTGCTCCAAGGTTGGTTCCCAGAAAACCACCTCCCTGCCCCCGCAGGCAGCACGGATTGTCCCAGGGTCCACACTCATAACAGCAGCGTGGAGCAGGAGGAAGGGGGGCATTCCCAGGGGCGGGGACCTCGGAAGGGCTGATACAATGCTTCCTATGTGTCATCCCCCCCCCCCCAAAAAAAAACTCTGATGTGCTGTGGCTAGATAGCCAAGATCAGCCATCTAGCCTCAAATACAGGGCAGCCGGAGCACAGAGCCAAAGATTCCCTCCTTGCTTGGCCTGCCCTGCATTGGATAGGCAGCCACCTCCGAGTTCGGAGGTGGCCACCTATCCCCATAGGATTGCACCCTGCATGGCACAGCATGCAGACTTCTGAGTTTCATAGGATTCTGTAAAAATCCCCATAGGATTTTTAAAACGTTTAACTGGAATTCAAGTTTTTCTTTGTCTCTCCCCCATTTTGAGAAGTAACATAAAAGGCAACTCAAACTGAGCTATTTCAAAACGTTCAGGTTTATACTACAGAATGTATCGACCCCAAGACCAAACACTAAGCCACAATCTTAAAAGGAACCAATGGGAAATGTGAAGCACAAACTGGAACATTTTAAAACAGAAAGGCCCTAGGAGGTCCAACTTCTTAAAGTGGAAGGCCTGCAAACTGACACCAACACTTCCTCAACAACGATGCCACAGGCTGCAGCATACTCCCCATCTTCTTTCCTACCCATTTCAACCCACCTCTCTCCAGATTGCCTGAAATTCAAAAAGTGGGGAAACCTGGGGTAACGACACTTAAAGAGCTGCACTGGGCCAAAGGCTGACAATTCCTAAACTGTAGAGACATAATACCTTTAGGCAACTATTATTTTATTTACCTCCATAGTGCAAGATACAGTAGTGAGAAAGTTTGTGAACCCTAATGATAATTACAGAAATTCCATAGTTTTACCATGATAGCCTTTGTGAATCAAAACCGGTCCTTTTCTACATATCCAGTAGGGTTTATATTAACCAATTCCGTGTCTTGTGAAATAAAAGATGTATAAATTACAATCAGTACAAGAGTCATGGTACGTGTCAGGGTTGTATCTGAGCCCATAGAGTCCCAAAGCAGCTCTGATTCTGAGAAGGAGAGACAACTTATGGGGGAGGAACTCTCTCAGACTTCAGAGGCGCAGCTGGAGGGGGAGCCCCTCCCTTCTCACATCTCTGGGAGCAACAGTGAACCAGGCGTAAAAAGGGAGGGACAACCTGAACTTTTAGATGCGAGGCGCAGATGCAGGCACAAGCGAGAGATCACAGGGGCCGAGCTTCGGCGCTCAGCCCGATTGGCTCGACGTCAACAGCTGCGCCCAGAAGCATCATGGGAGAGGGGGAGATCTTCCCCTCCCACCCCTTAAGTTCAGAGAATTGCCGCGTTTTTCCCAAACGGAGATCAACTGACGTCCAAACCCTTAGAAACCCCTAGATGGCTGTTCCTTTGTAGTTTCTCGGAGTCTCAAGCAATTAGCATCTGTATGCCTCATTAGGATAAATGGAATTAAAGCCTTGGAAAGCAGCCCCTTTGTCTGAGTGTTGATTTTGGCTATTGGCGTATTCAGGAGGCAACAGAGGAACCTTGACAGCACGTGCAAATGTAGGTGAACCCCTGGTTGCATCAGCTCAATTAAAGAGAATAATTAGTATCAGGTGTTTAAGTAATTAGGTAGACCCTATAAAAGAATGAGAGACTTTGTGAGTTTGGTCTTCACCAAACGGTTGTGTGGAAACACATCATGCCACAATCAAAAGAATCACAGAAGAGTAGAGTTGGAAGGGGTCTACAAGGCCAAAGCGTCCAAACCCCTGCTCAATGCAGGAATCCAAGTCAGAGCATCCCTGACAGATGGCTGTCCAGCCTCGTCTTGAAGGCCTCCAGTGTGGGAGAGCCCACTTACCTCCCTATGTAATTGGTTCCACTGTCGTATTGCTCTAACAGTCAGGAAGCTTTTCCTGATGTTCAGCCGGAATCTGGCTTCCTGTCACTTGAGCCCATTATTCCGTGTCCTGCACTCTGGCATGATTGAGAAGAGATCCTGGCCTTCCTCTCTGTGACAACCTTTCAAGTACTTGAAGAGCGCTATCCTATCTCCCCTCAGTCTTCTCTTCTCAAGGCTAAACATGCCCAGTTCTTTCAGTCTCTCCTCATAGGGCTTTGTTTCCAGTCCCCTGATCATGGTCGTTGCCCTCCTCTGAACCCTCTCCAGTTTGTCTGCATCCTTCTTAAAGTGTGGTGCCCAGACATCTCTGAGGACCTCAGAAAAGGTGTTATTGCTGCTCATCAGTCTAGAAGGAGTTACAAAACTCCACCAATCCACTGTCAGACAGTCTACAAGTAGAGAAGGTTCAAGACCACAGTCACTCTACCCAGGAGGGGTTGTCTACCAAAATCTCTCCAAAAACAAACTGGCACATCATCCAGGAAGTCAAAAAGAACCCCAGAGTAACTTCCAAAGATCTGCAGGCCACTCTCACCTTGGCTAATGTGACTGCTCATGACTCAACGATCAGAAAACGGAAATTTACTCACTGGTGAATTTCTGTTCTCGCCGAGTGAAGGAGGCCAGCCAGTACGGGGAAGGTTCCGCCTCCGGGACCGAGAAGACAGTCTCCAAAATTAACTTCCAGAGGAGGTGGGGCCTCCCCAATGTTCCTCAGTTGAGTCTTCCAAGTCGTAGAAACTCCTCGGAAGCCCTCCGTCTTGATGGTCTTCGGTTGCCAACCTTGATTGACAATCAGGCTGAAGGAGCAACTGTGGCGAAGCCTGCCTAGCTAAGAATCGCCTAGAAGGAGGCCGGCCCAGGCGGGCCTAGCTGGCCTCCTTCACTCGGTGAGAACAGAAATTCACCGGTAAGTAAAGTACTTCCGTTTCTCCACCAAGTACAGGAGGCCAGCCAGTACAGGGATGTGCCAAAGGAGTTCATCCCTTGGTGGGTCAACAAACCCTTAGGCCAGCCCCCTGCTAGGGCTACAGAACCCTCTGGAGGACCCTCCTGCCGAAGGCACCCTCTGCAGAGGCAAACAGATTGATTTTGTAGTGACGTGTAAATGTATGCACAGACCATGTGGCTGCCTTGCAGATTTCCTCAAGGGGAGCTCTACCCCAGAAGGCTGCTGATGTGGCCATCCCCCTAACTGAGTGGGCCAATATTCACTCCAGGACTGTTAGGCCATTTGAAGTGTAGGCCAGCACAATGCACTTGCGAAGCCAGCATGCCAGAGAGGCTACTGACACCTTTTTGCCTAAGGAGGATGGTCTGAAGGACACAAAGAGGGCACTGTGTTGTCTGTGGGGTTTAGTTCTACCTGGGCCCGCCTGGCATCCAGGGTATGCCACTCCCTTTCCTGGGTGTTGGAAGGGCGAGGGCAAAAAGATGGGATGATCAGTTCCTGGGCTCTGTGGAAGTCCAAGTTGAACTTGGGGATGAAGGATGGGTCTGGGCAGAGGACCACCTCGTCCCTGTGAAAAATACAAAACTACTTCTCCGCCAAGAGAGCCCCCAGTTTGGACACCCTCCTGGCAGACATGATAGCCAGAAAGAATATTATCTTGAGGGACAACACCTTAAGGGTGGCGGCCCCTAGGGCTTCAAATGGGGTTTTGGACAGTGCTTTGAGCACAGCATTGAAGCTCATAGACTCATAGAATAGTAGGGTTGGAAGGGGCCTACAAGACCATAGCGTCCAACCGCCTGCTTAATGCAGGAATCCAAGTCAGAGCATCCCTGACAGATGGCTGTCCAGCCTCGTCTTGAACGCCTCAAGTGTGGGAGAGCCCGTCCCCACCCTAGGTAATTGGTTCCATTGTCGTATTGCTCTTTGCCCTCCTCTGAACCCTCTCCAGTTTGTCTGCATCCTTCTTAAAGTGTGGTGCCCAGAACTGGACACAGTACTCGAGATGAGGCCTAACCAGTGCCGAGTAGAGGGGAACTAGTACTTCCCAGGATTTGGAAGCTATACTTCTATTAATGCAGCCCTGTCTTCCAGGGTATTAGCTATCCCGCCCCATTTTGTGTCTCTGCAAATTTGATCAGCATTCCCTGCACCACCTCCTCCAAGTCATTAATACAAATGTTGAAGAGCACTGGGCCCAGGACTGAGCCCTGCGGTTCCCCACTCGTTACCTCTCCCCAATTTGAAAAGGTCCCATGGATAAGCACTCTTTGAGTCCGAATCTGTAGCCAACTGTGGATCCACCGGATCGTTGTTTCATCTAGCCCACTTTGAGCTAGTTTGCTCATCAGGAGATCATGGAGCACTTTGTCGAAAGCTTTGCTGAAGTCGAGGTATATGATGTCTACAGCATTCCCACGGTCTACAAGGGAGGTGACTTGATCAAAAAATGAGATCAGATTCGTCTGGCAGGACTTGTTTTTGACAAATCCATGTTGGCTTCGAGTCATCACTGCATTGTTTTCAAGGTGCTTCCAGTGGATTGCTTTATCATCTGCTCCAGAATTTTCCCAGGGATTGATGTCAGACTGACTGGTCTGTAGTTCCCAGGTTCCTCCTTCTTACCCTTTTTGAAGATAGGGACAACATTAGCCCTCCTCCAGTCATCGGGCACTTCACCCGTCTTCCATGATTTCTCAAAGAGAACAGACAGTGGTTCTGAGAGTTTTTCTGCCAGTTCCTTTATTACTCTAGGATGCAGTTCATCTGGCCCTGGAGATTTGAACTCATTCAAAGTAATGAGGTGTTCCTTGACCGTATGCCTATCGATCTCAAGCTGAAATCCTGCCCCTTCACCCTGCACTTCGCCTTTGCCAGGGGGGTCATAGACCCTCTTTTGGGAGATGATTGAGCCAAAGTAGGAATTGAGCACTTCTGCCTTTTCTTTGCCATCTCTTATCGTTTTGCCATCCTTATTTAATAGCTGAACCACCATTTCTTTCCTCTGCCTTTTACTATGCACGTAGCTGAAGAAAGCCTTTTTGTTGCTTTTAGCATCCCTCGCTATCCTCAGCTTGTTCTCAGCTTTAGCCTTCCTGACATCATCCCTGCAATTCTGTGCTACCTGCCTGTACTCTTCCTTTGTTACTTGGCCTTCTTTCCACTTCCTATATGTGTCCTTTTTTTTTTTCAGGTCATCCCTAAGCTTTTTGTGAATCCACATTGGCTTCTTCTGTTGTCTTCCACCTTTTCTTCTTGTTGCAATTGTTTGTGATTGTGCCTTGAGAATTTCCTTTTTTAAAAGCTCCCACCCATCTTGGACTCCTTTTCCTGTTAGCGTCGCTTGCCATGGGACCTTACTGTTCTGAGTTTATTAAAATCAGCTTTCCTAAAATCCAGGGTACGCGTTTGACTACACTTGGCTTTTGCTTCCCTTAGAACCAAGAACTCAAGTACTACATGGTTGCTTTCCCCCAGACTTCCTGTAACTGCTACTTTATCCACTACGTCATCTCTGTTGCTTAGGATCAAGTCAAGGATAGCCGATCCTCTAGTTCCTTCCTCTACTTTCTGTAGGAGGAAGTTATCCACCACACAAGTCAGGAATTTCCTGGAGGGGCCATGTTTTGCAGAATTTGTCTCCCAACAAGTATCGGGGAAATTGAAGTCCCCCATTACTACTGCATCATGCTTCCTTAAAACACTACTTGCTTTTCAAAAGTTTCATCCTCGTCTTCTCCTTGGTTGGGTGGCCGGTAGTAGACTCCGACCACCAGGTTCCTTTTATTCTTTGCTCCATTTATTTTGATCCAGATGCTCTCGATGGGGCTACCAAGCTCCTCCTCCTGTATTTCTGTGCAGAGATATGTATTTTTCACATACAGTGCAACCCCACCTCCCTTTCTGTTCCTCCTGTTCTTTTTGAACAAGTTATATCCTTCCATTGCTCTATTCCAGTCATGAGAGTCGTCCCACCAAGTCTCAGTTATACCTATCAAGTCATAATTTCCCTCTTGTATTAAGAGTTCAAGTTCGTTCTGTTTGTTTCCCATACTCTGGGCATTAGTATATAGACATCGAAGACCACGTGCTTCATAGTCTGGCTTTCTTCCTACATGTGTCTGAAGACTATAATTGGGCACTATCAGAGCTGTTCTCTCTGTTGCAGTGCATGCGCCTACGTCCATTGTTACCCCCAACATTACATCTCCCTTCCCCATAGGTTTCAGTTTAAAGCCCTCTTAATGAAGTTCTTCATGCAGTGGCCAAACACATTCTTCCCAGCCTTTGTGAGGTGCAACCCGTCCCTCGCCAACAGCCCATCTTCCAGGAAGTATAGCCCGTGGTCCCAGAATCCAAATCTCGCTTGTCGGCACCACCTTCGTAGCCAGTCATTCACCCGGAGTATTTTTCGTTCCCTTTCTATCCCTCTTCTAACTACTGGAAGGATGGATGAGAAAACTATCTGGGCCCCAAAGTTCTTGAGTTTCCTTCCCAGAGCTTCAAAGTCTGACGTGATTTCTTGGTAGCTCCGGTTGGCGGTATCATTTGTTCCCACATGGATGAGAAGAAAGGGATACCTGTCAGTGGGCTTTATGAGTGCAGGCAACCTTTCAGTCACGTCTCTAATCCGTCCTCCCAGGAGACAACATACCTGGCGAGTCCACAGGTCTTCGTGACATACTTGGGTCTCGATCCCACGCAGCAAGGAGTCTCCCACTACTACCACTCTTCTCTTCTTGTTGTAGGCCTGGGTTTCATCGCCTCTGTTTCACTGACCTTCAGCCTCTTGCTCACTCTCATGTAGGTTCCCCTGTGATTCTTCCTCTGCAGGCTGTCCTCCAGTCTCATCCGCAAGTACCTGGAATCAGTTCCACAGCTCCACTGCTTCCACTGGTGCAGAGTGGCGTCTAGTTCTTCTTCTCCTGTCACCCTTTTCCAAGGAGTATCCTCTACTGCATTTTTCTTCACCTCAGCATTTCCCACTGCCTCAGCTTGCTGTTGCTCTTCAAGCTTCTGGTCTTCCCTTTGCTGCTGTAGTTCCCCCATTCTGTCCAAGAACTCTTTGTCTTCTCTTATTCCCCAGAGGGTCGACAGTTTCTGCTCCAGTCCACTTACTTTTTCCTCCAGCAGCATGATCAACTTGCACTTGTTGCAGGTGTAGGCCATGTTGCTCTCAGGCAAGAAAACAAACATTGCACACACCTTGCAGGTCACCACCACTGGAGAGTGGTGCCTCTTTTCCATTTTCCATTGCCTCTTTTCCCTTTTTGTGTCTAGCTTTGTGATTGTTCTAGACGAGCCTGTGCCTGTTCCTCTACTCAGTAGAGGTTAAAAGCAGAGTCCCACATGTGTGTTACAAAACAAATAAATGGAAAAAAGTTAGTTAAAAATAAAATAAAACAAAAAATGAAAAAAAATGGTAGGGGCCTCCCCCTTGACCTCCCCTGCTGAACTCCCCTGGCCAACTCCTGTTTGCTCCCCTTGTCCACTCGTCACTCGCTCTCTGGGAGCTTGCTTGCTTCTGTAGTCCCTGGACCAGCTGGAGCAGCTTGCTCTGTTCTGCTCTGCTCAGCTGGGAGGCAGGAAACAGACTGAAGCTTCCCGCCCACTCAGCTGCTGGGAGTACTCAGGCCACACACCCCCAATTCAGTTGGAGCTCTCAGAAGCACCTGGTGAGCTCACAGCCAATGTTTGGACAGCCAAGCTCCATGTGGGGAACCTCCTCACCGAGGGAGGACTGATCAATGACACCCTCAGGAACCTCTTGATGTGGGAGTGAGAACCTAGGGACCCCCCCCCAGCTCCCCTCAAATGTAACTTAAGGCAGAAACGTGTCTCCTTAGGGTATTAGTTTTAAGGCCTGCTGACAGGCCCTCCTGGAGGAACTCCAGGGTATCTCCTATGCTGGTAAATAGTGGGTCCCTCCCTGCACTGTGGGCCCATGTGATGAAAGCCTTCCAGGTGCGCTCATATGATTTATTAGTGGAGGATTTCCTGGAGGCTAGGAGGATGGAAACTACCCTAGAGGAGTAGCCCTGGGACCCTAGCATTTTCCGCTCAACTTCCAGGCTGTTAGTTACAGAAACCCTGGGTCCTGCTGTGAGATTGGGCCTTGAGTCAGTAGGTCGTGCTGGGGCGGTAAGGTCAGAGGCTTGGACGTCGATAGGTTCACCAGGTTGGCGTACCATGGCCTCCTCGGCCAATTGGATGCTATCAAGATCAAATCCGCCCACTGGTCCCTCAGCTTCCGGATCACCTTCGGGATGAGGGGTAGAGGAGGAAAGAGAGAGCTCCCCACCCCATGAGACAAGCACCTGTGGTCAGAGTGGTGAATGAGAGTCTGGATGGGGACACCCCCCCACACCACAAGGTTGGGTGGGTGTGCCCACCAAGACAGGGAGTGAGAGACTTCTGTTGGCATCCGCACTGCCAGGTAGATGTTGGCTGAAATTTCTGTCTGGAAGGCCAGGAGGAACGACTGCAGGGGCCTTGTATGAAACCTTGCCCACTGGACAGTTTCCTGGCAAGAGACCATCATGCCCAGCAATTTTGCCAGCTCTTTGAGGCAGGGTTTATTTTCGACATGGATCTGGGCTGTTAGCGAGCTTACTGTAGCCTGCCTGTCCAGGGATAGTGTCATAATGTCCACAGCTGTGTTCAGGGTCATCCCCAGGTGGAGTATAGACTGTGAGGGTGACAGGGAGCTCTTTTTTACGTTGATGATGAACCCCAGAGACTGTAGGGTTGAATGGGTGATACTGGTGTCTTGCATGCACTGCTCCCATGTTGACAAGTGGATTAGAATATCGTCCAAATAGGGGGGCAGCTGGATGCCCTTTGACCTCAGGTAGGCCACTGGGGCCAGGAGGATCTTTGTGAACACTCTTGGAGCTGTGGCTAGGCCAAACGGAAAAGCCTTGAACTGGACTTGTTTTGTTCCATAGCTGAAGTGCAGGAACTTGCGGTGAGATGGCTGGAAGGGAATGTGTAGGTAGGTTTCTGCCAGATCCACCGGGGTTAGGAAGACTCCTCTTCGGAGGCTCTCCTTTATGGATTTCTGCTTCTTCAGGCAGCAATTGAGCCTCTTCAGGTCCAGGATAGGCCTGGTCCTCCCGTTCCTCTTTGGACTGTGAAGAAGAGGGAGAAGTTGCCCTGTCCCCTCTCTTTCCAAGGCACCTTCTCGATGGCTTGGATCTGACGGAGATGTTGTATGGCTGAGAGTCCTCAAATGGGTCCTTTCAATGGGGGGAGCTGAAGAAGCACTCCCTGGGTGGTCTCCGGAGCTCTATAGTGTAGCCCACCGTCACCGTTTCCAGGACCCAGCCGTCAGAGCAGAGCCACCTCCAGGCATTTGAGAAGTCCTGCAGCTGTCCCCCCACTGGGGGTGAGTCATGCTGAACTGGTGGTCTTGGAATACCGTGGGGGTCCTCTGGGGTTGCCAGGCTTGGCCCTGGAGTCAAGCTGTTGTTTGGCTTTTCCCTCCCTAGGGACATAAGTGGAGGGAAAGGATGGTCTGAAGGGGCAAAAAGGTCTGGGCTTCGCTTGAAACTGCTTTGTCTCTTTCTTTGCTGGGTTCGGCAAGGCTTTTTTCTCGTTCCTTGTCTCTACCAGCAGTTCGTCCAAGGCTTCCCCGAACAGCAGCTTACCTGTGAAGGGGACGCCTGAAAGGTTGGATTTGGTTTTGGCGTCCACCCCCCAGTTGTGTAGCCAGATGTTTCTTCTTGCCACGACATTGGCCGCTGTGGCCTTTGCCCCCAACTGGAAGGAATCTAGCGACGCATCAGCTAGGAAAGCTGCTGCCATTGCCATGTCTTTAACGGTTTCACGGGCATCCTTCCCTAGGTCTATGCCCTGGAGCAGACTGTTTGCCATCATGAAGATGCCCCTGGCAATGATGGTAGACGTGGTTGCCACCCACATGGATGTTGCTGAGGCCTCGAAGCCTCTGCGAAGGGCTGCCTCAGTTCTTCGATCGTGTTGGTCTGAGGGAAGCTCGTCCTGCTCGGAGGTCAGGGGGGCGTTGGAACTGAGGGCTGTGAGTGGTTCCTCTACTCTAAGGGTGACCAGATTCTGCATGGCATCCTCTTGTAGGCGATGGAACTTCTCACAGTGCCGGTGGAGTGTCTTAGATCTAGATGGATTAGACCACTCCTTGCATAGACTCTCTTCCAGACTTAGTGGAAGTGGCAAATTTGGGGGAGGGGGTGATGGAAAAGCTGCTGCCGCCCCTGCCCTCTTTGCTCTACTTTGGAGGGGTGCTGTGACCTCTTCCTGGTCTGTAAGATCCAGGATGTTAAGGCATTTGGAAAGTGGAGAAAAGACGGCGCTGTTGGGGTTTTCCCTTGGGCTTGTCTCCCCCTTCAGGCTCTGGTGAGCTTGAACTGGAGGAAGGGGCTCTGGAACTTTGGGAGTCGGAGAGGTAGGTCAGGGATGAGGAAGGGGATCTGGTATTTCAGCTCCCTTCTCCACATTTCCTTGACCTTTTTCTCTGGATGGCTGGAGATGGGGATTTGGTGCGCTTCCTTCCAGAGGAGCCCTTACTTGAGAAGGAGCGGGATCTGCCTGAGAGCTCCTCCCTCCCCTCCGCCTGCTTTCCCTAGAGTGGGTATGCGTGGAGGGGGTGCAACTGCGTCTCTGTTTGTGGCGTGAGCTGTTGCTCTGAACGTCCACAGAGCTGTGGCTGGACGAACGCAAGCAGGCACGGAGCCTGTGACAGGCCCTTTCCCTGGATGAGCTCCTGTGGGAGCGTACACGGTGTCTCGCCCTCGCCCGGGGGGAGGCCTTATGTCTGATTTGGCTAATGGCCTCCTTCAGTAAATCCAGCATTGAGCTCTCCCTTTCCCAGAGTTGGGGGGGGGGGGGGCTGGCCCTCGAGGTTGGACCTCTAGCTGGATTCCAGGTCTTCCACCCCTCCCTTCGGGGGCTCCTGTGATGGGGAAGGAGGGGAACTGGAGTTCCCTATTTCTCACCCTTCCTGAGTTCCAAGTGGGAGCGTGGGGCTGAAGAGCTTGTCCTGAGTTTTCAGCCTTTTCAGTCCCTAGATTGGGTGGTGGTGGGGAAATGAGGGGGGGATCACGAGGGGAGGCTGCCTCCTTGCTGCTGTCTGACTCACCATCTCCGGACCGCTTGAGCTCCATGGAGGGAGAGGGGGAAGGAAGCCGCCGTCATCCCTTGCAGGTCCTGGCACCTGCCGAGGCTTTTTCCACCACGCCTGTGCAACAGCAAGAAGAAGCCCAGGGGGCGGGGGAGTCTAGAGTCCTTCTCCGCACAGCGAGCTGTCCCTCTGTGTGCCGGAGGAGCAGTCGCCTCCCCCGCACTGTGACCAGGAGTTGTGCTGTTTTCTCCCCCCCCCCCGCCTTTTTTAAAAGTTGCTCTCGCACGCGAGAGCCTGGAGACGCTGCCTCCTTCCACGAGGCAAGAAGTCAAAAATGACGAACACAGGGGAGGCCCCGCCTCCTCTGGAAGTTAATTTTGGAGACTGCCTTCTCGGTCCTGGAAGCAGAACCTTCCCCATACTGGCTGGCCTCCTGCACTCAGTAGGAGAAAAGACTGAACAAGAATGGCGTTCATGGGAGGAAAGCCAGGAGGAAACAACTGCTCTCTAAAAAGAACATTGCTGCCCATCTGAAGTTCACTACAGATCACATAGATGATCCCCAAGATTTCTGGAACAGTGTTCTCTGGACAGACAAGTCAAAGGTAGAACTTTTTGGCCTCATTGAGAAATGTTATGTTTGGTGAAAAACAAACCCTGAGTTCAAACGAAGAACCTCATCCCAGCCATCAAGTGTGGTGGTGGGAATGTGATGGTTTGGGCCTGCTTTGCCGCCTGTGGGCCTGGACGGCTTGCCATCATTGACACTGACACACTGAATTCTGCAGTATCTCAAGATTCTAGAGGAGAATGTCAGGCCATCCATCCTGGAGCTGAAGCTGAACTGAAAGTGGGTCATGCAACAAGACAATGATCCTAAACATACAAGCAGATCTACAAAAGAATAGCTACAGAAGAAGGAACTCTGTGTTTTACAATGGCCTAGTCAAATTCTGGACCTAAACCCCATTGAAATGTTGTGGCAGGACCTGAAGGAAGCTGTTCATGCAAGGAAGCCCTCAAATGCCACTGAACTGAAGCAGTTCTGCGGGAGGAATGGGCCAAAATTCCTCAAAAACGGATGTGAGAGACTGACCAACAGTTACAGGAAATGCTTACTTGAAGTTATTGCTGCTCAAGGGCGTGCCAACAGGTACTGACGCTAAAGGTTCACATACTTTTTCACAGGTGGATATTGAATGTTTTTTTATTTATTTATTACATTTATTAATCGCCCATCTGGCTGGTCAACCAGCCACTCTGGGCAATGTACAACAATGTTGAATCGGTTGTGGAAAAATAAGTGTTGAAAAAGCATCATGTTTGTGTGTCATTTGTTTAGTTGGGTTATCTATTGTTCTTTATCTAGGATTATGGGGTTAGATTAAGATCTAATAACATTTTAGGTTGGAAGTATGTGACAATCCTAAAGGGTTCGCAAACTTTTTCTCACCACGGTACTCTGTTGCAGAGGAATGAGACATGTCTAGTCAACTGGAGCCATCACACTAGCAAAATTAGGAACTTAAGTATCAAGGTTACACAGCCTCCTGGTAAGTACAAAAACAAAAGCTACTAGCATTCAAGGTATTTTACCAGCTAGCCTGCAACCAAAAGCTAGTTCAAGCAACCAGTCTGGGACCTGCTACTCTCTCCAGGGGAACAGGTTTACTATAAGCAAGAAATAGTAGTTGGTAATAATCTTGATCCTTTACCGGGAAAGGAAGGAAAGTTCGTTTCCCTTCCGAATACTCCCATTCCATACAAAACATGTTTCTTCCCTGACCACCCATGGGTTCTTCATAGTTTACTTATTTAAAGGACTATTAAGCCAACTTTCAGGGTGCATTGCCCTCAAATGGCAGTTTACAAGATTACAAAACATGAAAATTCAATTACAATTTTGAAAACACATACAAGCAGCAGGAGCAGCTAAAGACTTTTAAAGTACCAAATGCAATCCAAAATTTGTCTTCAGATTTTTTTAAAAAAGGCAAGAGTGGTGCGGTGACTTCCAAAGACATAGGCTTACCACTAAGAAAGCCCTGTCCCTAGTATCCGCCAGCCCAATGGCTCCTGGTACTGGGCCAGGGAGTAGGGCCTTTGACACTGATCTTAATTATTAGATTCATAAATGAGCACCTTGATTTGGGCCCGGAAACGAATAGGCAGCCAATGCAAACAATACAGAATAGGTGTAATATGATCTAACCTATCTCCCACAAGCGTTCTAGCTGCTGCATTCTGTTACCAGTTGCAGTTTCCAAACAGTCTTCAAGGGCAGCCCCATGTAGAGCACATTATGGTAATCTAACTTGGACATGAGTTGCTATGGCTAGGTGAGCTTTTTCTAATTAGGGCCACAGTTGCTAATCCAGCCTAAACTGTTATTTTTATTATTTATTCAATTTATTAGACTCCTTTCTAAAAAAAAAAAAAAAAAAGACTCAAGGGGTCTTACAACAAAGATTAAAACATTAAAAATAAAAGCAATTTAAAACTGCTAAAAACAATTAACAACAAAATACAAGATGCAATAAAACATATGCATTGAGAAAAAAAGCACTCCAGGCAACCAACACCAACTGCACCTCCATAGACAGCATTGAGTCCAGGAGTGCTCCCAGGCGGCATACCTGGCCATCCAGGGGGAGTGTGATCCCATCCAGAGTCAGATCTAAACTTCCATCCAGGTTAGGAGATTTACCAAGCCACAGTACTTCATTCTTATCCGGATTATGCTTTAGCTTATTAGTCCTCATTAATTCCAACATAGGAACAGCCTGGGATAAAATGGTGGAAGAGAGCCAGCGCTGCATGCCATCAGCACACTGATGAAATCTCAGCTCGACCATCAGGATGACTTCTCCAGGGGGCAATCTAAATAGAAACGCTTTGTGAAGCCATTTGGGCAAAATCCACATTTTCACAGAATTGGCTCTTCCATGGTACACGCAGTGCTGTATTTCTCCACATTTGCGGTGTATACGGGAACTGAAGCCACATTAGTTAGGCTGGGGCGGGTGAGTCAGTTAATAAACGGGAGGCTAATAAATCTAATAAATATATAAAGAAATAGAAATGAACGTCAGCAACTGCATAGGTGTAGGAGAGCCAACAAGCCGAGGCTTGCTCCCCCTCTCTCGTGTGTTCAACGAAGTGCAATGCAGGACTTACTTACGAGTAGATGTTCATGACAAACCCCACATACCCTACACACACACACATACATTTCTGAGGTGTGCAGGCAAGCAGGCAGCCACTGCCTCTGGAGACTGAGCAGGCACTGAGAGCAGAAAGCGCAGAGTGGGGACGAGGGAGAGCGACTAGCACATAGTCTTTGATGTATATTAACTGCCCAATCAACAGGCTCCCCACCCCCCCCACAAACACAGGCTCAATGAAGTGCTTCTGAGTACATGTTTATGAAAATTATCCATCCTGGCATCCACCCTTTATCAGCTGCACAGTTTTGAATCAACGGGCCCCAATCATTTCTCAGCTGTGATCCCTCCTGGCTGTGGTTTAAAACAGCAGGGATGGCTCCCATCCCCACTCTCAAGCTCAATGGCAATTTAAAGTGAGAGGAAAAGAGCCACCATTTTTCAGCTGTGCTCCTGTGTAGCTGCATAGTTTTAAAACAGCAAGACTGGCTCTGTTGCCCCTGCTCCCAAGCTTATCTACTTAAAGTGAGAGGCAGCGACATGGAACAGAAGGCAATGAGTTACTTCCAAGTAGACAAGTTTACCCCTCTGCTCTCCCCACACCCCTGCTACTCTCCCTTCCGCCAATCAGCATCACTTCCACCAGCCCGCGCCGAAGCCAGCTGAGGTCACACAGACTCCCACCCTGCACTGAAGCCGCTGTGACAGAAAAATCGTCACAAAATGAGTTTGAAAAAAACCCAGATTTAGAGCAAGAAACACCAGGTTAGCTATGGGGAGCAGAGTGGGTCATCTACCACGATTGACTTGGGGGTGGAGTAGACCAGGAGTAAGACCCCCATGTACATGGGGCCCAGCAGTTTCATACAGATGTTGAAAAGCATGAGAGACAAGACAGAACCTTGAGGCACTCCAAATATCAATGGCCAAGGGGTGGATCTAAAGTTTCTCCACACCATCTTCTAGATCTGTCCCCTCAGGAAGGATTGGACACACCCTAAATCGTGCCTCTGTCCCATCTCACAGACAGTTCAGAAAGCTACCATGGTCAGTGATATCAAAAGCATGTAGTAAGTAGGCCCTGGATCACCCCAAAGAGATCCATTGGCTGACACTGTGCAAACACAATGGTGGTGGAGAAATAAACTTTTTTCAGTACCACCACAGCCACAGAGAAAGCCCTAAATAGGCTCT
This sequence comes from Heloderma suspectum, assembly GCF_057233095.1. NCBI lineage: Eukaryota > Metazoa > Chordata > Lepidosauria > Squamata > Helodermatidae > Heloderma > Heloderma suspectum. The sequence goes on along the minus strand of NC_139469.1, from coordinate 35,790,934 downwards.
AAACTGTGCTGCTGTTTCATCACTCTCAGGTCCGCAGAATACCAAGGAGCCGATATTACCCTATCGTCTGGCCAAGGACATTTAAGTGTGATTGGTAGTCCTACTCACCCCATACCCAGGAATGGATCAGGCCAATTCTGCAAGAAAATCCCACAGGGACATCAGGAAACCATCCGGATCCAAAGGTTAGAGACCGCTTGGAATCCAAACCTGACCAGATAGTGACCTATCCATGACAAAGTCACCACAGGCAATTCCACCCACGGATTACCTTCCCCCATTCCAGTACATAAGACCCAGTCCACTATGTGTCCTGCCACATGTGCTGGGCCAGACATAATTTGAGGCTATCCCACTGTTGTCATGACATATAATAAATACAAGGTATCTTTTTAATTTGGCTTTTAAAATTGCTGTTATGGTTTTAAAAGTTTTTTTACCAGTTTACTATGTCTTTACTTGTTTATGATTTTTGTTTCCTGAATTTTTGTGAACTGCCTTGGATGGTTCCAGAAAAGCAGTACAGAAATGCAATAAATAAAGAAATGACAGCCATGAAGTCCTGAGCTGCATGCAAGGCAGCCCCAGCATAACTATTAAAGTCCTCCTTGGGGTTCTAAACACCACTTCTGAGACCACCTTGGTCAACTGAGGCAGGAGATTGTTAGGCCGCAAGGTGGATGGTACACCAACAGACTTCCCATCTTATCCCTATTACAGACACTCAAAACTGGCCGACTGCTAAATGGCGTATCTGGTCAAAGAGATGGAATCTTTTATGGACCACAGGTACCACTCTCCCCATCCCTTAAGCCATGATTGGTGCTGCACCCAATACCCTGGAAAACACATTACAGAGAAGTTTACACCTCCCCCTTCATCCAACAAGGTCTCTGTTATGCACATCCAGTCTGCGTCCTTCTCCTGGTCCAGATCACAGATGGTCACCCGGCTTATCATAACTGTGCAAACATGCTGGTGCACACCGCCCGACTGCTCCTCCTGCCAGTGGGAGCAGCTAAACAACAAACATGGAACACAGGGTTATGGAGTAGCTTGTGCACCATCTAACTTACCACAACTTCCTACCTAGGGTGGCCCTCCAGACCACCCACTGATGCTTAGTCTATGGCAGCAACTTAGGTCAGTTTCTTTCATGAGAAAAGGCACCCGAATGAGCATAAATCACCTTATCAATTAATTTAAAAATAGTGTGGAGGGTGTATGACAGGATGTGGAACCTCTTTTACTCTGAGGCCTGAATTCAATTTCAGAGGAGCTCTCAGGGGCTGCATTCCAGTGGTGGGTGGGGTCAAAGGCAAAAGGGGCAGGACCCAAAATGCCAGCATGTTGTAAGAGCTTAAAAGCTCTTATTGCCAGTAAGCCTTAGGAGAGGGATTTCAACCTTTTAGAAGGGGGAGGGGGACTGCACAAAAGCGATCAAACAATCGGTGGTTGGGGGAAAGGGGGCTGTGTAGGGAGTGTGGCCACCTGGGGATTCCAAGGGAGCTGGATTTGGCCCCCAGGCCTGAGATTCCACACCCCTGATTTATGCAGTAAGAGCAAGGCAGGCATACCCAATGAGGTTTCTGTGCCAGGTTAGATGGCACAGAAAAGTCTATTAAACTGGGAGGGGGGAAGAGGGGAGAATTTCATAAAGGCTTAAGAAACAAAACAGTGATTGGACAAAAATTATAGGATACACAACATATTTGTTGAGCTACCAACTTAGAGCATATTTTGCTAAGCAAGTTCATTCAAATGTTATGTAGGGAGAATCATCATTTTCCCCATATAACAAGGTGCCCTCAAAGTGCCTAACAAAGAGCAAGACCTACCACATGACTTTAAAATTTGTTATATGCTTATTTGCATTAAGGTCGCTGGCCATCTATGATGACCCAGTTCAGTGTACAATCAGAGCACTAGGATGCACCAATTTGCTGAGTAATGAGACTCCAACCATTATCTAAATATTCATTTTGAAAATCCATTACTGAGCCTCTGGCAGCCAGTCACTTCACGCACTGCTTTCCAAACAGCTTCAACACAAATATTACATTTAAGAATATAAGAAGCCCTGCTGAATCAGACCAAAGGCCTATCTAGCCCAGCACACTGTTCATGCAGTAGCCAACCAGATGCCTATGGGAAGTCCACAAGCAGGACATGAGAGCAATAGCACCCACCTACTGTTGTTTCCCAGAAACTAGTATTGAAAGGCATACTGCCTCTGATATTGGAGACAATATATAGCCATCGTGACTAGTAGCTGATAGCCTGATTATATTACTTTTACTTATGCTGCATCATCAAGAGAGGTTGGGTGGTATTGTTATTTTAAATAGGCAGGTCTGTGCTTTCTCATTTTTACCTCTAAATCTCATGATGGGCAATTCCATTGCATTGATGCCTAGTGGTAACTACTCATCGAAAGGTTCCTCCTGTGCAAGCACCGAGTCATTACTGACCCCTAGAGGGACACCGCTTTTGCTGGTGTTTTCATGGCAGACTATAGTGGGGTGGTTTGCCATTGCCTTCCCCAGTCGTGACTACCTTTCCCCCAGCAAGCTGGGTACTCATTTTACTGACCTCAGAAGGATGGAAGGCTGAGTCGACCTGAGCCAGCTACCTGGGACCCAGCTTCCGCTGGGATCGAACTCAGGTCATGGGGAGTTTCGGTTGCAATAGTGCCGCCTACCACTCAGTAACATTAATCAGTACTAACGTTAATCAGAGTTTTTGCAGTTATTGATGTAGCACAGGGGAGGGCAATCTCTGGCTCACTGAGATTGCACATGCAGCCTGCAGAGCCTTCCAGGATTCCTCTGCAGGCAAGCTGGGCCTCCCAAACACCCCGTTGGGAGAAATCCCTAGCGTCATTTCCAATAACAGATCAGAGATTACAGCGGGGGATATAGGTAGGTGGAAGAGTTGCCTGTTCAGTGGCTTCCCGCTGTACGACAAAGCATCTGGGACTAAGCCAGCAGCTGGAGGAGCGCTCCTCCAGCCACCGGCTCACTTGGGTGGCTTTGCCTGCCCAGCATCCCTTCCCCAGTGGAAAAGGGTGCAGGGCAAGCACAGCCAGGAACCAAATGATGCCAGGGGATGTGGCCACGTCCCCTGAGGTCATCTGGCACACGCTGGGCTGGGCTGGGCTGGGCTGGGCTGGGCGACATCTGGCCCCCACCCTATTTTGATTGCCCTTCCCAAATGTAGCATCACATAGGCCACATGATTTCAGTAAAAGTAGTACAATCTTTTCCATTTCTTCCAGTTCTATATACACACAAATTAGAGTTGGATCCAGTTTTAGTTATACTCAGAGGAGACCCACTGAAGTCAATGGGACTTAAGTTAGTCATGATTACCTTAGGTCCTGCAGATTGCAATGGATCTACTTTAAGTAGAACTAAAACTGAAACCAGCCCTTATACAAGTAAAAACGGTACTGCAATTAAGCTTTTTCTTCTAGTGGGTGGTGAGACACTTGACAATTAACATGAGTATCAAGCAATATAAAATGCTCCCGTAATGAAACAGATGTACACTGTGCCTTCACTATAATCTCATTTGCTACAGCAGCTTTTACCAAGAAAATTATCCAACATTAACAAAGGAAATGTTGGGTACTTCAGAAGGGTGTTTACACTTGCATCTATCTAATTAATATCCCATCTTTCTGACAAAAATGCTACTCACACTCTTCATGACAAGGATCAATGTGAAGCAAAGACCTTCATGTAAATCAAAGTTCTCAACTATTTTCTTTTCTACAAAGGAAATGGCCCTTCCTTCTGCAGTCAACAGAGACAATGAGACGTAATTGGGGGGGCACGTGCACACTCTGGTGGAGTTTGCAGCTGCAATTTTCAAGATTGGGAGTACATGTTCTTCCTTCAAAGGAACAGAAGCTCGAGTTCAAACTCCTTCCTTGAAGGAGAGAAAATCTGACTAGAGACTCTGTAACTGATCTTTTCTTCATTTTTATTGGTTCTCAATTTTACTGTATTGAACTGTTGCTTTAATTGTTTTTGTTGCTGATGTTATCAGCCATCTTGAGCTTGAGAAAGGCAGAATAAATGAACGAGTTGAATTAACTCATTTAGGTTTGGAATTACAAAATGTTACAAGGAGCTCTTCACCTCTCAGCATTGCTACAAAGAAGAATCAGAGCTGAAATCTGAACAGCAACTAGAAGCAGTAGGAGGGAAGAGGGCACAGCCCTATGACAGAACATGTACTTGCATGCAGAAAGTCCCAATTTTTGGAGATGGCAAGAAGTCAGCTCCTGGCAGCACCCAGATAGAGCTGGTAAAAGGCTCCTGTTTAACCCTCTGGAGAGCTGCTGCCAGTCAGTACAGACAGCCCTGAGGTAAACACACAACTAATCTGACTTGTTTAAGGCAGCTGCATATGCTTCTAAACTACAATGCTCAGTAACAGTAAAACTTACTCTTCCTGACCCTTTACTGAAGTGTAGAACTATTGAGGTTACTTTACAGCAACAAAAAACACACAGCAGCAGGATCTTTTCAAGACTGCAGCTGTGCAGAAAGCTGCTTCATAAACTCAGTCAGGGTTCAACAACCATTTGTCATTTTGGTAAGGCCTTGCCTCAAGCACTCACTCCCAGGGGAACCTTGGCTACCTCTTGTCTTTTTAACACTAGATGATTATTTAATTCAACTATGCTTTTCAGAATAACTAGTTTTTAACCGATGGGTATATCTAGTTTTAAATACTCACCAGCTGTTATATATGCTATTATATTGCATAAATCTTTACTGCTACTATATCATTTTTTTAACATTTGGTAAAGTATCTCAGAAGGTGGTTATACCTGAAAAGAGGAATATAAACGTTCATTTTAAGCAGTCTGGGGGACAAAAAGCAATGAGATATAAAACTCAAAGAACTGCAGGGGGTAGGAAAGAGAACAGTAAATATATGGAAAGGGAATACTTAAAAACTCAACACTGTGCTGGGGTGACCCAGCATATGCTGTGTAGAGTCCAGATTTGAGCTACCTGGGTCCATACCACTGTTCTACCATGAGTAGGTCATGGATACACTGGTCTCTCTCAAACCCAGTTGCCCATACTCAAAATAGAAGTGGCCTAGCTCACTGGATTTATGCAAGGATAAGTATATGTAAGTTGCAACCAAAGTAATGCTTTTAACAAGAGCACCAAAACATGCAATAGTGATTAGGACAGATTTTACACCTCTAAACTCTAAGCAAATACTGAAGTTTCCATTTGTTGTTGTTCAGTCGTGTCCGACTCTTCGTGACCCCATGGACCATACCACGCCAGGCCTTCCTGTCCTCCGCTCTCTCCCGGAGTGTGCTCAAGTTCATATTCATTGGAAGTTTCCATTACTTGTGCAGTAATGTGAGGTTGTAAAATTCTCTGGCTATTAATAAGCAGTTGCATGCTGCACTCCTTAATACAACACATACAAGGAACAAATGTTCATTTCACAAGATACAACTTGTGTTCAGTTCAAGGCCAGTGATTATTCCCAGCCAATAAAAATCCATTTGTCTGGACAAGGATGAAACAAACAAACAAACCCTTGCATTCATTTTTGCTCTTGCTTGCTACTGGCAACAGTTTAAATGTCGCAAACGAAAATATGTTTGGAAGCACATGTAAAGGAATGACAGACGCCACATCATAAAGGCCTCTCTGTTCAATTACATTTTATAATTAAGTTTATATATTTCATCCCATTTCTTTAAAACACACCATAAGACAATCGTTTTGTTGATCATGCAAAGTATCAATTGTCTAAGCTACCAATTTCTACATGCCCTTCAAGCCATCTCAGTAATTCAGTTTGTCTTACCTGCTTAGTTTTCTTTCAACTTCTTTGGTAGCTTTAGCTTCCAACACTCTGAAACACAAAAAGAGCAAACATATCCCCATCAAGAAAGAAAGCATAAGTGATAGCACGCTAGAGGCAACCAACAAGATATAGGATTGTGTTTTGTTTTTAGAGGAGAAAGAATAAGGATTGAGAGAACATACACAGCCTGCATGCACATATTAACTCTAGTTGATCAAGGCAAATTTGATACAGAATGCAATCTTGCTGGTGCATGAAAAGAAGTGGCTCAAGTCCTGTTCCAGGCACAACACATCTTTCGGGCACACAGTAGGCATAGTAGCCATGTTAGTCTCTTGCAACAAAACCAGGCAAGGAGTCCTGTGGTACTCTAAAGACTAATATATTTATTGTGGCTGACGTTTTTGCAGGCAAGAGCCCACTTCATGAGATGCATGAAGTAGCAGACTGTAAAGATGACAAAATGTAAGCAAGAGATAAGCAAAGTCTGGGAAGAAGGCTTAACCCAATAAACTCAAGCCAGTACCAGAGACAAAGCCTCAGTACATTCAGAACCCCCACCCTGAAGACATTAGATCTATATAGCTCAGCGCTGGCTCATAAAGATGGACAAATGGAAAGTGTATATCCATATTGTTTTAGAACAGGGAATTGCTACTACTTTATGTGTTTGCGCAAGAACAGTACTCTATGCCAGGTGCACCATACTTGTGACATTCTGCTTCACGTGGAGATAAGCTGTCTCTATTTGGCTTTGGCCTAGATATCGTTCACTCCAGAGACAGAACCACAACAGAATGAAAGAGCTGTGAATGCACCCCAGGAGAAGTCATAAGGGATTCATATCTATGGCTGATTTGGAAACATGGATGATGAAGCTATAACGGTTAACACCTTTTGCATAGCAGTTGTTAACATGAGCATGGCTACAGACTTGAAGCAATGGAATTCTGGGAATTGGATATTTGGTTTGGTGGAGTCTACCTGCACCCTGCAAGTGAACAGAACATGGTAATGTTTTTGTTCATATCAGCTATTCTGCTGGTACACACAACTACTGTTGTATATAGATGTGCCCAACAAATTGATTGGGGTAGTCTGTGTGTTTTCATACCTCACAAACGTTTGATGAACTACTGAAGATTGCAACTGCATGGGCATAGAAACAGATGAGTCCTTAGCATCTGCTGCTCCAGCTAGGCCCACAAGCACCACTCACCTGCAGAAAGCTATGGAGAGTATCCTAAAATATGTCGAAAGAAAAAGGACCTTGCATTACAACACAGGCACCCCTGTTCTCTCCCAGCTCCCTAGAAAGCAGCACCTGGGCAACTTCCCTGGAAGCATCTTCTTTTCCTATTTACCTCCTTGGTGCTCCCAGTTCTCCCAACATACTAGCAGCAGCAGCAGCAGCAGCAGCAGCAGCAGCAGCAGCAGCGGCGGCGGGGAGGGCTAAAAGGACACTTCCAGATCGTTCGTTCTCCAAAACTGGTAGCACTCCGCATTCCTCTTATCCCATCTGCGCCCTTCCGCCGTCGCCCCGAATGCCGTCTCCCTTTTTATAAGGATTTCCACAGCTTCGCCCACCCGAAGAACATCCACTTAAGCCCCCTTCAGCTGGGGCAAGGCCTCTGCCTTCACCCCCTCCCCTCGCCCTCCTCTGGCTTTACCGCCAAAATAACAGACAGCGCTGCTCCCCCGTTCCCTCCGTAAGCCCCCAGGCCTCACCCCGCCTGCCCCGAGCCTGGCTCCCTCCTTACCATCCATCCAGCGCCAGCCCCCACCCCACCCGCGCCGCCTCAGAGCTGGCACAGCAGCCCCCTCCCAGCCTCTCTCGCACACCCCCGGCCCGGCCCTTCTCGAGAAGCTCGCGCGGCCCCCAAGCCCACCGGGGGGGGGGCCTTTCCGCAGACGGCAGAGAGGCCGCGGCGGCGGCCCAGCCCAGCCGCCGCCGCCCCATGCTGTCGGCGAAAGGGGGCCGGGGGCTTCCCCGCACTCCCGCCCCAGCGGCCCGCCGGTGCGGCGGGCAGGTCCTGCTCCTCCTCACCGCATGTGCTTGGGGGGGGCCGCTGCGGGGCGGGCGAGGGGCGCCGCTGCGGGGCGGGCGAGGGGCGCCGGCGCCGCTGCGGGGCGGGCGAGGGGCGCCGCCGCCGCCTAGTCGCGGCGTCCCCGGCCCGGCGCCGCAGAGGTGAGGGGCGCCGGCAGGCTCGTCTCGGCCGCCGCCTTCGTCGTCGTCGTCGTCGTCGTCGTCGTCCTCCTCCTCCTATTCTCTTCCTCCCCCGTCCCAGCCGCCATTTCCAGCCTCCCTCACGGAGGACATTCGCCAGCAGCGGCTCCGCCCCGCCAAGAAGCGCCCCGCCTCCGCAGGAAGCACTTCCGGGGCGCGCCGTCGCCCTCTCCAACATGGCGCCCTAGCAACGAGGGAGGGGCTCCTTCTCCCCGGGGAAGCAACGCCCGTGGCAGAGGTCCCCGGGGATCCACCGCAGCCCCTCTTCTTTGTTTTAAATTGTTGTGAGGCCGCCTGCAAGGGTAGACAGCCTCTCAAGGCTGTATACAAGATAAAAGCACTATAAAATGATGGAAAACATACAATAGAAAATCAGTAAATATTCAATGAAATCCTATATAAACAGCACCAATAAAGCCTGCAGCCCAGAAACAATGGAAAGGCTGGGGCAAACGGGTGGATCTTTCTCGGAGGACACAGGAGGAGCCTGAAGACCCCCTGGGGGAAGCTGATTCGAGAGGTGCGGGGCCACCACGAGATGCCCCTCCGTTGTACTCACCAGGCTAAGTGCCTTTGGCTGTGGGCAAGTGAGAAGAATCTCTGCCGATGACGTCAAGAGTGCAGGCAGGCTGGTGCAGGTGAAGGTGGACCTTCAAGTAGCTTGGGCCCAACCCATTTAAGGCTTTAAAGCTTAAAACCAGCACTTGCAACTGGGCTTCGAAACGCACTAACAGCCAGTACAGCTCGCAAGGTATTGATGTCACAGTAGTCAAAACTGGATGTCACCAGAGCATAAATAACTGAAACGAGACCCACCCTCTCCAGAAAGGGTTCCAGTTGGTGTACCAGCCCAAAGTAATAAAGGTACTTCTGGCCACCACTGCCACCTGAGCTTCCCCAGTTGGCCCAGAATCCAGATGCAAACTTGGTCCTTCAGGGGAATGAACCCCATTTACGGCTAGATGCATTCTTCTATTCAGATTGGTCAGTTCCCCTACCCACAGTATCTTTGTCTTGTCTGGATTCAAGTCTCAACTAGTTTGCCCTCATCCACCCGCAACCACCTACAGGTAAGGGTTCAAGCATTCAACAGCCTCTCTAGATGGAAACAAGAGGTAGAGCTGAGTGTTACCTACATATTGATGGTGCTTCAGCCCAAACCTCCAAATGACATCCCCCAGCAGTTTCATATAGATGTTGAAAAGCAAAGGGGGCAAGATGGAACCTTGCAGCACCCCATAGGCCAATGGCCTTAGGATGGAGCAGAAATCCCCCAGCACCACTTTCTGAGACCATTCATCCAGAAAGGGCCAGAACACCATGCCTCCTATGCTCAGCCCAGAAAAATGATCCAGAAGGATACTATGATTGATGGTATCAAAAGCCACTGAGAAGTCCAGGAAAACCAACAGGCTCACACTGTCTCCATCCATTCCGCAATGTAAGTCATCTACTAGGGTGACCAAGTAGTAATCATCTATTAGGCCTGAACCTGGGTTGGAGTGGATCCAAATAAGGCCACCAGAGGCCATTCAGACAGATTAAAAAGGAAAGGCTGAGGAAACCTTTGTCTGTTTAATAGTACTAATAGTAAGTTACTTGTCATTTCATTAAAGTGAAAGGTCCAGAGCAACTTGCAGTAGTTCACAGCAAAATATAAACAATAGCCACAGTCAAAACCCCAAGCAAGATCCTTAAAAAAAAACCTGATATAAAAACACAGACCAGAGAGCAGTAAAAGGAAAGGTATAAGGAACTTATACCTTTCCATGAACTTCCCCTTCATGGATCACTGCCTTGTTGTGGCGAAGGGGCTTGCGTAACTCAGTGAAGCCATAAGCTATGCCGTGCAGGGCCACCCAAGACGGACAGGTCATGGCAGAGAGTTCTGACAAAATGTGGTCCACTGGAGAAGGAAATGGCAACCCACTCCAGTATTCTTGCCAAGAAAACCCCATGGAACGTATCACAAGGCTAAAAGATATGACGCCGGAAGATGAGCCCCTCAGGTCGGAAGGTGTCCAATATGCTACTGGGGAAGAGCAGAGGGTATTTCCAAGTAGCGCCAGAAAGAGTGAAGCGGCTGGGCCAAAGCCAAAAGGACACTCAGCTGTGGATGTGTCTGGTGGTGAAAAGAAAATCCGATGCTGTAAAGAACAATATTGTTTAGGAACCTGAAATGTCAGATCAATGAATCAAGGTAAGCTGGAGGTGGTCAAACATGAGATGGCAAGATTGAACATCGACATCTTGGGAATCAGCGAACTAAAATGGACAGGCATGGGCGAATTTAATTCAGGTGACCATCATATCTACTATTGTGGGCAAGAATCCCTTAGAAAAATGGAGTAGCACTCATAGTCAACAAAAGGGTGGGAAAAGCAGTACTGGGGTACAATCTTAAAAATGATAGAATGATCTCAGTACGAATCCAAGGCAAACCATTCAACATCACAGTAATTCAAGTCTATGCCCCAACCACTGAGGCCGAAGAAGCTGAGGTTGATCGGTTCTATGAAGACCTACAACACCTTCTAGAACTAACACCAAAAAAAGATGTCCTCTTCATCATAGGGGATTGGAATGCTAAAGTAGGAAGTCAAGAAATCACCGGGATAACAGGCAGGCATGGCCTTGGTGTACAAAATGAAGCAGGACAAAAGCTAATAGAGTTTTGCCAAGAGAACATGCTGATCATAGCAAACACTCTTTTCCAACAGCACAAGAGGCGACTCTACACATGGACGTCACCAGATGGTCAATATCGAAATCAGATTGATTATGTCCTTTGCAGCCAAAGATGGAGAAGCTCTATACAGTCAGTCAAAACAAGACCTGGAGCTGACTGTGGCTCAGATCATGAGCTGCTTCTTGCAAAATTTCGGCTGAAATTGAAGAACGTCGGGAAAACCACTAAACCGTTCAGGTATGACCTAAATCATATCCCTTATGAATATACAGTGGAGGTGAGGAATAGATTTAAGGGATTAGACCTGATAGACAGAGTGCCTGAGGAACTATGGACGGAGGTCCGTAACATTGTTCAGGAGGCAGCAACGAAATCCATCCCAAAGAAAAAGAAATGCAAGAAAGCAAAGTGGCTGTCTGATGAGGCTTTACAAGTAGCTCACGAAAGAAGGGAAGCGAAAAGCAAGGGAGAAAGGGGAAGATATACCCAACTGAATGCAGAGTTCCAGAGAATAGCAAGGAGAGACAAGAAGGCCTTCTTAAATGAACAATGCAAAGAAATCGAGGAAAACAACAGAATGGGAAAGACTAGAGATCTCTTCAAGAAAATTGGAGATCTCAAGGGAACGTTTTGTGCAAAGATGGGCATGATAAAGAACAAAGAAGGCAGGGACCTAACAGATGCAGATGAGATTAAGAAGAGGTGGCAAGAATACACAGAAGAACTATACAGGAAAGATCTAAATGTCCCTGATAGCCATGACAGTGCGGTCACTGAACTTGAGCCGGACATCCTAGAGAGTGAAGTCAAGTGGGCCTTAGGAAGCATTAGTAACAACAAAGCTAGCGGAGATGACAGTCTTCCAGCTGAGCTATTTAAAATCCTAAAAGATGATGCTGTTAAAGTGCTGCATTCAATATGCCAACAAATCTGGAACACTCAACAGTGGCCACAAGACTGGAAAAGGTCAGTTTACATTCCAATTCCAAAGAAGGGCAATTGCGCTCATTTCACATGCCAGCAAGGTTATGCTCAAAATCCTACAAGCTAGGCTTCAGCAGTATGCGAACCGAGAACTACCGGAAGTACAAGCTGGGTTTAGAAGAGGCAGAGGAACTAGAGATCAAATTGCCAACATTCGCTGCATCATGGAGAAAGCAAGAGAATTCCAGAAAAACGTCTATTTCTGCTTCATTGACTACGCTAAAGCCTTTGATTGTGTGGATCACAACAAACTGTGGCAAATTCTGAAAGTGATGGGAGTACCAGACCACCTTACCTGTCTCCTGAGAAACCTGTATGAGGGTCAAGAAGCAACAGTAAGAACCAGACATGGAACAACCGATTGGTTCAAAATTGGGAAAGGAGTACGACAAGGCTGCATATTGTCACCCTGCTTATTTAACTTATATGCAGAGTACATCATGAGAAATGCCGGGTTGGATGAATCAGAGGTCGGAATTAAGATTGCTGGGAGAATTATCAACATCCTCCGATATGCAGATGATACCACCCTAATGGCAGAAAGCGAAGAGGATCTAAAGAGCCTCTTGTTGAGGGTGAAAGAGGAGAGTGCAAAAGCTGGTTTGAAACTCAACATTAAAAAAACGAAGATCATGGCATCTGGCCCCATCACTTCCTGGCATATAGAAGGGGAAGAAATGGAAGCAGTGACAGATTTTACTTTCTTGGGCTCCAAGATCACCGCAGACGGTGACTGTAGCCATGAAATTAAAAGACGCTCGCTCCTTGGGAGGAAAGCTATGGCAAACCTAGACAGCATAGTAAGAAGCAGAGACATCACCTTGCCAACAAAGGTCCGTCTAATCAAAGCTATGGTTTTCCCAGTAGTAATGTATGGCTGTGAGAGCTGGACTATAAGGAAGGCTGAGCACCGAAGAATTGATGCCTCTGAACTGTGGTGCTGGAGAAGACTCTTACGAGTCCCCTGGACTGCAAGGAGGTCAAATCAGTCCATCCTAAAGGAAATCAACCCTGACTGCTCATTGGAAGGACAGATACTGAAGCTGAAGCTCCAATATTTTGGCCACCTAATGCGAAGAGAAAACTCCCTGGAAAAGACCCTGATGCTGGGAAAGACTGAAGGCAAAAGGAGAAGGGGATGGCAGAGGATGAGATGGCTAGACAGCATCACTGATGCAATGAATATGAACTTGAGCACGCTCCGGGAGAGAGCGCAGGACAGGAAGGCCTGGCATGCTATGGTCCATGAAGTCACGAAGAGTCGGATACGACTGAACTACTGAACAACAACAACAACATAAGTAACTTGCATAGATAAGGCAGGTGCAAGACCTCCCACCACCTGAGACATGAGGACACACTGCTCTAAGGGGAGTTGCATTGGCTGCTCTCCAGTTGCAGCATTTGCCACAGCAGGGAAGCAGCCATTGGGGCTTCCCAGAGAGTCATCTTGCCTGATGCCTCGCTCCAAGTCCTCAGAACTCACCATCAGGTGGGATTTCCGCAACAGGAGACAAGCTGGCACAGTTCTCCAGAGCACCAACCTTAGGCCGATGCCTTGCTCTGAAGACTCCTCAGAGTGAGACATCAGCCCACCACTCTGGAGAGTCATGCCAGCTGCTCCCTTGCTATGTCATTTGCCACAGCAAGAGAGCAGCCAGCAGGATTCTCCAGAGCAGCCACTCTCCCTATGCCTCACTTTGAGGCACAGGTGCTCAGAGTGAGGCCAAGGGCAGTGGCAAGCGTGCAGCTCTTCTGGCAGTGGGGAACACACACAGTCTGCTGCCCTTCCAGACCTGCTACCTGAGGTGGGGAATCTTTCTGTCTAATGACATTCCCTTTTTCCTTCCTTGCTTCCTGAGTAGCACATAATAAATTATGTAACAATAATAGGTTTCAGCCTGCACTACAAAAGGGCCCGATGCTAGGAGACTTTAATAGCAAGGAGCATTGCTACACAGCAATCATTAAAACAAAACAAAATCAACATCCAGATAAATTAAACTTATATTGCCTACTGCTTCTCTCCATCAAGCTGGTAGCTTATCAGGCTTTTTGTATTTAGCTCTAATGCATTGGTTCAAAACAACTTAGAGTTCCAGGAAAGCAAATTTGGGAATGTCACCTGTGTTATTCAGAAGTATAGTTTCTGAACAATTGCAGCTGTTGAGCGAAAGTAGCTTTGTCACTGTTATATGCAGAGAAGGGTGCTGGATGGTGTCAGGATCCAATCCTGATGACAGAATCAGAAGCTCATCCAAAATCAGGTCCCTAAACAAGCCAGCTTTCCCCACACAAAACAGGAAAGTCTCATGATTTTAGGGATCTCCCCCCAGCTTTGATTTCCCAGGTGTGCTTGGTTTTGCCTCTTTGGTGACTGCCAATAATATCGAGAAACAAGCTGTCCAAGAGCTGAGCTTGCAGGATATGGTCTTTCCTCTGCTATATGTGTCCTGCACTTCCCCCAAGGCCCTCAGAGTGCTGTGTTAGCCCCAAAGCTATCTTGTGAAGGTTCTGAGATTAGGATAAGAGAGTGCAAGGCAGGAATGCAGAGCCATTTGCCAATGGCCTCTGTGTGCTTCATAGCCAAGGAGGATTTGACTGGAAATTGATTTCCCTTGTCTGAGTCCAACGGTTGAGATGCTGCCTGCACCACAGTTTGCAAACTGGTTATACTTTGTGCTTCAATATAATTGCAAGAAAAGAACTTTGAGGAGAAAGTTGCAATGAGGCCACTGGTCCAAAGGCTTTCTCCAATTAAATGACGGGATAACAGCCTTGTTCCCTCACTCACCTTCCCCCATCTTCTTTTGTCAGCAGAGTTTTGGTGAAGTAAAACAAGGTTAGACAATCCTTACCTAGGGAAAACAAAGGGAATGGAATGCATTTGTTGTGGCTTACGTCTAGCATCATAGGGAGATGAGAATGGAAGAGTCATGAACTGTTTTCAGAAGTGCACCTGATTTGTATCTACATGAGTTCCATTGCAATTGGAGTTCCTAACACACAATTAGTAGGTGCAAATTTAAAATGAGATTTGTTTTCCCTGATCCATTTAGGGAGTTTTCAAACTATCACAGGAGATTCATCATATCCTGCCCATATTTGGTTCTGCCCAAGAACAGAGAGCCAAAGAAAGAAGAAAGGACAGGTGGATTGATGTTTGGTCAATGTTTTTTGCTAGACTGCAGCTAGCAAAAAATGTAAATTCTCATACCAGACCTTTGATGAAACTGTCCTTGGTTGCAATTCTGTGTACATTACTTGGGAGTAAATCCCATTCTGTGCTGCTTACTTCTGGGTCTATATGGATCAGGCTGCTCACCTAGTTGTGAACTGCAGTAAAAGCAGCCAGCTAAAGTATTCTTATATGCCAACAGAAAGTTTGCAACAGATAAGGAGCCTGGCTGCTCTTCTGTGGCTCTCAAAGTATATTTAATGGCTTGGCATTCTGCCAACTCATTCATCGCTGGGGGATATGGTGTCCCATGTTTGATGCCATTTTGTTTCACAAAGGTTTGGAATTCCATTTATACAAATTGAACGCCATTGTCTGGCACCACTTGTATAGGCACCTGTTTGAGCAGAAAGGCTTCTGAGAGTGTGTGGATGACATGCAAAATGTGTCTGGCCATTTGGAGTATCTATCCTCTACCACAAGAAAACCTGTCCTAAGGAACGGGCCCACAAAATCCAGGTGGATGCATTCTGAGGGAGTTGCTGCCCAGTTCCACAGATGAAGTGTTGCCAATCCAGACATATTTTGTTCCTGCTGAAAACTGGAGCAGTTCTTAGCTGATTGTTCAACCTGTCCATCTGTGCCTGGCCACCATATGTAGCCCCTGACCAATGCCTTCATCTCAACTATAGCAAAGTGTCCTACATGCAGTTTTTCTAAAATTCTAGCCTGCAGCTTCTCAGGGATTTTCACATGATGTCCCCACATGAAACAGCCTTGAGCAATAATAAGTTCATTTCTCCAGTGAAAAAAGGGCTTCAGGTTCTCCTGCTTTAGTTATAGCAAGGTCTCTAGGTCTACCACAGGTCTCCTCTAGGTCTACTCACCAGCAGCTCCTTTCTTGAATGGACAGTAGCACAGCAACAGTGTGAGTCAGTCCCATCTTCATTGCCACTGCTACGTCTGTGTGTTTCATTGATAATTCCTGGAGACAGCGCGGTAGTAGCTTCTTTATTAGGCAGACACGTCGCTTGCTTACCTGGTTGCTTTGTTCTGCCCTGATACACCCAGAGACAGCAGGAGTCCCCAAGAGGCCTGCATGGAACACACCTAACACCTGTCTGCTATTTGTCTGCTCAAAATCCCCCCTCAGCTGCAATTCTCCCCATAGGGGGAAAAGTATGGGTTCCCTGTATGTATTTTTCCTCCTCAGTTGGGGAAGCAGCCATTCTGAGTGGGCAAACAGGAGGCAGGCAAAGAATTAAGTAGCCCCTTCCCCACCACTTGTCAGCTCCCAACTGAATTGCTCTCAGTTACAGCCTCCGTCCATCACATGTTGTTTGGTCCTCAGTTTCTCAACATTGTTGTCCGTAGCCTGCCTATGGAAAGCTCGTCAGCCACAAAACAGTTTTGCTTAGCCCAAATGTCATTGCAACAGCTAGACAATTTTTCCTCCTTCAGAAGCAAAGGGTCTGCTCAAAAGTGTCACTCATGACATTCAACCAGGAGGAAAGGCTGTTGGAACAGTGCAGAAACAGAGGCAGCCATCAAGGGAAAGGACGTCCCAGAAGCTTGGTCCGCTTGAGTTTCTGCTTCTCCTGTGGGGATGGCAAGAGGCCCTGGATCTGTTCTGGAAGGAAACAAACACATTGGGTGGGGAGGGGAGGCTGAATCTGAGGGAAGTACAATTCTATAACTCTCAGTTGGGGACAATACTGAGGTATCCAGGTCACCTCAGGAGGGTGGGTGGACCCTCTGCTCAGTCAAGATGGGGTGGAGGGGTTCAACCGCCAGACTGCCACTAACTGCCACTCAGTATGCAGGGAGGGGTTCTCCCTGTTTTTAAGGGGTTTTAGAACCAAGTAAAAACCAATTACCTCTTAATGTGTTTTAATTAGTTTTAATGGGTCTTAATGGTCAGTTAAAAGCCCATTAAAACAAATTATTGCTTAATGAACTTTGAATTGGTTTTTATTTATTTACCAATTCAAACCCTAATTAATTAATAATTAAAAAACCATTAAAACATTTAGAAACCCATTAAGGGGTAATTGGTTTTTAATTGTTGTAAACCACAGAGTTCTTCAGCTGTGGGGCAGTATAGAAATGGAATAAATAGTAATTGGATTAATAGGTTTTAATCCAATTTTGATTAGCACTTAAAACCAATTTTAATTGGTAATTAAAACTAATTAAAATGTATTTCAAAACCAAACCCATTAAGAGGTAATTAGTTTTAAACTGTTTTTTAATATGTTTTATTTGACTTTTAATGGACAATTAAAACCATTAAGGGGTCATTGGTATTTAATTGGTTTTTAACGGGTTTTCATTGGTAATTTAAATACATTAAAAACCAATTACAGGGCCATTGGTTTTTAAAGGGTCTTTGGTAGTCAACTAAAAACCAATTAAAACCCATTAAAAGCCCATTAAGTGTAATTGGTTTTGAATTGGTTTTAAATGGTGAATTAAAACCCATTAAGAACCAATTAAAACCCATTAATGGGTAATTGATTTTAAAATTGTTTTTATTGACTATTAATTGACAAATACAACCAATAAAAAACCAGTAGCCCCTTAATTCATTTTAATTAATATTTAATGGGTTTTCATTACCAATTAAAAATCCATTAAAATCAACTAAAATCCATTAGTTGTCATTTGTTTTAACTGGTTTTTAATTGGTTTTGAATTGCCAGTTAAAAACCAATTAACTTCTCAGTAAGAACCTTTAAAAACCGAGTATCCCTTAATGGGTTTTGATTGGTTTTCAGTGGGTTTTTAATTGCCTATTAAATGTCTTTTAAGAATCAATTACCCTTAATGCATTTTAATGGGATTTTATTTGCCAGTCAACAAACAATTAAAGCAATTAAAAGCCAAATACCTCTCATGGGTTTTCAATTGGATTTCAATTGCATTTTAACTGGTAACTAAAACCCATTGGCCAATTTAAAGTATTTGTGAATTAAAAATCAGTTAAATACAATTAAAAACCCTTAATGGGGTTTAACTGGTTTTTAATGTTTTTTAATTGCCTTTTTAAAAAATAGGCAACTTGTGTCATGATTTGAGACCTACCTTTACACATTTTTACTTGTGTAAAGCTTGGAGATCTACAGAGGGAAAGGAAGGAAAAAGGTCAGGCCTAGAGGCCTGGAGTTTTTTTGTTGGGAGGGGGTATCCCTGAGAGGAGTAGTTTTATTTCCCCAGCTAAGTTTCATGTCTTTAGGTAAAAAGCAGTACTTTCAGTTTTGGGGGAGGAGAGTATAAAATGTCCTGCTTCAGGAGGCATCTTTTTGGCAACTGTTGGAAAGAAGATGCTGAATTAGGCTGATGTTAAGTCTGATCTAGCAGGGCCAGTACTTAAGAGATGTGTACATTAAGGTATGTATACTGCTGAGATACGTTACTATGGAATTCACTACTGCAAGGTGTCCTGACTTGGTGCTCTGACTTGGATTCCTGCATTGAGCAGGGGGTTGGACTTGATGGCCTTGTAGGCCCCTTCCAACCCTACTATTGTATGATTCTATGATGGTTACAAACTTAGAAGATGGTGGGCAAGAGGGTGGTGGCAGAGGGTGGGCAGGAAGAGGAGGGTTTTTGGCCTCCCTTCCCCCACAAATTACATGACAGGTAAGCATGTAAATGCCATTGCTTATGTATCCAAAACAGCACCACCCATGTGTGATGAGGAGCTCTCTTCAGTGTCTACTTCTCTAAAGCTATAAGCATCTTTGACCAGGATGCTGGCATCCATAGCCCACTTCAAATAACATACATCTTTTCTTGGGGTCCACATCCACAAAACAGGAAGCTTTTTGATGTATCAAGTCTGCCAGGGTTAGCTAAAGCCATCTCCTTTATAATCATCACATCTCTAGTCCATCTCCTAGACCAGAGCTTTCCAAACAGTGTGCCGTGACACATTAGTGTGTCGGCGGCAGTGTGTAGGTGTGGCGCGAAATGCAGAAAATTGTGCGGAAGGGCACCACGGAGCTCCCTTACGCGCGTTTGCTTCCCTTGGCCCCTCCCCAGAACTTCCTAAAGCAGCTAATGTTAAAGAAGCTAAGGCTTAGCTGCTTTAACATTAGCTGCTTTAGGATCATGTGGCGTCTTGACGTAGGACGCACGTGACTGGCGGTGTTGGAGCAGTACGGCGAGGTAGAGGCGCAGGGCGAAGAGAGGGGAGGGGAGGCACCGCCCTGGGAGCAGAGCTTGGCCAATGCCGGTGCAGAGAAGTGGCAGTGCCCACCAGCCCTGCGAGATTTCAAGCGCGCCCTTCACGGACTTCTGCACTGCGCTCCTGTGCGGCCAGGCCAGAGTAGCACGCGGGTGGAAATGCCGCCTGGGGCTGGGACTGCACCAAGCGGGCCGTCCGCCATCTTGGCCAGTCGGAACGGAGCTCAGTGGAGGCCAGAAGCCTCAGGATCAGCGTGCTCCCAAGCACCCGGGCGAGCGCAGCCGCAGGCTGTCACCCAGTCAACCCACCTGCTGCTGGCTGAAGGGAGGCCACCCTCCCAAACCCAGTGTGGCAAACAGCAAGCCACCCACCACGTGGCACTTATGATTTGATTTCTGCCATTTATTTTTATTTTTACTCTGCTGTAATTGTGGATTAACCACCCACCGGCAGTGTACCACTGGAGAGTGCTGGAACTGGACTCTGGACACAGGCATTGCAAATATTTACAGCAATATAGCCTTGTAGTGAGACATATATATTTACACTGTTTTTGTTGGACTTTTGCTTCTCTACTTAATGTGTTTTTGCAGCTGACCTCCTACCTGGGCCTATGTGTCCTAATATGTATTGTAAATACTTTAGTTAATTTTGTTTATTTTTCACATTTTCTTGCACTTATTTACATACTGTTACTCATAAATGGCAACAATGTATGTCATCTTACAAATCATATATTTTTAAAAATATAAATGAAAGGTTTTCATGAGATATGTTCTATCCCCATACATTTCATTATTACAATTTATGTATGTGTCCGTATCTCTTATAACGGATTAGTTTAACCTCCGGTTTGCTAGTAAAACTGAATTACCGTGTCATGAAATGATGCATGTCTAAAAAGTGTGTCACCAACATGAAAAGTTTGGAAAGCTCTGTCCTAGACTGTCATATTCCCCACTTGAGGAATCCTCCTTAGAGGAGCAACTGAAGCTCCTAGAAAAGAAGAATACCACAGAACAGCCCATGTCAAAAGACCAGGAGGAGCTTGGGCCCTCAGGGGAGATGGCCGCAGGTCCATCCCCACAAGAGGCAGGAGAGTCCAGCTTTGATGCAGAGGTGAGTGATCCCCTAGCCCCCAAGATTATTGTCATCTCAAAAAACAGGCCAGTAAGTCTCCTTTGAAAAAGTGTGTGTCAGGCCCGGCTCCCGTGCAACACTAGCAACCAAACACGTGTTAAACAGCAACCTCCTTTATTACAGCAGGATACAAACACAGGCACCTCACAAGAGTCCATAGACCATAGCCCTTAGTGAGCCCAAGTTCAAATAAACACAGACAGTCCAAACAGGAGCCAGAAACAGGGTCTTAAAGTCCAGCCGTATAATCCAAGATAGGGTCCCAAGGCATTTATGGTATGCCATAGAGTAGTCCAAGCAAAGGAGTACCAGCAAAATTGTACTCACAAATCTCCTTTGCAACAGCTTTTATGCAGGGGTGGGGTGACTAGAGTTCTTCATTTGTCAGTTTTGCCCTACAGGAAATCTTGGCTTGGAGTTGAGAACTCCATCTACCTGCTTCATTTTCCTCATGCCTTTTCAGCCGCTGGCATTGTCTAGGAGACAGCCTTGGGCATGCCTTTTCCTTGGCTTGTTCTGCCTCTTCACCGCTTATCAAAGAATGTTCCGCACCTCATGTGACACAGAGCTTTTTCCAAGGCTAACACTGGCTGTAGTTGAGAAGGAGTAGCTGCCTCTCCCTCACTGTATTACTCTGTGAAACTAGACAGAGATTAATTCCCAGCACCCTGACATTCCAAGCCTTGGCTAGGCCCTAAATCAGATTCTTCTATCTCTGAATCAGGTCCTTCCTCTGAGGCTGCGGCATCAGGGGAAGGCATAACAGAGTGCTTGATTACAAAGGAGGATTCTCATGAGCAAAACTTTCCTCATGAATAGGACTTTTGCCAGTGGCCCTGCAACAAAGTGTAGCTGAGCCCTGGGTGGAGCTCAGGAAGCTCTGGCTATATAAGCCTTCAATTTCAGGCTAGCCATTGCTGAAATACCAGCTTCAGTGCTTTGTATCCTGTTTCTCTGACCTTGTGAATGAACTCCATGCTACTGACCCTTGGACTCTTGGTTGACTCTGCTTCTTGGACTGTGTATTGTATCTGTGTTTGGATCTTGGTTGCTCCTTAGACTTCTCTCTTGGAACTCTCCCTCTTGCCTGCTAAAACTGTGCCTTTGACCATTACCTGTTTATTGACTTACCTTTGGATTGCCTTGTAGTTTGCCGTACTGAGCCTGATACAGTCATAGCAGGACAAAGACCCAAAAGGTGAGAAGAGGATCTTCCTGTTTATGTGCCGCTCCTCGGATTGGTGAAACTTGTTGGGTGGTCATCCTTGAAGTCCCCTGGTTTTCTATCTCTTGGTTACTCTTGGTGACTGCCTGAAGATGCTGTGCATGTTGCAGCTCTCCAGATGACCCCCAAATTGTGAGTATTTTAGCTCAAAGAGTTAAATGTAAGCTAGCAAACTTTTTAAAAAACTTTGCTTATTTCCAAGTATCCACTCTGCTTTCCCTTTTTTTGTCTCTTTATTATATTCCTTAATAAGTATCTTCTTTCAATTTGGACCTGAGGTTTGCGTGTGAGTTTCTGGAGATTTCAGGAGAGGTTTCTCTCCCCAGCTGCCGAGCCATCTGGTTCACCTACTCATGCTTGCACCTACTAGAGAGTAAGACAAAAGCAGGCTGCCTGCCCACAGTGATAGGAGGCATAAACTGATTGCTACCTCATCCTAGGCAGATAACTAGGTCATAGCTCTGGGGTCCCCTTACCCAAGGTTAGAGGGAAAAGAGGGGCAGCATCTTATTGATCAGACACATGTACGTATAGCTGTCACAAGCCAGTTGTGGCACAGTGAACCATTACATCACACAACAGGGCAGTAGCAGATCCAGGAGGAAACACAAGGTTTGCTGAAGTACAAAAAAAATTCAAAAGAGAGGGGAAAACCTCCAGAATAACCCAGTGCATATGCAGCATGCCCAGTGGATGCAGCATGCCGACTGTAAGGGGGAGGGGTTCAATGGAATATCCTAGAGGATGGCATGGCTGGCTGGCTGACTCAAACCGCGGACAGAAGCACTCCACACTGAAACATTTCATTGCAGTTCCCACCTGTATATACTATTAGCGAACTCAGTTCTCTGATGCTGGTCCTTACATCACCAAAATGGTACCAGCAGTGCCCAAGAGCCATAGGTTTGCTAGAGGTAACTCCAAGGTTTGAAGGAATAAAAAGAAATCCTTAGGAAATCCCTAATGGGGCAACCTGCCCCTCAAACAGCCGACTGATTGTCTCTTGAGGGAAACTAGGGAGGAGGAATGGTGTGGAGGGCCTGGAAGAAGGCATGGCTGAAACACTGGAGCACTCCACACTGCAACATTGTATTATATGCAGGAGCCACTTGTTAACGGCTCTTTGTCATGATAACTACATGTACCTCCCATTCACAGAAGCTGCACACCTTTGAGGACTAGATACAAGGAGCAAACGCCAAAGACTATGCCTTGATATTCTGTTTGTGAACTTCTGGAAGAGACATCTTGCTGGATGACTGCTCCAAGTGGAATGCTGGACTAAATGGACCTTCTTTGGTCTGATCAAAGAAAACAATTCTTATCATCAAAAGCCAGACAAGATGATGGAGATCCATGGGTGTAACTCCTGTCTTTCTGTTTTGGTAAATAGCAGTATGGGGGTGTGATCTAGATCAGGACTGAAGCAAAAGGTGAGGGTGTTTGTTTTTTAATATTGCCCCAAATGCTGTTTTTCTAATCCTTTCCCCCCCGCCCCTAGCAACTGTTACAAAAAACCTTACAGGAATGCAGGTTATGCCCATACGTTTTCCATGATGTTATAAATAGCAGGGGTGGGGGTTCATCTGAAAAACAATGCTGGGGGAAAGGATTAAAAACAAACACTCACATCCCAATCCAGGAGAGACACAGTAGCTATTTGCCCAAACATGATAGCCAGTCAAAGAAGCCTAAGGGCCATTGCAGAACGTGCACATGCCAGAGACATCTGGAGAGGGTCACCATGTATACTAGAAACCTCTGAGCCAAGATGGGAAAGTTGGGGTGTCTGATTTTAAGGGAGAAGTTAGACACAGCAAGCATAACGGAAACCTGGGTCCCATCTACATGGGAGGTTTCCTCTGATGCTGCTGTGGCTTAAAGTCATTAGGGACACATGACATTGTGGCCACTCTGCAGCCACCCCGGAGTTTACCTGTGGGGAAGCTGCATTTTTGCAGAGTACTTTTACTCCGTTGTTTTTCTTTAATTCGGCTCCTCTGCGGGCCCAACTGCTGCGGGTCCATTCATCTTCTTTAAATTCGGTATGATCAGGGCATTTCTAGAGGTGTGTCTTTCACCTGGCAGTGCCCTCAGTAACCTAGGTGTCAGGGTGGACACTGAGCCCATAGAATCCCAGAGTAGTTCTGATTCTGAGGAAGAGCAGTCGCTCCTGGGAGAGGAGCGCGCTCCTCTTTCCCAGGGCCCACAGTTGACGGAGATTCCTCCCACCAGCATTCCTAGATTAGAAGGCAGTCCAGGGAGTGACCGAGCAGAGATAGCAGACTTGGTGGATGCGCAACGCAGATGCAGAGAGCGGCGCCACATGGAGGGCGCAGAAAGGAGGCGCAGTGCCCAGTTGGCGCGCAAACAATGGTTGCGCCCAGAGGATCCAAGGAAAAAGGGGAGGGACTCTCCCTAGTCCTTAAGTTCAGGAGTCTGCCAGTAATTCCCTTTCAAACGGGGACCTTTTGATGTTCAACTGTTCCAACTTAGGGCATAGGGATGCTGCTGCTCAGATCTAGTTGCTACCTGTAGAGTTTTTAAGTTGTAAAAGAAGAATAAAGCTTTGAAAGGAATCCCTTTGTCTGTGTCTGGACTTGGCTACTGTATTAGACTGAGAGAGGCCTCAAAGGAGCCCGTGACAGCTTGGTCCCTGTTCCTCTTTTTTTTTTTCTCTCCTCTCTCTCTCTCTCTTCTCCTATTGCCTTATGGAGGGTGCCGAGAACCCAGCGGTGCAAGCTCTGGCGCAAGAGAACCAGATGCTCTGTGATCAGATGGCTCAATTGACGGCTGCTGTGCAGAATCTACAGGCAGCATTTCAACCCCCCCCACCTCCGATTCCCCCACGCCGCAAGTGCCCGGTGGCGTTGCCAGAGAAGTTTTCTGGTGAGAAAGGACTTTTTCAGATTTTCAGGGCCCAATCAGAGCTGTACATGCGTCTTAGACCTGAGGATTTCCAAACGGAACAGGTTCGTGTGGGTTTCATCATTAACCTACTGTCAGGCATGGCAGCTAAATGGGGTTCGGGACTCCTGCTCGCTAATGACCCCCTGCTCGGGGACTATCAAGGTTTCATGACAGCCATGGCACGTTTTTTCGGTGACCCCCTGCGCACGCAGATGGCTTCTCGGGAGATTCGCCGCCTCCAGCAGGGCAAGGACTCAGTTTCCAGCTACACGACAACCTTTCGCTTGCTGATGCAGGATTTACAATGGAATGATGCCACGCTACTGGCTCAGTTTTTGGATGGTTTAAACAGCGAGATCTCAGATGAGTTGGCACGCACGCCCAGCCCGCCTACTTTGGAGGAGCTCATCCAGACCTGCCTTCAGATAGATAGTCGGCTGGAGGGGCGCCGGCAGACCCGGCTGGGGGCCGGGATTTCCCTCCTCCCATTCCCCCACGTTTCCTGCCTCCTCCCCCACCCCCCGCTCCGGCGCTGGGGGTGGAGGAGACCCCGATGCAGCTGGGGGCTACCCAAGCCTCACTGCTGCCAGAGGAACTTGAGCGCCGTCGAGCTGAGCGCCAGTGTTTTCGATGTGGAAACCTGGGGCATTTCTCCAAGACCTGCCAAGTTAAATCCACAGCTCCGCTGCCTCCTGCTCCTCTCCTTCCCTCTCCTCCTCCTCCTCGTCCCCAGGCTTGACTAGACTGCCCCCCAAGCTTGTTGGGGGCCTCCAGTGTCGGGGTCAGCTCCCCACCGGGTGGGTGCCTTCCCCAGTCCCCCCCACCCTCCCATCTGCTGTTGCATGTTCACCTCCGCTCCTCACAGCGGGGTGGGGTGGAGGCGCTAGCTTTAGTGGACTCGGGGGCTACAACTAGTTTCATGGATGAGACCTTTGCCCTCTTCCACAGGATTCCTACCCTGCCCCTTCCTGCCCCCTTCGCAGTGCACACCATTGATGGGCATCCTCTCTCTTCGGGCGAGGTGACCCGTATTACAGTTCCGCTCACTCTGCGCACCCAGTCCCACATTGAGCAGATTCAATTTCACTTAGCTAAGGTTCCCTTATACCCAGTCGTGCTGGGTTTTTCCTGGCTCTCTAAGCACAACCCTCAGATTTCTTGGGGGCTTCGGCAAATGGAGTTTGCATCTCCCTACTGCCGGGAGCATTGCCTCACGGAGGAGGTGCCAGTCCCGGCCCTGGCATTAACCCTTTCCCACCCTCCTTCTCCGCTTCTGGCAGTCCCTCAGCTACCATCATCCCCCCAGAGAAGTATGCAGCTTTTCAGGATGTGTTTGACAAGAAGGAGGCTGACCGGCTTCCCCCCCAAGGCCTGGCAGCAGCTGCGGTGCCTCATTCTTGGGAGGAGCTCCTTCTCTCTGCACAGGCTCAGGATGCTTTTGTTCACACAAAGGTGGAGGAATTGGGGCTAGCCTCTGCCCCCCCACTCTACCCCCTTCTCTTTGCGAGGTGGCCTGCTTTACCATTCTGGCCGGGGCTATGTGCCTTCTAGACCCCTCCACGAGAGGGTCCTCCATCAGTGCCACGACTCCCCCACAGCTGGGCATTTTGGCGTCGCCAACACCCTGCATGGAGTGACGAGGGATTTTTGGTGGCCTCGTGTGTATCAGGACGTCAAGTCCTATGTCACCTCCTGCCCAACCTGCCAGCGGGCGAAGGCCCCCTCAGGCAAGCCCACAGGCTTGCTTCACCCCCTGCCTACCCCCTCAGGACCTTGGAAACTGCTCTCCCTTGACTTCATCACTGACTTGCCTCCCTCACATGGTAAGACCACTATTCTGGTGGTGGTGGAGGATTTGTTTTCTAAGATGGCCCATTTCATCCCCTGCTCTGGGTTGCCCACAGCCAGGGAGACGGCAGAGCTGTTCGTGGCGCATGTTTTCCACCTCCACGGATGGCCCTAGGGTCTCATTTCCGATGAGGGGGCCCAATTCACTGCCCATTTCTGGAGGGAGCTACTGGCATAGCTCCATGTGACACTCCGTCTTTCCTCCGCCCACCATCCACAGACGGACGGTCAGACCGAGCGCACCAATGCGACTCTGGAGCAATATCTGCACTGTTATGTCAATTACCAGCAAGATGACTGGTTTTCCTTGCTGCCTCTCACAGAATTTGCTTATAACAATGCCTGCCATGCTTCCACCCGCCCACATTTTTGCCAATTTTGGTTACCACCCCAAGGCCTTCCCGTCCACCCTAGCTCCCTCTTCGGTGCCAGCAGCCCAGGACTTTTTAGAGGAGTTGCAAGCGGTACACCACCTCTTATGGGACTCCCTCGAGCAAGCCAAGACAGCCTACAAGGCCTCTGCAGACTGGCGGTGCCCGCCAGGTCCATCTCTGCAACCGGGGGACTGGGTTGGGTTGTCCACCCAATACCTCCCCTCTCACTCGCCCGCAAGGAAGCTCGTGCCTCGCCACACAGGGCCTTTCCAGGTTACAGCCCAGATTAACCCTGTTGCTTTTCGCCTGGCTCTCCCCCGCTCCATGAAGATCCATCCTGTTTTTCATCGGTCCTTGCTGCCCCCCTGGTTTCTGGCGACCCTCATCGCTCAGTCGGCTCCCCCCCACCGCCAGTGCTGGTGGAGGGGGAGGAGGAGTTTGAGATCGCGGAGATTCTGGACTCCTGCCTTTCTCGTGGCCGCTTGCAATATCTGGTGGACTGGAAGGGGTACGGGCCTGATGAGTGATCCTGGGAACCCGCAGAAAATGTGCATGCTCCGTTGCTGCTGAGGTGCTTCCACCAGCTGTACCCCCACAAGCCCGGGGCCCCAGGGGAGGAGCAGGAGGGAGGGCCTCATGGGAGCGGGGATGATGTCAGGGTGGACACTGAGCCCATAGAATCCCAGAGTAGTTCTGATTCTGAGGAAGAGCAGTCGCTCCTGGGAGAGGAGCGCGCTCCTCTTTCCCAGGGCCCACAGCTGACGGAGATTCCTCCCACCAGCATTCCTAGATTAGAAAGCAGTCCAGGGAGTGACTGAGCAGAGATAGCAGACTTGGTGGATGCGCGACGCAGACGCAGAGAGCGGCGCCAGATGGAGGTCGCGGAAAGGAGGCGCAGTGCCCGGTTGGCGCGCAAACAACGGCTGCGCCCAGAGGATCCAAGGGAAAAGGGGAGGGACTCTCCCTAGTCCTTAAGTTCAGGGGTCTGCCAGTAATTCCCTTTCAAACGGGGACCAACTTTTTCAACTTAGGGCATAGGTACTCTGCTGCTCAGATCTAGTTGCTACCTGTAGAGTTGTTAAGTTGTAAAAGAAGAATAAAGCTTTGAAAGGAATCCCTTTGTCTGTGTCTGGACTTGGCTACTGGATTAGACTGAGAGAGGCCTCAAAGGAGCCCTTGACACTAGGTAACTAAAGTAACTCACCTGCCTTTCCAGCACATCAAAGCCCTAGAGCACTCTTTTGAGCCTTCAGAATCACCCTGCACTCCCATTTCACCAGTGGGAGTAATTAGCCTCCATGATTATGCAGTTCTCTGAAGTTTATGTTACTTAGCTTCTGTGATGTTGTGTGAAGTCACTTCTCTGATGTTGTGTGAAGTCACTTCTCTGATGTCTGATTGCTTCTCTGTAATGCTTGCAGTAAGGGCTTAAGGGCATAAGCCCTTATGCGAATAAGGGCTTTATCACTGTAGTGATCTAGCACAGTCTTGGGAACATGGTTGTTGAGAAATCTGTCATTGCAAGCAGGGAGAAGTGCCCAGGGAAGGCAAAAGGAGGGTTGGAAGCTATAACTCTGTGACAGTTTTCTGGAATGGGGCAAAAGGGGGGGTCTCATAGGGAGCCTTCAGATGCTGCACAGGAGAATTAGGGATTTTGGCTTCTTCACTGAAAAGCGTGCATATTGGCAAAGGGGGGAGCAAGAACTCCAAGACAGGTTGCTGGAATGGGTTGAAGGGGTGGGGGATGCTCTCATAGGGAGCCTTTAGATGCTGCATTGGAGAATTGGGTTTTGGCTTCTTCATTAGGGAAAGGGAGAGAGGAATAGCTCCACAACAGTTTGCTGGAATGGGGCAAAATTCTGGGGGTGGGCTGCTCTCCTGGGAGCCTTCAGGTGCTGTACTGGGTAATTGAGTTGTTTCTAGCTTTCAGAATTGTGAATTACTCTCCTTCATAATAATGCAGTAGCAGGGGAGAGCCTGGACATGGGCCAGGAAACAAGCGTCTCTCATTGGTTGAGCAGCCCCTACCCAGCTGATGACAGTGGGGTTCTACTCCCCCAGCCCACCAGAAGTATGTTCCTTTCAAGTGCTGTGTGACCCATGAAAACTGGATTTTAAAGGTACGAGACACTCAGCTTTTCTTGCTTCATGTGTCCCTGATGGACCAAAGCTGATTCCATGAAAATCCAGGTAATACTCCAATGCACTTCTCATTTTGTTGTCATGAGAGAACCAGTACAATATGGACATCTATGGATACAAACCCTATAGGAAAGACAGGAAAGGGCATACTGGACATGATGTCACTCTATGTCAAAGAACACATAATATCAAGCAAACTAGAACCTTAACAGGGACAGAATTCTCCACAGAATCACTGTGAGTGAAAATACTGGGTTCCAAAATTAATTTAGTACTGGGGACTAGGGATGTCAGAGAAAACTGCAACCGATTCAAATGAGTTCAGATGTCTATGAATCTGACCTGCGAATTCTGCAGCAGACTGGCTTTTTCTGAGTCTGGGACTGACTTTTTACTTTGGCGGGCGGGCGGGGGGGGGGATTTGCACCAGTACACACTTCTGGAAGCGGAACAAAATTCTCATACATTCCTTTAAAAAATCTGATTTCATCAATCAGCAGATGATGGAATGAAAGTTGCCTGACAATCCATGAAACGCAGACCAAATGGAATTATCAAAATCTGTACATCCCTACTAGGAACATGCTATTGTCCCTCTGACCAAAATGCTCAGAATAATCTTGAGGTGGAGAATCAAATCAGGGAGGCATCCAAATGAGGAAGTGTTGGTAAATGGATGGCTTCAATTAGCCCCATATTGTCCGAAGAGATGTCTGTTCCAGTTACAACGAAGAGGTTAAATTTTTCAATATCAACCAGAGCAGAGGTGGCCCTGGACCTAATCCTAAATGGTGCCACCCAGGACCTTGTGTGAGATGTGAGTTTTGCTGAACAAATTGAAAACAGTGAACATAGTTAATTTAAGTGGAGAATTGCCAAGGAAGTCCAGCACGGTCACATTTGACTTCAAAAGAAGAAACTACTTTACACTGAGGTAAAAAGGCGTTTGAAAGGGGGAGTCAAGAGGGTTAAATCTCTCCAAAATGCTTGGAGGTTACTCAAAACCACAGTAGCAGACGCTCAGCTAGAATGTATACTGTAGGTCAGGAAGGGTACCACCAAGTCCAAGACACCACAAGCAGTGTCAAGGAAGCTATTCAAGAAGAGAAGGCATCCTTCAAAGGCTGGAAGTCTTGCCCAAATGAGGACAAAAAGGAACACAAACTTGCACAAAGGAACAGCAAGCAGACAGTAAGCAATGCAAAAAAGGATTTTGAGGAGCATATTGCTAATAAGATCAAGACTTCTTTAAATATATCACAAGCAGGAAAATGGCTAGGGAGGCAATTAGACCATTATTGTTATATTATGTATGTATGTATGTATTTATTTATTTCATTTCTATGCCGCCCAAAAGCTGAAGCTCTCTGGGTGGTTTACCATGATTAAGATACATTATCCAAATAATGTTTGGATAATGTATCTTAAAATTAAAATACATTATCCAAAGTTTAAAAATCATTTACATAAAAACACACAAACAGACAGTACGCAAAGACAACATATATCTAAAAACAACTTTAAGCAATCAACTAGTGGAATGACAACTGAGTTAAAGGAGTACTAAAGGAGGATAATGAGATTGCAGAGAAGCTGAATGAGTTATTTTCATTTGACTTCACTGCAGAAGACTTAGGACAGATACCCATGCCTGATTTGATATTTTCTGAAAGGGAATCCAAGGAACGGAGGCAAATATTGTTGACAAGAGATTAAGTTGTAGACCTTAATGATGAACTAAAAGCTAACAAATCACCAGATCCAGATGGTATCCACCCTAGAGTTTTTAAAAAACTCAAATGTGAAATTGCTGATCTGCTAACAAAAATATGTAATAGGTCTCTAAGATCAGCTTCTGTAGCAGAGGACAGGAGAGTGGCCAATGTAACACCAGTTTTTAAAAAGGGATCCAGGTAATTGCAAACTGGTTAGCTTAATGACTGCTCTGGGTGAATTGGTGGAAAGCATTATTAAGAATAAAATTAGTAAGCATATAGAGGGACAAGTCCTGCTGAAAAGGAATCAACATGACTTCTGCAAAGGTATGTCCTGTCTTACTAACCTTTTAGACTTCTTTGAGAGTATCGATCAACATGTGGACAGCAGTGATCTGGTAGACCTTGTTTACTTGGGCTTCCAAAAACTTTTAATAGTCCCTTATCAAAGACTCTTGAGCAAACTTAGCAGTCATGGAATAAGAGGAGACATCCTCTTATGGATTGGTAATTCGTTAAAGAACAGAAAGCAGATAATTAGAAAATGAATTGAAAATAAAATTGCCAATACCATACTGCCCTTATACAAATCTTTGGTGCAACCCCACTTGGAATGCTGTGTACAGTTTTGATCACCACACCTAAAAAAAGGATATTGTAGACTTGTGTGTGTGTGTGTGTGGGGGGGGAATCTTCACGACAATGGAATGAGAAGCGCATTGGAGTATTACCCTGATTTTCATGGAATTGGCTTTGGTCCGTCAGGGACACACGAAGCAAGATAAGCTGAGTGTAGCATACTTTTAAGGGCGGCGGTGGCTTAGTGGTTAAGACGCTGAACTGCAGACTGGAAGGTTGGCAGGTCAGCAGTTTGAGACCCGAGTGCTGCGTGACGGAGTGAGCTCCCGTCTTCAGTCCCAGCTCCTGCCAACCTAGCAGTTCGAAAGCAAGAAATTGCAAGTAGATAAATAGGTACCGCCTCGGCGGGAAAGATGACAGCGTTCCGTGCACCTCGGTGTTCAGTCATGCCGGCCACATGACCACGGAAGCGTCTTCGGACAGCGCTGGCCCTTTGGCTTAGAAACGGGGATAAGCACTGCACCCTAGAGTCGGACACGACTGGTTGGGGGCACCTTTACCTTTTTTTTTTTTAGCATACTTTTAAAATCCTGTGTTCAGGGGTCACGCAGTGCTTGAAAGGAACATACTGCTGGGTGGGGTGGGGGGAGTAGAACTGAATGTTATCAAACTGGCAGAGGCTGCTCAACCAATGAGAGGCTTGTTTCCCATCCCTATCGAGGCTCCCCACTGCTACTTCATTATTATGAATGGAGAGCAACTAATTTTCCCCATGTGTGCAGATTTCCCTGAAGAAGCCAAAATCTCCAGTTCTCCAGTGCAGCATCTGAAGGCTCCCCCTGAGAGCTTCCCCCCACCCCAATTTTGCCACATTCCAGCAATCTGCTGGATGGGAGTTATTGCTCCCATCCCATTTTTCCCCAGGTGTGCACTTTTGCCTATTGCTTCCAACCCCCCCCCTTCTCCCTTTCTCCTCCTGCTTGCAATGAGAGCTCCAGTAAACCGAAAGACTGCAATAAAGGGGCTTTACATAACAACAGAGAAAGGACTTTACATCAGAGAAACTACAGGACATCGAAAAAGCACAACATCACAATAGCTATTTAAGAGCAAAGGAGAAGTGAAGGAGCACTTTAGGGCGAGTTACTAAAGTTAGCCTTTAACCCCTTAACTGCAGGAGAGCAAGATTTATTTCTTCTGAGTAAACATGCACAGAAGGGGGGATATGTTAAAGATTAAAGGTGGGCTACCTATGGTGAGTTAGTGTCCCCACTACTGCGGTAATGCGAGGGGTCGCTGCTGCGTTCCTGGGGATTTTCTCAATGGGAAAAACGATGGGAAACAATCTTGGGGAAACAAGAGGCCATGGGACACCCCACCCCCTTGACCAGGTCACTGCCAGGTCACAGAGGCACGCCCAGGATCTAATGCGGGGGGGGGGCACGCACATGGCACACTGTGGTAAAACCGCCAGGGAGCTACTTTCAGTAAAAAAAAAAAGTCAGAGTACAAGGAGTTGCAGAAAATGCGGCTTTTCAAGAGGGACACAGCTGGTTGGCAGTGGATTAGTAATGACATCATCTGTTACAACGGAACTCAAATTGCTCTAACTTCACACTAAATCGCTCATGAAGACAGTCCCTTGGAGAATGTGCAGAAAATAGCAACCAAAACGATCAAGGAGCTGGAGCATAAGAAGAGCCATGCTGGATCAGACCAAAGCTCCGTCTAGTCTAGCAGTCTGTTCACACAGTGGCCAGCCAGATGCCTGTGGGAAACCCACAAGTAGGATTATCTGTTTATGACAGCAAGGTTTGCCAAGCCCTTCTCTTTCTGGATTCAGACTGCTTTATTCAGCTGCTTCTGTTAACAGTTTGGCCCTTATTAAATATTTCAGAAGAGCATCATGCAGATGCTTTAGTTTTTCAACTTTGGAACAAAAATGCAGAGATAGAAAGTGGGAAATGGCTTCCTTTATTTATTGGGCCTGCAACACTATTATAAGGAGAGAGGCAGGCAGGCAGGCAGACAGCCAAAGATGTTCAGGGGCCTACTCCTGCTGGAAAACTTTGGTTTTATTTGTTGTATTTTAGGCATGCGGCTTTTAAGGCTTTCATTACATGTTATTAACCTTGTTAGCTGATTTGAAAATGTCAGTAGAAAAGTTGGATACAAATCCACTAAGGCTGCAATCCTATACGCACTTACCTGGGAGTAAGTCCCATTGAGCATAATAGGGCTTACTTTTGAGTGAACATGCATAGGCTCACACTGTTAGGGAGCAATGCTATGGCTGCTAGACAGATGCCTCTTCCCAGTTCCCCAGTGGTATTATAGATGGCCATAGGATATGCTGTTTTCTGGGAACTGACCTCAGAGCCTGTGCTCTGAGGTTGGTTCCCAGAAAATTGACCTCCCTCCACTTCCTCGGAGGCAGCGCGAAACAGCCCCGTCCTCCACGTTCGCAAGAGGAGTGCGGAGGGGCCAAAAAGGGGCGTAGCTGGGGGCATTCCGGGGCGGGGAGAGTGTAGCTGCATGTATGACACACCCAATGTGTCGTACGGCAGCCTCCTTCCCTGCTCTGTGCCCCTGTGCTAGACAGCTGCAATCAGCTGTCTAGCCAAAAAAGCAGGGCAGAGGAAGCACAGAGGGCACGATCCCCTCTGTGCTTCTCTTACCCTGCTCAGGATAGGCGGTCGCCTCCGAGTTCAGAGGCAGCCACCTATTTCGATAGGATTGCGCCCTTAATGAATAAATGTTTACAGCACAATCCTACGCATGTTTATTCAGAACTAAGTCACACTGTGTCCAAAGAGGTTTTCCCCTAGGTAAGTATACATACAACTTCAGTTTTACTTGATTAAATTAATCAAAATAATTAAACATTGTTTGGCTATAAATGTGCGTCTAAATAATTGCAATGCTTTTTAAATGTTCATTATTTTTAACATAAGTACTTTATTTGTTAACTGAAATAAAAGCTGGAGGTGGCATGCACTATCTTAGGTGACCTATTTTCCTATCTCTCGCATGCAGAAGAGAGCCAGTTTACACGAACAAAACAAGCTATGGTGGCTTGTTGTGAGCCATGGCATGTGCCGGGCATGATTGGCATAAATTGTGTTGTCGGAACTGGGGTGGCATGGCTTGTTGTAGGGTTATTTGAGGGTTGTTTAATCCTCTAAGAAGCCTTACCACCTGGGTTCAGGCAACACAATAAGCCATGGCTGGGCAGTGCTTATGCAAATCGCACCCAGGACATGCCAGCACGCACCGCAGCTAACAACAAGCCAGCGTGGCTTGTTTAAGACATGGTGGCTTGTTTGGATTGTGCAAACTGGTTCGATGCCTCTGCCAAGACAGTGCCCTGCTGTGACATATACAGACATTATCTAAAAAAGTTTGTTTATTGTATTTCTATACTGCCCCATAGCTGAAGCTGTATGTTTTTCTTCAAAACTATTCTTTTATTCATATGCACATTTGTGCTGAGGGACTGGATTGATTAATCAAATAAATATGATCAAAGATTTATTTAATCAGGTGACTGCCTTACAAGGTACCCTCATCATTTTACTTACCCACCCCCACCCCAATAGCCAGTGGGATGAGATGCTACACAGGCACCTCCTTCCCCCAGAGAGAGGTGGTAGAGGGGGGCATGTGTGAGTGAGTGAGGCAGGGGGGGTGCTCTTCAACAGCTATGGCAATGCCACCACCCTGTCCCCAGCCATCCTGTCCGTTCTTGACTAGCCATTTTGCCCATAAAACAAAGGCTGCCTTTGAAATGGATGCCTGTCCTGGCAACCTGCCAACCTGTAATAGGAGACAAAGGTGCAGAATACCACTGGGGAGCTGGGAAGAGGCAAGCCCAGCAGCATGGAAGGGAATGCCTGTTGCCATGGAGACTAAGGCGGCCCAACCAGGGACAAGAAGAGCCTCTGCACACTCCTGTTGGACTGAGCACCACTTGCAAGATGAGGAATGCTGGCACCCAGCCCAAGTGCAGCCCTGGCAGCAGCCTGGAGGATGGCACCCCACCTGTGCTGCTTCAGACTGAAGTGGGTGTCTGGGGGTTGTATTGGCCCCAGGAGCATAACCAAGTCACCTGCAGTGTTAGAGGGGCCTAGAGATCCATAATGCTTGCTTAAGTTCATTATTGGTGCAATTCCTTTGCTAGTAAACTTCTGAGCATGTGAAGATGAGTCAAAGGCCGATACATTCCACACTAATGAGCCAGAAGGCCTTATCAAGATGTGCCTGAGAAGCAAAGTTTGTTTATGCTGAGCTGCAGATGGCTGTGCTGAGAACTAAGCCCTGCTAGTCTATGCTGGGAATGAACGCTAGGGGGCGCTTGCTGCTGTTATGCTGCCTCATTGCTAACACGTATGGTATGAAACCCATTGTACCCCATGGATCTGGGTTCAGAGAAGCTGTCTGATCCAACCATTGGGTACGCCTGTGTGCTGTAAGTTATTCAATAAAGTACTCCTTGTAAGTAAACCTATGGATCTGATTTATCACTATCTGGTCACCTCTAAATTAAGAGGTCAAAACCCATGGCTGGGGCAATACAGGGGTGGGGAGGGGGGGATTTAGCCATTCATGGCTAAATGGAGCTCCATGTTCAGAGGCAGCCTACCGCTGAAGAGCAGATGCTGGGGGGAAGCCACAGGGGAACAACCATCAACCTCAGGAAACAGGACGCTGGACTGGATGGGCCCTTGGCCTGATCTAGCAGCGCAGTTCTTATGACCTCTTTGATGCCCGGCAAGAGCTCACAGACAAGTTTTGTTATTCCTATACCATAATCTAAAACTAACTTGTCATATTTTAATTGCCATTAACATTTGCCAGTCTCTCTGCTTGTTTTCAGGGGAAGAAAAAGAAAATGAGTCATAACAAAAAGGCAACACGGAAGGTAAGTCTTTACTATCCACTCAGGGGTCTTCTGCTGGCTTTTATTGGGAATGAGACCCCCTTTCTTGAAAGGAAATAATAATAATGAGGTGCCCAGAGGACCTGCCCATCCTCATTCCAGGCCTGCTGCCTCTTTGCACAGGAATGCTACCTACCCAGCCATTTTCTCCAACCCTTTAGGAATTTAAGCCTTCATTTTTTAGTCAATCAGGTGTCAGATTAATTGACATTTCATGTACCCATCTTTCCCACCCGCCTCCCTCCGTTTCCCACCCCCTACCCACTCCCCGCTCCACAAAACAAGGCACAGTCCCCTACTGCTTAACAAGCCTCCCCAGGGCAGAGCAGGCTGAGAAGAGAGCAGCAGCCATCTTTTGGGTCTGCTAGCAAGATGGAGGCATGGTGCCACATTTTGAACCCCTAAGGCAAAGCTCCTTCCTAGGGCTCTGACTCCTTCACTGCTCACCAGTGCTCTCCAAAGCTAGACACAAAGATGGGCTCCTTCCGATGGGGCATGCACGCCCTCATCTAGAGGAAACTCTGTGAGACGTTTTAAGAGCTGGAACCAAAACATTTTGTACACATCCAGAATTTGGCAGATTTCCATACATTCAAGCCTGAAATGTTCTCTCTCAAGATTTTCCACATTTTGACATTGTAGTCTTGATGGACAATTAAAAATAAACCCCTCTCCATCCAAAGTGCCTCAGTCATCCATAACAGAGAATGTTGCAACAGATACAGGAATTTCCATTTAGAAGAATTTTAACAAGCCGTTTCAGGTTAGGACAGTTTGCTTGAGAATTTATTCCAGATATTGCTTAGATAATATATGGTGGCAATCTATATGCTAGAGGGGCTACATGCTGCAAGGGTTGAGGCATAGCTCCCTGTAAGTCCAGATGAAAGGAAAACACAAAAAGCTGCAACATGTAAAAAGCAGAATGTTTGCAGAAGAGCCATAAAAAATACATACAGCAGAAGAAGAGGTATGCAAGTGAAG
This sequence comes from Heloderma suspectum, assembly GCF_057233095.1. NCBI lineage: Eukaryota > Metazoa > Chordata > Lepidosauria > Squamata > Helodermatidae > Heloderma > Heloderma suspectum. The sequence continues at coordinate 35,753,958 of NC_139469.1, read as the reverse complement.
AGAAGGTGTGCTGCTGCCCCCTGAAGGCACACAATGAATGAGGCAGGCTGGAGTAAAGAGGGAATCTATTCCCCCCATCTCCAAATGTGTGGCAGTTGACGATGATTATTTGATGGTGATGGAAAATGCTCTGCACATGCTCAAACTCACTCTCATTTCACATGTTCCAGGGCTGATCCATCATTCCCTTTAATAGTTTATCAGTTGGGAACTGAAACACGCCCCCTTCATACCCCAAAATAAAGGAGTTGTTTCTACATACTCAGTGGGACTCCCAGACATACAAAAGTATTTGTTGTTGTTGTTGTTGTTGTTGTTGTTGTTCAGTCGTTCAGTCGTGTCCAACTCTTCGTGACCCCATGGACCATAGCACGTCAGGCCTTCCTGTCCTGCGCTCTCTCCCGGAGCGTGCTCTAGTTCATATTCATTGGATCGGTGATACTATCTAGCCATCTCATCCTCTGCTGTCCCCTTCTCCTTTTGCCTTCAGTCTTTCTCAGCATCAGGGTCTTTTCCAGAGAGTTTTCTCTTCGCATTAGGTGGCCAAAATATTTGAGCTTCAGCATCAGTATCTGTCCTTCCAATGAGCACTCAGGGTTGATTTCCTTTAGGATTGACTGATTTGACCTCCTTGCAGTCCAGGGATACAGAAGTATAGACATTTATAAATTAGAAATTGCAATAAAAAAACCCTCAATCACCCAGCAAAGACCTGTCTGGCCACAGTCTGGAGTGAGTAAGGAAAGGAGCAATTAAGGCTTTCTTCACATGGAGCTTTTGTCCTGTGATTGAGATGGCTCCTTCACGGAAGTTTGCAGGCTCTTTACATGACACCGTGATCATCCAAGGCTGTATTGCCCCTGCAGTAGGCCTCTTAGCACAGGTGTACCCAATGGTTGGATCAGACAGCTTCTCTGAATCCAGAGCCATGGGGTAAAATGGGTTTTATACCATACATGTTAGCAATGAGGCAGCATGACAACAGCAAGCATTATTTAGCATTCATCTACTAATGCTAGCATAGGCTAACAGTGCTTGGTCAGAAGGGAAACAATCGGAGCCTTCCCAGCACAGACACCTGCAGCTTTAAGGCAAACAAGCTTCACTTCCCAGGCACATCTTGATAAGACTCTCCAGCTTGTTAGTATGGAATGTGCTGAGGCTGCTCTATCGCCCTTTGACTCATCCTGGTAAATCAAGAGGCCTGTTAGGGAAAACAGCAGCCAACTGACCAAAGTCAGAGAGCATTATGGATCATCTAAACCCCTCTAAAACTACTGATAGTTTGGTTCAGGCCCGAGGCCTTACATTCTCCCCCCCCCAGATGATCAAAGGGCGATTGAATCTTCGCATTACAATCTCTTCTTACCCAGAGGGCTGGATCTTCTTTGCCCTGCTGTTTGATCACCAGGGGGTTGATATATACTTTACTATATACTTTAAAATGCTACAGCCATATGAGCAAGCACACAAAGCTATAAAGCTGCCAATAAGAGTCAGAATTATTGCAACCACTTCCTCCCCCCCTCCCGATTCCTTGAAACCAGTCTGAAATCGGTTCGAAGAGGGACTCCCCTTCTAGGTGATGTATCTTCTCACTCTGCGCATACAGAGCCCTGACTCTGTATATTCTTGTCAGGAATATACAGGCAGCATTCCTGCTGCAGCATGGCACAAACACCATCCTGGGCCACTGTAATCATGTCTAAGGCCAGGCGGTTCTGCAAAACAGATGTTCTCATGCTTGTCCTCTCTATCCCAATGACTTCTAGTGCCTCAGCAGTGTTGTTCAATACCGTTTCCATTGCCCTTCCAAAAATGTTCATCTTGTACATTATTGTGGCTACTCCACCCCCAGGTAATACGCTCCAGGCATAATCAGCCAAACTGAAGATGTCTCGTTACCATCTCACCTTCTAAGCTCTGCAATTACCTACTACAGGACTTTTCAGGGTATTCACAAACCTATAGGGACCCCACAGCAGTCCCAGGGAGCATCTTCCAATCCACCCTGGGGGCAACCATGGCCACGTTTTTTCTCCACAGATCCAATAACTACCATTAGGGGCGGCCCAGTTAATGCCCGGGTGCTCTTTCCAGTTTCTGCATACCCATCCTTGGGCATTGTCACCAGGTCATGTATGGTCTGGCACCCCCTACTGAAACCCCACTTGTCGTTGAAAGTGTTGTGCTACTCTGTTGTATCTCACTTGTTCCCAACGCCCTAATGGCCATTGTGGGCATACACCTTTGATGGGGTAAGCCATCGTATCCCATCATGTGATTGCTCAAATCCCTTTTTGATTTATATGGATTTGTTTGCCTTCTGTGTGTTAACTCTGAAGGCTCTGTCCCAGGTGCTATGGACATCAAACTATTGGGCATCACACTCAGTATCATTTGGAGTAGTGTCTGACATTAAAGACGTTTGCAGGTATCACATAATATTTAAAAAATCATAAAGTATACACAACAAACTTTCACTGAAATCTAACACCATGACTGGAAAACACCTCTTGCATGGTGAGGCACGATGGAGCAGATCTAGCAATTGTACTGCTCCTCCAGGTTACATGGTCAGGGCTCATCAAGATCAAGGGAAGGGCATACTCACACATGCAAAGAGTTCTAGGCCACTGCTTTCACATCGGCAACTCCACGCTGCATGCGTTCTGGCAGAGGCAAGCCCAAAAGTTGTAGATCAAACTCAGCCTGCCATACACTGAGCTGACTACAAACACAGACACACAATCCACAGCAATGTGAGTTCAAGTCTATGAAAAGCCTCACACTACTCTCCATGCCAAGTATTTATTTATTTATTAAATTTCTTAATCATATGTTTAATGTACAACGTACAATTTAAAACCGTAAAATTACACATTAAAACATTGTTTAAAAATACCCTAACCCACTCCAAATGCCTGCCTGAATAACCATGCTTTCAGTGCGTGGCGGAAGCTCATTAAAGAGGGGGCATGGCGGAGTTCCCTAGGGAGGGAGTTCCACATAGTGGGGGCCACCACAGAAATGACCCTCTAGCTGTCCTGGCTGATGGGACAGAGAGAAGGCCATCTGAGGCTGATCTTGTCAAGCGGCCTGTCTGGTGTTACTGGAGGTGCTCCTTGAGATAGACTGGGCAAGAACCGCATCGGGTTTTAAAGGTCAAAACCAACACCTTGAATTTGGCCCGGAAAACAACTGGCAACCAATGCAACTCCTTCAGCACCGGAGTGATGTGATCACGCCGGTGGCTGCCTTTAATCAGGCGAGCCGCCACGTTCTGTACCAGCTGCAGCTTCCAAACCATCTTCAAGGATAACCCCACATAGAGCGCTTTAACAATCTAAAGTTCCAGTCCATGTGCAGAGTGTCTCTGAAAGTCCAGACAATGATAGATCCAAATAGAGGAGGTTCTGGGCAATGAAGGTGAGATGTTTCCAGCAAAGCCTCCCTGCCTCTGCATCAGCTTAAGGGGAAAGGTGTGACTGTACACCCCTTCCAGATGCCTCAACAGACAAGGGCCTTTAGCCTTTCAGCAAGGCTTCTGTCTAAACAGAGCGGCACTGCTCTGCTCTATAGCAGTGACACTTCAACCTGGGCAACCTTTCTGCAAATCTTACTCCACTTCTGTCAGGTTCTCACAGACATCTTCCAGCCTCCCTGCCCGCCAAGGCTAGACCAGCGGTAGACAGGGAGTTGGGTGACTCCCTCTGGCTCCGCTCTGAGAACACTGACAGAGATAGTCTCACACAGACTCTGATATTCTAAAAACTGAATAGGCTTAAACTCTTCTAGGCTACTTCTAATCAAATCATGGCTATAGCTTACAAGGCCTCGCTATATTACTGAAGCTGGGCTTTGACATTATTTTCGCTCTCATAACACTTCTTCACTCTAAAAATTTACTCCCTTTTCCCCTTACTGTCCTGGCTTGGTTGCTCAGAGATTGGTGAGGGGAAGCGACTGTCTAACTAGGGAGCTTGTAAACACATTGCCAGTGCTTCTGAGCTTTCAATGGGTCTACTTGGAAATCTAAATCTAAGCTATTTAAAACACATTAAAAACAACAAAACCATCTCTTTTGCAAGGAGAAAAAGAGAGATAATCGGCTATGATCCCCTCCCCTTCGCAAAAATAAACTTACAGTTACAGGGCAGTTTTGAACTGCCAGGCTCATAACAGCAAGGGAATGACAATTGTACTTTTAAACGCTTCTTAAGCAAGGACTAAGGAAACAGGCTTGAGTGAGGGGAAAACCTCTTGGGGCCATCTATCACTAGACAGGCTAGCCAGGGATTCACAACATAACACACACACCCATCTTCTCCCTCAACCTGGCACACAGAAACAAAGTGCCGACACTCAGGACGCTGCAGGGAGACCGGGGTTGCCTTATATTTGCATTCTTTACGCAGCCATCAATCTTCTCTGGGAGGCGGCAGCGGGTGATTTTCAGGGCTTGAAAGTAAAGCTTCACAGTTTGTTTGTATTTGTAAATCCCAAGTTCGAAACAAGACATGATGAGGTACAAGGCAACCACATATTTGACTTGTTGGGGGTGACAAATGACTCAGGTCAGATTTTCCGCTGGGGTCTCAAATAGGAAAACAGTCTTAGTTTGCAGTTGTAACATCACTTACAGCGTCAGCCAGCCAGCTATGCAGGTCTCACTGTTTTTGAAGACAGCTACTACAATATCTTCTTTTCCTCTCAATCAGGTTGGGTGTCCCAGCTTACACGGTTTGTTGCAGCTTGCAGGAGCATGCTAGCAACGTTTTTGGCTTGGCTAGGAACACGCTGTCTGGTTTCTTGATCTCTTCAGCGCACACGCTCAGGCAGTACGACACTGGACACCCAAATCAGTGAGATTTCTTTATTGCAGGGAATCCCACGGCAAAAGCTTAATGGTTACACTCTTCAGATATCATATAGCTGATGGTCAGTAGCTGTAAGTGACCATCAGCAGTCATTCTCAGCCTCTGGGCATGCTCCTGGTCTGCTCAGGACCGCCGATTGCTTTGCGACCAGACCCCACAGTTCCAACTGTGGACAGCCCAGGAGTCGGTTTAACACACCAACAATTGCATCCTCCTTCCCTTTGAATCTGAACATAGCAGTATTCTTGGCACCCTGCTTGCTGCGCCAATTGTATTGTCCCTGCAGTAGGCCTCTTAATTTGGAGGTGCCAAAATAGTGATAAATCAGATCCAGGTTTACTTACAAGGAGTACTTTATTGAGTACCATCAGCACGCAGGTGTACCCAATGGTTGGATCAGACAGCTTCTCTGAATCCAGAGCCATGGGGTAAAATGGGTTTTATACCATACATGTTAGCAATGAGGCAGCATGACAACAGCAAGCATTATTTAGCATTCATCTACTAATGCTAGCATAGGCTAACAGTGCTTGGTCAGAAGGGAAACAATTGGAGCCTTCCCAGCACAGACACCTGCAGCTTTAAGGCAAACAAGCTTCACTTCCCAGGCACATCTTGATAAGACTCTCCAGCTTGTTAGTATGGAATGTGCTGAGGCTGCTCTATCGCCCTTTGACTCATCCTGGTAAATCAAGAGGCCTGTTAGGGAAAACAGCAGCCAACTGACCAAAGTCAGAGAGCATTATGGATCATCTAAACCCCTCTAAAACTATTGATAGCTTGGTTCAGGCCCAAGGCCTTACAAAGGCGTCTCCTGCACTAAATGCCCTTTGTTCTGTTTTTAAATAGATCACAGATAATGAGCTATCAAATTACCCCATTGTGTTCCACTTCAGTTTCCTCCATGAAAAGAGGAAAAGTGGCAAGAAGAGGAGTGAGATCAATGAAAGATAATGGAAGACTCAGATAAGGGGGAGAAAATGGGGGAAGGGGGAAAGGAAGCGGGTGAAAAAGGGAGTCGTGGTGATCCTGCATTTAAAACGGAAGCAGAAAGCTCCATTTTAAATGCAGGATTTTAGGCTGGTGTAGAGATACCCCTGGTATTTTGAAAGATGCCCTCTCTTCACTGGCAGACTGCCAAGTGTGCTGAGGGCTGTGCAGTAGTATGTTGTGGGGAAAACACAACATACCACTGCACAGGGCAATCCATCACATCACTAAGACACTTGAAATCATGCATGCATCAGCCATGCAAGTAGCAATGAGTTTCCCAGAGCCTGTGAGAAACAGAGCTGGGCCAGGAAGAAGCCAGACGGTGTCAGCTATTGGGTGGTTTAGAAACATGATAAATGAATGAATCTGAGCTAAGACACTTCTGGGAAGGTGGGTGTGAATCAAGGTGTGCACTGGACACGCTACTTGCAAACTTCGCAAGTACAGTAAGCACATCTTGCCAAAATTAGCTGGGGCAAACATGCCACAAGACACGAGTTTTTAAGGGCAGCCACAGCAGATCATGTGCACACACAGCATGAGTATGGCGTTGCCACTTGCATGACGAAAGGACATTTCAGCAAGTTGAAGGCTGGATCAGCCCCCAGTCTCACTTCATGCATCAGGCAGGTGATCTGCCTTTAAGAAAAGTAGTACGCGTGTGTGTGTACGTGTGTGCATGTACAGTAGTGCCCGTAGAGTGTGATTGTGTGAAGGCAGGAAGGAGGGTGCGGCAGACCCCTTGCCAGTGTGTATGGTGATCTGCAGCACTTTGGGGCCTGCTGCAGCAAGTGCCCTGAGTACTGTACTACAACAGAAAGGCAAAATAGAGCCCTTGTGTTCCAAACCCCACCCTCTTGCTTCTCTGCATGCTCTAGTAGTTTCTTGGCATGGAGAGGGATGGCTGCATTTGCCCTTGGAGCCATAGGTGTCCAACAGTGAAACAGACAACGAGGCTGTGGAATCAGTGGAGCTGATGAAGGGAGCACTGGGCCTGAACATCACGGCACCAGAGACCCCCAGACCTGAGTCAGTGGAAACTCACGAGGCTGAGATACCTGAACTCAGCTACAGCAATGGACCAGTGTGCCCACGTCCAAGGTCATCACAGTCCACAGAGCCAGTCCACCAGTGCAGGCCGCACACCTGGAATGAGCCCTTGGAGAGATGAAGGAGCATTAATCTGCAGGCCAGAGGCCTGCCCCTTTAAGGCTTTCTACTTATCAAGGAAGTGGCAGAGCCTGAGAGAAGGTTCTGGATGTCAAGGTACTGAAGTTTTTAGTCTGCTCCAGATGTGGTTCAAGCAAGTTGCTCACTAGGCGCATGCCTTGTGGGCTCTGCTGTGGGACTAGAGCAGGACAGTGACATCCAAACCTAATGCAGGTGATTTAATTGGGTTGTTTTTCTCGACAAGCCACCCTGAGACACATGGGTTGATGTAGGGTTGTTGGGAGTAGCTTGTTCTCAGGGTGGCTTGTGGTGATGTCCAAACCTAGCACCATAGCTTGTCCCAAGCAGCTACTGAGCCGCTTGGCAACAGTGGCAAAAAAGCCCATGCCACTCCATGCAATCTCGCTTTCCCCTAATCTGCCCAACAATCGCATGTGAAAGTCCCCGCTCTGGCCTTGCTGCTCGCTCTCTTCTGCAGTTTCACCGGCACGGATACTTTTATTCCTGAGTTACTCTGCAACCCCCCCGTCCCATCCAACGTAGCTCCCCCGACTTGCCTTGCACAGATCCATCAAGCACTTAGAAAGCCTGTTTCTCCCTGTGAGCCGCGGGCTTATCTTGAGCGAATGTCCTTGAACAAGATTGCTGTTCTGGCCAGCAAAGTTGTGTCTGCCTTGCGCTGTGTCTCAGAACAAGTGGGATAGTACCCTGCTGACATGGCTGTGGTCAAATCTGCAAGTTCAGAATTCCCTCTCTCTTCCCCTCCCCCGCTCTCACGTCCTCCTCCATATCGTGGTTGGCCACCCCAGTTATTTAGCCCTGTCCCTCCCTATTCCATTTTGGAGTGGGGGGAATATCTGCCCCACCCCAGGGCACAAAGACCTAATGCACCAGTCTCCATATTCTTCCAGCTGTTGCAGCAGGCATCTTCTGCAGAAGGCTAGGGAAGAATCCCGGGATGGGGGGCGAGGAGCAGTGCAGTGCCCCACTCCACAAAACTCGAGACATCCGCTCTGCTCTGCTCTTGCTGAGTCCATCTGGGGCCCCCATCCCTGCAGAGTCTGCCATTAAGTAAGACCCTCCAGTCTTCCAGGACTGTATACGGATAAATAAATGCCCCTCCCCTGAAGTGACAGATCCACCCCAACCCCTTTCCAGTAACAGAAGCCAGCAAACTCCTGGCTTGCCCCTCAGTCGATGTAAGAAATCTGTCTAAACCAAATAAAAATTTTATTTTACATGTCTGCTTGGCTTTTAAGAGTGCTGCAGGGATGGGTGTTTGGCTTTGAACTTGAAGGCTGGCTGGGGAGTAAAAGAATCGGTGCCTATAGGAGCCAGGTGGGGGAATGCCTTCAGCTGTATCCCACTAAGGCAAGCAGGATCCATGCAAGCCAAAGGGTGGGGTAAGGCGGGGTGAGGGGGGGCTACATAGGATGGGAGAGTGGAAGGGTTGAGAGGGGAGAGCGTCATGGGATGGGGCAGGGGTTGAAGAGTAATTCAGGAGTAAAATCCACCCACTAAGGCAAGCAGGATCTGTGTAAGCTGGGGCGGGGAGTGTCTTTAATAGTATCCTACAAAGTGAAAGGAGAAACTAGAGCATCTGCTGTTGGAGGGGGGGACAGAGAAGTGTCCCCAAAAACCATCCGGGGAAAAAAAATGACTAATTAAGTCCACAAAATTCCCCATTGGTAGCCGACAAAGGCAGCCAAAACAAAAACATGCCAGGCACAGCCTGAAAGACAGCGTCATTGAGGAAGCCCCGCAAAGACTCCTGGGATAGAGTTAGAATCATAGAATAGTAGGGTTGGAAGGGGCCTACAAGGCCATCGAGTCCAACCCGCTGCTCAATGCAGGAATCCAAGTCAGAGCATCCCTGACAAATGGCTGTCCAGCCTCGTCTTGAAGGCCTCCAGTGTGGGAGAGCCCACCGCCTCCCTAGGTCATTGGTTCCATTGTCGTATTGCTCTTACAGTCAGGAAGTTTTTCCTGATGTTCAGCCGGAATCTGGCTTCCTGTCACTTGAGCCCATTATTCCGTGTCCTGCACTCTGGGATGATCAAGAAGAGATGCTGGCCTTCCTCTCTGTGACAGCCTTTCAGGGACTTGAAGTGCGATATCATATCTCCCCTCAGTCTTCTCTTCTCAAGGCTAAACATGCCCAGTTCTTTCAGTCCCTCTTCATAGGGCTTTGTTTCCAGTCCTCTGATCATCTTTGTTGCCCTCCTCTGAACCCTCTCCAGTTTGTCTGCATCCTTCTTAAAGTCTGGTGCCCAGAACTGGACACAGTACTCCAGATGAGGCCTAACCAGTGCTGAGTGGAGGGGAACTAGTGCTTCCCGGGATTTGGAATCTATGCTTCTATGAATGCAGCCCAAAATAGCATTTGCCTTTTTTGCAGCCACATCACATTGTTGGCTCATATTCAGCTTGTGATCGACAACAATTCCAAGATCTTTCTTGCTTGTAGTGTTGTTGAGCCACGTATCCCCCATCTTGTAACTGTGCATTTGGAGTTGTGCTGTGAAGGTCCCTAGGCTATATGCTGTGGGGTTGGAGGACTCGGGGAGCGGAGGGGGTAACAAGCCATGCCAAGCTGCCATGCGCCCACGCGTCTGTTGGGAGTGACGTGGGCTGTTCAGCAAGACAGCCATCCACCGCGGCTTGTTCTCAGGATGGCCTAGCATTGTGTGCGAACCCCGCCCCCCGAGTACTGAAGGACAAACGGTGTCAGGAAAACAGGCTGGGGAATGTGTTGTGTGCTGTGTGCATGAGGCAGAAGTACTGTTCTGGGATAAAACGCCAGTGTAGGTTGGCCCCAGGGCATGTGTCTGGCTAGCTGGCTCCTCCTGGTACTCACCTAGCAAGCTGCTGCAGCCAGGAAGGCGAGCCTGAGTTAGCGGGGCCTGTTTTCACGCTTATATCCCCATCACTCACACTGCCGAGAGAGAATCCAATCCCAGACCCCTCAAGGACTGTTGCAGACCTTCTCCAGGATGCGGGGGGGGGGGGTGTTGGTGCCTCCCAAGAAGGAAGGGGGTGCTGGTAAGTAGCTGCTAGGTGGTCTCCACGGCCTGCTTTCCCCTTGTTCACACTAACTTACCAGAAACGTGCAGACTCAGTAGTGTGGGCTCCCCATGGGAAAGAAAAGGGGCTGTTTGTTCTGGGTATGATGTTGATGACACCTTCAAACCAGTCCCATTACTCTAAGAATATGACGGCTGCCTTCACTGTTTACCGCACAACACACCCTTTCTTCCCACTGTTGCTTCTGAAGGTCCAGACAGAAAGACTTGAAGAGATAACAAGCATGTTGCCACACCAGCCGCTGGTTGCAGTGTCCCACTGTGAGAGCTCTGAAGTAGCTGAAGGGGCTCCCGGCGTCTGCGCCAGCGGTGAGGAGACTGAGAGGAGAACAGCACAGCTATGCGGCAGCCGGGAGCGGGCCGGCCGGCTGGGGCGGGGGCTGGTGAAAAGCTAGAAGCTTAATTAGAAGCTGGTGCTTCTGACGGCTGCACTGTGCAGACAAGACCATCCCACTGCCAAGGCCATCTTGGCCATCACTGTGGCGACCACCCAGCTCAAGGAGCAGCACATCATATGCTTTGTGGAAGAACAGTATGTTATTTGGCAGGATCCTCTCTCCAGGCAAGCTCCGTTTCTTTGGGGCAGGAGGGCTCAGGTGTTATGGGAGGCTGGAGGCAAGGAGATCTGACTGATGGGCCCAAAGTGGGCAGAAAGGTGGGGCAGAGAATATACACATGCATGCACTCACACAATGCCAAGGAAGGAAGGGGACCCTTGGGAGTGCACAATACTGGACAATGGCAGGGGAGGGGCTTGGAATGAGGCACTTCAAATTCCCTTATGAGCTCTGAGATAATTTAAATATTCAAACTGCTTGGGGAGTTACTGAATTATACATAAGTTGCTCAGGTAGCATTTTCTACCAAACTCCTGCAAGGCATGACGCTAATTTTTCTTCCATCTTTGAAACATTCTACAACCGTCTTTCCACTTCACATGTGTCAGAGGTGTTTCTGAGCACAGGGAGTGGGACAGCAGTTCAGATTCCGAAGGAGAACCGCCAGACATAGGGGAGGTGTTTTCCTAGTCCAGTCCAGATATGAGTAGCCTGGCTTCGCAGGTTACAAATGTCCAGCTGGCTGAGGATGAGGGTCCCTCTTCACACACCCATACCCCCATGAGAGGCAGCGAACAGGAGGAGGCACGGTCTAGGGAGTATGACCTAATAGACACCAGCCACAGGCACAGAGCAAAGAGAGAGAAGGCCGGGGCGGAATTTAGACAGCCTACCTGAATGGCCTTGCGTGAAAAGCTGCGCTTAGAGGCCTAACGGGAAGAGAGGGACCTCCCCTGCTTAAGTTAAGCTAGTCAGACCGCCTCTTCAAACAGCGGCAATTCTAGTAACTTCCTTTTGAATCCCCTGAAGGCATTCCTTTGTCGACTGAGAGTCACTGAGAATTTGCATCTGTATGACCCTGTGAAGTAATGGATTAAAAGCTGTAGATTGAAGCCTCTCGGCTGTGTTTGTTTTTGGCGTTGAAATAAAGTGGGGGCTAAAGGAATCTTGACAATGTGGGAAGAAACAGAAAGCAAGCAGGCCTTTCAGGCAGCAACCAGCCAGCTGGCTGGGCTGGTGAGCTGGTCCCCTTCCACTACCACCACCATCTCCTCCCAGCTCAGCCATCCCTGTTCTGAAGCAACTCTCCAGAGCACATGGTGAGACTCATGGCCATGTCTGGCTGGGGTGGGAAAGCATTCTGTGCAGTAGTGAGCGCCTCCCAACTGTGCATTGTAAGTGTGCCCAGTGCATTTGGGTCTCCTTGGAGCACAGCTGGTATCTTCTTACTGTGAATTAATGAATGAATTCATTTATTACAGTCACAGACTAGCAAAATCAATATAAAACATATAAACCACAGTTAAAACGAGCACAGTAACAAAATGCAATTTATGAGGTTCCTTCTCAAAAAAATAACATCATTTTTTCCCTAGTTTTCACTGAAATCATACAAAACCTGGCAACCCTTCCAGTGACCCAAGAAGACACATCACTTAAACAAATGGATACCAAAGTGGTGGAGCTACTTCCTGGGAAGACTGTTAATAGTGGGGAAATTAGTTTTTCTCTGCATTCCCTCTAGAGGTCACAATGTAAGAGAACAGGTTCAACCAATTCTGTTACTCCCCCACCACAAAAACATATCTGTTCACTAACTGGGATCTTACTAAATCGTCCAATCAATAGTGCCAATGGCAGCACATTAAAACAGGCAAGAGTAAATGCTCATCTACACTTTGGAACGGTTATTGTATGCCTAGGTATTTTATATGGAAGACTTGCTTGATGATATTACCTTTTAAAGTCCATTTATATTGTTTATGGGCTTTTGAGAACACTAAAACTTTAGACTTGCTGTGATTGATAGTCAAACTGTTCTTGGAGCAATAAATCCCAAATGTAGACAGTAAGCAATTTAACCCAGTTCTGGAAAGTGACAGCGGTACAGCATCATCAGCATACAAGAGTAGAGGTATCTTAGTGTCGGCCAGTTTGGGAGCACGGGAATCAGCATTACAGAGAGAAGAGGCCAAATCATTTAAAAATAAATTGAAAAGAAAAGGGGCCAAAATACAACCCTGTCTTACACCCCTTGTAACAGAGATTGGATTAGAAACTTGTCCCTGCTGCCCACATCTAACTTGACTAGAAGTCTGTTTATACAAACATCTAATGAGGAACAGTAGGGGCTTCTCCATAGAACGTTTGTGTAATTTAGACCATAGCAATTCCCTTGAGACCAAATCAAAGGCAGACTTAAGATCAATAAAAGCAGTGAAAAGCTTCCCACCAGGAACTGAGTTATATTTCTCTGCCAAGTGAGCTAACACAAAACAATGATCTAAAGGTGAATGGTCAGCTTTAAACTCAATCTGTTCCTCACCTGTTATACTATTATCTATCCGAGTTAATAGCTTACGTTTTAAATACCTCACATATAGTTTACCAGTAACTGAGAGAAGACTGATGGGATGGTAATTACCTGGATTCATCCTGTCACCCTTCTTAAAAATAGGAACTATAATCATTTTACTACAAATATTGGGGATCTTTCTGGAGTTATTAATAAAAGTAAATAGAGCTGAAAGTAAAGGAGCCCACCATTCTGAATTAGATTTTAAAAGATCAGGGGAAGGGGGGAATAGAATCTGGGCCAGGAGCTTTACCAGATTTAAGTTCAGCAATCAGATGGATAATTTCACTGGGAGTATTTATTTATTTATTTATTTCTATACCGCCCAATAGCCGACGCTCTCTGGGCGGTTTAGAACAGATTAGAACAGATCTGTTAGGGAGTAACAGATTGCCAGTCTGGAGCATCAGGGGACAGTTCAAAACTGTGCAAAGAGAAGTTGTCAGGATCCTGAAGAATTGCAGAAAAATGTCTTTCCCACATAATTGGAAATACAATGGGCAGGATGGGGCTCCAACAGGGTCCCTGTAACAAGTCGCCAAAATAATTTGCCATCCCTCTTTTGTGTAGCACATATTAGTAGGTTCCATTTTTCTCTCTCTCTCTCTCTCTCTCTCTCCTTAGCTCTTTTCTTTTGATTGATAAGTGCTTTGAATTCTTGTTTCAATTTATAATACTCTTCAGGTAAACATTTAGCTCCCTTATTCTGGTACATAGAGTTAACCTGAGTAATCTGATTCTTAAGCATTATACAGTCATGGTCAAACCAACTTTTGTTCCTGTAATATTTATCACCAGTCAAGGGACTGTCTATTTCTAAAGTCCTTTGAATGTCAGAAATAAGTGTCTCAAAATGATACAGCTTCTTTTCTCCAGTAGAAGCTAAAATGTCCCGATATAGTTGCAGACAGGTAGAAGATACTATAAAAGAGGCAAACTTGCCCTCTGTCTTATTTGTCCATTTAATGCCTCTCACACAAGGCAGCAAAGAACAATCCAATACTTGGGGTCCAATGGGCAAAATGGATCTTTAAGTAAGGTTCCGTTAATGTCACTAATGGACAGTGACTGCTGCCTGTACAATCGTCAACATAGAAAGCTTGAATTTCCCTTCTAAATGGCTGAGAAACATGAACATAATCAGCAACACTGCTCCCTAACATTGAACTGAAAGTAAACTCACCCATCATGTCACCAGGAGTGCTTCCATTTAGGATGATTTTGTTATGTTGACATTCTATAAGAGCTAAACACAAGACAGCAAAGTTTTTTTGCAATGTCCTTAGAATGTATAATATATGTCCTATCATATGGTCAATTCCTTGAAGATGTTGAAATTCTGCTAATGCATGATCATCAGAGTCTAGCCAGACATTAAAGCCCCTAGCCATAAGGACCTGTGCTGATGGAAAATTTGCCTCAGTATAGGTAATATATTGTTCTAACTCTTCTCACTGAGCTTTCTTATCAGATTAACATTTAGTTGGAGGAACATAGATATTACACAATAAGACCTGAAGACAGCTATTCTTAATTTGAATTGCCATAGCAATGGTTCCACAGCTGGAGAGTGCAAGTACTTCCACATTAAGGGATGCAGAGACCAGACAAAGCAGTCCTGCTCTAGGCCTACCTCTATTTGAGGGTTTAGTTGCTGCCAGAGAAGTAGCAAGATCATAGAATCATAGAATAGTAGGGTTGGAAGGGGCCTACAAGGCCATCGAGTCCAACCCCCTACTCAATGCAGGAATCCAAGTCAGAGCATCCCTGACAGATGGCTGTCCAGCCTCGACTTGAATGTATCCAGTGTGGGAGAGCCCACCACCTCCCTAGGTCATTGGTTCCATTGTCGTATTGCTCTAACAGTCAGGAAGTTTTTCCTCATGTTCAGCCGGAATCTGGCTTCCTGTCACTTGAGCCCATGATTCTGTGTCCTGCACTCTGGGATGATCAAGAAGAGATCCTGGCCTTCTTCTCCATGACAACCTTTCAAGTACTTGAAGAGTGCTATCATATCTCCCCTCAGTCTTCTCAAGGCTAAACAAGCCCAGTTCTTTCAGTCTCTCTTCATAGGGCTTTGTTTCCAGTCCCTTGATCATCTTTGTTGCCCTCCTCTGAACCCTCTCCAGTTTGTCTGCATCCTTCTTAAAGTCTGGTGCCCAGAACTGGACACAGTACTCCAGATGAGGCCTAACCAGTGCTGAGTAGAGGGGAACTAGTACTTCCTGGGAATATACCCATTGAATATTATTTGTTCACTAATCCAAGTCTCCTGCAACAAAACAATATCAAAGGATTTGATGTAGTTAATGAATGATCTATCCCTAATCTTTCCCTTCCAACCTGCTATGTTCCAGGAGAGACATCTAAGCAAAGAGGGAGAGCTACATGTCTTAGAGAGTCAGTTGATGGAGTTGAGCTCCTTCAGCACTCCTTCTCTGTCAAAAAAGACACTGCCGCTCTTAGTTGGTAAAATCTGCTTGTTTAAGGACCCGGAGGGAAGTTTAAGGGTGAAAGTTGACCCCAATTGGTGAGTTTCCAGAAACTGGAAACTGACCCAATCACTAGAGCAGGCAACGCCAGCATTTACTATAGCAGCATTGGGCTTAACCACAGATCCTTCCTCAGGACAAGGATCAATAGTTTTAAATGCTCCATCTTGCTCTGGTTTCTTAAGTATAGAGACTGGGGAGAGCACTTTTGTTGCTAGTGGAAGTGAAACAGAGAAGGCCTCATAGTATTTATCTGAATTCCCACTAGTTGTAAGAAGACTCAAAAGCTTAGTTTTCACCTTATTAAATCTCTCTGTGATACTTAAAGATTAGACTCCTCTGGTTTGTAGAAGTCATCAGAAATCTGGGGTGATAAATGAGGTGTACGTTTTGCCTTTTCCAGTTCCAACTGTGGGGGGTTTAAAGGAGCAGATGTAGACAAGGGCTCCTCAATAGACATTGAATCATCCTGTCTAGTTAAATCTGTACTTTCTGTTGGAGGGAATTTATCCTGTTGTAGTTTAGGTGCTATATGTTGGGTATGCAAAAAGGTTAATGGTAGTCTGTTGGACATATTTTGTACCTTTAAGGTCTACACTGCCTGACAGGGTACACTGGATAGGATGTTCCCTATTTTTTATACCAAGAGGTCTCTTCCAGTGAACACCTTTAGTATTAGAGCTACCACCGAGACTTTTTGTAGCACCATTATGTCTCCTAGTAGAAAATAGAGACTTAAGAGAGAAATCTTTAAAAACTCTTGTAGGAAAGATACCAAATGAATTGAGTAAGAGCCTTTCCCTAATTAGAAAAGTAGGCATATCTGTTTTGCTAACGCTAAGAAGAACTCTCATATGTGTTGGTGAAGAAAACAACAATTCAACAGTTCTCAGATCAATAAATTTAGCCCCCAGTAATTGCCTTAGATGATGTTTCACCAACTGAACTGAGTCCCAGCACGGCATTCCTCCTTTAAAGGGCATAATATTTAGGACAATCTGATATGCCTGTAAAACCAAATGATGTTCTGAGCTCTGTGAGGGTTGCTCCTTACTTTCTTTAGAGGTACAACCAGCAGATGGTTTAGGCTGAGCTGAGGTTTCTCTACCAATACTGGGGGCTGGTTGGAAACAGTAAGGTTCCCGGAAGTTGAACCTCCACTTGAAACAAGAGAAGTTTGGGGTGTGTTGCCACGCTATCAGCTTCACTTTGTTTGCAACTTTGCTGTGAAGTTTCCCCAGTCACATCTTCTCCTTTTCCAGTTTCCACTGTGTTTAAAGTCTCAGCTTATCATCACTGTAGCCTGGGGCTCTGTGCTGTTTCCACTGAGCTCTAATCAAATTATTTTCTTGATGGTTGGGTGGAGTCTGAGTGGAGTCTGGGTTGGGTCTGATTACCTAATCCATGGTCCTGCCTCCTTGGCCTTGTTTCCAGGACAACAGAAGGAGAAGCTAATGGAGAAGAACCAGATTTTTAAAAAGGAATCAGCTTTGCTGTGAAAAGAGGTTTCCCTCCTCTCCCTCCCTTTCTCCTTTCCCCTGAAAGTGCAGATGCACCTGCATTTCAGGAGCAAGCCTTATTGAGCTCGGAGTGACTTCCGAGTAGACACAAATATGCTTGTGCTGGGAAATGGGGGGGGGGGTGGAGAACACAAAGAGGGAAACCAGCCCCCATTTTAACCCAGAGGACCTCAGTGACCACAATGGAAATTACTTCTGACGAGACAGTAATGGGCTTGTTGTGGGAAAGAGAGCAGTAAACACAAAGACAGAAACCAGCCCCCATTGTAACCTGCAGGATAGCTATAATGAAGCGGCGAAGTACTTTCTTCCTAAGGCAATTCATTGGCGCCTCGCTTGGTTGCTTGAATGCATTTAAGGAAGTGGGCTTTAATCTGTGCCATTTCAATTGAGGGGGAATCTTAGCCTCATCCACTCAATGGGAGTTACTTTTGAGGAGACAGTAATGGGTTTGTTGTGGGAAAGAGACCGAAACCAGCTCCCATTTTATGCACAGGATCTTTATATGGAAGCTGTTAATGAGTTACGTCCTAAGGCAATGGACCGAAGCCTCGAGATTGCACTTAATCGCATTTAAGGAATTGAGCTTTGATATGTGCCGTGTCAATTCAGGGGCTTCTCTGTTATTTCTGTGTTCATTGAGAGGGCAAGCCTCATTCAGCACAAAGGGAGACCCCCTGCCCCCGACTGGGGTCATGGGCTGTGTGCTAGTGCTTATTTTCAATGATGTTTTAAAAGTTGGTCCCTTGGCATCCTGCTCCAAAATGGTGATGAAACTTCTGGAAAACAGGGAGGGAAAGGGCTGGGTCACTGAGGTCGGAGTGACACACCCACAAAGGCTGGGCTACACGCCCATGGGGAGGACTATGATACCGGACCCAGTGGAAACAGATCAGTAATGGAGCCATGGTAAGCTGGAAAAGTCAGACTATAAGCAGTCTCAGAAGAAGCAGTTTTTTCAGTGATAAAATGCAGGGCTGATGCTGAATGGCCACGACGTCATGGAAACACAGAGACCTCACCACGCTGCCAGGTTGGAGTAAATCACTGGTGGAAACACAGCCTAGGTGATTTAAAATCCTCACTATTTCTCCTATTTGGGAGTAAATATTTTGTGTTATATTAGCCACCAGGAAGCACTGTTTCACCAAAAGTTCTATAGAGGATAAATCAGAGGAAATAGACTCTGGCCTAGCAGCCTCAGCCTTAGAAGGTGTAGAGAGAAAATCTTCAGCTCTAATGTGGGGCTCGTTATCCTCAGCAATTGGTGAGTATCTATTCATAACTGGAATAGTAAGGGCCATCTCTTCCTCATGAGCTCTTTTGGAAGGCAAAAAATAATCAATTTTGGACTGCTTAAGAAGCGACTGAGACACCAAATCACTAAAGGAGCTATGTCTCTTCCTGCCCTTCATAGTCTGCATCTAGACTACCCCCTCAGCAAAAGAAAAAGGGGAAGATGTAATACTAACAGTACGCAGCCCTTAAAAAAAGATTTTTAAATACATTAAAATTTGTTAAAATAATAACAGTAAAAAAACATTAAAACAACAACAACAACAACATTAAAGCATTGGGATATTAGAATATTAAACCATAAGCATACTACACCACAAAACACAGACAACTTCCCCTCCTTCAAACAGGGATTTCTCTGTATATCATGAATATAAAAATATCAAAATCCATCAAAAGGGGGAAGGTTCTCCTTGATGATGACAGGTTCCATAATGGGAAGTGCCAAACTGTCTTCGGGCGTTTATAAGAAAGTCTTCTTAACGGTAGGTTTTCGCTCCTCCTCACATCCAAAATGGCCAATTCTAGAAGCACGGTCCACATTCTCTATTTGTCTTACATTAGCACAGAAACTTTGTATCACAACAGCATAGAAGTTCCTCCTCTTTGATTCCTCCACACAGTAACCTCAGGTCCCAGTTCCTCTATTTCCACCAAGTATCCTCCTAGTTCGTGTACAATACGCAGCATGAGATAAAAGGGAAATGCTGAAGGGGAGTATGATGTCACCAAACGTCTGTAGCCTCCCTCTGTATAACACAAGATAATCTGCAATCCAAGTCCTCAGACCAAGAGGGAAAATGTGCAAGCAGCCACTAAGGTAGAAATAGCAGCATATCCAGTCTTTCTTTCTTCAGAGCTTCAGCAAATATTCTCCAGTAAGGCTCCAAGTAAAGACGTCTCTCAGCCTTCCAGGGCGGGGTGGTGGTAGTAAAATGCTGAACCCCCTAAAGTCTCTTCACCTACTCCTCAATGGCCAGATAAGCACAGAGCTAGTTCCTGAAATAAAAGAGGAAGCAGCCAGCCGGCCCTACACCAAACAACTCCCGCGCTCCAGCTGTGTCAGAGTTCCAAAGCTTCAGGACCGTGGAGTTAAAAACAGGATTAAAAACGATTTTTTAAAATCTATCTTCTTACCAGCTAATCAGACAGATGCTTTCAGGAAGAACAAGCTGGCCCAGATGTTTTGGCCCAGATGCAGATGGAGGGGCCCACACAGGCGACGTGGCCCAAGGGTAGACGCGCAACATCCTTGTGCAAGCTTCTGGCTGTGCAGTCAATGCCTGCTGCCCTGTTGCTGAGCTTTTCCTCATGCTAGATGACCAGGGATACTGCTGCCTCAGTGCTCCACGCTCGTCGGCATGTCTGGCTACATGTCCTCCACCTACTTTTTTCAGGCGCGACCCTGCTGGTGTGGCGCATTATCCGTATGCGTCACTTGAACTTTTGTCCTGCTAGGTTTGCACTGCCCTCTCTATGTGCCCGTGAAAGAAAATGGGCTACAAACAGCCCATTCTTTTGGGGGAGTGGTTTGCCTAGCGGTCCACCGCCCCTCCCTACTGCTCATCCCTGTCAGAGTCCTGTTGACCAGGAGGACTGCAAGCGCAGCCTTGGCCTTTTCCCTTCCCCAGTGCAGGTATCTTTGAATCCTCAGAGGTGTGCCCTCACTGTGTTCTCTCATGCAGCCAAGCACACGACCTGCAAAGCATCCGCAACAACAGTTTAAGCTGCCTCTGTGGTCCCAGGCATGCAGTACAGAGCAGTGAGTCCATAGAGCCGGTGTGTGTCTGTGCACAAATGCAAGGAAGGATTTATTCACCAAACTGGTCATTAGGTCACTCTGTCAGTATATGTCCCACTATGAATCTTGGAATACCATCCCCAGAAATCACGGAAACTAATGATTTCATCCAGAGACCATTCTTTTGTCCAGATATCACAGAACTTTAGTAAGAACAGTCTGGTGAACAACAAGATTAAAGCTTGTAAATTAAATATACCACCAGACCTGCCTCGGGCTAGGAATGGATGAGCCAATGTGGAACAGTCCATCAGGACTGCCATGCACACGCGGCTGACGTTTCAGAGAGTGCCTGAGCTCCCAGCCTCATCTGTCAGTCAGGTTGGCCAAAGGCTGGAGACACATTCCACATTCTTCTATTGACTGAAGTCAGTCCTGACATGCCTGCTGCAGAAGGGTAGCTTGAGGACAGGGGTGGGAAGCAACAAGAGGCCTCACACCAAGAACAATTTGGGCAGGGGCACAAGGAAAGGAAAGGAAAGGAAAGGAAAGGAAAGGAAAGGAAAGGAAAGGAAAGGAAAGGAAAGGAAAGGAAAAGTTTCTGACCCCTAGAGGGACGCCGCTTGCGCTGGCGTTTTCATGGCAGACTGTAGCGGGGTGGTTTGCCGTTGCCTTCCCCAGTCGTGACCACCTTTCCCCCAGCAAGCTGGGTCCCCATTTTACCAACCTCGGAAGGATGGAGGGCTGAGTCGACCTGAGCCAGCTACCTGAAAACCAGCTTCCGCTGGGATCGAACTCAGGTCGTGGGGAGAGTTTTGGTTGCAATATCACCATTTGGATTCTATGCCGGTTTTTATCTTCTTTTCAATATGGAATCATTAAGCATACTTTCAAACTCTAGATGAGAAGCCCGGCAGTCTGAGAGGTGTTCTTGCAACTTCTCACTGGCGATCTGCTTGCAGCCTAATACATTAAATGCCCATTCAGCTACTGAACACAGCTGGTGGGAAAGGAGGAAAATTGGAAACATGCAGCCTTAGGGCTTCACCACACCAGGCTATTTATCCTGCAATTTACCAGGGCTTCTGCTTCTGGATCCTTTGTGGGATTAAGCTTGGCTCCTTACACAGGCTGGCACAGGCTGTTTTTTCAGGGTGGTCTTTCTTGGCAAGTTCTTGGCAAGTTCTCTATGTTTCATTTTCCAGCCACTAGATGGTGCTGTGGTTGCAGTGCAACTCTGTCATTACACGCTGCCAAGAAATTGGATTAGCATTCCTTATTGGGTTATCCCCGAACATTTAAAAAGAGGGATAAAGGTCAGAAAGTGCAGGAGACGCCCTGGAAGGTGACGATGTCGTGTTAAGGACCTGAAAACTTCCATGAGTGACCAATCACAAGTGTGCAATAAAAGCCTCGTGTAGAAATGCTCCTAGAGTGCAACAGCCAGCAGGCTTTTTGTATATCAGCATCTGACTAGAAAGTCTATCTGAGCAGTCAGAACTTTGGACTCTGGATCAAGAACTTTAAAGTAGCAAGAACTTTAAAGTCCACAACCACTCCTAACTCGCCCTGGTGCATGTGCACTTGTGCATGTGTGAGTATGCGTGTACGTGTTAGAGGGGCAGACAATTGGGAGCCTGCCAGATTGGCATGGTAAGATGGTAGAATCTGTATGCCATCCCATCCCCAGAAGATGCCTTCTTTTTGGCATCACACATGTCAGGATGAGAATATAAAGTCTTCTGTTTGAGATGGCGGACTTTTATGTGGTGGACATTTCCATGTCAGAGGTGGATGTTGGGGAGGTGCAGCCCCTTCCCTGCAAGTATTGGGAGGATGATGCCAGGCAATTCGTTTGTCCAGTGCGTCCCTTGTGTGAGCTTCCTTCCAATGCCACTTCCCCACCCTGCCTTGGCACCATCACTCCATGCATTAAACAGCATGAGAGAGAGCACCTGTGGCCACTAGACACTGTCTAGGATCTTTCCATTTCTGGGAACCAAGGTTGGATCCAGGACTCTGAATGCGGTTCCCAGAAACTGTGCCCCCCACCCGTCCCCCACCCCCTTGTAGGCAGCGTGGCACACCAGCTTCTTCTCTGCACTTGGAAATGGAGCATGGAAAGGGTGAACAGAGGGAGGTCCCGGGGGCGGGGCGGGGAGCTGCTTTGCAAGGACTCATATATGCTGCGTGGCCTCCCCCCTCCCGCTCCGATGTCACCAGCTAGATGCGCAAAATCATGTGTCTAGCCGAAAATGCGGGGCAGTTTGGAGGCTGGCATCTGAATCCACAGGACTGCACCCTCAGCCACCAATCAGGGACCCATCACTCCCCATATGAAAGACACTGTTCATTATGGCTGTCTCCGTGAACACAGGTCGAAATTGGCATGAAATGACGAAATGGTTGCTGTGTACTGAAAGTGGCAGGCATTTCATGTCTCCTCCATGCCAGCAAATGGAGCTCCGGCTCTTGAGGAACATTCCCCCCCCCCACCAGCCCATTTGAGCCATAGCTTGTTTTCTAAAGGCTTAAACAGCACACCACATGGGAGTGGGGGTGCGACTGGGTAGGGCCGTGTGTGTTGTGAGAGAACGTTCTCCCCAACCCATGTCTTGAAGATGTGGCTCATGAATGAATTCATTGCTTCTTGATGCCAAGTCATCTTTAGGAGTGGAGCTTTCCCCACTCTAGAACTGAATTAACTGATAAGCTTACTGCAAGTAAGCTTACTTACTTCAGCAAAGCTTTCGACAAAGTGCCCCATGATATCCTGATGAGCAAACTACCTCAAAGTGGGCTAGATGAAACAACGATCCGGTGGATCCACAGTTGGCTACAGAATCGGACTCAAAGAGTGCTTATCAATGGGACCTTCTCAAACTGGGGAGAGGTAACGAGCGGGGTACCGGCCGCAGGGCTCAGTCCTGGGCCCAGTGCTCTTCAACATTTTGATGAATGACTTGGAGGAGGAGGTGCAGGGAATGCTGATCACATTTGCAGATGACACAAAATTGGGAGGGATAGCTAATACTTTGGAAGACAGAAACAAAATTCAAAGTGATCTGGATAGACTGGAGCGCTGGGCAGAAAACAACAGAATGACATTTAATAGGGACAAATGCCAAGTTCTGCACCTAGGAAAAAGAAACAAAATGCACAGTTACAAGATGGGGGATACGTGGCTCAACCACACTACAAGCGAGAAGGATCTTGGAATTGTTGTCGATCACAAGCTGAATATGAGCCAACAATGTGATGTGGCTGCAAAAAAGGCAAATGCTATTTTGGGCTGCATTCATAGAAGCATCGCTTCCAAATCCCGGGAAGTACTAGTTCCCCTCTATTTAGCACTGGTTAGGCCTCATCTGGAGTACTGTGTCCAGTTCTGGGCACCACACTTTAAGAAGGATGCAGACAAACTGGAGAGGGTTCAGAGGAGGGCAAGAAAGATGATCAGGGGACTGGAAACAAAGCCCTATGAAGAGAGACTGAAAGAACTGGGCATGTTTAGCCTTGAGAAGAGAAGACTGAGGGGAGATATGATAGCACTCTTCAAGTACTTGAAAGGTTGTCACAGAGAGGAAGGCCAGGATCTCTTCTTGATCATCCCAGAGTGCAGGACACGGAATAATGGGCTCAAGTTACAGGAAGCCAGATTCCAGCTGAACATCAGGAAAAACTTCCTGACTGTCAGAGCAATGCGACAATGGAACCAATTACCTGGGGAGGTGGTGGGCTCTCCCACACTGGAGGCCTTCAAGACGAGGCTGGACAGCCATTTGTCAGGGATGGCCTTGTAGGCCCCTTCCAACCCTACTATTCTATGATTCTATGATTCTATGATTCATTGCAGCTCACAGCCAGGCTGGTTCAGGGTGGGTGTCCTCACACAAGAGATTGGTTGCTTGGAGTTAGGAGAAAGTTCTGAGGCTGGGGCTTTATAGGGCCTGATAGCCCCTGGGGTCTGAACTCCATCTGCTAGGCTTGCTGGGGAAACAGGGAACTGCTGGAGCACCCCAAACACCTTCCATCACAACAGGGAACAATACATCGCTGCTGGCAATAGTCATTTCCCCCAGCAACTGTGAGGATTCCAGCTAAGCCCAGAGGGAGCAAGGAATTCCTGTGTGTGTGCGCGCGTGACACATGATGTCAGTGACCCCGCTAACAGAAATGCGGCCAGCACTCTGAGCCCGGACTCTATTATATCATTGTGCAGAAAGTGTGCAAAGGACACAGTCTGACTGATCCACAACTGCCAAGGCTGCATTGTGGCCAAGGGGCTGGCGGAGTCCCACCACAGAGGATGGCTCCTCAGCCTTGAGCGCCTCTGCGGGGAGCAGAATGCCAAACAGTGATGGGCCACGGCCTGGGTGCCAGGTCACAGGGCTGCACATCAGCTCCAATGTCCTCCCTCATGTGAGGCTAGGGCTTCGTGGGGCCTGTGGACAGGCACTGAGCAGGGCGTTGGACTCAATGGCCTTGTAGGCCCCTTCCAACCCTACTATTCTATGAATGGGCCCTTGGAGTATTTGGTGCGCTGCAGAGCTGATGACTCCCTCAAGGTTCAGAGCTCAGCATGTGAAGCTCAGCATGGGAATAGACTGAGCACTGGTAGTGCAAGAGGAGTGAAAGGCTGACAGCTGGGAGCCGGGCTCCAGACACCCCCCCCCCCCATATCATTCCAAGGGAAGAGCATGGCAGCCACCGCTCTCTCTCCAAAGATGGTTATCAGTGATTGATTATGTGTATCTTTAACAGTTTCAGAGGCCTGTTTCACACATTGCATGGAGGATTTGTTTGCCAGGGAATGCAGGGACCTGCAGCTAATCATGGAGTGTAGGTGTCATGGTCCCAGGTGTCCTGCCTCCACTGGAAGAGCTTGAACTTTCAGTGCCAGATGGCCCCAGGGAACAGGTCACCTTAGACGACCCTGGCACTAACTGAGGTGGTCTGGGGCCCTCAGGGGTGATGCCTGCCTCCTCAAGAGGCAGAGAGCTCAACTTCTGGGGCAGAGGGAGGGTGCTGGGCCCCCACCTGACCCCTGCGAGCGCTGACACTTTAAGCTCCACAATAGGATGGTGGGCGGGTGAAGGAGTGTTCACTTACTGAAGGGGGCTTCTCATGAGTAAAGGACTACTCATGTGTAGAGCCCATCTCGTGGGGAAGACATATTATACAAGCCTCAGATGTGACGCAGCTGAGACTTGGGTGGGACGGTAGCTCTGGCTATATCAGAACTTGAAAGCTGCAGGAAGCAACATTTCTTTTGCCAGCTCCAGTGTCCTGACCTTGCTGCTGAACCTCCATGACCTTTGGACTTCTACTTGACTCTTTGGATGGTGCTCCTGTTTGGCTACTCTCCTGTGCTTGGATGTCAGCTGTGCCTCTTCTTTTCTGGAAAGCACCTGGTTGCCTGGTAATCCTGTCCTTTGCTGCCTCTTTCCTGACTGCTCCTGCCTTAAACTGGTCCCATACTGGACTGATACCTCTGTGCTTGACTATTTGCCTGCCTAACTGACATGCTTGTTGGATTTTCCCCTTTAGGGTGCCATCCTATGCATGTTTAGACAGAAAAAAAGCCCTACAACTCCCAGCATTCCCCAGCTAGCATGTTTTTTTTTCTGTCTAAATACATACACGATTGCACCCTTATTTGCCTAACACAGAGTCTGACCAAGCTAGAACAGGACGGTACCTGTATGAAACAGATGCTTGCAAATGTGATTGCTGCATTCACATGTTATGCTTTTAGGTGGACACTTAAAATGTAAAAATACCTAAAAATGTAATGTCTGAATTGGCCCTTAAAGACTCAAGAACACATGACTACCAGATCATTTCAATCAAACAGCTTGGAACTTTACAGGAACTATTTATGAATTTAAAAACTGCTGCTGCTTTCATTACTTTCCAAGCCCACCATAATTAAAAATTCTGTATTGGGAACAAAATACATTATTTTATTTATTTTTTTACATTTATATCTCGCCTCCCCCCCCTCCCTTAAGGAACCCAAGGCGGCATACATAATCCTCCTCCTCTCCATTTTATCCTCACAACAACAACCCTGTGAGGTAGGTTGGGCTGAGTCTGTGACTGGCCCAAAGTCACCCAGTGAACTTCCATGGTGGAGTGGGGACTAGGACCTGGATCTCCCGACTCCCAGTCCAACACTCTAGCCACTACACCATACTGGCACACAAAATTATTTGTGTCATCTGTGAATGCATATGCATGGCTGTGAGGATGAGATGTATCCCTCTGCAAACCTATAACAGAAGGCGATGTGGAAATCACTCCAGCACTCGGTCCTGCGCAGCTGATGATAAGAGTCGACCGCCATGCGGGGAATGTGCAGGCAGAAGGAAGAGGAGAAGCCCTCCCAGCCGGCCAGTGTCACGTTGCTCTTGTGCACGGAAGGCCTCTCCTTAGCACTTAAAGGACGGCTCCTCAGAGACCTTTTCGGAAGCAAAAAACAAAAACAGTTTCATGTGAAGAAAGAGAGAGGTGCTCCTTTTCAGTCACCTGTGCAAGAGGCCCGATGCTTTCATGTGCTCTGGTGGCTCATCCTGCCTGGGAGAGATGCTGCAGGAGGCCAGGAGCTGAGGCCGCTCCTGCCTTAGAAGCTGAGCCCACCACAACAAATGATGGTGCAGACAGAATCATTCCTGTCTGAGCACAGATGACCGGGGGTGGGGGGGGGAATGCCAGTGATTTGGGGGAGGTCACATGGGGGTCTTCCTGAGTGCTCTCGTAGTGCTCCTTCTGGTGCCTGCCAGCCGGCACCCACCACTGCCCGCCCACCTTCCATCCTCAAAACAAGGCTACATCTGTATTTGTTCCATGATGCCTGCTCAGAATGGTGTCACATGATGACTTAGAATCGTGGGGCTGGGGGGGGGCTGGCCGCTCCCGCCTGATGGCCTCTGTGGGAGCACTGCTCTGCAGCAGGCAGCGGGGGTGAGAAAGGCCAGCCACCTCGTGCGGGAGGAGAAGGCTGTCGAGGCTGCCAGCCACAAAGGCCCTGCGTCCCTCCCGGGCCAGAGGCGGGGTGCCTGCTGTGGGGAACGTGAGCGGGGCGGCCTCTGCACTCATGCCCTGCTTGGGGGCAGTGGCTTGGCTCCTGTGGGGACGGAACGCTGGGCGAGGGAGGCCGTTGGCTGATCCAGTGTGGTGGCCCGCATGTTCCGATGTGGCTGGTTTCAGCTCTCCGGGGGCGCGCTGACCCCAACATCTCAAGCTGAATGTTCTCTGGAGAGCATTTCTGGCTCAGCCTTAGAAGTCTGACACTTGGGTGGGGTCTGGGGGCACAGCCCTGAGCGGGTTGGGGGAGGGGATGTCCCAGGGTTGAGCCCAGGGTTTGTGGGGCGAGCCCAGTGCACTAGCTGTCCACTCAAGGGATATGGCTAAAATCAAAATTTAAAGAACAACCTTGCAACTGGCCTGAAAAGCAAAAAACCCAGCCAAGGCCATTTTTCCCCTTTGTCCTTTGGCAACTCTTCTCATGGCAGAGTCAGGTCTGTGGAGGCTGGATGTGTTATTACAGGCTCAAACATTACACTTTAAGTCCATCTTCCAGCCCTCAGCTCAGAGCAACTTTCATAGATTCCAGCCCACTTTTATCCCAACAACAACCTTGTGAGGCAGGTTAGGTTGAGAGAGAATGACTCTCCCAAAGTCACCCAGTAAACTTTATGACTGAGCAGGGATTTGAACCCAGGACCCTCCAGTTCAAGTCTGACAATGTAAACATTTCAACACCCTGGCTTTGGTCCTACCGGTCTGAACACAGAATACCTACATCACACTGGAATGCTGCTGTCAGAGTGGGCTGGGGATGTTAGTGGCTGTCACGGAGGCACCATGTGCTTAATGACGCCGATTAATTCCGCATTAGCAGCTTGCACCGTGTCAGGCCAAGATAATTACCATCTCACTCCCCACTGGCAGCTCATTCATTTCCCCATTGTTGGGGGCTTTCCTTGGGATCTGCTCCTGCCCAGGTATGATTCTCTGCCTCATAATTAGGTGCTATTTATTCCAGAGGCCGGCCTGCTTAGATGGCGTGCGATGGCACAGTCAGCTTTATTAAACTGGGTTTTCATTCTGTCCAAGCTGGAGGCTGATTGTCTTGATAAGACTGTAGCGGTGTTGTGTTCAGGCACCATGAATTCACTGTGGCCCCCCCCCCCCGGCCCTCACTGCAGGTCTGTGTTAGGGCTGCCTTGCCAGGGAGTGGTACAGAACCCAGTTAATAAACCTGTGTGGAGTTAGAACGGGTAGCTGGGGTTCAACAAGCAATGCCTTGTGTCAGCAGGGCATGGCTTCTACCCAGACCAGTGAAAGAAATGTGCTTCCGTGGGTTTGAAATGGGAAACACTGCAGTGAACTGAAAACATGCAAGGGCGACCGAGGGCTGTGGGTCTCCCTGCCAGATGCCCAAGGATGTCCAGTGCTCAGGCTGGCCCTGGATTAGATGCTGAGCACACAACTTCAAACAACAATGCAGGCAGAATCAGCCCTTTCATCTCACTAGCTGCCCCACAGACAGTGCTGTCACAGACCCCTTTCCAACAACAGGCTATGCCACCAGCCCCACCGAACAGTTTTCGGTACCTGAATATGCTATTTGTTTAAGAAGCTTGTGTGGAAAATCCACAAATTCTAGATAATCAAGAACATAGGAGCAACGAAGTCTCTCTCTTTAGCACATTTGTTACGTCACTAGAAAGAGCAGAGACAGAATGTGTAGGGGGGGTTGTCTGGACACATCCTGGAAGGGGGCAGAATATGTGGATCTGACACCCTCAGGCGTATCTCAGGGCAGGCCCCTGAGAGACTGGAGTAATTTGGGATCTTGCAATAGGAGACAAGATTTCCTCCGTTAATGTGACTTATTTTTAGAAGCCAGTTTAGGAAGCAGTGGCATGGCCTGCTTTAGGGTATTGGATGGGGTGAAATTGTTATGCCTTCCCCTGATGCCTGGTCTATTCTATTCAGAGATAGAAGAATCTGATTTAGGAACTAGTCGAGGAGTGGAATGTGAGGGTGCTGGGGATTCGTCTCTGCCTGGTTTCACAGAGGATTGCTGTCCTGGGAAGGCAGCTACTCTTTCTCCAATGCAGCCAGAGCTAGCCTAGGAAGGAGCACCTGGGTCTCCACAGATGAACATTCCTTGACAAACAGCCCACAGGTGGACTCAGCTGAGGGGGGGGGGCAGGATGGCCAGTGCTGCCTCCCAGGCAACATCAGCAACTGAAAAGGCAAGAGGAAAACAACCAGTTAGGTGAAGTTCTTGGCTCCAGGCTAAATTTCCCCCTGAGGCTGGATTGACAAATGAGGAACTCTAGTCGTCCTAGAGTTCCAGAGAACTGGTGCACAGGCAAAAGTGGTTTGTGGGTACAATGTTGCTGGTACTGGACATTCCTTTGCTGGACTATTCTTGAACCCTGAACTACTGCATGCCTTGAATCCCATGTCTTGGGACCCTGCCTTAGATTATACTGCTGGAGTTTAAGACCCTGTTTCTGCCTCCTGTTTGGATTATCTGAGTTTATGGGAACTTGAGCTCACTAAGGACTCTGATCCTTAGTGTGGGCCATGCCAGGATTGAGGGTGCCAGGACAGAGGCCTTATCAGGGACTCAAGGTCATAAACCAGCTCAGCCTGCCAAGGGGCCAGCACAGCTGGAGAAGTGTGAAAAACCCAGCTCATGCTCCCTGGGGGAAGGGAGGGGGGATGAAAGAACCAGAAGCTGGGTAGGGAACTGGATAAAAAGGGACAAACAGCCATCCTTCTTTGTCCTTTGGGTTTCATCTGGTCTGTGTGGAAGGTGTTGGATCACTGGCGTTCAAGGGTGCTACTTGGAGGTGTGAGTAGACCAGGTTAGGTAGTCTTTTATTGTTTTAGTCTATGTTGGGTTTCCAAATGGGGAATTGGTACTTGTGGGAATTATAAATTGTATTTTGCCTTGTTTCTCTTCCCATTCCCTCACCCCTTATTTGTAAATAAATATCTACCTCAAACTATTGCTGCTATTTCTTCCCTGGGCCAGTGCTAAATTCAGTGGCTACTGTCTTCTCCATCAAGTGGGGAGGAGGTTGGGGAGTCCTCTTGGGTCTTGGCAGGGCCTGCTTAGAGAGGTGGTGGTAGTGGACCCGAGGGGGCTTGTGGAGTCCAGGGGTCCCGCCTTCCTTTACACCACCCCATCAGCTCCAGTGGGCATTAGCTGCCAGTGTCTCCAGACAATGGGGATATGTCACTCTAATCTCTTTCTCACACTCTTTTTTGGCCTCTGTGAATATCACTACTTTCCTAGATGTCATAGTTGTGACTTTGCTGGTTGGCTAAGAGCAATAGAAGGAGGGAGCAGGTTTGTTTCTCACAAAACAACTAGGCAGGATAGTGCCTGCACATTTTGCCTCCTACCTATGGATCTGGAAGGGCTAGGGACTTACCTTTTTAAAAAAGGGAAAGCAGGGAATCTCGGTAAGGCAGCGATACCAATGGGCGCTGGATAGCATGGTGCGACAGATCTAACCCCCCCGCCACTCCCATTTCTAGAAATGTCTCTGAACAAAAGGTATGCCCCAGACATGGACCAAAACCTGCATTGCTACACATTCTAAGCTAACTCTACCCATTCACCTCTCCCCATGACTCAGCCTTGTGCTACCTAGGAAATGCATGAGCAGGTCCTCCCAGGCAATTGATTGTTGTTGTTGTTTATTCGGTCAGTCGCTTCTGACTCTTCGTGACTTCACGGACCAGCCCACACCAGAGCTTCCTGTCGGCCATTGCCACCCCCAGCTCCCCCAAGGTCGAGTCCATCACCTCCAGAATATCATCCATCCATCTTGCCCTTGGTCGGCCCCTCTTCCTTTTGCCTTCCACTTTCCCTAGCATCAGCATCTTCTCTAGGGTGTCCTGTCTTCTTGTTATGTGGCCAAAGTACTTCAGTTTTGCCTTTAAAATCATTCCCTCAAGTGAGCAGTCTGGCTTTCTTTCCTGGAGTATGGACTGCTTTGATATTCTTGCAGTCCAAGGCACTCTCAGAATTTTCCTCCAGCACCACAGTTCAAAAGCATCTATCTTCCTTCGCTCAGCCTTCCTTATGGTCCAGCTCTCGCAGCCATAGGTTACTACGGGGAATACCATTGCTTGAACTATGCGGACCTTTGTTGTCAGTGTGATGTCTCTGCTCTTCACTATTTTGTCAAGATTTGTCATTGCTCTCCTCCCAAGAAGTAAAGGTCTTCTGATTTCCTGGCTGCAGTCAGCATCTGCAGTAATCTTTGCACCTAGAAAGACAAAGTCTGTCACTGCCTCCACGTTTTCTCCCTCTATTTGCCAGTTATCAATCAAGCTGGTTGCCATAATCTTGGGTTTTTTTAGGTTTAATTGCAACCCAGCTTTTGCACTTTCTTCTTTCGCCTTCGTCATGAGGTTCCTCAGCTCCTCCTCGCTTTCAGCCATCAAAGAGGTATCATCTGCATATCTGAGATTGTTAATGTTTCTTCCAGCAATTTTACCTTCAGCCTTGGCTTCATCAAGCCCAGCACGTCGCATGATGTGTTCTGCGTACAGGTTGAATAGGTAGGGTGAGAGTATACAACCCTGCCATACTCCTTCCCAATCTTAAACCAGTCCGTTGTTCCGTGGTCTGTTCTTACCGTTGCTACTTGGTCGTTATACAGATTCCTCAGGAGGCAGACAAGATGACTTGGTATCCCCATCCCACCAAGAACTTGCCACAATTTGTTATGATCCACATGGTCAAAGGCTTTAGAATAGTCAATAAAACAGAAAGAGATGTTTTTCTGAAACTCCCTGGCTTTCTCCATTATCCAGCGGATATTGGCAATTTGGTCTCTAGTTCCTCTGCCTTTTCGAAACCCAGCTTGTACATCTGGCAATTCTCGTTCCATGAATTGCTGGAGTCTACCTTGCAAGATCTTGAGCATTACCTTACTGGCATGTGAAATAAGTGCCACTGTTCGATAGTTTGAACATTCTTTGGTGCTTCCCTTTTTTGCCCAGACCCCATTGAAAGACATTTGTTCTTTGAGATCTTCAGATCTTCCTTTGTCTCCAACTACAGTGTCCCAGGTGGGTCTCATCCCCCCCCTACCAACCCCTGCAAGCTGCTTTGGTGAATAAGTCTAAGCTTTTGCTAGGTAGTTCGATGTTTCATTTTATTTTAAAAGCAACCGGCCAGGCACGGGAGAAAAATCCCAACCCTGTCTGTACTCTAAATCCCAAATGTCAAGGACAGAGGGAACTGAAACTAGCTCAGAGGTAAGGTGACCACTTAGCCTTGGTTTGGGTCCACTACCTTGTCAGTTCCCCAGGTTTGCTCCCCACCCCAACACACATGCAGCAGTCATAAGCTGAGGGAAAATTAGTGTGGAGTTTATGTTAGAAGACAGGAAGAGCACATTTTATTTTAAAAGGGGGATATTTCTCTGGAAGCCTCAAGCAGAGTGTACCTAGTTCAGCCAGTTTCAAGAGGCCTGTGTTTCTTTTTCTGATATCTAAAAAGAAGCTCCAAAATGTATTCTGAATTTGGGCTATTCTCTAGCTGCAATGCATGCTGCTTTCCTTCTCTTTGTTCCAATAACCTTAGCATCAGAAAGACATTTTGGTCCAGAAAAGGGAATTATTTTGGATGTGAAGGAAAAAATGAATGAAGAAAGTCTACAAACACTGATACCTCCCCACCCCACACCTCGTGAACATAACATAGGAACATAAGAAGAGCCCTGCGGGATCAGAACAAGGGTCCATCTAATCCAGCATTCTGGTCACACGGTGGCCAACCGTTGACTAGGAACCCACAAGCAGGACAAGAGTGCAACAGCACCCTCCCACCCATGTTCCCCAGCAACTGGTGTACATAGGCTCACCGCCTCTGGTACCAGAGGTAGCACATAGCCATCAGGACTAGTAGCCATTGGTAGCCTTTTCCTCTAGGAATTTGTCCAACCCCCTTTTAAAGCCATCCAAATTGGTGGCCATCACTACATCTTGTGGTAGTGAATTCCATAGTATAACTATGCGCTGTGTAAAGAAATATTTCCTTTTATCTGTCTGAATCTCCCACCAGTCAGCTTCATAGAATGACCCCATTGGGTTCTAGTATTTTGAGGGAGGGAGAAAGATGTCTCCTATCCACATTCTCCACACCGTGCATAGTTTTGTACACCTCTGTCATGTCTCACCTACTTTTTTTCCAGGCTAAACAAACTGTTGTAACCCTCTCTCGTAGGGGAAATGCTCCAGCCCCTTGATCATTTTAGTTGCCCTTTTCTGCACTTTTTCCAGCTCTCCAATATCTTTTTTTAGGTGTGGTGACCAGAACTGTGCACAGTATTCCAAGTATGGCTGCACCATAGATTTGTATAGGGGCCATATGATCTTGGCAGTTTTATTCTCAATTCCTGTTCTAATTATGCCTAGCATGGAGTTTTGCCTTTTTTACAGCAGCTGCACACTGGGCTGACCTCTTCATTGAGCTGTCCGCCACAACCCCAAGATCTCTTTCCTGGTTGGTCATGCATAAAATATGATGTACTCTTTAGACCTTGGTGTAGGCTCTATCCCTCTCATTAGCTGAATGTCTAAGCATCTATTGCTAAAATCAGCTGCAAATGTATGTGAATTCCTTGCACCCTACCTGGTCGCTGGAGAGTGTTCCTTAATTGTATCTGATGAATTACCTTTTCCTTACTAGTTTTATCACTTGACAAAGATGGTAGATAGTAAAAATAGATGTCTGGATTGGGGCAATAATTCAGCAGCAGCTTCCCTCAGGACCTCCCTAAACTCACCTTCCTCTGAGCATGGCTGCCTCCACACCAGATGCTAATTTAGCTACCAAATCCCTGTCCCCTCCCACTGTCTCCACGGAGATGACAACGGACTTGCATCCTGATGAAGGGCCAGCCTGCTGGGGGGATGTTTGGTCTCCTGCTCAACTGGAGACCAACTGTCTTTGCAAGCCTGGCCTGCTATTTTTGCCAGTGGATTTTGTCTGGCCACTTGTTATCCCACAAAAGTACAGGAGAAAAAGCGTGGAAAAGCAACAGCATCCTGGGGTGGGGTGGGGTGGGGTGGGGGGCTACGAGAAGCGCAGTGCTGGGTCATTAGCTTGCTTTGCTGCTGAAGCCTTTGTCTGGAAAACTGATATTCCAGTGCTGGGGGACAAGGGCAATTCCCCCTACCAGGACAGCTGGCCACCATGAAAAGCCATCTGGATGGATGCAACCTCTGGCAACCTGGCCTCCACACGCAAAGGCAGCAGACGCCCCAGGGAAGCCATCCGAGCTGCAGCTCCTCAAGCAGCGTCGCTGGACCCGAGATGGGTCCCTCTGCAGAGGAGCTGGCAGCTGTTCCATGGAGAAGGGGGCTTGGCTTCCCATCTATTTGGCAAGACAGCTGACTCTGCAATCTGCATGCTAATGTGTTACTTCAGGGGAAGAGGCATACATTAATGGCTCAACATATCTGTTACCAAATTGGCATCGCGATGCACATAGACTCATCGGGTTGGAAGGGGCCTGCGAGACCATCGAGTCCAACCCTCTGCTCAGTGCAGGAATCCTGATTCCCAGGCGGTCTCCCATCCAAGTACTAACCAGGGCTGACCCTGCTTAGCTTCAGAGATCAGGTGCATCCAGCCCTTTGCTCACCATGGGGAGGGGGCAGAAGTGTCATGGCACAGGGAGGGGAGCTGGGCAAGCACAATATGCCAGGTGGTCTTTCAAGACTAGAAACTAGGAAGAGGCCAAACCATTAGTCTCTCACGTAGCTGTTAAGGTCACATGCCGCCTCTAGCATCACCCTGTGCTGTCATATGATTAAGGTCACTAGTCACATGGCAAGCAAAAAACCTGATGAAGTGCTACTATAGACGGTTTTTGAATCACCTCTAACATTTGCACAAAATTAAAGGTTCTCATGTGTTGATCGATTAATTCATTTCTGAAGATGACATTTAACCTTATCAGTTAAGGAATTGTTCTTGAGTGGGGTCGGGGTGGAACTAGCAGGGGGGAGATTAAATATGAGTGAATCTGCCCATGAATATGTAACACCTTCTTCTCTGGTTTCTCATATACCGCAACCTGGAGCTGTGCCAGATCCATTTGAATGCCCTCCTTTGTTAATAACTAAATTGACGTCTCCATCAGCTGCGGCGTTTGTGATTCTCTTGAGCTGTAATCTATCACAACGGATACCAGGCAAAGCCTAACTCCATAGCACCAACTTCCCTTCTTTTGTGCAGAGATACAGTGCTAATCAGTGGTGGCTGGTGCTTACTGGGCTGGTGGGGCAGTGGGTCGTGTCACCATAGGAGAAGCCATCTTTTCATTATTATTTTTAATTTATTACATTTCCATACTGCCCAACAGCCAAAGTTGTCTGGGCAGTTTGCCAAGATTAAAACCATAAAAATGCAACATAGTAATATAAGATAAAACCATTTGCATACAAACATATAAAACTGTTTTACGCAACAATAAAAATCCCAAGACCTGTTAAAAAAAACCTTATCATATGCTGTCAACTGCCTGAGAGTAGAGGAAAGTCTGACAATGTTGGCACCAGGTACACCTCCATGGGGAGAGCATACTACAATTTGGGGTGGGGTGTCACTACTGAGAAGCCCGTCTCCTTTATTGCCATCCTTCAAACCTCCCTCAGAGGAGGCATTTGGAGGAGGGCCTTGACCTGTCTGACTTGGTTCAGGGAACCCAGAGGTGTTGAAA
This sequence comes from Heloderma suspectum, assembly GCF_057233095.1. NCBI lineage: Eukaryota > Metazoa > Chordata > Lepidosauria > Squamata > Helodermatidae > Heloderma > Heloderma suspectum. The sequence goes on along the minus strand of NC_139469.1, from coordinate 35,718,094 downwards.
CCAGCAAGGCACATACAAGAAGGGAGGGTCAATGCAAGAACCCTGTTGGGACAAGTCTGGTCACGTCCAATCAGGTCCAGTCAGATGGGGTCAACTCTTGTGGCGTCAGGTCAAGTCAAGGTTGGTGTGCTGAATAGCAAGGCAAAACTGGATCAGGCAAGGTCTTTCCACCCTTGCCCAGCTCCGAGTTAGATGAGACTCAGTTGAAGCTTTACAAAGGCCAGCAGCTCACGACCCGTAGTTAGCTCCATCCCCTCAGAGAAGCAGTTTGTTTCTTAAAGTACTATGGCCTGATTTATAGCCACTGACTCCTATTGGGTGGGGGTGGTGAAGGCTGTAATGGGGAAGTGTCCTCTGCATCTGAGGAGTCAGATAGAGGCACATTCTCTGGCCTGGAAGACCCTGGTATAGCAGGAGTTGGGTTAATGGAGGGAGTCTCCTCTGCCTCTGAGTCTTTGGAGCCAGAGAATGGGTCAAGGCTAGGAAACATGGCAGGCCTCAGGTGATTATAGTAGTACATAGGCCGGTTCATACCAGGAGAGGTATCTTGGCCCCAAGCCATATAAAGCTTTTGTATCCCTTGTAGCCAACAACCCATACCACAGAAAAGGGAAACTTGAATCACATAAACTTTAAGATCATGAGTGCAAAGCTGGGGAGAAGAATCCAAAAGCACATCTTTGGACCCACATTCTCAACTTCCATTCAACAGAGAAGGGAAATTGAATCAAGTGACTTTAAGATCTAGAGTGCAAAACCAGATTGGATGGGGGTCGGGGAGGGAATCCAAACAGCCACACAAAATACTACTACTACTACTACTACTACTATTAGGAATAATGTGGTGGTGGTGATGATGATATTCCAAAGCAACACAGAAAAGCAGTCCTTGGAATTATGATGATTAACAATATTTATATAACGCTTTTCATTTGAAACAAAGCATGAACTGGTTTACAAAAGCATAAAACCAAATAAAATCAAAACAAAAAACAAACACATGCACATACACACACAATAGTACCATGAGGCTGGTACAAAGAGAACTCATGGCTGGGAGAAAGCTACAGCAAACAGACATGTTTTCAATAAACACCCAACATACCCCGGAGTTGAGGCCTGACGTACTTCAGAGGGGAGTCAATTCAACATGGTGGGTGCCGCTGCAGAGAAGTCCTGTCTCCGTGTCATCACCAAATGGAAATCCATAGTCTATGGCATGGACAACAGAGCCTTCCCTGAAGATCATAATGGATTGGGAGTTTGGGATAAGGGGAGACATTCCTTGAGGTAACCTGGTCCTGAGTTGCAAAGGCCTTTGTACACTAATAAAGGTAAAGGTGTCCCCAACCAGTCATGTCCGACTCTAGGGTGTGGTGCTCATCTCCATTTCTAAGCCGAAGAGCCAGCGCTGTCCGAAGACACTTCAGTGGTCATGTGGACGGCATGACTGAACACCGAGGTGCATGGAACGCTGTTACGTTTCCCGCCGAGGCGGTACCTATTTATCTACTTGCAATTTCTTGTTTTCGAACTGCTAGGTTGGCAGGAGCTGGGACTGAGGATGGGAGCTCACTCCGTCACGTGGCACTCGGGTCTCGAACTGCTGTCCTGCCGACCTTCCGGTCTGCAATTCAGCATCTTAACCACTAAGCCACCGTGGCACCTTTTGTACACTAATACCAATGCCTTAAACCTAGCCTGGTAGCAGGCTGGCAGCCAGAGTAGATTCTTCAGCCTAGGTGTAATATGTTTTGCAAAACAATCAATAAAACTTTGTTGGCTCCACTGTTGCCTGCGTGGCCTCTCATTTGACCAGAAGCAAGAACTTTTTCTAACAATTTGGTGCCGTGACTCGGATCGTGCCTTCTGGGGCGCGTCCTCGTGCGTCGAGCCGAGGGGCCGCGGTGGGGAAGTGGCCACAGGCGGTTAACTTATACTGCCTTCCCCTCCCTGGCGGCGGGGAGATGCTCGGGGACCAACGCCATTGTAAGGGAGACCGAGAACACCCTTTTAAGGCACTGACAGTGGATCCATGAGGCAGCTGGACGTAGCTGCGGGTGGAGTACTAAAACTTCAGGGTAAGTGACAACTTACATTCGGGGAATTCGCGGGACAGTGGTGTGTGTGTCGAGATTTGTGTGAGACGCCTCAGGGCGAAGCGAGTGAGAAGCCCTGATCTGCATTTCCCTACCCCAGCGACGGGCTGGGTCAGAGGAGGGCGAAGCGTACGAATTGTTGGCTGAAACCACTGCTGTCATGGGCGGATCCCACTCTAGGCCTGAAGAAAAGTCTCAGACACCCTTGGGATGTTGTTTGCGCAATTGGAATAAGTTTAAGCAAGATTATGGAACAAAAATGACGAAGGACGGTCTCGTCCTTCTTTGTACCCGGGAGTGGCCGGTATTGGAACTGCGGTGGCCGCCCGAGGGGTCCTTCGACCCAAAAATTGTATCCGCTGTGCGTGTGATAGTTACCCAAAGGGGAAGTTGGGACCAGTTCCCCTACATTGACTCATGGGCAACGAATGTGCCCTTAGAAGGAAAACCGGCGACTTGGGTGATAAAATGCACATCTCTGGTCCTCCCCGTAATAACTACTAGACTTATCAGAAAACGAAAGCCGCCAGCCGCCCTACCCACGGCGCCGGAGGATCCATTACTTTCCCCGCCCTATGGAACGGCCGCGTCTGGCGTCACGCAACCCTGCCTGGTTGACCCCCCTCCCCCCTCGGCGGAAAACTTGCTCAGTAAAGCGGTAGGAGATCGTGATCTCGTGACGGAAGACGGTCATCACCTCCAACAGTGTGTGGAGGTACTTGAGAGAGCCCTAAAGATGATGGGGGAAGAAGTGGGACCCGTCTTACAAAAGGCGGATAGCCCAGAGAGTAGAGGGGAAAAGGGAGGTTCCACCTATAATTTGCGGAAGGACCCCAACCACCAACCAAGCTGACGCTCCCCATAAGAGAGGTCCCGGATCCCACTGCTCAACATCCCCAAGGGACTATGTTTATATATGTCCCTTTTACGACATCTGACTTGTACAGTTGGAAACAATTCAACCCCCCTTTTGATGAGGATCCCGGACCACTCCTATCTTTAATGGAAAACGTGAGACTCACTCACAACCCCACCTGGGACGATACTCAAATATTATTGAATATTTGTTTTCTCATCCAGAAACCCACTATTCTTGCCGGGGTGCGTGCCAAGCTTAGGGAGGAATGCCCCCAAGTGACTGAAGATGAAATAGTAGTGGTGTTGCCTCTAGGATGGCCCAATTGGGGAGTAACCACCGCTGCACAAAGGCAACGGCATGCCAAGTACTTCCGGCTCATTTTAGCGGGCATGAGACAAGCTGCGCGAAAGGCCCCCAATTTACAAAAGGTTTTAACATTAAAACAAGATAAGAACAAATCGCCCGCAGCCTTCCTTCAGAGATTGAGGGAAGCCTTTGGGAAATATACAGACATCGACCTGAGTGACCCCAATAATTTGAGAATTCTCACGACTCAGTTCATGGGTAATAGTTGCCAAGACATTAGAAAGAAATTGCAAAAAGTCGAAGGGGGGCTGGCAGCGGACCTGGGGGTGTTAGTGGAAGGGCCCAAAAGGTATATGAGAGACATGAAGAAGAAGAAGAAGAAGAAGAAGAAGAAGAAGAAGAAGAAGAGAAAGTGTGTGAAAAGTGGCAGGCAAAGCGTATTGCAGCTGTGTTTAAAGGGGAAGAAGAGAAGAAAGAGGAGGGGAGGAGAGGAAAAGGAAGGAGAAAGGGGCCTCCCCTCGGGAAGGACCAGTGTGCCTTCTGCAAGAAAACTGGACATTGGAAACGTGAATGTGAAGCGTTAAAACGAAAAGAGAGGGATGACGCTGAGGGAGGAGCCCAAGGAGTCCTCCATGTTAGGGAAGACCAGGACGGACCAGGGCCCGGCCCCCTCCTGGCCATAACAGAGGCTAGAAGGGACCCCATGGTCAAAATTAAGGTTGGGGGCTGTCCTTACGATGCCCGCATAGACACGGGGGCTGCCCTGTCTGTCCTTCCTCTTACTCGGCCACCAGGAGGAACAGAAGGGACTACCACCATAATGGGCATTGAAGGGAGAGCCGCCCGGGTGCCCTTGTCCCGACCACTCCTCACTAAGGTTGGAAACACCCATTTAGAGCATGTGTTTATCTGTACCCCCTCTTGTCCGGTGGCATTATTAGGGAGGGACCTATTGGCTAAACTCCAACTCGAAATTGCATTTACCCCAGATGGAAAAATGGAGGTGCGGCTCCCCAAACAGCAAAGTAGTAATTATCAGATGGCACTCTTAAACGCCATGCCAGAACCCCATGCAGAGGAGAGGGAAGAATGGAAACAGATAGAAAACCAAGTTAATCCCCTGGCTTGGGCTGGAAAAGGAGCGGCAGCCCGCGCCAAGACAGCCGCACCCTACAGAGTACCTCTTAAACTAGGAGCCAGCCAGTTCATGTGAAGCAGTACCCCCTCTCACGACAGGGAAAAATGGGACTACAGCCAGTAATATCAAGACTGCAAAAAGAGGGACGCCTAATCGAGATAACCCCTTACAACTCCCCCATCCTCACGGTACCCAAAGGGGAAGGGAAAGGATATCGACTGGTGCAAGACCTCTGCCTCCTTAACCAGCAGATAGAAGCCCCCTATCCTGTGGTGCCAAACCCACACACTCTCTTGACAAAAATTCCAGAAAGCCATGAGTGGTTTACCGTCATAGACATGAAGGATGCTTTCTTCAGTATCCCACTACATCCAGACTCGAGGCCGTTATTTGCCTTCCAGTGGGAGGACCCAAAAGACGAGAAGCTTCAATTAACATGGACAGTGATTCCCCAGGGACTTAACCTATCGCCTGTCGTCTTTGGCCAACAGCTTCAGAAAGATTTAGGGCCATGGGTCCACCAACACCCTGAGATAAATCTCTTGCAGTACTGTGATGACCTCCTGATTTCGTCCCATACCAAGGACGAATGTTTAGAAGGGTCGATCTCCCTTCTAAATCATCTGGCTGAAGGAGGCTACAAGGTGTCCAGAGACAAAGTGCAGCTAGTCCAGCAAGTCGTGAAGTTTCTCGGATATCAACTAATGAAGGGAACACGAAGCTTGAGCCAAGACAGGGTCGAGGTTATCTGCACTTGTCCCATTCCCTCCTCTCCTCGTGAACTACGGGCCTACCTGGGACTGACTGGGTTCTGTCAATTATGGATCGCAGAGTATGGAGAAATAGCGTGACCATTATATGAGGCACTGCAAAAAGACAAACTAAAGGAGTGGAGATGGACCAAAGAGATGAATAAGGCTTTTCTCAGTCTCAAAGCTGCCCTTGTAAATCAACCCACTCTGGCTATACCAAACCCCAACTGACCCTTTAGGCTCTATGTACACGAAAATAAGGGGATAGCTTCAGGGGTTCTCTGCCAGAAGAAAGGGCTGGCCTGGAGGCCCATGGGATACTATTCCAAGGTCCTAGACGTTGTAGCAAGGGGCTGGCCAAGCTGCCTTAGAGCTGTGGCGGCCACAGCCTTAATCAACACAGAGGCAGAGAAGATGACGATAGGAGGACTCACTGAAATTTGGGTCCCCCACGGTGTGCCGCAGATCCTGGGATCTGAAGGAGGAAGCAAATTCCTCAACCCTGCCAGGCACTCCAGATATGAGAGAAGCCTACTCCTGAATGAGAACCTCACTTTTAAAGCTTGTTCCAGCTTTAACATCGCCGCACTACTACCAATACTCCAGGGCCCAAATAAGCCCGGACCACCCAATCATGATTGCCTTGAGATACTGGACTTAGATACAAAAGGCTGACCTGACCTAGAGGACGAGCCAATTGAAGGGGCCGAGGATTTGTTCGCTGACAGGTCCAGTTACATGCTAGACAGAAAGCAGTACACAGGGGCGGCAGTCGTCACTCAAGACAAGAGCATACATGAAGAACGGCTACCGCCACATTTCTCCGCCCAATCCGCCAAATTGGTGGCCTTAACGAGAGCGCTTCAAGCTGGAAAAGGAAAGCGAGTTAATATCTACACTGATAGCAAAAATGCCTTTGCCATCGTACACGCCCATGGGCAGTTATGGAAGGAAAGAGGCTTTCTCACGGCTAACGGGTCCCCAGTGGCCAACGGGGGCCTAATAGTAGATCTCCTTGATGCACTTCAACTGCCCCTGCAAGTAGCTGCCATCCACGTACAAGCCCACGGAAAAGAGAAGGAGGACAAATGGAGGAGGGGTAATCAAAAAGCAGATGAGGCAGCGAAGAGAGCAGCCCGAGAGGGAACTCAAGGGGTGTTTCTAGTCCTACCGGGGCAGGAGGATCCACCTACATATTCCTCCTCTGAGCTGCAGATGGCGCGAGAACATGGAGTACATCCTCGGGCCGATGGCTGGATCCAGATGATGGATGAAAGGTTACTCCTACCACAGACCCTGCAGAAGGCCGTCTTAGAGCAGGTGCATCACTCCCTCGGACATCCAGGAGCCTCAGCCATGATTGAGTACTGTAAAAGACTGTTTGTTTCCCCATGTTTGACAGTCCGCGCCCATTGGCTGGTATCAACTTGTGAAATCTGCCAGAAAACTAGCCCTGCAAAACCGCCTCCTCCGCCCAAAGTGGGGAGGCCTTGGGCATATTATCCCTTCCAAAGGGTCCAGATTGATTTTGCTGAAATGCCACTTTGCAGGGGTTACAGATATCTGCTTGTCATTGTGTGTCAAATGACAGGATGGATAGAGGCATTCCCATGTAAAAATTGCCAGGCAAAAACTGTAGTCTCCAAATTATTGCAGGAGGTAATACCACGGTTTTCTTTGCCCGAAACTATTGATTCAGACCAGGGTTCGCACTTCACTTCCACCGTTACCCAAGGACTGGCCCAAGCCTTGGGGATAGATTGGCATCTCCATTGCCCCTGGAGACCCCAGGCGAGTGGCCAAGTTGAAAGGGCCAACCTTAGCCTCAAAGAGACTTTAACTAAGCTCCAGAGAGGAGTTAAGCTCATGTGGGTTGAAGCCCTGCCCGTCGCCCTGACAAAAGTTCGAAGAATGCCCAGAAAGGGGATAAAACTTTCTCCCTTTCAATTAATGTTTGGGTTTCCCCCCCAGGTGCATTGCGGGAGAAGGGAAGAGGTGAAATGGGAACTAGGGGATCAGATGTTGAGGGGGCAATTAACTACTCTGCAGTCTGTTCTCTCGCAGCTACAAGCTTACTCTGTGCCGTTCCAGAGGCTACCATTCGATGCACCAATCCACCGATTCCAACCAGGGGATGAGGTGCTGCTGAAAAAGTGGAATAAAGAAGCTCTAAAGGAGGGGTGGGACCTACTAGTAAGGGCCTTACTTAGTGGGACCTACTAGTCACTCATGTGTAAAACGTGTAGGGTAAGTGGACCCACTGCAGTCGGATAAAACCTTTCCGGAGGCCCCTGTCTCCTCCTGTTACTCAGAAAGAACAGGGGGACATGGGCAGAAACAACAGCCCTCTGCTCCCTGGCACTCACCCGGAGGCTGCCAGGGACACAGGCGAAGAGACCACCCAGGAGCCACAATCGCCTGTAATTTACAAGTTCCAACACTTGGGGAAAGCCAAGGCCCAACTCAGCCGAGCCTGAGATTCATGGGGGGGGGGGGTTGCGGGACGGCTGTGGGTCCTAGCATTGCTTACCAATGAAGTAATGGGATCAAAGCAATCTTGTTGCCAAGAAGGGGGGAAAATAGTCTTCAGAACTTCTCTAGGGACAGAATACTATAAATTCATGAAGTCTATCACTTGCTTAGGAAAAAGGGTTTTTGAGGTACAATTGACCCTACACCGATTACACTGGTGGTCAGAAAAGCCAATTATCACTAGGGGCCAAAGTTTGCCTCACCAAGGGAGGGCAGTGGGGATTAGATAAGTGGAGTCCGTCGCGGGTCCGTCAGACCATCAAGCAAGTTGTGCAGCAAGCCGGGTTAGCCACAAAAGCCCCACGTCTGCCGCCCCTAATAAAGGTCCCAGAGATAGAAGATCACCCCTAGAAAGTCCGGCTTGGGGTTCAAATGACCAGAGATACTGACAATGTATGGTTAGAGTGCGTAAAGTACACTGCCAAATCCTTGAACAAATCTGATTGTTTCGTGTGCGCAGCTGGGATACGACACAGCCAAAACAACCAGATAAGCACTTGGACCGCCAAAACCAAGCTGTGAGACATGAGTAAAGCCTTAAAGGGGGGAGTGTTAGATAAAAAGGACACCATAAGTAGCTAGTGACTCGGATACATAGGCATGCCACGTGACCAATGAGTCAGCTTAAGCCGAGAGTATGCATAGAGAGCTGATGGAAAAGTACTGAGCCGTTATGGGTGGGTATAAAAAGGTTGGGCACACCACGCCCTGTGTCCAGACTGCTCTGTACCCGTTTTGCAAAACAATCAATAAAACTTTGTTGGCTCCACTGTCGCCTGCCTGGTCTCTCATTTGACCAGAAGCGAGAACTTTTTCTAACACAATGACTGTGATGGATTCAGGACCCCCAAATGGCAAACCTGCTCCTTCAGAGGGAGTACAACCCCAACTAAAGCTGGTAATTCCCCTAGTTTCCAGACCTGGGAATCACTCCCCCACAGTGCCTCCATCTTATTGGGATTCAGCTTCTTGACCCTCATCCAGCCCACCAGTGCGTTCAAGTGCTGATCAAGGTTGTGAATGGCCTCTCCTGGTTCAGATGTATACAGTTCATCAGCATACTAATGGCACATTGCCCCAAATCCCCTACTGGCCACACCTTGTGGCTTCATATAGATATGAAATGCCATTGGAAACAAGGAGGTACCTTGAGGCACCCGACAGGAAGACTGCCAGGGGGCCAACATGCAGTCGCACAACAGTATTCTCTAGAACTGCCCTGTGGACAGGAGTGGAACTACTGCAAACCAGCACCCCCAACTCCCATTCCACAGAGGCAATCTAGGAGGTTACCATAATCAATGGCATCAAAAGCCACTGTCAGATCAAGTAGTAGTAGCAGAGTCACACTCCCTCTTCCGATAAAAGTCCATCAGGGCAACCAAGGCTGATTTCATTCCATAACAAGGCTGGAACCGAGACTGAAATGGGTCTAGACAATCAATATCCTCCAAGAATGCCTGCAGCTGAGTCACCACCACCCTCCTGAGCACCCTTCCTGAAAAAGGGGTATTCGCCACTGTAGGGCCGCAGGCCTGTAAGCAAGCTAACAGTAGTTTTACAGATGCTTAGAGATACATAATGCTCTCTGCTTTGGTTCATTATTAGTTGCAATTCCTTGCAAGTGGGCCTCTCAGCTTGTAAGATGAGTCAAAGGCCAATGTAGTACCCCCTCAGCACATTCCATGCTAAGAGCCTGGTACCATTTATCTTACCAGAGCCTAGGATGTGCCTGAGAAGTGAAGCTCTGTTTATCTTAAGCCACAAGTGTCCATGCTGAGAAAATCCTGATAGTCTTGCTTCTGCCAAATATGTTACTAAGCACTGTTAGGCTATGCTGGGAAAGTTGTAGATGAACTCTGATTAATGCTTGCACTTGTCATACCGCCTCACTGCTATGCCTGAATAACATGTATGATATAAAAGTAATCTTGCAGCACAGCTCTTTGTTCAGAACTGTGGTCTGATCCAACCATTACATCTATGCGCTGTAAGCACTCAATAAAAGTCTCCTTGTAAGCAAACCTGGATCTGACTTATCACTTTCTTGGCACCTCTAAATCTTGGAAGCCCACGGCTGGGGCACACAGCCACCAAATGGTAGTTATAATAAACCAAGGAGGGTTTTTTCAGGAGTGGTTGTACCACCACTTCCTTAAGGGCAACAGGGACAACCCCTCCTGCAATTATACATTCACCACACCCTGGACCCCCCCAGTCCAACCCCCTTGGCTAGCTCAAATAAGCCACGGTGGGCAAGGGTCAAGACGATATGGTGAGCTGAACTGCTACAAGTGCCTTTTCCATGTCCTCAGGGCACAAAAGCTGAAACTGATCCCACAAAACTGGATAAGATGGTGCTGGACACCTCATCTGGACTTGTTACAACAGCAGCACTGAGATCATTATGAAGGCAAGCAATTTTATCCACAGAATGCCTTGCAAAACTGTCACAGCAGGAGTCCATCAAGAATACTGAGCATGCCTGCGAAGCTACATGTGTGGGGGTGGGATAATATTGATGATGATGACGATTTCCTTAGAGCAACATAGACACCAGTTTGAATCCACACAGGCATGGCACATAAAGTTGAAGCCATGACACATGACGTTCGAGATCACCTGTAACTACACCACAATGGGGTTTAATGGTCTTTTAACTACCCATCCATGTTGGTTTAAGTAATTGACGAATAGAAACCATTAAAACACTGTAAACGGTTGTTTTTAATGGGGGTTTAAAGTGTTTTAGTTGTCAATTAAAACCCGATTAAAACTCAGTTACCCCTTAATAGGTTGTAATGGGATTTTAAATGCCAAAAACAATTAAAATTAATTAAAAGCTTATTCTTTAATGGGTTTAAGGGTTTTATAATGGCTAATTAAAACCCAATTAATAGCCAAAACAAATTTCTTAATGGGCTTTAATGGGTTTTAATTGGCAATTAAAATCCTGTTACAACTTCATTAAAACCCCATTAAGGTATAATTAAATCCCAGTAAATGGGTAATTAAAAATCCAATTAAAACTCATTAAGGGGTAATTAAAAGCCCATTTAAAAATCCAGAAATTGGCCATTATTTATTTAATTTGTGCCTTGCCTTTCCACCAAGCAAGTGACATTTCAAGGCGGCTAACAATGAGAGGAACTAAGACATCAGCTAAGACACACCTTGATTAAAACAATAATAAAACAAATACATTAAAAACACAGGGAGAAACACAACAACAGAATAAAAACAGCATCCAACCTGGCAGACCAGCTTATTTGCCAAAGGCCTTCTTGAATAATACTGTCTTCGCCTGCCAGCAGAAGGGCAGCAGAGAGGGTGTGAATATAGCCTCCCTCGGCAGGGAGTTCCACCGCCCAGGACTAGCCATCAAGAAGGCCCTTTCATGTCCCTAACATGCCTCTGAAGATGGTGGTGCTGAAAGAAGGGCCTCTCCCAAAGGTATTAAGACCTGGGCAAGCTTGGATGGGAGAAGGCGGTCTTTCAGGTAGCCTGGTCCCAAGCTGTATAGGACTTTATAGGTCATAACCAGCACCTTGAGTGTGCCCAGAAGTAGCCCAGTAGCCAGTGCTGCTGTTGTAACAAGGGAGTCACGTGCTCCCTGTAACCAGCCCCAGTCAGCAGTCTGGCTGCAGCATTTTGGACCAGCTGAAGTTTCCAAACAGTTTTCAAAGGCAGCCCCACATAGAGCTTGTTACAATAGTCCAAACAGGATGTAACTATGGCATGCGTTACCGTGGCCAGATCAGACATCCGGCACAGTTGGTGCACTATCATCATCTGTGTGGACACACTCCTGGCCACTGCCAAGACCTGGGCATCCAGGTTCAGGGCCAAGGCCAGAAGTGCCCCCAAACTGTGAGCCTGTGCCTTCAATGAGAGTGTAGCCCCATCTAGCACTGGTTGAGTCTCTAGTCCCTGACCTGTTTTTTGACTAACCACAGCACATCCATCTTGTCTGGATTAAGCTTCCATTTGTTCACCCTCATCCAGGCCTTTACCAACATCAGACACCAGTTTAGAACTACAACAACTTCCTTGGATTTAGATGGAAAGGAGAGACGGAGTTGGGTTTCATCAGCATACTGGTGGCACCAGATACCAAAGCTCTGGAAAACCTCTCCCAGCAGTTTCATGTATATGTTGAATAGCATGGGGGATAAGAAGGAACCCCGACGGACACCACAGGCAAACAGCCATGGCATTGAACAGGAATCCCCCAGCATCACCTGCTAAAATTGCCCCACCAAGAAGGATCAGAGCCACCGTATGACAGCGCCTCCCAATCTCATCTCAGACAGAAGCCTCGGAAGGATACCGTGGTCAATGGTATCAAAACCAACCAAGAGGTCCAGCAAAACTAACAGGGACACGCTCCCATTCTCAGTTTCCAGTAAGGCGACCAAAGCAGTCTCTATTCCATAACCAGGCCTGAAGCCAGATTGAAATGGATCTAGATAATCCATTTCATCCAGAAATCCCTGGAGCTGAGAAGCCAACCATATGCTCCAGCACTTTACCAAAGAATGAAAGACTGGAGACCAGCCAGAAATTATCCAATACAGTGGAGTTCAGGGAGGATTTTTTTAAACAAAGGTCTTACCACTGCCTCTTTTACGCAAGATGTAATCGCACCTTGCCATAAAGAGGCATTAGCTCCTACCCTCTCACTCAGTGCCCCCTGGCCACTTTTATAAGCCAGGAAGGCTGAGGGTCCAGCACACAAGTGGCAGATTTCACCTCTCCAAGGATCCTGTCCACATTCTCAGGCTGTACAACCTGAAAAAATTATCCATGATAGCCAGACAAGCAGGGAACATTCATTCATTCATTCATTCATTCATTCATTCATTCATTCATTCATTCATTCAATTTCTATACCACCCCATAGCCAAAGCTCTCTGGGCAGTTCACAAAAATCCTAAAGTGAAATCCACCAGACCTGTCCACTATGACATCCAAGTCAGCATGGATATGATTGATTTTATCTGCTAAATGTCTTGCAAATTGGTCACAATGGGCTATTGAGTGGTCTGTCTCTTCCTCTTGTGGACCAGAGTGTAATTGCCCATTCAGAAAAGCTCCATTGAACAACTCTGTCCAGAGGCAGAGCCTGGGAAAGGAGCCTGGGAAAGGAGGACCAGCCAGCAGCTGCACCGGGTGATCCTGAGCCTGAGCCTGCTTCTGCCCCCGCCCACAGGTACTTAAGGCAGGGCTGCCAGATGCAGTGCCTCGGCGTCGCGCCAAGTGGGATCTCAACTTCCATGCCGAGGCCGCTGTAATTTCATGACTTCATGGCCGCCATGACAACCATGGGGCTGTCCCAACATGTCATCGGCCCAACACATACAAAAGGACACACGCTTGATCTGGTTTTCTCGACTGGGCAGGAGGATGGTGATCTGAAAGTGGAGGAATTAACATCTGTCCCTTTGTCATGGTCAGATCACTTCCTGCTGAGGTTTGGACTCCTGGCGGCCTTTCCCCTCTGCAAGGGTGGGGGACCTATTAAAATGGTCCGCCCCCGGAGGCTAATGGATTCTGATGGATTCCAGAGGGCTCTGGGGGATTTTCCTGCTGGTATGGCTGGTGCTCCTCTGGTTGCTCTGGGGAATGCAGAGATGACTCGGGCGGTTGACACGATCGCGCCCAAGTGCCCTCTCCCTCTGAGCAGAGCCCGGCCAGCTCCTTGGTATACACCTGAGCTGAGGGCAATGAAGCAAGAGGGGAGACGGCTAGAACGCAGGTGGAGGAAAACTCGTGCTGAGTCTGAGCGAACACAGGTAAGAGCCCACTATCGAGCCTATGTGGCGGTGAGGGTGGCAAAGAGACAGTTCTTTTCCACCAGCATTGCATCTTCTCAGTGTCATCCAGCGGAGCTTTTCCGAGTGGTTCGCAGCCTGTTACATTCTGGGCCAGGGAGAGAGATGGTGGAACCCTCGGTAGCACGCTGTGACGAGTTTGCACGGCACTTTGAGGATAAAGTCGCTCAGATTCGTCATGAATTGGACACCACAATCAATGCAGTTCCATTGGTAGAGGCGTTCAGAGCACCGTCTGGTCCAGTTTTATTGGATGAGTTTCGGTTACTGAGGCCTGAGGATGTAGACAAGGTGCTTGGCCAAGTCTGATCGACCACTTGTGTGCTTGACCCTTGCCCTTCATGGCTTATTAAATCAAACAAGGAGGGGTTGTCCGGCTGGGTCCAGGAGGTTGTAAATTCCTCCTTGAGAGAGGGAGTGGTGCCTGCCGCTTTAAAAGAGGCAGTAATTAGACCACTCCTGAAAAAGCCTAACCTGGACCCAGAGGACGTTAACAATTATAGGCCAGTGGCCAACATCCCCTTCCTGGGCAAGGTGCTTGAGCGGGTGGTTGTAGGACAGCTCCAGGCACTGTTGAATGAAACGGATTATCTAGATCCATTTCAATCGGGCTTCAGGCCTGGTTTTGGAACGGAAACTGTCTTGGTCGCCCTGTGGGATGACCTCTGCCGGGAGAGGGACAGGGGGAGTGCGACCCTGTTGATTCTCCTGGACCTCTCAGCGGTTTTCAATACCATCGACCATGGTATCCTTCTGGATAGGTTGTCTGGGTTAGGAGTTGGAGGCACTGCACTACAGTGGTTCCGCTCCTACTTGGATGGCCGATTCCAGAAGGTGGTGCTGGGGGATTACTGCTCTGTGCCATGGCAATTGTGCCATGGGGTTCCAAAGGGCTCTATTTTATCCCCCATGCTGTTTAACATCTACATGAAACCGCTGGGGGAGGTTATCCGGAGGTGTGGGCTGAGGTGCCATCAATATGCAGATGACACCCAGCTCTACCTCTCTTTCTCATCAAAACCAGGTGAGGCAGTGACTGTTCTGAATCAGTGCCTGGGCACGGTAATGGACTGGATGAGGGCCAATAAACTGAAACTCAATTCAGACAAGACGGAGGTACTGTTAGTGGGTGGTTCGTCTGCCCGGCTAGGTGATATTCAACCTGTTCTGGAGGGGGTTGCACTCCCCCTAAAGGATCAGGTTCGGCGTTTGGGGGTGCTCTTGGATCCAGAACTGTCACTTGAGGCACAGGTGAACTCAGTGGCATGGAGCACTTTTTATCAGCTTAGGCTGGTATACCAACTACGCCCTTATCTGGACAGAGATAGCCTTGCTACAGTTATCCATGCTCTGATAACTTCTCGTCTGGATTACTGCAATGCGTTATACGTGGGGCTGCCTTTGAAAACGGTCCGGAAACTTCAGCTGGTCCAAAATAGGGCAGCAAGATTGTTAACAGGGACTGGCCTGCGAGCTCATATTACACCAGTACTTTTCCAGCTGCACTGGCTGCCAGTCCATTTCCGGGCCCGATTCAAAGTGCTGGTGTTAACATTCAAAGCCCTTAACGGCTTGGGGCCAGGTTACCTGAAGAATTGCCTCCTCCCATATGTGCCTGCCCGGACCTTAAGATCATCGTCAGCGGCCCTTCTCTGTGAGCCCCTGCCAAAGGAAGTGAGGCGGGTGGCTACTAGGAGGAGGGCTTTTTCTGTTGTGGCACCCCGGCTCTGGAATGAGCTCCCTAGTGAGGTTCGCCTGGCGCCTACATTGTATTCCTTTCGGCGCCAGGTGAAGACCTTTTTATTTTCCCAGGCATTTTAGCATTTTAGCTTTCTAAATTTTTATCTTTGCTGTTTTAAAACCTGCACTGCTGCTAGGTTTTATTGTGGTTGTATTGTTATACTGTGGTTTTAATGTTCTGTATATTTTAAATTGTTTTATTGTGTGTTGCTTGGATTTAATTTTTGTGAACCGCCCAGAGAGGTTCGGCTATTGGGCGGTATAGAAATTAATTAATTAATTAAATAAATAAATAAATAAAGGCAACGGTGTCCAGAGGCAACGGTGGGGAAATACAATTTCTTTGTCACATCACAGTAATTGACATGGAATAGGTTTTCAAATGAGCTCTAGCCCATCTTCAATTGGACTGATTTTGAGTTTTCTGCCAATGTTGCTCTAGTCAACATCCCACTTATTTCATCATCCACAGCTCCCAGGAAAACCAGGGAGCTTATTTGGCTCCACTCTATGGGAGAGGATGCTCAGGAACAATCATGTTAACCACCTGGTCCATTTTCTCATTTCAGAGGTCAACCAGGGGCCAATCTACATGGATGATTTAGTGCATAGCAAGAGCACATCATGGTCGCTTGTGACACATGATGCTGTGAGCCAATCCACAGCAAACCACAGCTTCCTGCTGGAAAAGGTGCATTTTCAGAAAGTCCTTTCAGTGCATTTTCCTTAAACATGGCTCCTGTGCGGTTCCACTGTGGTGTTCCCCATCCCCCCACATTAAATCCTGGGCGTGCCTCTGTTACCTGGCTGTGATCTGGCAGTAACCTGGTCAAAGGGGTGGGGCCGCCCTTTTCCCTTGCCCCTGCCATTCCCTCTTTTTCCCCATTCACAGTAGAGTACTTTTAGACACAGGCTTCCTTTCCCACTTAGCACCACTTCGTGCTCTTTCATCCTTTCACTATTTCACAGTAGTGCTGTTTTCCCATTCACAATTTGTAGCCCAGCACAGTAGCTGCTTCACCCAGTCACAGTATGCAACCTGTTTTCTCCATTCACAACAGCGCAGTATCTTTTAATCTTTCACAATATCCCAATGGTGGGTGAGAGGGGAGAGGTGTGGGGCAAACTACAGGGGACTTCAGTGCTTTGATTAAACTTCCTTGAGCAGGGGAACAAGCCCCTCTCATTCGCTGAGCAGCACCTATGCATCAATGATGTTCACCTCTACTGGCTGGACTCAGCCCACCCAATCCTGAAGTATCGCGGTTTCAATCCAAGTATAACATAAAAGTGCTTCTCATGCCATTTCCATGTAGATTGGCCCCAGGGCTTTGACAGAATCACCTGCCAAGGTTACAGGAAAATCCCCAAGAGCCATCAGCTGCATGGGCGTCCTGTTCCCTCTTTGCTGGGGACTTGCGCAAATGCCACAGAAACGGTCAGGCCCGTATATGGGAGGCAGACAGCATGGTCCTCATAGATGCGTTGCCTGCTGCCACTCCTGACTGTGAGTAGAAGGGGAAACATGCACACCCATCCATGCATGTGCAGTCCCCTGCTTGGCCAGCCCAGCCACAACAGTGAATGATACAGAGAGCACTGCAGGCATGGGGGCGGGGGGGAAGCAAAACTGTCCAAGACAGAGAGGATGCATTTGGTAGGCAGAAGGTGTTTCTGTGTGTCTGTCTCACTGACTGGACAGATGGGAGAGGGGCCCTATTTGCACATAGTGGTGGGTTGTCCCTAGTGCTAATAGCTAATTATGGCAGGTACTCTGCATCCGTCTCTGGCAAGACTTTAGAACTCTACAACTTGAGAGCTTTTCTTGAAGAAGAGGAGAACAAAGGAGATCATCCCTGAAGACCCATTTTGTTTTTTTAATTGTACATTTGTAATGTACAAATCCTGATCGATTTCCATACAACCAGAAACTGAGAAACTTTAATTTTCCCAAAATTGGGGGTAGAATCCTTGCAAAATCCTGGGGAAAAAAAGTATACACACACACACATACTGTGTGTGTGTGTGTGTGTGTGTATGTATGTGTGTGTGTGTGTGTGTGTGTGTGTATATATATATATATATATATAGTCAAAGGAGGGAAGGAAGATTATTAGGATGTAATCAAACTGTTTCAATGAATATTAAAGAACAATAAACCTGTCTTCCAGCTAATAATCCAAAACACAAGACTAGATTTAATGACAATTTACACACAAGAGATATGTGCACACAGAAAATCTCAGAAGATGTTGCTGAAAGTTGACAGCTGCAAAGTCACAGAGAGCCATCTTTATTTCTCAGTTAGTACAGCTAATTGGAATAACTTCAGTGCAATTCACCTGATCCCCTAAACCATACATTACTTGGCATTCAGGACAAATCTGGTTGCTGTTTTGTTTTGCAGTGAATATCTGTGGCTCATCTGCATTCCTGGCACACCAATGGTGGCTGGAAATCAGTGCCTGTACATCTACTCTGAAGCAAGAATGAAACAGCTTCAACACTGGCTGAAGACAGACAATAGTTTTTCAGAAGACTGAAAGTGATTTAAAAGAGGAATTGCTGTATGTGCAGGGCACATATCATCCTCTCGTAAACGGTTTTTTTATTGTTTGAAAACCTCTTTGATGACACTGGAACAAAAAAAAGCAAAGATAGCTATGTTAACTATAAGCAAAATTTCATAATCCATCTTGCTGTAATACCTTTATTAGGCCAACTAAAAGATCATAAAAGAAATTTGTGCATGCTTTCCAGATTCCCAGATCTCTTCTTCAGGCATAATGGAGAAGGTGATTTTAAATGCTGTTCTAGGCGAAGTAGAACAATCACGAAGGTGATTTTAAATGCTGTTCTAGGCAGGGAGTAAGCCAACTGAAGCCAATTTTGGCACCACCCTACTCTGTCTTTCCGACCCCCAGGGAGGGAGAGGCCCGTGGACTGCGCTGAGGAGAATGGAGGGCAGCAAGCCCAGGACCAATGTGGGCATCGACCAGTGGTGAGGTCTCTGGAACCAGCTGCTAAGCGGCAGCTCCCAAGGGGGCTGCAGCAAGGGTAATGTGACCGAGGGTGCAAGGAGCCAGCGCTGGGGACAGGCTTGTCGAACCGTGGGAGCCAGTGGCGTCACCTCACCCACAACGCATCTGCGCTTCATGCCACATGATCCGGTGTAACAAGCAACGTGAAAATGCCCATTAAGGAATGCCAAGCCACAGCGCCCCCACATCAGCCTACCTGTGGTAAGGCAAGCAGGTCTTAGAGCCACGTTGTTTTCAGCGCTTCTGCCGCCTTGGCTTGAGCACGTGCAGAATGTCTTTTCTCTCTTTTAAGGCAAACTGCTTCATGGCAAACTGCTTCTGGGCTTGTACGAAAGCAGGAAGCCATTTTAATAAGTTTCTTAGAGCGTCTACAGAGTCCCTTTTCCTTTTTGGCTTTTAAACAACTACCTGCATACTATGGGAAGTGGGGAAATAGCAAAAACTAAACAAACACAAACACAAAACAAACCCACCCCATGCTCTTCTGGCTTTGCACTGGCAAGGAGTCCTGGCAACCAGTTGGGGGGACAATTCTGGTCAGACTGAGACCAGCAGACCTGTTGCCCCGGCTGGCCTCCCTAATTGCAGAGTGAAATGCCTTCACTGCTGCAGATGAACCTTTTCACACCCCCGCTCACTGCGCCACTCAGAGGGGGCCTCTCTTCCTTTTGGACTCAGGTCTTTGTCCCCCCTTTTTTGTGTGAATGGCTGTGAGCAGGCCCCTCTCTCTGCAATGTCAAAATAGGGACGCCAGCAGCGAGGCCAAACGTTCCACTGGTCTCAGTCTGACCAGAATTGCATCCTCCCAACCAGTTGCCAGAACTCTGGAGCAGTGCAAAGCCTGAAGAAAAGTGGGCGTTGTTTTTTCTTGATTTTGCTATTTTATTTGTGGGAAATGAGGTAAATAAATAGACTCTGGCTATGGAGGTCGAAGTCTCCACTGAGCTTCTCCAGTCCCAGAATATGAAGGAGATGGCTGAGCAGGATACAATCCACAGGAAGTTAGGTAAACCTGGGCAGGGGCTGAGCCTGATAAAAACATGGGTTTCCAACGTGTTTGCACCTAAAGCTCCCTTCAGACATTCCCACTGCCATCTCTGTCCCCACCAGCTCCACTCCTGACCTTTGCATGCTGAGGCAGAAGGTCTGAAGGCAGCAGGGCAAAGTGCAGGTGCTGACAATGACCGTCCCCAGAGCCACACCCCAAGGAGGATCCAAACATTCAGGCAACTGGGCTGATCCATGTCAACAAACCAGTTGGAGCAGTTGGTGGGCGAGCTGTCACGTTTCCCTTTGGCCCCGCGGTAAAAGTTCAAAAGCCAAATCAAAACACAGACAAGAGACTTCAGTTCCAAGGCTTTTAATTCTCTTAATTCAATGGGTCATTCAGATGCTAATTGTCAGTGACCCACGGTCTACAAAGGAAATACCTTCAGGGAGTTCAAAGGAAAACTACAATAGTTGCAAGTTGACCACTGTTTGAAGAACAGGCAAGCTTTCTGTTCTAACTTAAGGGGTGAAGTGGGGATCTGCCTCTGTCTCATGAGGACTCTAAGCACAGCTGTTCCCGCCGGGCCAATTGGGCAGATTGCCTAAGCTCTGCCCCTGCCATTTCTCTCTTGTCTCTGTCTCTGCGTCTAGCGTCTAAGAATTCAGGCTCTACCAGCTCCCCTTCTCTCTGTTCATTATCTCTCACAGGGATGGATGAAGAGGGTCCCTCTCCATCCAGCTATGCCTTTGAAGCTTGAGGAGCGGGCCTATCCATCTCTGTCCAGGCCTGAGAAATTTCCTCCCCAACGTTTTGCCATTCCTCTTCAGACTCTGAGCTACTCTGCCAATCGCTGCGCTCAGGGGCAACCCTGACACCCAGGGGTGCGCCTTTCACCATGACCCATTTCACCATGACCATTACGTGACTGAAAGGTTGCCTGCACTCATAAAGCCCACTGACAGGTATCCCTTTCTTCTCATCCATGTGGGAACAAATGATACCGCCAAGCGGAGCTACGAAGAGATCACGTCAGACTTTGAAGCTTTGGGAAGGAAACTCAAGAACTTTGGGGCCCAGATAGTTTTCTCATCCATCCTTCCAGTAGTTAGAAGAGGGATAGAAAGGGAATGAAAAATACTCCGGGTGAATGACTGGCTACGAAGGTGGTGCCGACGAGAGAGATTTGGATTCTGGGACCACGGGCTATACTTCCTGGAAGATGGGCTGTTGGCTAGGGATGGGTTGCACCTCACAAAGGCTGGGAAGAATGTGTTTGGCCACAGCATGAAGAACTTCATCAGGAGGGCTTTAAACTGAATCCTACGGGGAAGGGAGATGTAATGTTGGGGGTAACGATGGACATAGGCGCATGCACTGCAATGGAGAGAACAGCTCTGATAGCACCCAATAATAGTCTTCAGACACATGTAGGAAGAAAGCCAGACTATGAAGCACATGGTCTTCGATGTCTATATACTAATGCCCAGAGTATGGGAAACAAACAGAACGAACTTGAACTCTTAATACAAGAGGGAAATTATGACCTGATAGGTATAACTGAGACTTGGTGGGACGACTCTCATGACTGGAATACAGCAATTGAAGGATATAACTTGTTCAAAAAGAACAGTAGGAACAGAAAGGGAGGTGGGGTTGCACTGTATGTGAAAAATACATATCTCTGCACAGAAATACAGGAGGAGGAGCTTGGTAGCCCCATCGAGAGCATCTGGGTTGAAATAAATGGAGCAAAGAATAAAAGGAACCTGGTGGTCAGAGTCTACTACTGGCCACCCAATCAAGGAGAAGACAAGGATGAAACTTTTGAAAAGCAAATAGCCAATGTTTTAAGGAAGCATGATGTAGTAGTAATGGGGGACTTCAATTTCCCCGATATTTGTTGGGAGACAAATTCTGCAAAACATGGCCCCTCCAGGAAATTCCTGACTTGTGTGGTGGATAACTTCCTCCTACAGAAAGTAGAGGAAGGAACTAGAGGATCGGCTATCCTTGACTTGATCCTAAGCAACAGAGATGACTTAGTGGATAAAGTAGCAGTTACAGGAACTCTGGGGGAAAGCGACCATGTTGTACTTGAGTTCTTGGTTCTAAGGGAAGCAAAAGCCGAGTGTAGTCAAACGCATACCCTGGGTTTTAGGAAAGCTGATTTTCATAAACTCAGAACAATGATCAGTAAGGTCCCATGGCAAGCAATGCTAGCGAGAAAAGGAGTCCAAGATGGGTGGGAGCTTTTAAAAAAGGAAATTCTCAAGGCACAATCACAAGCAATTCCAACAAGAAGAAAAGGTGGAAGACAACAGAAGAAGCCAATGTGGCTTCAAAAAAGCTTAGAGATGACCTGAAAACAAAAAAGGACACATATAGGAAGTGGAAAGAAGGCCAAGTAACAAAGGAAGAGTACAGGCAGATAGCACAGAATTGCAGGGATGGCGTCAGGAAGGCTAAAGCTGAGAATGAGCTGAGGTTAGCGAGGGATGTTAAAAACAACAAAAAGGCTTTCTTCAACTACGTGCATAGTAAAAGGCAGAGGAAAGAAATGGTGGTTCAGCTATTAAATAAGGATGGCAAAACGATAACAGATGACAAAGAAAAGGCAGAGGTGCTCAATTCCTACTTTGGCTCAGTCTTCTCCCCAAAGAGGGTCTATGACCACCCTGGCAAAGACGAAGTACAGGCTGAAGGGGCAGGATTGCAGCTTGAGATCGACAGGCATATGGTCAAGGAACACCTCATTACTTTGAATGAGTTCAAATCTCCAGGGCCAGATGAACTGCATCCTAGAGTAATAAAGGAACTGGCAGAAGAACTCTCAGAACCGCTGTCTATTCTCTTTGAGAAATCATGGAGGACGGGGGAAGTGCCAGATGACTGGAGGAGGGCTAACGTTGTCCCTATCTTCAAAAAGGGTAAAAAGGAGGAACCTGGGAACTACAGACCAGTCAGTCTGACATCAATCCCTGGGAAAATTCTGGAGCAGATGATAAAGCAATTCATCTGGAAGCACCTTGACAACAATGCCGTGATTACTCGAAGCCAACATGGATTTGTCAAAAACAAGTCCTGCCAGACAAATCTGATCTCATTTTTTGATCAAGTCACCTCCCTTGTAGACCGTGGGAATGCTGTAGACATCATATATTTCGACTTCAGCAAAGCTTTCGACAAAGTGCCCCATGATATCCTGATGAGCAGACTAGTTCAAAGTGGGCTAGATGAAACAACGATCTGGTGGATCCACAGTTGGCTACAGAATCGGACTCAAAGAGTGCTTCTCAATGGGACCTTCTCAAACTGGGGAGAGGTAACGAGTGGGGTACCACAGGGCTCAGTCCTGGGCCCAGTGCTCTTCAACATTTGTATTAATGACTTGGAGGAGGAGGTGCAGGGAATGCTGATCAAATTTGCAGATGACACAAAATTGGGAGGGATAGCTAATACTTTGGAAGACAGAAACAAAATTCAAAGTGATCTGGATAGACTGGAGCGCTGGGCAGAAAACAACAGAATGACATTTAATAGGGCTAAATGCCAAGTTCTGCACCTAGGAAAAAGAAACCAAATGCACAGTTACAAGATGGGGGATATGTGGCTCAACCACACTACAAGCGAGAAGGATCTTGGAATTGTTGTCGATCACAAGCTGAATATGAGCCAACAATGTGATGTGGCTGCAAAAAAGGCAAATGCTATTTTGGGCTGCATTCATAGAAGCATCGCTTCCAAATCCCGGGAAGTACTAGTTCCCCTCTACTCAGCACTGGTTAGGCCTCATCTGGAGTACTGTGTCCAGTTCTGGGCACCACACTTTAAGAAGGATGCAGACAAACTGGAGAGGGTTCAGAGGAGGGCAACAAAGATGATCAGGGGACTGGAAACAAAGCCCTATGAAGAGAGACTGAAAGAATTGGGCATGTTTAGCCTTGAGAAGAGAAGACTGAGGGGAGATATGATAGCACTCTTCAAGTACTTGAAAGGTTGTCACAGAGAAGAAGGCCAGGATCTCTTCTTGATCATCCCAGAGTGCAGGACATAGAATAATGGGCTCAAGTGACAGGAAGCCAGATTCCGGCTGAACATCAGGAAAAACTTCCTGACTGTCAGAGCAATGCGACAATGGAACCAATTACCTAGGGAGGTGGTGGGCTCTCCCACACTGGAGGCCTTCAAGACGAGGCTGGACAGCCATTTGTCAGGGATGCTCTGACTTGGATTCCTGCATTGAGCAGGGGGTTGGACTCGATGGCCTTGTAGGCCCCTTCCAACCCTACTATTCTATGATTCTATGATCTCTTTCCCGCAACAAACCCACTAGTGTATCCTCAGAAGAAACTCCCATTGTGGTCAATGAGGTCCTGCAGGTTAAAATGGGGGCTGGTTTCCATCTTTGTGTTCTCCACCCCCCCTTCCCAGCACAAGCATATGTGTGTCTACTCAGAAGTAACTCCCATTGTGCTCAATGAGGCTTGCTCCTGAAATGCAGGTCCATCTGGACTTTCAGGGGAAAGGAGAAAGGGTGGGAGAGGGGGGAAGCCTCTCTTATTGGTTGAGCAGCCCCTGCCAGTCAGATGACATTCACTCCAACCCCCACCCCCACCAGGCAGTATGTTCTGTGAAGTGATTTTTACTGGTGCAGAGAATCTGCTCATGGAACCCTGTGCACAGCAAAGCCGATTCCTTTTTAAAAATCCAGTACTCCTCCATTAGTGTCTCCTTCCATTGTCATGGCCTAGGGCTCCGCCAAATATTTGCAGGCTTCAATTTTCAATCTGAAAAAGGTACCACAAAAATTGTGCCTTACTCAAAAACGTCTGGCCATTTTAATGCAGCATTTTCCATAATTTCAGTAGTCGCCACACATTATCTGTTCTTTCTAAGAGAGTTCCCTAAATGACAAGGCAGGTTCCCCATTTTTAGCTATGCTTTCCATAAATGATATGAAAAGGTTCAATAGAACTTTCACATGAGATGGGCTAATGATGTAATAATTTAAAAATTCCACCGATCTCCAGTCCTCTCCCCTCCTAGTGAAATTGTTTCTGTAAAGCTGCCCTGAAACCTTGTGCTTTTATAGATTATATGGCACTTCTACTTAAAGCAGGGGTCCCCAACCCCCGGGCCGCGGACCAGTACCGGTCTGTGGCCTGTTAGGAACTGGGCCGCAGTAGGGGTGTGGGAATCCCCCTTACCTTGGGTTCGCGGGGGGGAGGCGATCCGTCCCCCCCCCCTCAGAATCCTCACCGGCCCTGGCCAGCTCTGCTCTTGAGTCTGCAGAGCTGCTGGCCAGCTCCGGCTGCTGGCGGACTTCCGGCCGCTGGGACGCAAATGGCGTCCGAGTAGCAGATGCCATTTGCATCCCTGTTCTTCAAGTAATAGGCTACGTAAAGATTTACATAGCCGATTACTTGAACAACAGGGACGCAAATGGCGTCCGCTACAAATGGCGTCCGCTACGTAAAGATTTACATAGCTGATTACTTGAACAGGAACACAAATGGCGTCCGCTACAAATGGCATCCGCTACGTAAAGATTTACATAGCCAATTACTTGAAGAACAGGGACACAAATGGTGTCTGCTATGCGGACGCCATCTACATCCCAGTGGCTGGAATTCTGCCAACGGCCAGCAGCTCTGCGGACTCACCGCGGAGCACAGCCGGCCAGGGCTGGCTAGGATTCCGGGGGGGGGAGGGATGGATCGCCTCCCCCCCTCCGTGGACCCAAGGTAAGGGGGGTTCCCACACCCCTACTGCGGCCTGGTCCCATCCCCCCCGGTCCTTGGAAAAATTGTTTTCCACGAGACCGGTCCCTGGTCCCAAAAAGGTTGGGGACTGCTGACTTAAAGGACTCAGAGAATAATCATAAAACCATATAAGATTTGTGATATGTTTGTATTACAACGTCTTTTACAGAAATTAGGAGATTCAATGTATCTTTACTATTTGAAAGTATTTTATGGATTTACATGCCCATTATATGTGTGTGTGTGTGTGTGTTTTAACAGCTTATTAACTGCAATTAACAATCGTATAAGTGAACCCCTACAGTGTCAAAGAGATTCAACCACAGATCTCCACTGCTGAAAATGTTCATTGTTGGCGCTTTATGGATTCCCCCTAAGTAGTCCCATTTTCTAAATTTACCACAGATGGGCTTTCTTTCTTTTTTTTTGAATATATTTTTATTTATTTTATCTTTATAAATGAAATAAACAATACCAAAAATACCAACAACCCGATCAATACAAGAATTTCCCAGCAATACAATATTCTAACGAGGACACCACAATAACAAAAAGAGAAGGGGAAAAAAGGGAAAAGGAGGAAAGGAAGTAGAGAAAAAGAAAATTCTTTCCCCTCTCCCTCCCCTTTAAAGGATTAAGTTTAAAGTCCAATACTCCCCGGCCTTCGATGCCATTCTATTTTAAAAACTATATCTATAACCTTAACAATCTTACAGTTTAATAAACTACCGTACATTTCAATATCATATCATCAATCTTATATCAAAGAAACAGGTCTACAGTTCATTCCCAGTAGCCTATATTATTATTAATAATAATAATGAAATATAGTGTTATATAGTAATAAAACTTAAAATAAACCTTCAACAATCAGTACTATATTTTATACTAGATATAGAAGTACATATGCACAATACACCCTCAAGCAATAAATTTAAATACAGCATATCATACCTATTTTGAAATAAAAAAGCAAGAACAAAAAGCAAGAAAAGATGAAAGAGAATAAACTAATATATGTATAATCATGTACCTTCTGACCTAACCTGGATCATGCAGACTAAACACAAACAGTTAACAAAGCTTGTTTAAAGATTCCAGTTCATGGGGTTGTAACAGAAATCTCACGCATTTTTAAGTTCAGCCATGCCTCTGCCATTTCATGATTTAGAAACTTCTTCATCTGACCTTCAGACACAATACACAATGTAGCAGGATATTTTAAGTAATATTGTAAGTTCATTTGTTTTGCCATATTTTTCACTTTCGTAAATTGCCTTCTTTTATTCGCCACCTCTTTGATGTAGTCCGGAAATAACATAACTTTATCTTGTTTCCAGGAAAGGCTTCCACCCTCTCTTGCCAAATGCAGGATATAATTCTTTGTGGAGACTTTTGCAAATTGGACTATGATTGTATAGTCAGTCCCTTTAGCATTTGGCACACGAAATGCCTGTTCAATATCAAGTAAATAATCAGATGGGATAGGGAGTATCTCATGCAAAAGTTTATCCACAAAAATAGGCAATTTTGCATCATTAGACAGATTTTTAATCCCAATAATATGTACACTGGATCTGCACGTGAAGGCCTCCAGTTGAGAAATTCTGTAGAGACGTTTTTAAAACAAACTTGTGTCGTAGTTTCATTCCCTGCTACTCGGTCTTCTAGCTCGTCAATTTTAGTCTCCATTTTTTGCCATGACACATTAATTAGATCCACAGCTCCTTGCAAGGCGGTGATGGAATTTTGGATTAAATCCAACTTTTTGGCTTGCTCCGTAAATTGCGAAGATAAAGTCTTTATCAGAGTAAATAATTCCCCTACATATTGTTTTCGAAACTTTTGACACTGGAGGTACGGGGGGAGTTGGCGGTGATGCCAGCCCCTTTCTTCTCCTCAGTGTAGTCATATTTCTCTCAAACAGATCTTGCAGGTCCTCAGATGTTCTCAAATATTGTTAATATTTCTTAAATCATCCCTCAGGAGTTATTTCTTAAAGCATGTATTATTATGTAACACATCAGCCCTGTTTTCTCCTATGAGATAGGAGTTTCAGAACAGCTTTTTGCATTGGTTAAGCTCTGAGGAGATAATCCTGGAATCCAGCCCTCCCACTATCTCGTGCGGGGTACTTTTCTCCAAGATGTTATCCAGAATGCTGCCTTGCGCCCCCTTTAAATTCCATGGGGGAGATGAAAAGGTTTTTCAACCTTTTAAAAAGCTGTTTGAGAAAGCTCCCATGGAGAGCCTGTGGGAAGCTGCCAGAGTGACATTGATTCCAATGTCCACAGATGGACTTTCAAAGCACCCTAAATGTGTGGTTAGAAAGCTCTAGAGGAAAAGGGGGTTTTATAGAATGAGAGATTTCTATGAAAACACAGCCCCTCTTACTGCAAATCAGAAAAGCTTCAGGGAATGCAAATGAATTGAATGCTTCTTCATCAAATATATTATCTTATTACAATATGTTGGTTCAAAATTGGGAAAGGAGTATGACAAGGCTGTATATTGTCACCCTGCTTATTTAACTTATATGCAGAGTACATAATGAGAAACGCCGGGTTGGATGAATCACAGGTCGGAATTAAGATTGCTGGGAGAATTATCAACAACCTCAGATACGCAGATGATATCACCCTAATGGCAGAAAGCGAAGAGGATCTAAAGAGCCTCTTGAGGGTGAAAGTGGAGAGTGCAAAAGCTGGTTTGAAACTCAACATTTAAAAAACGAAGATCATGGCATCTGGCCCCATCACTTCCTGGCATATAGAAGGGGAAGAAATGGAAGCAGTGACAGATTTCATTTTCTTGGGCTCCAAGATCACCGCAGATGGTGACTGTAGCAATGAAATTAAAAGACGCTTGCTCTTCGGGAGGAAAGCTATGGCAAACCTAGACAGCACAGTAAGAAGCAGAGACATCACCTTGCCGACAAAGGTCCGTCTAATCAAAGCTATGGTTTTCCCAGTAGCAACGTATGGCTGTGAGAGCTGGACTAGAAGGAAGGCTGAGCGCCGAAGAACTGATGCTTTCGAACTGTGGTGCTGGAGAAGACTCTTACGTGTCCCCTGGACTGCAAGGAGGTCAAATCAGTCCATCCTAAAGGAAATCAACCCTGAGTGCTCATTGGAAGGACAGATCCTGAAGCTGAAGCTCAAATATTTTGGCCACCTAATGCGAAGAGAAAACTCCCTGGAAAAGACCCTGATGCTGGGAAAGATTGAAGGCAAAAGGAGAAGGGGACGGCAGAGGATGAGATGGCTAGATAGCATCACCAATGCAACTTGAGCACACTCTGGGAGAGAGCGGAGGACAGGAAGACCTGGCGTGCTATGGTCCATGGGGTCACGAAGAGTCGGACACGACTTAATGACTGAACAACAAAAAAAACATTAGTTTCTAAAATGTATTCACATTTTATCAAAATAGATACAAATATGTCAGATGGACTGAAAATAATATGGCACCATGATATTGGGATAACAGAACAAAGGTATGGGATAAAGTATGGATGATACAAGTGGTACCTTGGAGGGGGAGGAAAGGAGGCTGGAGCAGCCATGGGGTATGTCATGTTGCAGCCCCCCTGGTCTCCCCCCCGCCCCCCTGGGAATGCCCCCTTTTCCCTGCTTCCGTGCTTCATTTTCCAAGCATGGAGAGGGAGCTGGTGCAGTTCTCTCGGTGTCAGCAGCGAGGGGGTGGGAAGTGCAGTCTCCTGTCTCTGACCTCGGAGCCAGGAAACTGAACTATCCTATGCCTACCCCTCCCAGATGCTGTCTGGGGGGCATAGGATTGCTCTGCTGAGGACTTAATTGTTGAGGCTGATGGCAGCCTGAAGATTCATAGCTAAAAGTTGGAAAAATGCAGAACTTCTAACATTGAAATCTTGGTATATGGAACTGTGGCAAATAACCATGGCAAAAAAATTGACATACCAACTGAAACTAGTTATTGGCAAAGTCAAAACATTTGACTTTTATAAAATGTTGCAGGATTTTATTTTATATACTAATCAGGACATACACCACAGTATTTGTCAAAGCCTTTCCTCAGACTGTAGAAAAGAGACTAAGGGAGCAATCCTATGGGGATAGGTGACTGCCTATCCAATGCAGGGCAGGAGAAGCACAGAGTGGATTGTTCCCTCCATACTTCTCCTGCTCTGCATTTGCGGCTAGACAGCCGATTTCAGCTGTCTAGCCATAGGAAGGTGGAGTGGGGCAGGAGGCTGCCAGACAACACATAGGATGTGTCGTACCAGCGTGTCTGCCTTCCCTGCCCTGGAAGAGACCCCAGAACACCATTTTGGCCGCTCCGCGCTCCTCTTCTGAGTACAGAGTGGGGGGCCGAGGGGTGCGGGAAAGTTGGTTCTTGGACCACATATCTATGGCCATCTAGCTACTGACTAGTGGCCATAGGATTGATCCCTCCATTTACTCTGGTATAGTGAAGAATTATAAAGAAACACTTCAAGCAGCCTATGGACTCCACCTATAACTTAATTTGTAAGGTAAAGGGGACAATATACATATAGTAAATGTACTACTCTCTGTTAACAAGTAGATTTAAATCTAATGTGCTTCTTTTTATTTTTTTTCTGTTGGCTTGCTTACCCTTGTTTTGGAAAACTAATAAAATCTTTTTTATAAAGCAAAAAGAGAAAGCTCTAGGTTTGAAAGCTCAGACAAACCTGTAAACTAGGGGTCAGCAACGTGGAACCCTCCAAGCCCCACTGAGTAGGCCCGCAATCAACATGCTTTTCCCTACCTCTGTTAAAGTAATGTGGGGCGGTAAATGTTTGGAGCTGTATTTTTCCATTTCCATAAAATTCCATTTTATAGGTTCATTAGTAACAATGAATTGATGCCAACTGTAAAGACACTACTAGCTAAGCTTGACAGTTTCAGAGTTGTAATTAATGTTTTCCAGGTGATTATCCCTAGTCAAAAGAACATATATATACATCTTCCCAGGGAAGATCCACCTGGTGTTGGATCTTAGACTCCAGGTTAAGACCTTCCTCTTTAAACAGGCATTTTAACCTCTAATCTTCTAACTTTACTGCTGTCGCTTCAAAGTTTCTCACATTTTAAAACATGTCGTGTTTATTATTTCGATACTTCTAATACTGTATTTTATTTCTGTTCATTTGTTTTGGTTATTGTGTTGCGGTGCTGTAGTTTTAGGATTCTAAATCTGGAATGGGGGGAAAGGTGCATCTGCCCCTTAGCCCTGGCGAACAAGCAGCCCTTCCTCCGGACCCGGAGGAGCCGAGGCGGCAGGCGCCGCAGCAACGTGCCGGAGAGGCCGCGGCGCGGTGGCGCCACCACAGTGCAGGGGGCTTGCGACGGGCCGTTTTGGGCCCAAGCCAAGGGGCGCCGGGCGCTGCTGTCGCCTCGCAGCCCCCCCCACGGAGCCCCGGCCAGAAAGACCAGCCCGTCCCGCGTGGGCGCGCCCTGCATCCCTCCCCGGGCCGGCAGTGCGCCGCTGATCCGCCCCGGCCCTGGGGCGCCGGCGAAGCCGCTCCGCTTCCAGCGGCAGAGCCCTCGAGGTGCGAGGGGCCCGGGCCCGGCGCCGCGCCAGGGGGCCGCCCCGGCCCACAACGAGCCCAAGCAGCGCGCGGCCCTGCCGCGGGGGGCGGCCCGTCGTGAGGCGCGCCCCGCCCCGCCCGGCGCGGCCAACGGCTGCTCGCAGCTGCCGGCTTCCGAGAACGAGGCGGCGCATCTTAACGAGGCCGCCCTGGCGAGGAGCCCTCCGCCCCCGCGCGCTGCCAGCGCCGGCCCCCGCCTTCCTCCGCGCCCCACGGCCCCCGCGTGGGCTGGGCCGGCGCGCCGGAGGAGGCTCCTCGGCCCCGCGGCGGGCAGGCGCGCCTGGGCGCCCTTGCGGCAGCGCCCCTCCGGGAGGCGGCGGGCCGCGCAAGCGCGGGGAAGCGAGGCGCGCCGACCGGGAGGGCGGCCGGGCCGAGCCCGAGCGCGCGGCTGGGGCCCGGAGCGCGGCCGGCCGCGCACTCCGCGGGAGCCCCCGCGGCGCCCAGGCGAGCCAGCCCTGCCCCGCGGACGCGGCCCCGCCCGGCCCGGCCCGGCCCGGCCCGCGGGCGGCCTCGGCCGGGAGCGGCGCTTCCGCGCTCGGCGCCCCGGAAGGCGGCTTCCGCGCCTCCCCGGCGGCGCTCGGCCAGGCCGCGTCTCGCTGCAGCGGGCCCCGAGGAGGCTGCCGGCTCCCGAGGGCTCCCGCCGCCGCCGCGCCGCGCCGGGCCGCGCGCCTGCGCTGGTGTCGAAGCCGGCGCCCAGCCGGGGGGCCGTCTGCGGGGCGCGGCGCCCGCCTCCCGCCGGGCGAAGCGGGCGAGCGCGGCAGCCCGAGGAGCTCCGCAGCCGCCTCCCCCGCTCTCGGCTGCTCCGCTGCGCCCCGGCCGGGCCCGTGCAGCGCTGCCGCTGGCCGCGCGGCGGGGTGCGCGCGTGCCGCCGCGGGTTGCCTGTGGGGCGGGAGGGCGGCTGCCCAAATTAATGCACTTACCCCCCCTGCTCTCCCCCGCTCATTTCCTCCCTATGTTTGCTTTGCGCGTACTTGAGAGCACGCCCCGTGGCCAGGAGGCTTTCCTCCATCCGTGTGACAGGGTCGCTATTATATCCGAGGTAGGAAAAAAACATCGTCATTGTTGTCCGCATCTGATGCATTGTTTATTTAATTGGTAGATTGGATGTGTCATCTACTGCATCCCAAAGGCTCAGGACCGGTAACAATATGCTAATCAAGCTACTTCATCTTTCCCTGTTGCTGGTCACCGAAGTTTGAATAAAACAGGTCTTCAGCTCCTTCCGCAAGATGCACAGACTTTGGTGTTTGGTGTAAATGTGGTACTTTACAGAGAATCATAAGCAAAAAAGTCAGGTCTCTGCCCCTAGAAGCTTACAATCTAAATATAAATCTAATTTGTAATCTAAAGTTACATAGCTGTTTGAAACTTAATTTTTGATTATACAAGCTATTACTATTATCATTATTATGTTCTCCTTTTTCCTTACACCATTTAGATATAATGCGCCATTAGGAAGTAAGGGTGTGGAGATGAGGACAAGGGTCCAGGCCATTCACCTCTCGAAAATATGCTCCCATTGTTTTGTACCTTTTATTAAAAACACACGCACAAAGCTGATTTACATACCCTTCACTGAGGTTTGTGGTGGGGGGCCTCATTACTGCATCACCAGTAAAGGTCCTGATGCTTGAACTTGTTCTTGGCAGTTCTCCAAACTATACCCCAGTACCAGCAGCCAGAGCACCATCCTATCCCACTCCCACAATCCCAGGGCAGGAAAGGAGAGCAGGGACACGGCAATACACCAGCTCCCTCGGGAAGTGTGTTTAGGACTGGCGCCTTTTTGTGCTTTACGATGGGGGAGGGGCGCTGGAGAAATGTTATGGAAAAGTTTCTTTCACATCTTGATCAACATGAAAAAGATGCAAATGAGAAGCAAGATGATGGCTTGTTCCGCTACTGAATTATTACTACTCATTGTAAGAGTTGGTTTGTGCCAGTTTTCATCACACAGTCCTATGCGTGTTTACTCAGAAGTCAGTCCCACTATGTTCAATTGCCAGTTGGGCTTTCTCCCAGGTAAGTGTGCACAGGACTGCAGCCTTAGCTGCCTTCCAAGATCTCTGTAAATTTAATTTGAAATAAACACCTGCTGGATTGCACTGTTAATTCTTGAAAATTAATTTCTACAGTAAGCAGAACTGCCAAATGCAACCTGCTCTGTCTGCTCCAATTTTTGGTACAAGGCTGGCATGTACCTGGGCCAACAAACCCTGGTGGAGGGAAGGGAAACAGAAAAAAATCAGTTCAGGGCGGGGGGAGAAAGATGTAGGGGGTGTGTGTGTGTGTGTGTGTGTGTGTATATGTATGGTTCAATCCATCTGGGTGTGTAGACGTTTCTGTTGGAGGGGGAAGAGTGAGATACAATGAAGGAGCTTAGGGAAGGCTAATGGGTAATGTTGGGGCGCTAAGGGAGTGTGCAGGGGGGCTGTTTAAATGAGAAGGGATCTGCCATGGGGGCTGAGTTGAGAGGGTGAAGCTTCCATAGAGTATCATATTTTGAAAACCTAAAATGTTTGTGTTTGAGTGAGTGGGTATGTGGGTGAAAAAGATTTTAACACCCCTGCATTTTTTCTCAGACATCCAATTGAAATACCCCTGCCTTACTGTTAGCTGCACTGTTTTTGGATCCCAGTTGAAGGCGGTATACCTTACCAGGTTGTACAATCTGACAAGGGGCGGGGCTGTGGCTGCCCCAAGGGACCCCACGCTTCTGAATTGCCACGCCTGCACTGCCTCTGCTGCCGCCGCCGCCCCACACTCAAAGGCTTGCTGGGATCCGTCTCTCGTTCAGACAAGGCCACTTGACACACTTCATAGAAACACGCAGGACAATTAATGTGCAAGCCTCCCCCAGCCATCCTTTACCTAAGACTTTAAAAAAGGAGAGAAACTGTGCAGAAACAAATACTGGGTGGGGTGGGGCGGGGCAGGGCGGGGCATGGCGGGGAGGAAATCCAGCAGCAGCGCCATACTGTTGAGAAGATTCGGCTGGAATCCGGTTGTTTGGAGAGACCGTTTGGGAGCCTTTCAGAGGACGGGGAATATACAGTCAGGTCCAGAAATACTGAAACAAGGATAACTGTTTTGGCAGTTGGCCTCTGTACACCACCACATTGAAGTAGAAAGGAAACACCCCCAGTTGGGAGCCAAGTCAGGACTTCCAGCTGTAATTCAAGGGGTTGGACAAAAGTGGGGCACTAACCATTCAGGAAGGACAGCCAGTGGCATGCACACACCCCCATTGTTGGTGGCTCATAAGTAATGGAACAAGCCAACATCATTTCAAACTTAAGGATCGCCTTCAATACCAGGATGAAAATTCTTTGCAGTCAATGACTGCCTGAAGTCTGGAACCCATGGACATGACCAAATGCTGCGTTTCCTCCCTCGAGATGCTTTGCCAGGCCTTTACTGCAGCTGCCTTCAGCTGCTGCTTATTTGTGGGTCTTTCTGCCTTCAGTCTTGTCTTCAGTAAGTGAAAAGCATGCTCTATTGGGTGGAGATCAGGTGACGGACTTGGCCAGTGAAGAACATCCCACTTCTTTGCCTTTAGAAACTCTTGGGCAGCTTTTGCTGTACGTTTTGGGTATGTTTATCCATCTGCAATATGAAACGGCGTCCTATCAGTTTGGCAGCATTCGGCTGAATCTGAGCAGAAAGTATAGCCCTATACACTTCAGAATTCATCTTGCTGCGTTTATCAGCAGTCAGGTCATCAATAAACACCAGTGACCCAGTTCCATTGGCAGCCATACATGCCCATGCCATAACACTGCCTCCACCATGTTTGGCAGATGATGTGGTATCCTTTGGATCATGAGCTGTTCCTTTCCTTCTCCATACTTTTCTCTTCCCATCATTCTGGTACAAGTTAATATTGGTTTCATCAGTCCAAAGAATCTTATTCCAGAATTGGGCAGGCTTTTTTAGGTGTTTGCTGGCAAAGGCTTATCTGGCCTGTCCTTGAGCTTTACCAGTGGTTTGCACCTTGTTGTGAAGCCTCTGTATTTACATTCATAAAGCCATCTCTTGACTGTAGATGTTGACAATGACTTGCCTACCTCTGCAAGAGCGTTCTTGACCTGGCTAGATGTTGTGAAAGGGTTCTTCTTCACCATGAGCAGAATTCTGTGGTCATCCACTTTAGTTGTCTTCCGTGGTCTTCCAGGCCTTCTGCTGTTGCTGAGCTTGCCAGTTAATTCCTTCTTTTTCAGGATGTTCCAAACTGTTGTGTTGGCCGCTCCCAATGTTTTTGCTGTCTCTCTGATGGGTTTATTTTGTTTCCTCAGCCTAACGATGGCCTCCTTCACTCGCATGGACACCTCTTTGGACCTCATGTTGGGAGTTCCAGTGAACAGCTACCAAATGCAAATGTAACACTCAGAACCACCTCCAGGCCTTTTCTCTGCTTGCTTGGTCATGGGGTACCCAGGAAACAGGCCACACCTGGTCATGCAGCTGCTTGTCAGCCATTCGTTCCATTACTTATGAGCCACCAACGATGGGTGTGTGTGTGTTCCACTGGCTGTCCTCCCTGAATGGTTAGTGCCCCACTTTTGTCAAACCCCTTGAATTACAGCTGGAAGTCCTGACTTGGCTCCCATCTGGGCGTGTTTCCTTTCAACTTCAATGTGGTGGTGTACAGAGGCCAACTGCCAAAACAGTTATCCTTGTTCCAATATTTCTGGCCCTGAATGTATTATGGCAAAAGGAAGTAAATGGGTGAGGTGGACTGAAAATGTCAGCACATGAGGCTTGAATGAAAAACGAAGCTGCTGGACACAAATCTGAACAGATTGTCTTTCCGGAGGGGCAGGCCTATCATATGCCAACTATTTGGGTGTGGCTGCACTCTGAAGTAGCTTTGCCCTTGGAAGCACCCACACATTGAAAGGGCACCCCAGGCCAGGATGGGATGATTGGAATTCAAGAACTCTAGGATGGATACCCTCTGGTCCCAGTGATTTCTTAGCTTTCAGTTCAATAATCTTCACCTGTCAACAATGCCAGAGGGGACAGTGGGAGGGGGAGGAGGTTTGCTGCTTCAGGATTTCCTACATTGTCACTAGAAGCCTAGGCAACCAGCTGCAACCATTTCTGGACAAGGATCCCCTGGCCGTGGTGATTCATGCTCTGGTACTCTCTTGGTTAGAATTCTACAAATCCTTTAGGTGGGGCTGCCTTGGAAGGCAACTCAGAAGCTTCACTCAGCAGAGGCTTTTGAATGGTGTGTCTAGGTTCATTATGCCTCTTGTAAAAGAACTAGCTCCCTGCCTGCTCCCAGGCCAATTCAAGGCTTTTTAAAGCCCTAAATGGCCTGGGACCCATGTACCTGAAGGAGAGTCAAGGTCTTTTCGACCTGCCCGTGCAGGTTGATAAAAGTCTTCTTCCAAGGCCCTTCTCAGGTGCCCCTTGCATCAGAGGTCCATTATGCAAGTACAAGGGAGAAGGCATTCTCAGCTGCCCCTTGCATCAGAGGTCCATTATGCAAGTACAAGGGAGAAGGCATTCTCAGCTGCAGCACGCCAATTATGGAAGGCCCACGTGATGCTTACGTTGCCATCTTTTTGGTGCCAGGTAAACACATCTTTATTTTCTCAGGCATTTTACTTTGCTGTTATTAAAACCTCTAAAAAAAGGTTTTACTGTAGAATTACTTTATTATAGTACAATTGTGAAATAGTTTAAATTGTAACCCAAATAGGGTGAAGGGTAGTATACAAATGTTTGAAATATATACATACATATGCCCCTGAATGTCAGTTGCAGGGGAACAGCAATAGTTGCATTTATGTCCCACTTGTGGGCTTTCCAGAAACATCTGGTTACCCACTGTGGGGAACAGGATGGTGGAATAGCTAAGACTTTGGTCTGATCCACCCACAGGGCTCTTCTTAAATTCTTAAACACTTTGTTCCTTACTGTACTTCAGTGTACCCTCAGGATGTAGTAGGCCACATTTATTCCAATTCCATCTTGAATTCATTTGTGCCATAAAAAGAATGGTTATATTCACACCTATTGGTCTTTCAGTGTGTTGGTCTTTTTGCTCCATTGTGTGAATACCTGGGAATTCTCCTTCCCCCCTCAATCCATACCCATGTTGTATTTCTTACGGCAGGGTTGGGCAGACTTCAGGCTTGTGGGATCTGCAAGGGATAGGTCCTTCCATGTGACTGCCTACTGAATACCCTCTAGGGAGGCCCTCTCCTCCTGTTTTAGATGGATATGTTATATTCATGATTTTCTTTATAAGCTTTGACAAAAATGAATTTAAACGTGGGGTATAAATGATAAGTATATCTAGGGATGACTTTATTCCACCTATACTCAATCCATCAGATTTTTGAAATACCCATTTTAGTACCAACCTCTCAAATTCCTGCATCTTGGCTTTGTGGCTCCTACCAATAGCAGACACACCACTGCATGGCATAACTTCTCCATGCGCTCTTCATGTGCAATTTGTCCTACTTTTCTCTCCCCAAAAGGCTCTTGTTCTGTATTGCTCACTCTCACAGCCTAGTGTACCTCACAGGGCTGTGGTGAAGATAAATGGGCTGAAGGAAAACTATGTATGCTGCCTTCAGGGAGGAAACGTAGGCTATAAACACCCTAGTTATCCAATTCTTCCATGGCTTCATAACCATATTTCCTGATATGCATGGACTCTGCCCCCTATGCCATTGCCCGATGTGGAAGGTTACCTGCCACCTGTAGGCATGGTGGGCCACTCTTACTGGCTGCATTATTTGGGAACTGGATTTGACAATTCTGAAAGTGTATTTTGAGAGCAAGATGCCATGAATAACAAAATCAAGCTGTGTTACTGCACTTGTGGCTGTGAAGCATTTTGAAGCTGCTTGTTGTGGACCCTGGCTGGCTGACTGGCTGGCTGAGGGCTAACCTTTTGCTCCCTTGGTGAAATGCTTGAGGGTAAGGGAAACGTTTAGGAGAGAAGAGCACCCCATCTCCAACCTGTCATGTACAAAATTACTCAATGAGCAGATCTGTAGGTACTCTTCAAATGAAGTTAAATTTCACCATTAAGTCAGCACAATTCCAGGACCTTACTTCACAATTTCAAAACATTAAAAAATTTGTCTCTGAAATCCAGTTTTCTAGGAGGGGCAGAGGGTTAATTAAAAAAGCCACAAATCTTAACTTGGTGATGAACTTCTTGCTGAATCCAAACAGAATTCGACAGAATTCAGAATGGGCTAGGTCGACGAAAGACATTCACATGAGCCAAGAGAAGCAGCCTCCTCCTCCGGGGCCCTCCTCAGCATTTGCGCGAGTGCCACATACTTAGGTCTGGGCTGCTACTCACCAAGTTCAGTTCTTCTATGCCAGTTTGGTATCTTGTCTGAGGCAATTACAGCCAACTGTGACATGGTGTGAAATGGCCGAGTTAGAAAGCAAAGTGGCTTCCTCTTAAGGCAGTTTCGATCAAGCCATCTGACCTAGCCCCTCCCACCCCAAACTTAGGCTTCTTTGGCAGGGGACGACCTAGCGCCAATCCTGTTCCGCAGCCGGAAGTCCAGAGATCCTCGCAGGCTGTCATGAGCACGCAGCCAGTCTCCACATCAAGATTGAGGTAATCCCACACTGGCATTAGGAGAGGAATAGAGCAGGATCTCTCAGCCTTGCCCTAAAGCCACACACAAGGAAATCCATGCACATGGCAGCAGGCCATTCTGAGCTTCCCATAACGGCACAATAAGGGCAGCCACTCCCCCAATGCAGTGTGGATCAATGTGGTGCCGATAGCATACAGGACATGAAACTAGTCCAGGTCTTGGTCCCCGAAGGGGGCCCTAAAGGGAGCTGCTGCTTCAAACACATCATCCTGGGTTGAAGGACAGGTTGGCTCATCCCATGTGCTTCAGAAAGTTCACAGCTGCCCATTTTGAAACTCTGAGAGCCCACTGAGCTTTTCAGTAGCCCCTTTAAATGTAAATGCACCCTCCAGTTTAACAAGGTACAGATGAAACCAATATTTCCTTGATAGTTCAGCTGGAGACAATTTCTCATGAAAGGGTAGACTTCATGGCATATTTTGAGCTTCACCTGGGCCCTTGTTTCCTTTATTAAAGCTGGTGCTGCAAATCTACCACATTGATTAAGGTTTAATGAATTTTTTTATTGTAATCCAAAAGTAACAGAACAGGGCTGTAATGCATTCTGCAAGTTCTCCGGCTGATATTTTAAACCAATATCAGACCTTTTGTTTCCTGACAGGCAATTTTTAAAAAAAGTGTGAAATTTCACAGTACAGTAAACTCCACCCAAACTAATTTAATGGTGGTTAAAAATAAGATTCCCCAAATTAAAAATAAAATAAAAAATCCCCCCCCTCATATTACATGGTCACATCTCACAAGTCTGTACAAAATGTTCACTTTATAAAGCTCTGATGTAAAAATCAAATCAAGCAGCAATTGTGTAAGTGCAGCACAGGGCCTGTCATGGCATTATTTACAAGGCTCTCGTTTGTTTACATTATAACAAAATTTCATACAGGTGACTTAGTCAAGTCAGTCCACTCCTTCCCCCCACCCCAGTCTAGACAGTGACAGATTATGCTTTTTGGTCATCTCCTTTCTCTTTCTCCTTCTCTTTATCTTTGCTCTTCTTTGACTTCTTCTTCTTGTGTTTATGTTTTTGGCTTCTCTCTGCTTCCGACTCTGTTCCGATGTGTTTCTTATGCTTCTTGTGTTTCTTGTGCTTCTTGTGCTTCTTCTTGTCTTTCTTCTTCCTCTTCTTCTTGCTGTCCTGGCTGTCTGCAGAGCTGGCACTGCTGCTGCGGCCTTGGCTTTCTGAGGGGCTCTGGCTGCGGCTGCGGCTGGGACTGCTTTGACTCTGGCTCCTGCTTCTGTCAGGCTGGGTGGCCAACATGGCCACTGCAGTCTCTTTAGGTTTATCAATGGCCTTGTCCTTCCCATCCTTGCCATTTCTTCCTGGGGAG
Source organism: Heloderma suspectum (assembly GCF_057233095.1). Taxonomy (NCBI): domain Eukaryota; kingdom Metazoa; phylum Chordata; class Lepidosauria; order Squamata; family Helodermatidae; genus Heloderma; species Heloderma suspectum. The sequence goes on along the minus strand of NC_139469.1, from coordinate 35,678,473 downwards.
TCCTCCTGTTTTGCTGATGCGTTACTGTCACTGTCACTTTCATTGTAGTCTGGGACAAAAGCAGCCTCATCTGTTTCTCTTGTTGGGTCAGAGGAGAGCCGGGAAGAGTGGCTTGGCTGAGGCTTTGGCTTGACAGTACCCTTGTCATTCTGCACCGCCCCTTGGTCTTTTGCCTCTGGCGAGCATCGTCTGTACAAGGATTTGTTCCCACCCATCATCCTCTCCTTATTGCTCCAGGTCTCAGATGACAGACGTTTCTCTTTTTCTTTGCCTAAGCCTGTCTCTTGGGACTTATGTTCTGCAGAACGCCTAGAATCATAGACGGCTTTGTGATCATTCAGCCTTCTATCCCTTGGAGGGCTGTAACTGCTCCGTTTCGAGTCCCAGACGTCTTTTTTGGGCTGCTCTGTTCGCTCATCTCTAGTCTTATTCTTCAGTCCTGAGGTGGCGGATTCCCGGCCACGGGAAGGTGAAACCTTTTTCCGTGCAAGCTCGCTCCTTTCATCTCTTCGCTTAGACCCTGAATAGTCTCTGCTGCCGTCATAGTCAGACTTTTTGTCCCGATTAGGCGTGAAGTCTTTAACGGAGGATCCATGGCCTGATTCATGTTTATCTGAAGACCTGCTCTCTCTGGAAGAGTGAGAAGAGCCACTCTTTAGGTTTCCTTGCTCAGCACAACGTTCAGAACGTTCTTTCTCCGGCTGGATTCCACTCTTCCTTTTTTCAGAAGACTCTCTGTCAGGTACAATATGATCCCTGTCTTTGGCTTTCCCCTTTTCATTTGATGCCAGGTTTTTGGAGCTTTTGGATTCAGGCTGTGAGCTTTCACGCCCAGATTCTTTTGTGGTTCTCTGATTTTTCTCTAAGGGCTCCAGATCCTTCTCATTGTATTTGATGGAATTGGATGGCTTTGTGCTGACACTCTTTATGACACTAGTGGGTTTCCCAACAGTAGAAGGAACTTGTGCAGATTTAACACCCTCCTCTTCCTCCTCCTCAGAGTCAAAATCATCTTTATCCCACTTGGACTGTGGAACTTGGATCATGATGATGACGTCTTCAGCAGGGGCGGTTATGTCATTGTTGTACTCTTCCATAGTCTTGATGACGGTTCGCTTCATGTCTAGCTTATCTTCTGGCTTTCTCACAGGGCTGCCTCCAGCAGAGCTAGTGCTAAGCAAACCAAAATCAAGAATATATTAAGGGAGATATCAAAGTTACATGGTTTAATTCCAAACTTAGACTGCAGCAATTAGCTGCCTCACCAGAACGGTTTTTGTCAAATTGCCACCGCACAAGAAACTGATGTGGTAATACTTTTTCACCCGAGGGCTCTTTTCTCTCATGAAAATTAGATTTCAGAGTCTCCACATGTACATTTTACCACAACAGAAAAACAAACATTCAACTCTAGATTAGCAAAATATGCCTTGCTAAGTTTAGACCCACAGCCCACACCTTGCAATGGTTTCCCTTGATCAAAAGATACTGAAATTAGATTTGCAAGGGGCCATCCCCTGGCTGAATGACACATCTGTTCTACCAACCAACACCAATCCATGCAATTCACATTTTAGTTTGTGTCACAAGAAGACACAAAAAGGTGCCTGCAGAGCAAACAGCTTCACAAAAAAGTCAAGCCTCATGCTGGAGGGGGAAACTGGATTGTTTGGGAGTGGAGGGCAACTGATCTGTATAAGAAAGAGGGACACAGTTTGGTCCACAAGACTAGGGATGTAGCCCAACTGTAGTGAGTTGGTTAGTGAGCAAAAAAGTAGACTTCACAGAGTTCCTATATGCTGGTGGTAGACCTGTGTTATTTGGCTTAATCAGCAGCTTCATGGTTAAGTAAGTAGGCCTTTTATACCAAGCCCTAACTGGTTCCAAGCAAGTACATGTGTCAACATTTGGACACTGCTCATGAGAGAAGGGTGTACTGCCTTGATTCTCAGAGGAGCTGGGAGACTCCCTGGTCCCAGCAGCTGGAATGCTGAGGCCCTAGTCTCAGAGAAGGGGTGATTCATTTCCCAGCCTGCAATGCTTCTAGCACCATTGCGGGGGAGAGGCTCCCTGTTCTCCTGAATGCGTGTGCGCTGGCCTGTCAGCTCCTGAGAGGGGCGAGGGGCTTGGCCTGTCAGCTTCAGAGCTGGAGGTGGGCATCTAGCAGAAAAGCTTGTAGGATCCAATCCGCAGGCTTTTGCACTTTGGTCTCGCTCCAAGGGGCAATATGTGCACAGGCCAGCTTGGGGAAACTTGTAGCCCTAGGAACCGCTTCTCCATCTATCTTGGGGGCCCAGATAGACACTTCAGCTGTGACAGCTCCATTGGCTGCCGGAGGTATGAGCTTTCTTTGCGCGTCTATTTTGCATCTATTTTCTATCAATGAACTGCCATCTTTTTGCACAAGTGGCTTTCTTTCATCTTGGTAAGCAAAAGACTCTACTCTGACTGGGCCCCGACAGAATCAGGACCCCAGATCAATACATTAACTAACATCAGCTACTACTATTCTACCAGTAGTGGCCTTGTAGGCCCCTTCCAACCCTACTATTCTATGATTCTATGAAGACAGGCCAAACTTAAGTTAATACAACAGACATGTTTATGGGTTCAACATGACATGGACATGAAATGAAACTTATTTTCCATTATTAATCCAAAGGTACCTGGTATAATCAACCAGTGTTGAACCAGATCCATCAGCTGCTGCAACTTTTCTCCTCAGCTTTCCTTTTGTTTTCTCTTGCTTCACTTTGCTACCAGTTGGCTCAGGTTTTTCAGCTGAAACGTCTTTAGCAGGAGGGATGTTTTCAGCACTGGCAATCTTTTTGCCAGTTTCTCGGTTCAGCTTAATCTTTTTTGCTGGAACAACTGGCAAAACAGGTTTGTCCTTTTCAGGGGTCCTCTCTGTTTTTTCACTTTCTGACTCCGTTTTCCCCTTTGGCAAAGGCTTCAATTCTGTGACTTCTTGTTTGGACGGTTTTAGTGATGTGGTTTCATGATCCTTATCTACTTTTTCCTCAGCTTTTCTTTTCCTTTTTTCTGGTTTTGCATCTGCAGGTTTGTTTTTGTCAATGGGTTTCTTCAACTTTTCCTCTTTGCCAGATTGCTTCTCCTGCTTGATTTCCTTGGGGTGTTCTTTCTTGGTTTTCTCCTCCTTGGCTGATCTGGTTTCTGGATGATCTTTTGCACCTCGGGGATGAACTTTACGTGGGGTACTTAGTGGCTTCTCATCTTTTTGAGAGGATGACGACTTGGTACCATCAGCCTTTGGCAATTCCTCCTTTGCTTTTTTTGTAGAAGGGTCAGCCCGTGGGGACTTTTCATGATCAGCCTCTGCTTTTTCTTGGAGTGCTTTAGCTGGCTTCACTTGCACCTCCTTCTTGGTAGTGACAGTGCCTTCCACTTTTCGCTTTGTCTTCTCAGTTTTTGCCTTCGGTTTTTCTTTCTTCTCCTTGTCAGAAATGGGTTTAAAGGCAACTGAATCTGCTTCCATAGGCTCATCGCGGACAGGAGTAGCATCATCTCTGCTTGGAAGCATGAAGAGTGGGTCAGGTTTGCTGTCTTCCCCAGTGGCAGGATCTCTCGGCTTTCGTGAACCTTCCAAGAGGTCAGCACTGGGGAAGCCTTCGCCCTCTTCTCCCTTCCTTCTCTTCCGGTGCTTCTTATGTTTATTTCCTTTTGCATCTCCTGGTGGATTTTCTGCCTCCTTGTCTTTCAATTTTGCCATGTCTTTCATACTGTGGCCCTCTCTACCTGGCACCTTTTCAGAGTAGCCACCACCTACATTTCGATTTCGATGACCTAGCCCTCCGGGGTAATCATCTCTACGACCCCGAATATAGGGGGAATTCTCTCGCCTTGGTCCAGGAGGACCAAATCGTTCTGGGGAGAAGTTCTCTCTGTTGAGCAGAGGTCTGGGTTGGGCTCCAGTTGCAAAGCCCTTGTAATATTTCTCATACCATTCTCTGTAGTTCTCCCAGTCACGGTATCTCTCCTTCTCAAATGGGTCTCTCATATCCACAGATCTGCCATAGTACGCTTTAATGTCATAAAGTGGGATTTCTCGATATCGACCGAAATACTCCCTTTCCCCTTCTCCCTGAGGGATGGGGCGCTTATTAGGGGACTGGCCTCTGTAAACTGGAGACCTTGATCGAGAATGGTATCTTCTGTAGGGGGGTGACCTAGATCTAGATCGATGGTATCCATGCGATCTTGACCTGGAACGGTAATTCCGACTCTTACCCCTGCCCCTCCGTGGGTATGGGGGTGACCGTGAGTAGGAGCGAGAATGGGAGCGGCTGAATGATCGAGAGTATGATCGAGAGCGGGATGAACCAGATCTTGACTTTGAGTACGTATAGGAACTTCTTGAATATGAAGATGCACTGTATGGCGATTTGGACCTTAAACAAAATAACAGAAAAATTCTGTGTGGAACTGCAACGTCTCCGTTTTGTATAAATTACATGGCAAAGTAGACGTATACAAGAGCGCTCATTTTCTGTCACAAAATCCTTTGAGAGTCAAGCCACTAGAGGTAGCTAAACAAACATAATCAACAGAGCTATTTTGGGCAAACCTTAGGGCAGCCTTCCCCAACCTGGAGCCCTCCAGAGGTTTTGGACTTCAACTCCCATCAGCCCCACCCAGCATGGCCAGTGGTCAGGAATGTAGGGACTTGTAGTCCAAAACATCTGGAGGGCACCAGATTGGGGAAGGCTGCCTTAAGGTTTGTTTGAGCTCAGTGGGACTTTTTCGGCTTTTAGTCAGAAAAAATGTAGGTCAGCTTGTCACTCTTCCCTCAATACCATTCCACAAATTGCTTTTGGAATTTTAGAAGTTTCAGAAATGATTCCCCAAGTTACTATGACAGTTTCTTTTTAGAAGGGAAGTTTGAAGTCCTGCATGGCAAGCTCGGTGTATCTACCAGCTCTTTGGACTGTGGCCAGGCATTTAGAATTCTACACATGTTCACAGAAAGCTAAACAACTACTGGATGTGTTGCTTGTAATCCTAAATTTGCTGAGTACCTATTTAGCCTCTCAAGCATAAGACAATATGGCTTTCTTTAAACAATCTTCTCTTTAAAAAGTGATGGCAAATGACTTTGGAATATCTTGTTCTTCACAATGCTGGGGAAAATAAATTTCACCCCACTGGCTACCATTTGTGCCAGGGCTGAACTACAGGGCAACATCTGCAAATCTGAATCCTGCATTAGTCCCGTGATTCATGCAACACATACAGATGTCTAGAACTACCTGAGCTAGAGGACTACTGTCCACCTAGCCATGGGGTGGGCGACCTGTAGCCCTCCAGGCTGCGATTCCCGTCACCGCTGGCTGTGCTGGCCAGGGCTGGTGAGCACTTCAGTCCAACACCATCTGGAGGGCCACAAGTGGCCCACCCCAATCTAGCCCATTGCTACCCACGCTGAGCAGCAGGTGTTCTTTCCATCTCTACTGCCCAAGAGCCTTCCGAAAAACCCCAACTAGAAATGCCAGGGATTGAACTGGGGCCTTTCCAGATGCAAAGCACATGACCCCTCCTTTCAGTTCATTTATATAGACACAAGAAAAGCTATTACCGGGAATAAGAACGCCTACGTTCCTTTTGGATTTTTTTATATTCCATCAATTCCTTAGCAAAATCGTTTGTAAACTCATCAAGCTTTGACTTCTTCTTTTCCCTATTAAAGTAAGAAAATTATTATAATGCAGTTGGATATTGTTACAGAAAGCATTATGAGAACCATACCAACTTGAAAAACGTCACTGCATGCAAGTGAGAAATGAACATGCTACTAAAAAGCAGAAACCAGCACAGGTTTTCAAGCCATGTCTCATTTTTTTTTTTAATAGAATCACAGTTTTCCGGGGTTTAGATATGAAGGGTTATTTTATTGGTAGTGAAAATCAACATTTGAAATCTCATGTTATATGTCATTTTTGCTTACGGCATACGCATTTTTAGCGTAGCTGCAGTCTGATATTCTACGGAAACAGAAGAATGAAATATAACGGAACCTCTTCCAGAGCCAAATACTTACTCCTCTTTAAGTCTCCGCTGCTCTCTGTAAAACTCCTCCCTAGATAAAGGAGGTGCTTGTGTCGTTGGGATGGCGTTTGAGTGAGCCGTTGGTACTGGTGTTGGTACCCAAGGCGTTGATATGTTTGCTGGAGCTGGGGGGTATCCCGGAGGGGGGACAGTGTACCCAGCTGGTGGAGGCTGCCCAGGTGGAAACTGAGGAGGAAACTGTGGTGGAGGTACCCCCGGTGGAAGAGGAAGTGCATGGGGAGGAGGAGGATACAGGGGAGGTGGCGGCACGGGCACAAAGACCGGTGTTGATGCTGGCAGTGTTGGGGCCTGAGTCCTTTGTGTACGGTCACTATGCGGGCGTCCTCGGTTTGAACTTCTAAAGAAACCCAAAAACACGTTGTCACTGAGTGTTACACTTGTTCTTTCTTTGCAAGAGGAGCGTGAAATGGGCAGCACCCCTCTGCAGTAACTGCCCATCTGCTGTCTTATGGCGTATCCAGTCTAAGCTGTTCTTTGCTCCCCCTCAGCTTGGCTGCTGGACAGATGCTCCCTTGACTTCCCAAGAGCCCTCCCCATCACACTCAATGCTTACTGTTTTCTTTTTCCAAGCTTTTCATAAAATTAACTAATCTGCTGCTTCTTTAAGTGTCTTCCATATAGCATTCCCATGCAGTTACTGATTTTACTTCGAATCTCAACTGCATTTCTAGTTCACTAGCTGTTAAGATTTTACAGATATCTGGCACATATAGCCTGGCATCACAATGCTGATCTCTTCTACTAGGGCTGGAGGAATCTATGCCATCATCTAAGAGTTCTGACTTCTCGACCACTGCCTAAGGCCATTAACTCAGAATTTTGAGGCTGCCTCCAAAAACGTTAAAATCTGCTGCCTAGGAATTCGAAATATGTTTTCAGCCCTGGGCTCGACCATGTATGGCAAACAAATCAGGAGAACTTCTTGCCTTTTAATGCAGTGACAGTTTTAATGTGTTGTTCAATGCCCAACTAAATTCCACAGGACATTTGATTAGAGTCCTTTAAGCAGCGGTTGATTTATCTTTTAAAAATAAAGCACGCGAACTTCCCTATGCATATACAAACCGGTATTTAATATCGTGTTCTAAACTTACTGCCTAAGAATACGAAAAATATATTCTGAATGAATACTTACGGCTCCCATCCTGACCTATTGCCTGCAGAGCGAACAGGGTTGGTTCTCATTGGCTGACCTATGTGGAAAAGGAAAGATTGCTTTTAATGTGGACACAAGTACTGTTGTATGTAACAATCAGGATCAAAGTGGTACAACTTACCCATAGTGGGTATTGAATGTCCGTGAGACCCCAGTTGCCCCGGCAAGGCCGGCTGTCCAAGCACAGGAACCTGATAGCCCTTCAGGGAGGAAAAGGAAGAGAATTAGATGCTGCTACTGTGATATATAAATGAGTTAAATGCTGAAACAAAGCTTACCTTCTCCTCTATCACAGTATTAATCGACAGCGAGGAAGGTGGTTTTGAGTGATCCGAGGCAGTCACTATAGCAGCAGCTGGTCCAATACCATCGCCCTCGCTGGAGTGAAATAGGCAAAATTATGGTCAGGATTTACTTGGAAAGAGATTAAAAGTACAGGACTGGGTGCTATAAAACCATTACATAGTTCTAGGATATAGTCATTTTATAATAATCCTAAAAGGTATCAGAGACCAGGAAAAGGGGCAGAAAAGAGCAACCACGATTGAGAGGCCAAAACATCTTCCTTAGAAGGAAAGGGGTCTGAGGCTAAACAGATGAGTTGTATGTATTTGGAAGCATGTTGCACTATGACTAAGATAAGAGTTTTGTAGTTGCTGCTAACTCACCTCACCTGTGGGAAGGACTAAGAGAGTACCCACAACCAGAGCAGCAAGCTGTGCTACCATGCAACCGCAGCTGTAACCTTCCTTGGAGTGGAATCAGTTTGCCTCAGAACTTTTCACAAGTAATATAAGGAGCATCAGAACTCAAGACACACTAACCACCTCAGTTTTTAAACACGTGCTTCAAATTACACAGCTTGCAAAATCTATAAAGCCTTTCTGGGGTTTCAAAATCCCCATCCTACAAACACTTCTGCTGAATTTTAATTGGAGTCCGTGGCTCAGTTCAGACAATCTTTCAAACCCATGGTTTGGAGGATCAACAAGATGTGAACTCACTTGCTCCCTCCTGCTCCCACTCTCCATTTCCTGTTTTAATGCCAACCACAGTTCGTTGTGCTATCTGAATTGGTAAAGTACAGTTAGCACTTGCTCTCCAATGTAAGATTCTCAAGAATCTTTGATGTGAACATTTTGCTTGCAGCTAGTTCAATCACACAACTTAAGTAACTAGAAAGAGATCATTGCTTTCTTGTATCTTTCTCAGCCTAAGTTCACATGACTGGTTTGAGGCTCCTCAAAGGCAGAGCAGGATATAAATATAGCAAATACATTAAGCCCTGGAGGTTCCATAAACCAGTCCTCTCCAGCCTGGCCAGACTGTCTGTAATCCAAAAAATGTAGTCACTCATTAAAACATTTAAGCACTATGGTTTTGAAAACACTCAATTTTAGCAGGTGAAACAAACCCTGGCCTTGAGATGGCTCACTTTTGATTTGGTTTTAAGAAGCCCATTAAACTTTCTAGCCTTAGAAACTTTCTTGCTTTGCAGGATCAAGAGGGCTTCTAAGATTCTCATATGTACATGAAAGACCTCACAGTGAATTCCTCCAAGGATGAAGCCATAACACTGGTTAGACATGGTATCACTGGAGCCAGGGAGAGCATAAAGACAAAAAGGAAGACCAAGGCATACAGTCAATCTAGCGATCTCTGTTAGACAAGTTGCCTTACCGGAAAGGCCCTTCAGGCTTGTCTGCATGCATCGCCATGGATATTGGTGCAGGAACCTCGCTAGCAGATGTGGTGGCCGACTGGCTTACTGGCAATGTGGCTGTTGCAGATGCCGATACGCCAGGAGCCAACGACAAGGTGAGAGATGCAGCTGCATGAACAGGGGCAGAGGTGGCTGGAATTATGAGGGGATCCTGCTGCCTGGAGCCGGTTGGCCTTGACACAGAAGGCACATTCCGCTGAGCTGCCTGTCTAGGTGGCTGGGCCTGCTTGCGGAGCCTTTTCGTGTAGCCTGTTTCATTTTTGAAGTTATTTACAGCCTAGAGATAGAAAATCATCAAGGAAAAGCAATAATATATCAAAACATGCTTAAATAGCAGCAACACATCTGTGCTTCAGTAACAAAACCCAGTCTTGTTAATTGGTATAGGAGCTGATGAGGTTATCAAGGCACTGAAGCCTGAATATCCATTCAGTCTTGCTGTGGACTGCATGTTTTTTGAGTGGGAGGTCACAGAGGGATCCAAGTAGCCTAATCCTATTACCCTTCCCCTAAGCTTTCCAATGGCAACTTTCCCATCCAGGTCAATAAAGTGGTTCAAGTACAGTAGGGGAAAATATGGGTACACTCACAGGCTGAGGTGGAACTTGATACTGATAGATTTGAAGTTACCTGGCGTAAAAATTTGTTGGCAATTAAAGCATCGGGAGAAACATCTGTTTGATGACAAGTTGGGCATGTATGTTCCTCTGACTCTAGCAGTGATGTTCTGATACCTGTGAATAATTTTTAAATGTCATGTAAAACATGCAATACGTGTATTTGAACCACACTGTGCAAACTGGTATGCATGTACTAGCACAGCGACTAAGACCCTAACATCCTCTAATGCCTAAAGGTCTTTAAATATGTACAGACCATAACTATTTTGCAAAAAACACAAAACAGCTGACCACTAAAGAGGTCTAAAACCAAACATAGAATCCAGAAGGCTATGTTCCAGAGCTCTTCTTTCCCACTGCAGTCTCTTGTGCCCCCTGAAAAGCTGCTCCTGCAGAATGGTCAGCTGTACCTCCAAAGAGGCATGGCAGGAAGGGGATATTCTGATACCTATGAATAAAAGTTTGCCTCTTCTTGCATTCCATCCTAGAACACTAGCACGAGTCATCTTTTAAATTTGTCCTTGCTCTGTAAAGCATGACTGAACAGAACCTTCATGGACAAAGCAAGGCAAGAATTCCAACCAGGCCACAGTATTATTTATTATATTTTAATCCATCCAATAACTAACATTCTCTGCACAGATTACAAAACCTAAAAGAATAACATACAATACAAAAATCAAAAAGAATACAGTACAGTGGGCCCATCTGTGCATATTGGTGGCAAATCATGGGTTAATTAATTCATGATTTCCGGGTCATATGCTGCTGCCATTTTGAATATGCAACCTCTGATCAGCCCAATTGGAAGTTATTTTGTGATGTGTGAAAAATTAGTTTGTAGGTTAATCCTGGGTTGTTTAAACCCTGATTAACCCATAGTGTCCAGGTTCACACATCATAAAATAATCTCAAAGCGGAGGCTGCATATTCAAAATGATGGTGGCATGCATAATGTTTTGCTGCCGTTACATGGGATCGGTACAATTTATACAGTAGTGTAAATAGATATAAAATGCCAATTAATTTAAATAAAAGAATATAATTCTGTGTGTCAATGCTAGAACAGAACGTTTTGGAGTTTAAAAATTCAGTTTAATTCTTGCTTTTCAAGCATGGCAGTGAAGTAGTCCAGGAGCAAATTAGTGCCCAACACTCAGAAAGTAAAGCCACCCTTTCTGTCCTTAGTTTACGCTAGAGGCAGGGAAACCCAATCACCATTCTCTCCTTCCCAACTCTTCTTCTGCCACTGCATCTAGATAAATGATAGACTATGGAACTCACATTCATCACAATAGCTGTTTCCGCAGCAGGGAATGACTACAGCATCAGTCATTATATCTTTGCAGATCAGACACAACAATTCATCTGGAATAGGGTCGTCTTCTTCTGAGGAAGATGATGGCTCCTCTGGCAGAAAAGGGGGCTTCTCTTTCTTCCCTTTAGCATAAGCCGCACTGAAAGAAAATAATTTCACTGAAACCCTTTTTGTTTTAAAAACTGTAATAAGCATATTTAATTTATATTAATCATATTTAATAGTAAGAGTATAGCTTGAAAATATTTCTTCTGCAGTCCAGATTACAGACCTGGCCAAATTAATATTAATTTTAAAGATTTATTATTTTAGAAAGTTAAGTTCCACTTCATCTTCAGTGAACTCAAAGCAGCTCATGAACCATAAAAAAATTCAAACTAATACTGAAACCAGCAGCAAAATGAGTAATCAAACAGAACAGCCCCAGCAGAAATCAGCAGTAACAGAAAAGGAGATTGCCCACTACTGCAGCATAGAGCAGCAGCAGATATAGTATTGGGGGGCAGGCAGGCCCCACCGGCATCACTACTCAAAAGGCCCTGCACATCTGTCCCCTGCCCTGCACAGAGCAGGACTTCAGATGAATGGAGTGCATGAGGGGAGACACATGGGATGTGGCAGTCCTTGAGATATTGAGATCCCAAACCATTTTGGGCTTTAAAAGCTAAGAACCAGCACCATAAATTGAGCCTGGGAAAAACAGACAACCAGTGCAGATTGAACAATACCAGTAATATAGTCTGCTTGACCAATGCTTGCCAACAATCAAGCTTCAAGCATTTTGCACCAATAGAAGTTTCTGGGCACTTTACGTCATCCATATGTAGTGTGTGTTACACTCGTCTTATCTGGAGATTACTAAGGAAGTGTTTAAGCTATGTCCAACATAACGTAGTAAACACTTTAGTTACAAAATAAGCCATTATTATCAGATGTGATGTTAATGAGGAATGAGTAGCAGTGATGAATTTATATCAGTTATGCAAAATGTTGAGCCTTCCAGTAATGAAAATGGGTTCACCTTTATTGCATAGTAAACCAAACGATGGGGCTTGCCTAAAACTTTCAATCATTCACTGTGTCTATTCATTTCCATTAAAAAAAAAAAGCATGTTCCAGAAACCAGTGTTAAGGTAGAATAGCTTTTGAAGAAAGATTTCCCCAAAGGCAAATCAAAAGAAGCCTTGGCTTCTTTCGCCACTATGAAACTGGATACCGAATCCACATATCTGCAGTAGAAAAGACACTTGAAGCACACCTCAATGCCCCACCACCCATCAGAGGGATACCAGTTTCCATGCAAGAAAAAGTTACATGTAAGAAGCATCCCTCTCAGAGATAAAGCAAATGGTCAATTAACTGTCTTTTAAATGGCATTAACACCCACTGCTATAGGGTTTTTGAAGGGTTCCTCGAGCGGTTCAGTTCAAGGAGATAAAGCATTGACAGGAGACCATGTGAATGTAGGAGCTGCTCAGAAAATTTGTAACTATTGGTACGCTTCTAACTAAGCAACGTAGCAAGATAGGGTATGAAAGTGTGACTCAGCATCGACCCTTAATAATTTCAAAGACCTTGTATACTCACGCATCAATAGTTGGGATGGCATATTTCCCTGTGTTGGTGAGCATGGCGCCCTTGGTATTAGGGTCCTGCACCTCCATCATGAAACTTCGGGGAATTCCTGTGCTCTTTTTAATCCTGGGACCAGACTCAAAGTTTTTGTCCTATTAAGGGAAAAAACAAACTCTCTAAGAGGATTTTCTGAGTTCCCCTGACCAAGCCCCGTGCCAAATTAGCAGAGTTTCTTGGCCTGTTTTGAACTCACAACACTGTTCAACTGACATCAATGGATTAATTTTGCAGCTTCAGAAAGAACGCTATTTAAGCCAGTCATTTCTCATTTGGGAAATAAACAAAGCAAATAGCCTTACTCCTCTCAGAATGTAGCTGCAAGGACTGACAGCAAGGTAAGCTACCATTAAAAACCTACTTTTCACAGTCAGTATCGCCCCACACGATTAATACATGTTAAACCAAGTAGTCCTCACCGCCCCTCATTTCCATCTTTTCTCCCAATGGATCCACCCCCCCACTGCCCAATAAAAATGCCTCTGAAGAGGAAACCAAAAATATTTAAAATCTCAACCTAAACGTGGCCAGAAATATGAATAAAAGGATTCTGCTTGGCGGGATTCCTTCCCCTCTGCAATTCCCAGTAATGCAATAAGCCAAGGAATAATAATTTTCTTGTTACAAGTTATCTTTCAGGAAGGTTACTGGAAATAAAGACAAACTGAACACAAAACAAAAAAACAAGGCTATATTTCTACTACAGGCCCTTACCCCATTGGTTGGGCAGATCTTTATATAATGACCAGGTTTTCCACAACGAAAGCAAGTATAATTTGGCGGAGGCGGACCCATGGATTTCTTCATATAACTAGAAAGGTGTAAGAACAGAAGTGTGTGTCTTTGCACATTTGTTTTTTAAAAATATGAAAGTAAATATCTAAATTGTTTCAAAGTTAGCTTTTTTGTTTTGTTTTGACATGTGATATGACTTACTTGCTTGGATCATATTCGTGGCCAGACTGTGACATCATAGCTTTAATTTTATCTTCTTCAGAAGCATTGGCTTCAGCCAGATTGGCAGTCTGTTCAATAGGTAATCATTTGACACACACATTAGAAACACATTTATGTCCATCCAGTCAAAGACAAACACCACTCATCCAATCCTGTAAAGAGCAGCACAAAGCTAACTGAAGTTGCCTCAAAAAACAGCTCAGATTGTCCTGAAGATGTTCCAGGGAGTCCTTATGCCATTACATGATGTTTGTGTGCCTGTTAAACCTATGCTGAAAAGAAAAAAATCTTATTTGCCGGGGCATTCTAAACCACAGGCTCTGCTTGTACCTTACATAATGGCTTGTGTAACTCCTCCAGTTTCCTGTGATAAATTTAAGTGGTCTGGAGTTAAGTGTTTTGAAAGATGCCTTCTGCAATACTTACAGGTTAAAAGCCACCGAATATTTAGTCTACAAAGACATGGTGCTGTTAATTATTGTCTCGATTTGCAATATAGTGCTATGTATTATTGATGCCTCAAAATATTAAAAAGGACAATGTCATCCTGAAAACTGATGCTTCAGAAGGCTCAGCTAGACCACTTTTAAGAACCTGAGAAAAGACTTCGCTGTTCTCCTTCAGATCTCTATAAAAGGAAAATGCAAGAGTGCAACTGAAATGTATCCAAAAAGCTGCAACACAAATTGGGCAAAAATATTTTTTTTGCCAACTGGAATCTGAGGCAGCACAAAATGTTTTGGACACGCAACTTTCAAGATGACAGTCCCTTTAAGATGCAAGCCAGAGGTGTGAGCCTCCCATGTGGAGCAAACAATTCTAACACTTTGTACCTGTTGAGTTGGTTTATTAATACAGATACAAGCAAGGTCTAAGGGACTGGTTACTAGTAGTTCAGATATTCAAGCACCTAACATTCAGATCAGCCACACGTACTTTATACATTCATCCACAAAAGCAAACAGCTAGTTTCAACATTTTATTAAACAGTTGATTAAAATACATAACTTTTCTTAACAGTCAAGATTAACAACTATGGAATTGTTCACATTTACAGAAAACTATTTTACAAGTACTTAGCTAATTTGTTTGAACCCAAACAGTTTTACAGAACACAACCAATAGGACAGAACATTAGTAGGAATAGACCAAAATTCAAATATGGCATTTAATACACAATAGAAATAAAACAGAAAACTGTTAAACACATTTTCTCCACGCAAAACATGTCTGCATTGAAGAGGTTAAAAGTAAGTAACAGTTTTGAACTGCTTTATATCATGAAATATTCTGCATTTGTCGGAAATACTTAGGCTTTCTCTGGAACTTAAAACTTTACATCTCTTGGACATTTTTTCACATCTCAGAAAAATAAACTTGACATGAGCTTACAGAACCAAGGACAAATTTAAGGACAGCACTAATGGAAACCAAACTCTAGCTAACTTGCTTGACTTAAATTTTTGTATTTATAAATGCGTGTCAAATTTCCCAACTTAGCTAGAAAAAGAAGTTTTTCTTGGAAAAATGTAACTCCAGTATTTAGTCATAAAAGAAACACAAATGAAATATTATGCAATACTGCTTCTAATTTGAATTTTTTTAAAGATCGGCTATTTACTTGGATGGTGGGTGTTATCACTAGTGCTTTCCCAGACAAAGTTACACATTATTGAGCAGAAAATGCAAGCAGTTTCATAGCAAAACAAGGCAAGTACAACAATTTCAGAAGGTCACATTTGCCAATATGCCACACATACACATTGGTATATTCCTATAAATACATTAACACAGTCTGTGTTCAAACAAATTAGTTGCGTAGGTACTACCCACTGCATATACTACAAGTGTACAACTTATTTTATGCAAATTATTGCTCTACCACTGGCTTTAAGTGCAAAATCCCAAAATAATCATGTAAATTGTCCATGTGATAGGGAAATACTTCTATTTTGGCTGTTGCACAGAGAAATCCTAGGAGTCCATAAATAGTATTAAAATTCTTCTTTAAAATTGTGCTATTTTTCCAATGCAAAATTAATGGAACGTATGAAAGAAACGATAAAGCAGCTTCAGAAGTGCTTCTTCTTTGTGTCTTGAAGATGAGTAAAACGGCAACATTATGTTGAGGCTGATAAGGTACTCCCCTTCTATCTTCCCATACTGGGAACTACTCTTTACAGGATAGTTATCAATAAATATACACACATTTTCAATGTTTAGGCTCGCCACTTTTCACTAAAAATGTTTTGCACCAGTGACAGAAATTAACCAGATAAAGATCACAGCATGAAGACATTCAAAATACCAAGCAAGCAACAATTCATTTGGCTATATTTGACAAGAATATATGTATATATACCTTTGTAAGCTGGGCCAGAGAAATAGATGCAGAAGAGTCATCAATCTGTTCATAAAAAATTAAACACACATTCAAGTTCCACAATCAAAATGCAGCCAACATATTTAGCCTCTACTGTGGTATTAAGATCTAGCACAAACGTATGCCCTACAGAGAGGCATTTTTCAAAGTACTGCAACCTTTGGCCAAAAAATATAATTCCTTGTACAGTTTGTGCAAATATACACAATCAGTTCTACAGAAGAAAAGTTAAAGACTGCACTCGTTCAATGGAATCAACTCATGAGGGCCTATGTTCCACAACCAGCATAAACAAGCCTACAAAATAAATTGCTTCTTTACTGGTTAAAATCCTTCTTTCTTTACATAATGGCATGCTGTTGGAGAAGTGGATTTCACAAAATATTCAAACAAAACACGGGGAAAAGCTTTTTCATGGCCAAATATTTTCCTTTAGTTTACAACAGATGCTTTAAAATTTTGGCAGATTCTGATGCTGCACTCAAAAGAAAAATCATTAGGATGCTGATAGCAATAGGAATACTAATTAAACGTTGTGTGTCAGGAAGTACAGAATACAGGAAACGTTGAAATTAAGTGCTTAAAATAAATTTATGCAACTCTTCAAATTACGCCTTTTTATTGTGAACCACTGCAAGTCAACATATGCAAAACTATTTTGTGGCATTTGTTATGAATACGCTCATAAACTTGATCATATCTAAACTAGGAGTTGCAAATATTTTTCAGCCCTAGGGGCCAGCATAAAATGTTGATGTAGGATATTTTCCACCCCTGGCTTAAACTATAGATTTAACCCAGTTTAGCTGTGAGGGCCTGTCATGACATGGAACCTGACAAACTACAGTCATGTGACAAGTCTATGGATGCTGATCAGGAAATGAACAGCACTCTCATAAAGCATTAATTTAAGATGTGTGTGTATGTGATGAGCATTAAACTGGATTGTATAGGACTTTTACTTACAGCTTACTTTGGAATAACAGCATGCCATGCAGCACAAACAAACCATAATTATAAGGCAAGTTAACCTTTCTTGTGACACAAGGAAAATAACTCCCTCCCCCTTGCCTTAGAAGCAATCTCATTAAAAATAGAAACTGCTTCTCATGGTTACATCTGTTGCGTGGGGCATACCAGGACTGGGCCTCCAGTATACATGCCTGGTATCATGCGAATAAGGCCACACTTTGAGAAGGTGATATTATGTTTTCAGATACAACTCTAAGTAATGCCTACAGTTGGTTATCTAATGAAATTAGAAATATCTAACGATATTTGTTTATAACACATAAGCATTCTTATGGTCTTCAGGGTACTGCAACAAGGGCGCTGAAGAAAAATAGATTTTTAGATAATGAAACAACCACGTTTCTATAACTGAAATACATATTCCCATTATAACTTCCTGCTTAACATTTACAGCGGTTGAAACTAGTGTTAAAAACGTGACGTCTGTCCCCAAGCAGGCCACGGCACACCCCGTCAGAATGAAATCCAGGGCTATGCAAAGATGAACAAGCTCAGTTCTGTGGAGTTCTGGGGGACCCTGTTGGGAAGGGTGGGAGAACTTACCCCTTACCCCAGACACCAATGTCAACAGGCTTAGCATTCACTGAATGGCTGAATGTAAATGAATGGCTGCCATTCAACTCTACAGAGGAAAACAAACAGTGCCCCTGGAATAAGACTGTGATAACAGAAAGTGTCTTGGTCACCCTCCCTGACTCTAGGTGGTCAGCTTCAGAGAGCCTTTCCAGGAGTACCTGCAATGGGTAGCCCGTCCCTACCATATATATCCCACCAATCACAATGAAGGGGACATTTCACTACTGAAAATTTTACTTTAAAGAAGCCAGTATCTTTTAAATAACCTTAAACAGATATTCTTATTTCATCACATGGGAGAATTCCACCCAAAAAAGGTCAACTAGCAGACATACTACATTTTCTAGACTCAAATTTGAAACAATTCCACATTGCAAATACTTGTGCTCATTAAAAAAATAACAAGTTTTATCTTTTTATTTAGAAACATGCTATTGTGGCTTTTGTAAAGAGCCAGGTAGTAGCTTGAAAAGTTGTGAGGAATTAAAGTAGCACATTCAAACACAGCCTTCCTAAAGTAGTCTTTAAAATCTTCAAAAGCCGTTTGTGACCTCTGTGATGCCAAAAATCCTTTTTGTGTGGCAACAGGGTGGGATAAATTGAAGCAAAGTTTAACAGCTCATCGTTACTGACTGTTAAGCAGGTGTGGCCATAAAAAGCAAAATAATGAATATAGGAACATGGGCACAATGGTACAACTTTCTCATGAAAAAGCACTGTACAGATTACAAGCAATGACTCATCTCCTAGAGAAGGGGAAGGGAACAATGTCATCTTGGCTACTAGAATATCACAAGCAGGTCCCTCTATCTGCTACAACTTTAATGCTAATCTCTTTTCTCTTAAAAGATTCAACTTCAGCTGAAATTTCTGTCAGTCCCTGATTTTGGAACCTATGTGGACAGAGGTGAGAACCTTCTATCCTAGGGATGGGCAGAAAGTAGCTCTCCAGCTGTTTTGGAGTTCAACCCACAGCATTCCTGACCATGGGCCATGCTGGAAGAGGTTTCTGGGAGTTGGAAGTCCAAAACATCTAGAGATCTATCTTCTGCCCACCCCTGATCTATGTCTCTGCTTAGCCATAAACACCAATTTGCACTGCACATTCAGTCAGATCCATGCTCTAAAATGAACTCTGGAATGTCATAAATGACCAGAAGAATGCTGGTGCTAGCTCTGTACAAGGTGGATTCCAAAAATTCTTAATCACTAGCATCAGCTATCTAGTTGTCTGGACGACTAGATGCTTAGAATTTTCTCAGCATGGATTTAAGAGAACCAACTATGGAAAAGAACTTTTTGTGAATGACGCATACATTTTAGCAGATAGAGGCTCATACAAGTCACAGTATCTGAAGTATTGCCTGAAAAAAAAGTCTAGCCCTATGACACACATCCTACATATTCAACTGCCTTAATGGGCACAGTGACTTTGTACTGGAAACAGTTTCCAATATGTTAACTTGAGACACTGGACCGGGGGGGGGGGGGGGATACACAATACCGAGAATCAAAGATGGCCATGGCCACAGCTATGACTGAATGACTTAAAATGCTTCTTGGTGACCACTCAAGACTTCAGTTTCAGTCAATGAACTTTTGTTCATGTCAAATCTGGCAAGGAAGGCTCAGAAGTTTAGTGATATACTCAAAGATGACTATATCTGAGTCTGAGCATACCACAGAAAGGATATCAGACAGTGGGAGAAAAGGACGGCAGACAAGCCAAGAACAGCCAACTGTTATTGTGCTTCTCCTCTCCTGTCCTCTGGGTGTCCTGGGAGGAAGAGAGAGGATGTCTCTTATCACACTGGGCTTTAGAAAAGGCAGAAGCAGCACCCATCTCTCCCGACCCTCATAAAGGAAGTGGGGAGGTCTCCTGTCACACTGAGCTTAGCTCAGTGCAGTGCTGGACTTCCTGAGCTCTCTGCAACCTGTAGAGAAGACACAGGAGGATATCTGTGTGCTGGACATCCTACCTTCCAAAGCAGCAAAGGCCATTTGCTCCTGACAAGTGGATTTATGGGGGCCTGGCCAAGAGACTGTGCATATTAGATCCCAGGCACCCTTACTAAAAGACACTACATTCATTGGACACCAAAACAGCAGCACTGTGTCCCCAATCACAGACATACTACTCCAAGGAAATGGCTAATCCTACATTTATACCAAGAGCTCAGAACCTAAGCATTTCCTTAAACTGTATTAACTTGCTTCTATAGAACTCTTAACCTTCCCTCCATTTAACCCGAATCTGTCCAGTACCAAGCCCTGACTTCAGACTTTAGCTTGGTCCTTTGAATCTTAACCCAGATGGTGAAGTCTTCTCCCCACCATCCAGATAAAATTATCTAAAGCATAGACTGAGTTGGAAAGCCCAACCACAAACAGAATTTCCTTCTAGTTCTAACTTGATATGGCACCTGGAGGAGTCAGCGCAGGAGATGGGAAGATTTTACTTGTCTTGATGAACATCTAAATGGTCTATCATAGCTTTAAAGCAGGATTGAAACAGCCACACTCCAGGTCAGCAAACCTAACTGCTCCAGGTGACCTGACAGAGAAGTTTTACAAAATTATCCCCATCCCTACTTTAGAATACAAATTACTATGATGGTGTGTGGGTAGGCAGACTAGTTTATGGGCTAGTACATTTTGTAGACTTGTTTGCAAGCCTGCTTTAAAAAGTACATCTTAGTAGTTGACAGATCTACAAGAGCTACACCCAGATGTTAATAGACATGCCAGGGAACACACAACTCTAAATGAAAGTTGAACTTTATTCATGAACATATAATCTGTTTATATACATGCTAACAAAAAGAATTATTAAATTAGAATTAGGTAAATATAGTTTATACAAATCTACTATGTTACTTATTATGGTTTTGCACCACTATAATCAGAAGCACCTTTGAGACATATATAACTAATGGTCACATGCAGCCTATGGTTTAAACATTTTAATAGGCCACAGAAGGGCTAAACATGTTTATTTAACCACAATTTCATCAATATTCTCACTAGTCACCAAGACCTGTAAACCCACGATCTGGCATTAGGAGACCACTTGCTACATTCTAATAAAAGGTAAACCAGGCGCATTTAATAAAAATATGCCTAGTTGTAATCCTGAACACTAACTGGGACTACTTTGCAATATTTTAAATTAAGCAAAATCATTCTGAGCTGAAGAGTGTATAAGTGTGTTACTACAGCTAAAATTAATGAACTGGAAAGGAAGAAAAAATACCACCCATGTAACCATACACAAGCAATGGTATCTGAAGAAGGGCTTACTGAAGTATACAATTCAAGAGGCTATCCAATGGCAATATAAAATTAAGGCATTTGGGTGACCAGGGGAAGGAGAAAAGAAGGAAGGGGGTATCCTTAATTAGATGGACAAATAGCTGGGTTATTCCAAAATATGCCTCATGTATGGCTATTCTGACTAATTTATGTGTTGCTCACAGAAAAATGGAAGCATGGGTGGGGACATCAGGATAGCAGTTCTTGCTCTAGGTGGTTTTCTACTCATGGAAATCATGTGAACACATTTGTATATTCCAGTGTACATTAAGCAGCACAAAAATGCCTTTGATGTTTCAACATGTGTTTGAACCACAAGTATAGAGAAAAAGTATAACAATAATGTGGTTTTTGATAACATTTTCAAAGACCATTAAGGGAAATATTAAGAACAAAAGCTAAGTGATACAATGTGATAGTGGCAAAAAAAAAAGATACACTCCAAACGTTTTTATTTCAAGAAAACAAAAAGCACACAACAACCTATACAAACATACAGCTACCAACTAGAGACACACAGATGCAGAACAAGGTAATCACGTTCAGTAGTGCAAACCTTAACTTACATGATCTATAAATGATCATACATTATCTGTACAACACAAAGTCATACAGGAGATAATCTAGCATTCAATATGCAATACAGTGTGTCACTTGGCATAAGTGTCAAAATTTACATTAAAATGATCTGCATTGCTCATTTTACTATACTGAATCAAAATACAATGTCTTTACAATATCAAAGCATCTCTATGGGAAATTAATTAAAAATAGTATTTAGAAAGGTGGTTTATTGCTACATTACTGTTTTAAAATTAAGCAGAATGTGTAGAAGAAAAAAGTGTGAGATTGTGTTTTTACATACTGCTTTTGAAGTTCCACTCACTGGATCAGTTCGGCTTCTAAAAAGGGAAAATAGGCACTGTCAGAAAAACAAAGCACATCACACAAAATGGAAAAAACCGCCACCACGGTTACCAATGGTCCTTATACATATTTTGTATGTAATAATCACCCCTTAAAACTAAGAAAGCCAAGACTCTGATCCTGCAGATAAACATGAAGTTTTTATGACCTACAAGAACATGTCTAATGAGACTGAACATGCACAAGCTTAAAGAGGCCAAATCCCCACACCATGAATAAGGTGGCCAACTCGGCCAGGAAAGAACCCAGCTGTATAGGGTAGATGTACTAAAAGTGGTAGTAGTTGTGAAAAACATCACCTGAGAGGAGTTTCTAGGATTCTGTATAATTTATGAGTTCTGTGATAAAGAAAAAAGGTCTCATTTACTCAATGTTAAATAAACCTTGAATATTTTACTTTTAGAACTTTATATTCTCTATAATATTACTGGTTTACTAAATACAGAAGAATCCCATAGCTAAATCTTGGGGCCATGTTAGTATAACAACAGAGAGGGGTAGCTACTACAGAATTTTGAGAAATAGACAGCTATTGAAGGATCCTTATTGGTCCAGATAAGATGTGTTAACAGGTACTTACAATACTACAAATTTGCATTTGGATATAAACTGCAATATATAAATACAATGTTTTCAAAGTAACTTTCAAATTCCTAAATTTCCCTTGAACAGCTAGTTTGTACACAAAAACGTTTTTTTTTCAAAATTACAACCTGCTTCACTGCACATGGATTCATTTTCACAGGGTTAGCCATATTTTGTTGCAGCAAAAACAACAGTCTTGTGGAACCTTAAAGACTAACACACTTATTCTAGTACAGGCTTTTGTGGACACTGTCCACTTCATCATATGCATAGATTATATTTCAAAGCCCTATGAGGAGAGACTGAGAGAACTGGGCATGTTTAGCCTTGAGAAGAGAAGACTGAGGGGAGATATGATAGAGCTCTTCGAGTACTTGAAAGGCTGTCACAGAGAGGAAGGCCAGGATCTCTTCTCTGTCACCCCAGAGTGCAGGACATGGAAGAATGGGCTCAAGTGACAGGAAGCCAGATTCCGGCTGAACATCAGGAAAAACTTCCTGACTGTTAGAGCAACAGACAATGGAACCAATTACCTAGGGAGGTGGTGGGCTCTCCCCCACTGGAGGCATTCAAGACGAGGTTGGACAGCCATCTGTCAGGGATGCTCTGACTTGGATTCCTGCATTGAGCAGGGGGTTGGACTTGATGGTCTTATAGGCCCCTTCCAACCCTACTATTCTATGATTCTATGAATTGCCTCTCCAAAAAAAAGAAGTGCCCCAAATGATGTACAATAAACATACTAAGGCCTGGTTCTCATGTAATGGGAAACCATAGTTTCCTGCTATGTGAAAAACCATAGTGAGCCTTGAGCTCACACACCCCTTCCTGCTCCTCTTCTTCCACAGCTGTGAAGAGACCAGAAGCTTCTGGTTCTAATTATATGAAGCACAGTTCCCCATAACATCCAAATTCAGGAAACGGTACTTCTTTAAGCTAAGGTTAGTGAAAACAAGCTAGTATTTGAAAGGGTGGTTTGAAATCCCAGCTTCTCACAAGCCATACTTTAAACAAATAACAGATCTAAGTTTGGATGTCACGCGGAACTGCTCTTCACTGAAAATTGGAAGAAATTCTTTGATGCCATGAAAGAAAGAGACAGAGCATACAACAATCCCAAGTCTCACCACAGTTCATTCGCACAGTGGGAAACTATGCTTTCCCACTAATGTCTGAACTGAGCCCAATATATATACCACTAGGATTAAAAAAAGCTTTGCAGCACATACCTTCCATACTTGTCATAGGCTAATCAACAGCTTAAATATAAGCAGCAAGTAAATCAAGATAAACACAGCTGTATACTTTTTAAAAACCCTCTGAATTCCCCATTATTTTATTGTAGATCTCATCATTTTAGGGGTTGATGTTCAAGTCATGTATCTTATCAAGGAGATAGTACTAAGCAGCTTTTTGCTCCACTATCTTTAGTAGTACAAAACAAAGGTCACAGGCACATACAAGTTGGGGGTAGAACACTGCACACCAGAAATACTTCCATTTTTTTTTTTGGAACAGATAAATCAGGGATTTGTCCTCTTTGCTATATACATCAAACTGCCCCTTGCACCAGAGCAGTCTATAAGAAGAGTCTATGCCACAGGAGCTCTCTTGGCCATGAATAGTGCTTTTGTAGCAGTTTTGCCATGTAGTAAGGAGAAGCAACCTTCTTCGGGTAGCACTGGGGCGGGGGGAGAATAGATGAAGACAGGTATTCGTGTCTGAATGATGCTGAAATATTTTTTTCACATGTTGATGCTAGTGAGGTCTGTGAGTGTGTGGGGGTGGTGAGTGGACCTGGGCTCTGCTTCAGGCAACAAAATGTCTCAAGCTGGGACTTTTCTGCAGGTTGCAGTTCTTGAGGATTTTCAGTCTTACCCCACACATGTACAATGCCTTCACTGATAAGACAGCAGAAACAGGTCAGAATCACCTGTACTTTCACTCGGCTTTAAAGGAACGAGACAGTGTTCCAGGGTGGGTTGATTTAAACCATAGGTTGAGCATGTTTATGATTAAATTTCTAATATGTTACTTTTTAAATTAGAGAAATTTTGTAAAAATCAAGAAATGTTTAAAAATACTCATTAATTTTTAACCATGTTGCAGTTCACACCTATAGAACAATGTCTTCCAGTGCTATATCTATGGTGCCATGGACTGCCAGTTAACTGGAAGTGTGTGATCTAGTTATCAAGTACTTACACCTCGGACCAGTTCTTTCTCTCTGCACACAACTATTCACATGTTACCCTACTAATGGCTGAGAAGGCATCATGAACTACTTACCACAGTAACACATGTGTAAGTACATCCTTAGAATAGGGAAATGATTCAAAGCATAATTCTCAGGGGCACAATCCATCACAATCCTGCCCTATCCAAGTTCCATTGTTCTTGCCTCTCGCCCCCTGCTCCAAATTCATTTCAAGAGCCCACCAGGAATAAGTCCTTTGTCCAGGAACCCCTGATCAAATTAAGAGTGCTGACCCAATTATGGAATTTGTGGACAAGCCTCAGTTTCTATACAGAACAACTAGGCCCAATGAACTTCTCATCTTGTCTATATGTGCAGTAGGAATTTGCTTTCTCCATTTAAACCCAACACTGTCTGACCACAAAGAACTTGTTAAAATTTCTAGGCTGGCTAATCCCAAGAAGCCTGAAACAGGCAACAATTTATGAGTAGATAAAATAGCTAATAAAAGATCAAGCACAGCAACAATACATGCAAAAGTTCCTTTTGACCTCTAGAAGAGAATTCACATCGAAAGCAGTTCTAACATTTGCAGAAGATGTTCAAAATGGGACCTAATCAGCGTACATTTATAC
Organism: Heloderma suspectum; assembly: GCF_057233095.1. NCBI lineage: Eukaryota > Metazoa > Chordata > Lepidosauria > Squamata > Helodermatidae > Heloderma > Heloderma suspectum. The sequence continues at coordinate 35,653,336 of NC_139469.1, read as the reverse complement.
ACTCCAGATTTAAGTCCAATTCTGAGTTACTTGCCAAACTCCAAGATGCCAGGAACACAGGTATAACAGCACAAGAGGGCCACCATGTACTTCAAGTCATCCAATTAAAGGATGCATAAAATAATTCAACTGGAATTCACATAATTCCAATACTCCCTTTATTGAAGGACTTCCAGAAAGGACACTGAATAATTTTAAAATTGCATTCAGTAAACTGAGTAAGGATCTTGTTGTCTGCAATGTCCCAACAATCTTATCTAGATGCATTTGAATCGACTTACATGGGTTCGCTACAGACTAGTAGCTTCATGAGCCTATCCTAGCCGCAAGGAACTAGTTCACCCACTTGTGGGGGAGGTTCTGACAACAGTCCTACCATTTTTGTCAGCTACTCACAAGTAGCACACTGTAGCAGGAATTGAGGGGGGAAAACAGAGAGGAGCTTCATCAGGACCAGAACTGGTAACTATCTGTCACAGGCTGAAGTGCAATTATATGCCATAATTGCCATATTGGACAAAATGAATTTGCACAAAAAGTTCTGATGCAAGGGAGATGAGTTACAACTTACACATTTCTTGCATCACTAAGCTATATTCTAGCAAAAATCTAGACGTTAAACATCTCCTTTTCAATTACAATGAGAACTCATAAAAGCAATATTGTAGGTGAATGAGAGCCCAAACTCTTATTTTAGTTCTTAAAAGAAAAGGCAGGCACTTACATGACATATGTTTTGCTTGTACATTTTACTCCACCAATAGGAATTCTTCTGACAATAACGGATGAGTTCTTGGGAATCAGGGCATTATCATCAGTATATTCTAAAAAGTGAGAGAGCACACGCACCTGGTAAGAGTTCACATCTGAAAGAACTGGTGTGAAATTTCCCCCAACAAGCCACCAAACCCCAGGGCTTTTCAGCATTCATAATTATGTGGGGTAGTTAGCGCTTATCCCACTTTTATTGAGGCAGCATTTGGTGCAAATTCAGGCTACTTGAATCTGTATATTGCATGCTAATAAAAATGTATCAGGAAGTTAATACACAACCTGCTCAAAACATGAGACATGAACTAGAAGCACAATATGAATACAATACTTTAATGTATTAGGGCAGGGATGGGGAACCTGTGGCGGTCCAGACATTGTTGAGCTAAAACTCCCATCATTCATGACCACTGGCCATGCTGGCTGGGACTGATGGGAGTTGGGAGTCTAACAACACCCGGAGGGCTACAAGTTCCTCACCTTGTTTTAGGGACAGTCCAAATGGAATGTAGCAGATTTAAAAAATAAAGTAGGAGTACAATGTGGACAATCATTCCAGAATAAGGATTTTATGAGGGAGCTACTGGAGCAGAAATAATTTTAAAACAGTGGGAAATGTTTCACAATCATATTTAGAGCAGAAAGGACCTTTATGTACAGAATACTTTGGCATTTCAAAGTGCATGAAGAGTTGGGATGCCCAGTACAATCCTGTCTGTCTGTCTGTCTGTCTCTCTCTATACACACACACACTTCTACATAATCCACAAGTTTAGTACTTGAAATTAATGATTTTCTCTATTATAACCTACTGAAGCCAAATTCCATACATTTAAAATCTCTCAAACAGCACCTAATTATAAAATGATTAATATATTATATAGTCAGGACAGATGCTTAAACTAAATCCAATGCACCAAACTGCACTGCCAAAGTGAACTGACTTAAATCAATTATTTCGGGCGCAATCCTATTCAGATAGGTGGCCACTTCCGTACTCAGAGGCAACCACCTATCCAATGCAGTGCAGGAGAAGCACGGAGGGGTTTGTTCCCTCCATGTTCCTCCTGCCCTGCATTTTTAGCTAGACAGCTGATTGTGGCTGTCTAGCCACAGGAGGGCTGAGCGAGGGAGGAGGCTGCTGTAAGACTCATTGGATGTGTCATACAGGCATTTCCGTCCTCCTCGCCCCAGAACACCCCTTTTCGGCCACTCTGCGCTCCTCTTGCAAATGCGGAGGACAGGGCTGTTCCGCGCTGCCTTGGAGGCAGTGGGGGGAGGTCGGTTCTCCAGGAACCGACCTCGGAGCACGGGCTCTGTGGTTGGTTCCTGGAAAACAAGATACCCTATGGCCATCTAGCTGCTGTCTAGCGGCCACAAGATTGCTCCCTTAAACCACCAAAAAAAAGCCCGATCTGGGTCACTGATACTCCTTCATATATTTTCTAAACAACGGTGCAATTCTGACCACTTAACCGTATTAATTTACAACAAAACAGAGTAATATTTTCATTCTTACAACCAGGCCTTGCATCTCTTTGTTGGCCTGCATCTGTTTTGCGCGCTTTGTTTTTTTTTTTTTGACTATACGGAGTATCTTTACATTCTATAAAATTTATACTCTGTAACAGTGGTCCCCAACCTTTTTGACACCAGGGACCAGTCTCGTGGAAGACAATTTTTCCATGGAGCAGGGGTGGTGGTGGTTTCACTGGCGGACTTCCGGCTGCTGGGATGCAAATGGCGTCCGCATAGCAGACGTCATTTGCGTCCCAGCAGCCAGCAGCTCTGCAGACTCGCTGCAGAGTGGAGCCTGAGAGGATTCGGGGGGGGGGGGGAGGACGGATTGCCTCCCCCCCCCCCCCCGTGGACACCTGCGGACCCAAGGTAAGGGGGTTTCGCATACCCCTATTGCGGCCCAGTTGCTAACACACCACGGACCGGTCCCGGTCTGCAGCCTGGGGGTTGGGGACCCCTGCTCTATAAAATATTCCCACCTATCATCTTTCCTACAGCCAGCAGCCATGAAAGTCTATGAGGTTAAGTATGGGAATATAGGAACCGTGCACTGGTCAATATCATATTCTTTCCAGTGTTGCTCTTTTCTGCTTCACCATGCCTTGGCGCATCCTCACAAAAAACAAAGTAGCAAAGAGAAATGAAACACCCATGATTGAAGGTCTGAAATGATAGACTGAAATACTAAGGTCTGATAGTCACTGGGCAAATTAGTTATTTTTGTCAAGTGAAAATGAAATTGCTGCTTGATAAAGTGTAAATATTCATACTCAAGAAATGATCAAATTGCTTCTTCCTTTACATAGAAAAGCCTCAACTCAATGTATCTGGTAGAAGGCGCTAATTCAGATTAAGTCAGTGGCTAGATGGCCATAGGAGGGGTCAGTTCCCTGAGAACCGATCTCCACCCCCTCCCATGCTGCCTTGTAGGCAGCGCTTGGAAGAGGAGGGGGAAGCAGCAGAAACGGGGCATTCCTGGGTGCATGCCGGGGCGGGGAAGTCAGAAATCTGGTACGACACATCTTATGTGTCGTCCAGCTGCCGCTTCCCACGCTCCAAGGCCCCATGGCTAGACAGCTGAAATTGGGCAGGGGGAGAGAGGAGGAGATCCACTCCTCACCACTCCTACCACCCTGCACTGGATACGCGGTCACCCTTGGACTCGGAGGCAACCGTCGATCAAGGAAGGATTGCTCCCTAAAGTGCAGGTCTTAACATGCTTATGTTCAGATTATTTAATATTAACCAAGATATTCTTTAAGAGAAACTTAGTTTTTCAATTTAAAAATAACAAACCAATGTAAACTAAAAACCTTATTACTTTTAATCATTACATTTATTTATCCTGGACATTGCAAAAATTTGTCTTGCCCATGTGAGTGCTTAACCATTTATCTTAAAAAAGACCTATAATAGGAGAATCCACAATCCAGACACAGCCAGCAAAGGTTCTTGCCTCCTACAGTTGGGCACAAATAACAGATAGTAATCCTGGGATGGGGAACAACTAAAAGACCTTCAGAATGACATGCATGCTGTAACAGCTCTGAATTGCCAGAGGATTTGAGAAATTTCTACTCGATAGCTGTCTGAATGGCTGAACTATATCAGTAAAATGTTAAATGGTTACAGAAAAATAACTGAGTCCAGTGTGAGCTTCTCTCCAGAAAATAAATGCTATGCTAAAAGTATGTTATTTGCCATACTTCACTTCATATTTAATTTTCATTGTGTTGTCCCAGTCTCTACACATTTTCAGCTGGAACTACAGGATATTTTCAAGAATTGTACTCATAATGAAAAAAGGACCTTCAGGGAGGATTGTGATATCTTTTTCCTTAGGAATATCCCACATTCTGGGATATCATGGTGGATGAACTCCTGTAACCTTGTTGCCTAATAAGCATTACTCCAATTGCCTAATCTCAGACATGACCAATCTAAACCCACATTTAAACTAAGAACTCTCAGTGGAGCATATGCCATATTCAGTGAGTGAAAGATGAAGTCTTTTGCTACCAATTCCCTTCCAGTGTTGAAACAACATTTCCCACCAGATTTTTCTGCTTGTTTATTACTCCCCGAGACCGAACCTGAGACCCCCAATGCCCAGGCAAATGATCTCTCCCCAATGATGTGAAGTGGAAAATTTTCCCAAACAAAATTTTTTTCAGTGCTTTATTTTTCTGCGGAAAATTTTCCTTTTAATTTTTCCTTTTAATTACCTGGGGAGGTGGTGGGCTCTCCCACACTGGAGGCCTTCAAGACGAGGCTGGACAGCCATTTGTCAGGGATGCTCTGACTTGGATTCCTGCACTGAGCAGGGGGTTGGACTCGATGGCCTTGTAGGCCCCTTCCAACCCTACTATTCTATGATTCTAATAGTACATTAGCAACAATAAATGAATGCCAAATGCAAACACAACATTAGGCAAGCTTGGGCATTTCAAAAGTTTTAATTAGTTTTTCAGGTGATTATCCCTAGCACATGAGAGAATATGTCTCTGTGAAATGGAAATGTCCCAACAACTCTCGTGGATGAGAGCTGAATTCTGCTGAATTAAGTGAGTGGTTCTCAGCATACAGTTCTTTGGGTTGCTAAAATTAGTGCAGACTTCCCCAACCTGATGCCCTCCATGTTTACTGAAGGATGCTGGGAGTTGTAGCCCATCATAGCTGGAGGGCACCAGGTTTGGGAAGGCTTAATTAGTGCCGAGAGTTTTCTGTACCTTTGTTTCTTTCTTACATTTAAACAATAAGTATATGCTATTGTCTTTAATTTTTTACAAGAATTCTAATAAAATGTGTACATAATATAACATTTAAATCACATTAAGTGTGCTTTCATTTCTTCTCTCAAATACATACTTGGTCACATACTTGTGGTGTATTGAGACAAATTAACATAGGGTACTTTTTTAGCTTTATTTTACTTGCATTTAGTTAACATGCCAGTTAGATCACTCCAGTGATTTTCCGATGCAAACTAATAATTTCCCAATACAAATTAGGCTAATTTGCTTCAGAAACTTTTCCAATTAAAGATTTCCCAGAAAACCCAAATCACATGACTTTTCTATAAAGTCTTATGTGTGAGAACTGCTTCTGTAACAGCCCCGGCCTGCTTTGTTCACCAAAATTTCTGGTAATGAACATCATGCTTAAAATGATTTGTCCTCAGCAATATCAAAACGTTTTGCATTTGCCTAAAGATTCACATACTGCCAGGCTTAGTCTGCTGTTTAGAAGGGTCAAGGAGGGTACTGACAAGGTTACTGGTTCTTTTTAGGTTCTGGCATTATCAAAGTGACTGTCCACCACAGGTCTATCACATGCTCAGGGAATTCATTTTATCCCTTTTATTCATCCTGGATTGTTCACATAAACTCTTACAAAGCACCCTTACTGCACGAGTTTATGTACCAAATCAGAAACGGGAATCTCTTGAAGGATGCTCTGTTCATGCAGAAATTCAGTCTGTATGTCGTCATATAACACATTATGTCACAACATCAGGCAATAAGCTCAACGAGACACATTCAAATATGAGTAGGCCAGCAGTGGCTTAGCTATGGCAGAACTGCTTAAGCAGTTTATGAAAACTTGGAATTGTCATTAGGTGGGAGTGAATGGCTCATGTCATGACTACTCTATTTACCATCCACTTCCTCTGACACATCTGTGGCGGAGTGCTGCTACAAACAGAACCCTGGACTAAACAGGCCATCAACCAGAGCCATATCAATCTAACTGACAAATCAGCAAGCTGTGAGGGTCCTTGCTAATGGATTAATCCAGTTCTGACTTAATTACGACTAGATACATCCCATGAACTTATTCCACCTGTCAGGAAGGAGTAGAACAGCAATTCAATCACCCTATCGACAATTGTCATAATCACCCCTAGAATATTTTCCCAGGCGTCTGCCACTTTTTCTGGGATGCAACACAGGTTCTAGTATATCCACGTCACTACCCCCCCCCACTCCTTGGGGCATGGACCTGCCTCATACTGGTCTGCAGGGCCACAAAATTACTAAGTAGTTCGATTGCTTTTCCTGCCATGAGCCCATGGGACAGGGAGGCCTAGGCAGTCAAGAAATGGAAGGCACTGTCACACTCCTCTCTGAGCTCGACCCCAAACACTGACACCGCTTCTTCACCGGGGAGGGGAGGGATAAGGCGGAACAAGGGGGAAAGCCTCCGTGGCCAGAGCGCCAGACTTCAAGCCAGGGAGGCCCAAGCTGGCATCCCGCGCGACCGCGGGCCCGTCACCTTTTCCAAGGTGCCGGACGGAGCTGGCCTGAAGAGCGCTTGGGAGGCGCGCCGGCCAGTCTGCCCAGGCCCCCGCCAGGGCCTCTCCGGGCCGGGGGCGGGGCGGCCGCCCGAAGGCCGCCCGCGCCACGCGCCCCCCGCGGCTGGCCGCCCGCCCGCCCGCCCGCCTACCTTCTTTGGTCTGGGCGTTGGTGATCTGGAGGTCGCAGTCGGCCGCCTTGAGCTTCTCGCGGCCCATGATCTGGCGCTTGAGGTCGCAGAGCGAGATGTGGAGCCCGTCGAAGGTGACCGTGTCATAGTTGAGCTTCGAGGAGAACTTGTAGTGCACGCAGGACATGGTGGGCGCGGGGCCGCGCGCGGAGGGGGCGCGGGACGCCGCTCGGGCGCGGGGCCGGGCGGGCGGCGCTCTCGCTTCTCCTCAGAGGCCGCCTCGCCCCGCCATGGCCTCGGCGACAGCGGCGCTCCCGTCAGGCGCTGCGCTGGGCCGGTTAGGCCTCCATCATGGCGGCGGCTCTTCCGGCGCCTTCCTTTCTCCCCGGCGATGCGGGCCGCGCGGCCGCGGCGTCGGCGTCCTCTTCCCTCCGCGTCTCCTCGTCCGCGGCCTCCTCACGGTGCCGCTGCCGCTCTTCCTCCTCCGCCGCGGGGTTTCTCGGCCGATAGCCGCACGGGCTGCGGAGGAGGGAGGGAGCACGGAAGGGGCGGCCGCTCCGCGCACAGCACCGCTCAGGACGAGGCGCGAGCCCGACCCCGGACTGCGCATGCGTCACAGTGCGCCACCTCCGGCCTCACGTGACCCTGCGCATTATGACAAAGAAAGAAAAGCCGCTCTTCCGGCTGTTCTGCCTCCTCCCTCCGTTGAAAATGAGCACGCCGCGTGATCTCCGGGGCCCCTCCCTCTTAAAGGCGCAGGCCGCGCCCGCGGCGCCCGCAGGGTGGCGCCCCCCAGCGGCGCGAGCGTGGCGCCCCGTCCTGCGGCGCCCGGCCCGGCCCGGCGAGGCCCCTCTCCTCTCCCGCGGCGCAGGCCGCGCTCGCGCCCCCACCTGGGCGGCGCCAGCCCGGGCCTCCCCGGCGGGGCGGGCCCTGAGGAGGGGGGACCACGAGGGGCGCTCTGAGTCCCGCCGGAGCCGCCGGCGGCCCGCGCGTTTCCCGCCCGAGTATTCTCGAACGAAGGGCGCCCCGAGGAACGGCCCGGCCCGGCCCGGCCCCAGGCCGGCGGGGCGGGCGTGGCGCGCGGCGGGGCGCGGGACGGCGCCCGCGGGGCCTCTCCCCGCCCTCGGCGCCGCGGAAACCTGGGGCCTCGGGAAGCGCGTCGGGCTGGCGAAGGCGTCGATGCGCGGGAGACGCCGCCCGGGCTCACGCCGAGCGCTGGGGAATAAACGCGGCTCATCCTCGGAGCAATCCTGTGGCGCCTGGGAAAGCATTCCCGGGCCGCGGGGTGCTCCCCGAATCCGCCCGAAGCCGGAGGCGGCGCTCTGGCCTCGGAAGGGGCATCGGATCTGGCGCCCCGCGCGCCCGCCAGCCGGCGCGGAGAACCCCGCCGCCGCCGCCGCCGCCCCGAGGCCTTGGAGAAGGGGAAAGGGTGTTCCGGTGGGTGCGGGAGGGTGGAGACCCGAGAGGCCGGGGTACAGGTTCTCCTGAGCCTCCTCCCGCCCGCTTCCACCCCCCTCCAAAGCCTCCTCAGTAGACGGGCCTTGGGCCAGTCTTGCAGACCTGCAGGGTGGGAGGATGGGGAGGTGAAGATTGCCTCCGCCACTCCTCGCGCCCTGCGTTGGGTGATTGGGCACCTCTGAGTGCCTATTGATTGTGCCCTAAATCCTAAATTCGTTTAATTCCTTTGGTGCCATTACGTTTTAGATTCTAGAGTTGGATGAACCATTTGGATTTAAGACTTTAGACCTGATGCAATGTTTTTTATAACTGATGCGACCAGAATTATCCCCTTAAACACCAGAAACGCTTTGATTTAGACCACTTAATTTTAACTTTTACACTTTGTTTTTTTGCTTTTGCTTTCTCATTTAACTACATAGGTGCCCAGATTAACTCTTCACATGCTTAGAGGAACATAGTAATGCTTTAGCCTAGCTTTTCACATTCATGTACAGTGCAGGAGGAAGTCAAGGGGAAATCAGAAATGTTTCCATATTTTAGTTTAGCTTTGAAAGGAGTTAAAGTGCTGAGGAGACCTCATATTATCCAAACAACAATGCTAGAAGCTCAGTTTGCTATTTTGCTTGCTACATTTGTAGTGCCAACTTTGTCAACTGAAATCATTTTATGGCGCAATCCTATGCAGGTTTAGACAGAAAAAAGCCCTACAACTCACACCATTTTTCAGATGGCATGGCTGGCTGGGGAATGCTGGGAGTTCCAGGACCTTTTTCTGGCTAAACCTGCATAGGATTGTGCCCTGGGTACTCGTAAGCCCCCGACAGCGTACGCAGAAAGGCAGGCTCCTTGCACCTGCCTCTCTGCAATTTAGGTAGGCGGGCGATTTTTCCTATCTAGCAGAGCCTTTGGGGAGGAGGCGGGGAGGAGGCTGTGGCAGCCATAGGAAAGATCATAGGACTGCTGCCCCGGTCTTCTCCCCTCTCCTGAGAATGCTCTGTTCTCCCCATTACCATACTCCGTTTTATGAGCATGGAGAAGCAGCCAGTGCAGTTTTCTCCACACGCCGGCTACAAGGAGGTGGGGAGCAGGGACATAGGATTGCTCCCTTAGTTAATCTTAGATTTATACTACATTCTCTTTCACTGCTAATGATGTAATCCCAAAGAAGCTTCCAAATTATGCTCATGTAACCACCATGCTGATTCCCTCATTTTTTGTAATTTTCTTAAATAAGCATTTAATGCGTTTCAATTTACTTCTGAGTCTGTGGTGATGTTTACCTTTTTGGCCTTGGCTTGGTTGCCTACTGGTGTCTCGAGTCCAATTGGTGCCAATTACCTGCCTGGGTGCAGCTTGTTATGTTGTCTGAACCTGGGCAGCATGGCTCATTTGAGGGGGAAACAACTCTTAAATAACCCAACAACAGGCCATGGCTCATGACAAGCTGCATCCGGGCAGGTAATTAGGCTGTTGGCACCTGGCACTCACAGCCAGTTTAAACAAGCCACGGTGGCTTGTTTGATCGTGCAAACTGGCCCACTAAGAGTAAAATGGTGGCTCAATTCAGTGGCAATAATTCCTTGTGTTAAGTTCAGCATTTAGAAAAGATAAAATAAGGACAACTTAAAACAACTAAAATGTGGCTGCAGAGGCTGCATGTGTGTGCAGTGAGACAATATTTCTTCGAATCAGCCATGTAGAATTGCCAACTGACGGTGGGGAAATCAAGTCTTGTGTATTCCGGTGCCTTTAGTGATGGTTTGAGCTGCAGAAATCAACGTTTCACAGCATCGTCCACTGGTGCTGGGCAAAGCAATCCCAGCACCAATGTACATTCACTGGTGTCCCCTTCATGGCTCAGCTTTTCCATTGTGCTCCCAAGTCTCACAGTGGTCAAATGTTTGGAAAAAACATGAGGACAGGGAATAAGCATTTCATGGCCAAGTGGGGTAGGAAATACCTAAATCTAGACGGAGAGAAAGGGTGTTTATTTTTAAGAAGCCACTTACTTAAAAAAAAGAAAAGTATGCAGTGATATACTTGCTGGAGCTAGGGAAATGCCACCACATCTGAAATTTGCTGCCTGAGGACCCCAGTGCTTCCCCTCACTACAGGGTAAAGCTGGTCCCACTTAGGGCCAGACTAGGCATTATTTTCATTGCATGGCTAGCCACGATGTCTGGGATTTTTGATGGGATCACAGCTGTGGAGGGAAGGGTTAAACTCCTCTTCACTGCATGGTGTGGTCTCAAGTCTCAATGAAAATAGGGGGATCCTGCACCTAGAACTAAAGATGTTAAAACCTCAGGCATGGTTGCTAACTACACAATAAAAATAATGTCTAGTCTGACCTTCAGTGAATGCCTTCCTTGGGCTGCTAAGGAACACTCATATTCTGGGTGGATGGGTCCCAGGGCCTGCATGCAGGACCATCAGGATAGGATAGTGAGTGAAGCACAAGCTCTGTTATGGCCAACCAGAGGTGTCTTGACAAGGGGCAGAACTGGGAGGCCTGTGGTCCAGGAGACGGGCAGAGAAGGATTCCATGAGGGCAGTCCAGGCAAGCAAAGCAACGGGGAACACAGGAGCAAAGGCAGAAACTAGGGGTGTGCCAAAGAGGCACTTTCTAGTGCTTTGCATTAAATACTTTTACTGTAAGCTATAATGAGAACTGCAACTGACTTTCCACGCTACCAGAGATATTTTGGTTTTCCTATGTGTGTGTCCTGCTCTGTTCCATCCATGCTAGAGGGTGTGACGTAGCCATGCGTGAGGAAGGGACAATTCATGTGAACAACCTTTTTTTTTTAACTCCGCTTTTTAAAAAAAGAATTATTTAATTTGCACTAAAGAGCTTATTTATTGAAGCATGATTCTGTAATTACGTTCATGAATTCTCTAAAGTTGCAAAATGTTACAAAGGGCTTAAGGGCAAATCTGATAAGGAGGAAAATTAGCATGAACGGTGGCTCTTTTTTAAAATCAATTTTAATTAGCATCATAGTGCTATAATGCACTTTCATTTAAGTGCTATTATGCAAACATTTTCATATTTTAAAATATGTAACGAAAAGCACATTTAGCACCAATTAAAAGATTATATATACATTGCTGTGATAAACTGAAGGTGTGCCCAGTAGTAATAGGGTCACCTGCTGGGAAGTCACTGCACACAGCAGGACTATATGTCTAGGAAAAGGCAGAAGAGTAGCACCAAGAACCAAGCACACCTGGGGTAACTGCACTTCTCCCTCCTCCTCCCCTCCTCCTTCCTGTCAGATGTTCTGTGTCTGAGAAAAGAAGGAAGAAGACAGGGAAAACAGGACAACCATGACTGGCTGACAACATAAATTAGATGCCCCATGAAAAGTGCACGAATGAAATGTGGCAATTCCACACTGAGCATCCAGTGCGGAAGCTATTCAGGAGGAGACGAATAAAGGGTCAGAAATGTACCGAGGTGTGGGAACAGTGAAGAAGGTTTGCACAGAAGAGGCTGCAGGTAGGGAGAGGACGTTATCCAGGGCAGAAGGGTAAGCTGAGTCTGCAAAGTGACATAGAGCGAGGCCGGGTCTGCAGTTGCTCCAGCCCCGCTCCCAGGAGGGCCTCTGTTCTGGGCATCCTACGGCGAGATGTGCTTTGGGATGAACAGGGCCTGTCTTGTTGGAAATCACGTGGCTGGTCATGCGTAAGTGGTCTCCACTGCTGTACCTTGGGCTGTCCTCCGAATCTGAGCAGTAAGGGCTTAGCAGGGGAAAGGATCCTGGCGGGGGGAAATGACAAGCGATGAGGGAGACACCAGCTGGCCCCGGGCTTCGGCTGGCCACAGGATATTCCGTCTTTACTCAAGGGGGGAGGCATCAGGAGTAGGCTTGCGAGAGGCTCGATTCAGAGTGCCCCACAGAGTGAAAACATGAACGCTGGCTCCTTAGGAAGGCTTTATGAGCCCTGCTTAAACAAGGGAAGGACTGCCTGTTTATCTTGCTTTTGTGAAAGCATGGCTGCATGGTCCTGGCAAGGGTTTGGTCAATGGCAGAGCTGCTTGGGAAACAGCCTCCATAACGGCTGCCTGCCGTTATCAGGTGATCCTGATTAGGAATGGAGGGGGATGGGGTTAGCCCAGCCAGGAGGGGCTGCTGGCCTCGGACCAAGCAAAAGGCTGCAAGACATGATGGGTGTCTGCAGGAAAGGGCAAGGGGTGGGCAGCCGCACCCCTGTGGATGAGCTCCAGATCCCCAGCTTTCATTAAAAAGAAAAGCAAATCTCTAGCCCTTACAGAACCTGAGATAGAAGGCAAAAGGTACAGCCACTATTCTGCCCGTTTGTTGTGCAAGGGGAAAATGGCCTGTTCCTACCATGGGGCTTTGAGCCATGAATGAAGGCAGCAACGTTTGGCGCACCCACTTTTGCAGAAAGAATTTCCTGGTGCATTGCGAGGCCTGGTGGGCCATGAGGGGTCTTCCCTGGTTGGGCGGGGATTGCTGATGCCTCACACGGCCATTCAGAACCCCAGACTTTAGCACAGCTCAGAGTGGAGATTGTGTCTACCCAAAAAGAAATGCTAGGAGCAAAACCTTTCCAACTCGGGTCTTACTAATAATGTTTTCTGAGTTGGTAAGCATTTTAAAAATCACCCTTACAATGCACGCAGATACATCAGCACTGACACATTATTATATCTGTTACAGGAGTCGGGGCTCTGGCTGAGAAAGTGTGGGTTATGCCAGCCCTGCAACAGTGTTGTTATTCCCATTTCCCTGGGGGCAGTTAGCATAGTGTATGACAACTCTGCAGTGTAGCCCAGTGGTGTTATCCAGTCTCCTGGTTTTTTTAGGGAAATTCATGGGGCAGGGGGGGCTGTAAAGTTGATTAACGCAGCAGTTATTAAGCTCTAGATGGGTTTGCTGGGGTGTACATGGGGTGTGCAAAGAGCTTTAAGAGAGTGTGCAAGTTTTAGTTCTTACAGGAGGCTTGGATGAGGCCTCTTGCTCTCTCTTTTAGTGCAGGCTGCGTTGGAGCTGAGACAGTGTGCCAAGCAGCTTCTCAGAAAGTGTTTTACATATTGTGATAACCCTGTTCTGAAGGTCCCTGAATCTATTGTGTGTTGCCTGCAGAGCAGATCCTAGGAGTGAGCTGCAAGCTGAGCGGGTCAACGCCCACCCTCCAACCCGCATATTAACCATGCCCTTCGTGCTCGTAACAGCCCTTGGCCCAAGGGTGATGACAGGTGAAGAGAGCCAGGAAAAGAATTTAGGGATTCTATTGTAGGTGGAGAGACATTGTCTGGACACCAGGTCTACGTATTGAGAAAAAATGGAAGGCCCGGTATACAGCTCTCTCAAAGTAGGCCTGGTACCCAGGCCTGATCACAGCTCAGTCACCCCATCTATCAGAAAAAGTGAGCTTGTTCTTGGTTGCTGCCAGGCCTTTTTTTAAAATGTGCAACTGTAAACAAAATCAGAAATCTACAGTAGGGCAATACCTTTAGTTGGACCAACCAAAATTCCACAAAATGGTGCAAGCTTTGAAGTTCTCCAGAACAGGAATGGGCTGAAGCTGGAGCTACTGGTAGGTCTTTGGGCAATTTACAGTAGATCGGCAAGGATTTCTGCCAACCAGTTGTTTAAGAAGAGTAGCAACAACTTGAATTCCCCCCACCCCAAATTTACTGCTGAAATGAAGAAAGCTGGGGTAACCAGGAATGGATTTTTGTGTGGAAGGACTGTGAGCTCTGTTCAGTTCTGGTGCTCAAAACAAGTTCCTGGGCTCAGAGATAATTAATTATAACTATATGTCTTCAGCATCAAGCTCCATTTGGTGGATTTCAGAATTCTAGTAAAAAACAAAGTAAATCCTGCAAGAAGTCCTTCCTAAGGAAGCAACAAAGTCCAAAGAATTGGCTCGGTGCTTTGGCCATGTCTGCAGTTTAGACAGATCCAGTTTCAAAATGGAGATTTGCAGTCCGAGTGAACGAGTCAGTGGTAGATATTGCAGGTTTCAGCACTGCATTTTAGGAAGAAGAACCACTGGCTAGTCTCCATTTCTAGGAACACAAAGGCCATCTGTAACTAATCTGCCTCTATTATTATTATCATCATCATCATCTTCTTTATACCCCGCCTTTTTCCCAATACTGGGACACAAGGCGGCTTAGAAAAATTAAAACATATACAATTAAATGTGTTTGGTAAATTTGATCATCATTCCCTGCACCTCCTCCTCCAAGTCATTACTAAAAATGTTGAAGAGCACTGGGCCCAGGACTGACCCCTGCCGTACCCCGCTCATTACCTCTCCCCAGTTGGAGAAGGTCCCACTGATAAGCACTCTTTGAGTCCGATTCTGTAGCCAACTGTGAATCCACAGATCATTGTTTCATCTAGTCCACTTTGAGCTAGTTCGCTCATCAGGAGATCATGGGGCACTGTGTCGAAAGCTTTGCTGAAGTTGAGGTATATTATGTCTACAGCATTCCCACAGTCCACAAGGAAGGTTACTTGATCAAAAAATGAGATCAGATTTGTCTGGCAGGATTTGTTCTTGACAAACCCACGTTGGCTTCGAGTAATCACTGCATTGTTTTTAAGGTGCTTCCAGATGGATTGCTTTATCATCTGCTCCAGAATTTTCCCAAGGATTGATGTCAGACTGACTGGTCTGTAGTTCCCAGGTTCCTCCTTTTTAGCTTTTTTGATGATAAGGACAACATTAGCCCTCCTCCAGTCATCGGGCACTTCACCCATCCTCCATGATTGCTCAAAGAGAATAGACAGTGGTTCTGAGAGTTCTTCTGCCAGTTCCCTTATTACTCTAGGGTGCATTTCTTCTGGCCCTGAAGATTTGAACTCATTCAAAGTAATTAGGTGTTCCTTGACCATATGCCTATCGATCTCAAGCTGCAGTCCTGCCCCTTCAGCCTGTACTTCGCCTTTGCCAGGGGGGTCATAGACCCTCTTTTGGGAGAAGACTGAGCCAAAGAAGGAACTGAGCACCTCTGCCTTTTCTTTGTCATCTGTTATCATTTTGCCATCCTTATTTAATAGCTGAACCACCATTTCTTTCCTCTGTCTTTTACCATGCACGTAGCTGAAGAAAGCCTTTTTGTTGCTTTTAGCATCCCTCGCTAACCTCAGCTCGTTCTCAGCTTTAGCCTTCCTGACACCATCCCTGCAATTCTGTGCCACCTGCCTGTACTCTTCCTTTGTTGGTTGGCCTTCTTTCCACTTCCTATATGTGTCCTTTTTTGTTTTCAGGTCATCTCTAAGCTTTTTGTGAAGCCACATTGGCTTCTTCTGTTGTTTTCCTTTTTTTCTTGTTGGAATTATTTGTAATTGTGCCTTGAGAATTTCCTTTTTTAAAAGTTCCCACCCATCTTGGACTCCTTTTCTCGAGTGTCGCTTGCCATGGGATCTTACCTATCATTGTTCTGAGTTTATTAAACTCAGCTTTCCTAAAATCCAGGGTACACATTTGGTTACACGTGGCTTTTGCTTCCTTTAGAACCATGAACTCAAGTATAACATTCTTGAGTTCATGGTTCTAAAGGAAGTTCCTGTAACTGCTACTTTACCCACTAAGTCATCTCTGTTGGTTAGGCTCAAGTCAAGGATAGCTGATCCTGTAGTTCCTACCTCTACTTTCTGTAGGAGGAAGTTATCTGCCACACAAGTCAGGAATCTCTTGGAGGGGCCATGTTTTGCAGAATTTGTCTCCCAACAAATATCGGGGAAATTGAGTTCCCCCATTACTACATCCTGCTTCCTTAAAACATTGGCTGTTTGCTTTCCAAAAGTTTCATCCTCGTCTTCTCCTTGATTGTGTGGCCGGTAGTAGACTCTGACCACCAGGTTCCTTGTATTCTTTGCTCCATTTATTTTAACCCAGATGCCCTTGATGGGGCTACCAAGCTCATCCTCCTGTATTTCTGTGCAGAGATATGTATTTTTCACACAGTGCAATCCCTCCTCCCTTTCTGTTCCTCCTGTTTTTTTTTAACAAGTTATATCCTTCAATTGCTGTATTCCAGTCATGAGAGACATCCCACCAAGTCTCAGTGATAGCTATTAAGTGATAATTTCCCTCCTGTATTAAGAGTTCAAGTTCGTTCTGTTTGTTTCCCATACTCTGGGCATTAGTGTATAGACATCGAAGACCACGTGCTTCATGGTCTGGCTTTCTTCCTGCAGGTTTCTGAAGACTAGTATTGGGCACTATTAGAGCTGTTCCCTCCATTGCAGTGCATGAGCCTTCGTCCATTGTTACCCCCAACTTTACTTCTCCCTTCCCCGTAGGATTCAGTTTAAAGCCCTCCTGATGAAGTTCTTCATGCTGTGGCCAAACGCATTCTTCCCATCCTTTGTGAGGTGCAACCCATCCCTTGCCAACAGCCCATCTCCCAGGAAGTAGAGCCCGTGGTCCCAGAATCCAAATCTCTCGTGCCGGCACCACCTTCGTAGCCAGTCATTCACCCGGAGTATTTTTATTTCCCTTTCTGTCCCTCTTCTGACTACTGGAAGGATGGATGAGAAAACTATCTGGGCCCCAAAGTTCTTGAGTTTCCTTCCCAAAGCTTCAAAGTCTGACGTGATTTCTTCATAGCTCCGCTTGGCGCTATCATTTGTTCCCACATGGATGAGAAGAAAGGGATACCTGTCAGTGGGCTTTATGAGTGCAGGCAACCTTTCAGTCACGTCTCTAATTCGTCCTCCCGGGAGACAACATACCTAGCGAGTCCACGGGTCTTTGTGACATACTTGGGTCTCGATCCCACGCAGCAAGGAGTCTCCCACTACTACTGCTCTCCTTGTAGGCCTGGGTTTCATCGCCTCTGCGTGACTGGCCTTCAGCCTCTTGCTCACTCTCATGCAGATTCCCCTGTACTACTTCCTCTGCAGGCTGTCCTCCAGTCTCATCCTCAAGTACCTGGAATTGGTTCCACAGCTCCACTGCTTCCACCAGGGCAGAGTGACATCTAGTTCTTCTTCTCCTAACTGTCACCCTTTTCCAAGGAGTATCCTCTTCTTAGTGATAAACATACCCGGTTCCATCAGTCTTTCTTCATAGGACTTAGTTTCTAGTCCCCTGATCATCTTTGTTGCACTTTGTTCCCAGAAAATCCTGGGAATTTAATAACACTAATACAAAAGAGTATTCTTGTCAAGATCAGGAACTTCAGAGAACTCATTCTAATTTATCTGAATCCTTCTTGAAGTGTGATGTCCAGAAGTGGTCACAATATTAGAGGTGAGTTCTGACCAGTGCAGAGTAGAGTGGAACTATTACTGTTTTGGAACTATACTTCTATCGATACATCTAAAACTGCATTTGCCTTTTTTGTAGCCACATCACACTGCTGACTCATCTTCAGCTTGCGACCGCCTATAACTCCAAGATCCTTTCTGCACATGTTATTGTCAAGCCAGGTATCCCCCTTCTTATACTTGTGCTTCACTCCAAATAAATTTTCGTTGGAGTTCCTGATCTTGACAAGAATACTCTTTTGTATTAGTGTTATTAAGTTCCCAGGATTTTCTGCCATCCTGCACAGGTTTTGAAATGTCATGGAATATGACTCTGCACATGCTTTGTTGCCTAGAAACACAAGGAAAATGCACAGGTGTATTGCAGCAGCGCAAGCTTGTGTGTGATTTACAGACACACCACTGTGCAGCTTCCCCCCACCCCCTGGAAGAGTTCCTTTGGACACATATGCTGCAAGGGTGGCCAAAGAGGTAGCACTGGGAAGGCTGTGGTGCTGAGTAGCCACTGGTGTCCCTAGCCCACCTTTGAGATTCACTATAGCAGAGCAGGGGGTGTGGACACTTTTTCATCCCAAGGGCCAAATTCCAATCTGGGGAAGGTCTTGTGGGGTCGTGCTCCAGCTGTGGGCAGGGCCAAAGGCAAAGTGGGCAGGGCCAAAATGTGTTCTCACTGATGTTAAGCCACCTCAGAAGCAAGCAGGACATGTCTACTCAGAAGCAAGCAGGAATCACTCGGCAGCACTTTCAAATAGCACCTCAAACACCAAGCATCTGCATATCTACTCAGGAATAAGCATGAGCAACATTTCTACTCACTAGGGATGTATATTGGATTAGGATGAAGCCCTGAGCTGAGCTGAGCTGAGCTGAATCGGGTCTCTTCAGAATGTTTCTGGCACTTCCTGAGGCAAAGCAGGCTTCCCTTCGATGCCACCAGAACCAAGGCCGGGCTAGAATGAAGCTTCATTATTGATTCGTGCTCAGGGACTTGGACATTCTGTGTCCTCTCCAAATAGCATCTTTTGGTTTCCTTTCTCAGTCTAAATGCTGATTATGAGCACCTGCAGCAGGGTGGGGGATAGGGAGTGCAGTTTATTCCTGATTCCGATTCCTCCTTTGAGTTCTTTCTTCCCTGAGTCCTTCACTGAAGTCTGTTTCTATTGTTTTCTTGCCTGATCTTTGCTGCTAGTTCTTTCTGATCTTTTCTCCCTAGCTCTCTGCCCTTAAGACTTGTGATAATTTATCCCCCACTCCCCTTTCCCTATTAGGGGGGAAACAAAACTTCCTTTTTAAGTTCAGTTTACTCTTTGTAGTTTCGTTCTTTTTCTTGTGTGTGTGTGCTTCCCTTTGAATTCATTGTAGATGAGTTTTACTTTTAGTTAGTATTGGTCATTTTTAATTATTATTTTATAGTTCGTTTTCCAATCCAAATTTTCAGATAGTTTTTCCAATTTTTCTCTTCCCTAGTTAAATGCGATTTCCCCCTAATTTTAATTTATTAGTGTTCTGCCTTGTGCGCTGTGGGTGGGTTCTGTTGTGTGTCCACATATGCATTACTTGTATACACAGGCAGTGCTGTGTGATCTCATCGCTTTGTGCGCCCAAGCATCGTTCCTTTCAAGTGACAGCTAACAATGACATCAGCTCATGGTGTGGGCAAGGAATTTCAGCAGCAGTAGTATTGCTACGGTAGGACAGGAGGCCTGAGAGAGCTGCTGGCGCTGTGGAGGTTTGCCCCCCCCCCCCGGCATCTCTACACCAGCCTAAAGTCCTGCTTTTAAAATGGGGCTGTCTGCTTCCGTTTTAAATGCAGGATCACGACGACTCACTCCCCCCCCCATCCGAGTCCTCCGTTGTCTTTCATTGGCCTCGCTCTTCTTGCCGCTTCTCCTCTCCACAGGTGGGGCGGGGGCTCAAGCAGAACACAACTATCTATTTAAAAATGGAACAAAGGGCATTTAGTGCAGGAGATGCCCTGGAGGGTCACGGCCTCATGTAAAGAGCCCGCAAACTTCTGCGAAGGAGCCATCTCAACTGCAGGATAAAAGCTCTGTGTGAAGGAGCCCCTGGTGGGCCTTGCTGCCTCTGAACCAAAGTCTGTTCCAGCTTTTAAAAAGCATAAAGTCCAGGATAGCTGTGAGAAGGTGGCTGCCATGGGAGCATATCACTGTTTAACTTCTCAGCTAATTACGGGCAAAAAGAAGGGTAACATCCGAAAGAGTAAGTAGACCTTATTTGAGATGTGAAGACCTGGGAAAAAAATTAAGGAAAAAAAGAGTTTTTTCCTGAGGAGTGCTTTTTTTTCTGAAAAATTGAACAGCTTTGGATTATGAAATATTTTCTTTTAGAATTTAAGACAAAATATTTATGTTACCCAGCCTTTACTCCCCCAAAGTGATTTCTAAAAACTATGTAATAAAAACACTTTTATAGAAACAATAGAGATGTAAAATGTCTGGAAATAATGAAGCCATGGATATTTTTAAATCCTGTCTGTAAGATTCCCAGCATAGTATGTTTTTTCATTCCTTATTAAAATTCTTGATCTAAAGTATATTTTACTGATAGACATTTATGCTCAGTTTCCGAACATGTGAGTAGAGTCCTTATCGTGTATTCTTGACAGTAAATGTGCATTCTTAACAGCTTGGGTTTTGTTCTATAGTGTCCTGTGTTTCTGATGCTGTAGCAGTCATTTAATGTAGTTCTAATCTATTCAGACAATAATTACAAATTTACTGAGTTTACTTTTAAAAGTTTTGAAATATAATAATTTTATGAGCAAACTACATAAAATAATTTTAGGAGAACAGAAAGACTGCTTTATGTTCCTAAAGGAGCCCTCCCCAACTTGGTGCTCTCTGGATGGTTTGGACTACAGTGCCCAGCATTCCTGACCATTGGCCATGCTGCCTGAGGCTGATGGGTGCTGAAGCCCAAAGTATCTGGAGGGCACCAGGTTGGGAAAGGCTGTCTTAAAGCAACAAAGTGACTTTAGATCACTAAAGTATGTTAAAAAAAAAGTATTGCTTATTTTTCGGTTTTTCTAAAATTTCCAATTTTCCCGAAATCCCCTGGGGAAATTTTTTTTTCATTGGCCTCAACATTTCCAGAAATTTTACATCTCTACACCTTATCAACAGCTGCATTTCTGAGAGATCTTCCATGGGAAACAAGCTAGAGAGGTGGAGGGCTGTTTAGGGCATGTCTCAGCTGTCAGTGTCCACCCGAGGGCAGAACCAAAACACCTGTTACTTTGATGTGTTAATTGCTTATGGGTCAGTTTCACTTGTCAGAACTAAGATATTAATAATGGGCTTAGTAACCACTCTCAATTATTAGCTGATACACCACTGGAAAGGCTTTGTGGTGCTGACATCTTCCATTGCCAAGAATTCTCCTTCCTCATCTGCAATGGTTTTCATTTGCTGAACACTTTCTGCCTGGTCTGTTCGTGCTTCCAAAGAATCTTGTAATGTGAAAACTCCAAACTGACAACTAGTGCTACATAAGAAATGTGGGCCCTTGTCTGGTTCCCTGCCTGGGAACAGTCACTTTGGGCATCTCTACACCAGCCTAAAATCTTGCATTTAAAACGAGGCTGTCTGCTTCTGTTTTAAATGCAGGATCACGACGACTCTTTTTCACCTGCTTCCTTCCCCCTCCTTCTCTCCATCTCTTGAGTCTTCCATTATCTTTCATTGATCTCGCACCTCTTCTTGCCGCTTTTCCTCTTTTCACAGAGGAAACTGAAGCGGAACACAACAGGGTAATTTGATAGCTCATTATCTGTAGTCTTTTTAAAAACAGAACAAAGGGCATTTAGCGCAGGAGATGCCTTGGATGATCATGGCGTCATGTAAAGAGCCCACAAACTTCCGTGAAGGAGCCATCTCAATTGCAGGATAAAAGCTTCGTGTGAAGAAAGCCCAAGTCTTTACTTCCTATTACACTTTCTGCCTGGATTTTTCATCAATTGGACTAATGAAATGTTCTCTGTCTTGGAGTTGTCATCTACTCTGGACCTTTGTACATTGAACCTTGTAGTGATAAAACCTGCTGTGGGATATAATTTTGGAACATGGATTATTGTTTGCCATGAATGGAGTACCTTCCTCTTTGCTTGCCCAGGAAGCCTTCCAGTATGGACTGTTAGTGACTTCTAAGACTGTTGTTTGGCTGATACCTGCACGTTAGAGATTTCCAATGCAGACTCTGTTGTTGGACCTGATCTCTGCTGGTGTGCTTGTATTTCTAGCCTTGTCCGTTTTAACCTTGTCTTCTGAACCAAGATCTGCCAGGAGCTCTTTTCAGTAGGAGCTGAGAGGAAAACTTTTCTACTTCTTGGAACTCCTTCTTGTCTAGTTTATTTTTGAATCCCTGCACTTAGTTCTGCTTCTGCTTGGACCCTACCATGTAGCAATCCTGTCAAAGGGTCTACTCCAACAACAAGGACTCGTGCTGCGACTTCTGAAGTGTGATCTGTGTCACCTGACTTGCCTTTGAATAAAACAAAGCACTGAAGCGATGTCTCTGTCATCCTGTCCTATGCAAAGCTAGGCCTTTCTGCCACTGCCCTTGCTTCCATTCCGCCGCCCCCCAGATGAAAAGTCCCTCCTCTGCAAGAGGCAGCAGTTGCATTTTGGGGCATTAGGAAGCAGCCTTATGCTGGGTCAGACTATTGGTCCATAGAGCCCAGTACTGCAGACACCGACTGCTGGCTCCTGTCCCCACAGGCTCCTCCCCCCAGTGTGCTGTGAGGGACAGGCAGGAGTTTTTCCAGCCCAACCTGGAGATGCCGGGGACTGAACCTGGGACCTTCTCCATGCAAAGCACATGCTCTACCCACTGAGCCATAGCCACAGGCATTCCTCCAAGAAACGTCCTCTGAGCTCTGGGGCTAGTTGCGGGAGTGGGATCCAGTCCAGCCCACCAAACTGCAAAGCGGGCTCCTTCTGAAGAGGAGGCAGCAGCGGGACTGACACTCCCCGCCGGTGGTGGAAGAGGCAGGGGATGAGCGCTTATTAGACACTGGCACTCCCCAGGATCTCTCTTTCCAGCTCAGGCAGTGGATGGTCCCACGCTGCGGTCTGCTACCGCGCACCACCTTCAGGAGGACTGTGGTGCCCTCCCTGTACTGGGCCTGCAGGGGGAACGGGCCTGTGCTGCCGCAGAGAGCAGAGGCGGAGCCAGCGCGCTCCTCTGCGGATTTCCGGAGCAGCCAGCTGCAGGGTGGGCCTGCCTGTCCTTCACAGCACACTGGTGGGAGGAGCCTGTGGGGACAGGGACAGGAGCCAGCAGCCCAACTGGGATGGGGAAGGCGGGCCAGGTGGGCTCTCCTTCACGCTGAAGTCAGGGACAGTGGCAGAAATCAAGGTATCCATGGACAGGATGGCTGGTGAGTGGCTGGCGGGGAGCAGCTCAGCTGCGGCTCTACGCTCGCCAGTGGGGAAGAATATGCTGAAGGCGTACAGGAGGCTGGTGTGTGAGCGCTGGCTGCATCACTCGCGGACTCCACCTCATTGTGAGGGGTTGGGGAGAACGTGGCCTTCCATGTGCCGCCACCTGCTCCCTGATTGATGCGTGTTAGAAGATAGCAGGAGATCAAGGGCAGTTGGATGCCGTGGGAGAAATGGGTCACGTTTGGGGCTCCCTCTGCACCGTATGATTCGGGGTGTGGGGATGAGGCAGAACCCGACATCTCTGATGTTGGAGTGCATGGCAGAGCAGGAGCGGACAGTGCATGGGGTGGCAAGGCAGGGGGGGTATTGGGTGCCAGGATGCTATCGAGGCATCAGTGGGATGTCACCCTGTGGCTGGTGGTGCTCCTAGAGGCCTTTCTGGATGCCACCAAAACGCTCAGCTCCAGCACGACCCTCCTAAGTCGGGTGATCCTGTGGCCAAGCACCGAGGTCAGCACATGGCCGTGTGTTGCTGGGGGACCCAGGGCTGGTGTCCCATGCTTGAGAGCAAAGGGGTGTGTCATGATCCAGCCACTGAAGAGGGGCATAACGGACCACTTGAAGCCCTCGTGTTGGGAGAGAGCACCCACGATGGCCACCCTGTGCAGCGCCAGCAGTGGCATAAGGTGCCAGGCTCTGTGGATGGAGAAGGTGCAGGAGGCCCAGACCAAGAAGCAGCCGGAACAGGGGAGGAGGGCCTCACCCCTTTCCACACCACCCCCAGCAGCAGAGGCCCCTCCTGAGAGCCGCGCAGCGGGGTCGGGCAGATCTGGCGCCGGCGCCCTGGGGTCCGCGAGCCCCTAGCTGCCAGGGTGACCCGCCAGCGGGCGAGGCCGGTGGAGGAAGCCGTGGCGGCGCCGTGGCGCGCGGGGCAGCAGCCAGCCGGGGTGGCCGGCGCGGCCCGAGAGCTGCTGTCTTGCCCCGCCCAGCGCCCTGAGCGAGCGGCCGCTTTCCGGGCAGGCAGCGCGGCGCCCAGCGGTGCACTCGGCCGCCGAGCGCGCGGGCAGCTGCTCTTCCGCAGAGTCCGCGCCCCCGCCTCGGCCCCCGCCTGCGCGAGGCGCCCCCGGCTCTCGCGCCACCCGCCGCTCCCCCCCCGGCCGGGCTTCGCTTCCCTGCGCGGCGCCCCGAGCCCGGCCGGGCGGCTCCCCTCCCGCTCCTCCTCCGCGGCGGCAGCTCAGCGCCCACCCTCACGACGCCTCTCGCCGCGCCCGCGCCGCCTTAGGAGGGGCCTGGCGCCCCCGGGCCGCAGGAGCGGGCCCAGGGCCTCGCCTGTGCCTGCCCCGCCGGCCTGCTCGCCCCGCCGGCGCCGCCCGCTCCGCTGCCCCGCTGCCGCAGCGGGGAAGGGCGCCCGGGGCGCCGAGCCCAGCACGTGCCGCCTCCAGCGGCGCGAGCCCCTGCGCGGGACCAGGGGCGCGGCAAAGAGGCCTTCCCGAAGGCGCGGGCGCGACCGCGCTCCGCCTCTCGCTCCCGCGCCGCGCGCCTGGCGGGCCGAGCTCGGCTGCCTGCGCCGCCTCAGCGCCGGCCAGGGAGGCCTCGCTCCCGCCCCGCCGCCTTCCGCGCCCTCGGGCTGACGGCGCGCGAAAGCTCGCCGCCGCGGGCCGGCCCGGACCGCAGGCAGAGCGCCGCCGGGCCGGGCCGGGGCGCCGCCGCCGCGCGCCGGCTTTGCTCCTGCTCCCCGCGGCGGCGCCCGTCTGGGCGACGCTGCCGCCGGCGCGGCCGCCTCGTCCGCGGCCCCCTCCGGGCTGGCGCCGGGGGACGCCGCGCCCTCGGGAGGCGCCCGCTGCCCCGCCCGCGGGGGCCGGCTCGGCGCGGCTCCGGCGAAAGGCGGCGCGGCGCTCCCGCGACTGGCCAGCAGCGGGCGCCGGGAGCCGGCGCGAGGCGCTGCTGTGCGGGTCAAGCCGCTCGCGGGGCTCGTGGCCCGGCCGCTCCGGGGGCCGCCGCGCGAAGCCGCGTGGCGAGGGCTGGAGGCAGCTGAGCGGGAGGGCGCCGCCGTGCGCTGCCGCGGGGCGCTGCCGCCTTGGCGGGGCCGGGTGGCTTCGCGCGGGACGGGCAGGCGCCTAACCCGGGCGGCCGGAGGCCGTGGCGGCCGCGCCCCTTGCCGGGGACGCGGGCGGGGCGCTGCGGCGCTGCCGCGCTCCTGCCCGGCTGTGGGTTTCCGCGCAGCTCACCGGCCGCTGGGTGCCCAGACGCTGGCTGGGCGGGCCGTGGCCTGACCCGGCAGGGCTCTTCGCGCGTCCTCGGCAGGCGGAGGCCGGGCCGCACGGGGGGCAGTCAGAGGTCAGGGCCCTGTTCTTCAAGCAGATGCTGAGCCATAAGAGGACCTGGCCTCGTGTTCCATGACCGCCAAGCTTGTTCAGGGGTCTTCGGTGAGGGACTTTGTCGAAAGCCTTCTGGAAGGCCAGGCAAGCAGCGTCTACCGGAACACCCTTGTCTGCGTGTTTACTGACACTCACAAAGAACTCAAAGGTTTGTGAGACAGCACTTACCTTTGTGGAAGCCGTGTTGATTCTTTTTCAGCGGGGCTTGCCCTTCTGTATGCTTACTAATTTTATCGTTAATAATGCCTTCAACCAGTTTACCCAGAACAGATGTTAAGCTAACCAGCCTGTAATTTCCTGGACACCCCCCGGATCCCTTTTTGAAAATTGGTGTTACGTTGGGCATAGAATCATAGAACAGTAGGGTTGGACGGGGCCTACAAGGCCATCGAGCCCGACCCCCTGCGCAGTGCAGGAATCCAGGTCAGAGCATCCCTGGCAGATGGCTGTCCAGCCTCGTCTTGAAGGCCTCCAGCGTGGGAGAGCCCACCGCCTCCCTGGGAATGGGTTCCATTGTCGTATTGCTCTCACAGTCAGGAAGTTTCTCCTGATGTTCAGCCGGAATCCGGCTTCCTGTCACTTGAGCCCATGATTCCGTGTCCTGCACTCTGGGATGATGGAGAAGAGATCCTGGCCTTCCTCTCAGTGACAAGCTTTCAGGTACTTTTATTTGGGTGTGGTTTCCCTGGAAAATTTAGTTGTTTACTACGAGAAGGTGGGGAAATTATTTATAGTTATTTATTTACAGCTATTTACTGTGAGTACAGAATGGGGAGGAAAGAATCAACTGCCCTGGCTTCCTTGTCCTGTTGCTAAGCTTGCACAGTTGGAGACCTATTGAGGGGAGATCCTCTATTCAATGCATTTTTGGAGGAGACAGCAGACACAGGGTAGGTGATTTGGGAAGGCTGTGGCTTGCAAGGTCTGGATCCTTTTCATGGGTGTTTTTTAAAACTTAAATGATATGCTGAGCCCTTGCTTTATTTTGAGAACTGCTCTTTAAGGCCTAAAGCCTTAAAGCTTAAACTGAGCCCAATCTGAAGCTAGCCTGGACTTCTTCCTGCTTTAAGCAGACTCTTATTCTCTCCTTCTAAGCTTGGGGTTAGTTTAAAATATGCAGCTGAGGTTTGTTTGTTTGTTTATTACATTTATTAGCAATCCACCTGGCCACTCTAGGCAGCATACAATACAAATAACAAGCCAAAATACAGCAAATTTACATAATCAACTGAACAAAACAACATTGCTCAAAAACAAAAGCAAACCCCTAACCCACCCCACATGCCCACCTGAACAGCCAGATTTTCAAAGCCCAGCAGAAGCTCATCAAAGAGGGGGCATGGTGGAGGTCACTTGGGAGGGAATTCCACAGAGTGGGGGCTCAGGTTCTTTTCAGACATTCAGGGGTCTTTGTTAATGCAAGGTAAACTCTAGCTGGATCCTGTAAGCTCTAGCTGGATCCCCCCCTGATATTTAGCTCTCTCATTAGTTTGTAAGGGGTTAACCCTTTGGGATTTAGCTGTGCCTTGTTTTGGCTTCAGCTGCTATTTATCCATTTTTAATTGTTACCTGAGGTATTTTAGCAGGGGCTTGCATAACGCAGTGAAGCCATAAGTTATGCTGTGCAGGGCCACCCAAGACGGACAGGTCATGGCAGAGAGTTCTGACAAAGTGTGGTCCACTGGAGAAGGAAATGGCAACCCACTCCAGTATTCTTGCCAAGAAAACTCCATGGAACGTATCACAAGACTAAAAGATATGACGCCGGAAGATGAGCCCCTTAGGTCGGAAGGTGTCCAATATACTACTGGGGAAGAGCAGAGGCAATTTCCAAGTAGCGCCAGAAAGAGTGAAGCGGCTGGGCCAAAGCCAAAAGGACACTCAGCTGTGGATGTGTCTGGTGGTGAAAAGAAAATCCGATGCTGTAAAGAACAATATTGTTTAGGAACCTGGAATGTCAGATCAATGAATCAAGGTAAGCTGGAGGTGGTCAAACATGAGATGGCAAGATCGAACATCGACATCTTGGGAATCAGCGAACTAAAATGGACAGGCATGGGCGAATTTAATTCAGGTGACCATCACATCTACTACTGTGGGCAAGAATCCCTTAGAAGAAATGGAGTAGCACTCATAGTCAACAAAAGGGTGGGAAAAGCAGTACTGGGGTACAATCTAAAAAACGATAGAATGATCTCAGTACGAATCCAAGGCAAACCATTCAACATCACAGTAATTCAAGTCTACACCCCAACCACTGAGGCCGAAGAAGCTGAGGTTGATCGGTTCTATGAAGACCTACAACACCTTCTAGAACTAACACCAAAAAAAGATGTCCTCTGCATCATAGGGGATTGGAATGCTAAAGTAGGAAGTCAGGAAATCACCGGGATAACAGGCAGGCATGGCCTTGGTGTACAAAATGAAGCAGGACAAAGGCTAATAGAGTTTTGCCAAGAGAACACGCTGAAAACACTCTTTTCCAACAGCACAAGAGGTGACTCTACACATGGACATCACCAGATGGTCAATATCGAAATCAGATTGATTATGTCCTTTGCAGCCAAAGATGGAGAAGCTCAATACAGTCAGTCAAAACAAGACCTGGAGCTGACTGTGGCTCAGATCATGAGCTTCGTATCGCAACATTTCGGCTTAAATTGAAGAACGTAGGGAAAACCACTAAACCATTCAGGTATGACCTCAATCATATCCCTTATGAATATACAGTGGAGGTGAGGAATAGATTTCAGGGATTAGACCTGATAGACAGAGTGCCTGAGGAACTCTGGACGGAGGTCCATAACATTGATCAGGAGGCAGCAACTCAATCCATCCCAAAGAAAAAGAAATACAAGAAAGCCAAGTGGCTGTCTGATGAGGCTTTACAAGTAGCTGAGGAAAGAAGGGAAGCGAAAAGCAAGGGAGAAAGGGGAAGATATAGCCAACTGAATGCAGAGTTCCAGAGAACAGCAAGGAGAGACAAGAAGGCCTTCTTAAATGAACAATGCAAAGAAATGGAGGAAAACAACAGAATGGGAAAGACTAGAGATCTCTTCAAGAAAATTGGAGATCTCAAGGGAACGTTTTGTGCAAAGACGGGCATGATAAAGGACAAAGAAGGCAGGGACCTAACAGACGCAGATGAGATTAAGAAGAGGTGGCAAGAATACACAGAAGAACTATACAGGAAAGATCTGAATGTCCCTGATAGCCATGATAGTGCGGTCACTGAACTTGAGCCGGACATCCTCGAGAGTGAAGTCAAGTGGGCCTTAGGAAGCATTACTAACAACAAAGCTAGCGGAGATGACAGTATTCCAGCTGAGCTATTTAAAATCCTAAAAGATGATGCTGTTAAAGTGCTGCACTCAATATGCCAACACATCTGGAACACTCAACAGTGGCCACAAGACTGGAAAAGGTCAGTTTACATTCCAGTTCCAAAGAAGGGCAGCGCCAAAGAGTGTTCAAACTACCATACAATTGCGCTCATTTCACATGCCAGCAAGGTGATGCTCAAAATCCTACAAGCTAGGCTTCAGCAGTATGCGAACCAAGAACTACCGGAAGTACAACCTGGGTTTCGAAGAGGCAGAGGAACTAGAGATCAAATTGCCAACTTTCGCTGGATCATGGAGAAAGCAAGAGAATTCCAGAAAAACGTCTATTTCTGCTTCATTGAGTACGCTAAAGCCTTTGATGGTGTGGATCACAACAAACTGTGGCAAATTCTGAAAGAGATGGGACTAGCAGACCACCTTACCTGTCTCCTGAGAAACCTGTACAAGGGTCAAGAAGCAACAGTAAGAACCAGACGTGGAACAACCGATTGGTTCAAAATTGGGAAAGGAGTACGACAAGGCTGCATATTGTCGCCCTGCTTATTTAACTTATATGCAGAGTACATCATGAGAAACGCCGGGTTGGATGAATCACAGGTCGGAATTAAGATTGCCGGGAGAATTATCAACAACCTCAGATACGCAGACAATACCACCCTAATGGCAGAAAGCGAAGAGGATCTAAAGAGCCTCTTGTTGAGGGTGAAAGAGGAGAGTGCAAAAGCTGGTGTGGAACTCAACATTAAAAAAACGAAGATCATGACATCTGGCCCCATCACTTCCTGGCATATAGCCAGTGTGGTGTAGTGGCAAGAATGTTGGACTAGGAGCTGGGAGATCCGGGTTCTAGTCCCCACTCGGCCATGGAAGCTCACTGGGTGACTTTGGGCCAGTCACAGACTCTCAGCCCAACCCACTTCACAGGGTGGTTGTTGTGAGGATAAAATGGAGAGGAGGAGGATAATGTAAGCCGCCTTGGGTTCCTTGCAAGAGGAAAAAAGGCAGGGTATAAATGGAATAAATAAATAAATAAATAAATAAATGAAGGGGAAGAAATGGAAGCAGTGACAGATTTTATTTTGTTGGGCTCCAAGATCACCGCAGACGGTGACTGTAGCCATGAAATTAAAAGACGCTTGCTCCTTGGGAGGAAAGCTATGGCAAACCTAGACAGCATAGTAAGAAGCAGAGACATCACCTTGCCGACAAAGGTCCGTCTAATCAAATCTATGGTTTTCCCAGTAGTAACGTATGGCTGTGAGAGCTGGACTATAAGGAAGGCTGAGCGCCAAAGAACTGATGCCTTCGAACTGTGGTGCTGGAGAAGACCCTTACGCGTACCCTGGATTTCAGGAAAGCTGATTTTAATAAACTCAGAACAATGATCAGGAAGGTCCCATGGCAAGTGACACTAACGAGAAAAGGAGTCCAAGATGGGTGGGAGCTTTTAAAAAAGGAAATTCCCAAGGCACAATCACAAACAATTCCAACAAGAAGAAAAGGTGGAAGACAACAGAAGAAGCCCGTGTGGCTTCACAAAAAGCTTAGGGATGACCTGAAAACAAAAAAGGACACATATAGGAAGTGGAAAGAAGGCCAAGTAACAAAGGAAGAGTACAGGCAGGTAGCACAGAACTGCAGGGATGGTGTCAGGAAGGCTAAAGCTGAGAACGAGCTGAGGTTAGCGAGGGATGCTAAAAACAACAAAAAGGCTTTCTTCAGCTACGTGCATAGTAAAAGGCAGAGGAAAGAAATGGTGGTTCATCTATTAAATAAGGATGGCAAAACGATAACAGATGACAAAGAAAAGGCAGAGGTGCTCAATTCCTACTTTGGCTCAGTCTTCTCCCAAAAGAGGGTCTATGACCCCCCTCGCAAAGGCGAAGTGCAGGCTGAAGGGGCAGGATTGCACCTTGAGATTGATAGGCATATGGTCAAGGAGCACCTAATTACTTTGAATGAGTTCAAATCTCCAGGGCCAGATGAACTGCACCCTAGAGTCATAAAGGAACTGGCAGAAGAACTCTCAGAACTGCTGTCTATTCTCTTTGAGAAATCATGGGCGACGGGTGAAGTGCCAGATGACTGGAGGAGGGCTAAGGTTGTCCCTATCATCAAAAAGGGTAAGAAGGAGGAACCTGGGAACTACAGACCAGTCAGTCTGACATCAATCCCTGGGAAAATTCTGCAGCAAATGATAAAGCAATCCATCTGTAAGCACCTTGAAAACAATTCAGTGATTACTCGAAGCCAACATGGATTTGTCAAAAACAAGTCCTGCCAGACAAATCTGATCTCATTTTTTGATCAAGTAACACCCCTTGTAGACCGTGGGAATGCTGTAGACATCATATACCTCGACTTCAGCAAAACCTTCGACAAAGTGCCCCATGATATCCTGATGAGCAAACTAGCACAAAGTGGGCTAGATGAAACAACGATCCAGTGGATCCACAGTTGGCTACAGAATCGGACTCAAAGAGTGCTTATCAATGGGACCTTCTCCAACTGGGGAGAGGTAACGAGTGGGGTACCACAGGGCTCAGCCCTGGGCCCAGTGCTCTTCAACTTTGAATGCTGATCAGATTTGCAGATGACACAACCTTGGGAGGGATAGCTAATACTTTGGAAGACAGAAACAAAATTCAAAGTGATCTGGATAGACTGGAGCGCTGGGCAGAAAACAACAGAATGACATTTAATAGGGGTAAGTTCTGCCCCTAGGAAAAAGAAACCAAAAGCACAGTTACAAGATGGGGGATATGTGGCTCAACAACACGACAAGCGAGAAGGATCTTGGAATTGTTGTCAATCACAAGCTGAATATGAGCCAACAATGTGATGTGGCTGCAAAAAAGGCAAATGCTATTTTGGGCTGCATTAATAGAAGCATTGCTTCCAAATCCCGGGAAGTACTAGTTCTCCTCTACTCAGCACTGGTTAGGCCTCATCTGGAGTACTGTGTCCAGTTCTGGGCACCACACTTTAAGAAGGATGCAGACAAACTGGAGAGGGTTCAGAGGAGGGCAACAAAGATGATCAGAGGACTGGAAACAAAACCCTATGAAGAGAGACTGAAAGAATTGGGCATGTTTAGCCTTGAGAAGAGAAGATTGAGGGGAGATATGATAGCGCTCTTCAAGTACTTGAAAGGTTGTCACAGAGAAGAAGGCCAGCATCTCTTCTTGATCATCCCAGAGTGCAGGACACGGAATACTGGGCTCAAGTTACAGGAAGCCAGATTCCGGCTGAACATCAGGAAAAACTTCCTAACTTTTAGAGCAGTACGACAATGGAACCAATGACCTAGGGAGGTGGTGGGCTCTCCCACACTGGAGGCCTTCAAGACGAGGCTGGACAGCCATCTGTCATGGATGCTCTGACTTGGATTCCTGCATTGGACTCGATGGCCTTGTAGGCCCCTTCCAAACCTACTATTCTATGATTCTATGAGTCCCCTGGACTGCAAGGAGGTCAAATCAGTCCATCCTAAAGGAAATCATCCTTGACTGCTCATTGGAAGGACAGATACTGAAGCTGAAGCTCAAATATTTTGGCCACCTAATGCGAAGAGAAAACTCTCTGGAAAAGACCCTGATGCTGGGAAAGACTGAAGGCAAAAGGAGAAGGGGACGGCAGAGGATGAGATGGCTAGATAACATCACTGATGCAATGTTTATGGACTTGAGCACGCTCCGGGAGAGAGCGCAGGACAGGAAGGCCTGGCGTGCTCTGGTCCATGGGGTCACGAAGAGTCGGACATGACTGAACGACTGAACAACAACAACAAGAAAACAACAACAAAAGCAATTCCACTTACCTCGCCCTGGCCCCATGGCTTAACTCGCTTGTTTGCTGAGGCTTTGTCACTGGGGCTCCTCGTGCTCAGGGAGCGGGTGTCAGGATTCCCTTTTGTTTCTGCTGAACTTCAAAAGCCAAATCAAAAACACAGACAAGAGGCTTCTCTCCATGGCTCTTTACTCTTTTACTTCCATGGGTCATACAGATGCAAATTATCAGTAACTCTCAGTCTACAAAG
The DNA here is from genome assembly GCF_057233095.1 of Heloderma suspectum. NCBI lineage: Eukaryota > Metazoa > Chordata > Lepidosauria > Squamata > Helodermatidae > Heloderma > Heloderma suspectum. The sequence continues at coordinate 35,620,738 of NC_139469.1, read as the reverse complement.
GAAAAGCCTTCAGGGAGTTCAAGGGGAAGCTACCCATGTTGAAAGCTGCCCACCGTTTGAGAAAAGGCGGGCAGGCTATCCTCACTTAAGGGGTGGGGTGGGATCTCCCTCTCTCCCGTGAGGTCTCTACGCGTAGCTGTTCCCGCCGGGCCAATCAGGCAGACTGTCTAAGCTCCGCCCCTGCCACCTCTCTCTCGGCTCTGCGTCTGCGCCTGGCATCTAAGGATTCAGGCTCTCCATGCCCCACCTCTCCCTGTTCGCTATCTCTCACAGGGTTGTGTGAAGAGAAGCCCTCTCCGTCCAGCTGGACTATTGAAAACTGAGGAATCTGTCTCTCCCTGTCTGGAAGAGTCTGGGAACGTCCCTTCCCCACGTTTTGCGGTTCCTCTTCGGACTCTGAGCTGCTCTGCCACTGCCTGTGCTCAGAGGCACCCCTGCCATCGGGCTCCCTTGCAAGCGTGCCTCCTTTGCAGGCTTTTAGGAAAGCCCTGAAAACCTCCTACTTTACTCTGGCCTTCCCATGATTATGTTTTATCTGACTCGGTTGTAGCTGCAGTTTTATGCAATAGGTTTTGTTTTTATGCTGGTGTTTTTAGGATGTTTTTAGGATGCTTGCTACTATTTCTGTTTTTACTGTTTTATTACTGTATCGGTTTTTATTATCTGAGTTTTATTGCTGCATGCCACCTTGGGGGGGCTCCCGCCCTGAAAGGCAGCCAAGAAATATTTTAAATAAATAATATATACATCTGTGAGGGGTTGATGGGGCTTTCCATCTCTTACCCAGCTCCTGTCAGATCCCTCGCTGGATCGATCGCCCAGCCACCCTGTGCCTTCCAGCTCCTGGGCTCATTGAGACTGGCTGTTGCCTTGGACAAAGCAGGAATCGCTCCAAATCGCTCCAAGGGAGTCCACTTAGATTTCTGAGTTGGGCTTCGTCCAGACTGGATGTGCAACTCTAATTCCTGCTCCTTCCCCCCACTTCAGAGGCATATACGCTACACCTCCCTTCAGGAAGCAATGGCCCATTGGCCAGACCTCCTCTGCACCCTATTCAGCTGCTCTGCCATGGAACTGCTACAGGCTGCCGAAGATTTGGGTACACTCATGGTGCTGGCCAGGCACATCATCTCTTTCTGTGACGTGAGAATGTACCCTAGGACATCTCCTGCCACGCTCCTCTGCAGCTGTGTGTGGTCAAGGGAGGCTGTCAGTGATGGGCACCAGGGCTTTCAGGGAAGCTTGTTCTTGGCTTCTCGCTGGGGAGGCCCCTGAGAGGTTTCAGAGGAAATTCAGGGCTGCCCCCAGGGATCATTTGAAAGCCAGCAAATAGCCAGCAGCAACAGCAACGATCACGCAGATGCTCTGCAGATCGGCACCTTAAACTTGAGCCCAGCACTTCGAAATTCAAGGCAGAAGGTGTTGCACAAGTGGGAATGCAATTTCCCAGGCCTGCTTCAGGCTTAATGATGTGTGTGCATGCGCATGTGTGTGCAGGGATTCCTTGGAAGCCAAAGTCTGAGGACAAAAAAAGTGCCTGGCTTTGTCCTGAGGACAAAGCACCTGCTGTGCTACTCACTATCCAGCTCACGGTGGCCCCTCCTTCCCTTTACGGACGCTGAGGCTCGGGCTATGGAGGAACCCCTTGCCCAGAGAGGAGGAAAGCGAAGACTGGAGTGAGAGAGCAGGATGAAGAAAGAGCCCAGCAGCCACAAGACAAGGAAGACAGAAAAGGGCAACAGCAAAGCGGCCACATCTCCGGGCCGGCCTTCCATTCACATGCTAGTCACTGGCTCTTCTTGCCCAGGCACTTGGCTACTATTGAACTAGGGTTGGCGGAGAATTTCTCCCCGAAACTTCGGGGGGCCGAGCGCCAACGTGTTCGGCCCCCCGAACAAGTTTCGGGGAGAAATCCTCCGCACCCCCCCCGCCCCCCGCACCTCCCCGGGACGGGACTTACCTTCGCCGAATGTCCCTCCCGGTGGCGGGTCCGGCCGGCGGTTCGGCGGGTGTTCGAGCGGGGCGGGAGCGGCAGCCGGTCTTTTGACCGGCTGCCGCCGCCACCATTGCAATGAAAGAGAAAAAAACAACAACGCCCCCTGATAGGCTACGTGACGATTCACGTAGCCTATCACGGCTAGATTTGCAAAGTCAGCCGTGATAGGCTACGTCAATCGTCACGTAGACTATCACGGGTGACTTTAAAAAAAAAAAAGTGTGTACGGATAATGGCGGCCCCCATAGGGAGCCGCCATTCGCGTTCCTTATTTGGTCGCTGTAGTCTACGTAAAGATTTACGTAGACTACGGCAAAAATAAGGGCAACGCTATTTGCGTTGCCCTTATTTTCGCCGTAGTCTACGTAAACATTTACGTAGACTACAGCGACTAAATAAGGAACGCGAATGGCGGCTCCCTATGGGGGCCACTATTTGCATACGCGCTTTTTTTTTTTTTTTTTAAGTCACCCGTGATAGGCTACGTGACGATTGACGTAGCCTATCACGGCTGACTTTGCAGATCTAGCCGTGATAGGCTACGTGAATCGTCACGTAGCCTATCAGGGGGCGTTTTTTTTTTTTTTTAAACTTTCGCGTTCGCGGCTGGGCGAGGCGGGAAGCCTCCTCCCTGGCCTGAATTTCGGCCGGGGCGAGGCGGGAAGCCTCCCCCCCGGCCTGAATTTCGGCCGGGCCGAGGCGGGAAGCCTCCCCCCCCCGGCCTGAACTTCACGGGGGGACCAGTGAAGCGCCTCCCCCCCACCGCGAACGTCCTTCGAGGACAGGTAAGTGACTTTCGTCCACCCCTATATTGAACTCCTCACCTGGTGCTTTATGAAAGGGTAATTGTCCGTGCTCCCATGTACTATATTTTGCCTGGGGGGAAGGGGGAAAAAAACAGATGCTTTACCTACCATACAGTAGCTACTTAAAAGTGTTCCAAGTGGCAGTGTGAACAACATCACTGGGGGGGGGGGGGGACGACACACAACAAGGAACTCTGAGCATGCAGCTCAGACCAAGAATTTCATTATCAGAACTGAGCTCAATCCTTTCACACAAAAATCCACTCTTGGTACCTCCCCACTCCGCAAGCCTAATTTAGCGGGGGGGGGGGGTGTTTTTGTTGCTGTCATTGTTAAACAACTGGAAGTCAGAAACCCTTTAAAATCAACTGCAAATTACTGGTGCATCCTGGTCAAACTTCTTCCCAGTGCTCCCTCTGATCTAGAAAGTCTGGCTGCTGGACAGCAATGAGGAGGAGGAGGGGGCTGGATGTAGCCCGTGGGCCACCATTTGGCCACCTGGCCCCTCTGCTGCGAGGCAAAAGCATCCCCAAAGCACATCAAGAGTACAGCAGTGCAAAGCAAGAGGAAGGAAAGGAACGGGCAGCAACATCAAAGTGAAGCAAGTACCCTAACTTGAAGTCCTTTGACCCTATGCGTGTGGGAAGAGAGTGGAGACGTGCAGTGGGCAGAGGTGCACCTCTGAGCACACTCAGCAGCTCGTGCTGCACACCTGAAGCCTGGTCCGAACCCGAGATTGTCAGCTTGGTGTGTCAGCTTAGAGGCAACTGCTGAGTTCTTGGCTACCAGCAAGTGGGATGTGGAAGCGATGCTCGCAATCCTCCCTCCCTCCCAATCCACTGTTGCACATAGCTCAGTCCTTAGTCCTCATGCCCTACAGCCACTAAGCCTAAATATATTTAACTGTAATAAATGCCTGTTCTTCCCCCATTAACCCCACCTCAATTCCCTCACCTTCCCCTGTTGTCTGTTTTGTTTCTTTTTAGATTAAAAGGTCCTTGGCTTAGGGACCCACCTTCTCATTCTTTCTAAAGGGCCTTGTATGTGGGTGGCACTGTATAACTAACTCAATACATTGTGTAAGAAAAAAGTGAGTTTCTAGTCCTCATGGCTGTAGAAATCTTGAAAACTAGTAGGTGTGTCCAGTGAAATGGATGTATATGTATTTGTTAGACATCTATTAAACAAGTTCCCTAGGCATCATATAAATTCAATTAAAAACAATAACAATACAATAACAAAATCCAACAATGAATTCTAATGTTCCAACCCAACATAAAAACCTAACCACAGAAATACCAATGCAGTCAAATACAATAAAATCACAGGAGCTAAGACCACCATCAGTCAAAGGGACTAAAATAACATGGTCTTAAAATGCCTGGGAGAACAAAAAAACAGCGCTGAAAGGACAGCAGTGTGGGCCCCAGACAGGCTTCCCTGGGGACAGCATTCCATAGCTGAGGGGGAGGCACCACCCAAAAGCACCCCTCCGCCACTCTCCAGACCTCAGCTTGTTAGGGCACTCCGAGGAGGCCTCTGTGGATGATCATAAAGCACTGAAGGGAGGAGGTGTTGTGAGAAGTTTTTTAGGTCAAAGCCAGCACTTTGAATCGAGCCTGGAAAGGAATCGGAAGCCAGTGCAGGTAAGAAAAGACGGCTGTCCAGAATCCCTGGTTCCGACTGAAACTCTTGCTGCCGTATTCTGCACCAGCTGAAGCGCTTTGCGCCGTCTTCAAAGGTGGCCATGTCCCAGTAGCCCACTCAGGGTGGATCACAGGACCCAGTGAGGAGGAGGCTGCGCAGGCGCTCGAGTGTGCAGGATGGAGAAGAGGCTTCAAGGCCTTGTGGAGCACCTCTCTCCCCAGGGCTGGCAGAAAGAAAACACGACAGTTTAAAAAATGCGCACTTTCTAAATGGTACATCTTCTGTTTAGTCCTTTGGGTTTGGGCTGTCTCTGCACAGGAAGGGGATCCTTGCTGTTGTTTTGTTTAGCGAAGGAAGGCTCTTCATTGCCTCTCCCACTGCGAACGAGGGCGGCAAAGTTTAGCTTCTGGCTCTCGCCGCCAAGTCATGTTTCCTAATAGGATTTTTAAAAGTTATTGACAGATTCATTTCTGCAAAGTAGCGTGCTACACAATCCTCCCTGCTGGAGCTTCATGGATGATGTGAGAGCTTTCTGAACCTTAAGAATGTTGATGGGGTGGAAATAAATTATTTTATTATTTGTGCATTTAATGCGGTTGGCACTGTATCAGATCGCTGCCGGAGATGGCAACTCATTAAAATAATTGTCAAAGGGAGAAAGACAACTCGGGCTGCTCTACCACCCCCACCCCCTGCAAAACAAGCCTGAGCAGCTGCAAAAATCCCTTCACCTGTCACCTGGAGGGAGACTGTGTTCCCTCTGGGTGTCATGTAACTGTCAGCGAAGGAGCCTCTTCCTTGGAGAGTCTCTGAGAGACTTATCCAGGTGCAGTGGATGAAGTACTGGACTTAGTCATGGGTTCAAATCCCCACTTAGCTATGACACTTGCTAGGTGAATTTAGGCCAGTCACACTGTCAGCCTCACAGGGTTGTTGTGAGGATAATGTGCAATAACCATGACAGATACTGCTGTGAGCTCCTTGGAGGAAGGGTTGGATGCAGGCAGGTTGTAATGAGAATGTAAGAGCCACCTGTCTGGATCAGACCAAAGGCAGCCCAACAGCCTGTCTTGCCCAGCAGGAAGCCATAAAGGCAATAGCCCCCTCCCAATGTGTGTCTCTAGCATCTAGTGCTTAGTGATACACTGCTTCTATACATGGAGGTTCCACAGAACTGTCATGACCAACAGCCCTTGATGGATGTCTCCTCCATGAATGTGTCTAATGCCCTTTTAAAGCCATCTGAGCCAGGGGCCATCACAACGTCCAGCTGCAAATGTCATAAGCTAAGCGTGGTTTTGTGAAGGTCTGCCTCAAATATCCCGCCAGTTGGTTTAATTTAGGGGTTTGGAATTCTGGCCCTCTTGGGACCCCAATTCAGCCCCCCAGCTTCATGAGATAGACACAACCCCGGCCCTTTTCCGGACCCTCGGTCATTTGGTGGTTTCCCAGGTTCTGCTTGTTTCTTTTGCCAGGCTGAATGGCTGCAATGCCTCCACCACAGCTCCGCTCCTGGCAGGAAGAGCTTGACGTTAAGCTGTGCTGGTGTTTTGGCCCTGCCCCTTTTGGCCTCTGGCCCCGCCCCCCTGGAATGTGGCCCCTGAGAGTTTCTCTGAGATGGAATTTGGCTCTTGGGCAGAAAGAGGTTCCCTACCCCCGGGTTTAATGGGACAACTTTGAGTGCTAGTATTGTGGGAGAGGACTGAAAGCCTTTAAAGTGCTGGCTAGTTGCAGATTGGTTAACAGGATGATTAGGGTTGCAGTCCTGTGTACACTTACCTGGAATAAACTCCACTGAATTCAGTGGGACTTCTGTCTGAGTAGATATGCACAGGATTGTGCTGTTAATGTTGTCAGTGGTTAAGGGTTTTTGCTGCAACTACCAAAAAGGTACACAAAAAGGAGGATGTCTGTGAAAGGATGCTCATTACTAAGCACAAAAACAGGAAATTGTGGGTGGCATGAACACACTGACACGGGAGAGCCAGTGTGGTGTAGTGGCAGGAGTGTTGGACTGGGAGCTGGGAGATCCGGGTTCTAGTCCCCACTCGGCCATGGAAGCTCACTGGGTGACTTTGGGCTGTGACAGACTCTCAGCCCAACCTACCTCACAGGGTTGTTGCTGTGAGGATAAAAGGGAGAGGAGGAGGACTATGTAATTCTGTCTTGGGTTCCTTGCAAGAGGAAAAAAGGCGGGATATAAATGCGATAGATAGATGATAGGTAGGTAGATAGATAGATCAATAACGGTGATAAGGCTGGGTAATTCAGTTAAGGCACAGAATGCTCACCTCTGACTTTTCCATCCAGTGGGGGAAAGACTCATTATGTGCCATCTCAGAGTTATATCACATTTCAAGCCCATAGTAGGAGTGACTGCATATGCCTCACTACGAATTCAACCCTACGGAGGAGTCAAACCAGGGTGCCTCCTCCCCCCACGCCTGCTTGCCACACCTAGGAGCCCTTGGCAATGGCCTGAAGAGCCAATATAAAAATGGACCTCGATGTGAGAGAAGCAGAAACATGTTTGCGGATGGTATTGTGCTCTTTCTTGCAGACCCACAGTCATCTACCCCTGAAGACAAACTTGAGCTACAATATCATGGAGCAGTTGCAAGTTTAAAAGTTGATTATTCCAAATCGGAAATACTTCATTTAAACATATTCCCAGGAAGCCAACAACAAATTGGGGACATCTCAGGGCTATCCTTAAGCTATAAATAAAATACCAGGGAGTAAATATTCCTAAGAATTTAGGTAAACTAAGCAGGTTAGAGCTTCTCCACATGGGGATTTTATCCTGCTCTTGAGGTTGGTTACTCATGTAAGTTTGCAGGTCCTTTAGATGATGTCATAGAATCATAGAACAGTAGGGTTGGAAGGGGCCTACAAGGCCATCGAGTCCAACCCCTGCTCAGTGCAGGAATCCAAGTCAGAGCATCCCTAACAGATGGCTGTCCAGCCTCGTCTTGAATATCTCCAGTGTGGGAGAGCCCACCACCTCCCTAGGTGACTGGTTCCATTGTCGTATTGCTCTGATAGGAAGTTTCTCCTGATGTTCAGCCGGAATCTAACTTCCTGTCACTTGAGCCCAGTGTTCCATGTCCAGTACTCCGGGATGATCGAGAAGAGATCCTGGCCTTCCTCCCTGTGACACCTTTCAAATACTTGAAGAGCGCTATCCCGTCTCCCCTCAGTCTTCTTTTCTCAAGCCTAAACATGCCCAGTTCTTTCAGTCTCTCCTCATAGGGCTTTGTTTCCTGTCCCCTGATCATGTTTGTTGCCCTCCTCTGAACCCTCTCCAGTTTGTCTTCATCCTTCTTAAAATGTGCCCAGAACTGGACACAATACTCCAGATGAGGCCTAGCCAGTGCTGAGTAGAGGGGAACTAGTACCTCCTGGGATTTGGAAGCTATGCTTCTATTGTTGTTCAGTTGTTAAGTCGTGTCCGACTCTTCGTGACCCCATGGACCACAGCACGCCAGGCCTTCCTGTCCTCCGCTCTCTCCCTGAGTGAGCTCAAGTTCATGCTTCTATTAATGCAGCCCAAAAGAGCATTTGCCTTTTTTGCAGCCACATCTGCAAAAGGGGGTTGGACTCGATGGCCTTGTAGGCCCCTTCCAACCCTACTATTCTATGATTCTATGATCACATTGTTGGCTCACATTCAGCTTGTGATCTACAACAATTCCAAGATCCTTCTTGTAGTGTCATTGAGCCACGTATCCCCCATCTTGTAACTGTGCATTTGGTTTCTTTTTCCTAGGAGCAGAACTTGGCATTTATCCCTATTAAATTTCATTCTGTTATTTTCTGCCCAGCGCTCCAGTCTATCAAGATCACTTTGAATTTTGTTTCTGTCTTTCAAAGTATTAGCTATCCCGCCCAATTTTGTGTCATCTGCAAATTTGATCAGCATTCCCTGCACCTCCTCCTCCAAGTCATTACTAAAAATGTTGAAGGGCACTGGGCCCAGGACTGAGCCCTGCGGTACCCCACTCGTTACCTCTCCCCAGTTTGAGAAGATCCCATTGATAAGCACTCTTTTGAGTCCGATTGTGTAGCCAACTGTGGATCCACCGGATCATTGTTTCATCTAGCCCACTTTGTGCTAGTTTGTTCGTCAGGAGATCATGAGGCACTTTGTCGAAGGTTTTGCTGAAGTCGAGGTATATGATGTCTACAGCATTCCCACGGTCTACAAGGGGTGTTACTTGATCAAAAAATGAGATCAGATTTGTCTGGCAGGATTTGTTCTTGACAAATCCATGTTGGCTTTGAATCATCACTGCATTGTTTTCAAGGTGCTTACAGATGGATTGCTTTATCATCTGCTGCAGAATTTTCCCAGGGATTGATGTCGGACTGACTGGTCTGTAGTTCCCAGGTTCTTCCTTTTTGCCCTTTTTGAAGATAGGGACAACCTTAGCCCTCCTCCAGTCATCTGGCACTTCCCCTGTCCTCCATGACTTCTCAAAGAGAATAGACAGTGGTTCTGAGAGTTCTTCTGCCAGTTCCTTTATGACTCTAGGATGCAGTTCATCTGGCCCTGGAGATTTGAACTCATTCCAAGTAATTAGGTGTTCCTTGACCATATGCCTATCAATCTCAAGCTTCAGTCCTGCCCCTTCAGCCTGTACTTCGCCTGTGCCAGGGGGTCATAGACCCTCTTTTGAGAGAAGACTGAGCCAAAGTAGGAATTGAGCACTTCTGCCTTTCCTTTGTCATCTCTTATCATTTTGCCATCCTTATTTAATAGCTGAACCACCCTTTCTTTCCTCTGCCTTTTACTATGCACGTAGCTGAAGAAAGCCTCTTTGTTGCTTTTAGCATCACCCGCTAACCTCAGCTTGTTCTCAGCTTTAGCCTTCCTGACACCATCCCTGAAATTCTGTGCTATCTGCCTGTACTCTTCCTTTTTTACTTGGCCTTCTTTCCACTTCCTATATGTGTGCTTTTTTGTTTTCAAGTCATCTCTAAGCTTTTTGTGAAGCCACAAAAGAGTCGCTTGTCATGGGATCTTATCATTGTTCTGAGTTTATTAAAATCAGCTTTCCTAAAAACCAGGGTACGCATTTGACTACACTCGGCTTTTGCTTCCCAAGAACCAAGAACTCAAGTATAACATGGTCGCTTTCCCCCAAAGTTCCTGGAACTGCTACTTTACCCACTAAGTCATCTCTGTTGGTTAGGATCAAGTCAAGGATAGCCAATCCTCTAGTTCCTTCCTCTGTTTTCTGTAGGAGGAAGTTATCCGCCACACAAGTCAGGAATCTCTTGGAGGGGCCATGTTTTGCAGAATTTGTCTCCCAACAAATATCGGGGAAATTGAAGTCCCCCATTACTACTACATCCTGCTTCCTTGAAACATTGGCTATTTGCTTTTCAAAAGTTTCATCCTCGTCTTGTCCTTGATTGGGTGGCTGGTAGTAGACTCTGACCACCAGGTTCCTTGTATTCTTTGCTCCATTTATTTTAATCCAGATGCCCTTGATGGGGCTACCAAGTTCATCCTCCTGTATTTCTGTGCAGAGGTATGTATTTTTCACATACAGTGCAACCCTTTCTGTTCCTCCTGTTCTTTTTGAACAAGTTATATCCTTCAATTGCTGTATTCCAGTCATGAGAGTCATCCCACCAAGTCTCAGTTACACCTATCAAGTCATAATTTCCCTCCTGTATTAAGAGTTCAAGTTCTGTTTGTTTCCCATACTCTGGGCATTAGTATATAGACATTGAAGACTATGTGCTTCATAGTCTGTCTTTCTTCCTACATGTTTCTGAAGACTGTTATTGAGTGCTATGAGCCTTTGTCCATTGTTACTCCCAACTTTACATCTCCCCCGTAGGATTCAGTTTAAAGCCCTCCTGATGAAGTTCTTCATGCTGTGGCCAAATACATTCTTCCCATCCTTCGTGAGGTGCAGCCCGTCCCTTGCCAACAGCACATCTTCCAGGAAGTATAGCCCCTGGTCCCAGAATCCAAATCTCATGCCAGCACCACCTTCATAGCCAGTCATTCACCCGGAGTATTTTTCTTTCCCTTTCTATCCCTCTTCTAACTACTGGAAGGATGGATGAGAAAACTATCTGGGCCCCAAAGTTCTTGAGTTTCCTTCCCAAAGCTTCAAAGTCTGACATGATTTCTTGGTAGCTCCGCTTGGCAGTATCATTTGTTCCCACATGGATGAGAAGAAAGGGATACCTGTCAGTGGGCTTTATGAGTGCAGGCAACCTTTCAGTCATGTCTCTAATCTGTCCTCCCGGGAGACAACATACCTGGCGAGTCCACAGGTCTTCGTGAAATACTTGGGTTTTGATTGTGAACCCCCAGGGCGTTTCCCGTGCTAAATGACCTTTACCCCACTTTTTAAAAGATCGGAGATAATGAGCTATCAAATTCTAGCACGTTGAGTTCCCTTGTGAAAGAGGAAATCTCACAATAAGAGGAGCTAGACCACAGCACCATCTAGTGGTTGTATAATTAAACATATAGAACAATGCAGATGAGGGGTGCAAGGGACCGGGGGAAGGGGGCTTTATGTAAATGGAACCTGTTGTGATCCTGCATTTAAAACAGAAGCAGAAAGCCCCGGTAAAGTTTCAGGATTTTAGCCTGGTGTAGAAATGCTCTTAATCTTCAACTAATTTATTACAAAGCTTAAGAAAGAGTTCAAAAGATGGAGCAAAATCACCTCTCATAGCTAGGGAGGTATGCTCCCAAAGCTCTCATTCTTATTCTAAGTACTTCCAGTAGTAGTACCAGATGAAACTCTGCAAACATGGCAAAATCTGTTGAATGGCTTTAGACATAAGGCAAAGCGAACTAGACTAAGGAAAGGTATGCTATATAAGGGCATAAAACAGGGAGGGTTGGGCATTGTTGTTCCGTCGTTAAGTTGTGTCCGACGCTTCGTGACCCCATGGATCACAGCACGCCAGGCCTTCGTGTCCTCCGCTCTCTCCCGGAGTGTGCTCAAGTTCATGTTCATTGCATCGATGATACCATCTAGCCATCTTGTCCTCTGCCGTCCCCTTCTCCTTTTGCCTTCCATCTTTCCCAGCATCAGGGTCTTTTCCAGGGAGTTTTCTCTTCGCATTAGGTGGCCAAAATATTGGAGCTTCAGTATCTGTCCTTCCAATGAGCACTCAGGGTTGATTTCCTTCAGGATGGACTGATGTGACCTCCTTGCAGTCCAGGGGACTCGTAAGAGTCTTCTCCAGCACCACAGTTCGAAAGCATCAATTCTTCGGCGCTCAGCCTTCCTTATAGTCCAGCTCTCACAGCCATACGTTGCTACTGGGAAAACCATAGCTTTGATTAGACGGACCTTTGTCGGCAAGGTGATGTCTCTGCTTCTTACTATGCTGTCTAGGTTTGCCATAGCTTTCCTCCCAAGGAGCAAGCGTCTTTTCATTTCATGGCTACAGTCACCGTCTGTGGTGATCTTGGAGCCCAAGAAAATAAAATCTGTCACTGCTTCCATTTCTTCCCCTTCATATACCAGGAAGTGATGGGGCCAGATGCCATGATCTTCGTTTTTTTTAATGTTGCATTTCAAACCAGCTTTTGCACTCCCCAATTTCACCCTCAACAAGAGGCTCTTTAGATCCTCTTTACTTTCTGCCATTAGGGTGGTATCGTCTGCATATCTGAGGTTGTTGATAATTCTCCCGGCAATCTTAATTCCGACCTGTTAGTCATCCAACCCGGCATTTCTCATGATGTACTCTGCATATAAGTTAAATAAGCAGGGTGACAATATGCAGCCTTGTCGTACTCCTTTCCCAATTTTGAACCAATCGGTTGTTCCATGTCTGGTTCTTACTGTTGCTTCTTGACCTTCGTACAGGTTTCTCAGGAGACAGGTAAGCTGGTCTGGTACTCCCATCTCTTTAAGAATTTGCCAGAGTTTGTTGTGATCCACACAATCAAAGGCTTTAGCGTAGTCAATGAAGCAGAAATAGACGTTTTTCTGGAATTCTCTTGCTTTCTTCATGATCCAGCGAAAGTTGGCGATTTGATCTCTAGTTCCTCTGCCTCTTCTAAACCCAGCTTGTACTTCCGGTAGTTCTCGGTTCATATACTGCTGAAGCCTAGCTTGTAGGATTTTGAGCATCACCTTGCTGGCATGTGAAATGAGCGCAATTGTGCGGTAGTTTGAACACTCTTTGGCATTGTTCTTTTTTTGGAATTGGAATATAAACTGACCTTTTCCAGTTTTGTGGCCACTGTTGAGCGTTCCAAATGTGTTGCCATATTGAGTGCAGCACTTTAACAGCATCATCTTTTAGAATCTTAAATAGCTCAGCTGGAATACTGTCATCTCCGCTACCTTTGTTGTTAGTAATGCTTCCTAAGGCTCACTTGACTTCACTGTCTAGGATGTCCGGCTCAAGTTCAGTGACCGCACTATCATGAATATCAGGGACATTCAGATCTTTCCTGTATAGTTCTTCTGTGTGTTCTTTCCACCTCTTCTTAATCTCGTCTGCTTCTGTTAGGTCCCTGCCTTCTTTGTCCTTTATCATGCCCGTCTTTGCACAAAACGTTCCCTTGAGATCTCCAATTTTCTTGAAGAGATCTCTGGTCTTTCCCATTCTGTTGTTTTCCTCGATTTCTTTGCATTGTTCATTTAAGAAGGCCTTCTTGTCTCTCCTTGCTATTCTCTGGAAATCTGCATTCAGCTGGCTATATCTTCCCCTTTTTCCCTTGCTTTTCACTTCCCTTCTTTCCTCAGCTACTTGTAAAGCCTCATCAGACAGCCACTTTGCTTTCTTGCATTTCTTTTTCTTTGGGATGGATTTCGTTGCTGCCTCCTGAACAATGTTACAGACCTCCGTCCATAGTTCCTCAGGCACTCTGTCTATCAGGTCTAATCCCTTAAATCTATTCGTCACCTCCACTGTATATTCATAAGGGATATGATTGAGGTTATACCTGAATGGTTTAGTGGTTTTCCCTACGTTCTTCAATTTAAGCCGAAATGTTGCGATACGAAGCTCATGATCTGAGCCACAGTCAGCTCCAGGGCTTGTTTTTACTGACTGTATGGAGCTTCTCCATCTTTGGCTGCAAAGGACATAATCAATCTGATTTCGATATTAACCATCTGGTGATGTCCATGTGTACAGTCGCCTCTTGTGCTGTTGGAAAAGAGTGTTTGCTATGATCAGCGTGTTCTCTTGGCAAAACTCTATTAGCCTTTGTCCTGCTTCATTTTGTACACCAAGGCCATGCTTGCCTGTTATCCTGGTGATTTCTTGACTTCCTATTTTTCTTTCCAATCCCCTGTGATGAAGAGGACATCTTTTTTTGGTGTTAGTTCTAGAAGGTGTTGTAGGTCTTCATAGAACCGATCAACCTCAGCTTCTTCGGCCTCAGTGGTTGGGGCATAGACTTGAATTACTGTGATGTTGAATGGTTTGCCTTGGATTCGTACTGAGATCATTCTATCGTTTTTGAGATTGTACCCCAGTACTGCTTTTCTCACCCTTTTATTGACTATGAGTGCTACTCCATTTCTTCTAAGGGATTCTTGCCCACAGAACTCTCCACCATGACCTGTCCGTCTTGGGTCACCCTACACGGCATAGCTTATGGCTTCACTGAGTTACGCAAGCCCCTTCGCCACAACAAGGCAGTGATCCATGAAGGGGGGATTGGGCATACCTAATGTCTATATGCCTCCAATACCCCAAATATCATTTTGGAGGGATCTGATTAAATGAGGGGTGCCCTAAGAACATTCTACTGTTAATGTAACTCAAATAAGAAAGGGAACACAGTTTCTTCTTATATTTTTTGTTTGAATAGCTGACCATTATTGTATTTGTTGACTATAAGCTTGTTGTAGTATGCTCAATAATTGAATAAAACAAAGTTTTTAAAAAAAATATTATAGAGCCGTCCAACTGACAGTGCTTCTCATCCATGGAGAAACAGCCTGCCCCTGGGTCCAGACAGAACTTGCAAACCTGAACTCCATATCATGGTGAAGCATTTCTCTTCGTTCCAGAGGTGTTCAGAAAAACACACACATCAAATAACTGACCCATTCCTGAAATGTACCCTGAAAATGTGGCAGAGATGTAAAAACAACAACAACAACAACAACAAAAAACAACCCACATACATCCTGGCCACTTAGACCATCCATCCTTATATAGTCAAGATAAACAAGCTCGGTTTAAAGAGTGGGAAGAAAAAGGCCTTTACAGATTAATGGACTTTTATGTTAATAAACAACCATTATCTGCAATTGTAATTCAACTGAGGGGGAAATTACAGAACATAGCAGCTGACCAGTTACAGATATACCATAGCTCTGCCTCATAATGCTGAAAGGGAGCGGGCTACCATCAGCCTCACAGGCCTTGGGAATATCATCTGTGATGCAATTTCTACACCCCCAAAATTTGTCTCCATAACTGACCAAATTCTGGTAGAAATGCACATTGGGGCAAAAAAACCCTACTTCAAGTATAAGCTGATGGGATCTGAGCTAGTGGTGACCGACCGAGAAAGAGATCTTGGGGTTGTGGTGGACTCTCACTTCAGTGAAAATAGTGTGGGCTGCTGTAAAAACGGCAAACTCCATGTTATGCATAATTAGAAAAGGGACTGAGAATAAAACTGCCAATATCATACTGTCTCTATGCAAATCTATGGTACGACCACACTTGAAATGTCCAGTTCTGGGCCCTGTTTCCATGACAGCAGAAGGAGAAGGGAAGAGTGGCTCACACGCATTTTTGTAGGAGCCGCTTTTGGCCCAGGCAGGGCTCCACAAGGGTGTGCATCGCATCATTCTAAGTGGCTTCACGTAACTTACTTCTGGGGAGGGTGGGGGGTGGGTGTTGGAGAGAACATCATCTGAGTGGCAGGGGCTGCTCAACCAATAAGAGAGGCTTCCCCCCTCCAGGCTCCATAAGGAAGGTGCAAAGTAGACAAGCCTCCCAATGAGCCCCAAGCCTCATTGAATACAATGGGTGTCTGAGTAGACACACACATGCTCGTGCTGGGAAAGGGGGGGAGAGCACAGGGATGGTAAATCAGCCCCCCCTTCTAAGCCAATGCCGAGCAGGATCTCTCTAACGAAGGTGTGGGGTAGTTACTTCCTAAGGCAAACAACAGAATCGGAGCCTCGAGATTGCGCTTAACCGCACTTAGGGAATTGGGCTTTAAACTATGCCATTTCAATTGAGGGGGATCGCTGTAAGTTCTGATCTGGGCATTCAGGGGAGAAGCCTCATTGACCACAATGGGAATTACTTCTGAGTAGCCACTAATTGGTTTGTGCAGGGAGCACACAGGAGACACCCCTTGACCAGGGTCAAGGGGAAAGGCACACCCCTGGGCAGGGCTAGCACACCCAAAGTCAATGCAGGAGTTGGAGCCCACAGCAACCATTCTGGGGAGAACCCGACTTGAGGAAAAGACTCAGACTTTAAGCAGTCTCCAGAAATCCGTTTTTTCCCTGATAAGCTCCGGGGCGACTGCTGGATGGCCACGATGTCATGTATCCCTAGCGGCCTCCACACGCAGCCAGTTTGGAGTAAATTGCTCATGGAAACAGGCCCCTGGTCACCACACCTAAAATATTAGACTGTAGAGATCTGAAAAGTGCAGAAAAGGGCAACTAAAATGATCAAGGGGCTGGAGCATCTCCCCTATGAGGAAAGGTTAGAACAGCTGGGATTGTTTAGCCTGGAAAAAAAGAGTGAGGGGAGAAACGATAGAGGAGTACAGAATTATGCCTGGTGTGGAGAGGGAGGAGAGGGAGGTTTTTTTCTCCTCTTACATAATACTAGAACCCGGGGTCATCCCATGAAGCTGATTGGTGGGAGATTCCGGACAGATAAAAGGAAGCCCTTCTTCACACAGTTCAGAGTTAAACTATGGAATTTGTCACCACAAGATGTAGTGATGGCCACCAAACTTGGCTTTCAAAGGGGGTTGGTCAAATTCCTGGAGGAAAAGGCTACAAATGGCTACTAGTCCTGATTACTATGTTCTACCTCCAGTACCAGAGGCAGTGAGCCTATGTACACCAGTTGCTGGGAAACATGGGCGGAAGGGTGCTGTTGCGCTCATGCCCTGCTTGTGGGTCCCTGGTTGGCCACTGTGTAAACAGGATGCTGGACCAGATGGACCCTTGGTCTGCTCCAGCAGGGCTCTTCTTATGTTCTTAAATATCAGCAAGCACCCTAGCAGGTTTGAAAATCACACAGGGAAAGGACATAGAATCATAGAATACCAGGGCAGGAAGGGGCCTACAAGGCCATCGAGTCCAACCCCCTGCTCAGTGCAGGAATCCCGGTCAGAGCATCCCTGACAGATGGCTGCCCAGCCTCGTCTTGAAAGCCTGCAGTGGGGGAGAGCGCACCGCCTCCCTAGGTCATTGGTTCCATTGTCATATTGTTCTAACAGGAAGTTTCAGCAATGAAGGATGAGGAAAGGACAACTATATGGCAGAGGCAACCATCGCAACCTATCTGCTTGTGCAAGAGAATACTCCCCTGAGGAATGGCCTACTTGTGAGTAGAGCCATGCTCTTGTGTATACCTTTACCAATGAGGACACCTTATTCCTCAGGAGGGCACTCCCGCACCTGCACTCCCTGGGGCTAGGTGGGCCTGCAGCTTCTGCCTTGGGTCTGTGTGTCTTGAGAAGAAGGTGTGACGGCCGTCTCCCCCAAGGGCCCAGGATCCTCCTGACCTGCTCCAAAGCCTCAGCACAGGCAGCTCCTCCATCGTGTTTGGCTCGGGGGTGCCAGGTCGTCCTCCCAACAGCAGGCATGACAGATTGGCTCTGAATCGGAAGGGGACTTTTGGGGGAGAAGCCACATGCACTTTTCTCAATAAATAAGGGGGTGACAAGGGGGAGAGCTCCCCAAGGTCACTTCCCAGCTCCTGGTGCTGCCATCATTTTTTTCTGGGGAAGATTAGAAGAAGCAGCAAGCTGGGAAGGAAGGGAAGATGTATAAGTGGACCAAATGGACTAAATGAAGGAGAAATAAGGTTAGAGGCCACTTGCTTTTGAAACAAGCAGTGATTCGTTTAGCAGGGTTTAGTCCTTGCACCTGTTTCAATTCTATCTCCAAGTAATAAAGTACAGAGCACCTTTGAACATACACAAAGTCCTTTCTCCTCCTCCGGTGGAAACTGGAGCCTCCCAAAGAGGGTGGTGGTGGTGGTGCAAGTTCCCCTGCCCCTGCCAAGCCATTCCCAACCACACCTTCCCTTGACTCCCCCATCCAAAACTCCCCCCACTTGCTCCAGCCCAGCTTGGCCAGTGACAGCCCTTCCCATCAGCCAAGATGCTGCCCTGTCTCCTATGCTGTTAACATCTACATGAAATGTAGATTCCTGCACTGAGCAGGGGGTTGGACTCGATGGCCTTGTAGGCCCCTTCCAACCCTACTATTCGATGATTCTGTGATTCTATGAAACCGCTCTGCAAGATCATCCAGAGAACTGGGTAACAGTGGCATCAGACATGTGGATGATAAGCAGCTTGAGGAGGCAGTGGAGGTGCTAAACCAGCATGGGATGAGTGAGGGAGCGGAGGGGGGCAGCCCCATGGAAATGGGAGTGAGAGCAAGACAGAGGCGCTGCTGGTTGGCGACGCATCTGATCCAGGACTAGCTGAATAGCCTGGGCTGAATGGAACTGTGGCCCCCCTGCAGGCGCAGGGTCACAGGCTGGGTTTACTTCTGGACCAGACTTTGCTCCTGGACTTCCAGGCGGCCCTGGTGGCACCCAGGAGTGCTGTTCACCAGCTGAAGATAGTTCACCAGCTGTGTCCTTTCCTCCAGTGTCTTGAAGAAGCAGGATCTGGCCACGGTGAGGCTCTGCGCGCCTCGGTAACCTCTAGACTAGACTACGGTAATGCTCTCTGATGCTGCTTCTGAAGAGTGCCTGGAAACTGCAGCTAGTCCAGAGCATGGCTGCCAGGCTGTTAAAGTGGCAAGCTATACAGAAAATGTGAAGGCCATTTCAGAAACAACTTCTGTAGTTCCCCATGGGCGTCTACCACCAGTACAAAGTACTGTTTTTCGGCCTTTCAAGCCACCCTCACTGATCCTCTTCTGTGCAACCTACCTGCACACAGCCCCTCTTCAGTGGCAGTGCCAAGCCGATGGGACTCTGCCCAGGGAAACTGGGACCTATTTAGTCATGGAAGTGTGTTAACTGCTGGTGCTTCTCCTGGCCTCTTCAATTTTTCTGTTTCCTTTGTTTTAGTGGTTGTTATTGGTGACGTTGTTATGGTTTTATTTCTCATATGTCATCAAGGGTTTGGCTGGAAGAGCCAGAGGTGAGCATGTTGCTCAGGCCAGGCTGAAGTCAAGCTCCAGTGCAACGAACAGAGATCCGAGGGATTCTTGCGGGCTGCCAACAGGCATCCGACTGCCCTCGGTGGGGATCGGGCTGCTGGACTAGACAGAGACATGTGACTCACCCTAGGCCTGGGCTGGAGGACGAGGCGCAAGTGAGACAAAGGTGTTTTCAATTAGCGTTCAGTCTGCACTGATTTTAACAGGTGCTTGCCAAGTTCGGGCACACAGTACACACCGAATGACACTTCGCTTCTGCTCTCCCTACTGAGTAGCCACAAACAACAACCTCATATGTGGAGATTGAACGAGGTTTTCTTTCAGGACTGACACTAGGCCTGAACCTCCGTATCCTTTGTTTTAGAAACTGAATGTTGGAAACATTCGGGACACTCAAGGGAAGAAGATTTGTTACCTCTCTGGCTATGTTACAAATTCTCCTCCTCCTCCATGAAACAGTCCAGGTGGATTTCACACCTGGCCTAGAGAGATATTGTAGTTCCATTAAATGCTTAAATCTCTCTCCTTTGTTTTCTTTTCTTGCTGAAAAAAATTAAAGACATCTTCAGAGCTGAACACTTTCCCCCCCTAACTGTGATCTTCTAAAAGCTCACACAGGGCCCACCTCCAATCCTGCTTTTGATGCTCGTATTAAAACAGCTCCTTTGTCCATGCCCCCCCCATCCCGACCCCATAGGGCTGGGTTTAGGGCTCACAGCTTCCGTGCACATGGCACAGAGAGCAAGGCTGGAAGGAGCTGAGTCTGTACAAGGAGGCCAGGCTCAATGGCAGAGCCCCTGATTGGCAAGCAGAAGGTCTCCGGTTCAATCCCTGGCAGCATCTCCAGGTAGGACTAGGAAATACCCCTGCCTGAAACCCTGGAGAGCCATGGCTGCACAAGACGCTTCCTGTGTTCCCTGGCGAAGGGCTGCAGCTCGGCGGTGGAGCACCTGCTCTGCATGCAGAAGCCCCAACACCTTCAGGGAGGGTAGGCTTGGGAAAGACTGTGGGGCTATCTACATGGGAGATTTACTCTGGCTCTATTGCACCTGGGAGGCATTGGTGGCACATGACGTTCCCTCCACTTTGTATCTAGAGAGCAGTATCTTGCCATAAAAACCACATTTTTGCAAAGCCCCTTTGTGATGGATTTTCCACTTACCGTGACTTGCCTGCGTTTGGGGACTCAGTGTGTCATAAGCTTGCAGTGCTACTCTGGGGAGAGTAGGAGCAGCTTCAGCACAGCGAGGATGTCAGCTAAGGGTGGACCCAACAGGAATGGAAGGAGTTAACCTTTCCTGTTGGCCTCACCCTCCGCTAGGGTGTTCGCCATTGTCTGTGTTCACCAGGCCCTCGCTGCCACCTGCTGCCACGCTGTGCACGCCCCTTGTCAGCCTGGCGAGTGCCCAGCCAGCTCTGCCTAGCCGCCTGGTCCCCATGCCACCCCGAGAGTTTGGGGGGGATGACACTGGGCTGGCAGCCGCTTCCCTGTCTGGGGCTGCTCTCTCAGTGGGCCCTAGGCTGGGCGATGGAGGCCAGTGATGGCAAGCTTTTTTAAGTATTGGAGAGAGGAAGGTGCTTGCAGGTACTCACGCTGGGTATTGACTTGCACTGCATTTAGAGGTGAGGGAGCCTATGGTGTGAAATACCACTTTTCCGGAGGTGTGTGGCAGTGCACGTTTGCATAATTTTGCCTCAGGCTTAGGGGCACTGCTGCCAGGAGAGAGGGATGCCACGGATCCTCCGCTGCGGCCCCTGCCCAGCCCCCACGGCCCCCGCTGCTCCTGCTGAGCATGCTGCTCGGGGCCACTGGGAGAAAGGAAGGTGCAGGCGGGTGCAGGCACACACACTCCTCTCCCTCGATTTGTGCACTGACTTCCATGACAGCGGGGCTGAGAGAGTGGGGAGAGCCAGTGGTGGTTTGTTTGGTTTTTTTTAGGAAGCTTGTTGATGCCACAGTCTCCATCCACAGACTGCCATGCAAAAGCGTTTCTTTTTGTTGTGGCTACCCCTCTTTAAATGGCTGCATGTGCTGTGGGAGGAGGAAATCCGATTTCATGAAAACGCAGTTTTGAACAGAATCACGTTGTAAAGCATCTCCATGTAGACGTGGCCGGTGTGTCTGAAGCCCTGGAGAGCCACTCTCAGACTCGGAGTAGGCAAAACTGAGCTAGAGGGACCCGTGGTCTGGCCTGGGGTCAGGCAGCTTCCGTGGTTCTGACCTCACAGGCTGGAAGGCTCCTGACCCTCCAGAGGGAGCGCCAAGAGGATCGCAAAAAACAAAACTGAAAAGCACAGCCGTTAATTCACTTCTCAGCTAGCTCAGTCCTGGCTTGCCTCAGCTGATCACAAATTCTTCACCTCTTCTTTTCGCTATTCCCATGAATACTTATCACTTACGTAGCTTGAGCAATATATGAGCTAACTGAATGGATGATACCTTATAAAACTTACAATATTATCACTAATTTTACCATTGCTCTACCTTGACATCCAAGCATCCTGCTGCATCAGACCAACGGTCCCTTGAGAACAGCATCCTGCTCCGAGCGGCAGCCCACCCCCACCACAGGGCTCGAAGGCTCTCCCATCCCCAACCCTCTCCCATTTGCAGGGCCAGCACCAAGCGTGACTGGGCCCCCTGCCTAGTGCTGCTGATTGCCCCCCCCCCCCCGGGCACCAGCAGAACTAAACCATGGGTGCGATAGCAGGAAAAGCCATTCTGCCCTATGCTCCGCCAGTAGCTCATTTGCACAAAACAGAGTCAGTTGGGCATTGAGAAGAGGAGGTGGCAAGCAGATATCCGGGAGAAGGGCATCCCGCGGGGCGCTAGCGTTCTGCGCAGGACAGGAAGGCCTGCTGGGATTGGCCTGCCTGGTGCCTGAATGATGAGGCCTTGCTTGGATGATACGGAGGGAGCGGGAAGGAGAGGCCAGAAAAGACCTCCAGCACAGGTCAGTGCAGTGTCGCTGCTTCACCGGGGGTGGGGGGAGAGGCCCCCATGGCCTGGGAAAGGCCCCCGAGTGGCCTCAGTGGCAGCGCCTGGAGCTACTGTGGCTCCTGCTTGAAACACAGCGAAGAGTGCTGCACTAAACTGCCCACGTCTTGGCAAGTGCCTGACACCCCACCCGCACCCCAGCCCTTAAGAAGGGCCCTGCGTGAGGGCAAGGCAGCATCATGAGGCACCGGCAACTGTGGGAGACCAGGTATGTGCTGTTCTCGGGACTGCAGGCTTGCAGAGCAAACGGTGCAAAGGCAGGAGCTGCAGCACGCCTGGGGGCTGAGCTTCCTGTCTTTTTTCCTGCCTCTCAGAACAAAGGAAGGAAGAAAGGGCTCCTACCACAGGAAAAAGGGGACCCAAACACCAATAAAATACCACCACAAGAGCACAGGCAAAAGACAGCTGTAAGACTTGTGTTCCCAACACACTTCAATAGCAGGTTTATTAAGGAAAATTACTCATGTTACTTCTCTATTGCTTGACAAAAAATAGCACTACCTGCACTGTCTATGTGCATTTCAACAACATGTCCATTTCATGCCACCTGTACAATCCTTTCAAGGGATCCGGTTGCTGTTAATTTCTCAGTGCTTCTCAGTGTGTGTGTGTGTGTGTGTGTGTGTGTGGTTTGCTTTTTGTAGAGACAGGTGCTTGAGAGATTGTGGGACATTTAAGCACCAACCTTACACCTGCCCACCCTGCTAGCCTGCATTTGCCCCCTGGATAGACTGAAAAATAGGGTGGGCACTTCTGAATCACCAAAAAGGAAGACAAAAGAGGACAGTGATTTGCATAATATTTGCATATGCTAATTTATATGTATAGATGCAATTTTAGACATAAGTATTATAATTCAGACAGAAATATAGTCCATCTCACCATAGCCTGGAAGACTGTGATGGGGCCTGTGTGCCTGTTCAGCCTGCCACCAGCGACTGGTTACTAACCATAACCTATTTCTTATGGTTCTTATTTTTAAGCTGGACTTGAGAAGAGCAGCCCTTCAGACAGAGAACTGCTTGAAGAATGGCTCTTTGGCAGCTCTGTGGAGGACTCTTCTCTCCCAAACAGGGCACTTGGTTGTTGTTGTTCAGTCGTTCAGTCGTGTCCGGCTCTTCGTGACCCCATGGACCATAGCACGCCAGGCCTTCCTGTCCTGCGCTCTCTCCCGGAGCGTGCTCAAGTTCATATTCATTGCATCCGTGATGCTATCTAGCCATCTCATCCTCTGCCGTCCCCTTCTCCTTTTGCCTTCAGTCTTTCCCAGCATCAGGGTCTTTTCCAGGGAGTTTTCTCTTCGCATTAGGTGGCCAAAATATTGGAGCTTCAGCTTCAGTATCTGTCCTTCCAATGAGCACTCAGGGTTGATTTCCTTTAGGATGGACTGATTTGACCTCCTTGCAGTCCAGGGAACTCGTAAGAGTCTTCTCCAGCACCACAGTTCGAAAGCATCAATTCTTCGGCGCTCAGCCTTCCTTATAGTCCAGCTCTCACAGCCATACATTACTACTGGGAAAACCATAGCTTTGATTATGCGGACCTTTGTCGGCAAGGTGATGTCTCTGCTTCTTACTATGCTGTCTAGGTTGGCCATAGCTTTCCTCCCAAGGAGCAAGCGTCTTTTCATTTCATGGCTACAGTCACCGTCTGCGGTGATCTTGGAGCCCAAGAAAGTAAAATCTGTCACTGCTTCCATTTCTTCCCCTTCTATATGCCGGGAAGTGATGGGGCCAGATGCCATGATCTTCGTTTTTTTAATGTTGAGTTTCAAACCAGCTTTTGCACTCTCCTCTTTCACCCTCAACAAGAGGCTCTTGAGATCCTCTTCGCTTTCTGCCATTAGGGTGGTATCGTCTGCATATCAGAGGTTGTTGATAATTCTCCCAGCAATCTTAATTCCGACCTCTGATTCATCCAACCCGGCATTTCTCATGATGTACTCTGCATATAAGTTAAATAAGCAGGGTGACAATATGCAGCCTTGTCGTACTCCTTTCCCAATTTTGAACCAATCGGTTGTTCCATGTCTGGTTCTTACTGTTGCTTCTTTACCCTCATACAGGTTTCTCAGGAGACAGGTAAGGTGGTCTGGTACTCCCATCTCTTTCAGAATTTGCCACAGTTTGTTGTGATCCACACCATCAAAGGCTTTAGCGTAGTCAATGAAGCAGAAATAGACGTTTTTCTGGAATTCTCTTGCTTTCTCCATGATGCAGCGAATGGTGGCGATTTGATCTCTAGTTCCTCTGCCTCTTCTAAACCCAGCATGTACTTCCGGTAGTTCTCGGTTTGCATACTGCTGAAGCCTAGCTTGTAGGATTTTGAGCATCACCTTGCTGGCATGTGAAATGAGCGCAATTGTGCGGTAGTTTGAACACTCTTTGGCGTTGCCCTTCTTTGGAATTGGAACGTAAACTGACCTTTTCCAGTCTTGTGGCCACTGTTGAGTGTTCCAGATTTGTTGGCATATTGAATGCAGCACTTTAACAGCATCATCTTTTAGGATTTTAAATAGCTCGGCTGGAATACTGTCATCTCCGCTAGCTTTGTTGTTACTAATGCTTCCTAAGGCCCACTTGACTTCACTCTCGAGGATGTCCGGCTCAAGTTCAGTGACCGCACTATCATGGCTATCAGGGACATTCAGATCTTTCCTGTATAGTTCTTCTGTGTATTCTTGCCACCTCTTCTTAATCTCATCTGCTTCTGTTAGGTCCCTGCCTTCTTTGTCCTTTATCATGCCCGTCTTTGCACAAAACGTTCCCTTGAGATCTCCAATTTTCTTGAAGAGATCTCTAGTCTTTCCCATTCTGTTGTTTTCCTCGATTTCTTTGCATTGTTCATTTAAGAAGGCCTTCTTGTCTCTCCTTGCTATTCTCTGGAACTCTGCATTCAGTTGGGTATATCTTCCCCTTTCTCCCTTGCTTTTCACTTCCCTTCTTTCGTGAGCTACTTGTAAAGCCTCATCAGACAGCCACTTTGCTTTCTTGCATTTCTTTTTCTTTGGGATGGATTTCGTTGCTGCCTCCTGAACAATGTTACGGACCTCCGTCCATAGTTCCTCAGGCACTCTGTCTATCAGGTCTAATCCCTGAAATCTATTCCTCACCTCCACTGTATATTCATCAGGGATATGATTTAGGTCATACCTGAACGGTTTAGTGGTTTTCCCGACATTCTTCAATTTAAGCCGAAATTTTGCAAGAAGCAGCTCATGATCTGAGCCACAGTCATCTCCAGGTCTTGTTTTGACTGACTGTATGGAGCTTCTCCATCTTTGGCTGCAAAGGACATAATCAATCTGATTTCGATATTGACCATCTGGTGACGTCCATGTGTAGAGTCGCCTCTTGTGCTGTTGGAAAAGAGTGTTTGCTATGATCAGCATGTTCTCTTGGCAAAACTCTATTAGCTTTTGTCCTGCTTCATTTTGTACACCAAGGCCATGCCTGCCTGTTATCCCGGTGATTTCTTGACTTCCTACTTTAGCATTCCAATCCCCTATGATGAAGAGGACATCTTTTTTTGGTGTTAGTTCTAGAAGGTGTTGTAGGTCTTCATAGAACCGATCAACCTCAGCTTCTTCGGCCTCAGTGGTTGGGGCATAGACTTGAATTACTGTGATGTTGAATGGTTTGCCTTGGATTCGTACTGAGATCATTCTATCATTTTTAAGATTGTACCCCAGTACTGCTTTTCCCACCCTTTTGTTGACTATGAGTGCTACTCCATTTCTTCTAAGGGATTCTTGCCCACAATAGTAGATATGATGGTCACCTGAATTAAATTTGCCCATGCCTGTCCATTTTAGTTCACTGATTCCCAAGATGTCGATGTTCAATCTTGCCATCTCATGTTTGACCACCTCCAGCTTACCTTGATTCATTGATCTGACATTCCCGGTTCCTAAACAATATTGTTCTTTACAGCATCGGATTTTCTTTTCACCACCAGACACATC
The DNA here is from genome assembly GCF_057233095.1 of Heloderma suspectum. Lineage (NCBI taxonomy): Eukaryota > Metazoa > Chordata > Lepidosauria > Squamata > Helodermatidae > Heloderma > Heloderma suspectum. Next base: position 35,594,985 of record NC_139469.1, on the reverse strand, counting down.
CACAGCTGAGTGTCCTTTCGACTTTGGCCCAGCCGCTTCACTCTTTCTGGCGCTACTTGGAAATACCCTCTGCTCTTCCCCAGTAGCATATTGGACACCTTCCAACCTGAGGGGCTCATCTTCCGGCGTCATATCTTTTAGCCTTGTGATACGTTCCATGGGGTTTTCTTGGCAAGAATACTGGAGTGGGTTGCCATTTCCATCTCCAGTGGACCACATTTTGTCAGAACTCTCTGCCATGACCTGTCCGTCTTGGGTGGCCCTGCACGGCATAGCTTATGGCTTCACTGAGTTACGCAAGCCCCTTCGCCACAACAAGGCAGTGATCCATGAAGGGGAGGGCACTTGGTTACCCTAAGTGTTATATGAGTGGAGCAGAAGCATGGTTGCTAGCAAGTGGGGCAACAGTCTTTTTGCTTTCTTAGCACCCCAGCTGCCAAGCAAAATCTTTTCTTACTTGGGTTAACCAGGAGGTGTGAAAATAATCCATAAATAATGAACACTGACTCTGTGGGTCCAAAATGTTTTTGTGTGAACAATTAAAAAAAAAACCTTGAAAGAGGGACTTTATAAAAACGTAAGGCACCATCCTTTGCATGTTGGGACAGAAAAAGGCTGCCCGGGGCATGCTGGGAGTTGTAGGCCCCTTTTCTGTCTAAATATGCATAGGATTGTGCCTTTAGTTTACTTCTTCAAAATTCAAACAATGTTTTCAGAATAATAAGATCTGATATGACCGCATAGAACATATACAAAAAACACAACTAATGGTAGAGGTAACAAGCAAAACCATTCCAAAACCTTTCTAATAATTCTTTAGGAGCTTGCCATTTATTATTTTTAAATTATGATTAAAAATCTCTTACCCAGATGATTGTTGTAAAGTCAAGGTGAGGACTTGCGGAGCTTTCCTGGCCCAAGAGCCAGGGAGGTTTGGTGGAAGAACTCTGCCTGCTGCCTGACTTCCTTCTGTACTGAACCTCTGAAATTGCATCAGCTTGCAGACAACATTTCTCTTGTCTAGAAAAATGTCTGATCCTCCTCCTCCTTAAACAATTAACTGTTTACATTTCACTTTATAACTTGAAAATACAATATTTCTCATCTGCATATTGCGTGAGTTTTCTTCTAAAGTTCAAAACAAAATACTTGACTCTAGATCATATTTGAAGTATCTTCTTTTGATCCTGCAGGGTATCCACACTGGCACCGAACTACATACATGTACATCTTTGCATGCTATTCCAGGCTGGCTTCACCAGTTGCACAAACTTCTTTTCAAATCTTCCTTTGCTCTGCAGAGAGCAGAATGCTACATGGAGGAAGAAAGAGGAACAAAGCCTCATCTGACAGGTTCATTTAGCAACCCTGGCCAGCAAAGGCTGAGCTATGAGGAAACAAGGAGCTAAAGGGGAGTTGGAGGCACTGCACTACAGTGGTTCCGCTCCTACTTGGATGGCCGATTCCAGAAGGTGGTGCTGGGGGATTATTGCTCTGTGCCATGGCAATTGTGCCATGGGGTTCCACAGGGCTCTATTTTATCCCCCATGCTGTTTAACATCTACATGAAACCGCTGGGGGAGGTTATCCGGAGGTGTGGGCTGAGGTGCCATCAATATGCAGATGACACCCAGCTCTACCTCTCTTTCTCATCAAAACCAGGTGAGGCAGTGGCTGTTCTGAACCAGTGCCTGGGCACGGTAATGGACTGGATGAGGGCTAATAAACTGAAACTCAATCCAGACAAGATGGAGGTACTGTTAGTGGGTGGTTCGTCTGCCCGGCTAGGTGATATTCAACCTGTTCTGGAGGGGGTTGCACTCCCCCTAAAGGATCAGGTTCGTAGTTTGGGGGTGCTCTTGGATCCAGAATTGTCACTTGAGGCACAGGTGAACTCAGTGGCACGGAGCACTTTTTATCAGCTTAGGCTGGTATACTAACTACACCCTTATCTGGACAGAGAGAGCCTAGCGACAGTTCTCCATGCTCTGATCACTTCTCGTCTGGATTACTGCAATGCGTTATACGTGGGGCTGCCTTTGAAAACGGTCCGTAAACTTCAGCTGGTCCAAAATAGGGCAGCAAGATTGTTAACAGGGACTGGCCTGCGAGCTCATATTGTTGTTGTTGTTGTTGTTCAGTCGTTCAGTTGTGTCCGACTCTTCGTGACCCCATGGACCATAGCACGCCAAGCCTTCCTGTCCTGCGCTCTTTCCCGGAGCGTGCTCAAGTTCATATTCATTGCATCCGTGATGCTATCTAGCCATCTCATCCTCTGCCGTCCCCTTCTCCTTTTGCCTTCAGTCTTTCCCAGCATCAGGGTCTTTTCCAGGGAGTTTTCTCTTCGCATTAGGTGGCCAAAATATTGGAGCTTCAGCTTCATTATCTGTCCTTCCAATGAGCACTCAGGGTTGATTTCCTTTAGGATGGACTGATTTGACCTCCTTGCAGTCCAGGGGACTCGTAAGAGTCTTCTCCAGCACCACAGTTCAAAAGCATCAATTCTTCGGCGCTCAGCCTTCCTTATAGTCCAGCTCTCACAGCCATACATTACTACTGGGAAAACCATAGCTTTGATTATGCGGACCTTTGTCGGCAAGGTGATGTCTCTGCTTCTTACTATGCTGTCTAGGTTGGCCATAGCTTTCCTCCCAAGGAGCAAGCGTCTTTTAATTTCATGGCTACAGTCACCATCTGCGGTGATCTTGGAGCCCAAGAAAGTAAAATCTGTCACTGCTTCCATTTCTTCCCCTTCTATGAGCTCATATTACGCCAGTACTTTTCCAGCTGCACTGGCTGCCAGTCCATTTCCGGGCCCGATTCAAAGTGCTGGTGTTAACATTCAAAGCCCTTAACGGCTTGGGGCCAGGTGACCTGAAGGATCGCCTCCTCCCATATGTGCCTGCCCGGACCTTAAGATCATCATCAGAGGCCCTTCTCCGTGAGCCCCTGCCAAAGGAAGTGAGGCGGGTGGCTACTAGGAGGAGGGCTTTTTCTGTTGTGGCACCCCGGCTCTGGAATGAGCTCCCTAGTGAGGTTCGCCTGGCGCCTACATTGTATTCCTTTCGGCACCGGGTGAAGACCTTTTTGTTTTCCCAGGCATTTTAGCATTTTAGCTTTCTAAATTTTTATCTTTGCTGTTTTAAATCTGTATTTTAAACTCCTGTACTGCTGCTAGGTTTTTATTGTGGTTGTATTGTTATATTGTAGTTTTAATGTTCTATATATTTTAAATTGTTTTATTGCGTGTTGTTTGGTTTTAATTTTTGTGAACCGCCCAGAGAGCTTTGGCTATTGGGCGGTATAGAAATAAATAAATAAATAAATAAATAAAAATAAATAAAGGGGTCAGGGTGAAAAGGGCAGTGAGAGATCAGCTAGATTAAATCAAACTTAATATGAGAGCAATTATAACCAAATTCATCCTTTCCCTTACTATTCTGTGAGATCATGAGCAAAAATCTATCTAGGGTGGCCACTTATGCATCATCTGCCCCCCAAAAGGACAAAAGAGAATACAGATTTGCATAACATTTGCATATCCTAATATATATGTACAGATGCAAAATTGGAAAGAATTGCTATAATTTCAATAGGTCTTCTTGCCATAGTGGGGAAGCCTGTGACCAGGTGAGTTCCTGCCTGCTCGGTGTGCTGTCCAGGTGCTGGCTGTTCATGAGGGGCACCTGCCAGGCCCCAGGTGCTCCCTTTTCAAGATTCTTATCTTATTTCTAAACCGGGTTTGGACAGGGTAGCCCTTCAAAGAGAGGACAGTTAGCTGACAGCACTTCCAAGAGAAGAACTGCCCTCTCCCAAGTAAGGCTTGGAGTCATCCAGTCATGAGCAAAGCTTGTTAAGCAGGATGTTTAGGCAGCTCAAATTTACAGCATCCCTTTTAAACTAAGCAAAGTGATGCATTAAGCCAGAGCTGCAAAGGCTTTTTGAATCACATTCAGTCTATTTTTCTCTAATATCCATGGCAGTCATTTCTTGCCATTGCAGTTTTGTGCTGCTTTTCCCAAGATAAACCCATTTTGATTGTGAACAAGTTTGATTCAGCTATTTTTTCTTTACTTATGGAAAACATGTGTTAGCTGCTCTTCAGAGTGGCTTAAAAATACAATTCCCCTCTCCCTTCCAAAGAATAAAGAAATCACAGCAGACAGTTAATAATTCAGCATTAACACACACACCCCAACTAAAATGGCTGGACAAATACAAAGCTTTTCACCTGGCACCAAGAAGAGAATAAAGATGGTGGCAGGTAAAGCTATCTGGGAAAAGCCTCCAAAGATGGGGTGTCCCCGTGGGAAAGGGCCTCCTGCTGGTCACAACCTGCCTTACTTCAGATGGCCACGGGTGAGGTGGTGTGCGGCAGGATGGGCCCATTTGAATAGGCTGGGCAGCTTTATGTGAGATCAGGGGCGCCATTAGGTGCCAGCCCTTTAGGGGTTTGTAGGTTACATCCAACACTTCAAATTGTGCCTAGAAACTGATGGGGGGCAAGTTCCAAAGCTGCCATAACATGTGTTCTGTAGATGTCACAGCCACATCACCTGGCTCCAGCACTGCTGTATAAGTAAGTCCACTGGCAACTGGCAGCAATGTGGGGCTGGGGTGCGCATGTCACATTCGTAGCACTATGCTGAGAGCCCACTGCAGACTAGCCCTCCTGGATGTAGATCAGTGGTGCCACTGGAGCCTTCGCTTTTTAAAAAAGGAAACCAAAATTTTTTTGCAAAAATGAAATGAAATTGGAAAATGAAGACAAGATGAATTTAGATGACTCAAATCATCCTGAAGTTCTCCAAGGGCGCAAATGCAGAGGGGTCTTGGTTATGAAAATCCATTTGTTATCTCCCTAACCCTTCTCCCACAAATGACAAAGGAAAAGTAATTAGCTGTCTACAGATCACTGAAGGTGGCTAAGAAATACAGGCTAATTAAGACTGGAGAAGGAGATTAAGTAATCATCTGCCCCTGTTATGCTCAAGAGCTTTTACTGCAAAAAATAAAAAAGGAACCCATGGCTTCAATATTTGCTCAGAAGTTGCTGGCTGCTCTTAAGCTTCTGCATTTATTTTTGCATGTTTGATGCTAACTTAACTGGCTTGAAATTTACCTGAGAGAAGGATGGAGCATTTAAGCACTCCATTTCAGACCAAACTCCCTTCTCTGAGTAGCTGGAGCCACTACTCCATTCATTCATGGATGTGCCTGCTCGCACACCTTCTCCCATCCATGTAGAGAACTTCAGTAGTAATTTCCCTGATCACTGTTTCTTTGCTCTGCAGCTCATGGGAAAGCTCTGTCCGATACATTGCACATTTCCCTTCTATTTCTGGCGAGACTGGGGCCATGAGTCACTTAACCTGAACTTGAAGGGTTAACACGTACCTGAGTGAGGTGGGAGGGGATCTCTGGGAGGTCCTTCTGCCTTTTCTCCTTGTCTCCTCCCTCTGCTCTGCTTTCTTCTTCCTTCTTCCTCCTGCAAGGGATGCTGACCATCCTGCAAGGGATGCTGACCCTCAACCACCTGACCTTGAGAAGGAAGTTTGTTAGACCTCCAGTAAAAGCCTGTTCTTAACCCACCACTTGAGTGTGTTTTGTCTACATCTGTGGCTACTCACTGGGGGCTGATTTGGACTTCACAATTTTCCAGTCATCCCTGGCTGCCAGTACAGCACCTTAAGCATGCACAAGTGCTTTCTTGTCCTCATCTTTCTTGTCCTCATTTTGGCTTCTTCCCTGTTAGCGTTTACTTTCAGCAGCATGCGCTGCAATGCGCTGTACAGAACATGAACACCCTGTGTCCGCAGAGCCAGCCAGCCAGGACAGAGAAAAGAGAGAACTTCCAGCACTTACTCAGTCACACGTTATTGGGCCAGCTTGGGTCGGTGCCTGGGATGCTTTCAGGCATCACAACATTCTTGAAGGAGCTTTCTTAACATCCCTGACATCCTCCTGAAGGAGCAGCTGCCTCCATATTGTAGTAAAAATGTAACCTAAAAGCCATTGTACGTGTCTTAAGCCGCACGTGGTATTGTAAGAGCTGCACATGCCTGGAATGAGTGAGCAGTAACCCTAAGATAAGGTAGCCAGGCAAAGTGCTGGCAACCAATCAAGGTGACACGCCGGCTGAGGAATGCAAGCCGAGGTGACAAAACTGCAGCGCGGGGGTCGCCCAGGGTCGACTCTGCTTTGAGCGTGAGCTCCTCTGTCGAACTGTTTGCATACAATAAAATCGAGTTGGACCCAGCCTGCAGTTGACTGTCCTCTTTGGGGCAAATTGGACCAGCCTCCAGGGGGTGAAACTAGCATTTTGGGCAACAATATCACCCTGCCTGTGCTCCTCATCCCACGTCCAAGAGCCTCCTCTGTCCAAAATGAAACAGGTGGCAACTAGGGAGAGGGCTTCTTGTGCCAAGGTGCCAGCTCCCACAGTTATGGGATGGCCAATGGTCAAGGGTGATGGGAGCTGTAGTCCAAAACATCTGGAGGGCACCGGGTTGGGGAAGGCTGCCATAGGGCTTTGAAGGCCAATATGAGCTCTTTGAAATGGGAGCTAGCAGGAGCTGAGACAATACTGGAGGCATATATATGATCTATAGCAGGCCTAGGCCAAAGCCCTTGCTGTTGCATTCTGGACCAACTGTAGTTTCTAGCTCAATTTCCCATGGGACTCCATGTGGAGGGCGGTATAGGCCAGTAGCCTAACCTGAAGATTCGCAGGACATGAGTGGCAGCAGCCAAGTCTTGTGTATCCCAATTCGAAGTGCTGGCCTTGTCCTAGGAAGTACCCCACGGCTTAGGACCTCAGCATCTAAAGGAATGCCTCTTCCCATAGGCACCTACTCCTGCCTTAAGACCATCAGTGGAGGCCATCTCTGAGTGTCTCCTCAATCTGAATGGAAGGTGGCCACAAGGGACAGGGCCTTTGCAGTGGCGGCCCCCTGGTTGTGGAACACTGTCCCTAAGGAGGCTCTCCTATCACCTATCCTTTCAGCATCAAATACTTTTTTAATGTTCCTAGACCTTTCAAGATAATTTAAATCTCATTTTATCGTCTTAAATATTATTATTTTAATATGCGTAAGTATCAATGTAAATATCATTAGTCTTTGCATCAATGGCAGTTGTTGTTTAGCCCTTCTGAGGTTGTTTTTGCTCTCTTTACACTATTAATTGTTTGACCCTGGTTGTTATCTCTTTTCCTCTCCATGCAGGTTCTGGATTTTGGTGTTGTATTTAATTATGTTATTGTATGTTATGTTTTAATCTTGCTTTAATTTTATTTATTGTATGGCACCTTGAAAACTCATGTTATGAGGTGACATTTATATGTGTTAGTCACTCCACAGCATGAGTTTTCTAGGTGTCATACAATAAATAACTATAAACCAAGATTAAAACATAGCATAGAAAAATACAATCAAATACAATACCAAAATCCAGAACCATGTTTAGTTACACCATGTTTAGAAGTGTGTCAGGAAGTATTCTAGCCTAATAGAAAACTGCTCTGTATTATCTTCCCTGCCCTTTGAGACCAACAAGCCAGCTGATGTCTACCGAACTATCCCTATTTAAAATGTATAGAGCCCAGCTATATATTTGAACTCGGATCTCCATGGTTTCTTTGTCTCCCTTCTTTATTTTTCTTAGTGTACATACTTTTTTTGTAGGGTAGGGGGTAACCTTTGCTGATCAGCCAGAGGATGTTCATAGGGATCCATGTTTGGTCACCATCAAGGTGTCCCACAGAGCTGGTTAATACCAAATTACTGTACCTTTCCCCCCTCAAATGCCGAGTCTAGGTTGTGAATGGGTCCGGCTGGCCAAGCAGCGCGTCTGAGGGTTTTCCTACCAATACAGCTTCAGAGAAGACAGGTGCAAGGGGAGGACAAGGAGAGCAGGCGGGGGCTTTTATGTACTGTTTTGAAGTGGGGAAGCGGGGGGGGGGAGAAAGAGAGAGAGAGAACCCTTCCTAAAAATACAGCTGAAATGACAAATTAATTTTCATCCTGATGGGAACACAGAGCAACTGCTAAGAGTGGTTAGGACAAACCTGGTGATTAAAAGATAATAAGTGCTTTCGTATTTATAAGTTATGTGCTCAGTCCTGGAGAGGAATATTTTTAGTCTTAGAAGAACACAGCAGTAGCACTGGGGCTGATGGAACTCGATGCCTTCCAGAGGCTCAGGAACCTCCCTGGTTTTTCAGTCTCAGCCAGGAAGGTGGGAAAAGCAGCAGGCTACTGTGCCCAGGGAGCTGGGTCGCCAGGCGCCTGGCTGCTAGGCTGCATTCGGCTTGGTGCTCCATGTGTACAGGCCCCCGTTACCTCTTTGTCCACAGGACAAAAGAAAAGGCAGCCTGCCCCCAGGGATCCCTTTTGCGGCTGGCTTTGCAGGATGAGATCAGAGATGGGGGTGGCCTCAGAGCAGGCGGGCAAGCGGGTGCGGGAGCAGCCCTGGCTCTGTGGCACAGCAGCTGCACTCTGCCTTGTGTGCTCCACTCGGTGAGGCCGGACCTGTATGTTTGCACCCGGGGACTACTTTTCCAGTGTGACCTCCGCCCCCGCCCCCTCGTGTCTTGGCCTTCGTCGTCTTGTGTCGCCAGTACCCACGAACATCCTCCCCCCGGGATAGCGGAGGCTGTTTGAATGAAACTAGGGACTTGTTTGTGCAATGCTATAGCAGGCAGGATTGCGCGAGGAAAGTACCCCCCCCCATTTCCAGTGGAAGAGGAGACCGTGGCCCAATGGGTGAAAAGGATTACTGCAAAATCCAGTTATAAATTAAAGTTAAAAAGAGGCTCTTGTTCAGGAGCGGTGGCTGGCCAGTGGCTAGGATGAGGGCCATGCTTGCCTAGGCCTCAACTCACATGGTTCAGAATTGGCATGTTGATTTGTCTCTTGTACCCCCTCTCCCAATCTTCCGCCCAAGTATCTAAGGGCATCTTCACATGGAGTTTTATCCTGCTATTGGGATTGCTCACTCACGGACATTCGTGGGCCCTCTAGATGACGTAGTCAACCTCCAGGCCGTCTCCCGCACTCAAGGACCTTTATTCCGTTTTTAAATGGATGGGAGATAATGGGCTATCGACTTACCCCACTTATGTTCAAAGAAAAAGCTGCGAGAGCAGGAGCCTGATCAATGAAACATATGGAAGACTCAGATAAGGGGGAGAAGGAGGGGGAAAGGAAGCACATGCAAACTGAGTCTGTCATGATCCTGCATTTAGAAGAGAAGCCAGAAGCCCTGTTTTAAATGTAGGATTTGGGGCTGGTGTAGAGATGCTCTAAGGCGATGTCCATGAGCGATTTACGCCGAGCCGGCTGCATTTGGAAGTCGGTAGGGATACATGACGTTGTGGCCATCCAGCAGCCGCCCCGGAACTTATCAGGGAAAAACCGGATTTCTGGAGACCGCTTGAAGTCCGAGTCTTTTCCTCAAGTCAGGTTCTCCCCGGTATGGTTGCTGTGGGCCCCAACCCCCGCATTGACCTTGGGCATGCTAGCCCTGCCCAGGGGGGTGCCTTTCCCTGTGACCCCGGTCAGGGGGTGTCTCCTGTGTGTTTCCCGTCCCTGCACAAACCGGTTAGTGTCTCCTCAGAAGTAACTCCCATTGTGCTCAGTGAGGCTTGCCCTCTGAATGCCCTCATCAGAACTTACAGAGTTCCTCTGGAATTGACATGGCACAGTTTAAAGCCCAATTCCCTAAGTGCTCTAAAACACGGTCTCGAGGCTCCGATTCTCCGCTGTTCAGTTTATTGACTTGGGAAGTAACTACTTCGACCCTTCGCTATAGAGATCCTGCGCAGCATCAGTTACAATGGGGGCTGGTTTCCCATCTTTGTGTTTCCTGATCTCTTTCCCACAACAAACCCATTAGTGTCTCCTCAGAAGTAACTCCCATTGTGGTGAATGAGGCTTGCCCTCTGAATGTCCACGTCATAATTTACAGAGATCCCCCTGAATTGAATACAGAGTTTAAAGCACAGATTCCCTGAAGCCTGTAAAGTGCTTTACCGAACCTCTTTGGTTTACTGCCTTGGGAAGGAACCACTTCACATCTTCGTTATAGAGATCCTGCAGTTAGAAAGGGGGCTGGTTTCCCATCCCTGTGTCCCCCACGCCCCGTCTTTCCCAGCACAAGCATATGTGTGTCTACTTGGAAGTAACTCCCATTGTGCTCAATGGGGCTTGTTCCTGGATTGCAGGTGCAGCTGGAGTTTCAGGGGAAAAGAGAAAGAGGGGAGGGGGAAGCCTCTCTTATCGGTTGAGCAGCCCCTGCCAGTCAGATGACCTTCACTCCAGCCCCCGCCCGGAAGTATGTTCTGTGAAGCGATTTTTACTGGTGCGGAGCACTCGTTTGTGGAGCCCTGCATGGACCACATCGTAGCAAAGCTGATTCCTTTTTAAAAATCCAGAACTCCTCCATTAGCTTCTCCTTCCGTTGTCGTGGAGCCATGGCCTAAGGCATCATTGTACCTGGGAGTAGACAGGAGCAGAGGGCCATGTGGTGTGAGCTACCTGGGTACAGGGTCAGGCATTCCCGTCTCTCTGCCTCTTGCCTGCTGCACAGCTGCCTCCCCTCGGCTCAGTCAGCAAGAGGCAAAACCAAAGCAAGGCACTCAGCCAGCTGCATACTTTCAGCAGTGCCCACTAGAGTGGCCTTTTCGAGGTTGACTTAGGGCTCATATGCCGAAAAGGTCAACCACCACGGCCTAAGGAGTCTCTCTCTGACAGCTGCAAAACATATATATATATATATATATATACACACACACACACACACACACACATCTCATGGAAAAGCACTGCAGGCATACAGTCTGGGCCTGGGCCTGTAACATGTCCTTATTAAATTTGTAATGGCTGAAGTGACACCTAAAATTGCAAATGAGAAAATGCAGCAATTTGCCTTCTGTATGTTCCTGAGCACTCAGAGCAGATTGTCTTTGGGGGAAAAAAGACCAGTTTTTTACACTTTTGTCTGTTAAAATTTGTGCTATTATTCTTTGCTCCTAATTCCTGCTTCTGAAACAGAAAGCTTCCTGTTGTTGAAATGGACCATCACTCTCCCAGAGCAGCTGCGGCATGAAGTGGGGGTATCTTTTGGCAGCCACGTCAAGATTAAGAAAGTCTCTCTTTGAGGCAGAATTGTGCATTCATCTCCCTGCTTTTGAGAGAGAGAAAAAAATATGATTTGCAATTTAACTTTTCTGTAATGAGCTCCTGCTATTATACGGATTCCATAATGGCTGGTTTGGCTGGAACAGATTGTTGGTGCAACTGGTTTACAAAACATTTTTCAATGCAAGCCCTGCTTTTTTTCTTGTTTTAAATAGCAACAGCTGCTAAGCCTGATAATTATTGTATTTCATCAAAATAAACTTAGCAACTTGCTCCTCTTCATGCTTTCCTGTGCAGTTTTCCAGTGGATCTAGCTTGTTTTTGTTTTATTTTAAAAAAACCATGTAAACTTTAATTGTGCTCTGGAGGGAAAGAACCCCCAAGCAAAAGTTAACTGTGGGTTGGGGGATTCCAGAGAGTCTTTGGGATACACATGAGAAGCTTGGCTCGGAAGGCAATTTAGAAGTGTCAGAAATGCGCGAGTGAACCCTGCTAGGGTGTGCACACACTGATATCTCTGGGTCAAGACCCCCCACCCCCCCTTCCTGTGGGTAGGAGATTCTCTGGCCTCCAGACTGGCCAATAGAGGCCTCTGTCGAGGGTGGCTGGGCAAGAAACAGAGGTGCCATTTCAAGCAGCAATTCTCAGCAAGGGTTACAGGTCTGTCCTTGAACATCTGAAGCTGCCTTTTAGTGAGTCGTCCCACTGGTCCATCTAGCCCAATATGGTCTCCTCTGACAGGCAGCCTGGTCTGCGGAGAGGCTGAGGTCCTTCCTGGCTCTGCTACCTGAGCCCTCAAGATGAATTTGCAACAGAGCAGTGCTGCCGAAGGATGTTTGTTGTGAGGACCGCTACCTTTTCTATCCCTCACGGAAACTAAAGGCACAATTACAAGCAATTCCAACAAGAAAAAAAGGCAGAAGACAACAGAAGAAGCCAATGTGGCTTCACAACAAGCTTAGAGATGACCTGAAAACAAAAAAGGACACATATAGGAAGTGGAGAGAAGGCCAAGCAACAAAGGAAGGGTACAGGCAGGTAGCACAGAACTGCAGGGATGGCGTCAGGAAGGCGAAAGCTGAGAACCAGCTGAGGTTAGCGAGGAATGCTAAAAGCAACAAAAAGGCTTTCTTCAGATATGTGCATAGTAAAAGACAAAAAAAAGCTCTGCTGAAGTCGAGGTATATGATGTCCACAGCATTTCCACAGTCCACAAGGGAGGTGACGTGATCAAAAAATGAGATCAGATCGTCTGGCAGGATTTGTTCTTGACAAATCCATGTTGGCTTCGAGTAATCGCTGCATTGTTTTCAAGGTGCTTACAGATGGAATGCTTTATCATTCTGGGCACCACACTTTAAGAAGGATGCAGACAAACTGGAGAGGGTTCAGAGGAGGGCAACAAACATGATCAGGGGACTGGAAACAAAGCCCTATGAGGAGAGACAGAAAGAACTGGGCATGTTTAGCCTTGAGAAGAGAAGACTGAGGGGAGATAGGATAGTGCTCTTCAAGTACTTGAAACGTTGTCCCAGAGAGGAAGGCCAGGATCTCTTCTTGATCATCCCAGAGTGCAGGACACGGAATAATGGGCTCAAGTGACAGGAAGCCAGGTTCCGGCTGAACATCAGGAATAACATCCTCAGCAACATGACAATGCAACCAATTCCCTAGGGAGGAATTAGGGCTCTCCTACACTGAAGGCATTCAAGGTGAGGCTGGACAGCCATCTGTCAGGGATGCTCTGACATGGATTCCTGCATTGAGCTGGGGGTTGGACTCGATAGTCTTGTAAGCCCCTTCCAATCCTACCGTTCTATGATTCTACATGCCAGTCTTTAAACTTTATAGCAATAGTAATGGGGGGAGCTACCGGAAGTACAAGCTGGGTTTCGAAGAGGCAGAAGAACTAGAGATCAAATCGCCAACATTCGCTGGATCATGGAGAAAGCAAGAGAATTCCAGAGAAATGTCTATTTCTGTTTCATTGACTACGCTAAAGCCTCTGATTGTGTGGATTTATTTATTTATTTATTTATTGCATTTATACCCCGCCTTTCTCCCTCTCGCAAGGAACTCAAGGCGGCTTACATTATCCTCCTCCTCACCGTTGTATCCTCACAACAACAACCCTGTGAGGTAGGTTGGGCTGAGAGTCTGTGACTGGCCCAAAGTCACCCAGTGAGCTTCCATGGCCAAGTGGGGACTAGAACCCGGATCTCCCGGCTCCCAGTCCGTCACTCTCACCACTACACTACACTGGCTCTCATGATCACTAGACTACACTCACTGGCTCTCATGATCACTGGATCACAACAAACTCTGGCAAATTCTTAAAGAGATGGGAGTACCAGACCACCTTACCTGTCTCCTGAGAAACCTGTACGAGGGACAAGAAGCAACAGTAAGAACCAGACATGGAACAACCGATTGGTTCAAAATTGGGAAAGGAGTATGACAAGGCTGCATATTGTCGCCCTGCTTATTTAATTTATATGCAGAGTACATCATGAGAAACACCGGGTTGGATGTATCACAGGTCGGAATTAAGATTGCCGGGAGAATTATCAACAACCTCAGATATGCAGACGATACCACCCTAATGGCAGAAAGCGAAGAGGATCTCAAGAGCCTCTTGTTGAGGGTGAAAGCGGAGAGTGCAAAAGCTGGTTTGAAACTCAACATTAAAAAAACGAAGATCATGGCATCTGGCCCCATCACTTCCTGCCATATAGAAGGGGAAGAAATGGAAGCAGTGACAGATTTCATTTTCTTGGGCTCCAAGATCACTGCAGATGGTGACTGTAGCCATGAAATGAAAAGACGCTTGCTCCTTGGGAGGAAAGCTATGGCAAACCTAGACAGCATAGTAAGAAGCAGAGACATCACTTTGCCGACAAAGGTCCGTCTAATCAAAGCTATGGTTTTCCCAGTAGCAACGTATGGCTGTGAGAGCTGGACTATAAGGAAGGCTGAGGGCGAAGAATTGATGCTTTCCAACTGTGGTGCTGGAGAAGACTCTTACGAGTCCCCTGGACTGCAAGGAGGTCAAATCAGTCCATCCTAAAGGAAATCAACCCTGAGTGCTGATTGGAAGGACAGATACTGAAGCTGAAGCTCAAATATTTTGGCCACCTAATGCGAAGAGAAAACTCTCTGGAAAAGACCCTGATGCTGGGAAAGATGGAAGGCAAAAGGAGAAGGGGACGGCAAAGGACGAGATGGCTAGATAGCATCATCGATGCAATGAATATGAACTTGAGCACACTCCGGGAGAGAGCGGAGGACAGGAAGGCCTGGCGTGCTATGGTCCATGGGGCCATGAAGAGTTGGACACGACTTAACGACTGAACAACAAATGGGGGGAGCAATCCTATGGCCACTAGTCAGCGGCTAGATGGCCATAGGGTATCTGGTTTTCCGGGAACCATCCTCAGAGCCCCCACTCTGAGGTCGGTTCCCAGAGAACTGGGAACTGCCTTGCAGGCAGCGCAGAATAGCCCCGTGCTCTGAAGAGGAGCGCAGAGTGGCCAAAACGGGCTGTTCCAGGGGGCATTCCGGGGCAGGAAAGGTGGAAATGCAGGTATGACACATCCTATGTGTTGTCCAGCAGCCTCCTCCTCAGCTCCGCCTTCCTGCAGCTAGACAGCCGAAATTGGCCATCTAGCCACAAATGCAGGGCAGGAGAAGTGCAGAGGGACCATGCTTCTCCTGCCCTACATTGGATACGTGGTTGCCTCCAAGTTTGGAGGCAGCCGCCTATCCCCATAGGATTGCGCCCTAAGAGTGTAAAACCAGTGAGTTAGCCAGAAATAGAGGGCTTCCAGCAGAATGCACACATGTGGTCTAAAATAGATGCAAGGAGGCCTTCTCCATCCTGCCCCACATAGTGCCCTGACAAGGGATGTGCAATTAAGTCCTTGAAGCTGGGGTGTGATGGTGGGCCAATCTACACTAGCATCCCCATCACTATTGTAACATCTGGCCCATGCACAGGGCACAAGGCACACACTCAGCCCCTGTCCCAAGGCTATTTCTCCCTCAATAACCCATTGTTTCCAAAACTACTTTTATGGTGGTTTTTCTGGTCCTTGTAGTTTCCACGTGCTACAAAGACAGGTGTTTTCCAACCAAATGGTATTATAACTTACCCATAGGAGTGGCTTTAAAGCTGTCCCCCCTTCCTCCCCCTCATGTCTTCCTCCTCCTCTTCCTCCTTTTGTTCCTGCTCTTTTCTTGCACTGATTTTCATGGGATTTGTGGGCAGGAAAAAACAAAAAACAACTGCGGGGATAGGACAGCGAGGGCAGCAGAGCCCATGCGAAAGAGCAGGCAAGGGCCTGTTGTGCTGGTGTCCCGGCGCCATGCAGGGCCGGCCTTGAGGGTGGGCGAGCTGGGCGCCAAGCTGAGCTCAGCGGCTGTGCTTTTTTGATATGCTGTCTGCTAGGGTGGCAAAAAAGCCAGTGTCTGTAGCCTTTCTTTCAGGGTTCTACAGGTTGCTCAGGTCCTAACTACAAGAATGATCTTCCACTAGCTAAGGGCACAATCCTGTGGCCGCTCCACGGTGTCTAGATGGCCACAGGATTTTTCGGTTTCTGGGAACTGAGCTTGGAGCCAGCACTCCGAGGTCAGTTCCCAGAAAACCCACTCCCCATCCCTCCCCCGCCACCTCATAGGTGGCATGGCTTGTTCCTGGCTCTGCGCTCGGAAGAGCAGCGAGGGGCAGCCGAGAAGGGGGCATTCCTGGGTGCGGGGTGGGGAGGAGATGGCAGAAGCACTGCTACAACGCTTCCTCCATGCCGTCTGGCCTCCTCCACACCTGCCTTGAGGCACCCTGGTTAGACAGCCAAAATCGGCTGTCTAGCCACAAATGCAGGGCAGCCGGAGTACAGAGGGGAAGATCCCCTCCGCGTTCTGCTCATCCTGCACTGGATAGGCAGTTGCCTCCGAGTTCGGAAGCTGATGACTATCCCCATAGGATTTCACCCTTAAAGTATGTTTCCTTTCAATTTCCACTTTGAGGTCATTTGTGCTAGGTAAAAATCAGTGGAACACAGATTTATTTTAAGGCAACAGTTAGCAAGCACTGAGCACTTCAAATACTGTAAACACTACAAGCACTAAAGAGATGATGATGATATAAAGCCCTACGCTGGAAGATACTTTTTATTTATCCAATAAGCTGGATACCTTTTTTATTTGTAACTTTTCTTTATTATTTTTACAGATAAAAATAATGGGTATTCTAAAATAAAGAATGCTCACCAAAAGATAGGAACTGCTACGAAGCAAGAAAATATTATAAGTAAAACCGGTGATAGTCCTGCTGTGTTGCGTAGTGCGCTGCCCCTGCTCAGAATGTGGCTTTCCGAACTTTGGCTTGTGCAAACTGAGGCACAGTGGCTGACAGATCCAGGTGTTGAGCAACGTCATTCTCGGTGGACATCACACCTGCACCAGGCCCCATCTGTCCCCTGTGTGGCCCTGCAAAACTGACTGTGGGAGGGGGGCACCAAAGGCCCTCCTCGCCCAGGGCGCCGCTGATCCTCGAGCCGGCTCTGGTGCCATGTGAGAGCGAGTGAGAAAGGGAGAGGGCATGGCCAGGATGGGGGTCACTCACCAGATGCCAGATGGTCCAAGCAGAAGAGGCGAGGGAGGCTGAAGTCACATGGAGGCAGCCCACAGAGGAGGAGGAAGGCAGCGAGGGAGCGGTGCTCATCCGCCCTGCTGGCATCTGCCAGAGGAGGGAGGGGACAGCAATGGCAGTGGCACCATGAGCTCCTGACCTTCTGTCCCCCACATGTCCTTCTCCTCCTTTTTTCCATGTATGGAGGAGGAGGAGGAATGAAGCTGTGAATTACCCTGCAATTTATTTTTAAACTTCCATTGCTGTGTACCATCAGAGGTGCACAAAAAGTCATCTGAGTCAAAAGGAAGAAGAAAAAGGGAACTGATTGCAGCAGTATAGGGAGGCATGTGCCATGCGTTAATGCTACAAACACAAACAGGGGAACACACGGGGCCTCTCCACCTCCTCCTCCTGCAGTTGCACCTGTGTGTGGCGCTCAATCACACTCCAGACGCAATGGGTGCAGCACTGTATTTCCTCACATGTGCTCCCAGAGCAACAAAAGGGGCCCTGGTGTAGATCCTGCTGGTGTCCCATGAACACCTTGCACATCTGAAACCTCATCTGTGGAGCCGTCCAAGGGCAGGTCTCACAGATGCCACAAGAAACAAACAAATAAATGCAGACACACAATGACACAACCTACCTTCATGTACGCAGATGCCCAGAAGTCCAGAGGTCCATGTTGAGCATTTCCAGCTGTTATATATGGCAAGACGGTGTGGAGGAGTGAAGGGAGCATAGGATCATAGAATCATAGAATAGTAGGGTTGGAAAAGGCCTACAAGGCCATTGAGTCCAACCCCCTGCTCAACGCAGGAATCCAAGTCAGAGCATCCCTGACAGATGGCTGTCCAGTCTCGTCTTGAAGGCCTCCAGGGTGGGAGAGCCCACCACCTCCCTAGGTAATTGGTTCCATTGTCGTATTGCTCTTACAGTCAGGAAGTTTTTCCTGATATTCAGCCGGAATCTGGCTTCCTGTCAGACTGAGCCCTGCAGTAGCCCACTCATTACCTCTCCCCAGTTTGAGAAGGTCCCGTGTATAAGCACTGTTTGAGTCCGATTCTGTAGCCAACTGTGGATCCACCGGATCGTTGTTTCATCTAGCCCACTTTGAGCTAGTTTGCTCATCAGGAGATCATGGGGGCACTTTGTCGAAAGCTTTGCTGAAGTTGAGGTATATGATGTCCACAGCATTCCCACAGTCCACAAGGGAGGTTACCTGATCAAAACATGAGATCAGATTTGCCTGGCAGGATTTGTTCTTGACAAATCCATGTTGGCTTCGGGTCATCACTGCATTGTTTTCAAGGTGCTTCCAGATGGATTGCTTTATCATCTGCTCCAGAATTTTTCCAGGGATTGATGTCTGACTGACTGGTCCGTAGTTCCCAGGTTCCTCCTTTTTGCCCTTTTTGAAGATAGGGACAACCTTAGCCCTCCTCCAGTCATCTGGCACTTCACCCGTCCTCCATGATTTCTCAAAGACAATAGACAGTGGTTCTGAGAGCTCTTCTGCCAGTTCCTTTATGACTCTAGGATGCAGTTCATCTGGCCCTGTAGATTTGAACTCATTCAAAGTAATTAGGTGTTCCTTGACCATATGCCTATCGATCTCAAGCTGCAATCCTGCCCCTTCAGCCTGTACTTCGCCTGTGCCAGGGGGGTCATAGACCCTCCGTTGGGAGAAGACTGAGCCAAAGTAGGAATTGAGCACCTCTGCCTTTTCTTTGTCATCTGTTATCATTTTGCCATCCTTATTTAATAGCTGAACCACCCTTTCTTTCCTCTGTCTTTTACTAGGCACATAGCTGAAGAAAGCCTTTTTGTTGCTTTTAGCATCCCTCACTAACCTCAGCTCATTCTCAGCTTTAGCCTTCCTGATGCCATCCCTGCAATTCTGTGCTACCTGTCTGTACTCTTCCTTTGTTGCTTGGCTACTCCTTTTCTTGTTAGAGTCACTTGCCATGGGACCTTACTTATCATTGTTCTGAGTTTATTAAAATCGGCTTTCCTAAAATCCAGGGTACGCGTTTGGCTACACGCATTTGCTTCCTTTAGAACGAAGAACTCAGGTATAACATGGTTGCTTTCCCCCAGAGTTCTTGTAACTGCTACTTTATCCACTAAGTCATCTCTGTTGGTTAGGATCAAGTCAAGGATAGCCGATCCTCTAGTTCCTTCGTCCACTTTCTGTAGGAGGAAGTTATCAGCAAAAAATCCCTGCACAGCCATGAAGCTGGCTGGCTGACCTTGGGCCACTCTCAGCGTAACCTCCCTCACAGGTTCATTGTGGGGACAAGCAGAGCTGGTCAGGTATGTTGCCTTGAGCTTCTTAAGGGGAAAGAGTGGGGTTAAAATGTTGTATTTAATCATTCATATGCTAAAGTCCAAGCAAGGGGGAAATAACCAACTCCCAGTTATCAGTGTTTTAAATGTGAGGTTGTAATACGTCACACATTGACATGACATGTACCAGGTGGAGCTGGGCCCCCTGGGGAGAATGCGGAGCCTCCCAAGGCAGCAGACGTGGGATCAGCGCAGCGCAGTAGAACGCCTGCTGGGCGATGCTTCGGACAACGGCAGTAGCGCAAGCAGCAGTGTCGCTTCAACAGCGCCAGGGGCTGTCGGCTGCCCTGAGCCCCACTTCGGGTGGAAGTGTGTGTGGGGAGTATAAACTCAGCAAGGCCATCTGTTCTCCCCGGAGAAGGACCAGTTGATCCGCTGCACGTGTGTTGCCAGGTGCGTAGTGGGCTGGTGTTCTGGCCTGGAGTTCTGCGCTGCAGCTTTGCTGGGCGGCTTCAAGGAGCGCCTTTGGCCATGGCTATGGGGGGCCCCTGGGGGAGCAGAGAGCCCTGCAGCTGGCGCTCTGGCAGAGCAGGCCTCCCGGACTCCCGCCTGAACAGTCTGAGCCAGCATCCCCAGCTTGTCCTCCTCTGAGCGCGTCCCAGAGGGATTTGAGTTCTGCAGGACTTTTAGGTTGTGCCCGCCCTGCTCCGGATGCCGCTCAGGCAGGGCCTGGGCCAAGACAGGCACAGCCTGCAGCGCCCTTGTGCTGCATAGAGGCTGTTGAGCTAGAAGGCTTATTAGTGGGGCCATTAGTGGCCGACTGCTCTGGTGCGCTGATCATCCGGATGGAATCGCTAGGCTAAGTTGCCGAAGGGGCTCCGTTTGCTGGCAGTCTTCCATAATGCAGCTCCAGCCGGCAATAGGCTCTGGGAACCCAGTGTTGCCTCAGCAACGGTGACCAGTTTGGATGCCTTTCTCCCATTCTCTCTTCTGACAGATTAGAAAGGCCAAAGGCCCTTCAGCTCAACACAACACACACCCAGACTGCTAAACATACAGATACAATTTGTTATCTTGGGATATTTGGGAAGACTGCTTGGCTGATACGGAAAGAAGGCCGCAGGCAGGCAGGCAGGCAGGCAGGCAGGCAGGCAGGCAGGCAGGCAGGCACTTCTTTTAGAGCTTATCATCATGATAGGGTTCAGTGCTGGCTCGTATCTGGTGCTGCTCTGTCTCTTCCTGCACCATCCCACACTGGCTGGGCTGCTGTGAAGTCAAGGCATTGGCTTCGGAATTCATTATCTGCCTAGTTTCAAACAACTGTCTTTTCTCTCTTGCTGCCCCATATGCTTGGAACTGCCTCCCAGAACACCTGTGTGATGCCCCTTCTCTTACCCCTTTCAGATCCCTCCTCAAAATAAACTTTTCCATGAAGGCTTTGGCTCACCCCTACGGTTCCCATAAGAACATAAGAAGAGCCCTGCTGCTAGATAAGACCAAAGGCCAATCTAATCTTGCGTCCTTTTTCCCGCAGCCTAAAGTTTAGCCCACAAGCGGGACATGAGGGCTAAGGCAACTCATGCCTTTTCCGTTCCCAGCATTGGTACTCAGGTGAGTACTGCCTGCGATACCTAGAGCACCCAAAAAACAAAGGTGGCCATGTTGGCTCAAATAATGGCTTCCCTTGGGAGCACCTTGTTAAGCTATGAAGGAGAGCTGAATGTCAGCACTGGGCTGCTGGCTCAACGCACTTTGCATCCTGGGGCGGAGCAGCCAACGGTGCGCTCCCCCAGCCAAAGTGCAGAGCGTCCCACGCTGGTCGAGTGATTGGGGCACTCGATCCCGGTCCTTCTGCAAGCACCTCTCCTCTTCCCTGGCAGGAAGCATGCAGCACGAGGTGGCTAGTCATGTGCTGTCCTTTCAGAGCACTGAGATCAACTGGTTGAGGTGCACTAGCTTCTCCCCATATCCCTGTTGTCTTTTGCCTGGATGGCTTATCTCAGTATTCCTCATTCAGAGTCGTCCCTTTATCAGTGGCTTGGAAGGGAGCATATCATACCATCGAAAGTGCCATCACAGTCTGCTGCGGACATAGCACTGCCCGAGATTGAGAGAGAGGGAGAGCAAGAGAGACAGCTGATAAAGAAATGCTTTCTTACAGTGCAATCCTAGACATGTCTACTCAGAAGTAAGCTACACTGAGTTAAATGGCGTTCACTCCCAGATAAGTGTGTATAGGATTGCAGCCTTGGTATGTGAAAAGCGCCTTTTGTTTAAGTAACCCCTGGAGCCTAGTGATGGGAATGAGTGGATGCCAGTGAGCTGCTTGCCTGGGGGAGCGCGTGCCCCTCTCTAGAGCTGCCCCTGGGGACACTATGCTGCCTGCCAATGCCAGTGTGGGGAAATACTGTGCCTACAAAATAGAGTGGGGCCAATGCAAAAAAAATCCTGCACACGCTTAGGCCTATTCAGGTAGATCCGTGTTCTTCACTGCAAGGTCTGAGGGCCTCTGGTGTCTCCCAGTAACTTCGAGTATGGCCCTTCCACCTGCCCCTCTCTCTCTTGGCAGGAGCTTTGTAGTTTGGCCCTGTTTTTGCTTTAGCCGTGGGCTGGGCTATCAGAGGGGGCTTTGGGGGTGGGGAGTCAGGAGACCTGCTGCTCACCAACAATCAGCCAACTAGCTGTGTTGCAGGAGGAGCCCAAGCGGCAAGGAACAACGCGACCGGCTAGCTGCATTGGTGCACTGCACAGGCACTGGAGAGGACATCAAATGTGTGGGAAAGACAGAGCAACGTGGACCAGCACTGGGAAATTTTGCAGCACTGAGCAGGGCACTCTTTCCGTGGCAAGACAAAGATCCACCCCAGTCCACGAACCAGGGGAGTTTCTCCATGACAACGGAAGGAGAAGTGAATGGAGGATTACCCGGATTTTTTCAAGAGAACAGTTTTGGTGTGCTTCGGCCCGTGCAGGGTTACACGAGCGAGTGCGCCACACCAGTATAAGTCGCTTCACAGAACATACTTCCGGGGGGTGGGGGGTGGGGGGTGGAGTGAACATCATCTAACTGGCAGGAGCTGCTCAAGAGAGGCTCCCCCACACACTTTCTCCTTTGATAAAATCCTGGGAAGTTTCCTCTTGTGTCTTGACAAAAATCACTTTCCTTCTCTCTCCCCCCTGCCCCATGCATTCAGTACTTCCTTAAAGCAACAATCATTACAGGAACACAGTGTTCTCCCTATGTTGAAGCTGCCAAAGCTGCAAACTATCTCCTTTTCTCTCCCCCCACCCACATTACTTACTTCCCTAAAGCAACAATAATTACAGGAACACCGTGTTCTCCCTGCCCTGTTGCAATCAATCAAAGCTTCAAAGCTTTGAAGCTTTGACATTAAGGCTCCTAAATGCATTATTTCAATTCACGGGAATCTCAGAAACTTCTGAACTGCGCATTTCAGGAACAAGCCTCACTGAGCACAATGGGAGTTACTTCTGAGGAGACACGGGGCATCTCTACACCAGCCTAAAATCCTTCATTTAAAATGGGGCTCTCTGCTTCTGTTTTAAATGTAGGATCACAACGCCTCCTGCATTTCATGTGCTTCCTTTCCCCCCACCCCCTTCCCCCTCCTTCTCCCCGTATCTGACCCTTCCATTATCTTTCATTGATCTCGCTCCTCTTCTTGCCGCATTTCCTCTTTTCATGGAGGGAACTGAAGCGGAACACAATGGGGCAAAATTCAGTGAAGGAGCAATCTCAATCGCAGGATAAAAGCTCCGGGTGAAGGAGCCCACTAACTGGTTTGTGCAAGGATGGGAAACACACAGGAGACACCCCATGACCAGGATCATGGGAAAAGGCACACCCCTGGGCAGGGCTAGCATGCCCGAGGTCAATGCGGGGGTTGGGGCACACAGCAACCATACCGGGGAGAACCCAACTTGAGGAAAAGACTCAGACTTCAAGCTCCGGGGCGGCTGCTGGATGGCCACAATGTCATCTGTCCCTAACGACCTCTGCACACAGCCGGCTTGGAGCAAACCACTTGTAGAGACACCCCCAGGTGAGCCTGCCTGGTGACTTGTAGACTGACTGACGAGGGTTGGCTCGGGTGAGGTGGAGAGGGATGGGGAAAAGAGGCCCCAAGAGCCTCCGGCCAGGCCCAGTACCCAGGATCACCCCCTGACCGAGGGGCCTCCCATGGCCTCGAAAGGCCCTCAAGTGGCCAAGGCAGCAGCCCCTGGAAAGAACAGCGAGGATCATGGAGGCAGATCAGCGCTCCCACCCAGCTCCCAGCTCCCTTCTGGTTCCACCGCGTCCCAGACCCAGGCTGGATGCAGACTGATCAGTCGGCCTCCTCAGCTGCCTGCCTTCAGCTGAACTCACACGCAGGGGCAGCTGCTGCTACTGCTGGCCAAGGAGAACGCCAGCAGAGCAGGGCCAGAACCAAACGTGGCCCGAGTGGATCTGGAGCGCTCTCTCGCAGGCGATCCATCCGGCCTGGGGAGGGAGGGGGGACCAGGGGGTCCTCGTGTGGATGATGTGGGGGAGTAGCTGGTCCATTCTGAAGCACAAAGCCCGTTGTGCTGAATGGGTGATGCCCTTGCCACCAGCTGCGATGTGTGTTTCCAAGGGGGTAATTTGGTAGTTCATTGCCGGAGAACGTGGCCGCCCCGTAGTGGAGTTTGCTTTGTGATTTTCCCCGGTAGGTTTTCTGAGCTCCACTCAGTGGGATCCTGGGGAAAAAATCCCATCACTACAACAATCCAGCCATGCCTGTCAATGCTGATGGAGCCCCCTCCATGGCTGAGACCTGAGGCAATTGTCCACCTCCCCCCATTAAAAACAGCCCTGCGACTTCTTCAGCTTTTTGTCATAAAGCAAATACATTGTCACAAAAATTAGTTGGTTAGAGAGGATGAGAACATCAAGTAACCAAGAAGACCTTCGCTATTGAAGAGACAGGTTTTGCAGGACGGGAACGCCAGCCAGAAGTGTGTCGCTGCCTCAGGGAATGGCTAATTCTGAGCTCATCTCAGCTGCGGGGCAGGAGACAGGCTGGGCATGTCCCCCTTGCTGCTTGGCCCCAGCTGGAGCAGGTCCCAACCCCTAATGCTTCTGATTCAGCGAGATGGACACACACGGGGTGTAAGGCATGCAGCAGAATTCCTCCCTCAGACAACCAATGGGGAAGAACACAATGCCAAAGGCAAAAACGACTGAGGATTTTGGCTAAGTCAGCCTGAAATGTGAAGATGCATCCTTCCTCTGTCTATAACAAGCAAAGGGAAAGCATGCATCAGAACTAGCAAGAGTGTTAGAAATTACTTTACTTTAAAGAGTGCTCCGGGCAGAAGTGATGGCTTCCTCCCACTGCTGTTTGTGCCCAGCAACTGTGATTCAGAGGTAGGCAACCTCTGCTCGTGGAAGCTCCATTTAGTGATAATTACTAAACGCCATAGATCGACCTCCATCTCCTTCTGTTTAGTTCTATTAATGCTCTTCAGGTAATAGTGAAGGGTTTGGGGGCTGGTCAAAATGACCCCACAGTGTCCCTTCCAACTTAGTAATTCTTGACTCAAAGGTGTCTTTAAGAAGAGCGATCAGTCTTAAGATACAACAAACGTTGGTTGATAACTGCTAACATTCTGATGATATGTTTCAGTGGGAGCTAGGATGGTCCAAGAAGGCATTGCTGATGGGTGGAGAGTACTCATCTTTCTCCCCCAGCTCCCGGGGAGAAGGGGAGGGGGCCAGCGAAGTCTGTATGCAGCAGGAAGGTAGTCTCTACTGGGATTGGGTCTGAACAGGAGGCAGAGAGACGACTCTGATCTGTGCAGGAAACCCTGTGGCACTCTGGGATCCCCTACAAATCTGAGGGGGAAGAGGGATCTGTTGGAGTGCCAGTGGTGTGGACCCTCATCTAATGCTCTGCCTGCACACGTGTGTGCAAATACATCTTCTATCACAGAAGTGCCGTCCGCCTCCAGAGGCCTCCTTCGCAGGAAACGGAATGCTCTGTGAGTGCTGGAACCCTTGAAACTTCCCACCGCTTGGAAATGGGGTACACGGCAATACTTGGAAATGGGCCTCCTTCATCTGTTCTTGCAAACTAGGCTTATATTCTGTCAAGGGGGAAAGGAAGCAAGCCACAAAGCAGCACAAGATTGCTGACCCCTTGGAGGGAGGGAAGCTTTCCCGTGACTCCAACAGGGGCCGACCAGACCCTGAGCGTGAGCCAAAGCTGGCGACGGAGCCTCCCCAGGGGCCTACCAGGAGGACAGGCCCACGCCAGGCCCCCGCCCGGCCCTCGCTGTGGGCCTCCTGGCGCCCTGACTGGGGAGAAGGGAAACCCTTCACAGTGACGCACGGGCGGAGAGAGAAACCCCGTCCTTAGCCCTCCCGTGGGCCACACCATGGGAGCGCCTGAACAGAAGTCACAAGATGGAGCGCGTTGCTCCCTGAAGCTTTGGCCTCCTAGGTACCTGCTGTTTTATGTAAAGACCGTATTTTATCTGTAGTCTCTGCCTCTGTTGCATTTAAAACTTGTTCTGTTGCATTGTGTGACTGTAAAATAAACTGTTCTAACTGTTTGTTGGCATTTAATAGGGACAAATGCCAAGTTCTGCACCTAGGAAAAAGAAACCAAATGCACAGTTACAAGATGGGGGATACGTGGCTCAACCACACTACGAGCGAGAAGGATCTTGGAATTGTCGTCGATCACAAGCTGAATATGAGCCAACAATGTGATGTGGCTGCAAAAAAGGCAAATGCTATTTTGGGCTGCATTCATAGAAGCATCGCTTCCAAATCCTGGGAAGTACTAGTTCCCCTCTACTCAGCACTGGTTAGGCCTCATCTGGAGTACTGTGTCCAGTTCTGGGCACCACACTTTAAGAAGGATGCAGACAAGCTGGAGAGGGTTCAAAGGAGGGCAACAAAGATGATCAGGGGACTGGAAACAAAGCCCTATGAAGAGAGACTGAAAGAACTGGGCATGTTTAGCCTTGAGAAGAGAAGACTGAGGGGAGATATGATAGCACTCTTCAAGTACTTGAAAGGTTGTCACAGAGAAGAAGGCCAGGATCTCTTCTTGATCATCCCAGTGTGCAGGACACGGAATAATGGGCTCAAGTTACAGGAAGCCAGATTCCGACTGAACATCAGGAAAAACTTCCTGAGTGTCAGAGCAATACGGCAATGGAACCAATTACCTGGGGAGGTGGTGGGCTCTCCCACACTGGAGGCCTTCAAGACGAGGCTGGACAGCCATTTGTCAGGGATGCTCTGACTTGGATTCCTGCATTGAGCAGGGGGTTGGACTCGATGGCCTTGTAGGCCCCTTCCAACCCTACTATTCTATGATTCTATGATTCTATGATTAACACACCCTGAGTAGTGTGTAGGCACTAGAAAGGCACAACAGAAATCTCTCAGTAAAGGCACAGTCCTATGGGGTCTGCCCTGGGCATTCGTAAGCCTCCAACTTTGGAGGCTTCCTGGCACCCTCGGGCGGCACCTCGCATCTCTCGCTCTGCATGGAAGCCAGGCGGGCATTTCCAGCAGAGGCCTTGGGGAGGGGGAGGGGGAGGGGGAGGAGGCTGGGCAGCCGCAGGACTGGCCGTATGCGGCCGCCCCGGTCTCCTCCCCTCCCCCGGGAACGCCCCCGTTCACCTCCTACAACGAGGGGCCGTCGCAGGCACTCGCAGCCGCCAGCATGCCTCTCGGTGGGGCGGGGCGGGGCGGGGCGCAGCTTCCTGCCTTGGAGCCAGGGAACCAAAATATCCTGTGTCCCCCAGACACTGTCCGGGGGACAGAGAATTGCTCTCCCCATAAATAAAACTTAGCTGAAATCCAAGTTATTTTATGACAGAAAAGTAAAACAAATATACACGAGACCCCCCCAAAGAATACACTACCTCTCAAATATCTCACACTGATTTACAGCATCAAAAAGATACCTTGTCTCAGTGTAAGATTATCATAAAATCAGCCTGAATATTATCAAAAATGTATTTCAGTGTTCTCAAATCACCAATAGTAACATTAAAACTGCTAATATAAAACCTCTTTATCATTTTATTGATCTCACGAAAATACTTCTTTATCATTTTATTAATCTTATTAAGCTTACATCAAAATACTTCTGGAAAAGCTCACTCTAAATCTTCATTTAATATAGTAACCTAGTTACTAATCCTAACACCATGAAACTTTTCCCAGTATTGAAAACATCAATCCAACATTCAAACATTTTCTCTCTAGCCTTCCCCTTTTCTGTACAGCATCACATGGGTTAGTTTCAGCTTTCTTAAAAGAGACCAAGCCCTCTGTCTTATCAGTGTGACTTCTGTCCCAAACTAGATATGCAGTACCACAGCTGCCATTATCGTATCGTATCGTATCATATCATATCATATCATATCATATCATATCATATCATATCATATCAAGAATTAGCCAGCTCGTTGAACTAGCCCCAGACTACAATAACAGGATCCAGGTGTACAGTAACTCCACAACCTCTCAATTCCACTCAAAATCTGAATCCAAAAGATCCGTATAAGTTTGTAGGTCCAACTTATTTTTGTCTTCTCATACCCATTATCTCCAGCATGTCAGGGACATTTTCAATTAAAGCTGTTTTTGAACCTAGGAGGAATGAGGCGCCACTGAGTGAATATTTTACTGATGCATGATGAGCTCTCCATCCTCATTTCTCCAATATATGCAACATCTTTTCTGTTAGCTCCTTATCCATATCCAAAGTCCACTTCAGACAATGCACATTTTTATTTCTCCAATATATCTACCATACTCTATGAGAGAAATCCTATATTCTTCCCCACAATAATTTGTTCAAATCTTGTTGTGTGCCTCTGATCTTTCCCCTTCTATTTATTATGTACCCAGTACTTCTATTTGAAGGCTGTGCGCGTGTGTTTCATAAGCCTTATATGGATGCGTCTTTGTTTCCACACCTGTTTCAGGAGGCTACTTCTCCATAAAATCCCGTGTTTGAGGCAGGGTGACTGCACAAGAAAAGCCTTGTCTGGAAGCACCCGTTAAGCACTGGCCACTTATGGAAGGCCAGTGTTTGGGCTCAGCTTCAGGCAGCAAAATGCCTTGGGTTGGCAGCTTGGAGGTTCAACGGGCAACACACTGGGCCAGCCCTCCTGTGTTCCTACTGCTTCTTCTGACTTTTTTTTTTAGTTGCAGAAAACCCATTAAGGAGAAAAAGATGGAATTGCTGCACAAGGCCTCCTGATGGGTAGCACTAGGAGGCTTCTGCCTGGAAGCACCCTGAGCATCTAGAGGCCACCACTCAACAGCTGAACTAGTAAGCTCCAGATATGGAACAAGGTCCTTGGGTCAGGCTTGGGCTCTGCGGGATCATAGGGGATGCTCAGTGGCCCCCGACCCCTCTCAGGGGTCAGCATCAGAAGGCCACTTGCAGAGCAGTGCAGGACGTGGGTCACAATCTCTTGCAAACCAAACCGCTGTATCTCAGGTGGCCATGCATTGCCAGGGAAGGCACAGCCGTCTCATGGTACATCATGCACAAATGAGGTTATTTCCTGACCATCTGGAATTTTGAAATGTTTATTTCTCTTTTGCTCAATCTTAAGTCTTACAGAAACAGTCATATTTAAGGCCATCACATTTCTTCTGAACTTACCAAATGTAATCCTTTCGCTCCAGGCTTCAGGGCATGGATGAGGCTGTGGGCAGCCACACCTGAGCCCAGACATGAAGGGGGCACTCCTCTAATTCAAATTCCTGAGGCACATGGCCTGGGCTGGAGGCAGCAGGCAGAAGGACATCCTCTTCCAACCAGACAAAGGCAGCTCTTAGTATTTAGAGAACAAGGCCTGGCCGAGCTAGGCGCTTCGTACTGCCTGCCAATCACGGGGCCCAACGTTGTTGCACACCCGTCTTCCCTCCTGTGCCTGAAGAGCTCTGGGACCTGCACACACACAAGTTGCTTTCCACCCGCAGACCCTCTGCTTCTCAGTTCAAGCATTGCAGCCCCTGGTTTTAGAAAAGCATCCATAACTGACAGTATGCTTCGTTTTAAAAAAGAAAAATATAGCACTGGATTTTTGCAAGCAAAGTTGAGTTAGAAGAATTTCCGCCCTCCTGGATTCCTTTCAGCTCTAGCCAGCTTGCGGGCCTCCTCCAGTGGGCTTGCAGGCGCCCTTCCTGCCGCTTGCGTTCTGTACCTTCCTTTCAAAGTGGCCGCCTCCCACTCAGAGCTGCCCAAACTCCATGTGTTCCATTCAGGAGAGAAATACCTCCGAAGGCTTCCGCTATGAGCTGGCGGATCCACCCCCTCTCTTGATCAGCAGCCACAATACCCCGCAAAGCATCTGGTCCTCTCTTGGCATCAGAAGCCAGCATCCCACAGCCAGTCCTGCCACCCGCCACCATCAGTAATCCCTCGTTCTTGGATTTAAGTCAGTGGGATCTATTCAGTTCTTCCCCAAACTGGGACAGAACCAGCCCCCTAAAAATGCACTGGCAGGGATGTCCATACCCTTGCAGCTTCCGAGAGGGACTGAAGGCCAGGAACTGTCAAGCCCTTGGAGCACCCATTATTTCAACACAAAGCAGGACATACACCCTAAGAAGGGTGTAACGGTTAGATTATTGCCCTGATGTTTCTGTAAGATGGCACCCCAGCACTTGTGTGGCACTCTCAAGCAGCTCCACTGCTCATTCTGGTCACTCCGAGAAGCTCCCCACAACTGCAGTCTTCCCTACAGACTGCAGGGAGGCAGCCAGGTTTGCCGATTTTATGCTTCGCTGTCAGGAACACGAACCGGCCTCTGGCAAAAATGCTGCATGTAATATTGATAAGCTTTGCATTTTAAATGTTTCTCAAGGACACAGAGGGCCTATGATGGGTGCTCTTGGAATGTGTACTACCAGGAGATGTACGCAGCCTTCCTATAGTATGCTAGCAGTTTTAGCACCCATCTTCAGAATGCTTTTAAAGAATGATGGGAAGCTATGAATATTTCTGTGGTTTTGACAAAAAATGGCAAGTCCTCCCACAAATTAATCATCCCTAGAGCTGAACACCCTACCCTAACCAAACAGCCAAATCCTGTTGAAGATCAATCATGTTAAAAACATGGCGGTGGGTGTCTGGGGAAAGGGAAGCAGTGCAGCCAGGAAGGTTGTCTTGGCCTGCATGCTGTGTTTCTTGGTTTTAGTTCTTTGGTTACTGATCAGGATGCAACCCTAATGGCACCACAGTGGAGGCTCTGGGTACTGCCAAAAGCCTTCTGTTCTTTGCCAAGGTGTTTTGATCATTTTTTATAAAGCTTCAGGAAGACGGGATGGGAAGCCATGAAGCACAGTTGTAGCATCCCATGGCTGTCAAGTGGAGACAAAAACAGGGACATGGAGGGCTGTAAAGAAGAACCAGGCTGGAAAGAGAGGGCTATTTGACATTTGGGGGCATGGAATGGAACATGCCAAGTGCTGAGGGTGATAGTGACAGATTCTGAGCAGCAGGTCTCCAAGGCTCTTGGATGTGGGTCCATGTGGCCCCATCCTGTTTCTGCTGACTGGCAGGAGTTCTCCAAAGTCTTGGGCAGAGAAAGGCCCTTTCCGAGTCCTGCTCACAAAGATGCTTTGAAAGTGTGTGTGTGTGTGTGTGTGTGTGTGTGTGTTGGGGGTGAGGAATGAGACCCGTTGCCCCCAAGCCACCCGCTGTACCTCTGAGCAGTGGCCCAATTCCTTTGGACTTAAAAAAAAAAATTCAGTACCAGAAAAAAGTTAGATAAATGAATACACGTTTCGAAAAGTATATTCTTCTGCTAGCCATGGGCAGAGGTAAGGAGCAATGCAGACCACTGAAACACCATTCTCCAACACTGGGCATGCAGTCCCCATGCCAGATTTTGAGATTTCACCACAGAATGACTGCCCAAACACCCAGGGGAGTGTGGTATAGTGAGGAGATCTGAAATCTCTGTCTAGCCTCACAGCCCACTAAGGCTGCTCGCTTCGCCTCAGCCTCACTTAACCTCACAGGCTTGTTCTGAGATACAAATGAGATATCCCTGAGCAAACCACACAGGGCTCCCTGGACAAGGACAACCCCCTTGAAAGAGGCAGTCATGAGACCGCTGCTTAAGAAAACCTCACTGGCCTGGAACAACTGTTGTCCAGTCATAGGTATCCCCTTTTGGGCCGAGGTGCTCAACATAAGAACGTAACAAGAGCTTATCCACTACCAAGTGCCATCCCAGGTGCTGGTACGTACCTTTGAAGCCCTAAACAGCATGGGGCCCAACTATCTGAAGGACCGCCTCCTCCCATACCAATCTGCTCACGTATTAACATCATTGGAGGGATTCCTCAAGTTCCATGAAAGAGAGGACCTTTTCTGTGGTAGTGTACCAACTTTGGAATACTCTCCTATGGGATGTATGCCTGGCACCATAGTTCTACTCTTTTTGGTGCCAGGTGAAAACCTTTTTATTTACTGAGGCATTTTAAATTTAAATATTTACTTTTTGCAGGTTGAAATATTTCTTATGCTTCTCAACTTTACTGCATTGATGTTTTAAGTTCTATTGTTTTTATTGTATCGAATACTTTATTTCTGTGTATACCGCCCTGAAATCCTTTTTTGGACCAAGGCATAGATTATGCATATAATAAACAAACAAACAAACAACCCATCCCAGGGTGCTTG
Source organism: Heloderma suspectum (assembly GCF_057233095.1). Taxonomy (NCBI): domain Eukaryota; kingdom Metazoa; phylum Chordata; class Lepidosauria; order Squamata; family Helodermatidae; genus Heloderma; species Heloderma suspectum. Next base: position 35,563,210 of record NC_139469.1, on the reverse strand, counting down.
AGAGTTTGTTAAGTGAAGGCTGGGATTCTCACAACGTTCCTAATAAAAATCCCATCTGTGCTTCAGCTCAACCCCATGGCCATCCCTACTTGCTTTTACCCTAAAGCAGGGCATTCCCCTGCAGATATTCAGCTGAGAGCACGCAGGCATTTCTTCCCAGACCCAAAGCATCACTTTGAAGCAGAACATCACGTTCCAAGCACTACATGATATTGTTGCCTCCAGCTTCACATTGCCAGTTCCATAACTAAGAGTTGTCCCAATTGCCTCCAGGAGCAGAATGAGGCCAGGTGGTTATGTTGAGGGTCATCTGGTGTAACTAAATGGCCATGAGAGTCCCTTTTGAGTTGCCTACAGGAAACATAATGTTGCTAAAACATAGGACACAACACTTGAGGTGGATCAGAAACGTTTTGTCTGATTTTGGCCCTGCTGTGCGGTTGCTAAAAGACGGTAGCAACAGCAGGGGGGCCTTCGTGTTGGTTCAGTTTGCTGTAAATGAAGAATTTTACAAAGACACTATAAAGTCTGCAGCCCTGCCTGTTCCAAAGGAGTCTGGTCAGAGAAGCCAGTTGCGCCTGGAATTTACTGGTTCTCCAGAGACCAAGGGAAACCTTTTGTTTTGTGAGTCATTCATACTGGGGGGAAAGAGCCCTGCTAGGCTTGAGACCCCCCTACCCAATAAACAGCAGATGGAGCCCCTAGCAGACCACAAGAGGAACATGGGTCAAAAGGCATCTGGGTGGGACCTGGAGTTTTTCAGAAGCTGCGTGTGGGCACAGAAGGAAAAGTCAACCAGCTTTACCACAGAGAGACAGAAGGGCTCAGGGGCCTTCTCTCATCAAAGCAGGATGCCCATGAATCAATACGGAAGGAATTCCCCACCCCTTGCAGCACCCCCAGCTGTGGACCGTCAGCCAGGCTCGCCAGTCCAGAGCTGAAGCGCAGACCAAGGCAACTAGACAAACTGCTCCATCAGGCAGGATCCTTTCCCTTGTTCTCCAGAACTTCAACGCCTGTTGCAGGTTGCCTTTCTGTGTGAAGACTGCTACACCTGCCCACGAAATGAAGTTGTATTTGGGGCAGAACACAGCAGCTGCTCTTGGCAACTTCAGTCGCAGCGTAGGATGCAGGCAAAGTCGAAAAATGTATGCAATTGCAGTTCATGTGGAGTCTGCTTGAGGTTGACTGCAATGGAATTTTGGTTAACCCCTCAGCAAAGCTGCTGGAGCATTGTAGCTGTTTTGAAATATTATTCCTGGGTCAGCAGTGCCAGCCACAGCACAGAGCTCCCTTCTCCTCCCTTTCAGCACATTTGCCCGTAATCTGTTCCCTGTTCCCTCACCCCCACCCAGCACTTCTCTTAACAACAAAGGGCCACTCAGCCACAACTGCTGATCCGAATGTGTTTTATTGGTACATTGGTCTTCCTTTAACCTTTCAAGCACTTCAGATATCACCTACTGGTACAAGTTATACGCTGCCACCGCACCTTGAAAGACCAGATGGAAACGGAGCCAAAGATCTCAGTTACGTCCTCTAGACATCTTCCTCTGTGCATGAGGGTTCTTTTCAGGGGCTTCATCCAATGTGTAACATTAAAAGCTGACCCACAGGTGGCGGGTTACTACCAGCACCATGGCAGGGATGGAGGAGGGGGGGTTCCGCCCCTTAGTCCTTGACGTGAGTCTTGAATATGCAAGAAAATACAGAGCCCTTCCTAAACCCACAGAAATGGCTAAGGGCCGCCTCTTCCAATCATGTGGGAGGAAATGGGATTCCGAGCTATTTAATGCATGCACACAATAACTGAGAGCCCCACCCCCACCATCGCTCAGTACATCCCAGACAGAAGGAGGAGCCACTGTCAGTCTTCCAATCCGCTCTCAGGTTTCGTGCATGGAGGTTTCCCAGAAATGCTATTTCTGGGTTAATACTGTGCACAAATGGCCATTCTGCAGGGGACAGGTAACCGTGAGGGGACAGCGCCAGTGTCACTTTCCACCTTCCTGATAGGGCCTCCAAGCAATCACCATCTTGACAGTCCACTGGGTACCCCTTTTACTGCGCACACGGCAAAGCGCAATGTCCATTCTTGGTCAGAGAATGAGAGATGTGGGATTTGGGGAGACCCAAATGCAGTCAAACCCAGGCCACAATAGCTTGGCCTAGCAACAGGCAATGTAGGATTTCAAAACAAAACAAAACAAAAAATCCAACCCAGGCTGCCCCTGAAAGCAGGGGGCCCATCTCGGGTTTCTTTTTAAAAACAAAGTTCCACTGGTTACACCATCACAGGGGGAGTGGGTCATGTCATGCAGTCTCAACGATACACCTCTATACACAGCACCCAGCAGGGCAGCTCTGACTGCCAGAATTCTCTGCCAACCAGGGACATGTCTGGCTTCAGACTGGAGTGGTTCGTCTGTTGGCTGGATTATTATGCAAAGACTCCTTGAACTCTTTGGGGAGGGAGTTGTGAATCTGTAAAAACCCATGATCTCTCTCTGAGTTGAGCAGTGTCCCAATAGTCACCTTGGAAGGATCCCTGGAGAGGGTGAACATGGAGATATCAGTGGAAGGGATGGTGTTGAAGCCTTTGCCAATAGGGGACAAATCCCTTGACCTTGGCTCTGTGGAACGGGAGCTGGATCTCCTTCTGAACCGGTATCGGTAGGTAGGCAAGCGGGCAAAGGTGGACTTCTTCAGCAATGCCACCGAGTGAGACTTGGCTCGGATCTGCCGGTGCTTCTCAATGTACATGTGGACAGCGATGACACCCACCATCTCGGCAATGATGAAGGATAAGGCGCCAAAGTAGAAGGACCAGCCGTAGGAGTAACTCTTCTTGGAGTCGCTCTGCCCAGGGTCCCCGGCATTTGCTGAGATGTAAACTATAATCCCAATGATGTTGCTTAGCCCTGAAAGGAAGAAACAGAACAGGGCTAAAGTAACATTGTTCAACCCACCCAGCAGCTCTTGGATTTAGGTCAGATCTACGGGACTCTGCAACCAATAGCCTGTCAAATGCAACAACTTTGGGTAGCAATCCTCCAGTCCCTGATACAACAAAGAAATTGTAGATAATTTTATAGCGAGACTAATAGGCAGGTATGTGTGTTTAATGGCCTTCTCATGGACCACCGGTGAATCTACAAGGTTACATCCCACATCTTGCCCAGTTCACCAATTGGGCTTGATCCAGCTGTATGTAGTTATCACTACTGATGTGTCATAGACCGAAAATAGTATCTGTGTTATTTCCAAGGTCCACTCCTGGATCCATTTAGAATCAGGCTCAGAACTTCTTCCCTTTCCCATACTAACAACTGAGGGAAAGCTCCATAAAACATCTTTGCTAGGTTGTAGACACTGGCCCAAGCCTGTGCGGTAATGTCAAAAGATGCCAGGAATCATGGGAAATACAGTCACGCAGATCCCATGGTTCCTGGTGGCTCTTGTTACCACCATGGATGCTTGCAGCTGAATGGAAGGCATAGCAGAAGACCTACTCATGAGCCTTTTGGGTCCCTGCCACCTCCAGGGCCATGTCTCCATGACAATGGAAGGAGAAGCTAATGGAGGAGTTCCAGATTTTTTTTTAAAGAAATCATCTTTGCTGCGATGTGGTCCATGCAGGGCTCCACGAACAAGTGCTCCGCACCAGTAAAAATCGCTTCACAGAACATACTTCCGGGCGGGGGCTGGAGTGAAGGTCATCTGACTGGCAGGGGCTGCTCAACTGATAAGAGAGGCTTCCCCCTCCCCCCGTTCTCCTTTCTCCTTTCCTCTGAACTCCAGCTGCATCTGCAGTCCAGGAGAAAGCCCCATTGAGCATAATGGGAGTTATTTCTAAGCAGACACACATATGCTTGTGCTGGAAAAGACGGGGCGGGGGGGACACAGAGATGGGAAACCAGCCCCCTTTCTAACTGCAGGATCTCTATAACGAAGGTGTGAAGTGGTTCCTTCCCAAGGCAGTAAACCAAAGAGGTTCGGTAAAGCACTTTACAGGCTTCAGGGAATCTGTGCTTTAAACTCTGTATTTAATTCAGGGGGATCTCTGTAAATTATGACGTGGACATTCAGAGGGCAAGCCTCATTCACCACAATGGGAGTTACTTCTGAGGAGACACTAATGGGTTTGTGCAGGGATGGGAAACACACAGGAGACACCCCCTGTCCGGGGTCATGGAAAAAAGGCACCCCCCTGGGCAGGGCTAGCATGCCCGAGGTCAATGCGGGGGTTGGGGCCCACAGCAACCATACCGGGGAGAACCCGACTTCAGGAAAAGACTTGGACTTTAAGCAGTCTCCGGAAATCTGGTTTTTCCCTGATAAGCTCTGGGGTGGCTGCTGGATGGCCACGATGTCATGTAGCCCTAACGACCTCCAAACACAGTTGGCTCGGAGTAAATCCCTCATGGAGACACCCTCCAGGTAAATTTGGCGAAGGAAGGAGTTGGCAGTGGGGGAGGACTGGACATGTTACAGAAGCTGGGTTGATTTGCCCTGGACTGAGTGTCTGAAGAACATTCAACATAACCCACATTATTTCTGGTGTGGACTGGTGGATCCACGCATCACAAGTTATGATTAATTCCCATGGAAGATAATAGTAATAACTAACTTCCGTCCCATTGTTTCCAGTGGGGCAGTAACTCAATTAGCTTTAGCCTTCCAGTGGGGCAGTAACACACGCAGCGTGGGGATGGACTCCCTCAGTTCGAGAATCTCCTGAAAGTGAGGATGGGGAACTTCTCCCTGGGGCTCTTGTCCTATACCAGGGAGTAGGATTCCGAGATAAATCAGACCTGTAATCCTGCCTTTCCTTTAAAATGTTCAAAGCAGTTAACAACAAAGATAATATAACATACCAAAATCAAAGACAAACAACAGGAAAACAAGCAGCAGATAAAAAGCCAGCAAGTCAGAACAGTTAAAAGCCAGTAGCACAGCCTTTAAAATAAAAAAAGAATCGTGATAGATTTCCATCTTGAAAGGCCCAAATGCCACTTTAGGGGACAGACAGCAAGCAGTGAGCCCAAGAGGAATGCTGCCAAGGGTGGATGCATTTTTAGTTTGTCAGCCTGGCCAGACACAAGTGCCATTTGCCTTAAGGCCAGCAACTTCCTGCCTCTCCCAGTCCAAAGAGCTCCATGCCTCAAGTCATGCTTTGGCTCAAGTAAAAAAGTGGGATTGTCTGTCCCGCCTTCTTCCCCAGGAGAGCACTTCTGTCTATTTACAGGCAGCCCCAGGAAAACCAAAGGAACTTTCTCTGCACACAGAGAGGGCCTGGATGGATCTTGCAAACATGGAGTAAGTTCCTGGTTTTTCTTGCCTTTTTGTTCTGTACTCGTTTTTCGAAATAGTGAGAACCACAGATTATTTTCTGCAACTAAGTTGGGGGTCTTGCTTGTCAAGTAAGACCTTGGCCCTGCTGATGGAGAAAGCTTGTATTGATATACTTCTTGTACATTTTGCATGTTTAGACTTTTCTATTTCATTATTTTAATGTCGTATAAGCTTTGATTCATAAGCTTTTGTGGATCATAACAAATTGTGGCAAGTTCTTGGTGGGATGGGGATACCAAGTCATCTTGTCTGCCTCCTGAGAAATCTGTATAGCGACCAAGTAGCAACGGTAAGAACAGACCACAGAACAACGGACTGGTTTAAGATTGGGAAAGGAGTACGGCAGGGTTGTACACTCTCACCCTACCTATTCAACCTGTACGCAGAACACATCATGTGACGTGCTGGGCTTGATGAAGCCAAGGCTGGAGTTAAAATCGCTGGAAGAAACATTAACAATCTCCAATCTCCATCCACTTTGATGGCTGAAAGCGAGGAGGAGCTGAGGAACCTCATGACGAAGGCGAAATAAGAAAGTGCAAAAGCTGGGTTGCAGTTCAACCTCAAAAAAACCAAGATTATGGCAACCAGCTTGATTGATAACTGGCAAATAGAGGGAGAAAACGTGGAGGCAGTGACAGACTTTCTCTTTCTAGGCGCAAAGATTACTGCAGACGCTGACTGCAGCCAGGAAATCAGAAGACATTTACTTCTTGGGAGGAGAGTAATGACAAATCTTGACAAAATAGTTAAGAGCAGAGACATCACGCTGACAACAAAGGTCCACATAGTTAAAGCAATGGTATTCCCCATAGTAACCTATGGCTGCGAGAGCTGGACCATAAGGAAGACTGAGCGAAGGAAGATAGATGCTTTTGAACTGTGGTGCTGGAGGAAAATTCTGAGAGTGCCTTGGACTGCAAGAAGATCAAAGCAGCCCATGCTCCAGGAAATAAAGCCAGACTGCTCACTTGAGGGAATGATATTAAAGGCGAAACTGAAGTACTTTGGCCACATAATGAGAAGACAGGATACCCTGGAGAAGATGCTGATGCTGGGGAAAGTGGAAGGCAAAAGGAAGAGGGGCCGACCAAGGGCATTCTGGAGTTGACGGACTCGATCTTGGGGGAGCTGGGGGTGGCGACAGCTGACAGGAAGCTCTGGTGTGGGCTGGTCCATGAAGTCACGAAGAGTCGGAAGCGACTGAGCAAATAAACAACAACAAGAACAAGCTTTGATTTCCTTAAGAAAATGCAATGTTACCTTTGCATTATAATCCTGTGTCTTTGGGTCCATTCAGACTCCATCCACCAATACCATTGCTTTGGCTTTGTGCTACTAAAAGTTCTGAACTACCCTTGAATGTTACTGTTAGCTCCAAGAAAAATGCAGGAAGCAAAACCATCCCCTGTACATGGCGTTTATTGATCTGACTAAGGTAAACCGTACCGCTCTCTGGACCATCCTTCTGAAAACCGGATGCCCTATTAAATTTGTGAACATCTTGCGGCTCCTCCATGACAACATGACAGCAACAATCTTGGATAACAATGGCTCTCAAAGTGATCCATTCAAAGTGGGATCAGGCGTCAAAAAGGGATGCGTCATTGCTCCAACCTTATTTGCTATCTTCATCGCTATGATTCTACACCTTGTTGAAGGGAAACTTCCCACTGGTGTAGAAATCATATATCGAACAGATGGAAAACTTTTTAATCTCAGTAGGTTGAAAGCAAAAAGTAAGGTAATTACTGTCAGGGTGAAAACTGAGCCCATAGAGCCCCAGAGCAGTTCTGATTCTGAGGAGGAACAGCAATCCGTTGGAGAGGAGCGTGCTCATCTCTCACAAGCACAGCAGCTGGCAGAGATTCCTCCTGCCAGCATTCCTGGGATAGGGAGTGACCCTGGCAGTAAGAGAGCGCTGGAGGGGGGTTTGCTGGATGCTTGGCGCAGATGCAGGGAGCAGCAACAGATGGAGGGCACCGAAAGGAGGCACTCCGCTCGTTTGGCGCTCAAACAACAGTTGCGTCCCGAGGACCCAAGGGAAAGAGGGAGGATCTCTCCCTAGCCCCTAAGTTCAGAGTCTTCCCGTGGTTCCCCTTCAAATGGGGACCAACTGCCTTACCTGGAGCTAGGGCTACTCTGCTATCTTTCCCCAGTGCTGTTCCTTGCTTAGTCGCTAGTGATAGTATCTGAAAGAGTCATAAAGGAATAAAGGAATAAAGCCTTGGAAAGAATCCTCGTCGTCTGTGTCCTGAGTTGGCTATTGGAAGGGACAGCAAGAGGCAGCTAGGGCACTCCTGACAGCTTGGTCCCCGTTACTCTTTTTTCTCTCTCTTTCTCTCTGCTCCTACTGCCTCTGGAGGCTGCCATGGACCCGGCGGTGCAAGCTCTCACGCAAGAGAACCAGGCTCTTCATGATCAAGTGGCTCAACTGACGACTGCTGTACAGAGTCTGCAAACTGCGGTTCAACCCCCATCACCTCAGATTCCCCCCCGCCGCAAGTGCCCAGTGGCTCTGCCAGAGAGGTTTTCTGGTGAGAAAGGCCTTTTTCAGATTTTCCGGACCCAATCAGAGCTGTACATGTGCCTACGACCTGAGGATTTCCTGACAGAACAGGTTCGTGTGGGCTTTATCATTAACCTACTTTCAGGCATGGCAGCTAGATGGGCTTCGGGACTTCTTCTCGTGAATGACCCCCTGCTCAGGGACTATCAAGGTTTCATGACAGTGATGGCCCATTTTTTTGGTGACCCCCTGCGCATGCAGACGGCTTCTTGGGAGATTCGCCGCCTCAGGCAGGGCAAAGACTTGGTTTCCTGCTACGCAACAACTTTTTGCTTGCTGATGCAGGATTTACAGTGGAATGATGCCGCGCTGGTGGCTCAGTTTTTGGACGGTTTGAACAACAAGATCTTGGATGAGTTGGCACACACACCTAGCCCGCCTATTTTGAAGGACCTCATCCAGACCTGCCTCCAGATAGATAGTCGGCTGGAGGGGTGCCGGCAGACCCGGCGGGGCGCTGGGGACCAAGATTTCCCTCCTCCCATTTCCCCACATTTCCTGCCACCTCCCCCCCCACCCCTGCGGTGGGGGCGGAGGACAGCCCGATGCAGCTGGGAGCTACCCGAGCCCCACTGCCACTAGAGGAACTAGAGTGGCGGCATGCGGAGCGCCAGTACTTTCGGTGTGGAAAGCTGGGACATTTCACCAAAACCTGCTGCACCAGACCTGCAGCCCCACTGCCTCCCCCTCCTCTCCTTCCTCCTCCTCCTCCTCGTCCCCAGGCCTGACTAGGCTGCCCCCCAAGCCTGTTGGGGGTCTCCAGTGTGGGGGTCAGTTCCTCACCAGGTGGGTGCCTTCCGCAACCCCCCCTTCCATCTGCTATTGCATGTTCATCTCTGCTCCTCCCAGTGGGGTGGGGTGGAGGCCCTAGCTTTAGTGGACTCTGGGGCTACGACCAGTTTCATGGATGAAACGTTCGCTCACTTCCACAAGATTCCCTGCCTCTTCCTGCCCCCTTGGCAGTGGAGACCGTTGATGGGCGACCTCTTTCTCTGGGTGCGGTGACCCAGATTACAGCTCCGCTCACTCTGCGCGCCCAGTCCCATGTTGAGCAGATTCAGTTTCACTGGGCTTCACAAGGTTCCCCAATACCCAATTGTGCTGGTTGTTTCCTGGCTCTCTACGCATAATCCTCAGATTTCTTGGGGGCTTCAGCAAGTGGAGTTTGCGTCTCCCTACTGCCAGGAGCATTGCCTCCCGACCCAGGCGCCAGTCCCAGTCCAGGCCTTAACCTTTTCCTCCCCCTCCTCATCTGCTTCTGGCAGTTCTTCAGCTACCATGATCCTCCCAGAGAAGTATGCAGCTTTTTGGGATGTTTTCAACAAGAAGGAGGCCGACCAGCTCCCCCCTCACCATCCTTTTGACTGTGCCATTAACCTCATTCCTGGGGTGACCATCCCCGCTGGCTGGCTGTATTCGATGTCGGAGCCGGAACTTTGAGCTCTGCAGGAGTTTTTGGACACAAACCTCAGATGTGGCTTCATTTGCCCCTCCTCCTCCCCCGCCTGTGCCCCTACCATGTTTGTGTGCAAAACATCGGGAGAACTCCACCCAGTGCATGACTTCAGAGCGTTGAACCTGCGTGGCGCCTACACTCTGATTCACATCTGGGAGGGGGATGAGTGGAAGACCTGTTTCGGCACCCAGTACAGAGCATATGAATATCTAGTGATGCCGTTTGGGCTCGCCTGCCCCCTCCCCCCACATTTTCACATTTTATGAATGCCATCTTCCAGGACTATTTGGACACTTTCCTCATTGTGTATCTTGATGATTTACTTATATTTTCTGAGGACCCCACACCCATCAGCACCATGTCTCCGTTGTCCTCCAGCACCTCCGCAAGCACCATCTTTATGCCAAGCTGGAGAAATGTGCGTTTGACCTGACCTCTTTGGACTATCTCGGCTACATTATCTCAGCTGACGGTATCAGGATGGATCCTGCAAAGGTCCAGGCTGTCCTCTCCTGGCAGGCTCCATCCACCAAAAAGGAATTGCAACGTTTTCTGGGGTTTGCTAATTTAAATTTTTACAGAAAGTTCCTGCCCAGCTTTGCTCGGCTGACATCTCCTCTCATGGACCTCCTTAAGGGCAGGAAATCTCCTTTTCATTGGATGGCATCTGCCCAACAGGCTTTCAAGGAACTTAAGAAGCTTTTTAGTTCTGAGCCGATCCTGTTACATCCTGACCCGAGGAAGCCTTTTGTAGTGTAAACTGATGCCTCTGACTTTGCGGTGGGGGCGGTGCTTTTTCAGCCAGTTCGGGCGGGCGGTGGGTTGCAACCCTGTGCCTACCACTCCAGGAAGCTGAACATGTCTGAGAGGAATTATACCATCTGGGAGAAGGAACTGTTGGCCATCAAGTCCGCTGTCAGGAGCGCCCTAGCTGCCTCTTGCAGTTCCCACCAATAGCCAAATCAGGACACAGATGACGAGGAATTCTTTCTGAGACTTTATTCCTTTATGACTCTTTCAGAATACTAATCACTAGCGACAAAGCAAGGAACAGCACTGGGGAAAGATAGCAGAGTAGCCTAAGCTCCAGGTAAGGCAGTTGGTCACCATTTGAAGGTCATGGGAAGACCCTGAACTTATGGGCTATGGAGAGATCCTCCCTCTTTCCCTTGGGTCCTCGAGACGTGACCGTTGTCTGCGCGCCAAACAAGCGCTACGCCTCCTTTCTGTGTCCTCCATCTGTCATCGCTCCCTGTGTCTGTGCCGAGCATCCAACAAGCCCCCCTCCAGTGCTCTCTCACTGCCAGGGTCACTATCTATCCCAGGAATGCTGGCAGGAGGAATCTCTGCCAGCTGCTGTGCTTGTGAGAGATGAGCACGCTCCACTCCCACGGATTGCTGTTCCTCCTCAGAATCAGAACTGCTCTAGGGCTCTATTGGCTCATTTTCCACCCTGACATCCGCTTTGGAGACCTGGCGTCATCTTCTGGAGGGGGCACAGCACCCAGTCAAAGTTAGAACTGACCATTGCAACCTGGACCATCTTCAGACAGCCCGTGCCTTAAACCAGTGGCAGATTAAGTGGTCGCTTTTTCCCCCCCGGTTCCACCTTAAGATTTGCCATGTGAAGGCCTCTGACAACCTACAAGCAGATGCTCTTTCTCATAAGCCAGACCTCCAGCCAAGGGGTGAGGGAAATCCCCCCCCTCTGATTCTTCCCCCCCAGAGCCTGGCGGCAGCTGTGGTGCCTCACTCTTGGGAGGAGCTTATTCACTCTGAACAGGCTCAGGATGCTTTTGTCCGCACAAAAGTGGAGGAATTGGGGCTAGCCTCTGCCCCCCCCACTCTACCCCCTTCTCTTTGTGAGGTGGCCCACTTTACCATTCCAGCCGGGTCTATGTGCCTTCTAGACCCCTCCACAAGAAAGTCCTCCATCAGTGCCACGACTCCTCCATTGCTGAGCATTTTGGCTTCACCAAGTCCCTGCACGGAGTGACGCGGGATTTTTGGTGGCCTTGTGTGTGTCGGGACATCAAGACCTATGTTGCCTCCTGCCCAACCTGCCAGCGGGCGAAGGCCCCCTCAGGCAAGCCCACAGGCTTGCTTCACCCCCTGCCTACCCCCTCAGGACCTTGGAAACTGCTCTCCCTTTACTTTATTGACTCTCCATAGCCCATAAGTTCAGAGTCTTCCTGTGGTTCTCCTTCAAACGGGGACCAACTGCCTTACCTGGAGCTAGGGCTACGCTGCTATCTTTCCCCAGTGCTGTTCCTTGCTTAGTTGCTAGTGATTAGTATCTGAAAGTGCTGGATGCTTGCTGGGGACCAGCTGGCTCTGGATTGTTTGGATTCTTTCCAAGCTGTCTTCCACTAAATGACCTATATTGGGTGAGGGGCTGGGGGAAGGTGGCCCTATAGATTCCCGTGGACCTTTCAGTGGCAGGTGATACCATGAACCATGGTATTGTCTGGGCCACACTGTTAGGGCAGTGTACTGCAGTGGCTTCACTCACTCCTGGGGGGGAGATCATAGAATCATAGAATAGTAGGGTTGGAAGGGGCCTACAAGACCATCGAGTCCAACCGCCTGCTCAGTGCAGGAATCCAGGTCAGAGCATCCCTGACAGATGGCTGTCCAGCCTCGTCTTGAACGCCTCCAGTGTGGGAGAGCCCATCACCTCCCTAGGTCATTGGTCCCATTGTCACATTGCTGTAACAGTCAGAATGTTTTTTCTGATGTTCAGCCAGAATCTGGCTTCCTGTCCCTTGAGCCCATGATTCCGTGTCCTGCACTCTGGGATGATACAGAAGAGATCCTGGCCTTCCTCTCTGTGACAACCTTTCAAGTACTTGAACAGCGCTATCCTATCTCCCCTCAGTCTTCTCTTCTCAAGGCTAAACATGTCCAGTTCTTTCAGTCTCTCCGCATAGGGGTTTGTTTCCAGTCCCCTGATCATCTTTGTTGCCCTCCTCTGAACCCTCTCCAGCTTGTCTGCATCCTTTTTAAAGTGTGGTGCCCAGAGCTTGACACAGTACTCCAGATGAGGCCTAACCAGTGCTGAGTAGAGGGGAACTAGTGCTTCCCAGGATTTGGAAGCTATGCTTCTATTAATGCAGCCCAAAATACTATTTGCCTTTTTTGCAGTCACATCCCATTGTTGGCTCATATTCAGCTTGTGATCGACAACAATTCCAAGATCCGTCTCGCTTGTAGTATTGTTGAGCCAAGTATCCCCCATCTTGTAACTGTGCCTTTGGTTTCTTTTTCCTAGGTGCAGAACTTGGCATTGATCCCTATTAAATTTCATTCTGTTGTTTTCTGCCCAGCGCTCCAGTCTATCCAGATCACTTTGAATTTTGTTTCTTTCTTCCAAAGTATTAGCTATCCTGCCCAATTTTGTGTCATCTGCAAATCTGATCAGCATTCCCTCCACCTCCTCCAAGTCATTAATACAAATGTTGAAGAGCACTGGGCCCAGGACTGAGCCCTGCGGTACCCCACTCGTTACCTCTCCCCAGTTGGAGAAGGTCCCAATGATAAGCACTCTTTGAGTCCGATTCTGTAGCCAACTGTGGATCCACCAGATCGTTGTTTCATCTAGCCCACTTTGAGCTAGTTTGCTCATCAGGAGATCATGGGGCACTTTGTCGAAAGCTTTGCTGAAATGGAGGTATATCATGTCCACAGCATTCCCACAGTCCACAAGGGAGATTACCTGATCAAAACATGAGATCAGATTCATCTGGCAGGACTTGTTTTTGACAAATCCATGTTGGCTTTGAGTAATCACTGCATTGTTTTCAAGGTGCTTACATACTTATCGCTTTAGAATTTGCTGCAGAATTTTCCCAGGGATTGATGTCAGACTGACTGGACCGTAGTTCCCAGGTCCCTCCTTTTTGCTCTTTTTGAAGATAGGGACAACAGTAGCCCTCCTCCAGTCATCTGGCACTTCACCCATCCTCCATGATTTCTCAAAGATTATAAGAGAGTGGTTCTGAGAGTTCTTCTGCCAGTTCCTTTATTACTCTAGGATGCAGTTCATCTGGCCCTGGAGGTTTGAACTCATTCAAAGTAATTAGGTGTTCCTTGACCATATGCCTATCGATCTCAAGCTGCAATCCTGCCCCTTCAGCCTGTACTTCACCCTTGCCAGGGGGCTCATAGACCCTCTTCTGGGAGAAGACTGAGCCAAAGTAGGAATTGAGCACCTCTGCCTTTTCTTTGTCATCTGTTATCGTTTTGCCATCCTTATTTAATAGTTGAACTACCATTTCTTTCCTGTCTTTTACTATGCACGTACCTGAAGAAAGCTCTTTTGTTGCTGTTAGCATCCCTTGCTAACCTCAGCTCGTTCTCAGCTTTAGCCTTCCTGACACCATCCCTGCAATTCTGTGCTACCTGCCTGTACTCTTCCTTTGTTACTTGGCCTTCTTTCCACTTCCCATATGTGTCCTTTTTTGTTTTCAGGTCATCTCTAAGCTTTTTGTGAAGCCACATTGGCTTCTTCTGTTGTCTTCCGCCTTTTCTTCTTGTTGGAATTGTTTGTAATTGTGCCTTGAGAATTTCCTTTTTTAAAAAACTCCCCTCCTCCCCATCTAGGACTCCTTTTCTCATTAGAATCGCTTGCCGTGAGACCTTGCTTATCATTGTTCTGAGTTTATTAAAATCGGCTTTCCTAAAATCCAGGGTACGCGTTTGGCTACACTCGGCTTTTGCTTCCTTTAGAACCCAAGAACTTAAGTATAACATGGTCGCTTTCCCCCAGAGTTCCCGTAACTGCTACTTTATCCACTAAGTCATCTCTGTTGGTTAGGATCAAGTCAAGGATAGCTGATCCTCTAGTCCCTTCCTCTACTTTCTGTAGGAGGAAGTTATCTGCCACACAAGTCAGGAATTTCCTGGAGGGGCCATGTTTTGCAGAATTTGTCTCCCAAATAATATCAGGAAAACTGAAGTCCCCCATCATGCTTGCTTGAAACATTGGCTATTTGCTTTTCAAAAGTTTCATCCTCGTCTTCTCCTTGATTGGGTGGCTGGTAGTAGACTCTGACCACCATGTTCCTTGTATTCTTTGCTCCATTTATTTTAACCCAGATGCCCTCGATGGGTCTACCAAGCTCATCCTCCTGTATTTCTGTGCAGAGATATGTATGTAGCAACCCCACCTCCCTTTCTGTTCCTCCTGTTCTTTTTGAACAAGTTGAACAAGTTATATCCTTCAGGATCTCAGAGGTGGTGCTGGCAGGCTGTCTGGCAGGGTGCTGTGCAATGTGCCCAGCTGCCTTGTAGTGGGCGGGGGGGGGGGGCTTCCTGCCCAACCTGATAAGCTACTGGGAAGGGAGGAATGGCATGGGGTGGGAGTGAGAATCTATGGGGTGGGGAAGGGAGCAAAGGTTGTGGAGCTAGGATGACAGTGGGGTAAACTGGGGACAGTGTGAGGATTGAGTTGATGTGGAGGGAGGAAGAGGAGGAGGGAGGGGGGATGTGCATACATGCCTGCAAACTTGTATGTATTCATGATTGATGAATGGGGTGCATGTCTGTATTTGTGTAAACAGAGGGATGATGTGGTAGGAATTGCATGTGTATGGGAAAGAAAGAGAGAGGGGGTAGTGTGGGGATGGGTTGGGGGAAAGATCCTGAGAGAAAGTGTGTGTGTGTGTGTTTAGGTGGTAATCTGGGGCGGGGGGGGGGAGAGAGAGAGATGGGGGGCGGAGTTGGCTGGAAGAGGGAGAGCGAAAGAGGGACTGGGGGCAAGTCAGCTTGCACGGATGGAGGCAGAGAGAGAGCACTGGCCTTCTGTGAAATGAAGAGTTCTGTGAGTTGTGGCACAACCTCCCACCTCTGCCTTGTACTCAGTTCCATGGGCAAGTTACATTTTGCCTCACCAGGTTGACTTCTCAGATATGAGTGTTTTGTGACTAGTCACACACATACCCCACCCATGGCAGCCATTTCCTGAATGGACATGCTCCAATGGTTACCATGTTGTGACAGCAATCACAACATTTTCTCAAAATTCCAAATGCGCCCACCAGCACACAAAAAAAGTTCTGTTGATTGGACACCCTGGTGATTTTGGACAGGGTTGCCTGCCCCCTTAAGAATCGGGTTTGCAGCCTGGGGGCACTCCAAGGCCGGATTTTAACCTCAGATGTTCATCTGACCTTTTATAAGCTTTGGCTGGTGTACCAGCTGCACCCTTTGCTGGAGACATCAGACCTGCCACTGCCATTCACGCCTGAGTCATATCCAGATTGGATTACCCTAACTCCCTTCCTACGTGGAGTTGCCTTTGGAAAACAGTGACTACTGAAGAGTTAACTGGAGTTTGCAAATGGGAGCATTTAACTTTGGCATTATGTCATCTTCCTTGGTTACCAGTGTGTTTCCAGCTCCAGTTCAAAGTGCTGGTCTTGGTCGTTAACATCCTAAATAGCCTGGAACCCAGGTATGTGCAGAACCACTGCCTCCCGTGGAGCTACCCGCATGCTGAAATCAACCCTGGAAGTCCTGCCCCATATGCCACTATCATGGGAGGTGCAGCAGCGGGTTGGTACAAGGGACAATCGCAGCACTGAGGTTATGCTGCCCCGCCATGAAGTCCCCTTCTGGCCCTGGGTACTTCAGATGGCGCACGCAGGAAGAGGAGGTGGGAGCTCCTAGGAGGCCTTGGGCAGCTGTCCTGTCTTTTTTCCCTTAATGGATTTTCCATAAGAAGAAGAAAGACGGAAGAAGCGATGAGTGGGAAAACTTGGGGGGGGGGTTATGAATAGAAGATTTCATTCTATGGAGCCCCTGTAAAATTATGTGAATGGGGCACAGCGATGGTGCTTTAGAAGCCTCATCTGGAAGGACCTCTGTCTCTGCAAACAGCACAAACATGGCAGTTCCAATGGTCTTTGAGGGCTTGTGTCTGATGTTCTGATGTTTGTATTGTTTGAGTCATGTTTTGATCTTTCTTATATTATTTTTTCTGTAATTTATGTATTTTATTCAGTGTGTTGTTTAACATTGTCTTTGACATTTTTTCAATTCTGCTGTGAACCACTTTGATTATCCTTGTATAGGAAAGCAGTTATAGGTTATAAGTTCTTGGGAACAAATGTTTCAATGACACAATGCATATTTTAGTGTCCCAGATTCAGGCTGCTTTCAGGCTTAGTACAAGTAGCTTTAGTAATCTGCAGTTAAGAAGTGACTTGGAACTCACCTGCTGATACAAAAAAGATCCCTGCACTCAAGATGACATTGAGTTTGCTCTTGTAAAACTCACTGGCTGCCACACACAGGCCTCCAAAGAACAGAAGACCCACACTCAGGATGGGGAAGATGCTTGATGCTCTCACTGCACCTGGGGGAGGAGTAGAACAGGGCTCGTTAGGAGGGTTACTGCTGTCTTGGCTCCACAGCCAAAGAACATGTCAAGATGGGTCAGTTCTTAAGATTGATGGGAATATTGGTTGCATCTGTGCTACTTCCTACAACCCACCAGTCCAGGTGGCCGTTACCTGGACATTGCCTATTGATAACATGACACGTTCAAATTACTGGGTACATTTTTGAGGACTAAACCCCCAGCATGTCTCACCACATCACAGATGACTGGATTTTGAAAGATGTATGGAAAACAGGAGATGTGATATTTTGATAATGTTGTCCCAAGGGTGTGAAGTATGCTGTCAGAAATGCAGGAAATAAGGCAGCCTTGAGTTAATGTACTGCATTAAAAATGACCCTGATGCGCAGCAAAGACCCATTTAAAAATGGGATTTAGACACTCACATGAACTCTGACAATGATTTTCCTATAAATTTTGTTATTTGCACCCATTTCTGGTGTCCCCCCATGTGCCCCCCATGCTGTGTGTGTGCACACAACCCTCAACTGCCCAGGAGTTATAAACCTACGTAGGAGGTATTCAGCTGCATCCTGTTCATAGTCGGCATCTTCTGGAAAATGATTGATTTGCTTACAGATTCCTCGGAATGTCCCTGAGGAACAAAACAAAAGAAACATCAGAACATCAGAAGAGCCCTGCTGCTGGATGGGGTCCATCTAATCCACCATCACGTTTCCCACAGTGGCCAACCAGACACTCTGAAAGACATAGAAAGAGCATGTAAGCCAAGGTGGCCTAGTCCTTCCACCTGGTGGAGAGGTTTGTACATTCTGTGAGCAAAGGAAGGAGAAAATATGGAAGCAGCTAAACTCTAGGACATCCACTCCGCCATTTCTATTAAGGGTCAATGTGGTGTCTTCACTGGCCCACTGCCACCCTGCAATCCCTGATATGTAACCAGGGCTCTTGCCACAGTGATGCTGCCAAACACAGCCTCTCCACTGTGAGTTCTCCATGCAACGGCCACAGCGTTCAGATGCATTTACCATGTGGGGTGCCATCATTCCCATAAGGGCCCTCCCCACCCCTGCTACCAGCCATCCAGAATGTGAACTGGAGGTGTGGAGATTCACAGCATGTGCCCCTGATTGTAAGGACTTTTCAATGTTTCAACAGGAGCACATTTTAAAACAACAATACCAACAAAGATCATAGTCACCCAGAACCAGCCATAGAAATGCACACCCAGATGCACTGCGATGCTCATTTGAACTGGCTGGATGCATCTCTTGATGCTTTTTGGTAGGTGCATCCAAATCACCAGTTCTGATATGCAATGAGTTGCCCACAACTGCAGTTGGATGAGGCCAATGATCCAGAACTCAGAATCCACTTGGGTCTCAATGTCCAATTCTAGTTTCTTGAATGTGTCTAAAAATGAATCCTCAGAAGTTCAAAAACAATAAATTGCTCGTCTTATAAAAACAATCAAATTAAGTAGAAGCCCCCCATAATTAATCAATATTTTGTTGCTGCAAGATCACTTGTTAACACTGTAATACTCTCCCCCACGCCCGCCACACACACAATAGAGGGTAAGAGGGAAGGAGAGCAAAAGATTTATTTGAACCCTTTATGAAGTGCCTCACCATCAAGCGTTTGAGTTGATTTACATCCTCCTCCTTCTCCTCCTCCTCCACATTAATACAGAAAAGAATTTTAAAAACCAGCATAACAATAAAATGATCACCCCCAATGTTAAAAAATATTACCAATAATAAAACATGATGCAGCAGCAGCAGCAGCAGCATCAGTTTTACCTGGAGAGGCACATTTTAATGCAACCATTCAGAAGAACATGACGCCTCGAGTCCGAGTAGGTCTTGACCTGATCACTTGCGGAGTCTTAGCCCCAGGGATCCAGCCCGGGTTGTACCACTCAGCTCCAGCTAAAGGAGGGCAGGGCAGGAGAACCAGTCACGGCGGCCCCCTGGCTCTGGCAGGCCAGGCCAGGGCAGGTGATCCTGCATGCAGGGCCCTGATGAAGGAGGCTGATTCAGGACTGCTTGGTTGTCTGAGCAACGAGAGCTGCCCATCTTGCTGACCAGGCACCACCATTACGTTCCTCCTCCTCGGCTGTAAAAGGGGAGGCTTCTCAAGGGAGACCACTGAACATGTGTGGCACCATCGCCGAAGGGCCCTGTTCCTCCAAGCACCCCTGTTATGAATCAGCAGGTGCAGTGAGCCCAGGGCTGTTCTGAGCATGGCCAAATGAAGCGTCTGGCATTACCCAGGGAGGCAGTGGGCTCTCCCACCCTGGAGGCGTTTAAGACGAGGCTGGACAGCCATCTGTCGGGGATGCTCTGACCTTGATTCCCGCACTGAGCAGGGGGTTGGACTCGATGGCCTTGTAGGCCCCCTCCAGCCCTACTATTCTATGATTCTATGATTAATAGCAGGATAAAGAGCTTCTTCACATGGGGTTTATATCCTGCTGTTGAGATTGCTCACACATGGAGGGTTGTGGGCCCTTTAGATGACAGAGAGCTTCAGCTTTGGGGCAGTATAGAAAAGAAATAATAATAATAATAATAATAATAATAATAATAATAATAATAATAATAATAATATACACTAGTCTGTCATACTGATGCAGACTTTTTGTATTGTTGATGGTGAGCTATGCCTTGGAATCTCCCACTAAGGCCTACGAGATATCTGGCTGCCTCCATCTGCGGCTGCTTTTAATAGGGCTTTAAAATACATTTGTTCTCTCTGGCTTTTAATTGAAACTTGTGTATTTGCCACTGTTAGGTATTTGAAATTGTTTTTTTACTTTGACTGGCTTATTTTGAAGTTGTTTAAATGTAAGATGCTTTAGCATTGGCTTGATACTGAACTGTACTGTTTTCATAAGGTAAGCCACCTTGGGAAGATCATGTTCTTGAAAAGTGGCTAAGAAATATATAAAATAGGACTTCCGGTAGGAACCATGTCACCCTGGCAAGTGTCCTGCGGAGGCTCCGCAGGTCACCTCCTCAAACAGCTTTTAAAAGGTTGAAAAACCTTTTCATCTTCCCCTGGAATTAAAAGGGGAAGCTAGAGTACCATGTGGATAAGATCTTGGAAGAACAATTCCTTTTGCGGAGCAGCAGAAGAGCTGGACTCTAAGGTCAGTTTTCCAGAGCATCATCTACTCAAAGCTGTTTTGAAACTCCTATGTAATTAAGAGACTTCAGGACTGACGAGTTCCAAAAGTATTTATGGATGAAAAATACCAACAATATCTGAGGACCTGCAAAATCTGTTGAAGTAACTGTTTGTTTGTAATTATACTTTCTTTCTTTCTTTATGGAAGAGGAGGATGACAGCATCAAGGGGAAGGAAAAAAGCTGCGGGACCACTGCCAACTCCCCCAACACCTCCTTGGCAAAGGTTTCTAGGGATGCCGGAGATGTACAGGAGTTGCTGGCTCTGATAAAAACTTTGACTTCTCAATTAACAGAACAGGCTAAGAGGTTGGATACAATCCAAGATTCTATTACCAGCCTTCAAGGAATTAATAGTTCCTTGCAAAAGACAGAATTGAAGGTTAATGCTCTCCAAGACCAGGTGTCTGCGCAAGAGACCGCTATGCATGCCTCCCATAATATCCTTTCTGCGAGAGTTTCCCAACTGGAGGCATATACTCGTAGAGTGAATTTGTGTATCATTGGTATCAAAGATCTGCCTGCTGATATAAGTCTGTTTAAATTCTTGGATAAATTTCTGCATGACCTACTCGCTCT
Source organism: Heloderma suspectum (assembly GCF_057233095.1). Lineage (NCBI taxonomy): Eukaryota > Metazoa > Chordata > Lepidosauria > Squamata > Helodermatidae > Heloderma > Heloderma suspectum. The sequence continues at coordinate 35,542,697 of NC_139469.1, read as the reverse complement.
GCCATCTGATTATTTACTTGATATTGAGCATGCATACCGTGTTCCAGGTCCAGTTTATGGCACCAAAGGGACTGCCTATACTGTTATAGTTCAATTTGAAGAGTTTCCACAAAAAATCATATTTTGCGCTTGGCAAGGGAAGTCGGAGAACTTTTGGGGGGGCTGACACAAGACAAAGTTATGTTATTTCCGGATTACACTAAAGAAATCGCTGACAAAAGAAGGCAATTTACCAAGGCAAGAAATCAGGCAAGACAAATGAATCTGCAATATCATTATCAAATATCCTGCTATATTTTGCATTCTTTTTGAAGGCCAGATGAAAAAGTTTTTAAATCATGAAATGGTGGAGGCTTGGCTAGCTGGCGTTCAAAGTAAGGCACGGGAGACATCTTCCCCAGCCTCATGAGCTGGGAACTTTTCAATTCTTCTTCTTCTTTGGATTTATTTGGGTTATAAGGTCTGGGCAGTATGCCAGTCCAGAGGATTGTTTACATATATTCTCTTGTTTCTCTCTCTCTTTTTCTTACTTCCTCGTTTTTTACATTAGACATGATATACTTATAGTAAAATTCCTGTTTGTGTGTGTATAGATATATATACATTCATATATAGATTTAGAAATGACACTATCTATAATATAGATAACATAAAGTTATTATTTTTGCTTTTTAATTTCCTTCCATTATTATTATTATTATCATCATCATTATTATGAGACTTTGATTAGTAATATTTTTGGCTGGTTAAATTGTTAAGCTTTACTACTGTATGTTAACTGAAGGGCAATATATGGTTATTGGAAATGAATTGTAGGCCTGCTTCCTTGCTATAAGACTGAAGATACGATATTGAAATGTAAGGTTGATTATCTGTGCTGTACTGAATTGTAATATTGGCAGTGTTATAGGTATAACTTTTACGTAGAATGATACTTGAAGTTTGTGTGTAATGCAATTTAAATTTAATCCTTTTAAGTTACTTTTTAATATTTTTTTCTTCCTTGCTTTCTTCTTCCTCTTCCTTCTTCTGTTCTTTTTTTTCTTTTTCGTTACTGCTGTGTCATCTTAAGAATACTGTATTGTTGGAAACTGTAGATAATGACTAGGTTGTTGGTATTGTTTATTTCATTTATAAAGATAAAAAATAGAATAAAAAGTATTTTCAAATATATATATAAAATAAAAATAAATAAAATCTACTTCCACCTTCAAGGCCAGTGACCAAGTGACCTTTCTGAACTGTTTCCCTCCAGATGGTGTTGCAAGCATGTCGGTCATTCATGGTACAGGGTGCCTTTCCGTCTTCAGGACAGGGCTTACAGTAACCTCCAAGTTTTGACAGAGACTGCCTCGCCTTTCTTATAACTGGGACAATTCACTCTGCATCACTTTGGAGAATGTGCCTTCCCTTTTTAAGTGGTCTAATTCTGCATCCACTTTTGTTTTTGTGATTTCATTTGTTTCTTGTTTTTAATTCTGCGTTGTAATAGCTCTGGGAATCTTTGTACTGAAGGGTGGGTTATCAGGTATCTAAAGTAGCTAAGATCATCAGGACATCAGAAGAGCCCTGTGGGATCAGGCCAGGGGTCCGTCTCGCCCAACATTCTGTTCACGTAGCGGCCCACCAGCCGCCTGTGCCTTAATAAATAATAGCTGCACATCTGAAAGCCTGGGCAGGACCCAGCATGTGTCCTGGAGCGCTCGTCTCACAGCCGAGAGTGAGCTGCCAGGAGATGACAGAAGGCGCCCAGCCCACGGTGCTCCCCGCATCAGTCTTGCAAAGAAGCCCACACCAGTTCACACAGATTTCTACCTGCTGCCCTTCACACACTGCCCTGGAGTGGATGGGGGAAGAAGGTTAAAAGAAGGAAGGAAGGAAGGAAGGCAGGCAGGCAGGCAGGCGTGTGCTTGCAATTTACAAAGGCTTCCCAAATCTGCCAGCAACTCTTTGGCTAGTGACCTACACATGTGACAGAATGAGGTGGTAAAGGGGACCATTCAGAAAATTGGAAGACCTCCCACGAGCATTCTGAAGTAACATGAACTGTTTTAACAGCTCTTCATTTTGCATATATGTAAATATGTAAATGCAAATATGAAAAAACGGATTTAAACAGAATCGCCTCAGAAACCATCTCCGTGTAGATGGGCCCCAGGATGGTGCAACACGTTTATTGGAAAGACATCCCAGAGACAATGGCTGACTCCTAAGGACTCTCCATTCCTTTGGAAACCTCAGCGCCAGACGCAGAATCAAGACATACAGGATGGCAGAACACACAACCCCCCCAATAAACCCATTTTCTGGTCAGGCATACATAAGGATAGGATAAAAACTATCTGAGTAGGGATGTCGTGGGTGCCTGACTGGGTCCAAGAGTCCATCACACACACGCCCCACCCGCAACCCCCGGACTGCACCCACCGAGACGCTGTCCTCGCTCGCCCCCCGCTCGCGCCCTCCCAGTTTCACTGCAATCTCCTCTAGTGGTCGCCCACCATTTTCCTGCCTTTGTTGACTGTGCAAAAAGGAAGTTTTTTAAAAATGCGCGTATTTAGATATGCGCAGTCTGGGGCCAGGAAAGCTTAATGTGCGCAATATTACAGGTATAATGCCTCTAATATCGTGCACATTAAGCTTTCCTGGCTCCAAACTGCGCATATCTAAATATGCGCATTTTAAACTTCCTTTTTGTGCAGACAACAAAGGTGGGAAAATGGCAGGTGACCACCGGATGGGATCGCGGTGAGTCCAGGCAACTCGCTGAGCTCATGGGCGGCCTGAGCACAGGTATGGGGGGGGTGAGTGGGGGCTGCGCTTCCGCAGGCACCTGGAGCACCTGAACTGGGGTGGGTTCTCACATCCCTATATCTGGGCAACCACAGAATAAAAGCAGGCAAGCCCCCTCCTTCTCCCCAACCCTGCATTTTTTGGTGATGTGATATTTCTTCTCTGGGAGGAAACTGTCAGCCCCAGAAGTCAGCCCCACTTACTGCATTTCTGTCAGCCCCATGGGAAGGGCAAGGGACAAGAGGACCTGGAGGCTGAGCCCAGGCAGGGGGTGTGGGAGGTGGATGGCTGAGTCAGGGGGACACCGCAGGCCTCTCTCGCGCTGCGTGTGCATGTGTGACTCTCACACGTGGATTTGAGCCAGGAGCCAAATCCCTCCCTGCAGGTTTCTCGTGGAACTGGAAATCACAGTTTGAAGTCCTTGCTGCAGTCACCCACTTTGCACTCTCCTATGAGGGCATTAACTTAGTAGGAAACACTCCTCCCACCCAGTTTTAAATGCTGTGTGTGCGCGTGTAGGTTGGAATAACAAGGAAGGGGGGGCTGGCTCTGTTCTGGCCTTTCCTCTCTCCTTCCACAATTAACGGATGGGGTTCCCCTTCACTTCTGCCTTCAGGATCCAACCCTTGCATTGGATCGCCGGCTGTGCCCATGTCTGATGGAATAAGGGACACAGATGGGAGGGTATGAATGTGTCTGGGGGAAATTTGCCTCTTTCCCTCCCACTCTGCCTTCCTACACTGAGAAGAGAAGCGAGGGGAATCAGTCAGGAGACTCCCACTCACAGTGGGGCTACAGAGAGACAGAAGCAGCCCTGATCTGCGAGTTGCTTAGAAACCTGGGCGGTGGGTGCTCTTTAAAGATGAGCAAGTAGCAGGAGGCAGAAAGGTAGAGATTCACTGTAAAATCAGACCCTTGGTCTAACTTGGAATTTAGGACAGCACTTGTTCATATTCCAAAAGTCTGCGCAGAGCTTGTGCAGCCCACACCTCATCCCATACCCTGCACCAGCTGGTGCTACTTAAGATGAAGTTTTGTACTTCATCATGAATGTGTGAAGCTGCCTTACACTCCGACCAACCATCTCTGACGGGCAGCAACTTTCCACGATCCCAGTCAGAATCCTTTCCCAGCCACGCTCCTTAAGGTGCTTTTAACAGGAGATGCCGCTGACCAAAGCAGGGGCCTTCCATGTGCAAAGCAGTTGCTCTGCCACTGAGCTACAGTCCCTCCCGACCCTGGGCAGCTCTGGCTACTTCACTGTTCTGTAGCCTCCTCTGCTGTTATTTATCTATCCATTGCCATTCGCCCTAAAAAGTACCCAGTGTTATGAGTTACATAAGATCCATTGGAAGATCTAGGTTATGTATTATAAGATCTACACAGTGTACAAATAAAACACTAGCAAGCAGAAGGCGAGCAGCAGTAACCAACAGTTTCTCTAAAATTTAATGAAGGATAATAATGTTTTCACTTTGCGCCCACATTCTAACAGTGCAGTGGCCAGACAGCCCTCCTTGGCAGCCGGTTCCAAAGCAAGAGTGCCAGCACGGAGAAAGCCCTGCTCCAAGCGCCATATGCTGGGTTTTACAGTGTGCAATGAGGGGAGCCTGAGCAGCTCTCCAGGAACAGGCTCATATGGGGGTGGGAGGAGATACAGCCACAGGTGCCCTGGGCCCAGCTGCCTAGAGCTGGGCCTGGGCGCCAGGGCAAGTAAGCGAACACAGGCGCAATGCCTTGTCTGAAGTCAGCCCGTTAATCAACTGGGGCCTGTGTTCGGCACCCACGAAAGCCTCCCAACCATTTCCATGGATAGTTCCATGTGGAGCACCGCAGCGCCACTGCCACAGGAGGCAGCCCTGGTGGGGTCACTCACATCGGCACCACGAGATGTCGTGACGGCCACTAATTTGGATGGATTTAAACGGGGATTAGATTAGCCCCAGGGAGGATGGGGCTACCGATGGCTACTAGTCATGAAAGCTCTATCATTACCTCCAGTATCAGAAGCAGTGTGTCCCTGGATCCCATTTGCTGGGGAGCACAGCGGGAGTGCTGCCCTACTCGGGGGGTTTCCTGCAGACAGCTGATGGGCCACCGTGTGAACAGAATGCTGGGCTGGGTAGACCCTGGGTCTGATCCAGTGGGGCTCATCTGGTATCCTCATCTTTAGTGGTTTGTGTGCAGATTTAGTGGCTGGCGTTCTTTCTTTCATCCCTGAAAGTTCGACTCAAAACATAGCCCATGATTCCGAGACTCAGACAACGGAGCCCCCGCCACAGCTGTTATTCTCTTAATCCAAAGCAGCCCGCGGGAGAAGGGAGGGGCAGCTAAATGTGCCTCCCTCCAGTCATTTTCCAGCTCAGAATCACTCTCCCCCCAGCGGCTGTTGCACTTGCAGGGGCAACGATGCCGGGCTCCCCTATATTCCCCCCTGCAGGGGAAAAGGCCGCTTTTGAGCTGGGAAGCGACGGGGGGGCCCAGAGCCTCGGGCATTTGTCCACTGAGTCCTGCTGGGCTCTGCTTGGCAGCTGTTCCTCGTGGGCGGAGAGCGCCTGTGCCCCTCCCGCGGCCCGGAGAGGCCCGAGGCTGAGTTGGGCCCTTCCGCGCGCAAGGCGCGTGCCCGGTGGCTCCTGGGCCGAGCAGCCTCTCCGTGTCCCCCCCCCCCCACGCCTCCCACTCAGAGGCGGCAGAAGAACGCCCGGGAGCCTGCGGGTGCCCGTCGAGCCTGAGACAGGAAAGGCCCGCGGGAAGGAAGCGGGTCCCGAGCAGCGCAGGGCCCGCGGGACAAGCCACGCCGAAGCGCTGCCCCAGACGGGGGCTGCTTCGGACGCGCCCCCGGAGAGCCGGGCGCGCTGCACCGCGCCCATCGCCGAGAACGGCGTGCGGGGGGGGGGGGGGGCTCTTTCCGCCCCGTCGGCAGCCTGCTTCGCACGGGCGCGCCCGCGGCACCAGGCGGAACGCTGCCCGGAGCGGCCTGCAATCCGAACTCCGACCGAGGGGGGGGGGGAGGCAGGTGCGGCTGGCACGGGGGGGCTGTGACAGGCACCCCTCGGGCAGGAAGGCGGGGTGCCGCGCGGGTTGGGAGGCCGCCCCTGCCTCTCCCGCCCCGACCTCTAACCCTCCGAGAGAGGAGACGGGCCGGGCCGGGCCGGTGATTGGGGGGGGGCGCGGAGGAAGAGCGAGGCCGGCGGTGGCCGCATCTCATCCTGACCGTGATGACAGTGGGGCGGGGGGGGCATCTCGCGGCCCATCAGGAGGTTCCGTGCCAGCACCAATCTATTTTATCCTCTGACATTTATCTTGGATGTAAAAAAAACCTCCACTCTTTTCATTACAGCTCTAAAATAGTTCCCATGGCAACCACCCAGGCAACCATCCAGAAATATTCTCGGACTTTGGAGGAAACACGGTAAAATAATATTCAAGCAAAGGGAAAAGATTCTGGACCCCCCCCCCCCCCGACTCAGCAAGGACGCGCCGCGCCGCGCCCCGCCCGGCGGCTCCTTTGCGTCCTTCTCTGGCCTTCTTGGGGAAGATGCCTTACTTCCCCCCGGACCACCCCCGAGGCCAGGGCCATGGTCCCTTTTGCCAGAACCGGCCTTGGGCGGAACCGGGGAGGCTCTCTGCCGAACAGACACACCAGCAAACAAATCCAGATTTTGTGCTGGAGTCACCAGGGTTTGGCACCCGGAGAAGTCAGGCACTCCACTCCATTCCGAGCGCACCGTCTGCTCCGACTGAACTGGCGCGCGCGAGGCCGCTTCTCTTCAGGCGCCCCGAGGAAGCCGCGCCGCGAGGCTTCCGCGGGTGGCCGCTACGGGCCCCGCTTCACCCCGCCTGCGCAGGTACCCGCGCGCCCCCCGACTCAGCCCTGCGGCCTTCTGGACACCTCAGGCTGAGCGGGGGCGGTGAGGCAGCGTCGTGCGCGGGGCCCGGCCCGGCCCGGGGCTGCACCCGAAGCCAAGCTCTGCGCGCGGTACCTCCGGGGCGCCCTCGCGCCACGTGCCTGCTCGCTTGCGCCTTAGAAGCTGCCCCCGCGCGTGCGTGCGGCTGCGCGCGCCCCTCCAGCGCCGGGCCCTGCTCGGGATGGACGCCGCCCGCCCGCGAAGGAGGCGGCCGGGGGCAGCAGCGGGCGGCAGGGCCGGGCGCCGGCCGCGGGGAGGCGCGCGGGGCTCGCTGGGCCGGGCGCCCTGTGCGCGGAGCTGCCTCAGAAGGGAGGCTGGACGCGGCTGCCCGGCCCGCGCGCGCTGTGCCTTCGCGCTGGCCAGGCGGCGGAGCTGCGCCCTCCGGCCTCTGCCGCCGGCCAGGGGCCAGGAGGAACCCCAGGGCGCGGCAGGAGCAGCCCGGGGCCCGCCGCCGATGGAGCAGCTGCGGGGGCCTCCCGGCCCCTCCCTGCCAGAAAGAGCAGCCGGCCCTGCCGCTTGCTCGGGGGCCGCAGGGGAAGCGGGCCTCGGCCCGCCGTGGGCCGCAGGACCGAGGGCTGCTGGGCGGTGCGCGCGTGCGTGGGCTGGCGCGCGCGTGGAGCCTCGCAGCCGGCCTTGAGCTAACCTGAGCACAGTCGTGGAGAGGTGGCGCATAGATCCTCGAACTGCCTAGCCATAGCAGCCGCCTGACACAGAGCAGTGGCCCAGAAGGAACTTTTCCTGGAAGGGTGTTGAAGAGGTGGGGACAGCGCCCCAAGTCCCCCTTCTCTCTGCTGGGCTGCTGCGGAAGGCCAGGCAAAAGAGCGGCGCATTCTGGAGAACGGGCTAGACGGAGAAATGCCGTGTGCGCGTGGAGTCTGATTTCCCTTGAGGGCTGAGCCCGAGGAGCATGACCAGGTTCACGGTCACCACGTCGGTCCCCTCTCTCCCTCCCAGAAAGTGGGGCAAGGAGGCTTGTCACCCTGGGCTGCCACATTCTGTTGCAGTTGCCCCAAAGGTGTCTGGCAGTAATTATGTTGGAAGATTCTGCAAAGCACTTGCTTGTCCCTGACAGCCCGCTGTCAAGTGTTCCAAGCTACTGCTCTCTCTGTCCCTTTGGCAGCTTCCTTCTGTCTCAGTCTGGCCATTCACTGCCTTCACATGCAGCTAGACTTACCAAGCAGCTCGAAAGGTGACTGAGCTTCAGCAAAACTCAAGGAACAGGGAAGCAGGAAGGGCTGCCAAATTTTTGACACAGACATTGCTGCTGCACTGGTGGACAGTCATCCCAAGCCTCCCTTGTGTCTGATTCTATCTGATATAATTTCTACTGAGGGGAAAATAATCAGCAGCTGGATGCATAAACTGTTGCGCAAGTGATGTGGAGATGGGGGAGCACATCTGCATGTGGGTATTGGCCAGCGTTGCCTCACTCTCATTGGTAATGCTCATTCCCACTGTGAGGCTCCACAGTAAAGTCTCACAGGCCCACTTCCCTCAGAACAGCTTTGTTCAGACAATGAGGTGAGGAGAGCACTTGGGCACATCCAAATGACATCCTCAGGAGCACCAGATAATGTAGGTAAGCTCCCAGTGGTGATCCCTGAGCCCCGTAGGAGAGCAACACCAATTTCTAGCAGATTGAACCCAGAAGGAGAGACATCCATTGACAGCCTTTTCATTGTGAGAAAAGACTTGGGTCTGTCAACATCCAGAGGTTGACAGACCCAAGTTTTTTCTCACAATGGAAACCTTCAAGGAACGAGAGGCCGAGGATGCTGCCAGCTCCAGGCTGAGTGTTGGGGAGGGATGTTGTGCAGAGCTGCTATGAGCAGATCCACCAACTGGAGAAGGTCAGTCTGGCTGACCCCTTTGCGGGGGAGTTGGAAGAGCACTGGAGAAGAAGGAAAAGGCCTTTTTGAGGTGGTGTCAGCTGCCTTTCTACCCAGATGGGAGCACTGTGGAAAGCGGAGTTGCCTTCCTGTGTCAGCTCTCACAGTTGGTCACAGCTATGGAGGAAGAGCCCCTTTTGCCCAGCACCATGCCGAAACCACCATGGCTGGAAAGAAAGAGAAAGAAAGAAAAGAAAGCCCACTCCCAAGAACACCTGAGACAGGAAGGTCTTTGGCTGGCAAATTGGCAGAGAACCAAGAAAAGATCTCCACCTCGAGTGGCCTTCAAAACAGAGAGTGTGGACTTCAGGGCAGGCAGGGCTGAGGGGACCAAAGGCACATATTTCTCTGCCATGCTTTGTGTTTGGAAAGAGTTTTGGACTATTGAACCAACCTTTCACACCATCCACCATGGAACTGGAAGGGTCTTGTAGGACAGTCTAGTCCAAAGGCAGGAAGTCCAGAGCTGCAGCATCTCTGGCAGAAGGCTGCCAGGTGCTGCTTGAGCACCTGTGAGGAGGGTGAGCCTCTCAAAGAATCATAGAATAGTAGAGTTGAAAGGGGCCTGTAAGACCATCGAGTCCAACCCCCTGCTCAATGCAGGACACCAAGTCAGAGTATCCCTGACAGATGGCTGTCCAGCTTCACCTTGAATGCCTCCAGCGTGGGAGAGCCCACTACCTTGCTAGGGAATGGGTTCCATTGTCATATTGCTGTAACAGTCAGGAAGTTTTTCCTGATGTTCAGCCGGAATCTGGTTTTCTGTCACTTGAGCCCAATATTCTGTGACCTGCACTCTGGAATGATCGAGAAGAGATCCTGGCCTTCCTCTCTGTGACAACCTTTCAAGTACTTGAAGAGAGCTATCCTATCTCCCCTCAGTCTTCTCTTCTCAAGGCTAAACGTGCCCAGCTCTTTCAGTCTCTCCTCATAGGGCTTTGTTTCCAGTCCCCTGATCATCTTGGTCGCCCTCCTCTGAACCCTCTCCAGCTTGTCTGCATCCTTTTTAAAGTGTGGTGCCCAGAACTGGACACAGTACTCCAAATGAGGCTTAGCCAGTGCTGAGTAGAGGGGAACTAGTACTTCACAGGTTTTGGAAGCTATATTTCTATTAATGTAGCCCAAAATACCATTTGTCTTTTTTGCAGCCACACCACATTCATGGCTGATATTTAGTTTGTGATCTACAACAATTCCAAGATCCTCCTTGCTTGTAGTGCTGTTGAGCCACGTATCCCCCATCTTGTAACTGTGCCTTTGGTTTCTTTTTCCTAGGGGCAGAACTTGGCATTGATCCCTATTAAATGTCATTCTGTTGTTTTCTGCCCAGTACTCCAGTCTATCAAGATCCCTTTGAATTTTGGTTCTGTCTTCCAAAGCATTAGCTATCCTGCCCGATTTTGTGTCATCTGCAAATTTGATCAGCATTCCCTGCACCTCCTCTTCCAAGTCATTAATAAAAAGGTTGAAGAGCACTGGGCCCAGGGCTGAGCCCTGCAGTACCCCGCTCATTACCTCTTCCCAGTTTGAGGAGATCCATTGGATAAGCACTCTTTGAGTCCGATTCTGTAGCCAACTGTGGATCCACCAGATCGTTGTTTCATCTAGCCCACTTTGAGCTAGTTTGCTCATCAGGATATCATGGGGCACTTCATCAAAAGTTTTGCTGAAATCGAGGTATATTATGTCCACAGCATTCCCACAGTCCACAAGGGAGGTTACCTGATCAAAACATGAGATCAGGTTCATCTGGCAGGATTTGTTCTTGACAAATCCATGTTGGCTTAGAGTAATCACTGCATTGTTTTCAAGGTGCTAACAGATTGATTGTTTTGTAATCTGCTCCAGAATTTTCCCAGGGATTGATGTCAAACTGACTGGTCTGTAGTTCCCAGGTTCCTCCTTTTTGCCCTTTTTGAAGATAGGGACAACATTAGCCCTCCTCCAGTCATCTGGCACTTCATCCACCCTCCATGATTTCCCAAAGTGGTTCTGAGAGCTCTTCTGCCAGTTCCTTCATTACTCTAGGATGCAGTTCATCTGGCCCTGGAGATTTGAACTCGTTCAAAGCAATTAGATGTTCCTTGACCATATGCCTATCAATCTCAAGTTGCAATCCTGCCCCTTCAGCCTGACTTTCGCCTTTGCCAGGGGGGTCGTTGACCCTCTTTCAGGAGATGACTGAGCCAAAGTAGGAATTGAGCACTTCTGCCTTTTCTTTGTCATCTGTTATCATTTTGCCATCCTTATTTAATAGCTGAACCACCATTTCCTTCCTCTGTCTTTGTACGTAGCTGAAGAAAGCCTTTTTGTTGCTTTTAGCATCCCTCGCTAACCTCAGCTAGTTCTCAGCTTTAGCCTTCCTGACACCATCCCTGCAATTCTGTGCTACCTACCTGTACGCTTCCTTTGTAGCTTGGCCTTTCTTCCACTTCCTATATGTGTCCTTTTTTGTTTTCAGGTCATCTCTAAGCTTTTTGTGAAGCCACATTGGCTTCTTCTTTTGTCCTCCTCCTTTTTTTCTTGTTGGAATTCTTTGTGATTGTGTCTTGAGAATTTCCTTTTTTAAAAGCTCCCACCCATCTTGAACTCCTTTTCTCATTAGAGTCGCTTGCCATGGGACCTTACTTATCATTGTTCTGAGTTTATTAAAATTGGCTCCCCCATCCCTCCTGGAAACTGGTCCCATTGTCAAACTGGCCTTCATTACATTCATTTATTTAATGGCATTTATATGCTGCCCAGTAACAAAATACAATCAAATTAAGGGTGCAATCCTATGCATGTTTAGACAGAAAAATATACTACAACTCCCAGCATGTTCCAGCCAGCATAGCTAACTGGGGCATGCTGGGAGTTGTAGGACTTTTTTTCCTGTCTAAAGCTGCATAGGATTGCACCCTAAAAATGTTAAGGGCTCAATCCTATGGGGATAGGCGGCCGCCTCCGAACTCAGAGGCAATGGCCTCTCCAATGCAGGGCAGGAGAAGCACGGAGAGGATTGTTCCCTCCACACTTCCCCTGCCCTGCATTTGAGGCTAGACAGCCGATTTCGGAAGGTGGAGCTGGGGAGGAGGCTGCCGGATGACACATAGGATGTGTTATACTATCATGTCCGCCTTACCCACCCTGGAATGCCCGGTTTTGGCCACTCCACGCTCCTCTTCTGAGCACAGAGCACGGGTCCATTCTGCGCTGCCTGCGAGGCAGCACGGAATGGGGGGGAAGGTCGGTTCTCCAGGAACCGACCTCAGAGCGCCGGCTCTGAGGTCGGTTCCCAGAAAACCATGTATTCTATCACCATCTAGCCGCTGACTAGTGGCCATAGGATTGCTCCCTGAGTAAAGCCATTTGATGCAGTCTTGCCCTCTGGGGTACCAGAGAGTGTCTCCCCTCTTCTCTATGGCAGCCCCCAGGGATTTGAAAAATGCCACCCTGGGCATGTTTCCATGCCATCAGCTTCACTTTGTTTGCAACTTCGTTGCGATGTTTCCCCAATGGCATCTGCTCCTTTTCCTGTTTCCACAGCCCTTAAAGACCTGGCTTATCATCACTGTAGCCTGGGGCTCTGTGATGTTTCCACTGAGCTCTAATCAAATTATTTTCTTGATGGCTGGGTGGAGTCTGGGTTGGGTCTGATTACTTCATCCGTGTTCCTGCTTCCTCACCCATGTTTCCAGGACAACGGAAGGAGAAGCTAATGGAGGAGTACTGGATTTTTTAAAAGGAATCAGCTTTGCTGTGAAGAGAGGCTTCCCCCCTCTCCCCCCCTTACTCCTTTCCCCTGAAAGTCCAGATGCACCTGCATTTCAGGAGCAAGCCTCATTGAGCACAATGGGAGTGACTTCTTAGTAGACACACATATGCTTGTGCTGGGAAAGGGGGGTGGAGAACACAAAGAGGGAAACCAGCCCCCATTTTAACCCAGAGGACCTCATTGACCACAATGGGAGTTACTTCTGGCAAGATAGTAATGGGTTTGATGTGGGAACGAGAGCAGTAAACACAACAGGAACCAGCCCCCATTGTAACCTGCAGGACCTCTATAAGGAAGCTGTGAAGTACTTTCTTCCTCAGGCAATTCATTGGAGCCTCGAGATCCCACTTGGCCGCTTAATCACACTTAAGGAATTGGGCTTTAAAGTGTGCCATTTCACTTGAGGGGGGATCTCTGTAAGTTCTGATGTGGGCATTCAAAGGCAAACCTCATCGACCTGAGGAGACACTAATGGGTTTTTTGTGGGAAAGAGACTGAAACCAGCCTTCATTTTAATGCACAGGATCACTATATGGAAGCTGTGGAGGAGTTCCGTCCTAAGGCAATGGACCGGAGCCTCGACATCGGGCTTGAGGGCTTTGTTATGTGCCGTGTCAACTGAGGGACTTATCTGTTATTTCTGTGGTCACTGAGAGGGCCAGCCTCATTCAACACAATGGGAGAAAACACCCCTTGACTGGGGTCATGGGCTGTGTTCTAGTGCTTAATTTCAATGATGTTTTAAAAGTTCGTCCCTCGGCATCCTGCTCTAAAACAGTGATGAAACTTCCGGAAAACAGGGAGGGAAAGGGTTGGGTCACTGAGGTCAGAGCGACACACCCACAAAGGCCGGGCTACATGCCCCATGGGCAGGACTATGATACCGGATCCAGTGCAGTTGTGGAAACAGGTCAGTAATGGAGCTGGAGTAAGCTGGAAAAGTCAGACTATAACTAGTCTCAGAAGAAGCGGTTTTTCCACGTTAAAATGCGGGGCTGGTGCTGAATGGCCACAATGTCGTGGAGAGACACAGGAATGCAGAACTTTGCATTTGTCTCTGCTGAATTTCATAGTTTCAGACCAATTTCCCATTCTTTCAAGGTTGTTTTGGATTGTATTCCTTCCTTCAGAGGTATTCGTGATCACTCCAAGCTTTGTGTTATCTGCCAATCTCATCAAATTGATTGATACACATGTTGAAGAGTACTCAGCCTAGGATAGATCCCTAGGCCACTTCACTCGGAAGCTCTCTCCAGTTTGATAAGTAACCAATTAGTGAGCACTCTTTTTCAACCAACTGTGAATCCCCCTGACAATAAAATGATATCAAAATATTATGGGGAGCTTCATCTGTTGCCTTGACGAAATCAAGATATATCTACAGCATCCTTCCAATTCACTAAGCTAGTAACCCAACAACAACAACAATTAGTCTATCAGGCAATTTCTTGACAATTTCATGCGATCTACTAATCACTGTGACGGCCTGGGGCCAAGAGCCCTCTATGACTGAAGTTTCTAGTGACAGCAACTCTGAGGGGGAGTCCAAACATGCACCTGGCCCTTCACAACTGAGCTCCTCCACCTTGGATCCCTCCACCCTGTCCTTTCCATCCTCATGAGGCACCGCTGCCTTCTGATTCTGAGGAGTGGATCTCAGACTCATCCAGTGAGTACTGAGGTCCTGGGGAACATCCCCCAAACAGCTCTTCACTCCCCAAACCCTCACCACCCAGACGAAGCCAGCGATTGTGGGAAAGGGCACTGGTCCCTTTAAAAAAGCAGATGCAGCATTTGAGGAGGTAGAGCTCTCAAAGGACCCTCTTGGCCTGGCATTAAAACCCTGCCAGTTCCTATGAGCCAGTGCTGGGGCAAATTTTGAGGACTCTTATCAGCAGGACTGTTCTCTGTTTTCCGGAAATCTCTCCAAATTCAAGGCTAAAACTGCTCCAGTGGAGAAGCAATGAGGATTCTGTGGGCCCTGCCCTGGCTTTACCCTCACTTCCTCGGACTCCCTTCCTGAAAATATCAGTTCAGGCACTGGCATCTGCCCTAAATCTTCTGCAGTGAAGACAGAAACAGAGAATTCATTCAGCTTCTCTGCAATCTCCTTGTCCTCCTTTAGTACTCCTTTAACTCCTTTGTCATCCAACAATGCCAGCTGCCCACCTAGCTGGTTTCCTACTTCAGATTTATTTATTATTAAATTTATTAATCGCCCATCTGGCTGGTCACCCAGCCACTCTGGGCGATGTACAACATATAATAATACAGTTTAAAACAAAATTCTACAATAAAAACATTTTCTAAAATACCCTAACCCACCCCAAATGCCTGCCTGAACAACCACATTTTTAATGCACGGTGGAAGCTCATTGAAGAGGGGGCATGACGGAGTTTCTTAGGGAGGGAGTTCCACAGAGTGGGGGCCACCACAGAAAAGGCTGTCTCCCTCGTCCCCACCAGTCTAGCTGTCCTGGTTGATGGGACAGAGAGAAGGCCATCCGAGGCTGATCTTGTTAAGCGGCCTGTCTGGTGCTGCTGGAGGTGCTCCTTAAGATAGGCTGGGCTGGAACCATATAGGGTTTTAAAGGTCAAAACCAACACCTTGAATTTGGCCCGGAAAACAACGGGTAACCAGTGCAACTCCTTCAGCACTGGAGTGATGTGATCTCGCTGGCGGCTGCCTTTAATCAGGCGAGCCGCTGTGTTCTGTACCAGCTGCAGTTTCCAAACCGTCTTCAAGGGTAACCCCACGTAGAGCGCATTACAGTAGTCTAAACGAGAGGAGACCAGGGCATGTAGTACCGATGGGAGCAGATGGTCGGGAAGGAAGGGGCGCAGCCGCTGTATCAGATGGGAGTTGATACACCGCTGTCCGGCTCACAGCTGACACCTGAGCCTCCATGGACAGCTGGGAGTCCAAAATGACCCCCAGGCTGCGGACCTGGTCTTTCAAGGGTAGCCGTACCCCATTCAACACCAGGTCAACATCCCCTAGCCTCCTCTTGTCTCCCACCAAAAGTACCTCAGTCTTGTCAGGGTTCAGCTTCAGCTTATTCCTCCCCATCCAGCCACTCACCGTCTCCAGACATTTGGACAGGGATTCTACGGCCAACCTTGGTGAAGATTTGAATGAGAGGTAGAGCTGCGTGTCATCCGCATATTGATGACACCGCACCCCAAACCTCCTGATGATAGCCCCCAGCGGCTTCACATAGATGTTAAATAGCATCAGGGAGAGGATGGAACCCTGTGGCACCCCACAAGTAAGTGGCCACGGGTCCGAAACTTCCTCTCCCAGTGCTACCCTCTGGTACCTGCCATAGAGGAAGGACCGGAACCACCGCAATTCGGTGTCTCCAATGCCCAACCCCTCCAGGCGGTCCAGGATACCGTGGTCAACGGTATCAAAAGCCGCTGAGAGGTCAAGGAGAACAAGGAAGGAGCATTCACCCCTATCCAGAGCCCTCCTCATATCATCTACCAAGGCGACCAAGGCCGTTTCTGTTCCATGCCCAAGCCTGAAGCCTGACTGAAATGGGTCTAGATAATCAATTTCTTCCAAGTGTGCCTTCAACTGCACCGCCAGCACCCGCTAAATCACGTTGCCCAAAAATGGCAGATTTGGGACTGGGCGAAAGTTGTTCAGAACTTGAGGATCCAAGGAGGGCTTCTTTAAGAGTGGTCTTATCACTGCCTCCTTGAGGGCTGATGGCATCACTCCCTCCTGAAGGGAGGCGTTCACCACCGCCCTGATCCCCTCACCCAGTCTCTCTCTGCAGCCCATAATGAGCCAAGATGGGCAAGGATCAAGTAAGCAGGTGGTCGGCCGTACAGATGAAAGCATCTTGTCCACTTCCTCAGGAGGAGGAAGCTGGAACTGATCCCACAAAACCGGTTTGCCACAGGCCGCCTCTTGCTCACTAACTGTATCCACAGCGTGCAGAGTAACACACCTAATCTGATCAATTTTATCTGCAAAGTGGCTTGCCAAGGCCTCACAGGCGGCCTTAGAATGCTCCAGTGGTTCCGGAGCCACAGGACCGACCAGGCTCCAGACCACTTGGAACAGCCTCCTGGGACAGATGTATTAAAATAATTGTTTTTATTGTTGATCTTAGTGTCACTAGTGATATGCTCCTCAAAATCCTTTTTTGCATCCCTCATTGTCAGCTTGCATTTCCTTCGTGCAGGTTTGTGTTCCTTTTTGTTCTCATTTTCTGAAGGCCTTCTCATCTCTAATAGTTTCCTTGAAAGTTCTTGTTAACCATTCTGGTAACCATTCTGGTGGGTATACATTCTAGCTCAGCTGAGCAGTTTGGAGAGATTTGACTCTCTTGAGTTTTCCTTTCACCTTCCTTTTTACCAGCCCCCTCATTTTACAGAAGTTTCCTCTTTTGAAGTCAATGTTCCTATGTTGGATTTCCTTGGCAGTTTTCCTCTTGCATATAAACTAAATTTGATAGCACTGTGGTCACTGTTTCCAGGCAGTTCAATGACACATCTCACACCAGACCCTGGGCACCACTTAGGATTAAGCCTAGGGTCATCTCCCCTCTGGTCAGTTCCATGACCAATGATTCTAGGGCAGAGTTGTTCAGGTTATTGAAAAATTTTACCTCTTTGTTGTGACTGGAACATGAGTTTATCCAGTGTATGTAAGGGTAATTAAAGTTATCTGTTATTAAAACACTTTCTCCTTTGGATGTCTCCCTGATTTCATTCTCCATCTCAAGATCACCCTGGGCATTTTGGCCAGGGGGATGATAGCATGTCCCCAGGACTAAATTACGTTTGAGTCCTGGCATTGTCACCAAAGCAGTTATGTGGAAGAGTCTGCCCTTTTTTTTAGGTTTCTAGTCTGCTTGATGCTATGCCCTCTTTGACACACAGAGTGACACCACCTCCAATATGCCCTTCCCTGTCCTTCCTGTAGTGTTTATATCCAGAGGTGACCATATCCCACTGGTTCTATTTCCATTATGCTCACTAGATCTAGGTTCTCCTTTAAAACCAGGCACTCCAACTCTCCCATCTTGGCTTGGAGGCTTCTACCATTAGCATAGAAACACCTGTACACAGTGGCCTTCCCCAGACGTCCCTGGCATCTGCATTTTGCCCTATAGCCCTTTGGTCGCTCTGACTGTCATGTTTTGCTGTATGCTCCGCAGTCAGAAGCATTTCCTTCTTCATGCCCTAGGGATGATTTAATCTGAACTGGAAGCTCCCAGTCTCCTGTTGGCTTTCCTCCTGGGATCAGTTTAAAAGCTGCATTGCCACATCTTTGATCTGAAGTGTCAGCAGTCCGATTCCATTCTGGATCAGGAGGAGCCACTTCCTTTTGTACAGGCTCAGCTTGTCCAGAAATGTTTTCCCAGGGCCTAACGAATCCAGCCCCCTCCTTCCTACACTACCATCTCATTAATCCATTTAGAACCCTCACCTTCACCTCTCTAGCTGGCCCTGCATGTGCAACAGGTAGGATTTCAGAGAAAGCCATCTTGGAGACTCTGGCAACCTAAATTTGGCTTCCAGATCTCACAACTTTGTTTCCCCACAGCATTGGTGCTGACATGCACCACAACCATTGAGTCCACCCCAGCAGTATCTACCAGGCTAACTATGTGACATGTGAGCCTTGACATCAGGTAGGCAATTAACTGTGCGATCCACACTTTCATCACAAACCTTGCTGTCTATTTCTCTAATAATCTAATCTTCTACCTGGAGCCCCTACTCCATAGAGTTATATCTTTGGCATGAGAGGATCCTTTCTAAGGGATCATTTCCCTCTTCCTCAGAGTGACACACTCCTTCCCTGAGACCCTTGTTCTTTTTGACTGTAGGGGAGTTGTCAGCCTGGGAGCGATGGCGCTGAAGGTCCTGTCCACCACCCTCTCTGCTGCGCTCAGCTTTTTAGGTCAGCAACTTTGGCTTCAAAGGAATGAATGTGTTCCGTGAGGGCCAGGAGCTCACTGCACAGATGGCACACCCACAAACATCTGTCCAGTAAGCCGAAGTTGTGCATTTGATACCCGACACCCCTGCTAGCTTTCCACCATCCTACCTGGCTTTTGTATTGTTATCATTCAGTTTGTTTACCTAAAAGACTAAGGGAGTGTCTCCACGAGCGACTTACTCCAGGCTGGCTGTGTTTGGATGTCATTTGGGATACGTGATGTTGTGGCCATCTCATAGCCAGTCTGGAGTTTCATGACCAAAAAACGGATCTTTGGAGACTACTTTTAGTCTGATTGTTTTCCTTAATTCAGCTTGTCTGTGCTTCCGTTGTGGTGTGCACCACCCTCCGCATTTACTCTGGCATGATAGCCCTGCCCAGGGGTGTGTCTTTCACTTAGCTGTCCCCAGTCAAGGGGTTTTCCCCATTGTTTTACCCGTCTGTGTTTCCCCGCTGTTTCTACCATTTCAGGGCTGGCTGTTGGAGTTCTGCGCTACCTCATGGCATTTACTTTACCTTCTCTACCATTAAACTCTGGTGGCCATCCCCTCAAAGCATAGGTGTGCTCCAGGCAGCCTTTAACTTCTTTTAAAATACAAAAGTGTTAAACCAAAATAGCACTTTTATTGGCAGTACCTGCACCTCCCCCCTATAGAGACGTGAAAGAAGTCACTCATCCAGAAAGGAAGAAGTTCAAAAATCACACCTACAAAGGGGTTTTCAATGTCACTAGGTCACTATCATGCATTTGTTCAGCAACAGCTTTGCCCCCTATCTCTCACCATTAGCGCTATAGTGACAAAGTGAGTGGTTTTAGAGGGGGAGAAATAAAAAACAATTGGCGGAATCAGGCATAGGTTGGGGAGCGGGTCTCCTCAGAAGTAACTCCCATTGTGGTCAATGAGGCTAAGCTTTGATCCATCGCTTTATGGGAGTATCAGGGGAAGGAAAAAAGAGAGCGTGGACAAGGGCGGGGAGGCTTTCTTATTGGCTGAACAGCCCCTGCCAGTCTGATGATGTTCATTCCAACCCCCCCACCCCATCCAGAAGTATGCTCTGTAAAGCAACTTATACTGGAGCAGTGCACTCGCTTGTGGAGCCCTGCATGGAACAAAGTGCACCAAAGCCAATTCCTTGAAAAAATCCTGGTAAGCCTCCCTTTGCTTCTCCTTCCGTTGTTGTGGAGACAGGGTCAAAGTTATTTACTAGTAGAAAGCAGGGAATTGTTGACTGTTCTGGGCTTCTTGCTGTCACTAAATTGTCATGGGTGCTTAAGTTGTGTAAGTGCTTCACTTCTTTTTTAACTTGACGTCACTGAGCTGCTTCCTGCATTCAGTGAACTCCCATCCCTCACTTAAGGTAGCTGGGAATTTTCTGACCAAGTGTCACAAAGTGTGTTTCCTCCCTCTGGGGGTTTCCCATAACTTCCTTCTAAAAAATCAACTTGACCCCTTGCATATAGCCACTATACACTTTATTGGTCCTTGTTATCCCACAGGATCATTACAGTCACTTGTAGAATCAGAACCACTTCTTAACTTTACTAGGTAAGTACTCACAGGATCAGGCTGTTTGTCAGTGTGCCACTCTTTGAGAGTGTTAATAGACATGTAGACAGAGGTGATCTGGTAGACATTGTCTACTTGGACTTCGAAAAGGCTTTTGACAAAGCCCCTTACCAAAGACTCCTGAGCAAACTTAGCAGTCCTGGAATAAGAGGACAGGTCCTCTTATGGATCAGTAACTGGTTAAAGAACAGAAAGCAGAGAGTAGAAATAAATGGTGAATTCTCCCAGTGGAGGGAAGTAAATAATACAGATCCCTGTGGGACCCCACTAATGCTTTTCAACCTGTTCATAAATGATCTGGAATTAGGAGTGAGCAGTGAAGTGGTCAAGTTTGCTGATGACACCAAATTATTTAAGGTGGTTAAAACAAAACCGGAATTGTGAGGAGCTCGAAAAGTGAGAGAATGGGCATCAAAACGGCAAATGTGTTTCAATGTAAGCAACTGTAAAGTGATGCACATTGGGGCAAAAAATCCCAACTTCAAGTATAAGCTGATGGGATCTGAGCTAGCAGTGACCAACCAAGAAAGAGATCTTGGGGTTGTGGTGGACAGCTTAATGAAAATGTCAACCCAGTGTGCGGCTGCTGTAAAAAAGGCAAACTCCATGTTAGGTATAATTAGAAAAGGAATTGAGAATAAAACTGCCAGTTTCATACTGTCCTTATACAAATCTATGGTGGAACCACACTTGGAATACTGTGTACAGTTCTGGACACCACACCTAAAAAATGAGATTGTAGAGCTGGAAAAAGTGCAGAAAAGGGCAACTAAAATGCTCAAGGGGCTGGAGCATCTCCCCTATGAGGGAAGGTTACAACAGCTGCGATAGTTTAGCTTGCAAAAAAGGAGGGTGAGGGGAGACATGATAGAGGTGTACAAAATTATGCATGGTGTGGAGAATGTGGATAGGGAGACATTTTTTTCCCTCTACTAGAACCCAATGGGGTCATCCTATGAAGCTGATTGGTGGGACATTCAGGACAGATAAAAGGAAGTACTTCTTCACACAGCACACAGTTAAACTATGGATGGCCACCAACATGGATGGCTTTAAAAGGGGGTTAGACAAATTCCTGGAGGAGAAGGCTTTCAATGGCTACTAGTCCCGATGGCTCTAGGCTACCTCCAGTACCTGAGGCGG
The DNA here is from genome assembly GCF_057233095.1 of Heloderma suspectum. Taxonomy (NCBI): domain Eukaryota; kingdom Metazoa; phylum Chordata; class Lepidosauria; order Squamata; family Helodermatidae; genus Heloderma; species Heloderma suspectum. The sequence goes on along the minus strand of NC_139469.1, from coordinate 35,521,677 downwards.
TATGCCTATGTATACCAGTTGCTGGGGAACATGGGCAGGAGGGTGCTCTTGCACTCATGCCCTGCTTGTGGTTTCCTGGTTGATAGCTGGCTGACCACTGTGTGAACAGAATGCTGGACTAGATGGACCTTTGGTCTGATCCAGCAGGGCTCTTCTTATGTACTTAAGTTGTTGGAGATTCCCCTCTTCATAGAGTTTGTCTCCCAGCAGATTTCAGGGTTGTTGAAGTCCCCCATTACAACTAATTTTTGCTTCCCTGAAACATCTGGAATTTGTTTCACAAAAGCATCATCTACTTCTTAGATGGCAATCTCTAGCAAACTCTTGACCACAAATGTGTCTTTATTTCTTTTTCCTTTTCCTTTTCTTTTTTTACCCACTTGTTCTCCACCAGGCTGCCTTGTTCACTTCCTTGAATTTCTGTGCAGGTGTACATATTTTTGACATAAAATGCTACTCCCCCTCCCTTTCTGTTACATCTGGTCTTTTTAAACAAGCTATATCCTTCAGTTGCTACATTCCAATTACAGGAGTTATCCCACCAAATCGCAGTTTATACCTGTCAAATAATAATGACCTTCCTATGCCAGGAGTTCTTTTTACTTTTTAAAAAGATTTCATTAGGTTTCCAAATACAAAGACAAAGACAAACAAACAAAACAGAAAAGAAAATTATATCAAGTTTAAGTCTAGCTGTTGACAGTGTGGCAGTACATTTAACATACCCTCTGCTCCACCTTTACTTTACAAGAAAAAATCTGAGTCCATTGGCTGCTTGGAGATTTTCTTTATAGTTCTTCATATTAGCAAATTGTATTTAGTCTCTTTTCTATAACCTGAGGAAAGGCTTTGATAGATGTGGCTGCATATGTCTCTGACTTCTATATAAAATATACAGAGGATGAGATGGCTAGATAGCATCACGGATGCAATGAATATGAACTTGAGCACGCTCCGGGAGAGAGTGCAGGACAGGAAGGCCTGGCGTGCTATGGTCCATGGGGTCACGAAGAGTCGGACACGACTGAACGACTGAACAACAACAACAACAACAACAACAATAAAGAGGAAAAAATAAAATTATGCTGTATTATATAAAAATCAGATATTTTAACTTTGCCTTTAGCTAATTTAAGTTGATGCATCCATTTTTCTGCCATGGTTCTTTGCCACAGTCCACATACCAAGGCTTCAGTGTGAAATGTTCTGCAGTTTTCAAACTGTGAGCCGTTGCTCTCTGAGCTGCCATCTCCATGAAAACCATTAATTCCTTAGAAGTCACTTTTGCATTTTGCTCTTCCCATATTGTTAATAGAGCCAATGATGTGTGACAGATATAATTTGGTGTGTGATATCTCCATTTCTGAAAATATCATGTTCCCAACTGTAACACAATAGGACATGACCACCACATATGTATATATGAACCATGCAAATTACAGTTACTCCAACATTTTGCATCATTTGTGTTTGCTGTCCCTGTCAGAAGCACCAGCGTAATATACCATCAATATAACAAAAAAAAATTCCCCCTAAGGATTGTTGATACAGTTTTCTTTGACTGATTCACCTATAATTTATCTGTACATTTTGCTCTATTCTTATCCTAATGTCTTCCCATAATATTTTCAATCCATCTGACATACTTGTATCTACTTCAATAAAATATGAATAAATGTTAGATACTAATCTGTTTGTATTAATCTTATGTTTCAATAAAATGCATTCAAATTTCATCATAAATCTAGTCATACTTTGTTTTACTATAGGATTCATAATAAGATAATGCATTTAGTGAAGGAGAATCCAATTCATTTGTTTTCCCTGAAACTTTCCTTTAATTTTGTTACATTGAGAGGGGTTTTATTTTCACAGGAATCTCTCATTCTGTACAGCCCTTTTTATTTCCATATTGCTCTTGTTTATCTCCATGGGCAAAATTTGGGTGCAGCAAGAATGGAAGCAATGGGGATATTTTTGGAATTAATTTATTTTTCCATTTTTTCCAATTTTGTATGTAGTATATAAAAAGGGTTTGGCTACCCATTTCAGATCACCTATTTTTTCCCTCCAAATACAACCGGTGGAGGGAGCGATCCTATGGCCGCTAGTCTGTGGCTAGACGGCCATAGGATATGTGGTTTTCCGGGACCCGATCTCGGAGCCTGCTCTCCGAGGTCGGTTCCTGGAGAACGGACCTTCCCGCCCTTCTGTGCTGCCTCACAGGCAGCGCGGAATGGCCCTGCACGCCACACTTGAAAGAGCAGTGCAGAGCGGCCAAAACGGGGCATTCCACAGGGCGTTCTGGGGCAGGGAAGGCGGAAATGCTGGTACGACACATCCCATGTATCGTCTGGAGCCTCCTCCCCTGCTCTGCCTTCCTGTGGCTAGACAGCTGAAATTGGCTGTCCAGCCGCAAATGCAGGGCAGGAGAAGTGTGGCAGGAATGATCCCCTCTGTGGTTCTCCTGCCCTTCATTGGGTAAGCGGTCGCCTCCGAGTTCAGAGGTGGCTGCCTACCCCATAGGATTGCGCCCTTAATTAGTTATGAACGTTCCCCGTTGTTTCCATACTTACCCATAACTTCACTGAGGATCCCTCCAGATATGATGCCACATTTCTTAATTGATTTGTATCATAACATTTATTGATACTTGGCTCTCTTTAACCCCTGGGATGTAGTTGCTTGGACCTCAAGTGTTTGCAAACATTTTACCTTGATAGATAAAATTTGTGATTTTTTGTGTAGTCACTCTGCCAAAACTTTTGAGTTGATTTTTATGGGAAATGTTTGGAAAAAATAATTTTTGCATTGCTACTATTTTTATAACACAAATCCTACCCATGATTGTTAGGAGTTCAAGCTCACCTAGTTTATTTCCCCATACTCTGTGCATTGAAAGCTTTGGATATTCTTCACTGGTTCTCCCACTGTTTTACTGTGGGGGTTGCTAGGCACCCCCACAACTCCCCCAATTTCTCCTGTGACAGCCCAGTCGCAGTCTTTAATGCTTGCCTCTATGCTTACCGTAAGCTGAGGCTGCTGGTAGAGGATGCAGATGAGCTGCAACCACATCAGACCTCACCAAATCTTAGTTTTTTCCTAATGCAAATCAGGGGACTTCCAAGCTATGATCACCTTTAAAATAAAGTCTGGTTTTGAAAATGCAATTCAGATTTGTGAGTGAGTGAGCAATTGCCATGTGACTCCCAGGAGACGCTAAGAACTGACCCTTCTTGGTGTCAGAGTTCCCCTTATGAACGGGACCACCTGAGCAGCCCCTTAAGGCTCTCTTGCCTCCTTAAGAGTCCCCCCTTCTTTCTTTCAAACTTCCCCTTCCCAGTAAGTGACTGAAGGGTTGCCTGCACTCATAAAGCCCACTGACAGGTATCCCTTTCTTCTCATCCATGTGGGAACAAATGATACCGCCAAGCGGAGCTACCAAGAAATCACGTCAGACTTTGAAGCTTTGGGAAGGAAACTTGAGAACTTTGGGGCCCAGATAGTTTTCTCATCCATCCTTCCAGTAGTCAGAAGAGGGATAGAAAGGGAAAGAAAAATACTCTGGGTTAATGACTGGCTACGAAGGTGGTGCCGGCATGAGAGATTCGGATTCTGGGACCAGGGGCTATACTTCCTGGAAGATGGGCTGTTGGCAAGGGACAGGTTGCACCTCACAAAGGCTGGGAAGAATGCGTTTGGCCACAGCATGAAGAACTTCATCAGGAGGGCTTTAAACGGAATCCTACGGGGAAGGGAGATGTAAAGTTGGGGGTAACAATGGACAAAGGCTCATGCACGGCAACGGAGGGAACAGCTCTAATAGTGCCCAATAATAGTCTTCAGAAACATGTAGGAAGAAAGCCAGACTATGAAGCACATGGTCTTCGATGTCTATATACTAATGCCCAGAGTATGGGAAACAAACAGAACGAACTTGAACTCTTAATACAGGAGGGAAATTATGACTTGATAGGTATAACTGAGACTTGGTGGGATGACTCTCATGACTGGAATACAGCAATTGAAGGATATAACTTGTTGAAAAAGAACAAGAGGAACAGAAAGGGAGGTGGGGTTGCACTATATGTGAAAAATACATATCTCTGCACAGAAATACAGGACGATGAGCTTGGTAGCCCCACCGAGAGCATCTGGATCAAAATAAATGGAGCAAAGAATAAAAGGAACCTGGTGGTCAGAGTCTGCTACTGGCCACACAATCAAGGAGAAAGAAAACGAGGATGAAACTTTTGAAAAGCAAATAGCCAATGTTTCAAGGAAGCATGATGTAGTAGTAATGGGGGACTTCAGGGGCCCATCTCCTGGTTCTCCTACTCTGGGCTGTGGTGCCCAGGTTTCAGAATAGCTTCCCTTGAGAGGTCTGCCTGGCATCATCACTGCTCTCTTTTAGGCAGGCACCAAAGGCTATTGGGGTCATGGGAGCAGTAGCCTGTCCTTGTAGTAAAACAGCATACCCTCCAGGGTTCCACGGAAAATAAGGATGCCCTTCTTGTGTGCTTGCTCTGACATGCTCATGTCCTAATACCAAGAATCACTTCCTCAGATGCACCCTCTTCTGGAAGGCTTTTCTTTGCCTGCTGCAGGCTATCTTCATGTATCCTGTAGTAACTTATCCTTCGCTGGCTCCCAAAGGAAGTTGTGTTAGTAAGCTGATCATAGCAGCAATTCTCCATCTTAAAAAGGCAGTGTTTCACAGAAGGTTTGCTCTTACGGTGAATTATGTTGCACTTCCGGAACAGCTACAGCACAAACACGTATCTGGGTTGGGGGGGCGGCAGGGGGGGCCGGGGCTTGGTGTCTTTCCACGTGCACTAGGCAGAGGCAGAGGCATCGCAACTGGCTCCTGGCTCCTCACACACTTGGAGAGCTAAAAGACAGCATGAGTGTGCGTGCCAACACGTTCTTAAAAGAGGGGCCCTTCAAAACATCTCCCTCCCCAAATGGCAAACTAGGGGTAGCAATTTTTCCAGGACAGGCTCCAGGAAACCAGGACGGCTGGAACATCACCCAGACCTGTCCACTTGGCCTTGTTGCCAGGATGCGTCCTGGGCTGCTTATAGGTGGAGGGCTTCTGGTGCTGCCAGTCAAAAGACATTGCAAAGCTGTTCTGTCTTTCCCACCTTAACAGATTTTTTTGTGGAAAGATAAAAAGATAGGAGAAACAGTGGGGAAACAAGAGAGGGTTACAAGTGGACAATGTTGTCATCTGGAACCCCTCCGCCTGGTAAAATTCCATGACTGAGGCAGGGCAATTGCACCATAGAAGCCTCATCTAGAAGCACCCTTGATCTGTTTCCACAAATTACAATTTGGATCAGCCAAATGAAGGCAAGCTCTGCGAAAATGCCTCACATTGACAAAGCCCCCCCCCCTCGCTTGCTAGCATCGCGCTCTCTGTCTCTCTCGCTGCACATGCACGGCGGTCACATTTCTGTGCTCCTGCAGGCATCAGCCAAAAACCTCTGCTCGCCTCACTGTCATTTCTCTACATTTACATCTGCCTGAGAGAAGGCACATTCCCTCTGGATCTGCCAGTCAGCCCCTCCATGGTGATTACAGTTTTGCTTCTATATACGCTAATTTTTCACAGTTTTTCCTCCCCTTTTTACAAAATGGCTTTTTAAAAGCAGCTACACTTTTTCAGACTGCAGCTCTCCAGGCAGTGCAGGCAAAGGGGGGGCCATGGCAGGAAGTGGCCAAGTCTAAGGTGGCTCAAGGCAGCCTTGCTGACGATGGTGGGGGAGCCGGGGGAGCGCCACAGCAGTGGCGCGCTGCCTGCACAGAGCCCGGGGCGCTGCCTGCAGCCACAGCTTGCTGAGCCCGTGGAGCTACTCTGTGGCGGCTGCCTGGCCCTCACAATGATCTGGTTGTGCAACCCAGTTGGATGACTCTCCTATAACTGCAGCTATCCAAATTTTCCCCACAAGTTTATTCTTAGTACATTGCAAATGGGAAGCTGCATCCTTCACAAACAGGGCAAGGAGACGCCTTCTCCCTGTTTCTATTCTGGAGCGGGGCGCACTGGCCAACGGGAAACGTTGAGGGTGGTGAAACGGACACAAGAGTTACACCATCTTGCTCTGTCCTACTGGGCTGCTTTAAATCAGAGCTCTGGCCCTCACACAACTCAAATTCTGTGCCAAGATAAGCTGGATTCTGCGACCTATTTAAAGCCAATGTGTGGGTCACAGCTTCTTTTCTATAATTGATTGTTGCTTCAGCTCGTCGTGGGAAAGTTCAAGGAACTATATGGGGCACTGTAGCCCATTCCCTGATCTGTCAGCGTTCTGCTCAGCCCCCCCACCTTCCCCAATTGTCTCCTCTGATGGGGTTTTCCTCTGACAATTCAGAGTTCAGCAGATTCAGGGGCTGTGAGATCTCCAGGGCCAAATCTACACGGAGACTTTTTTTGAGGTGACTCCATTTAAATACGGATTTTCAGGAAATCGCGTTAGCTCCTCCCAGGGCAAATGATAGCTAGTAATGTAGTGTATTCATTAAAAAAAAACACCACTTGCATGGGTCAAACGGCACCTGAGACTGCATTAGTTCAGGGGTTGGGTGGGTGGAGTGAACGAGCGGAGGCTTGCTCTCTGTGTCCCCCCCCCACACACACACACACTCAGTGAAGCTTTTAAAATCAGTGCGGCTCTGCGTTCCTTCACGCTTCCTCCGCTCCAGAACCGCAGTTTCAGAGCATCAGGGCGGGCTCCCCTCCATTCTCCCAACTCCTCCGTTGCACAACTGCACAGTTTCAAAGCACCAGGGAATTCTCCCAGCCCCGCTGCTCCTGCGCTGGCAGAGCGCAACTGAAGGCAAGGAGTTATTTCTGGGTAGACAAGTTTAGCCCTCTGCTCCCCCCGCCCCCCGCTACTTTCCCTTCCACCAGTCACGCCACTTCCACCAGCCCGCGCCGAAGCCAGCTGAGGTCACACAGACTCCCACACTGCGCTGAAGCCGCTGTGATAGGAAAATCCATCACAGAATGAGTTTGAAAAAAGCCCCAGATTTAGGGGAAGAAGCTCCGGGCTAGCTATGGGAGGGCACGCGTCATCTGACGCGATCACCTTGGGGCCAGCGGGGAACCGGAGTAAGAGCCCCGTGTAGCTGGGGCCCTGAGCAGAGGCTGCCGTGCAGCTGGGCGCCTCCGGAGGAGAGCAAAAGAGCGGGCTGGCTCGGCCCACTGCCCACTCCTGCTCCGCCTTGCCTGCCACCTTTTCCCGCACTTCTCTGATCCGCACCGACGCTGGGGAGCCGGGGGGCTCTTCTCTTCCTCTGACGCTCCCCTCAGCCCTCCCCACTCCTCCCTCTCTTGCCTCTTTCTGCAATGCCAACATTGGAACCATCTGTTCTGACCTCTCTTCCTCCCACCCAGTCTTGCCTCCTTCAGCCCTGGCTTGCTGGCAGGCCCTGACTCGGACCCCCGGCACAATCCTGCCTCGTCTCAGACCTCTGTGGACGGCTCAGCCCTGACCAAGAGAGACCTTCAGGGGTCGTACTGAGAAGGCTGGCAGGGATTTTTCCATGGAGTGCAGGAACCAGAAGCCAGATTCAAGGAGGGCCAGGAGCGGCATTGGAGCAGGCCGGGTCTGGCCCCAGGGTGAGGGGAGAGGGGTCCTGGCCCTGCTGCCCTTCTCCCCAACACTCCTGGCACGGCCGTGATCCCACTTGCAGTGGCGTGATGAGGAGCTCACGGCATCACCCTCGTTGGCCTGGACGGCTGGGCACGCGCTTCTCCCTCCGTGCACCACTGCAGCCAGCGGTCACGGCGGAGGACTGGCACCAAGGAGGGCGGGGCGGGTGGGGGCCTTGAGAAAAAACCCTCGGGGGAAGCGGAGGAGGACTCGGGCCAGGCCAAGCCAAGCGGCAAGGTCTCGTTCGAGGGAGCACACGTGAAGGGGGGGTGTAGGCGGGGGGGAGCCAAGTCCAGGAAGGGTCCACTCCTCAGCCCTGAGAGCAGATGTGACAGTGGGGGTGGAGGGAGTGGCATGACATCGCCTGAGCAAGGGGGTGGCTGCCTCTTCTCCCGGTGACTGCCTCACTCCGTGTCCTGGCCTTTGCGTTCTGCACCAGCTGCAGCTTCCGGACCACGCGCAAGGGCAGCCCCACGGAGGGTGCGCTGCAGTAATCTGAACATGAACAGCCACTTACTGCTTCCCTGTTTGCCCTTTGTTCTGTTCCTTCCCCTTCCTCTGTGCCATTTTTTCAACTGTTGGCTCCTCTGGAAAGCAGCCTGTATGCTGACGGTGCTATGCCCATTCATCGATCATCATCATCTTATATTATTTACTAATGTATTACACTTCTATACCACCCAATAGCCGAAGCTCCCTGGCTCAAGGTCACTCTGCAAGGGTCCAACAATGTCCAATACCAAATCCAGCGCTTCAAAGGCTCAACCATGGAACCTGAATCAAGGCATGCAGCATGGGACTACATTGCCCACAGTGGGTTTTGGCGTGAACCAAACAAAGATCTCCAGATGGCATCTGGGAAGGGGAGCGGGAAGGCTGCTCTTCCTGTGCACGTGGGAGTGCTCCACACGGCTTAGGACCACGTCGTCCTTCCTGGACTGGAAGTTCAAATTCCTATTAGCACTGTGAATGTTGCAGAATGTTGCATCTCTTTCTTTTCCAGCCTGGGAAACCCTTGTCAAAGTCTAATGGCTTTCTGCAGCATCTGCAGCCCTTGAATTCCCAGCCAGCAGCATGCGAGAGAATAAAAACCAAGAGCTTGACTGCCTGAGGGAAGCATTCTGGAAAAAATCTCTTCCCCATATGAACAGTGCTGCTGGGGGGGAGGGGGGTTGCAACGTGCCCCTGAGCTCTCCCTGAGAGGACAGCTGATTCTAACAGGCCCAGTCAGCCCAGTGGCTAGTTCGGCACACTTCTCTTTCCAGCCGCGTCACCCGTGCCTGGCGGTGTGCTGGGCTGGGTGGGGCCGCTGGCCTTATGTCTCAGCCCCTAAGCCACAGCTCGGACGCAGAGGGCTTCCAGGTGATGGCTCCAGGCACTACGAGCCTAAAGGCTTGGTGAGGGATTCCGCCTTTCCCTCCTGAGTGGGATGTTTGTGGTAAGAAAAAGAAAGACGGAAACAGCAGCAGAAAAACATCAGAGGGTTACAAGTGGTAGACGACTGCCCACCCCCACCCCAAATCCTGTGAATGAGGCATGGCGACAGAGAAGTCTAATGTGGAAGCACCCTGGACACCTGCCTAGATGAAGACGGACCGGCCAGGCCAGCTGGACACCCCCCTCACGCCCCCTGGCACTGGAGGCCGAGGCCCTAGATCCCCACCCTGGTCCAACATTGCACCTGGGCCTGAGGCAGAGCCTGCACCTGTCAGCAAGGGGCCCCCTGTGCCAGGGACCTCCAGAGGCAGCCGCTCTGACCGGCACCCTCTGCAGCACACGTGCGCACCTGCCGGCCGAGCAGCAGACCCGTAGGGAGCTAGCGGAGAGGCGGCGGCATGGGCAGTTCCAGGCCAGAGGAGAGGCCGGGGCAGCCTTCCAGCCCTCGGGAAGGGGCAGAGGCTGCGAGGATGATCTGGTCCTGTAGGAGTCAAGGGCTTTAGTCCGGCCCCAGTGATGGAAGGGGCACATCCCTGGCCAAGCTGTCCGATGTTTTGGAACTCTGGCCTGCCTCCAAGTCCAGGACAGGATATCCTGGTACAAGGAAGAATAATTTGGGCACCTCAGGCTGGACTCAAGCTTGGGGCCTCTGCTGTGGTGAACGACCAGAGGGACGGCTTGGACAGAGTCATCCCCCACGTCACTTTGCTGATGGCAACGGAAGCCAACTGAGGGCCACTTTGTTGCAGTCGCAGTGCACATCAAGAGCGTGCGCGCTTGGAAGGCTCTTGGGGCCCAGTTCCCAGACAACCGCAGAATGCCAGGTGCTGGGCTCCCCCCCCCCCCGGAGGTGTTGGAGACTAGGCTGGACAGCCCGTTGGGGATACTCTGCCTTGGCTCCCTGCACTGAGCAGTGGGGTGGACGCGATGGTCTTGGAGGCCCCTCCAGCCAACTGTTCTGTGTTCCTGTGATCAGGGCCCCACCCTGCAGCCAACTCAGCAGGCTTATTAATCTGGCCCTGAGAAGCCCACAGTGGCCACCTGCTGCCACATGCTTCATTTCATTTCATTTCTGTACACCCACAGCTGAAGCTCCCTGGGCGGCGCACAGGGCGTGTCCTTCCTGGCACCTGGGGGGAAGTCTCCAGAGACGATAAGCGCTGTACTACGCCTAGACTGACAGACTGGCACCTCAGAGAACCTTTTTGCTACTGAATTGGCTGACACAGCTGGTGAGGTGAAGCACGAGGCACCATGTGCTACTGAAACAATCACACATCCCTTCCCTGTTTACCTAATGCCCCTACTCCCCTCCCCTCCCCTCCCTCTGTTGCCTTCTCTTGGTTTAATGATAGATTGTAAACTCCTCTGGGCGGCTACCTGTCTTCTAGTTTGTGAGGCACCATGTACATAGATGCAAACAAGTGGTACATTGAGCAGCAACCAATCTTTCCTGGTGGCCGTGGAGAAGTGATATACCCAGGGAGAGGCTGGGCCATCGCCATGAAGGATGCTGCTGCCTTTTGCCTTTCAAGCACATCAGCTGGTTTAGAAGAGAAAAGGGACTCCAAGCTGCTGATCTGGCAGCCCTTGGCTAAGCTTAAGCCCCAGCTCAGCTCTTCTACTTGCACCCTGTCCTGTCCACATGCAACATGTGGGGCACGGGATTTACTTTTAGGCATGTGCAGAGTTCTCAGCCTACAAGTATATTTGAAAGGAAGAGGAAGAGGCAGCAGGGGAGTGCGGAAAGCAGCAGCCAGTGAGAAACCCGCCCAAGTGCTAGAGTTCATGGAGGAATGCCCTGGGAAGGATGATTCTAACACTGATTTGGAATTTAGGCTGTAGGGCTGTGAGTGTGTCAGAGGGAACTCTTCTTATTCTGACTAAAGTGTATGTGTAGAGCTCATGTGTGTAGGAGTCTACATTGCAACAATGAATCATGCTCCCATCCTGAAATCTGTGGGATAATTACAACCTACACAAGGTAGTTTAGAAAAGCCAAAAACAATCTGGAATAAGAAGGAGCCAAACAAGAGGCAGTAAGTGATGGGTGATTTCCAGCGCTTGCAGCTTAGCTTCTTTGAGCTTGAAAGGAATTGGGTGCATGAGAAAGAGCGACTGCGCAAGGGTCACACTTCATGGGTGAACATGGGGTGAGAGCTGCTCTCCATCTGAAGGCAGAAAAATGGGGGGGCACTTTGGCAATTTTCAGGAGGGAGGATTTTTAAGTCATTTTTGGAAGGGGGGCTTGTGCAAGATAGAATCCTAGAGTTGGAGGGGGCCTTGAAGGGCTTCTAGCCCAACCTCCTGCTACATGCAGAAGTTCTAGAACCACAGCGACTCCAGCAGGTGGCTGTCCAGCTGCTGCTTCGTGATCTTTGGTGAGGGAGGTTCACCCACCCAAACTGAGGCCATTGGTTTCATGGCTGAACTGGTCTTACCATTTCTGCTAACTTTCCACCAGAACCTGCCCCCTGGCAACATCAGCCCTATTGGCCTGGTCCTGCCCTCTAGGGCAGGAGATGCTTCCTGAGACATGGCTCCCAGCGCTATCCAGTCATTGTGTTTCCACCATAAGCTACAAGCAGAATTGCAACTGGCCTTCCACACTACCTGAGGAGAGTGTGCATATTTTGTGTGTACAACCCACGATGTTCTGCCCACACCAGTGCCCTGGGCAGTGTCCAGTTGTTCCCGTGTGTGGGCAGCCCAGGCCTGCTAGCCCCGGGGCACATGAGCCCCCCTACCCCTGGCACTTCCAGGGCCAAGTGTGAAACGAGCAGAAACGCTCATTTCTGGGATGGAGTGCGGCCTGCCCCTTCCGCAAACGAGCATCTCCGCTTGTTTTGGTACGTGCCCCCAGAAGTGCTGCAACGTGAGGGGTGGGGGCTGTACACATGTTGCTGCTGGTGGGGTTGGCCGCACCCATACTGGGCCAGGAGGCCTGGGCTGCCCACCGGAGGGACCAGCTGGCTACTCCCCCTCGATGCTGCTCCTCTGTCTTTTTAAGGGTTTTGCTGTGGGTGGTGACTTACCAGGCAGCTGAAACTATCGCAGCTCAGCAGCACACGTTCACGAAACTCCTTGCAGTGGGTGCCTCCTTTTTTTAATCACCCATTTTAATTGATCACACTAATCGTGAAAGATCACTTAAGGGCACAATCCTGTGGCCACTAGACAGCGGCTAGACAGCCATCAGATTTTTTGGTTTCTGGGAACTGAGCTCAGAGCCAGCGCGCCAAGGTCGGTTGCCAGAAAACAACCCCTTGCCCCCGCCCCCTCCAGCTCATAGGTGGCATGGTTCATCCCCAGCTCCACGCTCATAAGAGCACTGCACAGCAGGGGGAAAGGGAGCATTCCTGGGGGCAGGGAGGGGAGGGCGGAAGTGCCGTTATTACGCTTACTATGCGCCATCTGGCCTCGCCTCCCGCTCCGAGGTGCCACGGCTAGACAGCTGAAATCAGCCATCTAGCCACAAATGCAGAGTGGCCGAAGCATGGAGAAGAGGAACCCATCCGCGCTCCACCTGCCCTGCATTGGATAGTCAGTTGCCTTCAAGTTCAGAGGCTTCTGACAATCCCCATTGGATTGTGTCCTACATGTTATAGCACTATTTTATCTATCTATCTATCTATCTATCTATCTATCTATCTATCATCTATCTATTTCATTTATATCATGCCCAAGGGCTGGAGCCCTCTGGGCGGTTCACAACAATGAAAACCACAAAATAGAGCACTATTCCCCCACAATGCTGTAATGCAATATATAAACTTAAAAATGATAAGGAAAAAGCCTTTTCCCAATCACTGCCATTTTAGCAAGGTGGTTAATGGAAGAGGTGATGGAACAGTTTTTGTTTTTTTTAAATTGCATGATAGGGATATAGCCCTGTACCTCCATAATGCTACAATACTTTTCCTCTAGAGAAGCATTATAAGGGTGCTAACACTATATCACTGTAATCCCCCCCAACCCCCCTGAAAACAAACAAAGACTATCTTTCCAGTCAGTTCCATTTTAGCAAGGCGACTGCTAAATGGAGGTGATGGTACAGGATTTTTAGAATGGCATTTTAATCAGCATTATCCTGCTATACCTCTATAATGCTATAACATTCACGCTCTAAAATAGTGTTAAAGTGGAATAACTATACTCCTACAATGCTAATTTAAAAATCATTTAAAATATCTTTCTGTCACCTGTTCCATTAACCACCTTGCTAAAATGGTGGTGACTGGAAATGGTTCCTCCCTCATCAATATGTGTGTGTGTGTGTGTGTGTGTGTATAATTATAGATCCATAGTGCTAAAACATCCATTTATTTAAGTGGTATTTCACCTCTTCATCTGGTCAGGGGTGAAAAACCTTTTCAAAGTTGAGGGCTGCGTTCTCTCGGGGGGGGGAGGATTTGTGGTGGGGAGGAACCCCCCCTCCCCCTCTCCCTCCCTCCTTCCCTCTCTCTTTCTCTTTTACACCCCCCCATTAACCCTTCCCTCACTCTACAATCCTGAAGACCATCCCTCCAGTGCCCCACACTCCTATTACATTCGGGAAGAAGCTTCCTTGCAGCCTCGACAGAGAACTTCAGCTAGATTGCAGGGAGGAAAAGCTCAACCTCCCTGCTCAGATAATAGCCCCACAAAGCTCAGGTGACCGGGGGAGGGGTGTGTGCGACAGCTGAGCAGTGTGGAAGAGAGGGCCGTGCTCAATGGCAGCAAGGGCGGCACTGGAGATATTAGGAACAGGAAGCAGAACTGGGCAATTCTCACAATTGGAGCTGAGAAGTGGGATCCCCCAAGGATCTGTACTGGGAATGGTACTTTTTAACTTGCCTATAAATTATCTGCAGTAAGCTATGGCAAACCTAGACAGCATAGTAAGAAGCAGAGACATCACCTTGCTGACAAAGGTCCGTCTAATCAAAGTTATGGTTTTCCCAGTAGCAACGTATGGCTGTGAGAGCTGGACTAGAAGGAAGACTGAGCGCCAAAGAATTGATGCCTTCAAACTGTGGTGCTGGAGAAGACTCTTATGAGTCCCCTGGACTGCAAGGAGGTCAAATCAGTCAATCCTAAAGGAAATCAACCCTGACTGCTCACTGGAAGGGCAGATACTGAAGCTGAAGCTCAAATATTTTGGCCACCTAATGCAAAGAGAAAACTCCCTGGAAAAGACCCTGATGCTGGGAAAGATTGAAGGCAAAAGGAGAAGGGGACGGCAGAGGACGAGATGGCTAGATAGCATCACCGATGCAATGAATATGAACTTGAGCACACTCCGGGAGAGAGCAGAGGACAGGAAGGCCTGGCGTGCTATGATCCATGGGGTCACGAAGTGTCAGACACGACTGAATGACTGAACAACAACGAAGGGGTGAACAATGAATTGGCCAGGTTTGCTTTTGCCACCAAATTGTTCCGGTGGTAAAAACCAAAGGGGCAATCAGAGCGCAGTCAAAACAATATCTTGAAAATGGGAGAATGGTTAATACAATGGCAAATGCAGATCAATGTAGGTAAGTGTAAAATGATGCCTGTTGTGGCAAAAGTATCCTGACTTCACATTTACACTGGTGCAGACTGAGCTGTAGTGACTGGCCAGGGCAGGGATCGTGTGGTCACGGTGGACAGTCCAACTAAACCATCGTCAACCCAATGTGCGACAGCTGTGAAAAAGAGGAGCGTCATGCTGGGTGTCCTAAGGAAAGGGACCCGAAAATAAAACTGCCAGTATCACAATGCCTTTTTATAGATCTATGGTGAGACCATACTTGGAATAACAGGTACAGTTCTGGGCATCACATCTCAAAAAGGACATTGTAGAGCCAGGAAAGGTGCGGAAGAGGACAACCAAGATGATCAAGGGGCTGGAGCATCTCCACTGCGAGGGAAGGTTACAATGTTTTAGGGCTGTTAAGATTAGAAAAATGGTGAGTAAGGGGACCATGACAGAGGTGTACAAAATTATGTATGGTGTGGGAACAGTGGAGAGGGAGAGTTTTTTCTCTCTCTCTTTCTCATAATACTAGAACCTGGGGTTATCCAGTGAGGATGATTGGTGGGAGATTCGGGTCAGATGAAAGGAAGAACTTCTTCATACTGTGCCACCACTGAATGTAGTGATGGCTGCCAACTTGGATGGCTTTAAAAGGGTATTGGACAATTTCATGGAGGAAAAGGCTATCAAGGGCTGCTAGTCATGATGATTATATGCTACCTCCAGTGTCAAGGGCAGTATGCCTTAGTATGCCAGTTGCTGGGGCCTATGAGTGGGAGGGGGCTGTTGCACTCGTATCCTACCTGTGGGCTCCCCATCGGGATATCTGCTTGGCCAGGGTAGGAACAGAGTCCTGGACTAGAGGCCTTTGGTCTGATCCAGCATGGCTCTCCTTATGTCTGAAACAGACTAGGGGAAGAAGCTTTTTGGCCATGCGTATTGAAAGGGTGAGCAGATCTGGCTGCTCTACTTTATAGAACAATCACCAGTGAAAAATAGTTTATGGAAAATGGGTTTCGAATAAATGATATTATATTTTCTTTCACAGCTGCTGCTATTGTTTTCCTGCATTTCTGCAGCTGTTTTGTTGTTCCTGAAAATTTCCACCAGTGTGTTTTTGTTAAAGGAGTGTGTGTAAGCAGAATCTGCTCTCAATTACCCTGATTTTAAGTATTGTCTTGCCATTTCTCTGCTGTTAAAACTTAAAAAACAAAAACTGTGCACCTGCCCACCTATGCAACAATCTTTGTCAACAGAAATTTCTTCTTTGTTTTTGACCTTGCTTTTGATACTTGCACTGTCAAGTGTATATTCATGCATCCAGCTGTCCCCCAACAACAGCCATCTCATTCCTTTACTTGTGTGTGTGTTTCTAACTCTGCACTGCCTCAGCTGCTTCAACATTCCACAAAGATGTGTCCGTCCCAGTTTTTGTTGTTGCTGCCAATATCCTGAGCAGAGCAGTCCCATAGTCCCAGTATGTCAACAGACTGGTGTAACCTATATTGTACCCAGCATAAAAGGCTGAATCTACACATAACAGTTATACTGTTATCATACCGTTATCATGACTATTGATGCCCACTGGTGTCATGTGTACCAATAGTTATGATAACGGCTTGATAACAGTATCACTGCTATGTGTAGATTCAGCCTAAGTTGAGGAGAAAAACAAACCACTAGAAAAAGCACAGAATTTGAGCAACCATGGCAGGCACACTGCCAGTGCCCACCAATCATGGGCTGGCACAGCATCAATGCCCCAATGTCAGCCAGCCCAGAAGGAGCCAATCTGTATCTCTCCCTGGCAGCCCACTGACCTTGACCCCTGGCAGCAACAAGGTCACTTGTCCTCCTCCTAGCCAGCTGAGACCAGCTGAAGCACAATTGCGCTAGGGAGGGCTTGCAGCCTCTTACATGGCCCTACACTGGTCCAATACAAGATATCTTTGAGTCTCCCTTTTTCAAAGGAGCAACAAAAACACCGAGCTGTGGATAACTGTGAGCTCAAAAACATTGAGCTGTGGATAACGTGAAACTATGGATAACTTCATGTCATCTGCCACGAAAATGATCCTGCCAGGTTTTCAGCAAGACTCAGAGGTTGCCAAGAGGCACTCCTAAGTTTCCAGGGGGGTATTATGAGAAGCATGTAGACAGGTTCTCAACAGCCAAGAAAGAAAAAGGATATAATCTGGATGCAGAAAGTTGTGAAGCAAAGAAAAGTATTATACTATGCAGCCAATAGGGAGGGGGTATTTTGTGAACATAGCACACCTAGTGAGATGTGCGTCACTTTTTGTTTTTTTGCAGTCCTTGCAAAAGGTGCAGAACTATTCACAAGGTGGCAGTGCCTAGGGAAGAAGGAAGACCACACTCCCTCACCCTGAGCCACTTGCACACAGTGTGTCAAAATGAAGATGGGGGTGCGCATTCAGATATGGAGTCAAATGTGCATCCCAGTGGAATTAATGTAGCCAGGATGGGCAGTGTCTTTATCTGGATGAGTATCTAGATATGGATGTCATCTATCCATACTGCACTAATTCCAAAGTGATGCACATTTGCATAGGCATCTGAATGCACACCCCCATCCATATGCTGCATCTCTATGCCTGTGTAACTGTGCACAAACAGAGCTGGGTCACTGGGATTCACAGCACTGGAGGCAAAGAAACCATCAATGTAGCATCAAGGCAAGATAGGAACAGTTAGACCAGTTTCTTGGGCAACATGGATGCATGAACCCTTTCCCCCACTCAGAACAAGAGTGCTTCATTTGTCCTTAATGGCATCATCATGTAGCACCATAACATTGTGTTTACTCTGTAAATTCTTATTTGCTGGAATCATGTGCTGAAGAAGCCCTTTCATTGGGCCAGATAGCTAATGCCCTGGAAGAAAGAAACAGTATTCAAAGTGATCTTGATAGGTTGGAGCACTGGGCAGAAAACAACAGAATGAAATTTAATAGGGATAAATTGGCTACAGAACTGGACTCAAAGAGTGCTTATCAATGGGACCTTCTCAAACTGGGGGGAGGTAATGAGTGGGGTACCGCAGGGCTCAGTCCTGGGCCCAGTGCTCTTCAACATTTGTATTAATGTCTTGGAGGAGGAAGTGCAGGGAATGCTGATCAAATTTGCAGATGACACAAAATGGGGTGGGATAGCTAATACTTTGGAAGACAGAAACAAAATTCGAAGTGATCTGGATAGACTGGAGTGCTGGGCAGAAAACCCAGAGTATGGGAAACAAACAGAACGAACTTGAACTCTTAATACAGGAGGGAAATTATGACTTGATAGGTATAACTGAGACTTGGTGGGATGACTCTCATGACTGGAATACAGCAATTGAAGGATATAACTTGTTGAAAAAGAACAAGAGGAACAGAAAGGGAGGTGGGGTTGCACTATATGTGAAAAATACATATCTCTGCACAGAAATACAGGACAATGAGCTTAATAGCCCCATCGAGAGCATCTGGTCAAAATAAATGGAGCAAAGAATAAAAGGAACCTGGTGGTCAGAGTCTGCTACCGGCCACACAATCAAGGAGAAAGAAAACGAGGATGAAACTTTTGAAAAGCAAATAGCCAATGTTTCAAGGAAGCATGATGTAGAAGTAATGGGGGAGTTCAATTTCCCCGATATTTGTTGGGAGACAAATTCTGCAAAAACATGGCCCCTCCAGGAAATTCCTGACTTGTGTGGCAGATAACTTCCTCCTACAGAAAGTAGAGGAAGGAACTAGAGGATCGGCTATCCTTGACTTGATCCTGACCAACAGAGATCACCTAGTGGATAAAGTAGCAGTTACAGGAACTCTGGAGGAAAGCGACCATGTTGCACTTGAGTTCTTGGTTCTAAGGGAAGGAAAATCCGAGTGTAGTCAAACGCGTACCCTGGATTTTAGGAAAGCTGATTTTAATAAACTCAGAACAATGATCAGGAAGGTCCCATGGCAAGCAACGCTAACGAGAAAAGGAGTCCAAGATGGGTGGGAGCTTTTAAAAAAGGAAATTCTCAAGGCACAATTACAAACAATTCCAACAAGAAGGGATGGTGGAAGACAACAGAAGAAGCCAATGTGGCTTCACAAAAAGCTTAGGGATGACCTGAAAACAAAAAAGGACACATATAGGAAGTGGAAAGAAGGCCATGTAACAAAAGAAGAGTACAGGCAGGTAGCACAGAATTGCAAGGATGGTGTCAGGAAGGCTAAAGCTGAGAACGAGCTGAGGTTAGCGAGGGATGCTAAAAGCAACAAAAAGGCTTTCTTCAGCTATGTGCCTAGTAAAAGGCAGAGGAAAGAAATGGTGGTTCAGCTATTAAATAAGGATGGCAAAAAAGATAACAGATGACAAAGAAAAGGCAGAGGTGCTCAATTCCTACTTTGGCTTAGTCTTCTCCCAGAAGAGGGTCTATGACCCCCCTGGCAAAGGCGAAGTACAGGCTGAAGGGGCAGGACTGCAGCTTGAGATCGATAGGCATATGGTCAAGGAACACCTCATTACTTTGAATGAGTTCAAATCTCCAGGGCCAGATGAACTGCATCCTAGAGTCATAAAGGAACTGGCAGAAGAACTCTCAGAACCACTGTCTATTCTCTTTGAGAAATCATGGAGGGCGGGGGAAGTGCCAGATGACTGGAGGAGGGCTAACGTTGTCCCTATCTTCAAAAAGGGTAAAAAGGAGGAACCTGGGAACTACAGACCAGTCAGTCTGACATCAATCCTGGGAAAATTCTGGAGCAGATGATAAAGCAATCCATCTGTAAGTACCTTGACAACAATGCAGTGATTACTTGAAGCCAACATGGATTTGTCAAAAACAAGTCCCGCCAGACGAATCTGATCTCATTTTTTGATCAAGTAACTTCCCTTGTGGACCGCAGGAATGCTGTAGACACCATATACCTCGACTTCAGCAAAGCTTTTGACAAAGTGCCCCATGATCTCCTGATGAGCAAACTAGCTCAAAGTGGGCTAGATGAAACAACGATCTGGTGGATCCACAGTTGGCTACAGAATCGGACTCAAAGAGTGCTTCTCAATGGGACCTTCTCCAACTGGGGAGAGGTAACAAGTGGGGTACCACAGGGCTCAGTCCTGGGCCCAGTGCTCTTCAACATTTGCATTAATGACTTGGAGGAGGAGGTGCAGGGAATGCTGATCAAATTTGCAGATGACACAAAATGGGGTGGGATAGCTAATACTTTGGAAGACAGAAACAAAATTCAAAGTGATCTGGATAGACTGGAGCGCTGGGCAGAAAACAACAGAATGGCATTTAATAGGGATCAATGCCAAGTTATGCACCTAGGAAAAAGAAACAAAAGGCACAGTTACAAGATGGGGGATACGTGGCTCAACAACGCGACAAGTGAGAAGGTTCTTGGAATTGTTGTCGATCAGAAGCTGAATATGAGCCAACAATGTGATGTGGCTGCAAAAAAGGCACATGCTCTTTTGGGCTGCATTAATAGAAGCATAACTTCCAAATCCCGGGAAGTACTAGTTCCCCTCTATTCAGCACTGGTTAGGCCTCATCTGGAGTACTGTGTCCAGTTCTGGGCACCACATCTTAAGAAGGATGCAGACAAATTGGAGAGGGTTCAGAGGAGGGCAACAAAGATGATCAGGGAACTGGAAACAAAGCCCTATGAAGAGAGACTGAAAGAACTGGGCATGTTTAGCCTTGAGAAGAGAAGACTGGGGGGGGGGGATTTGATAGCGCTGTTCAAGTACTTGTAAGGTTGTCAGAGAGAGGAAGGCCAGGATCTCTTCTTGATCATCCCAGAGTGCAGGACACGGAATAATGGGCTCAAGTTACAGGAAGCCGGATTCCGGCTGAACATCAGGAAAACCTTCCTGAATGTTAGAGCAATACGACAATGGAACCAATTACCTAGGGAGGTGGTGGGCTCTCCCACACTGGAGGTGTTCAAGACAAGGCTGGACAGCCATCTGTCAGGGATGCTCTGACTTGGATTCCTGCATTGAGCAGGCGGTTGGACTCGATGGCCTTCTAGGCCCCTTCCAACCCCACTATTCTATGATTCTATGAAAACAACAGAATGACATTTAATAGGGATCAATGCCAAGTTCTGCACCTAGGAAAAAGAAACCAAATGCACAATTACAAGATGGGGGATACATGGCTCAACAACATGACAAGTGAGAAGAATCTTGGAATTGTTGTTGATCACAAGCTGAAGATGAGCCAACAATGTGATGTGGCTGCAAAAAAGGCAAATGCTATTTTGGGCTGCATTCATAGAAGCATAGCTTCCAAATCCCAGGAAGTTCTAGTTCCCCTCTACTCAGCAATGGTTAGGCCTCATCTGGAGTACTGTGTCCAGTTCTGGGCACCACACTTTAAGAAGGATGCAGACAAACTGGACAGGGTTCAGAGGAGGGCAACAAAGATGATCAGGGGACTGGAAACAAAGCCCTATGAAGAGAGACTGAAAGAACTGGGCATGTTTAGCCTTGAGAAGAGAAGACTGGGGAGGGGGGATATGATAGCGCTGTTCAAGTACTTGAAAGGTTGTCACAGAGAGGAAGGCCAGAATCTCTTCTCGATCATCCCAGAGAGCAGGACACGGAATAATGGGCTCAAGTGACAGGAAGCCAGATTCCGGCTGAACATCAGGGAAAACTTCCTGACTGTTAGAGCAATACGACAATGGAACCCATTACCTGGGGAGGTGGTGGGCTCTCCCATGCTGGAGGCATTCAAGGTGAAGCTGGACAGCCATCTGTCAGGGATGCTCTGACTTGGATTCCTGCATTGAGCAGGGGGTTGGACTCAATGGTCTTATAAGCCCCTTCCAACCCTACTATTCTATGATTCTATGTAAAGGAAGAAAGCAGCAATCTGAGGGAGAGACAATGACTACAAACAGGGTTATTTCTGCTCTTCAAAAAAACCTCCATAGCACAGCTTGAAAAATAATGTATGCCCCTGCAATGGGAACTTTCTCATTGAAAGCCAAAGCTCCTGAACATTTGGTGTAGCACTATAGCACGGCTAGGCAATATTTTTATGTTCAGGGCAACATTCCCTCATAGTACCCTGTTGAGGGCTTCATGCCGGCGATGGCAGGTGCAGAGCCCAAAGTGGGCAGCCCCCCCTTCCTCTCTGCCCAGCAGGTGGCTGAATAATTGCTCCTGGATGATGCCATTACATTGGCCACAGAAATGGAAATTACTAGAAAATCTGAAAGTAGGATTTTTCAGGCAGTTGAAACTAGGGTGCCTGCTCATGAAGCCAAGGAGACTGATTTGAAGGAAACATTCAGAACAGGGAAGCCAAGAAAAGCAGTGTTTGTGGATCTCACAGTCAGGGTGGCTAATGGAGCAAACCTTTCCATTTTGGGAGTGTGGGATGCAATCCCCAGCCTTCGATGACTACAGCTGCCCTGTGAGTTTCTGGCAAGGGAAGCCACTCAGTGTTTGACACTTTGAAGAAATATCAAGTTACCATACATTTTGGAGATTGCTTGGAAGACAGTTTCCCTTGTACACTACGAATGCCTGAATGGAGGTGTGTGAAGCTCAAGTGAAGAGAAATATTGTCATATTGCCTAGGCGTAATGTGGTTATCCCAGGTCGATTGAGAAGTAGAAACTGGAAGGATCAGGATGGATTGTTTGAACCCAATCATGCAAGCAATTTAACTTGCCTTATGGGATCGGCGATGTAAGGAGTAAGGAAGATGAAATTCTAGTCCTTATAGCTAATGTGTTGACAGAGCCTCAGATCCTGTATGAGGGGACAATAATTGGAACGTTTGAATCAAGGGTGTCTGTCTGACAGGACAAGTTGGGCTTAAAGAATTCAGTAAATGTCAACATGCTGAATTCATCAGGGAGAAAGATAGAGGCTGACAATAAATGGAATTTAACAAAATTAGAAGTCTCCGACATCGGATTGGGGAATCTGAACTATCCTAAGGCCCCACAGACACTGTCTAGGGGGCATAGGATTGCTCCCTCAGCTGTGATTACCATGACATATGCCACACTAGTTTAACTCAACACAAAATCAGTACTGGAGATGCCAACCAATAAGCAGGATCCTTGGAGGGACCTATTTACTTTCAGAGAGAATTTGAGCAACAGCTGCAGAAGATAGAGGTGAGAGGAGTAATCCAAGGGCAGCTCCTGTCATTCTGGCCCAGAAGAAAGGAGGTGGAATTAGGGTTTGCATCGACTATTGCCAGCTTAATAATGTCTTTCAAAGACACATGGATAGTGTTTTGGCAGATTTCTAAGGTTCATCCTGTTTCATATATTTGGATGATGTCATTGTTAAAGGGCAAACTTTTAAAGAGCATCTTCAAAACTTGTCAGCAGTATTGCAAGGGTTGATGAAACATCAGAAGTTAAGCGAGCCAATTGCTAACTTTTCTGTACACATGTGAAATATTTGGGTCATGTAATTTCCACAGATGGAGTAGGCCCAGATCCTGAGAAAGTAGAGTCCGTACAAAATTGGCCACTACCTCAAAGTTTGACAGAAGTGTGTAGTTTCCTCAGTTTAGCGTATTATTATTGCAGTAGATTTGCTGCTATTGCTAGCCTTTTGTATACATTGTCCAATAAGGTGAGATTTCTGGGGATAGAAGTGTTTCAGAAGGCCTTTCAGGAACTAAAACAACTCTTGATATCAGCTCTTCTTTTTGCTTATCCAAATCCACTTTTTCTGTTTTTCCTAGACACAGATGCCAGTGACTTGGGTTTTGGAGCTGTTTTGTCATAAGTGGAAAATGGCAGGGGAAAGGTTATTTATTTATTTATTTATTAGATTTATTAGGTGCCCATCTGGCCGGCTACCTGGCCACTCTAGGTGGTGTACAATGCTAATAACAACACTAAATATGATGAATTTACATAATCAACTGAACAAAACAACATAACCAAACAACACTGCTCTAAAAAACCCTAACCCACCCCAAATGCCCACCTGAACAGCCACGTTTTTAAAGCCTGGCAGAAGCTCATCAAAGAGGGGGCATGGCGGAGGTCACTAGGGAGGGAATTCCACAGAGTAGGGGCCACCACAGAAAAGGCCCTCTCCGTAGTCCTCAATGCTGTCCTGGCTGATGGGACAGACAGAAGGCCTACCAAGGCTGATCTTGTTGAGTGGCATCCCTGGTGTTGTTGGAGACACTCCTTAAGATAGACTGGGCTGGAACCATACAGGGTTTTAAAGGTCAATGCCAACACCTTGAATTGGGCCTGGAAAACAACTGGTGACCAGTGCAGCTCCTTCAGCACTGGAGTAATGTGGTCATGCCGACAGTTGCCTTTAATTGGGCGGGCTGCCCCATTCTGCACCAACTGCTACTTCCGAACCGCCTTCAAGGGTCACCGCACGTAAAGTGCATTACAGTAGTCTAGGTGAGAGGAGACCAGGGCATGAACTACTGATGGGAGCAGATGGTTAGGAAGATAGGGGTGCAGCTGCTGTATCAGATGGAGTTGGTACAACACTGCCTGGCTCACGACTGACACCTGAGCCTCCATGGACAGTCTAAAACGACCCCCAGACTGCGGACCTGGTCCTTCAGGGGTAGCCTCACCCCATTAAACACCAGGTTGACCTCCCCCAACCTCTTCTTGTCTCCCACAAAATGTACTTTGGTTTTGTCGGAGTTCAGTTTCAGCTTAGTCCTTTCCATCCAGCCACTCATCGACTCCAGACATCTGGACAGGGTTTCTAGAGCCAACCTTGGCGAGGATTTAAATGAGAGGTAGAGTTGGGTATCATCTGCATATTGGTGACACTGCACCCCAAACCTCCTGCTGATAGCCCCTAGCAGCTTCACATCAATGTTAAATAACATCAGGTAGAGAATAGAACCCTGTGGCACCCCACAAGTGAGCAGCCAAGGGTCTGAAGTCTCCTTCCCCAGAGCCACCCTCTGGTACCTGCCAGAGAGGAAGGAATAGAACCACCATAATATGGTGTCCCCTATGCCCAACCCCTCCATGCGGTCCAGGAGGGTACCATGGTCGACGGTATCAAAAGCTGCTGAAAAATTGAGAACAAGGCAGGGGCATTCGCCCCTATCCAGAGCCCTCCCCATATCATCCACCAAGGTGGCCAAGGCCATTTCTGTCCCATGCCCAGGCCTGAAGCCCGATTGAAATGGATTCAGATAATCGGCTTCTTCCAAGTGTGCCTGCAACTGCAATGCCACCACCCGCTCAATCACCTTGCCCCAAAACGGCAGATTCGAGACCAGGCGAAAGTTGTTCAAGTCTTGGGGATCCAAGGAGGGCTCCTTTAACAGTGGTCTTATCACTGCCTCCTTGAGGGCTGATGGCATCACTCCCTCCTCAAGGGAGGCGTTCACCACCGCCTTGATCCCCTCCCTAAGTCTCTCCCTGCAGTTCATAATGAGCCAAGATGGGCAAGGATCGAGTAAGCAGGTGGTCGGCTTTAAAGATGAAAGCACCTTGTCCACTTCTTCAGAAGGAAGAAGCTGGAACCGATCCCACACAACTGGTCTGCCACTGGCTGCCCCTCGTTCACTAACTGTATCCACAGTGCATGGAATAGCACTCCTGATCCGGTCAATTTTATCTGCAAAGTGCTTTGGAAACTCATCACAGGAGGCCTTAGAATGTGCCATTGGTTCCAGAACAACTAGACCACTTGGAACAGCCTCCTGGGACAGCACTGTGCGGATGCGATTGGGACAGCATAAAAATTCCTTTTTGCTGCTCTTATCACCATGTGGTAGGCTGAAACTGCAGCTCTAACCCATGTCCAATTGTCTTTGGAGTGAGATTTCCACCACTGGCACTCTAGCCATCTGACCTCCTGCTTCAGAGCTCGCAACCGTGGGGTGAACCATGGTGCAGACTGAGCTCTGTCCAGGGGGAGAGGGCGTTTCAGAGCCACCCAGCCTAGTGCCCTGGTGATTGCAGGATTCCAGCCATCCACCAGGGTCTCTACCAGGTGGCTGGTTGCATGCTCCAAAGAATCCCCAAGCGCAGTCAGGAATCCATTTGGATCCATAAGACG
Source organism: Heloderma suspectum (assembly GCF_057233095.1). Taxonomy (NCBI): domain Eukaryota; kingdom Metazoa; phylum Chordata; class Lepidosauria; order Squamata; family Helodermatidae; genus Heloderma; species Heloderma suspectum. Next base: position 35,496,037 of record NC_139469.1, on the reverse strand, counting down.
CCTGGGGTGGACCATCTTAATGGCTCCTCCACCCCTGCGGAGGGGTTGTGGAACCAAGAAGTCCAACCCCACCAGGGAGTGATCTGACCATGATAAGGGGGTGGTGGATATACCCCTGATTCCCAAATCACTCCCCACCTCTCTGGAAACAAACACAAGGTCTAACGCATGACTGGTTACATGGGTGGGCCCAGTTAGAATAGGGTGCAGCTCCCAGGAAGTCATAGTCTCCATGAAGTCCTGAGGTGCCCCCATGAGGATGGCCTCCAAATGTATACTGAAGTCCCCCAACACCAACAAGTTAGAGGACTGCACACGCACAACAGAGACCACCTCAAGCACCTCGGCCAGGGAATCTGTCATGCAGCAGGGTGGATGTTACACGAGCAGAATCCCCAGACTGCCCTTCGGGCCCAGCCTCCAGTACATGCAAGTCACACTTTAAGCAAAGTGGATCATAAGTATTCAACTACTCAGAAAGAATTATTGGCTATAGTGACCTTCACCAAATACTTCAGGCATTTTCTTCTACGAAGGTGCAATACAGTCAGGACAGATCACAGTTCTTTTCAATGGCTGCATATTTTTCACCCACTGGAAGGTCAACTGGCCAGTGGCCAGAACCGCTAGCTCAGTATGACTGTAAGACAGTCAGCCAGGAAAAGCAGCACCAGAGTCCTGATGCCTTCTCATTCCACCCTAATTTAGTGAAATTGGAGTTATCCAACGGTGGCCTAGGCAACGCGGCGCGTTGAGGGCGAAGCAAATCAGCAGCAGAGTCAGCAGACAGATCCTGAAGTTAGAAAACTGATCAGATGGAAGAGAAAGGTCAACGTCATCCTCACCTTAAAAATGTATATTAGGCTGTTTGGCCTGAAACGATCTTAAAGGACGGGATACGAGTGCATAGACTACCGAGTACTGGGGAAAAGCCTGGACAGTTTCAACTGGTGGTTCCAGCAAAGGAGGTTTCCAGGGTTCTGGGAACTTTGCCTGTCCATGTAGGAGTGAAGAAGCTCACTCATAAAGCGCAGTCTCTGTATGTCTAGTTGGGATGGAGGAGATCGATAAAAGACTGGTGCCAGTCCCGCAAAGTTTGTGGCTCACAAAACAAGCCAGTACATAGATCCCAGGCTCTGATGACCTCTACCTGAACTGGCCAGCCCTTAGAAAGGATAGCCATGGATAGTTCAGGTCTACTGCCTATTACTCCTTGAAGAAATAAATACAAATATAAATAAATTCTTGTAAGTAGTCGACTCTTTCTCAAAATGGGCTGAAATTTATGTCCTTCTGGATCAGGAGGCTCAGATCATGGCGAAAATGTTTGCAGAAGGGTTTGTATGTTACTATGAAGTTCCCCATTCTCTACACACAGACACAGGAAGTGAGGAATTTTGAATCCCAGTTATTTCAATAAGTATGTGAGCTCTTAGAAATTCACAAAACTAGGACCACACCCTATCATCTGCAATCAGATGGATCGGTAGGACGTTTTAACTGAACCCTTGTTAACATGTTGTCCTCACTGATACGAGATAATCAGCAAGAGGGGATGAAATACTGCCTTATGCTACGATGGCATACTGCAGTAGTGTTCAGTCATCTATAGGATATACTCCCCACACAGACTCATTTGGAAGGGCGATCTGTCTTCCTATTGATTTCTTTCTGGAATTGATATGGCAGAGGAATTCAACCATCCATCAGATATGTCACTTAGATAGAAGGATATTTAAGTTCAGCAAGCCAAGCTGTTAAGAGGCATCAATATGCAGACACACAAAACCAGAAGGAATACTGACTTCAGAGTGACTGGGCAAGTATATCAACCCGGAGAACTCAAATGAGTATGAACTGAAGTCAGAAAGAGAGGCCAGTGTCTCTCTTTCATTTACTGGGGAAATTTATTGCACCTTATACCATCCTTAGAAAACTTTCTGAACTGCTATATGAAGACTGAGGCTGGGGGACAAACCTTTGTACTGCACTGTAACCAGCTGAAACCTTTTAATTGTACTCAACAAAGGGAAAGGATCACAGTCACAGGACAGACATCTATGGGGACCGTTGAGTCCCAGGGCAGTCATAGCAGAGCAGCCAAAGGCGCAAGCCCCATTTGGGCATTCAGCAAAGTGCCCCAGCCCCTCCCCCTCCGTTGTTGCTCTCATCACACTGAATGCCTGGAGGGCAACTGCCTGAAGCGAGGAGCCTCCTCTTTCCCGGAGGGCTCTCCAAGACTCCCTGAGCACTCATTATGAAGGAGAGGGGCAGAGCTGGAGCACTCTCCCTCTTTGCATTTAATGAATGCCTGGATAGGGCTTCTGTTCCTAGTAGTTCTAGAACAGAGCCAGATAAGATAAGATCTGGCTGACAGATAAGAGTGCTGTCAAGTCAGGGCAGGTGGGGTGGGCACTATGGTCAGACAGAGATAGTGAAAGTGATGGAGAACAATGGCCTCAGACAGCAGATACTCAAGCTACAAATTTGCAAGTGCAAAACCATACCCCTTATTCAAAATCTGCAGGTGGACCCCAGCAGGTATGTAGGTGTCCAGGATGGATGCAGGATTATTCTGTTTAGTGTACAAATGGGTGTGAAGGCGCATCCTATTAAGAAGGGGGGGGCGGGTGATGTAGAAGGAGCAGAAATGATAGGTACAGCAGGGGGCAGGGTGTCATATTCCCCTGCTTTGACCTGTCCTGTGGCTCTGAAGAGGCCGAGGATGCTCCCTCCACTAGTCTAACTCCCGCTACGCATGGGGCTTCTAGACCAGAGGAGGTACCTCTACCTGACTCCTCAATTGCAACGGACATTCCCCAATTATCGCCTTCATCACCCCCCACCCTGCAGAAGTCAGTGGCTACAAATCAGGCAGTAGTCCTTTAAGAAACAAACTGCTTCTCAGAGGGGGTGGAGCTAACTGCAGGTCTTGAGCTGCTGGCCTTTATAAGGCTTCAGAAAGCCTTTGACGGTTGCTGAGGGTGTGTTTCCATGCGATCCGCTTCCCTTTGTTTGCAACTCTGTTGCAATGCTTCCCCAATTGCATCTGCTCCTTTTCCTGTTTCCACAGCCCTTACAGACCCGGCTTATCACCGCTGCAGCCTGGGGCTCTGTGCGGTTTCCACTGAGCTCTTATCAAATTATTTTCTTGATGGCTGGGTGGAGTCTGGGTCTAATTACCTCATCTGTGATCCCACCTCCTTGGCCGTGTTTCCAGGACAACAAAAGGAGAAGCTAATGGAGGAGAACCAGATTTTTAAAAAAGGAATCAGCTTTGCTGTGAAGAGAGGCTCCCCCCCCCCTTTCCCCTGAAAGTCCAGATGCACCTGCATTTCAGGAGCAAGGCTTATTGAGCACAATGGGAGTTACTTCTGAGTAGACACACATATGCTTGTGCTGGGAAAGGGGGTGAAGAACACAAAGAGGGAAACCAGACCCCATTTTAACCCAGAGGACCTCATTGACCACAATGGGTTACTTCTGACAAGACAGTAATGGGTTGTTGTAGGAAAGAGAGCAGTAAACACAAAGACAGAAACCAGCCCCCATTGTAACCTGCAGAATCTCTATAAGGAAGCTGTGAAGTACTTTCTTCTTCAGGCAATTGATCGGAGCCTCGAGATCCTGCTTGATCACTTAGTCGCACTTAAGGAATTGGCCTTAAAAGTGTGCCTTCTCAATTGAGGGGGAATCTCTGTAAGTTCTGCTGTGGGCATTCAAAGGCAAGCCTCATTCAGCACAATTGGAGTTACTTCTGAGGAGACACCAATGGGTTTGTTGTGGGAAAGAGAGTAGTAAACACAAAGACGGAAACCAGTCCCCATTGTAACCCACAGGATATCTATAAGGAAGCTGTGAAGTACTTTCTTCTTAAGGCAGTTATTCAGAGCCTCGAGATCCCGCTTGGTCACTTAATCACACTTAAGGAATTGGGCTTTAAAGTGTGCCATTTCAATTGAGGGGGAATCTCTGTAAGTTCTGAGGTGGGCATTCAAAGGCAAGATTCATCGACCGCAATGGGAGTTACTTCTGAGGAGACATTAATGGGTTTGTTGTGGGAAAGAGACTGAAACCAGCCTCCATTTTAATGCACAGGATCTCTATATGGAAGCTGTGAAGGAGTTCTATCCTAAGGCCAGAGCCTCGAGATTGCGCTTAATCACATTTAAGGAATTGAGTTTTGATATGTGCCATGTCAACTGAGGGGTTTCTCTGTTATTTCTGTGGTCATTGAGAGGGCAAGCCTCATTCAGCCCAATGGGAGAAAACACCCCTTGACTGGAGTCATGGACTGTGTTCTAGTGCTTATTTTAAATTATATTTTAAAACATTATTTTCAATGATGTCGGTCCCTCAGCATCATGCTCCAAAATGGTGATGAAACTTCCAGAAAACGGGTGTGGGGGGGGAAGGGTTGGGTCACTGAGGTCAGAGCGACATACCCACAAAGGCTGGGTTACATGGCGCACGGGCAGGACTATCATACTGAACCCAGTGCGGTTGTGGAAACAGGTCAGTAATGGAGCTGAATTAAGCTGGAAAAGTTGGACTATAACCAGTCTCAGAAGAAGTGGTTTTTCCACGTTAAAATGCAGGGCTGGTGCTAAATGGCCAGGTTGGAGTAAATCGCTGGTGGAAACACAGCCAGAGTCAACAGCTTACCCTGTCTGAGTCTCAGCTAACTCAGAGCTGGCCAAGGTCCTGGAAGACCCTACCTGGTCTAACTTGCCTGGTGATTCGTCACACCTGCCCTGCCCTGCCCTGCCAAATCCGTGCCTGTATGTAGCACCTCTGGGTGCCTTGAACCAAACTGGACAGAACACAGGTTGCCCAGGCAATGGAAAATGAAGGTTGGCGATTGATGTGGAGGAGCAGGAAAAAGGCATGGCTGACAGAGAGGAAAGCTAAAGAAGTTCTTTGAGACAAAGAAGGAATTGAAACAGTGAAAGAGGTTGAGAATAAGCACCCATGACAACAGAAGAGTGTTATCTTAAGAGCTCCTATCTTAAGGAGTGCCTCCAGCAGCACCAGACAGGCCGCTTAACAAGATCAGCCTCGGATGGCCTTCTCTCTGTCCCGTCAGCCAGGACAGCTTGACTGGTGGGGACGAGGGAGAGGGCCTTTTCTGTGGTGGCCCCCACTCTGTGGAACTCCCCCCCCCTAGGGAACTCCATCATGCCCCCTCTTTAATGAGCTTCCGTCGTGCATTAAAAACGTGGTTGTTCGTTCAGGCAGGCATTTGGGGTGGGTTAGGATATTTTAGAAAATGTTTTTATGGTAGAATTTTATTGTTTTAAACTGTTTTATTGTATGTTGTACATTGCCCAGAGTGGCTGGGTGACCAGCCAGATGGGCGATTAATAAATTTAATAATAAATAAATAAATAAAGAATGAGAATAAAGGATCTGACAAAGAGAGAAGCAGTTACTGTTAACAGAAGGACCAGAGATCTGTGCTGTGTGTCAGGCCTGACTGAGGCTGAAGGACTGACTTTTAGGGGGTTGAACTTTCTATAGGGACCCCTCCAAAGTGGGGCTGGGGGAGGAGACACAGGACTGCAATAGACTCACTATGGCACTGTTTGTTGAAACCGGATTTATTTAAATGCTGGAAGCACTTGTTTATTCTGGCATCATTGTTATATGTATCGACTTCCCCTTCTCATGATCTGAATTCTGAACTTACCCTTTCCTGTATTGGTACATTTGTGTCAACATTACTCTGTTGAGATCTAGCTGCCTTTTGAGGAGCCTGGCGTCTGCTACAGTATGTTTAAAGCTGCATTTGTTCTTCTCTGCGATTTTAACTGCTCAGATTTTTTAGCTGTGTAGCAGCCATACCGGGGGCCAGACTAAGTAGCCTCATGCAGTCTCATGCTTCATGTTCTTGCTGAGCTCTTTCTCCCTTGAATATATTGTTGTAAGCTGACGAGACACAGGAATTCCTTATCTTGTCAAAGGTCATACAACTGTATATCTTGTTCTCTGCTGTTCTCTTCTGTTCTCTCCTTATCATGGCTACCCTATAACCCAGTTCTTGTATTATAAACAATGGTGCTAGGAGAAGAAATGTTGAGGACTGCAACCCCATGCGGGAGGGGTAGGAGGAGCCGTTTCATATGTGTCACAATGTCTATAAAAACAATGTGCTGATGTATTTCGGGGCTTCTGGCTCTTTGCAAATGATTCCAGCCTTAAGCCCGCGCGTTAGATAAAGAATCTCTTTTTCCTTCACTCCGTGGTCTCTCTGACTCTGGGTTCGGCAACAGCTGCTTTGATTATATCATCTTCTGCTTTTGAAATTCTTGCTGCTTTTAAACTGTGTTTCTTTTTATTATGCCTGTCACCCTGAGAGCATTGGCTAGAGGGCAACTCGTACATTGAAAGTCCAAAATCGAATTGAATACGCTGCGAGTAGTAAATTCTTTGTCTTTCAGTTTTAGAGAATGAAGTCTTGACACACTACTTCTGATGTCAGATATAGATTGTTTTTGAAAGAATGTTATGTATATTTAGCCCCGCCCCCGCCGAGGGACAGATGGCTTTGACACCTGACGCAGTGAGAAGGGCCCCTCCCTCAAGTGCACCTTCAGCCCCTGGCCCCCTCCGAGTCTTACGAAGGGAGCCACTGCTCCACAGACACTGATGCTGCTACTGCCCTTGAGTGTTTTTGCTAGGTTTTCGCTCATTTTAATCATAATTTTTGTTGAATTGTTTTATTTACTGTATTATTGTATATTGTTTTTATTTTTACTGTAAGCCACCTTGAATATTGGATAGCTGGCCAGGGTACACATTCTGGCTATAAGCAACTTCTCCTTCCTGTCTTTCCCCTCAGGGAAAACATGTATTATTACTATTACTGCCCCTTCAGTATACTTTACAGAGTAATGCAAAAGAAAACAAGCAACTCTCTCCCCCCAAGAGCTCACCATCTACACTTCACCTGTGTGCGAGACAAAGAGGGGTGAGCCAGGAAGGAGGCGAACAAAAATCAGTTGTGTGGGGGGGGGGGCAGGAGTCGGAGGCAAGATATTTCTTTCCACAGATCGCAGGGAGTCAATTCCTGAATGACCCCATTGGTCCAAGTGTAGGGAAATTGTACTGCAATGAAGCGGACACCCTCTTCAACGTTTTAGTTTTGATAGGTGTTTTGATGTACTTAGCACTCTCAGAGTGTCCAAAATGTTTCATATTCATTGTCTTCTTGTAATCCTTAAAATAACCCTGCAAGGTAGGTCCATATTATTTCCTTCATATTTGAGAGAAGGGGCTGAGGCTGAGAGCAGGATGCCTCGCCTATGCGGCCCTAGGCGTGCGTACACTTAGCTCAGCCTCTCAGGCACCGCTGTTCACCAGCTCTTCGCCAGGTACAGTTCACTGATTCTGCCACAGCCGGAGCTGGGAGGACTGCCACACAGTTCCACCCAAAGCCAATCTCAAAGTCGAATGGAATATTCCTCCTTAGGCCATGAACCCAAAGAGTTTTGAGAAGACACACAGATATTTTTTAGGAAAGTTCCCCACATCCCTAGTGGTGGAGATGTTTTTTGTGCAAAGACAGCATTACCCCTCCCTTTTTTGCATGATATGTTGGATAAGGGTTTGAACTTAAAATATTTGGCAGCACTTGAACTCCAGCCATTTTTCACCCTCCCCTTGGCTCATGTCACATCTCCGTCACAATTTAAATATTTCACATTTGCACACCTTTTACACTTGAAGAGATTCCATATTTCAAGATTCTATTTGAGGAAATCCAGAGGAAAACAAGCAGTTTTCTTGTCAGTAGTGGGAGAGAAATGAATGTAAGTAAGTTGAGAATCCCCAGCAACTGGGCAGTGTTTGTATGACCACAAGTAAAGTATGTTACATACCCTGCATCCATTATTCAAGGATCCAGACCTTCTGGAGTATATAGGGACACTTGAGGATTTCAGTCAGTCTCCATTTTCAAGCAAACTTGTCTGAAACAAACTTCCCTGGCTAATAAAAATGAGGTGAATGCGGCGATCTTTTAGATTTTGCATTTCTCTGAATTTTGTGGTATAGTTCTTTGTTCAAATGCCCAACCAAAATGTATATAAAAATACGTATTTTAGGACAAAATGAGCATGAAACCCCACCATATTTTAGGATAAAATGCTGCATGAACTACAAGATTCAGTACTTTGGAAAACAGACCAATTCAACTCAGATGGATTTGGAGGCTGCCCAATTCGATTCAGGTCCAAGCCCAAAACAAGATTTGGAATGAAAATTGGTTTCTCCCATTGACTACCCTCGGAAATCCACAAATGGCTCTATCTCTTTAAAATTTGTAACACAACTGGATGAAATTTGCAGGTATAGTTAACCCTTCTGAGGGGAGGAAGCCTGCCAGATTTTGCAGAAATAGGTGCAGGGCCTGCTTTGATAACAGGCTCCCTTAAAATTTGTTTTTAAAAAAGGAAAGTGCCTATAAACAACTTTGGTGACAGAATTAGGTGACACCAGCATAGTTGCCCAACGGTGGGGATAACATCTGCCAAAGTGCAGCAAGTACAAGCGGTTTTGTGCAAGAGGAGTCCTTGCAGTTTAGGGGTGGTAAAAACACACACACACCATAACTCCTCCTACTGTTTGGTGGGCAGTTACTATGAAAGCAGCCAATACCGTAGACTTACCCCTTGGTAAGAAACTTGCCAAATCATGGTGCAGGGGCTTTTCCACTAGGTGACCTTGAAGTAGGTTTTGTTGTGGGAAGAGAGACAAAACTTGATTCAAAGTAAAACCTGTAAGACAAGGATGGGCAACTATTTTGGGTTTGGGTGCCAGATGACCCCTTGACCAGACCTCTGATGTCATTGAGTCCCCAGCTGAAGTACCAGGTGGAGCTTCTCCACCCGGCACTTTGGGTGGGCATCTGGCTTTTCTGTGAGCTGCCTTTGCCAGCCTGCATGCAGCAAAGCTTCCTGACGCTTTCCTCGATAGGCCTCCACCCTGCACCTTGGTCAGGGTGAAGGACTTAGTGGTCTGCTAAGAGAATCCCCTTGTTATCTATGATCTATGACTGGAGATAACACAGGGCTCCCCCTGCATGCCACTCACCCTCCCAAATGGGAAGGGGAGTAGAAGGCAGGTGGAACCAGATCACAGGTGGGAGATCACAAGGGGATTCCCCTCCCCACCTCCAGCTAGCAGTCAGTCGCCCAGCTTCCCCGACTGGGCCTCCCCCAATTAGGAGGAGGAGCAGTGCGCCAAGTAGGGGAAATGCAGTGTTATCGTGATGTGTGAAATAAGGGAAAGTAAGGGAACCACCAGTCTCCTTGCCATTTTCCCAAGCAAAAGCAAAGTAGTAGATTTTTGCCTTTCCACAGCCCTATGAAGTGCTGAATTGCATGTGAAGCTTTGGGACAGTCCAGGTTTGGTTCTGGTCACTTCGGCGGGAATCCCACTTGGCCTCAGAATCATTCTTAAAGCAGCCCGATAACACTCGTGATGCAGCTGAATCCCATACAGAGCTCTAGCACGATGCATACAAAAATGTATGTTTTGTGGGGGGAAGTTATTGTTTATTTGCTCAGTCGCTTCCAACTCTTCGTGACTTCATGGGCCAGCCCATGCCAGAGCTTCCTGTCAGCCGTCGCCACCCTCAGCTCCCCCAAGGTCGAGTCCGTCACCTCCAGAATATCATCCATCCACCTTGCCCTTGGTTGGCCCCTCTTCCTTTTGCCTTCCACTTTCCCTAGCATCAGCATCTTCTCCAGGGTATCCTGTCTTCTCATTATGTGGCCAAAGTACTTCAGTTTTGCCTTTAATGTGGGGGGAAGTACTTTACAATAATGCAAATTTTCATGCGGTTAAAAAGATGCGGTTGCTGCAGAAATGGGATAAAAGAGACTTTGAATGAATACATGCAAAACTGCCCTGGACCAGAAATAGGCAGCTCCATTCATCTCTTGGGGTAAACTGCCATCTTAAAAGGCTACTTGCTCTTCTCCCCTCCCCACTTCCACCCCTCTTCTCTACATGAGGAAGCCATTTCATACAGACCCCACATACAGGCTCAACACGGCAGCTGTAATGGGTGGCACAACTGCCCCATATTCCACAACCATGCCGAGGCCCGTGAGGAATGCCTTACCATGACATGGACATATGAAGAAGCACAGCTCTAAACATCTGTATCAGCCAGACTGCCAGGATGGCTCACATCAATCAGAAAAAGCAGTATCACATCCAAAATAAAACTCAGAGCAACTCAGCAGAAATGCTGAAATCAGAGCACAGCAATACAACCACTAGATTCCATAAAAGCTCCCAGTTAAAGTCAGCTGGAAAGGCACCAGTTTGGGCACAAGCTGAGGCTCCACGCACAGGGCCACGGAGGGCTAAGACCACACCTCGCTCTCATCAGACGCACAGTCCCATGTGGTTTGTCTGGTGGGGGAGGGGTTAAGAAGAGCTGCAGGGAAGCCAAATCAGGATAAGGGCCATGGTGCACAGGGATGGGAGGCTTGCATCTGTGCTGCAGTTCCAATGGACCGCCCCCCACCGCCCCGGAGCTGCCACTAGCTTTTCTTCCACAGCAAAGAGCCACTTGGGGAGGGGGGTAATTTCCACTGGCACTTCAATGCAAGAAGACAGTGTTAGCCTCCTCCCTTCATGCCTAGTAAAAGGGAAAAAAAGGAATGGAATTATATACTGCAGGGCTAATCAGTGCTCTTCCCTAGTTTTCGTTCCCAGGAGCAAGGATATTAAAAGAGGTCTGGTGGAATCTGCAGGAACTGGGAGTTTAGCATTGGGTGCTTGCTTGGAACATGCTGGATGTTGAAGGCTCCTGCCGCTGCCCCTGATGCTCCACTTCCATTGCCCGCCCTGTCCACTTGCCCTTTCTGGGACTCTGATGCCAACTGAGCAGAAAACAAACAAGTCTTAAACTGTTTTTCATTCACCATACTCTCTAGCCCTGAGCATGTCCTTCTGGAATTGTACAGGCTTCTTGCCTAGGAACAGCTCTCTGGCACATGCCATTTTCATACGCATTATCAGAAAAACCAGGGGTGGGGGGAAGGTAAGAGGAAGTAAATCACTTACCTCCCCCAAATTTGAATGCTCCCCTTCCACCACAAATGCTGCACGTATCCTTCTGAAAAGGTGCAGGTTTCTTAACTAGAAGAGGGCAGCCTTTGAACTGGTCCAAACCAAATCAAGCAGTTTTCTGAATCACCGTCTCAGGGTTCAAACCAAACCTTGTGATCAGTCACACCCCTAGTATGTACGTATGCATATATATATTTTATATATACACATTAAACATACAGGGGTCTCCAGTGAAGGCTGGAGGGTTTCCTCAGGCATAGGTGGAAGGTGCCTGAGATACTCAGGTGGTCTCAACTTGCCACCTAGGACCAAAGGTCAGTGCCCATAGCTCAGACTGTGCTTGGAAGTAGACTGGCAGCTAATGTAGTTGTCAAAGAACTGGCAAGAGGTGGCCCCTGTTGCTTATTTACTGATTATTACATTTCTGTACCACCCATTGGCCGAAGCTCTCTGCGTGGTTCACAAAACAGGCTTACAGCCATAAGATACCACAACACAGTAAACAGTAATATAAAAACCGTACGTCTGCTATGGGGCAACAGTAGATAGCCGGGGTTGGGGGGGAGCACGGGGCCTCGCCTCCTCTGAGCAGAAGGAGCACCATCATGCTCACCATTTTGGAGAGGCTGAAATTACCACATTTGATCTGACGCTTTTCTCTCTCCATGGTGATCTGAGGCAGAAACCAAACTCAAAGAAACCAACAGGGCCGTGCCAAATACCAGTTTAATGGAGAAGCTTATCATAGGACTGCGGAGGAGCTCTCGAATGCCATGTTTTGCTCCCACCTAACAAGCAGCGCAATCTCATGGAGTGTGCTCTTCACTCCAGCAGGCCCGAAGGACCGTGACAAACGCAAGGGAACATGATTGTGCCTCCAGCCACCCTGCCCTTAACTCTGCTCACAGGACTGGAACAATGGGCCACTTTTCATCCACATCCAAGCAGCTACTATTAAACAAGAATAACTTTGGCAATGGTTTCTCATCATGACATCTAGGACGGTAGTTTACACGAGATGGTTGCTTTTGAATGAGCGGGATGCAAAGCAGCACAAGAGACGGGGTCAAAATTCTGCATGAGGCTGTTTGACCAGAGATACCAATAGAAATGGTGGTGTAGAATAGCTGTTTTCATGGCCGGCACGTCTGTTCTTGGAAGGGTCAGGGTTCCAGAAACACATGGTCAGTATGTGCTGGGGCTTAATTCTGTCTCAAAGTGATACTTTCTGTCCAGGGAGTCCTAAAGCCAGAGATACTGGAGATAACGCTGGCTTCTTGTTGATCAGTAAAGATCAGGGAAACTCTCTTCTCTCAGATTGCTTCATAGATGACCAGGCTTGAACCAGGCCATTGAAACTGGCCTCCAGGACTAAGCCCCGGTGAGCCCCGACTCCAACTCATCCCTGTGGTTGGTGCTCCGATGGCACCAGTGCAAAGAGCCTTGCAAAGAGCAGACCTTCCAGTCAGGATGGGAACCGTAGCAGTGGGGAAAGGGTTAGGTCCCCCAGACTGAGGTCCTGATCCAGACTGGACCTGCCCCTGCCCCTGCCTCCCACTCTGTCTGTCTGTCTGTCTGTCTCTCACACACACACCTGCTCTTTACTCTAAAATTGCTCATAGTGTGAATGGTGTCATGTCTAATTTGGACGCCAGCTGGCAGCTTGCGTGATAGGAGCAGGATGGCAGCATGGTGGGGCAAATGCAAAGGCCCAAGAAAAGGCCCATGATGGGACTGGCACAACCCTTCACCCCTTTCGATATTTTTTCACGTGGTGCGCTGATGAGAAGCACCAAGCGAAGCAGGCCCAGCAGTGGCTAGGCCTGGTCCCTGCAGCATGCCTCGGAGCCTGGCGTATGCTGCAGCCACAGGGCATTCTGGAGCAAGGAAGGTGGTGGCAGCTGCTGCTTTGTGCAGCATTTCTCAGGTCTGTTGAGTGCTGCTGCCATCCCACCCCCTGCTGCCCACCCAGCCTGGTTCGTCTGCTGTGCTGTGTGTGTGTGGGGTGGGTGGGTTGCAGGCTGTGGGTGGGCAGAGAGATGCTGAGCAAAGCGACTGCATGTGGTGCTGTTTTTGTCTGGCGCAGGTTCTGTGTGGGGTGCACTCACCAGGGAAGGCTGCATGCCCCCACCTTCCCCCACTGCAGTGGATGATTTGCCTGGTTCGTTTTGGATTAGATTTTAATTTGCCTGCTGCTTTTCCACAAGAAAATTTCACTGAAACCATCTCACAATATACAGAACCATAAACAATAGCAATTTATTCAAAAGACAGCATAAGAATAGCATACATATTTAAATTCAAATGAATGCAAAAGATACAATAGCAAAACATGAAGTAAGTAAAAATTTCCTGCCCTTTCATGAAGCTGCCTCACTCTGCCTAGTGGTAGGGCCGGGCCTGTGAGCCTCCCCTTTCTTTTTGGCTCCTCAGTTCTTTGTCTCTTTCCCTCCCCCACACAGCTGTCTCCCCATTACTTGCTTTTCAGCCCACTGCTACTCTTTCCTTGAGGATGCTTCCTCAGGGCTCCATGCCCCTTAGCTAGTCTACCTCCTCACCTCTTTTCAGTACATACTCCTTATTCTATCACCTACCAATAGCATGCAACTCTCCTGACACTAGGCCTTGGGTCAACCTTTTCTCCTGGCCAAATTCCATCATAGAAGTTGCCAACAGTCTGTGGCTTACACCTTCCCACTCAAGCAATTTGACTGTTTCCAAATATTCCATGGCATCACAGCAGCTCAGCCAATGGCAGAGGAGGGTGGCTCACATGCAACAAGGTTGTGGCAGCCAAGCATGTCATGACTCTGTAACTGTTCGCAGTTGACAACATCCAAGACTACACTGAGATTCCTGTCCCCATTTGTCTTGTTTTACCATTATGGCCATTAATGAAAAAGCCAAACCATCACAGTGAACTAGTTAGGGCTGTTTTCTTATATAGTTTTCTTATAATCTGTCAAGAGATATAACATAGGGATCCTCACATTCATGCAAAACACACACACACAACCAAGTGCCAGCATTACTGGACATTCCTACAAAATGTCATTCAAAACCATGTAGGCTAAACAAGGGGGAAAACAAAACAAACAAGGGTTCCACACATGAATGCTGCTTAAAAATAATTTTCAATAAAATAAAATAAACATATAGTGTAGAATCAAATGTGAAAAAGAGATAAAAAAGAAATGCATTTTAAATGAATTGAAATGTAACAAGGAAAATCATTTATACCTGTTAATGTCCAAGATGTATCTAGCCCTCATGAGGTCAATAAGAGTGGGAGGCATTAGAAAAATAGGCTGTCTTTTGTCTACCATCTCCTACACCAGGATGCCAACTTTTGGCCCTCCAATCATTTTGGCCTACAACTCCTATTGTCCCTCACCATTTGCTGTAGTGACTATGGCTGATGGGAGTTGTAGGTCAAAACATTTGAAGGGTCAAAATTTGCTCACTGCTGTCATACTGTTGATTTAGTCTGTCAGGAGCGCCCTAGCGGCCTCTTTCAGTAGACTCCAATAGCCAACTCAAGACACAGACGAAAAGATTCTTTTTAAGGCTTTAATCTTTTTATAACTTAATGACTCTTTCAGATGCTAATCACCAGCGACTAAGCAAGGAGCAGCAGAGTGGCCTATGCTCCGAGTAGGCAGTTGATCCCCGTTTGAAGGAGAATCACTTGAAGACCCTGAACTTATGGGCTAGGGAGAGATCCTCCCTCTTTCCCTTGGGTCCACGGGAGGCGGCCATTGCTTGCGCGCCAAACAGGCGCTACACCTCCTTTCCACGCCCTCCATCGCTCATCACTCCCTGCGTCTGCGTCAAGCATCTAGCAAGCTCCCCTCCCGCACTTTCTCACTGCTAGGATCACTATCTATCTCAGGAATGCCGGCAGGAGGAATCTCTGCCAGCTGCTGTGCCTGTGAGGGATGAGCTGGCTCCTCTCCCATGGATTGCTGATCCTACTCAGAATCAGAACTGCTCTGGGGTTCTATCGGCTCAGTTTTTACCCTGACAGTCATCTCTACAACCTTCCAAACTTTACACAACCATTTTTTAAAAGTGGGGACAGCATTACTCCTCCAGTTTCTGGCAGCCAAAATCCTAGCAGGAATCAACAGAGTTGGAACGATATCTTTACATATAGGATCTATCTGTTCATCAACGTAAATAAGCAGAACTGCCAGAGGGGGTTCCTTCAGCCTCACATGGGCTTGCTGGGGCAGCCGGGGGTGGAGAGGGAGGCAGGATTTGGAATCTTCATATTCTGTTTCTCCACTTGTCTGTTTTCCCTATCAAGGCAGCCCAGCAGGCAACTGCAAATCTGATTGAATTGCCCGCCCATCCATCCATCCATCCATCCATCCATCCATCCTCAGAACAAACGTAAGGCAAGCTCTTACATACTGAACTTTCCAAGAGGTTTTGAGTATCTCAGGCAAGAGAGGGACACGGTTGAGAAGCGAGGCACCGTACAGTTGGTGATGCCACAGCTGCCCAATTTGCAGGTGAGGCCTGCTGCCTCTGCACAAGGTTGCTCCTCCAAATCAGGTTGAGGCTAATCTCCCATCAGAGTGCTGGCTTTCAGAATCTCAGCCTGAAGAGGATGTGTGTTTTGGATCATGGGGAAAGGCTGCTAAACATGGCTGCAGAAAAGTGGTTGCTGTGGATTATTTTTTAAAGTGGTAATAATTCTAGTATTGTTTACAGTCTAATCCAATGGGCTTCACAGCTAGGAGAAGTGGGGTTGCAACAAAGCATCAAGGCCTGGGAGACCATATTAACTGTCTCATAACTCAGCCGACATGACGGGTTGATACTGTTAGGGACTGTTCACACAACACTCTAACCCATACTCAGTGGTTGAGTGAGGGTTGTTTTGAACCGTAGGTTGTTTGTTTGAACCATGGGTTAATGTATTGTCTGAATGCAGCACGTTTTCTGCAGGGGGGGTTACCATGTTGTCTGAATGAAGCCAGTTGACCACACAATATGGCTTGTTAACCACCCTGAACAACCCCACAACAAACCATGGGTTCTCAAGGTGGTGTATTCAAGAAAATAAGCCACACTGCATGGTTAACAAGTCACCCTGGTTGCATTCAGACAACAGTAGCCCACGGCTCAGCAAACCACCCACGGTTCAAAACAACCCACACTTGACCACTGAGTGTGGGTGTGTCGTGTGAACAGCCCTTTACTGTGCACACTCTTAGCCACTGCTACTCCACATCAGCTTGCTTTATTCAGAAGGCAGTCTTTCTCATTTTGATGGAATTTATTTCTCAGTATTTCCTGTGTACCTATTTTGTCAGCAGCTGCTGTGCCTGGGCTAACTCTGGCATGCTGTAGTTCCAGTCCTACACATTCCCCACAGCAAAGCAGAAAGCGCAAGAATAGCTGTAGAGACACAACACTCCCACAGTGTCCCTGGCAATTCTGCCTCCACCCACCAATCGTGAGGCTGTGCACCAGCCCTGCCCCCACATTAACCATAGATGGGAAGCGCCCGCCAAGATGTGCAACGTCACAAATGCCACAGAGATGTTGCCCTGCCCCGTCCACATTGCACAGTGCACAGGCTGTCTTGCCAAAGGCCGCCACGGCCTGGCCCAGCAAAAAGGAGGGCAGGAATGGGTGTAAGTGCAAGCCCTCCTGATCCCCTCTCAGAACTCCCAAGCAGCCCAAAGGCAGCAAGGCACAGCAGAACAAGAGGGCAGAACATCAAACTGTGAACAACCCTTTGCCAGGGAAAAGCCAAGGTCAGCAAGGAAAGACAGCCTGCCGCTCCAGTCACAGAGGCCAGCAAACCCCATAGCCGGTGTGTGGCTGTGATGTTGCAAATTCCTGCTTTTTGTGATTTTTCCTTATGAGCCCTCAAAAAAAACCTTGAGTCTTTTCAAGAGCTTTCAGGAAAAGGTTGCAAAAATACTAGAACCTGGGCTCATCCAATGAAGCTGAATGGTAGGAGATTCAGAACAGACAATAAGGAAGAGCTTCTTCGAACAGTGTGCAAATTGAGGAATTCGTTGCTACTCACAAGATGCAGTGATGGCCACCAACCTAGACAGCTTGAAAAGAGGATTAGACAAAGGCACGGGGGGGTGAGACTATCAATAGCTACTAGTCATGAGAGCTACATATCACCCCCAGTACGAGAGGCAGTAGAATCATAGAATCACAGAATTCTATGATTCTACTGCTTCTCGTACTGGGGTGCTTCCGTATGCCAGTTGCTGTGGAACATGAGCTACAATTGCCCTGGTGGGCTTCCCAGAGGCACCTGGTTAGCCTCTGGTTCAGGTTGCACTCAGCGCCCCACCTGGGGCAGCCTTACTCTCCTTCTCCAGCTCTCCTTCCCCACATCCAGGTCTGGATTGTTCTCGGTCTAGTCCAAGGCAAAGCGCAGCCTCCTGTTTCCCTCCAAGCTTTTCGCTCAAATGCCTCATCAACTGCAAGGGTGAACGGGACTTGCTAGGGCGCTGCTGGGCCCCAATTCCCCACTGCCAATTCATAGCAGGACAATCCCTGGGGCCCGGGCCCCCTTCTTTGCAGGCTAGCCCTTTCTGTCCTGCTGCCTGTGATTAGATACGATCTGCAAGCAGACGCTTTGTCTCTCCTGCCTCCCCGAATCTCAGTCAGGTCTACCGGTGCCGCTACCCGGGTCACTGATCTCAAGCCTGCAGTGAGGCCCCTTGGCTGCCCATCCACTTCCCCAGCACCCGCCCTGTGGAGTAAAGCTCCCCCCTCCTCACCCTATTGGCTCCTCTGCTGCTCCGTCTCACACAGCTGCCCTCTCTCTTTCCACCTTCCTGCCTCCAGTTTCAAACTGACAGCGGCCAGTCGTGGCGAGCCACTAGTTGTGTGCTGATTCTGTGTGCATATTGCTCACGCACATGTCCATGTTCACTTGCCCTACCCTAATAACACTGCATGTGTGATCATGCTAAAGCAGGTATGAGGGGCCTCCAGCATGGGGGGGGGCTCCTCATCTGGCCCACCAGCTTCTTCCCCAGGCGCTGCCCCTCTCCCCCCCCCAGTTCTTATCTTCAGTCAGCAGCTGATCAGAGTTAAGACCTTTTTCCTGCCCAGTGCTGAGAAGGGGAAACAGATCAGCTGAGGAGGTGGGGCTGGGTAGGCTGGGTGTGTGTGAAAGACCAGGTGGCCACACCGCCTTGGGCTCCGGCAAGGCCCACCGCTGGCATGCAACCCCCGGAGGGTTTCCCGAGTGACCATCTTCAGCCAGAAAAGCTTCCCCGTCCTCTTCCGACGCTCTGATCTGTGTGCCCTCTTGTTAATTAACCTCGGGTCCTCAGTCACTGTGACCCTAGGCTAAAGACCCGCGCCACAGGTCAGGTGGTACACACGTCTACCTGGGCCTTGTGCACATATGTGTCAGGGTGGACACTGAGCCCATAGAATCCCAGAGTAGTTCTGATTCTGAGGAAGAGCAGTCGCTCCTGGGAGAGGAGCGCGCTCCTCTTTCCCAGGAGCGACTGCTCTTCCTCAGAATCAGAACTACTCTGGGATTCTATGGGCTCAGTGTCCACCCTGACAATATGCATGTGAGGACACCCATGAACAACCCCTGCTTCCAAACATTCCTGGCAGTGGGGTAGGGGGAGCAGCGGCAGCAAGGTCTCCCCCTCCCTGCCCTTCCCAACGCCCCAAATGCTGCAGCACAAGTGTCCCAAGCACAAGAAACCCCGGAGTGTGACATCTCCCAGGACTCTTTGTGCCCAGGACACTCGGCAGGGAGTAGTTTGTGTTAGGGGAGAGTGTTGTTGCAGTGCCCCAAGGAGGACTCATCCAGAACACATTGGACCCTTGCTATTTCTCGTGAATGTTCTCCTCAGGATTGCTCTGCAGCCCTGCCCCTCTGTGCCGGCTTCTTGGTGCTCCCCCTCCCTTTTTTCTGATGCAGAATTGCAGTACTCCCCATGAGGGAGGGAGGAAAGAGGGGTGTGTTTATGACAGATCCTGTTGCTGCTGCCACCGCCGCCTCTGCAACCAGGTATGTTTGGGAGAAGGAAAGAGAAAAGACGAGGGCTCTGTGGAAGCAAGGGCTGGCTGGCTGGCAGGCTGGCAATGGTGGTGGCGACGAAAACCCCAATACGAGGCAAATTTGCCCAGGCCTAAGTCTGGGAATTTCTGGGCTGGCCGCCTGCCCTCCCCATCCAAACCGCACTCCCGTCACTAGTGTGCAATAGGGAACTTGCATACAAATCTCATGGGCCCCAAGCTCCCCAGGCTGAAGTCCTGCTGGGTGCCCATCACCAGCACAGTGCTAATCACACTGCACGCCGCATGGTGCGTGTGCACTAGTCTCTGTGCAAGGAACACACCAGCTGTTTGCAATGACCAAGGAGGGGGAGACATTCCAAGGGCAGGATCGCAGAAGACAGTCCTGTGAGGCTCCTGGTAGCTGAGTGGGGGGAAGGAGGTGCCCTTGGAAGCCCTCCAGGTGCCGCTGGACTGCAGCTCCAGGATCACAGACCCCGGCCGTGTTGGACTGGGTGCTGCACGGTGGAGGCCACCAACACCTGGAGAGCCACAGCAGCTCCCCACTGCTGCCCAAGGTGGCGTGGCATGGCAGCTGCCAAAGCGAGGCACGCAATGGCCCGCTGGCTCACCTGGCAAGAGCCAGTCCCAGGATGCCTGTCACTGTGCACAGCTCTCTCCATCCCGCCTGCGTCCTCTCAGCAGCCCTCGTGGTAAATCTCCTTGTCTGACGTCTTGAAGTCCTGTTGGTTGATTTACTGCGCAGCAGCACCAAAGGGAATTGAGTGCTTGGGTTCTGCCCCATCGCTCTTGCTGGGGCTCCAGTGGCGTGGCGGGACCATGGCCAGTGTGCAGGCGCTCAGCTCTGCTGTGGGGAGGAGCCTCCTCTCAGCACAGGTCTCACGAGGAAGGGAGCTGGAGAGCATCGGGTGGGGGGCCTCCGCTATTTATCGTGGGAACAAAGGCGCCGCTGAAACCGTCAGGGCTTTTCTTGAATAGCACTGGTTGCAGTGTGGCAACCTGGCAGCTTGGCAGAGCATGCCTGCACTAGCTGCACAGCTGTCAGTCCTGGACCCTGGGAAGAGAGAGGAGTGCTGCAAGAACAAAAGGGGCTGCCCCACCGAGGCGCATCTGGCTTCCCACTGGCTGCCGCTGCTGCCGCTCCTGTGGGCTGCTTGCGCAAGGGTGGGACTGCAGCTCAGTGGTGGAGTCCCTGCTGGGCAGGCTGACGTGCCCAGGCTCGATCCCCAGCTCTCCAGGTAGGGCTGGCAGAGAATCCTGCCTGAAACCCTGGGGAGCCGCCGCTGCCAGTCAGTGCTGACAATACTGGGCCAGATGGACCAAGGGGCTGACTCAGGAGAAGGCCGCTTCCGATGTTCCTATGGCTTCCTTGTGGTCTGCATGGCACTTGGGAGTGAGGACACCTTTCCTCTGTGTGTGTTGGATGGCTGCCTGTGAAGAGACCAGAGAGACATGGTGTAACGATGATGCATAACGGGTCGGAGTAGAGGAACTGCCATCAGGGAGTGGTGGCGGAAGGGTGCTGCCCCCCCGGGTGCTCTTCCATGCCACATGCCTCAGCACAGCTCCTCTCTCTCCTGCTGGTAGCCTGCCTCTGGAGATTCACTGACTGAGGGAAATGCCGTAGTCATTGCAACAATACTCGCCCACAAGTCGCGGCGAGCTGCACTGGAACTCTGTCTCCAGCCGCTGGTTGTTCTGCTCCACGTGCCCTGCCTGTGATCCTGCTAGGATAAGCAGGTTCTGAGCCCTGGCAAAAGGTGGAACAGAGGGCCCAGCGTCGCCCCAGAGGTGGCTGCGCTCCCTGTTGCCTGCCAGGAGGCTAGCATCACCCCCCTTTTGTGCAGAGGGCATGCATAGTCCATGGAGGAGAGACTGCTAAATAATGGAGGGCTAATGGATGACAATGCCTTTATCTCTACTGAGGGAGGCCACGGGCATGCCGAGCACTCATCTCTCTTCTTGAGGGCTTAGAGTGCGGAGAGGAGATGACAGGGATGCAAACCCTCTGCTTCCCCGGCTTACCTGTGTGGGGCGCCTTGCCCTTGCACCTCCAGTTGCAGCACTGGAGTTGAGGTTCCTCATAGTCTGTATATCTGGAGCCCTGAATCAGAGTACCTGAAAAGGGTCTGAGAGCACAAGCATTTTTCATCTGACCTTTATTTACTTATTTTAGGGGGTTGGGGAGGGTTTCCCCTGGCTGCTGGATATTTGTTTTTTGTACGAAGTATACCAAAACTCACATTTGTGTGCTCTGTTCTGTAGATGTGGGGCAGAATGAGGCAGGCCCATTGTATCTGTGTGCTGTGATCCCTCGCTGGCACCTCTGTACTTACATGCAATGACTGGCAATGTCAGCACGGTAGGGGCCTATCTTCCGTAGTGGCTGTGGGGGTGGAGGGGTTTGGAGAGAGGCAGTCATCTGGATGAGACACTGGAAGCAGCCCAAGAAAGAAGGAAAGCAAAAGGCAACAGTGACAGGGGGAGATATGCCCAATTCAATGCAAAATTCCAGAGGTTAGCCAGAAGAGATAAGGAATTATTTTTAAACAAGCAATGCGCGGAAGCGGAAGAAGAGAATAGAATGGGAAGGACAAGAGACCTCTTCCAGAAAATCAGAAACATCGGAGGTAAATTCCAGGCAAAAATGGGTATGATCAAAAACAAAGATGGCAAGGACCTAACAGAAGCAGAAGAGATCAAGAAAAGGTGGCAAGAATATACGGAAGATCTGTATAGGAAGGATAATAATATCGGGGATAGATTTGACGGTGTGGTCAGTGAGCTAGAGCCAGACATCCTGAAGAGTGAGGTTGAATGGGCCTTGAGAAGCATGGCTAATAACAAGGCAGCAGGAGATGACGGTATCCCAGCTGAACTGTTTAAAATCTTGCAAGATGATGCTGTCAAGGTGATGCATGCCATATGCCAGCAAATTTGGAAAACACAAGAATGGCCAACAGATTGGAAAAAATCAACCTATATCCCCATACCAAAAAAGGGAAGCACCAAAGAATGTTCAAACTATCGAGCAGTGGCACTTATTTCACATGCCAGTAAGGTAATGCTCAAGATCTTGCAAGGTAGACTCCACCAATTCATGGAACAAGAATTGCCAGATGTAAAAGCTGGGTTTAGAAAAGGCAGAGGAACTAGAGACCAAATTGCCAACATCCACTGGATAATGGAGAAAGCCAGGGAGTTTCAGAAAAACATCTATTTCTGTTTTATTGACTATTCTAAAGCCTTTGACTGTGTGGATCATAACAAATTGTGGCAAGTTCTTGGTGGGATGGGGATACCAAGTCATCTTGTCTGCCTCCTGAGGAATCTGTATAACGACCAAGTAGCAACGGTAAGAACAGAACACGGAACAACGGACTGGTTTAAGATTGGGAAAGGAGTACGGCAGGGTTGTACACTCTCACCCTACCTATTCAACCTGTACGCAGAACACATCATGCGACGTGCTGGGCTTGATGAAGCCAAGGCTGGAGTTAAAATCCCTGGAAGAAACATTAACAACCTCAGATATGCAGACGATACCACTTTGATGGGTGAAAGCGAGGAGGAGCTGAGGAACCTCATGACGAAGGTGAAAAAAGAAAGTGCAAAAGCTGGGTTGCAGTTAATCCTCAAAAAACCAAGATTATGGCAACCAGCTTGATGGATCACTGGCAAATAGAGGGAGAAAACATGGAGGCAGTGACAGACTTTGTCTTTCTAGGCACAAAGATTACTGCAGATGCTGACTGCAGCCAGGAAATCAGAAGACGTTTACTTCTTGGGAGGACAGCAATGACAAATCTTGATAAAATAGTGAAGAGCAGAGACATCACGCTGACAACAAAGGTTCGCATAGTGAAAGCAATGGTATTCCCCGCAGTAACCTATGGCTGCGAGAGCTGGACCATAAGGAAGGCTGAGCGAAGGAAGATAGATGCTTTTGAACTGTGGTGCTGGAGGAAAATTCTGAGAGTGCCTTGGACTGCAAGAAGATCAAACCAGTCCATGCTCCAGGAAATAAAGCCAGACTGCTCACTTGAGGGAATGATATTAAAGGCAAAACTGAAGTACTTTGGCCACATAATGAGAAGACAGGATACCCTGGAGAAGTTGCTGATGCTAGGGAAAGTGGAAGGCCAAAGGAAGAGGGGCCGACCAAGGGCAAGATGGATGGATGATATTCTGGAGGTGATGGACTCGACCTTGGGGGAGCTGGGTGTGGCGACAGCCGACAGGAAGCTCTGGTGTGGGCTGGTCCATGAAGTCACGAAGAGTCGGAAGCGACTGAATGAATAAACAACAAAGTCATCTGGATGAGGCCCTCCACTGACTTCCATGGGCGCGTGTGAACTTATGCGACCTCTTTTGCTGGCACAGTGGCATGCCATCACACGAGGCAGGAGCAAGCCCTGAGAGCTTTGAAGGTTATAGGGGAAATGTTGCTGAGTCCCCCCACCCCCTAAGAGCCAGCTTGGAAGAGGGGCCTTGTGATGGCACCTTCTTTAGAGGTGGGCCCATTTCCCTTACAAACTTTACCACCTGATCTGGGTTTGTGATGATGAAGATGATGGCCATCTGAAAGTGCAGTCCTGTACATGTCTGCTCAGAAGTAGGAATGTTGGCGAAATCTGCAATGGATTCAAATGAGTTTGGATTTCTATGAATCTGACCTGCGGATTCCCCAGCAGGCCGGCTTTTCCAAGTCATATGGACTCCATGGACTTGCAGACAATTAAAACAAAAACAAAAAAACCTTTTGTAGGGGATTTGTGCAAATGCACACTTGCAAACAGGAATAAAATTTTCGTACATCTCTAAAAATAATCCAATTCCATCAATGAGCAGATGATGGAACAGAAGAAGCCTGACAATCTGCGAAACACAAATGGAATGGATTTAACAAAATCCATACATCCCTACTCAGAAGTAAGTCCCACTGAGTTCCATGGTGCTTTCTCCCAGATAAGTGGTTAATGGTTCAGGAGAACTCAGATTGTCTGTAAAGGTAAGAGCAATTCATCACTCTTCCAGTTCCACCTGAACTTCAAATGTTGTAGTGAAAGCTCGGATCCTGTGCCTTCTCACAGACACCAGACCGACAACTTTTTATTGACCCATTGCTGAGTTCTGTCAATATAAATGAACAAAGGAATGGGAAAGACACTAGTTATCAGGCAGGCACTGTTCTTTAGCCCAGCAGGATGGCTCCTTAATCAAAGGAGTCCATATTCCTGCTGGCACCTTGCATTCCCCCCAAAGCCTGGATTCATGTCAAGATGTGGTTCATTATAGCACAAACTGTGGATAATATTGGGTCTCTAGGAGGGCTTTTCCTGGGATGTCTGAGGCTGGTTAACTGCTTTCCTGCTAGAATATGATACTTTATGCTACTGGTATATGATACCTCATGCTTTTAAAATAAAAGATGTAGTTTTACCATACCACACCTTGAATATTTAGTTAGAAAAGTAATTTACAAATAAATGAAAATAAATTATTATTATTATTGGGGTGATCTAGCAGAATGGCTCCTTAACTGCAGAATGATGATAAAGCCTCCTCTAGTTCTTTAACCCCAGGAAGGGGTGGGGGAGGCAGCTATAGAATTTCAGTAAAGGCAGGGCCAGTATAATTGTAAGACTTCATTCCTCCTTCCTATGAATGCAGGAAGCTGCCTTATAGTGACTTGGACCATTGGTCCATCTAGCCCAGTATAGCAGCAGCTCTCCAGGGCTTCAGGCAGCTTTTCCTGCCCTACCTGGAGATGACGAGGACTGAACCTGGGACCTTTGACATGCACTGTGCTATGGCCCCTTCCCCCTAAGCCACTGTCACAACGTCCAGAGACTTTAATATGCATCAATGGTGCATACAGAACTCTTGCTCATGGGGAATTCCTCATTCACTTCAGTGGAGCAACCAGGTCAATGTAGATCATGCCTTCCCCGGATGCCGCAATCTCAGTGGAAGAGTCCAATTCAGAGACAGAAGAATCTGATTTAGGGCCAAGTCAAGGTTTGGATTGCCAGAGTGCTGGGAACTCGTCTCTGCCTGGTTTCACAGTAGACTGAAGACAGGGGGAGGCAGGTACTCCCTCTCAACTACAGCCAGAGCTAGCCTGGGAAAAAGTGGCCGAGTTGCTGGGGAATATTTTTTTATAAGAGGTCAGGAGGCAGACTCAGTCGCGGAGGGGGCGTGCCCAAGACTGTCTCCTAGGCAACGCTGGCAGCTGAAAAGGTGAGAGGAAAAACAACCAGACAGGCACAGTTTTTGACTCCACGCTAAGTTTTCCTGTAGGCCTGGATTGACAAGTGAGGAACTCTAGTTGCCCCACCCCCGTGTAAAAGCTGGCACATAGACAAAAGAGGTTTATGGGTACAATGTTGCTGATCCCAGATACTCCTTTGCTTGGACTAACCTTGAATCCTAAACTATTGTATACCTTGAATCCCATGCTCTGGGACCCTGTTTTGGATTATACCACTGGACTTTAAGACCCTGTCTCTGGATCCTGTTTGGATTATCTGAGTTTACAAAAACTTGGGCTTACTAAGGACTCAGATCTGTGGACTGTGGTGGAGTGCCTGTGTTTGTGTCCTACTGTAATAAAAGACTTTGCTGTTTCTTCAATACATTACTGATTGCCGATGTTGCAAGGGAGCCAGGCTTGACAGGGTACAGGGCTGTAGCCAGAAATATTGTGGTAGAGAAAGGCTATCATAAATATAAAACAGCAAAAGCCTACTTGTGTATTTGATAAAATCTAGTGCCTGGCTAGTGATGTTACAGCCATCAGAGCTCCTACAGTACATGCTTCCAGATTGATGTGATACTGGTATCGAAGGATCCATGCCTTTACACTGATGCAAGTGCCCCATGATATCCTGATGAGCAAACTAGCTCAAAGTGGGCTAGAGGAAACAAGGATCAGGTGGATCCACAGTTGGCTACAGAATCGGACTCAAAGAGTGCTTATCTATGGGAACTTCTCAAACTGGGGAGAGGCAATGAGCAGGGTACCGCAGGGCTCTTCAACATCTTTATTAATGACTTGGATGAGGGGGTGCAGGGAATGCTGATCAAATCTGCAGATGACACAAAATTGGGCAGCTAATACTTTGGAAGACAGAAACAAAATTCAAAGCAATCTTCATAGACTGGAGCGCTGGGCAGAAAACAACAGAATGACATTTAATAGGGATCAATGCCAAGTTCTGCACCTAGGAAAAAGAAACCAAAGGCACAGTTACAAGATGGGGGATACGTGGCTCAACAACACTACAAGCGAGAAGGATCTTGGAATTGTTGTAGATCACAATGAATATGAGCCAACAATGGGATGTGGCTGCAAAAAAGGAAAATGTTGTTTTGGGCTGCATGAATAGAAGCATAGCTTCCAAATCCTGGGAAGTACTAGTTCCCCTCTACTCAGCACTGGTTAGGCCTCATCTGGAGTACTGTGTCCATTTCTGGGCACCACACTTTAAGAAGGATGGAGACAAGCTAGTGAGGGCTTGGAGGAGGGCAACCAAGATGATCAGGGGACTGGAAACAAAGCCCTAAGAAGAGAGACTGAAAGAACTGGGCATGTTTAGCCTTGAGAAGAGAAGACTGGGGAGGGGGGATATGATAGCGCTGTTCAAGTACTTGAAAGGTTGTCACAGAGAGGAAGGCTAGGATCTCTTCTCGATCATCCCAGAGTGCAGGACACGGAATAATGGGCTCAAGTGACAGGAAGCCAGATTCCGGCTGAACATCAGGAGAAACTTCCTGACTGTTAAAGCAATACGGCAATGGAACCCATGACCTACGGAGGCGGTGGGCTCTCCCACACTGGAGGCATTCAAGACAAGGCTGGACAGCCATCTGTCAGGGATGCTCTGACTTGGATTCCTGAACTGAGCAGGTGGTTGGACTCGATGGCCTTGTAGGCCCCTTCCAACCCTACTGTTCTATGATTCTATGAAGCAGTTAAAACTCCCTCCGATCTGGACTGCCTTTACAGGGAAGAGGGCTTGAGTGGAACAGGCAGGTTGGGAGTAACATTCCCTAAGGTGCAGTCTACACTAGGGGTGCACGAAAGTCCCTTACCTGTCCTCGAAGCTTTTCACGGTGGGGGGGAGGCGCTTCGCTGCTCCCCCCGCGAAGTTCAGGCCGGGGGGGGGAGGCTTCCCGCCTCGCCCGGCCGAAATTCAGGCCGGGGAGGAAGCGCCTCGCCTCGCCCGGCCGCGAACTAAAAAGTAAAAAAAAAAAAAAAAGGCCCCGTGATAGGCTTCGTGACGATTAACGTAGCCTATCACGGCTAGATCTGCAAAGTCAGCCGTGATAGGCTACGTACATCGTCACATAGCCTATCACGGGTGACTTAAAAAAAAAAAACCGCGTACGCAAATGGCGGCCCCCATAGGGAGCCGCCATTCGCGTTCCTTATTTGGTCGCTGTAGTCTACGTAAATCTTTACGTAGACTACGGCGAAAATAAAGGCAACGCAAATAGCGTTGCCCTTATTTTCGCCGTAGTCTACGTAAAGATTTACGTAGACTACAGCGACCAAATAAGGAACGGGAATGGCGGCTCCCTATGGGGGCCGCCATTATCCGTACGCGCTTTTTTTTTTTTTTTAAAGTCACCCGTGATAGGCTACGTGACGATTTACGTAGCCGATCACGGCTGACTTTGGAAATCTAGCCGTGATAGGCTACGTTAATCGTCACGTAGCCTATCACGGGGGTGTTTGTTTGTTTTTTTCTTTTATTGGAATGGCGGCGGCGGCAGCCGGTCAAAAGACCGGCTGCCGCTCCCGCCCTGGATGAAGACCCGCCGAACCACCGGCCGGACCCGCCGCCAAGAGGCACATTCGGCAAAGGTAAGTCCTGTCCCGGGGGGGGGGGTGCGGAGAATTTCTCCCCGAAACTTGTTCGGGGTGCCGAACACGTTGGCGCTCGGCCCCCCGAAGTTTCGGGGAGAAATTCTCCGCCAACCCTAGTCTACACAATCAGCTGCTCATGTGGGCTTGTTGTAGAAATGGGTGACTTCAATTACCTTCACATTGATTGGATAAATGCATGTTCCAGTCATAACAAAGGGATCAACTGTCTTGATAACCTAAATTACTGTGTTGTAGAACCGACCAGAGGAGAGGTGACCCTGAACTGACTCCTAGATGGTGCTACCCAGAACATAATGTGTGATGTGGGTATTGTTGAACCAATTAGAAACAGTGAAGATAGTGCTATCAAATTTAATGTATATTTAAGTGGAAAATTGCCGAGGAAGTCTGACACAGTCACATTTGACTTCAAAGGAGGAAACTTCTCTAAAATGAGGGAACTGTTAAAAAGGAAATTGGAAAGGGGAGTGAAGGGGGTTAAATCTCTCCAAAATGCTTGGAGATTACTCAGAATCAAAATAACAGAAGCTCTGAGCTAGAATGTATACCGTAGTCCAGAAAAGGTATCACCAAGTCCAAGAGGTCACAAACACACGAGCAGTGTCAAGGAAGATATTAGAGAAAAGAAGGCTTCCTTCAAAAACTGGAACTCTTGACCAAATGAGAACAAAAAGGAATGCAAATTTGCACAAAGGAAATGCAAGCATAAAATAAGAGATGAAAAAGGATTTCACGAATAACATCAAGCATGAGCATTGTTAGGGGGCCTCACTTGGGCCCAGATCTTCTGAGGTGTGCCGTGGATCTTCTGAGGAGCCCCAATTGCCACCATCTGCCTTAGTACAAGTCTGCTTCTTCCCTCTGAGCAAAGTAGCCTTGCAGTTACTAAGGAGGCCTTAGGACTTGCTCCCTTAGGAGACCAATAGGGATTGTGGTCTGAATGCGCCAGCCTTTCAAACTAGAGGGGAGACTGCCACCTTTCCTTCAACTCATTGTTTTCTCTTCCCTCTGCTCTTCTGCTCTTACATGCCCACTGCTGGGAGCTTGCTTGCAATGACTTTTTGAAGCGGGAGAGGGACGGGCAGAAAGAGTTCCTTGTGAATATTGGTATTTTACGCAGCATCTGAGTTTACTGCCTCAAACTGGAACTGTTGGCTTCTGCAGAAATTTAGTAGCTTCAGCGCAGGAAAAGAGTCAATCAGCCTCCACAAACAGCTTTCTCACCCTTCACTTTAAGTTCTTCTAAATAGCTTCAGGCCTCAGGATTATTCCAAAAGGAGGGTTAGAACTATGTGACATCATGATTGAGGAAGTGCTGGGGCTTTTAAATTGGTTTTACACTTTTAAAAAAGCAAGAAAAAGCCCTCAGCCACCTCACCTCACCTCATATAGTTAATTTGTGCAATCCTTACAAACCCTCCACAGCCTCCTAAATTCCTCCAAAGCGCTACCTCTCTGAAAGGAGCCACTTGGCTTGGGGAATTCTCTCTCTCCCCACTTCATTTCCAGTCACCATTCTTCTTTTCTTCTTCTCCTCTCCTCTATCCTGGTCTTCCTATCTCTTCCTTATTTCACCCAGAGAATTCTCTTTGGTAGGCAAGAGAAGTTCTGAACTGTATTTGACTTTATACAAACAGACAAGAGGGTTGGTTTTTCTCTTTCTCCTTCTCATCCAAGTCTTCGAGAAACGTGGTTACACACAGAGGAATGAATCTGGGGCTGCTTTATTTGTCAGTTGCCCTTATCCAGCAACAGGAAGGGCTGCAGCTCAGTGGCAGAGCACCTGCTTGGCCTGCAGAAGGTCCCGGGTTCAACCCCCAGCATCTCCAGGGTGGGCTAGGAAAGGATCCTGCCTGAAACCCTGGCGGGATGCTGCCAATCAGTGTTGACAATACTGGGGTAGATGGACCAAGGTTCTGACTCAGTATAAGGCAGCTTCCTATGTTCCTAAGAACAGAAAGGTTTAATAAAATAGGATGGGCGTTTGGAAGTGGAGGGAAGACAAATACTGCTCTCTCATACAATCCTATGCCTACTTAGGAGTAAGCCCCATTATGTTTAATGAGGCTTACCCTCAGGAAAATGTGCAGAGGATTCCAGAACAAGTTACTTTTGCAGGGAGGTTTGCAGCCTGATCTTCTGCATGTTTACTCAGAAATAAGTCCCGAGCTGTGAGCATGGTACTGCAGGCTTAATACACTGCACACCCCATTTCAGTCTAATGAATTGACTACCCCTTGTGCCCAGTCCTATGCATGTTTTGTCTTTTTTTTTTTCCATTTTGCACGAACTCTAGCTTCTGTGGTGAGGGTAGGGATGGCGGAGAATTTCTCCCCGAATCTTTGGGGGGCCGAGCGCCAACGCATTCGGCCCCCCGAAATCGGCGGTGAAATTCTCCGCCCCCCCGCCCCCCCCCCCCGGGATGGGACTTACCTTTGGCGAATGTCCCTCCTGGCGGCGGGTCCCGGTGGCGGTTTGTCGGCCTTTCGTCGGGGGCGGGGGCGGCAGCCGGTCGGAAGACTGGCTGCCACCGCCGCCGCCATTACAAAGTGTAAAAAAAAACACCCCATGATAGGCTACGTAACAATTTACGTAGCCTATCACGGCTAGATTTCCAAAGTCACCCGTGATAGGCTACGTAACGATTTACGTAGCCTATCACGGCTGACTTTGGAAATCTAGCCGTGATAGGCTACGTAAATCGTTACGTAGCCTATCACGGGGTGTTTTTGTTTTGTTTTGTTTTTAGACTTTGTTTCGCGGCCGGGGAGATGGGGTGCTTCTCCCCAGCCTGAATTTTGGCCGGGCGAGGCAGGACGGCTCCCCCCCCTCGCCTGAACTTCGGGGGGAGAAGCGAAGCGCCTCCCCCCCACCGCGAAGCACCCCTGCGAAAAGGTAAGTGACTTTCGTACATCCCTAGGTGAGGGAAAGGCACTTAGTGCACGCTTGGAGTTTCTCCATAACTTAGCCCTAGTTTTGAAAACAGACTCCTTGGCTGAATCCTGGTGATGTCTTGCCACAAATGAAGTTGTGCAGAGGAAGATACAGTGAGAGCTTGTGCATAACAAGGTGGACGTAGAGGAGACATCTATGGGAAACAAACAGAACGAATTTGAACTCTTAATACAGGAGGGATATTATGACTTGATAGGTATAACTGAGACTTGGTGGGATGACTCATGACTGGAATACAGCAATTGAAGGACATAACTTGTTCAAAAAGAACAGGAGGAACAGATAGGGAGGCTGCGTTGCACTGTATGTGAAAAATACATATATCTGCACAGAAATGCAGGAGGATGAGCTTGGTAGCCCCATCAAGAGCAAATGGAGCAAAGAATAAAAGGAACATGGTGGTTAGAGTCTACTACCAGCCACCCAATCAAGGAGAAGATGAGGATGAAACTTTTGAGAAGCAAATAGCCAATGTTTCCACTTCCGATCGGAGCCAATGTCGCCCTCGCACATTGTCGCTATCTCAAATAGCTTTTTAAAAGGTTGAAAAACCTTTTCATCTCTCCCCTGGAATTAAAAGGGGAGGCAGGAGCAGCATCTGGATGAAGTTTTGGAAGAATAGTCCTCTGTGCAAATTAGCACGGGGGCCGGGCTCCAAGACTAGCCTGCCAGAGATTAATCATTGCTCAAAGTTGTTTTGAACCTTCTATCTAATTAGGAGAAATCAGGGCTGACGTGCTCCATTGTAGTTTATGGATTAAGAAATACCAACAATATTTGAGGACCTGCAAGATCTGTTTGAAGAGAAGGATGGCTACATCAAGGTGAAAAAAAGGATCTCCGCCTACCCCCCCCCCACTTCCCTTGGCAAAGGCTCCAAGAACCGAAGATACAGGGGAGTTACTTGCTCTGATAAAAACTTTGTCTTCACAATTTGCTGAACAGGCTAAGAGGTTGGATACAATGCAAAATTCCATCACTGCCCTGCAAGGGGCTGTGGATTTAATCAACACTTCTTGGCAAAAAATGGAGGTGAAGGTTAACGAGCTGCAAGATCGGGTGGCAGGGAACAAGACTGCGTCACAAGCTTTTTTCAACAATTTTTCTGTCACAATTTCTCAACTGGAGGCTTTTGTGCACAGGGCAAATGTACGTATCACTGGTATTAAATATTTACCTACTGATGTAAATTTGTCTACTTTTGTAGATAAGCTTTTGCATGAGATACTCCCTGTGCCATCTGATTATTCATTTGATATTGAGCAGGCATTCCGTGTGTCAAATGCGAAAGAGACTGGTTGTACAATTATAGTCCAATTTGCAAGAATCTCCACAAAAAATTATATCCTGCATTTGGCAAGACAGAGAGGAAATCTTCTTTGGAAACGAGATAAAGTCATGCTATTTCTGGATTACACCAAAGAAGTTGCTGATAAAAGAAGGCAATTTAGCAAGGCAAAAAATCTGGCAAAACAAATAAACTTACAATATCACTTAAAATATCCTGCTACATTTCGCATTTTTTTCTGAAGGCCAGATGAAGAAGTTTCTAAATCATGAAATGGCAGAGGCATGGCTAAATCGAAAATTGCATGAGATTTCTGTTCCAGCCCTATGAACTGGAATCTACAAACATGTTTTGTTAACTGGCTATGTTTAGTCTGTAAGATTCAGGCTAGGCCAGAGATAATTGCTCATATATATATCCGTCCTTTTTTTCCTTCTCTCATTCTTTTATCTCTCTCTCTCTTTTCTTTAAATCCTTTCTTTTTAAAATGGATATGATATACTGTACTTAAATTTACTGTTTGAGGGTGTTTAGAAATGTGCACACTCATTTATATATCTAGTACAAAATACATTAGTGATTGTTGTAAGGTTGCTTTTAAGCTTTATTATTATATAACATTTTTAAATGTATTAGTGATTTGTTATTATTATTATTATTTATCCTTTTAATCTCCTTCCTTTTTATTACTATTATTATCATTATTATGAGACTGGTTTGTAAGATTTTTGGCTCATTAAATTGTTAAGCTTTCCTATTACATGATAGCTGAAGGGCAATATATGGTTACTGGAAATGAAATGTCGGCCTGCTTCCTTGCTATAAGACTGATGATATGATATTGAAATGTAAGGTTGATTATGCTGTATTGAATTGTAATATTGGCAATGTTATAGGTATAATTTTTAAGTAGAATGGGATTTGATGTTTCTGTGTAATGGAGTTTAAATTTAGTCCTTTTAAATAACTTTAAATATTTTTTCTCCCCCCCCATGCTTTCTTCTTTCTTCTTCCTTCTCCTTCTTCTGTTTTCTGTTTTCTTTCTTTTTTCTTCTTCTCTTTCGTTATTGCTGAGTCCTCCTAAGAATATTGTATAGTTGGGAAATTGTAGTTACTGATTAGGTTGTTGGTACTGTTTATTTCATTTATAAAGATAAAAAATAGAATAAAAAGTATTTTCAAAATAAAGAGAAGCAAATAGCCAATGTTTCAAGGAAGCCTGATGTAGTAGTAATGCGGGACTTCAATTTCCCTGATATTTTTTGGGAGACAATTTCTGCAAAACATGGCTCCTCCAAGAGATTCCTGACTTGCGTTGCTGATAACTTCCTCCTAAAGGAATTAGAGGAAGGAACTACAGGATTGGCTGTCCTTGACTTGATCCTAACCAACAGAGATGACTTAGTGGATAAAGTAGCAGTTCCAGGAACTCTGGGGAAAAGCGACCATATTATACCTGAGTTCTTGGTTCTAAAGGAAGCAAAAGCCGAGTGTAGCCAAACGCGTACCCTGGATTTTAGGAAAGCTGATTTTAATAAACTCAGAACAATGATCAGTAAGGCCCCATGGCAAGCGACTCTAACGAGAAAAGGAGTCCAAGATGGGTGGGAGTTTTTAAAAAAGGAAATTCTCAAGGCACAATTACAAACAATTCCAACAAGAAAAGGTGGAACACAACAGAAGAAGCCAATGTGGCTTCACAAAAAGCTAAGAGATGACCTGAAAACAAAAAAAGGACGCATATAAGAAGTGGAAAGAAGGCCAAGCTACAAAGGAAGAGTACGGGTGGATAGCACAGAATTGCAGGGATGGCGTCAGGAAGGCTAAAGCTGAGAACGAGCGGAGGTTAGCGAGGGATGCTAAAAGCAACAAAAAAGCTTTCTCCATGCAGTGATCACTCAAAGCCAACATGGATTTGTCAAGTACAAATCCTGCCAGACAAATCTGATCTCATTTTTTGATCAGGTAACCTCCCTTGTGGACTGTGGGAATGTTGTGGACATAATATACCTCGACTTCAGCAAAGCTTTTGACAAAGTGCCCCATGATATCCTGATAAGCAAACTAACTCAAAGTGGGCTAGATGAAACAACGATAGTGCTCAAGTACTTGGAAAGCTGTCACAGAGAGGAAGGCCGGGATCTCTTCTCGATCATCCCAGAGTGCAGGACATGGAAGAATGGGCTCAAGTGACAGGAAGCCAGATTCTGGCTGAACATCAGGAAAAACTTCCTGTTAGAGCAATACAACAGTGGAACCAATTACCTAGGGAGGTGGTGGGCTCTCCCACACTGGAGGCATTCAAGATGACGTTGGACAGCCATCTGTCAGGGATGCTCTGACTTGGATTCCTGCACTGAGCAGGTGGTTGGACTCAATGGTCTTGTAGGCCCCTTCCAACCCTACTATTCTATGATTCTATTTTTATGAAGATATCTGTTTTTATGAAGAGTTGCTGGAAGATGGTAGAATGAGGAGGGATTGTTGTATGTGGGGGGAACCGAATTGGTAGGGGGAGATTCTAAGTTCTCAGTGGTGAAAGAAAAACATTCTGCATATGCTCAAAGGCACTCTATATTTAAGAACATGAGAAGAGCCATGTTGCATCAGACCAAGGTCCATCTTGTCCAGTGTCCTGCTCACACAGTGGCCAACCAACTGCCCATGGGAAATCCACAAGCAGGACATGAGTGCATGCTCTCCTGCTGCTAACATGGGTGAAATGTAAATACATTCTAGTAATTCTAAATGTGTATGCATATATATGCACACAATAATTATATAATTACACACACACACACACACACATCCCATAGGGATGTGCAAGAGTTCAAACCAAGTCTGAAGCCCAAGAACTGGGCAGTCTTTATGTCTCAAAATAACATATTTTGCTTTAGTTTTGCTAAGAGCTGCAGGAGGAGGGAGTGTGGTTCAATGAGTCACAGATCCATCCTCTAATCCTAGGACACATTTTTACCATTGTCTCCCATCAGTGTGCTTTTGGGGAGGGCAACAATGAGACCATGTGATAGCCATTCTTCGAATGCCAGCACACTTAATTATGGAACAGCCTTAAAGTGGATTTCAAGCATCATAATTCCCTAGTCCCAACACCTATCCTTCT
Organism: Heloderma suspectum; assembly: GCF_057233095.1. Lineage (NCBI taxonomy): Eukaryota > Metazoa > Chordata > Lepidosauria > Squamata > Helodermatidae > Heloderma > Heloderma suspectum. The sequence goes on along the minus strand of NC_139469.1, from coordinate 35,460,655 downwards.
GAAACTCTGCAGGTTTCTTGTCTGGGGGACACCTCTAATGCCCTGAGCATTTCCATACAAATCCACCCAAAAACTATGGGGGTGAAGGGAAGGGAAACCAAATCACTCCCTCCCCAAAACTGGAAAACTCCCCTTCCACATGAACTGCTGCACCTATCCTTCTGAAACTTTGTTGGTTTCTTACTGAGGGACACCTCTAGGCTGTCTGTAGAACAATGGTCCACGAGGAACATAGGGAGATAAGTATGTCCTCTTTTGAAGACCCTCAAAATGTCAAGATTACCCTTACACAAAAACCCCTGGGGTTATCATTCTGCAATTTAGCAGACATGATCTCTTCTGAAAGGGCAACAGATCTTGAAATTTTCAACCATTCTTCCAAGGAATAAATTGGCAGTTCCCTTTAAAAGAAAATCAAAATATAAAGGCACATAACACACAAAAAACCTGCACCTATTTTTCTGACATTGAACAGGTGTAATCCTCTCCTAAGGGACAACTATGCCTGCAACTATCATCCAGTTCTTACCAAGAGAAAAAAATTGCAGTTAAATTTTTTTAAAAAAATTCCCTTGAAGCATAGATACTTCTGAACTTTGACTTGGGTTTGGTACTGAGCTGAAGTAGACTGAATCCAATTGGCTCAAGCAGAAGCGAGATGTTTTCCAAGCCACTGAATCAGGATCTGAGTTGAAAAGGGGGGGGGCAGTGCACATTTCTGTTGTATGTGTGTACTATGTACTTATCTGTATGCGCATGCGCGCACGCACGCATACACACACACACAACACACACATATATATATATATATTAGAGGTGTGCACTGACTCCCCCCTTTAATTCGGACAGACATAAAGAGACAGAGATGGGGGGGTGCGCGCGCATACCTGTGCCCCGGATCTGTTAAGAACCTCGCAACATCCCTGACATCAAGGCCAGCAAGAAAGAATTATTTGAACTCACTAGGAGCAGGAAATTGGCTAGGGAGGCAGTTGGCCAGTTTAGATGACAATGGAGTTAAAGGAGGAGAAGGAGATTGCAGAGAAGCTGAATTAGTTCTCTTGTGTGTCTTCACTGAAGAACATGATGTAGGGCAATACCTGTGCCTGGACTGATGTTTTCAGGAAGGGCGTCTGAGGAACTGAGACAAATGGTGGTGACAAGTGATGAAGTTCTAGAGCTTATCGACAAACTGAAAGCTAACAAATCGCCAGGCCCAGGTGGTAGTCATCTGAGGGTTCTTAAAGAACTCAAAAGTGAAAATACTGATCTTCTAGGAAAAATATGTAACATGTCCCTCAGTACCACAGGACTGGAGAGTTTCAAATGTAACACCAGTTTTTAAAAAGCGATCCAGGAAATTACAAACTCATCAGCTTAATGTGTACTCCGGGTAAATTGGTAGAACGATTAAAGATAAAATCATCAAGCATACAGAAGGACAAGTCCTGCTGAAAAAGAAGCAATATGGATTCTGCCAACCTTTTAGAGTGCTTTGATAGTATCAATAAAGGTGTGGACAAGAGTCATCTTGTAGACATAGTTTACTTGAACTTCCAAAAGGCTTTTGACAAAGACCCCCCATCAAAGACTCCTGTGCAAACTTAGTAGTCATGGAAAAAGAGGAGAGGTCCTCTTATGGATGGATAACTGGTTAAAGAACAGAAAGCAGAGAGTAGGAATAAATTGTCGGTTCTCGCAGTGGAGGGACGTAAATGGCCTGGTCTCACAAAGATATGTATTGGGACTGATGCTTTTTAACTGGTTCAGAAATGATCTGGAACTAGGAATGAGCAACGAGGTGGCCAAGTTTACTGATGACACCAAAGGGTTGTGCCCTCATGGGACAGAAGCCTCCAAACCCAGAAGCTTCCATGTATCCCATGCCCAGGGCGGGAGGAGCAGCTGAGGCAATCTTCACCTCCCTGTCCTCCAATTATTGTGTTTGTTGCTAGATGGGATTTTTTGCCTGTCAAGTGATGGTGCTTCACAAGCGGGGAGGAAATAGGCCACAAGAAACTCAAGATAACTTGTATTCTGGCCTCTCTGCTCTCCTCCCTTCCCTGCCCACCAGAATGTCCCCTTTTCCTGGTCTCCGAGGTCAATTTTCCTTCTGTGCTGGCTGTAAGGGGGTGGGGGAGGGGGTCAGATCTCCGGCTCCCCCTCCCAAGGTCAGAGCGCTGTCTCCAACCTTGGAGTGGGGAACCCTCACTATCCTATGGCCCCTCAGACATGTCTAGGGACCATGGGATTGCTTCCTAAAACAAAAAGGGATTGCAAGCCACTCCAAAATGACATCCACAAACTGGAAGAATGGGAATTAAAATGGAAAGTGCTGTTCAATACAAGCCAGTGTAAAGTTGGGGTAACCCCCCCCCCCAACTCCATATATATGCTGATGGGATCTGAGCTGGTGGTGACTGACCAGGAAAGAGATCTTGGGGTTGTGGTGGGCAGCTCGATGAAAATGTGAACCAAGTCTGTGGCTATGAAAAAGGCAAATTCCATGTTGGACATAATTAGAAAGGGAATTGAGAATAAAACTGCCAATATCATACTGCATTTTCACAAATCTATGATGCGGCCACACTTGGAATACTGTGTACAGTTCTGGTCACCACACCTAAAAAATTATATTGTATTGCTGGAAAAAGTGCAGAAAAGGGGAACCAAAATGATCAAGGGGTGGAGCATCTCCCCTATGAGGAATGGTTGCAGTGCCTGGGACTGTTTAGCTTAGAAAAAACATGAGTAAGCGGGAGGCATGATAGAGGTGTAAAAAGTTATGCACAATGTGGCAAAAGTGAATAGGAAGAAGTATTTTCCCCTCTCCCATAATATCAGAGCCAGGGCTCAGCTCATGAAGCTCACACAGTGCATGAATTATGGAATTTGCTACCACAGGATGTAGTGATGGCCATTAATTTGGACAGCTTTAAATCGGGAAAGTAATGTAGGACAAGGCTATTAATCCTGATGGCTATACGCTACCTCAAGTATAAGAGACAGCATGCCCAGCATGTACGCCAATTGCTGGGGAAGATAGGCTGGAGGATGATGTTGCACTCATGTCCCACTTGTGGGTTTCCTACAAGCAGCTTGTTGGCCATTGTGTGATCAGAATGCTGGACTAAATGGATGTTTGGTATGATTCAGCATGGCTTTTATGCTCTTAAGAAATAAAAATGTTATTGGCAGTTCCTTTTAAAAAAACATAATCAAAATTTAAATGTGTGTGGCACAAAACTCCCTGCACCTCTGTGTCTGACATTTGGCAGGTGTAGTCCCCTCATAAGCCTGCACATTTCATCCAATTCTAACACACAGGAAAGGTTATAGCCATTTGTTGATTTCTAATGATATTCAATGGGAGGCATGAAGCTTCAGGTTTCCAAAACAAGATTCAAATTTGGACCTGAATTGAATTAGGCAGTCTCGGAATCATCCTGAGCTGAATTAGGCTTTTTTCAAAATTTCCAGTCAGAGTCTGAACCGAATCTTGTGGTCAGTTTACACCCCTATTGAATACTGACTCCATATAAAAATCTTCCTGCATATAGCAACATGCTTTACATTAAAAACAACCAAAACCTTTCTGCACATATATGTCAAGGAGAATCTTTATGGGAGAATCCAATTTTGGAAACAGAGAGATATGGATGCCTTTTATGTGGAGGAATTGGGCTGATAGTGGAAGTTATACTTTATATGAATTAATAGGATCAGATGATGCATTTTTACCATTTTCAGTATTGTGGATGAGATATCATTTACTGGCTAGTGCTTGTTGGCAGTACATTCAGCTACAGCATTTGTTGGAGTCTATATATGGGCCATCAGCAATGAGTGCTTCAGCACTTCCTATCCTGCAGGTGAAATTAACTGGTTCTTTAAAGAACTTAAGCCTACAAGAGCTGTTTATAAAAATCTTTTGGAATGTAGTAAAGTAGATGTTCAAAACGTCACAAGAGGAATGGAATAAGGAACTGGAGTGTTCTATACAGTCTAATTATTGGGAAGTTACCTTAGCCTCCATATGTACTATTTCTGTAGATTTAAAATTGAGGCTGATTCAACAAAAATGGATGTTTTGCATATATTGGACGCCAGAGGCTTGTTAAGAAGCTGGCTGGCTCTGCCAGATGCTGGCGATATAATGAGGATAATGCCTCACTCAGGCATATGATGTGGGCATGTCCTGTAGTGGCTTCTTTTTGACTGAAAATCATTGCTCACATAAATTTTGTTCTTGAAAAGTCTGTAATAGCAGATGTCCGTGCGCTTTTAAATTACATCCCTGTAACGTGGGGATTAACAGATGGACAGCAAAAGTGGATATGGAGAGCCCTTACAGTTGCAAAGAGACTTATACTTCAGGCTTGGAAGGAAAAACACCCACCACTTCATCTTTCAGTTGACTGAAAACTTTACTGCTCTTGCTACATTTGAAGGTATCTCCTACAGCTGTCAATTTCATATGGATGCTTATTTAGATACATGGTCTCCTTATATTAACATATGTATTTGAAATGAAAATGTTAAATCCTTATTTTCCCCTCTTTTTTCTTTCCTTATCAAGCCTGATGAAAATGATTATTCTGTATGGATATGTTGTATGTTATGCTCTTTTTTCCTCCTCCTTCTTTTCCCCTCTTTTGTGGTTTCCCCTCTTTTCTGTTTTTTGTTTGTTACTGTTATATTTGCAAATTTTAAAAGGCAGAACAGTCCTAGCCTGGCCATCTCCACTGAATGCTTTTCTGTGTGCACGGTTGTTGTCACTATTTTCCAGTGTGGGGGAACATTCAACGTCTGGCCTTCCCCACTCACAGCTGAAAGTGATGCAGATGGGGAACAAATTTACCATTTGATATACTGAGCCTATACTTGCCCCAAGGATTCTATAGAAAGGGAAATTCCACAAAACGCAGCTTCTCTCAAAGAAGCTCTGTGATAGGGAAAACCACACCCAGTGTAGCTGGAGGTAGGGATGGACGAAAGTCCCTTACCTGGTTGCGCTGCTTGCGTCACGGTGGGGGGGAGGCGCTCCATTCCTCCCCCTGAAATTCTTGGCAGGGGGGAGGCACCCCATCACTCCCCGCCGAAATTCTGGCTGGAGGGGAGGCGCCCCGTCCCTCTGGCCAAAATTCTGGCCGGGGGGGAGGCGCCCCGTCCCTCCGGCCGCGAATCCTCCTTGCCGGCCGGGACGCAAATGGCGGCAGCCGTAGCCGCTGCCATTTGTGTCCCTGCAGTCAGCCATAATAGGCTACATAAATCCTTACGTAGCCTTTCACAGCTGACTTTGGGGGGGGGGAAAGCACGTACGCAAATGGCGGCGCCCATGGGCGCCGCCATTTGCGTACGCGCTTCCCCCCCCCCCCCCGAAGTCAGCCGTGATAGGCTACGTAAGGATTTACGTAGCCTATCACGGTGTTTTTTGAAAATCTAGCCGTGATAGGGTACGTAAATCTTTACGTAGCCTATCACGTTTGCTTGAGTTTTTTTTTTTTTTTTACTTGGAAATGGTGGTGGTGGCAGCCGGTCGGAAGACCGGCCGCCGCCGGGAGCCGCCAGCGCCAGGGACATTCGCCAAAGTTAAGTCCCATCCCGGGGGGTGGCGGACCGTTTCTCCACTAATTTCGGGGGGGCCGAATGCGTTGGCATTTGGCCTCCCAGAGATTCATGGAGAAATTCTCTGCCATCCCTAGCTGGAGGGCAGAAACAGCCACGTATGTGCATCTCTCGCCCTATCCAAGGGGCTTGTACATTTACAACTTGGCACGTATCACTTTACTATAATAGGGGTCCATCTCCCAGCCTCTAGTCATTGCTTTTATGAGTTTTAAAGGAACACCCATAAAGGTACCTGATTATGATGAGGGAAAGCTGGTAGCCACTCCTTGAATAAATCATTGGTTATTGGGCGGATTAGAAATGTAATAAACAAACACATTCCATGTACATCAACTCATCAAACTCAGGAGCACCATGCCCCCAATTTGCCTTCCTGGACTCTTCATCCAGGCAATATAATGCTTAACTGAAAACAAATTGCAACAAAAGCTTATCTTTACACCAAAGGCTCCGGAAGATGTGCTCAATAGCATACAAAAAGTCTCCCAAAATCACACTTTGCAAAATTCTACTCCTTTTTATGGTGCCACTTTTGTCTTGTGACCCTTTATATATCTCCGTCTCTTGAAATAAGTATGAATGAATCAAAAACTATCCAAAAGAGCACATCTCAAGCTTCAAATCAATACATAACACTTTGGATTTACATAGAATTTAAGATGCCCCATGACTAAATAAGTTAAGATTTTGTTTTAAAGGTGAATGTTTGAACGCTAATGTTTTTCATGGAGGGATTTTAGATACCATGTTTCAATAAATCTTTTAAAATATACTTTGCTTCACATTTTGGTGTATAAAGAATATTTTTTTTCCAGCAAATGTCAAGAAGCCTTATGGGCCAACATCTTTAATTCTTACCTTGTATTTCTGTTGGGTGGTTATATCAATTCATACTAAATGATGACACAAATGCATAGTGATGGCCCATTGTGTTTAGTTCTATATTTTATAGAATTTATTGGAATAACTAAACTATTTGACCCAATATCAAAGTGCAATGTTTAAAAATAGTTATAAAAAGTTGAATGAACTATTCCAATATTGCAATTCATTACAGACACACAGAAAAGGTTTAATTATTCCTGCAATGACATAAAAAGGTATTGTTGCAAATACAGATATAAGTGTAACAATTCCTGCAAAAAGGTAAAACAGGATGGCCATGATCCAGCAAAGTTGTTCTTTGAACCCCTATTGATTTCAGTAAGAAAGTTACAGCATAATCTTATGCACGTCTGCTCAGAAGTAAGCCCCATTGAGTTCAATGGGTCTTTTCCCCCAGACAAGTGTGTATATCACTGCAGTCTTAGGCTGCAAATGTATACATACTTGTTTGGGAATAAGTCCCACTGAACCTAGTGGGAGTTATTTCTGAGTAGACATGCATAGTATTGTGCTGCTAAGTTGTTTTCTGAGCCAGATTGTCTATCTGTGTTTAATTTTTCAAGCTTGATGCTTACAAGACTAATAGGAGTAGCTGGTGGTGTGTTTGTGGCAGCAACATATAATGCACCTTATTCCTGCTCTGTCTTCCGCCTCCATCCCTTGATTAAACAGCAGCAGTTCTTGGAATGACAGACGCCACACAGTTCCCAGGCAGTGATTGAGTTGGTGTCATTTATTCTACCTCCACAATGGCCTTGTTTACACTTCATGAGCCATGCACCGGAGAAGGCAGAAGTGTCCTTTAGATGGAGGCACATTACCTTTGGACATGTCAGCAGTTTGCCATCTTCATTTGCACAGATGATAAGAGAAGAGGAACAGTCTAACTGTAACAGTTTGCCATTGTATTTCCTGTGCTGCAGCCAGGAAGCATGGCAAGGGACTTTGTGAAACAGTTAGTGACTTTGAGCATGTACAGAGTGCCTTTCCCTCAGGGTGAAAGCATAACCACCCCCACATGGTTACTAGTTTTGAGTGTGCTGAACATCTGAGGCTGTTAAACATTTCTGGCACTAGAACTGAGACACTGGATACAACTCATGTGAAGAGCCAAGAATGGTGATCCTTTCTACAGAAGCATCTTCAGCAAGCAAGGCTGTGAGCGTATGTGTGTGTGTGTGAGCACATGCACACATGTGTGTGCCTGAGAGAGAGAGAGAGAGAGAACATGCCTTTGTGTGCAGCTTTTATATGTGCTGGTGACAAGCAATGAAATCACTGTTAAGAGTATCTGACATGGGAATAAATGTGAATGTAAGAAAATCCATATTGGATTAGATCAATGCTCAGTTTCTAATTGGGCCAATAAAATGCTGCTGAGAAGTACAGAGGCAGGGGATAAACATGATTTTTCTCTCCAGCATATGATATTCACAGGTATACTACATCGGTATGTGGCGTTTCCACCTACCTATAAGGGCTAATGCTTGTTGCTAGACCTGTTCTCTGCACAATTCTCTGTACAATTTTTGCATCACTTTCTAAAGCCATCTATGCTAGCTAGCTAATTAGCTTTGTTATTCTATACTTCTTTGAAATGAACGGGGTTACCCTTTTAAAGAGAAGGCTCCAGTGAACGTCTCTCTTGAGCAGAAATGCCTTCGTATTTGAAAGGTGCCTTTGGGCACAAGAGCAGATGCAGTGGACTATCTCAACAGCTACTCTGAAGAGTGCCATGGAGGGTGTGGGTCCACACTGTCATCCCAGCCAGCCACACTGTGGAAAGCTCAGACTGGGAAGAGGGTGAATTGCCTGCCTGCCTGCCTGCCTCTCCCTCCCTCCCTCCCTCCAGCCAGTTTTGCTGCTCTGCTGCTCACATTTTGTTGGAGGCAAATGCGACTCTCCAAGCATCGGATCAGCTAACAGATCACAAAGCAAACTCATTTCTCAGGGGAAGTGCAAGTGGGTGCTTGTACCTTTTTGTGACAGGCAGTTGGCCCCCTTCAACAATCCTGTTTTGCTGGCAACTGGCAGTTGATGGGAGGGTACGGTTGCCAACTGGCCAGAAAAAAATGGCCTAGCCTGCTTTTGTGCTTTTAACAGCTGTTGAAAGAGAAGTGGAAGATGTTCAGATCTGTTAAAGGCACAGCAACTCCAGACATTGGCAATCCTGCTGGAGTATTCGAAGGCTCGTTGGTCTGAAGGAGAGGGGATATGAATCTGCTGAAATGTTTGGAGGGGACATTGATCCTTCTGTACTGCAGAATGAGTAAATAATGTCTCATCCAGATGGCATTAGCCAGACCCAGCCGGAGGTTGAGTCCTAAGCAGGAGGTGGCAAGACTCTGCTCCCTGTTCCCTTCTGGGCACAATTTAAGCTGCTGATTTAAAGGAAAGGAAAGGAAAGGAAAGGAAAGGAAAGGAAAGGAAAGGAGAAAGGGTAAAGCCCTAAATGGCTCGGGCCCACCAGACCTGGGCACTCATATCCTCCTATGTGCCCCATGATGAGCATCACTGATAGCCACCACAGGTACCCTCGTAATGGTACCACCTAAGTATAGGTTCAGTCAGTAAGGGTGCAAAGGGAGGCCTATTCCTCAGCCCCAAGGAACCACAGCCAACCTACAAGAGAAAGAGCCTTCTCAGTGGTGGCCCCGTACAGCCAACCTACAAGAGAAAGAGCCTTCTCAGTGGTGGCCCCGTACAGCCAACCTACAAGAGAAAGAGCCTTCTCAGTGGTGGCCCCGTAGTTCTGGAACTCTGTTCTGGTTGATTTATGCCTAGCCCCTTCAGTTCATATTTTTATGAAGCCTTGAAAATGTATCTCTTCACAGGGAATGGATTGTGTGATTCACCACTGTTTTCCCCTCAGAAACTGTACATGTATCTGATTGTATCTGGTATCTTTCCTCTTTGTATGTCACTTTGTGAGGGCTTAGCCCTAAAAAGCAGCTTATAAAAACTTGGAATAAACAAATAAGGCATTATCTGGGAGCAGAGATTCCAGTTTGGAGGGCTTCTCTTCTAGGGAGGCGTGCGCCCCTCTTGTTTCAGAAATTCAACACACCACAACAGGCTGCTGCTTCCGGAATGACCTTGAGCTCCCTGGCACCTCTTAGAGCCCTGGTGTCTTTGGCTCAAACGCAGGAAGGAAACAATAATGCTTGTCATTTACACAAACACTTCCGAGTGTTCGAAGCACTTCACCAACATTGTCTCAGCAATCCATACAGCAACCTTGTAAGGTAAGCCCATATTACCAGCCCTGTACTGCCATGGGGAGGGGGAGGGCGATAGAAGGGTGATTAGCTTAAGGTCGCAAGCCAGTTCATGGCTGAGATGAGGTCCGCACCACCACTACACAGCATCGTCTCTGAACAGAAGGTCATTGGACTCGGAGGGATCCCCTCTGCCTCTTGCAGATGACAACAAGCCCCACGCCCCAGGCACCCCCCCAGGCCCACGCAAGGGAGGTGAGGGGGGGCGTAGCGGACACATCCCCTCTCCCAGGCTTCCCAGGCATTCATCAAACTCCAAGCAGACACACCTGTCCATAGATCAACGAAGCCAGACAATTCCCCAGTCACAAGGCGCATAACAGGGAGGCCAATGAAGAAAGCCATTCTCGGCCAGGGGTTAGGCAGACGCGGCCCTGGAGGCCAACACAAACAGCTGCTGCCATCAGCAGGAAGTGGCTGCCCAGCCTGGTTGTCTGAGCCTCTCCTAAGCCCTCTGGTCACCCTGTTCTGACTCAGGCCAGAGGCATGCAGCTTCCCCACAATTTCCAGTCTCCAGCAAAACGAGACCTGGGGCAGCACTGCTACGAAGACGACATCCTGGACCAGCAGTTCATGTAAGAACAGCAGAGCCTTGCTGGCGAGACCTACAGATGCAATACAAGCGGTGAAGTATTGTCTTGGGGACACTACATTATGGGGTGGAGTGTGATGAGCATGAAGACCTGTCTCAGTTTCAAATGAAAACATTTGAGCACAAGATGTATTTACATAGCACTGGAAGGAGTATAGACCAAGGGAGGTGAAAAGATTATATTGTTGCTTTGAGTGTATCCTTTAAGAAAGAAAGTGTGGGGTACAAATTGTCTTAAGTAAACATTTAACCAGCTGATGTTCGTAACATCATCTTCCTTTGTTGTTCATTGATCCCCCTGCCCCGCCACCCCCTTTGGACACCTTGGCCTGAAGAATTCTGTGCATCTCAAAAACTTGCTCCCAGCATTTTGAGCATCCGTTGGTCAGTAAAGGGGCTTGCCTTATTTGGTGTTCTGATGTACATGGGGCTTATACCAGGCAGCTGTTCTGAGCTTGACCACCCACCTATCGCCCTCAGTCTGAGCTGCCTGCCTGTTTCTCATTGGTATCAAATGAGCCAGTCCATCGCCTGACCGCTCTGCATTGCTCACCTGGAGCGGCAATCGCCTAGGACCGCTGGATTGGAGGGGAGACTAAGCACAGCCATGCATAAGCTGTTTTTTCTTGACAGGGGATGTGCAAGGCAGGAGGCACTGAGAGAAGACTGTGGGCAGTGAGGTCCTCCCTCTCCTGCATGGTTCCCCCGTGCAGCTCCAGGGAGTGGGATTTTTGCATTCATCTACCTACATAAGCTGGGGGATGTTAAAGACTAGGGGGCAGAGACATGGAATGCTTGCCTGATGACTCCACTGGAGCTTAAGAGCTGTGTGTGTGTGTGTGTGTGTGTGTACACACAAACACACACAGGACTTGCTTTTGGCTTCAGGCTTTTGGAAGCTTGAGGACCACCAGGCTAAGGAACTACACCAAGCCTCCCTGTCTGTGACTTGCAATAGAGAGCATACTGGGGGGAAATCAGCTCATTTTAAAACCCGCAGCAGCGCCGACCTAGCTCTTTGCGCTTGCCTGTGGGGAGGAGGAAATCAGGGTGCAGCTCTCATACGTGGCTTAAAGCAGTATCTCTGGTAGCATACAAATGCAGGTGCTATCCTGAAAACAGGAGAAGTACACAGCCACTGCTGGGCGGGGGAGGGCGTGGGAAGGGAGGGAAGGGAAGGCGAGGCAGCGCCTGCCTGCCCGCCCGCCTGCCCGCCACAGTGCCGGTGCCCCTCTGTGGTCGCCCAGCATCTCACCATGGATGTAATGAGGGTGATGGGGGGGGGGGTCTGCGTGGATTGAGGAGACAGGAGACACTCTTGGAATGCCGGTATCACTTCCCGCGGCTTCAGCGGCCCCCCGCACACTCATCCCGCCCCCGCCGCCAAGGCATAAGTAAAGCAGCAGCAGCGACAAGAGCAGCGGCAGCGGTCGAGGAGAGCGCCGCTTGCTCGCCTGCCCGTTGCTTCCGGAGCAGTTTCGCGAGGAGCCTTTTGTGAAACGCAGACACCCGTCCGCAACAGGTGAACCCCGGTGGCCAGAGGAAACGGTCTCCCCAGGCTCCCCTGCGGCATGGATTCCCATCGCATCTCCGCTGTCGCCGACGCGTGTGGGGCGGCCCTTGCCTCCCCCCTGCCACCCCGGAGGGGCCAGGAGGGGCAGGGCCGTGCGCCCCCCGCCCGCCGCCCCCCCTCGCCCGCCTGATGCGGGCCGCACCATCGGACCCTCCCGCTTGGCTTCCCGACTGGCGCTGATCGCTTGGCCAGAAGGACGCCCCGGCCCAGCCAGAGCGGAGCCCGGGGGGCCCCGGCAGAGGGCTCCGCCCCACGGGCACGGGGCAGCCCTGGGCTGTGCCCCGCGCCCCCCGGCAAAGGCAAGCTTCCCCCGAGGAAGCGCCGCGCCGCGCCGCGCCGCCCCGGCCCGCGTCCGCCAGCCGGCGCCCCCAGAGGGGGCGCCGGGGCGGCCGCCGGGCGACGTACCTTCCAGGCAGCAGGTCCGCCACAAGCCCGAGTGGGTCAGGACCTCCTCGTTCTTCCGGCTGGTGTCATTGTCGCCGGCGGACTTCGTCCTGCACACCCCGCGGGAGTACAGCCAGTAGTCCGTGCCCACCGCGATGGTCATGAGGCTGAAGGCGGCGAAGGCGCCCAGGGTGGTGATCAGCATCTGGACCCCGCGCTCACACATCCTCACGCTGAGTCATGGTCCCGTGGCGGCCAGCCGGGGGGCGGCGGCGGCGGCACGCGCTGCCCTCGGAGCTCGGCGGCCGGAGCGTGCGGGCGGCCGCCCTTCCTCACGCGCAGCCCGCGCGCCTCGCAGCGGAGCGGGTCCCGCCGGCTGCCCGGGCGCGCGCCCGCCTCTCGAGGGAGCTCGTCGCCGCCTCTCTCGGCGGGCGCGGGGCGGGGCGGGGCGGGGCGGGAGCGCAGCCCGGCGCCGCAGGCTCGCCGCCGGCCCGAGCCTCGCGCCCCCGCTCGGGAGGCGGCCGCGCGCGGGCCTGCCTCGCCCCGCCCCGCCGCGCCTGCCCGCGCCGCCCGGAGGAGGAGGAGGGCTGCGCGCGCGCCAGAGGGCCGGCCGGCGGCAGAGGCCCGGGCCCCGGCCGCCGAAGGGGTGGCCGCTCTCGGCCCGCCGCCGCCGCCGCCGCGGGGCTGAGGCGGGCAAGGGCCGCCGCCGCCCCCCGCTCACATGGGGGCTCTCCGCGGCTCTTCCCCCCCGCAAACCAAGGCGCCCCGCGTCTCGGGGGCGAGCTGCCCCGCGCACGCCGCGCGCGCAGGCACACACGGCTCTCCGCCGCAGCACCCACAGGCACGCTCCCAAGGGTGAAGCAGCCTGCTGCCGCGTGAGTGACTCCTCCGTGCGCTCCTGCTTCGGCTAGGGAAAAATCCAGGTGCTTCCCGACTAGCAGAGCTGCTGGGACTTTGGTTCCTAAGGAGACTGTCCGCAAACTTGGGGACAGCTTCTCACCTGGCTTGACTCAGAATGGGCATGGAAAGGGGGAGGCCATCTACGCCACGCTCTCCCCAGGGCCTGAATTACTTCGGGCCACTCTTAGTTATTGCCATCAGTATCCTCCATTCAAGCTGGGGCAATCTGGATGCGGTTCTGTCAGGAGACAAGTCAGGATTTGGGTGGCTCAGAAGGAATAGGGGAGAGCCAAGGGCCGACAGGCGGGGCGCAGGCCAGCTGAGAGGGCAGGAGTCCGGGGAATCCGGGCAGAGCAGGCAAAAGCGCCTGTGGGCAGGTTCTGTGGTAGCTGAAAGCTTATTTGGGGGCTCCTGGGCTTATGAACCTTTGGTCCTTACTCAGTGTATTGACGGAGTTCTGTTTCGAACTGTCTCCTCCCTTCTTCCTTCCATTTATGGGAGCCGCTGAAGGGCTGGACCAAAGGAGAGCAGGAAAACTTAAGCAGCCTCAAGTGAAGCGGCTTTCCAAGGCAGCAGCTGGCAGGACTGAGGAGCTGACTGTCCAGAGGCAAAACCATCCCTGAACCAGCCGGGCACAACCACAACGCTTGAGGACAAACACAGCCAGGACTCAAGGCATTTTCTTTTTCTAATTAAATGGAAGAGCTGCGGCTCCATGTCCTGCCTTCTGTTTGGGGTTGTTGTTGTCACACAGCGGTGAAGAAAGGTTCTTTGCACATGTTCAGCATCACTTAGTATGTCCTCTTTATTATTTCACATGTTCTCCAGTTGTACCCTACCAGTCAACTTGGCCTAGGCAAGCTGTGAACCAAATTAATGTCCACTAACACAAAAATAGGCACCTTCTTCTCCTCCTTTTAAGATCATAATACTACGGCTGGTGCTCCTGGGTACATACCTCCCTTACCAACCTGCCCAGTCACTGTGGTCATCGGAGGGCCTGCTCCTGGTGGTTCCACATGGACCTATGGCCCGACTGGAGTCCACCAGGGAAGAGCCTTCAGTGTTGTGTCCCCCTTTCTTTGGAACTCCCTGCCCCTGGAGGTCAGGCAGGCACCAACACTGCATTGTTTGCAGTGCCTCCTGAAAACAGCACTGTTCCAGGAGGCATTCCTTAACTGACCAGTCACGGTTTCTATTGGCATTGTGTTTTTAAACATGTATAATTTTAATGTGGTGTTCTAATCTTTTTATGCTCTTACTGATTTATTTCTTGTGTTCACCACTCCGAAACCTGTTCTAGATATGGAGCAGTATATAAATATTGTAAATGTATAAATAAAATACATACATGGCTTTGACATGAGTAGGGCCCAACCCCAAATAAACAAAATGCTAGAACATCCCTCCTTCCCCCTTCTCCCCACCCATCAATCTTGAGCTCTCCCTCACACACACAAATGTGTGCATGCATGCACACATACACACACAAGCATAGCATATAACCCCAATCTTATACTGCATACTTGTGATGGATTTTAATGTTATAAGCCACGATTAGAGACAATCTTGGCTGAAAAGGCAGGCTTGTCTGTATGTACATATGTAAGACATTTTGACTGGGTAAGAGTGCCGTTAGAGAAATATTGGGGGCTCAGGGGGCAGTCCATGGAGTAGCAAGGGAGAGACACTGTTAATTTTGAGGGATGAAGACTGTGTATCCCAAATGGTAGAATCCAGCTGCCATGCAGGGCCCTTAACCAGTGGGGAGAATTGTGCAAAAGATCTTCATTCTAGAAGCCGAAGTTCAGGAGAAGCAGGTGGGGAAAAGAGGAGGACTTGTACCCCAGGTCTGGAGAGCTCTTTCGTTCTCTTTGGATAGGTTTTCCACCACCATCCTGCGGGGCTGTCAGTGTCTAGCATAACAACAACAGAAATGTGGATGTGAAGAGGCAATATGCTTGAGATCAGCCCCATCGCGCATGCAGCTTTTTGTACAAAGTTGGCTTTTTCTCTTTCTGCCATAGGACTAGAGCACTAGATGTACCAAGAGACACAAATTCAGACAGCATTAAAAGGGGTCCAGCAGACTGAAGGGAGGAGGAGGAGGAGGAAGATCGCTGCACAGGGCCTCCAGTCAGAGTCAATCCACCTCTGAGTTACTGATCCAGATAGCAAACCACCAGAGATGGTCGCCACCCTCATGCTTCACTTGTGCCCCACACTCAGACATTAGAGTTTTATTAGAACCAAAAGCTCACAGAACAGCGAGCAAGTGTTCGATGTTAAGCAATGCGGGAGTGGGGAGAGCAAATAACAGGGTTGATGTTGAAGCCACAAAGTCTGCATTTAGCCACTGTCTAAAGATGGCACGTAGGAAGAGATTGCTGTGCAGGTTCCAGATTGTATCTAGGATGCTGGGACTAAGAGACACTCAATGGCTGATCCCCATTTTCAAATATATAGAACTAAGCAGTTACCTTTACCTGTCTCCAGCTGTAAGCCAAACATATGGGCTCCTTATTTGGTAGAGAACAGCAGTAAAGTGATACCCACCAGTCTCAGGCATGAGCCAAACCTTTCCACACTTGTCATGGGACTGTCTTCTACAATGCTTGCATGGTGCACCTCTCTCTGGCTCTCTCTTCTCTCTCGCTGTCTCCCCCACCCCTTCAAGTCCCTGCTCCAAAGCATCCCTTTCCCAGGAAGCCTTTGCCTTAGCCCTTCAGTTTTCCTCTCCCATAAATGGCAATTCTCTGTGTATTCCTGTGGTCCTTGGATTTCTTAAACTTTCCTTCACTGCTGGTTGGATTCAATGATGACTCACATAACCTTTTGAAATGCATCTCTGCCAAAACCAATCTAGAATTAAAGGTTTATTTTAAACCTGTGTGTATGTGATATGGAAGCAAATTATTTACCTGGACACTGTGAAAATGCACACAGACATGAACACAGAATACTTTCTGCTCTGACAGCAAGTCTTTATGAGTTAAAGGTCACTATAACTCCCATTTCACATCAAGGACAGTGAGGCTGAAAGACAGGCTTGGCAAAGGCCACCAGAAGCCTCTGGCTGTGCCTGGATTTGAACAGTGGTTAATTTCTGAAATGAGAGGTTCTGGGGCTTTGATCAGCTCAGATGCCCTGTCCCACAGTTCCAAATTCCAGATTTCTGAAAGAGCTGTTTTTCAGGGCCAGGTCAAGACTGTGGGTGGCTGTACCCCAGTCTAGACTTGGATATCATGTGCTCCAGCAATGGGTTCCTGAGCTCAGGAACTGGACAAGACTGAAGCAAAAGGTCCTGCTGCGGGGACAATGCAAAGGAAGACGGCCAAGTGCTTCTTTGCATCTTAGTAAGTACACAGTTTTCTTTGCCCTCATTATCCGTCCAGATGCTAAAGTCACAAGAGCTGTCACTAATATTTAGCAAAATTTCCATTTAGCAAAATTTCCATTTAGCAAAATTTCCTTGCACAGAGCTGAATCTTTCCACAGTTATCATCCATCTTAGTCCACCATGGCTGCTCTAGAGCTTACAGAATCCCATGGTTCCTTGGGCCTAGCAGGTCAGACTAACAGTTTGTGTTCAGGGTATGTTTTTGCTATTTAATGGCCATACAATGGCCCGGCATACTAGCAATGTGTGAAACTGCCAGGAGAAATTTGCCTTGTCTTGTAGGAATTTGTCTTGGAGCACTGGGCAGAAAACAGCAGAATGAAATTTAATAGGGATAAATGCCAAGTTCTGCACCTAGGAAAAGGAAACCAAATGCACAGTTACAAGATGGGGGATACGTGGCTCACCATCGCTACAAGTGAGAAGGATCATGGAATTGTTGTAGATCACAAGCTGAGTATGAGCCAACAATGGGATGCGGCTGCAAAAAAGGCACATGCTATTTTGGGCTGCATTAATAGAAGTAGAGCTTCCAAATCCCAGGAAGTACTAGTTCCCCTTTACTCAGCACTGGTTAGGTGCTGAGTAGAGGGCACCACATTTTGTTTCTGGAGTACTGTGTCCAGTTCTGGGCACCACACTTTAAGAAGGATGCAGACAAACTGGAGAGGGTTCAGAGGAGGGCAACAAAGGGGACTGGAAACAAAGCCCTGCGAAGACAGACTGAAGGAACTGGGCATGTTTAGCCCTGAGAAGAGAACACTGAGGGGAGATAGGATAGTGCTCTTCAAGTACTTGAAAGGTTGTCACAGGGAGGAAGGCCAGGATCTCTTCTCGATCATCCCAGAGTGCAGGACATGGAATAATGGGCTCAAGTGACAGGAAGCCGGATTCCGGCTGAACATCAGGAGAAACTTCCTGACTGTTAAAGCAATACGGCAATGGAACCCATGACCTAGGGAGGCGGTGGGCTCTCCCAAACTGGAGGCATTCAAGACAAGGTGGACAGCCATCTGTCAGGGATGTTCTGACTTGGATTCCTGCGCTGAGCAGGGGTTTGGACTCGATGGCCTTGTAGGCCCTTTACAACCCTACTATTCTATGATTCTATGAACAATTTTGGTTTCTCTCAAAATAATCAGCTGTTTTGCCTGAGCAGAAAGCACTGAGTTTCACTTTAGACAAAATCCAGCAACTGAATTGGGCTGTATGGACACACACACACACACACACGAAATATTGCTAGTCTTAGTGAAACTCTTCGAGCTTCTCTTCTCATACCTAGATGTTGGCTCTTTCCTTAAAACCTCATTGTGAGTTTTACTTGGCAAATCTCACTCACTCACTGCATTGAAGTAGAAACTTGAAAAGAGAACAGTGTGTGTGTGTGTGGGGGGGGGGCTTTCCCAACCTTTTTGGTAATGTATGAAGTAGCCTTTCTGCTTCTTAGACCTTTCCCCCAAATAACTTGAGGATCAGGAATAGCTGCACCTCTACTCTTCTAATTTGCCCCATCCCGCTGGAGCTCAATTTTTTTCTTCTTCTGCACTATGTTAAATAATCTCACGACAGCATCAAGTAGACAAAATGGACCCATCTCAAAATAAATTGCTCAGCACTTCTTCCACTGCAACTAGACTCCCTTTCTTTGCCCTTTACATCTCCAGTTTCTTTCAGCACATGCCTATTTTTGCTTCCTTCTGCAATTGCATCATTTTGATTTATGCTCTTGGGACCGTCAAAGAAGTGATTGCCGTGATTGACAGGGAATGGATCTACCCATGACCACATCATGACCTCTCCTCCCACTGAGGAAAATACTTGATGAATTAGAAGTGTTATGATCACCCTGATAATGAAGTACTTACTATAAATAAATGGGATGTTTTCAAAAAGCATAAAAATAATAAACAGATGACAGAAAACCATGTTCTTTGACTGGTGAGCTGTGATTCACAACTGGCTCAAACTTGACCTAACAAGGATCACATTAAGACCATCTTTTGGAGAAGGAGAAAGGAAAAGGCGAGGTTGAAGAAAGAAGGAAAAACAGAACAAAAAGCAGAATGATGCAGAAGAAGAAAGGGAGAGACACATAGTAGGAGAGATGTAAATAGACAGGAAGCAACTAAAGGTAAAAGAGGCATGTAAGGAAAAGTCATATAGTGCATCCTATAATGAAAGGTGAGTTTGGAGAGGTTGAAAAGTGATGTCATAAAAGGCTTGAATTTATTTATTTATTTGCTTGCTTGCTTGCTTATTTATTTAATAAATATACCGCCTGGCTCACAGTAATACAATTCAAATTCAAAACAAACTCTTAATTAAAACATAACATACAAACAGAGCCATTAAAGCAAAATTAAACAGACAACAATAAACAAAACAAATAGCACCCAACCAATTAAAAACTCTATCAGCAACAGATCAGCTTACATGCCAGAGGTCTGCCTGAATAAAAAAACACATTTGGCTGCTGGCAGAAGGACAATAGAGAGGGGGGCCAACCTAGATTTCCTCTGCAGGGAGTTCCAGAGCCTGGGAGCAGCCACCTAGAAGGCCCTCTTTTGTGTACCCATCAAATGTGCTTTCAATGATGGTGGGACCAAGAGAAAGGCCTCGGAGATATTTATAACATCTCTTCCCACTCCATCATTCCTCACAAACTTGTTGACCAAACCATTTATCACAGACCCGAACATACCCACGTCTGCCTGACCATCTAGTTTACTAAGCCTTCTCTCCTGCCTTGTCTTCCCTGTTTGCTGGTCTCAGTCCAAAATGGAACTGTGCTTGCCCTGCGCTCCTGACTGACATTTGACGAAACATTTTACTTCAGAAGAGAAAGCTTCTCAAAAATGAGAGGGTTGGTAAAAAAGAAGATGACAGGGAAAGTCAAGAGGGTTGCATCCCTCCAGAGTACATGGTGGTTTTCAAAACCACAATAATAGAAGCCCAACTAGAATGTATACTGCAGGTCAGGAAAGGTATCACCAAGCCCCAAAGTTCACAAGAACAGTTCATGAACAGTATCAAGGAAACTATTAGAGAAACGAGGCTTTCTTCAGACACTGGAAATCTTGCCCAAATGTGGAGAACACAAAGGAACACAAACAAGAGATGCAACACCCCTCCCCAGGATTTTGAGGAGCACACTGCTAGTTATAGCCAACACGTTTTAATTGTTAAAACCAACAATAAAAACTGTTTAAGTACATCGGAAGCATGAAATCATCTAAGGAGGCCATTGGGGCTGTTGGATGGCAAGGGAGTTAAAGGAGTTCTTAAGGAAATTACGGAGAAGCTGAATGAATAATGTCTGTCTGTCCTCACTGCAGAAGATGTAGGGCCTAAGCTTATATGTCCATGAAAGGGGTGTGGGTAACAGAGGCAAATAAGGGTGCAATCCTATGCATGTTTAGCCAGAAAAAAGTCCTACAATTCGAATTCCCAGCATGCCCCAGCCAGCATGGCTGACTGGAGGGATGCTGGGAGTTGTAGGACCTTTTTCCTTCTAAACATGGATAGGACTTTCCCCTAAATTGCTGATTCCAGACAGGATCCATCCAAGAGTTAACGATCCCAACTGAGCGTTTTTACAAAAATATGTACCACAGCCTCTGTAGGAGAGGACTGGAGAGTGGCCAATGTAACACTAGGTCTTTGTTTTTTAAAGGAAAAAGGGAGGATTCAGAAAACTACAGGGCAGTTAGCTTAATGTCTGTTCTGGGTATATTGGTGGAAAGCATTATTAAAGATAAAATTTATCACCCATATATAAAGATAAATCTTGCTGAAGAAGAATCAGCATGGCTTCTACAAAAACAGAGAGCACAAGAAAAATAACAGTTCTTTCAATGGAGGGATGTAAATAGTGGGGTCCCCCAAGGGTCTGTATGCTTTGAACTTGCTCATAAATGATCTAGAGTTAGGGCTGATGCGAGGTGACCAAGTTTGCTGGCAACACCAAATTATTTAGGGTGGTTAAAACAAAAAGGGACAGAAAACAGTTCCAAAAGAATCTCCAAACTGGGAGAATGGGCATCCAAATGGCAAATGCAGTTCAATGTAAGCAAGTGTAAAATTATGTTCGCTGGGGCAAAAAATCCTAACCATGGATACACTGATGAGGTCTGAGCTGGCAGTGATTGACCAAGAAAGGGATCTTAGAGTTGTGGTGGATAGCTTGGTGAAAATGTCAACCCGGTGGAAAAGGTGAAGTCCACGTTTATTTCCAGTATCCCTTGGCCACCTTTCAGGGCAGGAGCCCTCCCAGCCCAAGGCGGCACACAATAAAATCCACATAATGAAAAGGGATGCATTAATAAAACCTGCAAACATTCCCTCCCCCACAAAAAACAGACACCAGCATGAAACAAAACTTGCAACACACAATTGCAGCTACAACCTGGTCTGATTAAATACAGTCAGGCGACAGCCAAAGTAAACAAGCAAGTCCTCAGGGTCTTCCTAAAAGCTGCAGTGATGAGGCTGGTTGGGCCCCCAATGACAGAAAAGGAAAACCTCTGCAGAAAAGGCCCTCTCTCGTGGATGCGCCCAATTGTCCTCAACAGCAGGGACAGGGGAAGGGCCTCTGTTGCTGTTCCTACTGTGCAGGCAGGGTGCTATGGGTGGAGGCAGTCCTTTCAGTACTCTGGTCCCAAACCACTTCAGGCTTTAAAGGACAAAACCAGCACTTTAAATTGAGCTTGGAAACTAGGGATGGCGGAGAATTTTTGAGAATTTCTCCACGAATCTCAGTGAGGCCGAATGCCAACGCATTCGGCCCCCCGAAATTGGCGGTGAAATTCTCCGCCACTCCCCTGGGATGGGACTTACCTCCTGCGAATGTCCCTCTCGGCGGCGGGTCCCGGCGGCGTTTCGGAGGGGGCGGGGGCAGCGGCCGGTCTTCTGACCGGCTGCCGCCGCCGCCGCCATTACAAAATAAAGTAAAAAAACCAAACCAACCCATGATAGGCTACGTAACGATTAACGTAGCCTATCATGGCTAGATTTCCAAAGTCAGCCATGATAGGCTACGTTAATCGTCACGTAGCCTATCATGGGTGACTTTCGGGGAAAAAAAGCGCGTACGCAAATGGCGGCGGCCCATGGGCACCGCCATTTGCGTTCCTTATTTTGGCACGTCTAGTCTACGTAAATCTTTACGTAGACTACGGCGAAAATAAGGGCAACGCTATTAGAGTTGGAAGGGGCCTTGAAGGGAGGCCACCCCCTGCTGATTGCAGGATCTGCAATGCAGGATGCAACTACAGCACCCCTGCCAGGTGGCCCTCCAGCCTCCAGTGTAGGAGAGTCAGTATTTCCCAAGGCGGTCCATGCCACTGTCAAATAGCCCTCACTGTGAGGTTTTGCCTGATTTTTGCCATGTGTCCCAACAAGGAATGCGTCTTGTGACTGTACTGCTGCTGTGGCCACTTCCCTGCTCTGTTGCCTTCCCTGCAGGGGAAAGGTGGCGGAGCAGCAATGCTGGGGCCGGGGCAGGGAGGAGGGCAGCTGCACTCTGCCTGAGTTTTCCCTAGCTCAAGAAGGGCTGGGCAGAGTGACACAGGCTCCCTTGCTGAGGGCGCAGGAGCGCCAGCTGAGCTCCAGCCGAGGGCCCAGTAGTGTCGTGTCTGCCCCCGACACCAAAGCAGGGGGCCTGCACCACCGATGCTGCCAAGCTGGGCGCAGGGCAGGGGGGCTGGCCGGAAGGCGACCTGGCTTCTGGACCCAAAGGGTTCCAGTCTGCTGACCCCGAGTCATGGTACACCAAGACAAAACGGGTATTTCCAGAAGGGGAACGAGTGAAGAGGCAACAGGTCAGTCCAAGGTACTCAGATGCGCAGTCCATCTTAAAAGAGACAGAACAGATAGATGGGCAGCATTCAGAAAGAGCTGGCATTCACTTGGCGGGAGATGAGGAAGACCAAAGGAGGGGAAGCGGTGTTCCAGGGCGACGGGAGGTGAAGCAGGGCAGGGACGATGACAACTAAGGAGGCAGCAGGAGCGTCACAGAGGCCAGAGGGATGTGTGGGAAGATGAACTGGGCTGCAGTGAAGGAGCCAGAATGCACATAGCCCCTTGTCTGAAGTGTCATGGGGATGGAAAGGAGATGAACTCTTCCTTGAAGAGTCTGCTGGGAGCCAGGGGGGCATTCTTCTCATCCATGCACTGCTCCTGATGAATGACTGATTGGCTGAGACAACCTGGCACAGAGATAACCAGATGCAGCCTGTTTCCTGTTTCCTCACATCCAAGCTGTGAGGGGAGGATGCAGGCCCTGGTGAGCCTTGGGCTTCCCTTGCTACAGAACTATTCAGTGCAAACACCTGGGTTCTCCCTGAACCCCCCAAGACAGTGCAAAAAAAAAAAAAAAAGAGGAAAAAAGGGTGTGTAATGGCAAAAACTGGAAGGGAAAAGGTTGTCTTGCTGAGCAGGGAGTGGATTCTTTTTCTTTAAAAAACGGAGGGAGAAAAATAATTCCTTTAAAAAAACAAAAAAACCTTGGTTTCAGGGAAGGTTTTTTTCCTTAGTACAAAGAAAAACAAAAGGGTGCACATGACAATGATGACATTTGATTTTCCTGCCATGTGTGTTGTGTGCAAAAATGTGAAAAGCACAAAAGGGGCCACGGGCATCTTGGGGGTAGGTTCCAACCCTTAATGGGTGCTGATATCTTGTTCCTACATTAGGTTTCCTTGTGTTTCCTATACAGTGCCATTCCACTTTATGGCATTAAGACACCAGTCAGGAGGAGAACACTGAGACCTCATTAGATTGGGACTGAGGGTGGAGTAGGCTGCTCACATGTTCCAGAAGCCTCATGCCTGCTGAATGCAAGATGATGGGAGCCACGCCTGTCATCCATACCAGGAAGCACACCCATGGGAGAAAGTCTGTGAGAGGGTGATCCTGCTGAGTCTCCTCGATCTCTCTTCAGCTTTTGATAACATCAGGAATGGTATCCTCTGGACCGACGGTCAGGAATGGGGCCTGGGGCACCTGCTCCATGGGTGGAATTGGGCTTTCAAAAAGCCTCATTGCAGTGGGGGAGGGGGTGATGTGCAAGTCTGGGGGTGGGGGGGGTGACGTGAGGGTGGCTGCTGCACTAGGCTGCAATTCCTTCTGCACAGAGAGAGACTGGCCATGATCCTCTATGCCTTGCTAGAATCCACTTTAGACTACTGCAACGCATTGTATTGCTCACTGGAAGGACAGATCCTGAAGCTGAAGCTGAAATATTTTGGCCACCTAATGCGAAGAGAAAACTCCCTGCAAAAGACCCTGATGCTGGGAAAGATGGAAGGCAAAAGGAGAAGGGGACGGCAGAGGATGAGATGGCTAGATAGCATCACGGATGCAATGAATATGAACTTGAGCACGCTCCGGGAGAGAGCGCAGGACAGGAGGGCCTGGCGTGCTGTGGTCCATGGGGTCACGAAGAGTCGGACACGACTGAACGACTCAACAACAACAACGCATTGTATGTGGGGCTCTTTTGGACCTTCTGCTCAGAACTGTCATCTGGTCCAAGACCCGCTGACCAGAACAGGCTGGTCAGTGCGCATTCGGCTGGCTTTAGAACAGCGTCACTGCCTTCCAGGTTTCCTGGGCACAATGCGAGGAGCTGCTTTACGCGAAAGCGCCTTCGCCGGGGCCCTGAGGCCGCCCGCTCCCCTCCTGACTGCCCGTTCCCGAAGATCCTCCGCGGGCCTCTGCTGAGGTGCTCGGGGCCTTTTCTCAGCGGCCCCGGGACTGCGGAGGGCCGCTCATCCGGCTGCTCCCGCTGCACCGCCCGCTCACAAGACACCTGTGAGGACGGCTCAGCCGAGAGGCCACCGCGCCACCCGGAGCCGCTCAGCAAGCGAGCCTCGCGGCGCGGCTGGGATTGGGAGCAGGCCCTCCTGGGCCCGGTCCGGCGCTCCGGCCGAGACGGGCGCGCTCCCCGGCTGCGCCGCCGCAGCCCCCGCCAGCCGCGCCTGCTCGCCGGCTGCCTCGCCTTCTCTGGAGGACGCGGGGCGGCGCGAGCACGAGCGCCACGCAGCGGAGGCGAAGGGCGGGCAGCCCGCGGGAAGCCGGCGAGGGTCGCGCTCCTTCGGCCCCGCTCGCCCTGCGCAGGCGGCGGGGGGCCGCGCTCTGCTCCCGCCGAGGGCCGCAGGCGCGCGAGCGGCGCAGGGGGGAGGCGCCCGCCGGGGCCCAGAGGCGCTTCGGGCCTCGTGGGCGGCCTCCGCCGGAAGCGCAGCCCTCGCCGCACCGGCTCCGTCGCCTGCTGCTGCGCTCGAGGGACGCGGCGCCACAGGCCGCCGCGCGAGAGGGCGCGCTCCGGAGGCAGGGCCCGAGGCGGCTCTCTCCGCGCCCCGAGGGTCAGGCACTCGCCGTGCAGAAGAGCCGCGCCGCGCCGCCCCTCCCTCGGCCGGGACGCTGCCCCGGCGAGGCCTCCGGCCCCGAGCGCTGCCGGCCTCCCCGCGCCAAGCCGCGCCTCGTTGGCGCCGTCGCGCGTGACCGAGCCGGAGAAGCCGCTCCCGCGAGGCGCGCCCTCGGCTGCCCCGGCCCCGGGGCGCCTCTGGTTGTCGCGCCTCGCGGGGCGCCGTCTCGGGGCCTTTGCGCGGCCTCCCGGCAGGCGGGGCAGGGAGAACCCCCGCCGCGGGCGGCTCGGGTCGTCCGCGTCCTCCCCACTCGGGAGGGGAGCAGCCCTCCGGCGTCACGCGGCGAAGGCGAGGCCGGGCGCGGCGGGGGGCGGGCCGCCTCGCTCCCGCTGCCGGCGAGCGGGCGCGGCTTTGGGGCCCCCGTCCGTCGGGAACTGCCCGCACGTGGGAAGCCCCCGCGCAGTCCTCGCTTTCCACGCGCAGGAGGGGCTCTTGCCGCCGGGCCTCCCGCGGGCAGGCTGTGCTCGGGCAGCCCGCCCCGCTCCGCTCGCTGGCTCGCTGCGCTCGGCCGCTGAAAACGCGACGGCGCCCTTTCGCGCGAGGCCCGGGGGCGGCGGTGTGGCGGGACAGCGAGGACGAGGCGCCCGAGGGTCTTTTCCGCTGTGCCTCGGTGCGTTTCTTCGTTCCATTTTTCATCTACATTTTTAACCCGCCTTTCGCTATAAAAATATACTCATGGCAGCAACATCAGTTACAGCCATTTTTTTTACAAAATCCTCAGATTGCAGTAAGACTAGAACCAGAGTACAGTTCAGACCAGAATAAAAGCAAAGGCGGCGCCTTACGCGCCCCACGCAAGAGGCTGGTGGTTCCTTAGCTGCTCGCGGCTCGGCGAGCGGGGAAGGTCCGAGCGAACGCGGGCTGGCGGGGTGCTCGGCCGGAGGGGCGGCGCTCCGGGGGCGGGGCCGAAGGCGGACGGGGCGGGGCCAAGCGCCCCAGGCCGGCGAATCCCGGCTTCGCGCTCCTCCTGCCGGCCAGCCAGCCTGGGCAGAGGCGGCGGGGCGTGGGCGTGGGCAGAGGCGGGGTGGGCGTGGGCAGAGGCGGGGTGGGCGTGGGCTTCTGGCGGATTGCGGTCTTCTCGGGGAACATCAGCTTGGGGGCAGATCAGAAATGTAGTGAAATGCGCGCGAGCGCGCGCGCGCACACACTATTCCAGGCTTTTGGAATGGGAAAAACCTGCACAAGACCCAGGAAGCCAAAGCTAGCGCAAGGAAGTCCGCCGAGTTCTAGCTCGAAGCTCTTTCCAACCCGAGTCTATACCAGACTGGGCGCTTTGCTTTGCTTTTTGCATGCGACACATACATATTTTCATGCGTATTTTTCCAAATGTGCACATCAGTTGTGCACAAATTTGAAATGTACACATTCTCCCATTGATTAAAATGTATCTGTGCACATTTTTCAGACGTGTTTTTTCATGTGCATTTTCCAAATGTACGCATGAAACGCTTGGTACACATTTTGGGGGCGGGGTTGGAGGGTGGCGAATCACACTGCAAGCTTGGAAGCCGCAGAGAGCGTCAGCATCTGTGTTCCTTCCGGAAGGCGTGAATTGGGTAAATCCGGATCCAAAACGAGCTGAAATGAATTTCTCATACATCCCGCCCACGTTGGGACCCTTCCGGGGGCCCAGAGCCGGGCCAGCAATGGCCGGGGCAGGGCCCCTCACACCCTTTCTCACACAGTCATTCCCTTCCTCCCTCCCCTTCTCCCTCTCGTTAATTTTCTCTCGCGTTCCCTTCTTTACTGCCCCACTCCAGGTCTCCATGACCGTCTAGCTTGCCATTCAGCGGTGACCCCGCGTCCCTCTTTCAGCGAGGGCTTTCCTCTCTCCAGCTACTTGTTCTCTCCGCCTTGCGGCGGGATAACGAGGCCTCTGCTCTGCTGCACCCTCTTCTTGCGACGCCTGCCCTGCGGAGGGGCGCGGAGGGAAGCCCCCAGCTCCTGCCCTGCCCTGCCCGCCCCCCGCACAATGCCTGATGAGCTGCCAGCTTTCCTTGGACTTGCCCT
Organism: Heloderma suspectum; assembly: GCF_057233095.1. Taxonomy (NCBI): domain Eukaryota; kingdom Metazoa; phylum Chordata; class Lepidosauria; order Squamata; family Helodermatidae; genus Heloderma; species Heloderma suspectum. Next base: position 35,433,573 of record NC_139469.1, on the reverse strand, counting down.
GCTGCTGTGCGGGCGACAGGGGCCCGACACAAGGCGTCCTGTGCGTGGGGAGCTTCACCCAGTTCTCGCCTTGGCCAGATGGGCTCCACCGGCTTAAAAGCTGCTCAAAGACGCAGAAGCGGAGCCAGAAAAAAGGGGGACAACCAAAGATGGACTGGCTGCCAACGCATGTGGCGGGCATCGTGTTTTCTGTCCCTGAGCTCCCCAGTCCAGCCTCCTGCTCCGCATGAGGAGAGCAGCGGAATGGAGCTGTTCAGTACACTACCGTGCAGCAAGATACAGCTTTTTGCTACACTGCACTAGCGATGCTGAGAGCACAGGACTCCCCACTTTTCTTTCGTTTTATTTGTGTTTTGAATGAAGGGATTTGTGTCTTTGGCATGCAGGGGGCCACTCGGGTGCGTGCAATCACAGACACCAGGTCTGCACATCCCGCGAGGTGACCGCCGGAGGGCTCTCCCGGGGAACAAGCACACAGGGCTCGAAGCGCTGGCGGGTGGGCGCTGCCTCCCTGCCCGCCCTACGTGGTCGAGGCAGGTCAGGTGTCTCCCCGGTCCGACAGCTCGCCGTCAAGTACAAGGGGGTTACATGCCTCTCGCCGGCCTTGCTTTTCCAGACCCGGGAAGTAGGGGAGGGGCAGCAAAGATCCTGCAGAGGCAAAGCAGGGGATGAAAACTGCGTCGCCTTGGGAGTGCAGCAGCCAAGAAGGAAGGTGTCCCTGTCGGCACGCGCGCGCTCGTGGTCACTGGCCCCCAGCCTTGTTTGGCTGTGGGTCAGCCTGAGAAACAAGGAAAGCAACGGGGGAGACGGGGGGGGCATTCTGAAGTGTGCGAGTGTGAGAGCGAGAGCGCGCGCGCGCGCTTTGAATAAAGCGAAGCGTCCTTGAATGCCCCTGCGCAGGGCGGCTCTGGAACTGTGTGAGCGCCGAGATCCCCGGTCCAAGTCTCACCTCAGGCACGGAATTGCTTGCTAGGCCTGATGCGAGCCGCCGCCCTCGGACTCCGTTTTCCCTCTGCAAGGCGGGGCCTGCCTTGCGCGGCGGCTGGCACTACTGCGATCGTGCCCGCGAAGCGCCTGGAGCCCTTGAGACGGGCTGCCCGGCGCGTCGTGCGCTTCCCCAGCCCGCTCCAGCAGCTTCCCAGCTCTAGCATGTACGGACGTAGCACACAGCACCATCTTTGCGCGGGACACTTTCCCGCCCTCCCCACTCCTGTTCCAATTAGGGCGGCCAGCGCTTCCTCTCGACAGGGTTCGTGACACGTGTGCGCAGAACAGCTGCAGGGCACGCAGCCGCCCGCAGGCGGAACTGGCCCCCAGTGCGGGCGCAGCGAGGAGAGGAGTTCCGCTGCCTGAGTTCCTGCTTGCCGCAGAGGCAGGACAGGCGCAGCACCCCTGCCTGGCGGGGGGGGGGGGGGGCTCCGCGACCCTCTTTGCAGCACCACGCAGTCAGTTTTATTGTACAGCAAAAATAGGCAGCGAAGTACAGAAGAGTTCAGCGAACGAAGGAAAACGCGCTCTGGATCCTGTGATGCCGCAGCGGTTCAGCCTCGCCGGGGCTTTTGCAGGCGGACGACCCTGCTCGAACGGCCCTGCTCCGCCGGGGAGCCCGTCGCCCGGCGAGGCGAGAGCCGGCGCGCCCCCCGCCCCGCGAGAAACAGCAGGCAGCACCGCGGCCGTTCGCCGCGTCGTCAGGCTCCGGCCTCGTCCGCGAGCCGCCGCGGGGCTGCGGCAGCCCGTGCCCGGAGGCGCACCAGGCGCGGGGCCCGGCCCGGCCCGGCCCCGGCCAGCGAGGCGCCCGCTCTCTTCGCGCGCCCCGTCCCCGTCCCCGCGGGCCGCGTCTTTCGGGCCGCAAGCGCGGGGCGGGCCGGCGCCGCCCCGCGCTGTGCTCCTGAGCCGCCCGGGCGCCCTCCCGGCGGGCAGCGGGGCAGAGGCGCGCCCAGCACGCGCGCGCGGGGAGGCGCAAGGCGCTGGCGGGCAGCTCGGGAGCCGAGCGGGCCAGGCCGGGAGGGGCCGCGCGGGGCTCCGTGCCGCGCGCCCCCCACGCCGTGCCGTGGCGGGCCTCCAAGGGCGAGCGCGGGCCCCCGCGCCCGCCGGCGTCCCCTGCGGGGAGCAGGGAGGGCCTCGGGAGCGCGGCGGGGGCCCGCGGGGCGGGGCGGCGGCCCTTCCCCGGGCGGAGTGCAGGCAGGCAGGGAGGGCGGGGCCCGGAGAGGGGCCGCGGTCCAGCCCCGGCGCCCCTGAGCTGCTGCTGCCGCCGCCGCCGCCGCCGCCGGAGGACTGCGAAGGCCGCCGGGAGCTGGGCTCGGCTCATGTTTTTCATGAGAACTCAGCAAATGGCCCCCCCGCGGGACGCGAAGGGCCCGGGATTCCCGAAAGGCGGCCGTGGGAGAGCGCGCCGGAGGGACTCGTCCGCGCGGGGAGGGGCTCTTGGTGCTCCGCTCCCCGGAGCCGGGCTCGGGCGCTGCGCGGGGCGGCGGCCCCCTCTCCCCGGCGGGCGCGCATCTCCGGCAGCCGCGTGCCCGCAGGGCCGGCGAGGCCCCGCTTCGCCGGCGCGGCTGGGCGGGAATTCTGTTCTGCGCTGCCCGCTGAGCGCGTCCAGAAACCCGCGGACCCCCGCACGGCCAGGACAGAAGGCGCGCGGCTCCGCGCTGGAGGGCGGGGGCGGGGGGGGCGACGCGGGGGGAAATGTGCCAAGTTGGAGCCTCGCGGCTCTGGGTGTGGGCGGTCCGCAAAGCGAGAATTCGCGCCCACCGCGACGGCCGAGGCTCGCGCAGGCGCGCGGGCTGGAGTCTCGAGTCCCCGTTCTGGAAACATGCAGCCGCGCAAGAGATCACCCGCGTGCGGGGGGCGACGAGCGCGCCTGCGTGCTGCCCGCTTTCACCCCTTTTTGTTTGTTGTTTTGCGCCCCATATAATGTCGCACTCGGGCTGCAGCGAAAGCAAATGCGGGGGGGGGGGATGGGCCCGTCGAAACCAGTGCAGCTGGACTGGGGCCGGGCGCGCTGCTGCTCCTGGACACAGGGACACTTGGAGGAGCAGTTCTAATGGCTGGGAAGCGCCGTTTGCTGACATTTAGTATAAGAAACCATGAACATGGAAGAGAGTCACCCAGGCCCACAGAGAGGCTTCACTCCATAGCGATATATTTGGAAGCAAGGTGCATGCCTCGAAAGTCAATTGAGGTGTCCGCAGAAGAGTTTAAGGTTCCTTCGGGCAAAAATACCAGCCATGAAAAATAACATTGTCACTGAAATAACAGCGGGCCATACCCCAATCTCAGCCCCAAACAAAACTCCCCATTACATTAATGTTATTTTAATCTGGCGCAATTTGCAGCTTCCGCCCCCGGCCCATTTGCTCAAGAGCACAGAAGTTAAGGAGAATGGAGTCCACCTCCTAATCTGGAGAAAGTGTTTATTTTGTTAAGAGCAGCAGGGACATGGAACTCCGCTCTGGGAGAGCTCTCGAAGGAGCAAGCCTTTGTCTCCCTCTCCAACTGGAGACATCTGTGAGTTCTCTCCTGTATTTGTCACTTTTCTGCATGTATCATTTACAGCACAATCTTCTACATCTTTATGCAGAATTAATCCCCTCTTTATTCAAGGATGCTCATTCCCAGATAAGTATGCTTAGGAATCACAGGTTTGTAGAGCTGAAGGGGGCTGTGAAAGTCTTCAAGTGCCCCAAAGACCAAAGCTCCATTCCTATGCACATTTACCTGGGAACAAGTCCAACTGCACAGAGCAGGATTTTCTGCAGTCCTCCAGTTGTTGACATGGCATTCCCTGTGGCCCACAAGTGCTTTCTCATTCACTTCAATGGAAGGGGCAGATCCCCAAGCATAAAGTGATGTCTGCACCAAGCTGTTCCCTCACCTTATGACTCTCTCAGACTCCCCTACCCACCTCTGTTGAGGGGAAAATGCCAAGCAAATCAACAGGAAAGACTGCTTAGGTAGCAGGGGAGCTCCGTGTCTGGGCTGAAGGGAGTGCTGTTTCTCCAAAGGACTGCTCGGATGCGGACAGAGCTGAATTTCCTTGCAGGGCATTCCCAGTATGTTTCTTCCCATGCCTCTGCATTAAAATTGGAAGCAAAACAAAATAAGAGAGAAGCACTCCAGGAAAAAACGCCTTTGATCTGTAATTTGGGCATACGCTTAAAGAGTGTGGGGGGAGAGAGACAAGCATCGGTGCCTGCTGCCAAAGACACAAAGCCTTTCTCCTGATGGGAGTCCACCTTGTTCTTCTGGCTGCCCTCTTGCATATGGCACTTTCTCTTTTCCAGCCATAAACTGATGATTAAAAATACAACCAGGATTTTGAAAGTAACATTCTTATTATTAAGTGATACACATGGTTTTGTATTACTAATTGTGAAAAGAGCAAGCCTAGAAAGAGGACTAAAATGAAGCCAAGATGCTTTGAGAAATCAGCCAGCATTAGGATTCAGACAATACTGGAGAAAGTCACCATAAGAAGCTTTCCATCCCCTTCTGAACTCAGATTCCATGTCTAAATTATACAGTGATACCACCTGGGGGGCTGTGCTTAGGTTGAATTCTAGTAATCCATCCAGAAGTTGTACAAAAATAAAAGAAAGAAACAGACTTCATCAAAGAGCACCATTAAAACTGCAAACTGTCCCAGTGATTCTAAAATGCCACATTATTATTATCAACTCCTTTTTTGCTTAAAAAAGAAGAGAAAATGTACTTTAATTTACAAGAACTGGAATGGAAATTCAGTTTTGCGCGTTTCCTGCCTAGATATAGACAAGCAGTTCTAAAATGTGTTCAAGAGGAAAACAGATTCACCATAGATTTCAAAAGGTAAGTGAGTCTATGAAGCAGACTTATTCACACACTAGGTTTAGTTCTGTCCTGAACAGAAAAAAATATTATTGTAAAACAAGGTCACAGTCATTGCAAAAGCTGCGACACACCTGTTGAAGATGCTGACCATGCTTAGCATCCAAAGACAAGAAACACCAGCATTTCAGTTTCAGAGGAATTTGAAAATACAAATTTGATATTTTGAGACAAGACTTCTGACAAGTTTAATCAAAACGCTACTGTTAGCCACTGGTTGGTGATTCTAGAAATGCTATCCTTTGCTGAATACTATATATATATAGTATATATATATATAGTACTTTGTGTACTATATATATATATATATATATATAGTACACAGAGGAAAAGCCACCTATATCAAGCAACCAGCTCTTCTCCTATGAGGGAATGTGGATGTCTAAACATATGCACCGTTAACCTCGGAAGACTAGAGTCCATATATACAAGGAAACCTGGAGTTCAGACCTGTGAATACAAAAGCAGCAGGACTGACCACGTTGCCTAAACATTAATGACAAATTCAGGGTTAGTGTAGGAGAATCCTGCAAACTCATTCTGGTCCAAGTTCATGATGAAGAGTTTGTCTGTGGGCGTGAGCTCCACGGGCTGCCTCGTGAACTCTTTATCGAAGTTGGAAGTGTCGTGTTTGTCTTTCTGTTGGACAGAAAGTAAAATGTTAAAAACAATGCAAAGGGAAGGTGCACGGAAGAGAAATCCAAACAAAGCAGCTACCAGAATCATAAAGTAGTGAAGAAGAAGAAAACGGAGGGTGTAAATGTGGAAGATTGGTACGTGGTATCTATGATTTGCCATGACCTGCCAAGTGCCCCTGGGAGACAGCGGACAATGTTTCCAAATGAATAATTATGCAGCTGTTCTGGTGAATACCAGGATCCGCATTTTGAAAAATGTGAACTCTCCCAACATGGCAAATGGCCACATCTTTTATTTTATTTTTAAACTTTATTTCAAGTTGTTTTCAGGCCACCCTTAAGGGTAAGAACCCCTGAAGGGGGCATCCGGAGATGCACTCAATCCAGAGATGCACCCAGCAATGCAACAGTGGAAGTTTTCTATCACTTGCTGAGCAGCTGCCCCTCTTTTAAAGCACATTTTAAGTCTCCAGAGCCAGTGGAGCTTGAGGTGTGATCCTCTGCCTGTGTACGTGAAGGTACATTAAGCCACATCCACACGTGTGTGGACACATCCTTGGCATGTGTCCATGTGGCTGATTCACAAAAGGGTTGCAAAGGGTGCAGTCTTACACCCTGTACATAGTAACTCAGATGTAAGTACCACTGAGTTCAGTGGATGTGTGTGTACAAGTTCCTTACTGGCAAACCGCATGACCTGGGAGCTGGGAGCTCCTAGTTCAAGACATCATCAGGCAGCCTCCCCTTCAAGCACCTCCCAGTTCTCCCAGCCTCAGCCCATCTCCTGCAATTTGGGGGCATTGATCTGCTGAACTGGATTGTTGCAAAGGTCACTGGGACAACATATGCAAACACTTTGAACAAGACAGAAATTCGTAAAAAGAATAGCATCACATTCGTAATTGTGCTACATTATAAATAATACTATTAATAAAATGAATTATTAATATTAAAAAGGGTCCAGGAATTTGATACTCTGAGAATTGCTACTTATTTGTCAGTCAAACTCCAGTTACCTGTTTACACATACACACACACACCCTCTGTGGATCATGGCCTAAGAGCTGTATGTTTTATATACTGACTTTCAAAAATTATTGAGACAGAACAGGCATTACATTGGGCACACTTCATTCAAGCTAGTGGCATATTTATATGGGGCCTGTCTTTGCAGGAAGATACAATGAGAACTAGCAGCAGAGAAAAACATATTTCCATCTTGTATTGAATTGAACACCCTTGGTATACATACTCAGGCCTAGAAACAGGCTACCACCTTTACATGGAGTTCACAAACTAAAAGTTTAATAATAATAATAATAATAATAATAATAATTTCTTATCATGCAGAATTTTCACCAAAAGACAGATTTGTAATACAAAGATAGGAAATAACTAAACATGATAAATGGGATTTGAGAGCAATGTATAAACGTTTTATACTGCAGCTAGGGAAATGTTTTCCACTTCAAAGCTGATTTGGGCAGAGCCTCCTTGCTCAGGTTGACCTCTGGTGGAGAGGAGTGTTTTTGTGACGCTCCCATTCAGTTCATTGGCACTGGCGGTGGCTATAACGTGTTAAATTTCAGTGTACAAAGTATAACTGATTTTTCCCCCATCAAGAAAGCCCCCCGAACCCAATAAATATTACAGGGCTTCACTTTTGGGGGCATGCAAATTCAAATGCAACAAATATTGATGCTACAGCAAAAGGGACAGGAAGCCAACCAGTTATTCTCTGTGGTACGTTGACCTTTGTTCGCTTGAGGCAGTGGCTCAATTTGAGGTTCACTTCTGATGTAGTAAAATCATCACTGGATGATTTGGCCTCTTTGGTTTTATTTCATTTTTTTTTAAAGAAAATTTCAAATATATTAGACAATTATAATTCTAAAAAGAACACTGTAATATTTGCTATTTTGTAAACAGTTAACTTGACATTCCTAGATATTGCAAGGGAATCTTAGGTATAACGTTGAGATCCTTTGCAAAGTTGGGATCCCAGAAAAATTAGGGCTGCACCAAATATTTTCTATTTTAGATATTCAAGTTTAAATTAATATTTTCAGTGGCTGCAGTTGGAATGCAGTGTGTGTGTATGTGTGTGTGTGTGTGTGTGAATCACAGAATCATAGAATAGTAGGGTTGGAAGGGGCCTACAAGGCCATCGAGTCCAACCCCCTGCTCAGTGCAGGAATCCAAGTCAGAGCATCCCTGACAGATGGCTGTCCAGCCTCGTCTTGAAGGCCTCCAATGTGGGAGAGCCCACCGCCTCCCGAGGTAATGGGTTCCATTGTTGTATTGCTCTAACAGTCAGGAAGTTTTTCCTGATGTTCAGCCAGAATCTGGCTTCCTGTCACTTGAGCCCATTATTCCATGTCCTGCACTCTGGGATGATGGAGAAGAGATCCTGGCCTTGCTCTCTGGGACAACCTTTCAAGCACTTGAAGAGCGCTATCATATCTCCCCTCAGTCTTCTCTTCTCAAGGCTGAACATGCCCAGTTCTTTCAGTCTCTCCTCATAGGGCTTTGTTTCCAGTCCTCTGATCATCTTTGTTGCCCTCCTCTGAACCCTCTCCAGTTTGTCTGCATCCTTCTTCAAGTGTGGTGCCCAGAACTGGACACAGTACTCCAGATTAGGCCTAACCAGTGCTGAGTAGAGGGGAACTAGTACTTCCTGGGATTTGGAAGCTATGCTTCTATTAATGCAGCCCAAAATAGCATGTGCCTTTTTTGCAGCCACATCACATTGTTGGCTCACCTTCAACTTGTGATCTACAACAATTCCAAGATCATTCTCGCTTGTCGTGTTGTTGAGCCACGTATCCCTCATCTTGTAACTGTGCCTTTGGTTTCTTTTTCCTAGGTGCAGAACTTGGCATTGATCCCTATTAAATGCCATTCTGTTGTTTTCTGCCCAGCGCTCCAGTCTATCCAGATCACTTTGAATTTTGTTTCTGTCTTCCAAAGTATTAGCTATCCCGCCCAATTTGGTGTCATCTGCAAATTTGATCAGCATTCCCTGCACCTCCTCCTCCAAGTCATTACTAAAAAGGTTGAAGCGCACTGGGCCCAGGACTGAGCCCTGCGGTACCCCACTCGTTACCTCTCCCCAGTTGGAGAAGGTCCCATTGAGAAGCGCTCTTTGAGTCCGATTCTGTAGCCAACTGTGGATCCACCGGATCGTTGTTTCATCTAGCCCACTTTGAGCTAGTTCGCTCATCAGGAGATCATGGGGCACTTTGTTGAAAGCTTTGCTGAAGTCGAGGTATATGATGTCTACAGCATTCCCACAGTCCACAAGGGAGGTGAATTGATAAAAAAATGGGATCAGATTCGTCTGGCAGGACTTGTTCTTGACAAATCCACGTTGGCTTCGAGTAATCACTGCATTGTTTCCAAAGTGCATACAGATGGATTGCTTTTTCATCTGCTCCAGAATTTTCCCTGGGATTGATGTGAGACTGACTGGTCTGTAGTTCCCAGGTTCCTCCTTCTTACCCTTTTTGAAGATAGGGACAACATCAGCCCTCCTTCAGTCATCTGGCACTTCCCCCGTCCTCCATGATTTCTCAAAGAGAATAGACAGCAGTTCTGAGAGTTCTTCTGCCAGTTCCTTTATTACTCTCGGATGCAGTTCATCTGGCCCTGGAGATCTGAACTCCTTCAAGTAATTAGGTGTTCCTTGACCATATGCTTATCGATCTCAAGCTGCAATCCTGCCCCTTCGGCCTGTACTTCGCCTTTGCCTGGGGGGTCATAGACCCTCTTCTGGGAGAAGACTGAGCCAAAGTAGGAATTGAGCACCTCTGCCTTTTCTTTGTCATCTGTTATCGTTTTGCCATCCCTATTTAATAGCTGAACAACCATTTCTTTCTTCTGCCTTTTACTATGCACGTAGTTGAAGAAAGCCTTTTTGTTGCTTTTAGCATCCCTCGCTAACCTCAGCTCATTCGCAGCTTTAACCTTTCTGACACCATCCCTGCAATTTTGTGCTACCTGCCTGTACTCTCCCTTTGTTACTTGGCCTTCTTCCCACTTCCTGTATGTGTCCTTTTTTGTTTTCATGTCATCCCTAAGCTTTTTGTGAAGCCACATTGGCTTCTTCTGTTGTTTTCCACCTTTTCTTCTTGTTGGAATTGTTTGTGATTTTGCTTTGAGAATTTTTTTTAAAAAGCTCCCACCCATCTTGGACTCCTTTTCTCATTAGCGTCGCTTGCCATGGGACCTTCCTGATCATTGTTCTGAGTTTATTAAAATCAGCTTTCCTAAAATCCAGGGTATGTGTTTGACTACACTCGGCTTTTGCTTCCTTTAGAACCAAGAACTCAGGTATAACATGGTCGCTTTCCCCCAGAGTTCCTGGAACTGCTACTTTATCCACTAAGTCATCTCCGTTGGTTACGATCAAGTCAAGGACAGCCGATCCTGTAGTTCCTTCCTCTACTTCCTTTAGGAGGAAGTTATCCGCCACACAAGTCAGGAATTTCCTGGAGGGGCCATGTTTTGCAGAATTTGTCTCCCAACAAATATCGGGGAAATTGAAGTCCCCCATTACTACTACATCATGCTTCCTTAAAACATTGGCTATTTGCTTTTCAAAAGTTTCATTCTCGTCTTCTCCTTGATTGGGTGGCCGGTAGTAGATTCCGGTGTGTGTGTGTGTGTGTGTGTGTGTGTGTGAGGGAGGGAGAGGGAGAGGGAGGGAGAAAGCTGGATACACTTGACCTCAAAGCTCCACCTGCAGACAGAATAGGGGCAGCTACTTTTTGCTGATGCCTTCTGTTTACTGACAGAACATCCAGCAGACCTTCCCCAGAATCAGCCCTGGTATTCATTCCAGCAGATCATGGGTAGCCTTGGCTTTTGGAGACTCTTGCCCCAAGCCAGACAGGAGCGCCCAGCAGTGCTAGTGGAGTCCCCATTTCCCTCTCCAAGCAGATGGCCAGTTGGAGAGAGGAAGGGGTACCCAGTGGGTATGAGCCTCCTGATGCAAACACAGACCGCTGGATCAGAGCCAGGATTTTAAAAATACAAACGTTTGCCAAACATATACCTCTTTCTAGAATCTGTCTTAGATTCTAGATATCAAACTTGCTAGAATTTGGATGGGTTCCAGAAGTTCTCTGCGGTAGTTTGCACTAAGCCTTCTGTTAAAACAAACATGGCAGGATCATCACTGGAGAGTTCCTGTTGCACCAAACATGCACGAGTAGCAGAAAGATACAAGTATATGACTTGCATGAAGACTATTTGGCATAATGTGAAATGTGCTGTTCAGTTGGGGTGTGTCCTCTTTTAAGGCGAACAAAATGTTTTCTCTTAATCTGATTGACTACACATCACAACACAGCGATTTCTGTTTGTGATGGACCGAACCCAAGTTGCCCGGAATAGTTGTGTGAAGGGAGAGGGCGGCTCTGCAGGGGCAGCTTTTCTCACCCTCTGTTTTGGCACCTCCAACATTCCCTCTCCAACAGAACTGCTGAAAATGCTGGGACCTCATGGCCCTCCTTGGCATCTGGTCACCTTAGCCCAGCCTTCCCCATCCTGCTGCCCTCCAGATGAAAACAACTCCAGATGACTAAAACTCCCAGCATTCCTGGCTGGGCCTGATGGAAATGGAAGCCAAAAACATCTGAAGGGCATGAGGCAGGGGAAGGCTGCCTTGGACAGAGAAATGGTTTAACAATGGGCCCAGTGTTGCAGGTTGTGCTTAAAGGTCCCTGAAGACGACAGACTGCTTGGGAAGCCCTGTGGCCCATGGAGGGGGGCAGGAGGAGGAGGGCGGTGTCCTCTGGAGGACCAGGGCTCTTGTTCCTGTGAGTTTCCTCGCTTTCTTTGCTAGGGCCAAAGACGAGGGCCTCTCTGCAGCAGGGTTCCCCCACAGCTTCCACTCTTTCAGTAGAAGCAGATCTCCAAAGGAACTAGATGGCCCATCACCAGAATCTGGAGGAGCAAAATTAACTGCTACTTGCATCTCTCTCTCCTTCACAAAACACAGCTAATTGCTCACAAGGACAGCTGCCTCCAGAGCAAAGCCGTGGGCAGCTGATGACTCATGAAATGACCACATGCTGCTTGATGCAGCAGACACTTTTGGGGGGTGGGTGGGGGGCCTCAGCCAAAGCCTCCCACAGAAATCATTGCTGTGGGCTTTGAAAGAGCAAGCTGCTGGATTTGCTGAGGGAGAGAGAAGAGAGAAGAAATCTTCACTTATTTGGAAGGGCCCGACTGTTTTTCTATATATTGCAGAATATACGGGCAGAAGATGAAGTCACACGAGCCTCCCTCTTCTAGTGTTGTATGCAACAGGTTATCTACAGAGCAGGAAGATGGAATTCAGGTCAGCAAAGTGCACAACCCATGGGAGCACCAGGGTTCCCTCAACTTATTCAGCACGCACTGGCTGCGACACCCCTCATGCCAACCTGGGCAATCCAACGATCAGAGCAATTGCTCTACGCAGCTCCACACTCCTTGTGGGGGCAGGGAAGGGAGAAGAGGATTCATCTGGATCCATCCAAAAGCTATCCATGGCCTAGTGGCTGAAATGCTGTCATCTCCAAGACCAGCCGCCTCCAGGTAGGTACCACAGAGAGCCTGTGCCCCCCCACATAGTATGTTCTAAGGGGCTACATTCTCTCAGGTCTCCCTGAGCCTCAGAGGGTCCCCACTGTGCTTTCTTGTTCATGGCAGTGGTGTGTGTGCTGGAGATTTGCTTAGAGGTTTAGGCTGCCCCTTTCCTGTTGGTCCTTCCACTCAGTTTCCAGTGTCTCCAATAGAGATGAGCTGAAATTTCTCACAAAATGAAATTACATTTCAAAATTCAGATTTGAACATTCATTTGGGAGGGTTTTAAAATGTTGTGCATTTTTTTTTTAAATTAGAGGTCAATGATGTAAACTTCTGTAAAAATTCTCTTAACTTCTCACATGATTTCACATGTCAAGTTTAATGGTTTAGATCCTAGAGGTTTCTAAAAAAAAAAAAAAAAACCAAAGAAACCAATAAATGTAACAGAATTCAGAACTGGAAACATTTTCAGATTTGAACTCTATAAGCTCTGGAAGCAAATTTGAGTTGAAATTTTGCTTGCAAAATATCCCCCCCCCCCAAATAAATATTTTCTGTATTAATCCCCAAGCCCATCATCTAGGCGGTCATTTAGTCCTGCTTACAAATAAACTGAGGTTTCCTCCAAACAAGATTTCTTACTTTTTATTTTAGAATTGTATTGGGGGGGGGGAATTGGCACATGAATAACTCAAAGCACACTGGTAGGTGAACACCCCACAAGCCTGAGACGGGAAAGTACAAAAGGGAATGGTGGATGAGCAGCGTCGAAGTCTTAAAAGAAGCCATTTTCTTTTCTTCTGTTTAGGGTTGCCAGAAAAACAGACAGCTTAAAATACCAGTGGCAATTCTTGGTTATTCTCAGAAGAATATTAGTTGAGACAAAAATACTTTACAGCTTCAGTCAAATTACACAAATACTGTTTGGAGTTTAAATATCAGCTTCATTTTAGTAAAATACTCAAATTTTGACACACATAAAGCGCATTGGAACAGACGGAACTTGTCAATTTGGCAACTAGTCAAACAGCACCCCCCCATACGTTTAAGGAAAACCCCCCACAAAGGTTTGATATGAATATAATGTAGAAACTGTGACATGGATGGTAGATACTAGGGTGACCATTCATTCCAGAATGTTCATAGGAAATCCTGTCCTCGTCTTTTTGCAAGCTGGGGGCCGATTGCTCGACCTGACTGCATTTGTGAGGTTTAAAATCGAGGTCTACTTTACACAGCCATTAAGTGTGCATGTGTGCGTGTGTGTATGTAATCCTCCCCCCTTTCTTTTTCTTTCTTAGTGCTCAGACATCTGCTTGCTCATGGTTAGGGTTGACACTCAAACTCCAGTTCAAGCAAGAGCTGAAGTGAACTGGGGGTGAAGAGTGGGTGGAGAAGAGCCCCTCCTCAGACAAGATATCTGAGGAGTTTTAAGAGGAGCCAGAAGAGTCCTGCAGAGTTTGATCAGCTTCTCTTGTAGGGAGAGGGGGCATGGCGAAGAGGGAAATGGGCTTCCACTTCCCCATCAGCTACCTGCCTGAAACTTTCATCAAGATCAGAAATGGCCATTCAGCTTCCGCCTTTCTCCCTCTTGCCCCCATTTTAGAGAGCTTTGCACGCCTGCGTGGGATCATGGCCCCTGGCTGCGATGAAGCCCTTCTGTTAACATGCTTACTAGCTGCACAGGCCAACCTGGGCTCAGAAAAGAAAATGGGGCTGCCACAAACACAGCAGCCACTGAATGGTCTCTGATGTTCCTTGGGTGCAATCCAAGGAAAAAATGGAGAAAGAAATGTTTTTCTCCCGCTCATATAATGGTAAATCTTGGGGCCAGCCAATGAAACTGCCGGGCAGAGATTCCGGCCAGCACATGACGCTTCCTCTACTGAGCCAGTCAGCACTGACTAGCAGCAGCTCTCCACACACACCCCGCCCCGCCAGAGGTGTGTGCGTCTTTCCCAGCCCTACCCGGCCTGCCAAGAACGGAAGCTGGGCTATTCCGCACGCAAGCAGGCTGTCCACCCCGGGGCTCTGGCCTCTCCCCCTCACACTGGGAGCGGCCCCCTGCTGAGCAGACGCAGCCCCTCCTGCCCAATATGGCTTACGCTGACCGGCAGGGGCTCCCCGCCTGCTGGAAATGCCAGGGGGTGAGTGAATCTGCCCTGCAACGCAGGCGCCCCCCTGCCCCGTGGTGGGCCGTCGCCCCTGCCCAAGGAGAAGAACACTTCTTCACAAGACGAGCGATTAATGGGCGGGACTAGTTCCTCAACATGTGCTCTTGGCCGCTGGCCTGGGTGTCTCTGAAAGGCCTGTAGGCAAATTCAGGGATGAGGAGGGAGCTCGGTCTGTCGGTGGTGCTCCGTCATGGAGGCTGCAGGGTGACAGGCAGTCCGCCGCTGAGGAACCATTGCTGGGGAGCTGCGGCCTTCCCGTCCTGCTTGTGGGCTTCCCAGAGGCGCCTCCTTGGCTGCGGTGGGATACAGGCTGGATGAACGTCTGGTCTGAGCAGGCTTCAGGGCTCCTCTTATGTTCTTCTGCACCCACAAGCCCCAAATGGAAGCAAATGAACCACAGAAGGGCACAGTCGAAGGGGAAAGCTGGATGCTACAGTGGTACCATTCATGCATAAAAATGCAAGTCTTACTGAATTCCTATAAAACTGAAGCAGTGCAATTTGAAGCACAACATGAGTGGGGGGGGGGACACTTTCCCCCAGTTTAATTGCTATGGCTTCCTCCACAGAAGGAAGTTTGACTTCTATGTTTGACTTTGAGGGTGCAGAAAATGCTCTGTAGGATATCCTTCTCCCACCTCCGCCTCAGTTCCCCAGGATTTCTGGGGAGCGACTGTTAAACCAATGTATGCATGCATGTAAGTGTAGACATGCCCCAAGTCTCACTGGGTTTATTGAGTTCACACTGTTTGTGCTCCACATTCCGGATCACATGGAGAAGCCACAGGAGCAGCCCCCTTTTCAGGCTGCACACAGACAACCTGCAGCCATTTCCCAGTCACGGTAAGTTTTGCACCTGCAATGGAAATGGCTGTGGGCTGCCTCTGAGCCCAGCCTGTTTGCACGCTGAGGCTGCAAGACAAAAGGACAAGTCAGGACATGTGCGAGATGCCCCCGCGTGTTCCCAACTTCTTCTGGGGACAGCACCAACTGGGCAGCAGGGCTCACAGGGATGCAGCACTAGTCCTTTTTATTAGCAGGGACGCTGCCATCATCTCACCCCCACCCCAAGACTTCCCTGTCCTCTCTGAGGTTAGCTGCAATCCTCATATGCACTGGGGTGGAATGGATTTCCCCAGCGACGATATATTGTTTCCTGTTGTAACGCAAAGCATTTTGTGGTTCAGACCCGTTCGTCTTGCGAAGGGCCCGCCCGGGGGGAGATGAAAGCCACTGGAAGCGGTTTGTTGACATGGATCAACACAGCTGCCTGCATTTTTGGACTCTTCTCAGGGGCTGGCTAGGGGGATGGTCATGCTGAGCCCCCGCACTCCAAAATGTTTCCTTGCACAACCGGGCAGCACACCTTGAGAACTTGACATACCCTCTGCAGTTGATTTAAAGCAGCAAGCAAACATTCCATCATGGCTGGGTGAGAAGGCAGCGAAGTCCACTCCTTCCCCAAACGGCAGACTTGGGCTGGTGGTGGGTGTGGTTAGAGGGCCAGTGCATCTACAGAAGTTCAACAAGTCGTTTGACTGATTTCCCTAAACCAATTCCGAGAGCCCCAGAGGGATTTTCCCAGGTGGATTCTAAAGCAAATGGGTTGTTCCTAGTCTTGTGCCCCACCAAGAGTGTAGTTAAAGCTACGGACGCTCCCGGAGAGGGCACCTGTTGACTTATGGCCATGACAGTTCCGTGGCTCTCACCCACATGGGTGACACTGGTGCAACTTTACTCAACTACTGTTCAGGTCTTTGAAATGTGGTCATTCTAGTATCACCAGAAAAGAAGTCCAAGCGTGACAGCCAATGTTTGCAATGGAGGGAGTCACCACAACAGCTGCCGGGACCAGATGGGAGGGGTGTGCGTGGGGGGGAGGAGGAGGATGGTCTGCAATGGCTACTTAGCTCTTGACTTCAGGCTTAAAAAACTCAGAGTTAACAAAGGAAAATCCTTCAAATTCTGATTGGTCAATGTTCCTGATGACTTCCTGGTCGGGTGGTGTTAGGACAGGTGGGTGGCGAGTGAAAAACCGGTCGAAGTTTTCAGCATTTCGTCCACACTATGAGAGGGGAAGAAAAGAACTCATGGTAGGTGGCAAAAAGTAAAACAAAAAAATTTAAAAGCAGAAGTTGGATGTTGTTTGCTGCATTTCCCATTGCAGCCTCTCTCCCCACCCCCACCCCCCACCCTGTGGTCAGGCAAAATAGTTCAAATGAGCAAAATGAGAGAAACAAAAATAAACAATGCAAAATACTTATGGCTCCCAGAAGGGTGAGTTTAATTGCAAGGGCAGAGTAGTTTGATCATGATGGTGCTGGGAAACTGATAAGCTGTCAGCCAGCCTTCCAGCAAGTAATTGTAGGAGAAAGATGAGATGACGAGGCAATTACTTGCAGAGCTCTGCCGGTCACATGCAATGCCATACCTGTCCAAGAATGTGCCACATGCAGGGGTGATGGTCCCTCTCTCTCTAAAAGTAAATACATTTCTTACTATGCTTGTATCCCACCCTTGCATCAAGTTCTCAGTTGTCTCCCATCCAAAGGGAGATCAGACCCACACCCTCTCTGCTTCAGCCCTGCTCCAGCCTCAGATGTTCCCAGGCCACATACTGTGCCCAAACGCATCTCTTGTAAAAAAAGAAAACAGAGCACCGGCCCTTCAGCAATGCCCCCCCCAGAGCTCCCCTCCTCCCTCGAAGCGCGTCGTTGCGTGCCCGTCTAAACTGGATCCAGCCAATTTGACACAGCCACTCCTGAAGAGGCGAGGCCTCACTCATTGGTGCCAAGGGTGGACATACCAGCGGAGGATGGGAAGCGGCATGTCCACAGACCAGCTGTGCTGGCCCCACAGAGCAGAAACGCACCGCGCGGGAAGGCCACCACCAAGGACAAAGGCAAATTGTGGCCCAGGCAATCTGCCATGAAACCAACACCGTTTGTGCTTAGACTTCCCTAGCTTGTCAAAAGTCTTATGAACAACCAACAAGTCCATTTTCCAGGTCAGCAAGAGTCTTGATCGAATCTCTACCGCCAGAAGGGCGCTCCGTGTAGCGCAGCGGTCGGAGTGCCGACCTCGGATGGCAACAACCTGGGCCCAAACCTCCCCTCAGCCATGACACTCAGCGGGGTTCCGGGGCCACTGCAGCTCAGCCTGGCCACCCTACCAGCCTCTTGCGAGGACAAAACCCCATGCGTGTCGCTCTGCTCAGGCGAGACATGCCGGGGCATGTGCAGGTGCCTCGTGTGCCCCTCACCCCCCCCCCCCCGAGAGTAATATCCAGCCACGTGTCTCGTTCCCCAGCATCAGCTCCACAGGTTTGGCAGCTGCCGGAGAGAGAAGAGATCTCACGCCAGGCGACACCCCTATTAGAGGAAGGGCCACGCTAGGCATGGCTGCAACTGCGCAAAAGTCTTTTCAGAAAAAGGTGCGACCGGCCAAGTATTGCACCGAGAGCTTGGTCCAGGCAGTTTAGACGCTGGCTGGCAGCATAAAGAGCGGCCCGGTCTCCTGCTCTGTCTGGCCCAGAGATGACCCCCAAGCCCTTGGCTGTGCCTAGCGAGCCACGTGGGCTCTACGGTCAAGCGTTCAGCAACCACCTGTTGCGACCAACCAGCTTTGTGCACGGGAGTTCTCAGTGTCCAGATCATCCCTTGGAAGCTGAGGAAGGGAGCTATTAATGGAACACAACAGTCTCTCAGATGGCATCAGGCGCTGCGGGCTGAAGGCCCCTCCAGCTCCTGCAGGCACAGCCATCGCTGGCTTTCTTTTGATGGAGAGTGAGCCCCTGCTCTTATCAAAGCCACCCCGGAAGCCGCTCTCCCTCGGCACGGTGCCCCTGGGGGAGAGAGAGGGGCTCCAGAGCATCTCTCCCCCCCGCACACACAGAGAGGGCTCTAAAGCAAGCTCACTCCTCCCGTGCAGTGGCTCCCTTGTTTTTTACCCCTCCATGGTAATTAACTTTTATTTGCTAAGAAAAACAGATTTGCATTTTTAATAAACTCTTAAAGCAGGCTCGCAAAAAATGAATTATTCAAAAGAAACACTTGCAGACAGTTACACCTCTTCAGTTTCTCACAACTGTTGACTGGGAGCTTGCAGGGGAGGACAGGTTTCCCCTCCCCATGTGATCTTTTGGCAATAAGTGCCACACCAGCTACCCTATCCAAGCTGAATGCCAACCACACCATACCCTGTTGGAACATAGAAAACTGCCTTCAACAGGGCTCGGTTCTGAACATCTAGTACTGTTGAAACAAAAAGGATGTTGGCAAAGAGCAGGGCCTTTTCAGCAGTAGCTTCTGTGTTGTGGACCTCCCTCTCTAGAGTGGCTCCCAAGACAAGCTCCTTGGTGACATTTAGAAAGGTGACAAAGGCCTTCTTCTTCAGGAGGCCCTTTGGGGAGAGATCTGGCTCTTTGTTTGGATTAAAGGTAGCCTCTTAGTGTTTTTAATTGATTTTAACAGTAATTATTCCTTGACATTGGACTGTACTGTTGTGAGCTGCCCCAGTGAGGAACAGAATTGATGCTGCTGTTGTTGAAGGCCAGAGCCCTGCTCCCTGGTCGAGCTTTCCATCCCCGCAGTGGCCAGCAGAGGTCCAGCGGGGAAGCCCCGAGCAGCAATAGCACCCCACTCCCAGCTCATGCTCCCAACCCCTGACATTGAGCGGCATCCCGAGCTGTGGCATGAGCTTCCCAGAGGTGTTCGCCTGGCACCTACATTGTGCTCATTTCAGCACCAGGTGAAGACCTTTTTATTCTCCCAGTTTTTCAGTTTGTTTTTACCCGGTACTGTATTTTACATTTCTTGCTGCTAGCTCAGTTTGATTATTTTATATTTATATTATAGTTTTAAATTTTATATTGTATTTTATCATCTATATTTTATTGTGATGTATTTTATCATTTGAATTGTTGTGAACTGCCCAGAGAGCTTTTGCTATTGGGTGGTACAAAAATGTAATAAAACAAACAAACAAACAAACTGGAGATACTTGGCATGCAGCCATCAGGGCTAGCAGCCACTGACATAATTCTCCATGCATTTGTCTAATCCCCTTTTAAAGCTGTCCAAGTTGGTGTACCTGCAAATCAAACCAGATTCACTTGTCCCACCGCTCCAAATAGTAAACAAAGGCTGAAGGGCCAGCCTAGGCATACCGTGAAGCAATTGCACGGATACCATTTTACCATGTGCTGGACTCTGGCAGTGCTTCTAACTCCTCAAAAACTTAATTTATTTATTTGCAAGCTTTTCTCCCATGATCTGGCACACAAATTAAGCTGTCCTGCTTTCGAGTTTTATCTGAACAGAAGGCAGCATGCAACCCAATCCAACAGTAACACTTTTCTTGCAGTCAAGTGGCAGAATGGGAAAACTATTCTTCATTTTGCAAACTGACCCAGGAAACATTACTGCAGTGCCTAATGCCTGACAAAGCCTCACCCCTCCACACTAGCATTTTCTAGCTGTTCTCGCCCACTTCCGTGTCCCCTTCTCTCCCTTCTCCTGTGTCTCACTTCTCAAGCCTACAGCTCTTGGGCACATGTCTTATATATGTGCTTCTTTGAAGGTGCTCTAGGAATAATAGGAAAATACTCAGCTCGGAGCAGCAGACAGTCCTTGGCATATCTGTAGGAGTCATGTGTCGCTAAAATTCACACATGACCTTAACAAATTCTAGGTGCACCCTTGAACGTGTGAAGCAGCTCAAGGCCACATGGGTGGCATTTGGCTTCGGAGGGCTCTCTCCTTCCCTTTCCTCAATATGCAGGCTGTCATCCCTGGAGCCCAAGTCTCTTCCCCACCAGCTTGGCCTTGGCTACCTTCCATTATTGGGTTCTGCCCCTTCCCAGATCTGCAGGCAGGGCTGCTTTGCCTGCTTTAGCTCGTAAACCTCCAGAACCCACACACACTCAGTCTTGCAATCTCCCATGCAACCGGAACTCTTGACCCAGATCGACCCCCCCCCCGCCTGCCAGGTAGAGTATAGTGCGGGGGCACATCCCCCCCTTCAATAATGGATTAATAATACTGATCTCCATAAGAGGACAGTTGTAAGAATTACCAAAATAATGGAAGGAAAAGGCTTCAAACATCATACAGCATTATATAATTGTTAAGTGCTTCCTGGTGATATTTGAACTCACGGCGTTACTTCCCTCCTGCAGGGGTGAGGAACCGATTCAGATGGTCCACCCCAGGAGACTGATGGAATCCAATGGATTTCTGAATGCTCTTGGGGATTTCCCAGTGGAGAAAGCTGGTGATCCAGCCGAGGCCCTAGCCTCACTGTGGAAGAGTGAGATGCAGTGGGCCACTGACTCGATTGCACCCGAGTGCCCTCTCTGGTGCTGTGGAACCTGTTCTGCTCCCTGGTATACAGGGGAGCTACGGGCAATGAAACAGACTAGATGTTGGCTAGAGCGCAAATGGTGCAAATGTCAAAGCAAGGATGACCGAGCACACTGTAGAGCACATAATTGTGCCTATTGTGTGGTGGTGCAGGCAGCAAAGAAGGCTTACTTTGCTGCCTCCATTACATCCTCACGTAGCCATCCAGCTGAGCTCTTTTGGGTGGTCTGGGGGCTGTTAACGCTCTCCCAAGAGAATGGGGCCCTGGTCCCCTCAAGGACCTGCTGTGACCTTTTTGCATTGCACTTTGAGGACAAAATCTCTTGTCTCTGCAGCAAACCTGATACCGTTGTTAGTGCAGTTCCAGCTGAGGTGTCTGATGCCACCATCTGCCTGATTTTGTGGGATCAGTTTCAGTTGTTACATCCTGATGACATCGGCAAGGTGCTTGCAGCAATGTGACTGACCATGTGCCCTCTGGATCCTTGCCCCTCCTGGCTAAAAAGCTAGTCAAGGGGTATGACTGGGTGGGTCCAGGGTGTGGTGAATGCTTCCCTTCAGGAAGGGGTGGTCCCTGCTGTCCTTAAGGAGGCAGTAGTGCGACCACTCCTGAAGAAGCCCACTCTGGACCCACTGGTATTAAGACAACTGCCGCCCAGCTGCAAATACTCCTTTCTTAGGGAAGGTTCTGGAAAGGGTAGTGGCAGGACAATTGTAGGCACTCTTGGAGGATACTGATTATCTAGACCCATTCCAATCTGGGTTTCAGCCTGGTTACAGGACTGAGTCAGCCTTGGTCGCCCTGATGGATGACCTTTATTGAGAGAGGGACAGCAGGAGTGCAACCCTGTTAATTCTGCTCCATCTCTTATCGGCTTTTGATACCATCGACCATGATATCCTCCTGGATCGATGCCATGGGATGGGTATCGGAGGCACTGTGTTACAGTGGTGCTGTTCCTACCTGAGGGGCCGATTTCAGAGAGTAACATTGGGTGACCATTCCTCGGCCCCTTGGCAATTGAGCTATGGGGTTCCGTGGGGTACCATCTTGTCCCCAATGTTATTTAACATCTATATGCTGTCGCTGGGAGCAGTTATTAGGGGATTTGCAGCCAAGTACCATTAGTATGCTGATGACACACAGCTCTGTCTCCCTGTGACATCTGGATCAGGAGAGGCTGTGCAAGTCCTGGACCAGTGCCTGAACTCAGTAATGGGCTGGATGAGGGCCAATAAACTGAAGCTGAATCCTGGCAAGATGGAAGCCCTGTGGATGCATGGTTCCCGAGTCCGGGAGATAGGCTCATTGACTGTTCTGGATGGGGTTGCACTCCCTCCGAAAAATCAGGTCTGTAGTTTGGGGGTACTCCTAGATCCATCACTGTCGCTGGAGGCCCAAGTGTCCATGGTGGCTGAGAGTGTCTTTTGCCAGCTTTGGCTGGCTGCCAACTACGGCCTCTCCTGGACAGGGATGGCTTGGCCACAGAGGTACTGGTGCCAGTAACCTCAAGACTGGATCACTGCAATGCGCTGTCTGTGGGGCTGCCCTTAAGCCTGGTCCGGAACCTGGAGCTACTGCAGACTGCAGCAGCTTGGCCGTTATCAGGAGCTGCCCCTTTCAGCATGTAACTCCTTTGCTGAGGGAACTGCACTGGCTGCCTATTTGCTACTGGGCCTGGTTTAAGGTTTCAGTACTAGTGTACAAAGCCCTAAACAACTTGGGCCCAGGATACCTGAGAGATCACCTTCTCCCTTACCAACCTGCCCAGTCACTGAGGTCATCAGAGGGCATGTTCCCGGTGGTTCCACATGGACCTATGGCCCGATTGGAGTCCACCAGAGAAGAGCCTTCAGTGTGGTGGCCCCCCTTCTTTGGAACTCCCCGCCCCTGGAGGTCAGGCAGGCACCAACACTGCGTTGTTTCTGGCGCCTCCTGAAAACAGCACTGTTCCAGGAGGCATTCCTTAACTGACCAGTCACGGTTTCTATTGGCATTGTGTTTTTTAAAAAGTGTAATTTTAGTGTGGTGTTTTAATCTTTTTATGCTCTTACTGTTTTATCTTTTGTGTTCACCACTCTGAAATCTGTTCTAGATATGGAGCGGTATATTAATATTGTAAATAACTAAATAAGTGTTACTATTACCCAAAGGCTGTGTGCAAAGGGAGATGTTTTGGGAAAGGTCAAGGACCCCTCTTCACTCCCCTGGGCTCAAGAGCCAAACATAAATCTGTAACAAAGGGGGCATATTTTCATTTTAGAAAGATGAGCATAGAGGCCACGGATGCAGGAGGAGGAGGAATTTTCATCAGCATGTGCACTGAAGTTTGTCTTCCAAAGAAAAATGCATACAAACTCTGACTTTTGACTGTGTACCATGTGCTATTTTTAAACTTTGTTTTCAGTGTAGCCTTGGACACTTCTGAAAGCTGCTTCAAGCACCTTCCATACTAACCAGAAGCTATGCATGCTCAGAAAACAGTGCCTCCCCACATATGATTAGAGTTCCAAAAGACAGCTTCAAAGACACTCATCTCCTCTAACCCAACCTGACAGCAGCACATCTCAGAGAATGATGTCCAGAAATGCAGATGATTAAAAAACTCATATGCCCCACTCTCCAACAGCCCTTGCTACTAATATGCAAGCACATTTGTGTGTGTCTCTCTCTCTATTAGCCCATCCCAAGACCTAAGACAGATGGGAAGCACCATCCCATGCATGGTTCAGTCCACACTGGGTTTAAGATAAAAGCCCTTAAGAAGAGAGAGTAGAGGATGGGCCTTGACACTGTCCATCTGCAGTTAGCATCTGAGATATATTTTATTTCTATTTAAATTATAATATTTTTTTCCGATTTTGCATCTGTACAGATAAATTAGCATTGTGAACTGCCCCGGGGGGCATTTGCAAGTTGAGCAGTATACAAATCCAATGAACGAACAAACAAAAATAAATATGCAAATTTTAGGCAAACCTGTGTCCTCTTTGGTCCTCTTTTTTGGTCCTGTCAAAGTGGCCACCCTGGGAGAAGGCGAGGCCAAAACCACTCTCCCTATTTTTGAATGTACAAGGAGCTTTTAAAAAACAAGTCTCCTCCTCCAAATGTTACATTTTGGGAAACCCAGAGGTAGCAATATAATATTCCATTTCATTATAGTTCTGAGACAGATCTGTAGCGGCTGAGAATTATGGGTGTTGCTGTCCAGCACACCTGAAGAGCAGAGGCCGGGGAGTGCCTGCTGGTCTGCGGCTGCGGCCATGCCACGGCCAGGCCAAGGCGCATCCCGTTGGCGACCCTCCTGAAACAGGTCCAGCATGTGACCTGTTGCTTGCGTAGCCTCTGCAAGCTGAATCTGCTGGTAACATGTGATGAAAGAAAATGCCCTCTCCCCATGCCCAGTCACATTTGGAAACGTGCTGCCCCAAAGCAATCAGAGGAGCAGCAAAACCAGAAGAGGAAAGAGAAGCGCTACAGGCCGGGTTCCTATTTGCCCTCCGCCCTCCCCACGCCCCATCAGGCTCTGAGACGGCAGCATGGCAGGAAGATCTCCCTGCTGATGTGAGCGGCACCCTTCTGCTGGCTCTGGCTGCTCCTGGGTGTGCAGCAGGCGCTTTGAGAGTGGAGTTGTCACCGCCAATTAGCTTCAGAAATGCCTGGCCCAGAGAGACCAGGCCAGGCACCCAACAGCACCAGCCCTGGCTTGCTGCCAAGGAAAGGGGCCGCGCTTCTTCCTCCCCTCCGTTCTCCTCTGCTCCCTGCGCCCTTTTACAATAAAGGGTGGGCCCTTTCTACTTAATATGGGATATGTATGCCATCGTGGTACCCCCAAAATGGACACAGCTAAAACATGCTACACAAGACAAGGGAAGAGAGGCTATCTGGAGCAGATTCACTGCAATGCTGGCCTGCTCGGCCCATAAACCGTGGCTGCAGTATTGGTGTCGCTTTCCATTTTCCAAAGAATTTAAGAGCTGGGAGAGCAAAACTTTCTTAGGAGCCCCCACCCCGCCCTCACCACACACGGGATGTGACCTTCCAAACAAACAGATGACCGCTATGTGGGAATTGCCACGAGCAAGTGGAAGACGTGGTTCCCTGAACCCGCACAGAAGGACTGAGAGGCTCAGAAGAGCCGTCTTGGGCGAGGCCAAGGAGGGCCCATCTTGTCCAGCGCCGGTTCCTACAGCAGTCACCCAGCCACCTCCAGGAGCCCCGCAAGCAGGGCGTGAAGGCGAGAGCCGCCGCCGCTGCCGCTCTCCCCAGCTGTGGCTCTGCCGTGGCACAGGCTGCCTCCGAACGCACCCGGAGGTGCCATCTAGCTCTTGATAGATTCCCCCCCTGCTCCGCCATGAATGGCTCCCTCCTTCCCCAGCCCAGCGCCCTCCAGATGTTTTGGACTTTGACTCCCATCAGCCCCAGCCAGCATAGCCCACGGTCAGGATTGCTGGGAGTGGTGCTCCATCACATCTGGAGGGTGCTGGGTTGGGGAAGCCTGAATTGCTCCAACCCCCCCCTGAAAGCCACCCAAGTCAGTGGCCATGGCCGCACCTTCGGTCAGCAGATGCCACACATGGATTGTGCACTGTGTGAAGAGGGGCGCTCTCCCAACTGCCCTCCAGCACCTGCCGCTCAGCCAGATGACCCTGTGCCCCAGGAATACAAGACTAGGAAGAAAAATGCCCCCCCCTCGCTCTCTCCCTGCCCCTCGCCTCATTCTATGAGCCCCTGCCACCTTGTCAGCATGGAGAACAGCAGGGGAGTCCTGCTGGCTCAAGTGAAGGGCCCATCTAGCCCAGCAGCCGCCCCGCTCCCTGTGGGGGCCAGCCAGAAGCCTCCGAGCAGGGGCAGGTCACAGAGGGGGTGGCCTCTGCCTGGGCTCTGTGCTCAGCCTCTGGCATTCCAAGGTACGCGGAGCCCTTTGGCTGGCACGGCTGGAGCTGCGGATTCTTCGCTCTGACAACTGCCAGGACTGCCCAGAACACAGAATGGGAGAACGACAACCAGCCGCCAGCTCCAGAGCCGTTCTCGGAAATGACCTTGATGGGGGCTGCATTAGCACGCATTCTGTAACAAAGCAGCTCCTCTCCGGTCTCTGTTTTTTGCAGGATGCAATTCAGCTCTTGCCTGTTATAAGAATGAGAAGTGACAATTGCTCCTTGTTCCCTGAAAGCTTATGAGGCTCCTTCCAGCAAAAAGCACTTTCACTATTCAGTGCTAATCTACATAAATTGCAAGCTATACTTTTATTCCTTGATCCAGCAAGCAGCCTGTACATCTCAAGGGGGTAATTTCCTCCCGTCTCCCTGTCCAGAACAGGGTGATATTTAGTTAATTTTGCCTTTAAATAAAAATATACCCACCTTCTCTTGCATAGTAAAACTGAGTTCTCTCTAAAATTACCCCTATTTCAGAGGCAGAAAGAGTCTCTTTTCAAACAGAGGGAGAGATTTCCCTCCTGCGTAAATTTCCACAATTAACAGATGCACCAGGGGGCAAATCTACCCATTTTAGTGTCCCATTAATGTCCACCCAGAGTTCCCAAAATGACCCTGAGAAGGAGTGGATTTATTTTACACAGCCCTCTGTAATATTTATAGCCAGGAGGAAATTGCCTTTTTTATTTTTGCTGATATAAAGCTGCCATCTCAGAAAATAGCCTTTTTCTTTCACCATTAGGCTGTTTGTTTTCAAAAGGGACACCATGGCAAAACAAAGAAACAAAACACAAACCCCCCAAAACAAAATAAAACCCTCAACATATTTCTCTTTGAATCAGGCAGAGTGATGAAAAACCATTCTTGGGAAACGATGGGCAGCTTTTGCCTTTGGCCTAGATGTGGCAGCATCCACATTTGTCCAGTATCTCTGTACATGCATCTGCACACCTCGAACAAGACCGGGAGGCACATGACAACCGTGTTCCCTGCACGCCTGCAAACCTCTGAAGCAGTTGCTTGTCTGAAACAGCTGCCTTTGTTGCCTCTGAAAAGCGCCCACCGCCACAGGGTGCCTGGGGCCTCTGAGGAGGCGGTGCAGCAATGCAGGATGGGCGAAGCAAGGAATGGCAGCCAAACAGGCATCTTCTGGGGTAGTTTAGCAGGCCAGGCCCAAAGGAGGAGGTGGGCCATGGAGAGAAGGGGTTGGAAGGAGAAGTGAGGGTGGGGTTGGGGCTCAGGCCCCAGGAGAGCCATGGCAACTGGTGGGCCTCATGACCTAGGTAAGACTGCGCAGCAGAACATGCAAGAAGGCGATAAAAGGGAGGAAATGAGGAGAGATTTTGGACATATGCAACAGAATGAAGTGGAATAAGGTAGGAAAAATTTGAGGTGGTAGAATGGACTGCACCACAACAGCCTGCAAGTGGAGGATCACAATTCCGAATGCTCCCCTGCATGAAAATACCGTGCAAGTAGAAAGCTAGCACAACAAGGTGTGAGCTAGGCTAGAACCTTTCTCCCTGGTGTGCTTGTGTTCTGCTGGCTGGGATGTTTAATTTTTCATATATATATATATATATATATATATATATATATATATATTACACAGGGCAGCACTCAAAAATTATCTCTGCCTCCTAAAGTGGTAAAGTCTGCACTATCAAGTCAGGACTCTACCATCCCATTCTACTGCAAGTGTATACTAGGCCTCAGTCTTGAACCAAGATCATGAGGATTAGGAACTTGAAGGTGGCAAAGAGCATGCAAAAAGACTTAAAAGAGACATGTTCTTATGTCTCTGCAGATATCCAAAAGCAACAAAAAAAATTAGTTAACGAAAGCAAAGTATGTGAAGCAGCTGATGCAATAAGGGTGACAAATATTAATTCCACCAAAAAATGGGCAGAATACAGACTAATAACTGAGGCTGTCCACCACTTAAATAGTTTTGAGTTAAAAATAAGAAATTATCCAAGTGAATTTTTAAAAATTATTCTGCATACTCCCATCCTGCATGCTCTGTTCAGCATTGGAGACCTCGCTCCACGAGCCGCTGCCAAATGAGACACGGCCAGCAGCCTTTTCGCTAGTGGAACCCACTTTGTGGCATGCCCTCCCCAACCCCCACTGGATGTTAGCCAGTCCCTGACACTTTATTCTAACAGGTGTTTTGCCAAAACATGGCAGTTCCAAAACACGACTCTTAGCTGATTAGTTTTTCAAGATTTGTTTGATGCTGACTTTTATTCTTTTTATATTGTAAACTACCTTGAAAAGAAAGGCAGCTAAGAAATGTATTAAATAAATGAAACATATGTTGTTATTTTAGTGCTGCTACCACCACAACGTTGCTTCTGTTGGTCTTGGTTTTGCAATTTTGTATTGGATTTGTTTTTATGTATTGCATGTTGTTTTATTATGTAAGCTGTTTTGAGCTCCCTTGATATAAATAAAAAGTGTGCATATCACTGCCTTTTTGAGATAGTAAAGGATAGTTGACAGAGTAATGATACTGAGCTATCACTCAGTGTTAGAAGGAAAGGTGATCCATAACATTAGCTTTTTCATCCCTTGCCAGTAGCAAATGAAACCAGTTTCACAATTAAAAGTGTACCCTTGACTCGCTACCCCTAATGGGAGTTTGCCCTTACCCATTAAAATAACCCCCCAAGGATTAAACAACTAAAACTTTAGTTGATTAATCTACCCATTAAATTGATTACAGCTTGCATCCCCATTAATTATACAGCTGAGTGACTAAAAGAATGTCTTGCAAAAGCAAAGCATACCGAAGAAAATGCAGATTAGGAAGTGTGAATGGAAGGGGACAGGAACATCTGCCTTCAACAACCACCTAAGCCCTCCCGGCGTCCGATCAGACATTGTGGGGCAGGGCAGGAACCCCGTTCACTGCATGCAGCTTTCAAAGGGGTCAAATACCTCTCTTGGGATGAAATCACATGTTACTCTCCACAGGGTGCTATCGCCAAAAACGGCACCCCGTGCCCCCTTCCCCCATAATATGTAGGGTCCCTCATGTGCTGATATGACCACATTGTCCCTTTTTCCATAGCAGCAGCCATGGGTGTCACATGAATGCAAGGAAATGGCCAGTGTGATGCCAGAGCACAGAGTGAGTGACCTGACCAGCTACAGGGGAAATGGGAGCGGCACCATCTGGAACATTCCACCCATTGAAAAACCCTGGGAAGTACAAGGAAAAGTTCATACTGTTATAAACCCTCAACTGCTGCCATCTGTCAGCCTGTGCGCTGCAACCGTGAAAAGGCCATTCAGCCAATGCTGCACCACTCTCTGTAATTAAGGCACATTCTATATTGTTATTATTTTTCAAAATCCCAGTGCCATTCCCTAGTCTGAGCTTTGCTTGCTCCATCAAAACACAGAGGCTTTCCAAACCACTGGGTTCTATGTGAATAAAGAAGTAATTAGATTAAAAAAGCACACACACCATGATTATCTCAATGAGAGGTGGTGAGTAAATGTTCAAAGATCCTTCTGTGGGTCTGCTCCAAGTCTGGCTGGCAACCAGTATACAGAGACAGGGGGCAAAGATCAGCCATGTCAGGACAGGCACTTCCTCTCACAGACAAGGCCAGCCTGTGGATGCAGGTTCAAATGAGAGAAGCGGGGGGGGGGGGGTGCGTGTAATTTCATAGAACAACAATGCCAGCGGCTCCCTGGTGCAGCGCAAGAAGCCTCCACCAAGATAAAAAGTCTGCAAGAACCATAGAAGCTGGGCAGGGGTGTGCTGCAGTTGTAAACATGGCGTTAAAAGAGACAGAATGGGGAAAGGAACAGCCCAGCAATAACGCTCTGGAGCTAACACAACCTCCGCAAAGATCCATTAATTGTCATCCTCTCTGACTAAAATCCAGCAAGATTAGTCACAGGGCTCCTTCATACGGAGCTTTTATCCTGCGATTGAGATGGCTCCTTCACGGAAGTTTGTGGGCTCTTTACATGACACCGTGATCATCCAAGGCGTCTTCTGCACTAAATGCCCTTCGTTCCATTTTTAAATAGATCACAGATAATGAGCTACCAAATTCCCACCCCCCGTTGTGTTCCACTTCAGTTCCCTCCGTGAAAAGAGGAAAAGCGGCAAGAAGAGGAGCGAGATCAATGAAAGATGATGGGAGACTCCGGTATGGGGAGAAGGGGGGGAAGGGGGTGGGGGAGAAGGAAGCACGTGAAAAAGGGAGTCGTCGTGATCCTGCATTTGAAACGGAAGCAGAAAGCTCCGTTTTAAATGCAGGGCTTTAGGCTGGTGTAGAGATGCCCACAATTAAGCTCCACTGAAACAAATGGAACATGTTAGTCATGACTAAGTTAGAAGTCCCCTTGCTTTCAGTGAGACAGAGGCTGCATCTTATGCACAGCTACTTGGAAGTAAGCAACACTGAACTTCTGAGTAATCATGAAGAGGATTATGCTGTTAACTATTACTAACTTTGGCTGGATTGGGTCCACCAAATCCACACAGTCAGGCAACTGAATGTGCATGTCCCTGATACCAAAGTAACGGTGGTTTCCCCCAAGGGACCTGAAAAGAGCAGCTGTGACAGGCACATCAGAGAGCAAAATTCCTCTCCACAAGAAGAACTGCGCACCCTTCCCAGAACACCTTGCAAGGAAGCCACGTTGGTTACACCCCCCTTTTTTTTACAGCAGAAGTATCTGCACCCCCCAAAATGACATCATAGAGGGTTAGGGGAGGGGGGCAGGTGCAGCAATAGCAGAAACCCTCCGCAGGGCCAGAATTCCCCCCAGCTGTTGGCGTGTGCTCATGAACAATTCAAGCTGCGACTTGCCTTTTACCTGCTGAGTGAATTACTTCTCCATTAATGATTCAGGCCTACAGTATGTTGCTGAGCCAGATGTCAAGACCCACTTTTTTCACCCTCGAAAAGAGGGAGGATTGCCGCCCATGGGGAGGATGCAGTGGAGAGACAAGATGAGCCACAGGCAGAAGACAACTTGGAAGGACCAGCAATGGCTTGGACGTTCGGAAGGACTGTGGCCTTGGCCAGGTACCGCAATGTGCAGCCAGAAGCGCCCAAACAGCCAGATATACAGCAGGGAGCCAGGCCCCGACACATTCTTCTACAAGAATGAAGCTGTCACCCTCAGCACCCATCAATGGCACCACTCCTGTCTTTACAGGCTCATGTTTGAAGAACTGTACTAGGCTAGGCAGAAACCAGTAAGGATTTTCCATAGACTGTGCAGGTCATAAGGGCACTGTTCATGTTGTCCACACCTTCTGTATGGCTTTCAGAAGACCTGGCACATCTATTTCAGAGAATGTGCATGTATCAGAAAAACCTTTTGAAGTGGCTACAGGAAAGTCCCACATCTTGTCCTGGAAAAAGAGACAGGAGCTCTGCTTCCCATACTGTAACAATTCCATGAGTCCTCAGTTACAGGTATACCAGACATCTACATCTCTACAAATCAACAGAGAGGAGCTCTATTTGACAGAGGAGCTCCAGTCACCCTGCCTCTCAGGCACACGTGACAGTGGACTTCAGTGGCATTACTCTGACTGCTTGGTCAAGGATTTATTGTGTTCTGGAAGGCAAGATCTGGGACCTGCCAGCAACGCTGTTCAGCCTCTGGAACTGCCTCTGAGGCACAGGAGCCACAGAAAGCACATGCTTCCTCCTCGGTTAAATTAAAGAAGGTGGTTCCCTGCGTCTGGAGAAAACACGCAAATGCCTGCCTGATTGCCATGCCACCAGCCAGCTGACCAACCCATGAAGATACCTTTGAATTGTCCCTGACAGGAAAAATGGTTCAATCCTGAAGCATCCCCACTTCCCGGTCAGGTCATGCACTACCTGGGTATCCTTAACAACACTGTAGAGCAAGTTAGATGAAAAATTAACCAAGAGGCAAGGAAGCTCCCTGCACCTTCTATTCAGTGGCCAGCACCAAACTATTGTTTCCTTTGTTTGGACCCATCCTGGGTCCAGCCCCTGAGCCATCAACCTCTTTGTTCCCATTGTTTTGAATCCTGTCACTACCTTGGGGTTTGGGCAGTCAATGTTCATTCTTTCTGCTCAGGCATCCATCATATTGATGACTCTCAGCTCTGAGAATAAACCTGGAGTCTAGTTAAGGATGTGTGAATAAGCAAAACTTGAGCTCACCGGAGTTCTTCAAATTCCATCTCTAAGCTCATTCTGACTCAAGCCCATATCAGTTTGTGAGCTTTTTTTTTTTCCATTTCACATGAAAATCCGTGTGTATTTTCATACATATTTTTCCAAATGTACGCATCAATTGCGTACATCTTGCAGATGTACGCACTCTTCTCCGATTGATTAAAGTGTATTTGTGCACATTTTTCAAAAGTACTCATTTTTTCATGCACATTTTCTAAATGTACGCATGCTGTCAGACAAAAGTTTTAGGTCCACAAATCACTTCACAAGCTCGGAAACGTATGGACTTTGACTGCAGATTACATCCGAGTCCGTGTTTGGTCCAGAAGGTGAGAACTGGGCAAATCCTGATCAAAAAAGAACTGAAACAAATTCCTCATACATCCCTAGGTCCAGTTGACTTTTACTGTCATTCCTTGTAACTCTTTCCTAGCACAATTTCCTGCTCCATTTGCCCCAAATAGATCCATTTGACCAGTATATCCAGACAGTTAAAGCGATGCCCCCTGGCAAAGTACCCCATTGAGTCCAGGGCCAGTTCTACTCGTAGCACAGCCTGCCGGCTTACGATGCCTGCTAAGAGGACTACAACCTATGTGTGAGTTATCGGTTCTAAACCAAAAAGGGCAGAATTGGTTCCGCAGGAAGCCTAGAGCACCGGGAAGTGGCTGATAAAAAGTCTTGAGCTGAATGTTAAATTTCTGAATTTAATTGGAAACTCTAAGCAGAAGCCCCACTGACAAGGCTCTCCACTAGATCTGTTTTGAACCAACATGGTAGTGGATCCAGGGTCCCTAATAATGGCTTGGCCTCCCCTGGGTCTCCCACTGGGTCCTTGCTCATCAGCCATCTTCCTTTTGGGTGTCTCTGGACAACATGATGCAGCCCTTTCTTAACACCACCAGAGTGGTGTGTGGCTACTGCCCCATTTTTGTGCTTGGGAACTAAAACCGAGAAACCTGAGGGGAGTCGGTGCCCAGAGCATTTGTCCAATTTTTGGCAACCAACCAGGAAGTGAAGCTCTTTGGGTTCCCCTTCCTCTGAAGACAGGCAATTGTAGCCACATCTTCTCTGTTTCTTCTCCTTTTCTTGTCAGTCTTTCCATTTCTGCCCCCACAGCCCACCATTTTCACCAGCATCCTCAGTCACGTAGGATCTCAGTCCCCTGCTCTGCCATTTCCATAGCGCCACCTTGTCTCCTTATTTGGCCAATGCTAATTTCCCCAGTCCTTGTCTTTTCCTATAAGTCACGCCTATTAGAACAGGCACGTTCATGAGTTTGGACTGTGAACAAGTGTTTGAGTGAGAGCATTGTGCATAAGTCCATTGTGTGCGCACCACACCTCTGGTTAAAGGCCCTCCAAGACCCACGTTGGCTGTTACATGTGTCTACATGACAGTTGTGTGTCCATGTGAACAGGGACACACAGTAGCTCCCAGTACTTGCAAAGAACATCAGGTGAGATGGCCAATGTGTGCCTCAACTGTGCCACTTCAGACTGCAAGTGGGAACTCACTTGATGGAATGCTCCCCACCACAACCTAAATTATTCCTGCTGTAGAAAACAAGCATATCAAGGATAATGCCAAGCTGGAACCTTTGTCCTTCACATGCTAGCTTTCTACATCCAGAAAATAATGTTTTTTGTATGGAGGACCTCTCCATCATGTGAGCCCTCACCGGCAGGCTGAAGTGGGGCAGTCTAGATGCAGGAAGACTACCTCAACTGTTGTTTGTGAAACTAAGGGTGCTTCCAGGTGGATATCTCCAAGGGATGGGGGAACATGCAATGCTCAAACCAGTTGAGGTTCTCCAAATTCTTCCTTGAAGCTCTTTTCACCTCATTTGTGTTCCTGACTGTGAGCGTCTTTTTTTTCCCATCAGGAAGAATGCACATTTTTAAAGTGTGCAATTTTTCCCAATTGAAAAAATACACATTTTTTAAAATGCACATTTTCCCCAACCAAAAATGCACATTTCCCCCTATAGGCTAAAATACAAGTTTTGTGGGGATTTGTGTGAATGTGTGTATGTGTTTATGTGCATTTTCAGAAGTGCATATCTGCGCAAGTGCACACTTACAAACATGAATGCAAGTTCGGGAAATTGTGAAAAAATCCTGAGAATTGCATTCCTGGTTGCATTTGCATTTGAGGCAATGAAGCAAACAGGACATGTTTGCTTCATTTCCAAATAAGAATGAAATTCTTGTACATCCCTAATGGCTCCTAGAGCTACCAGTCAAAGGCAGTGTGCAGTTATTCCATCTTTCCCTCCTGAATGTATTTTCTGTGGAAACAAACAAGACAGAAGAAATGGTGGGAAAAGGGGGGGGGGGGCACAAGTAGAAGAAGACATTGCCTGGAAAATTCCACGCTCGAGGCAGGGCAATTGCATATTACACGCCTCATCTGGAAGCACCCTCAGTTCCCAGAAAGGGACCCTTGATACAGGACAAAATAGCCCCAACATATTCATGGTCTGAGAAAGAGCACACATTGTTGTGGGGCTCAGAAAAGGGTTGTGTTGCTTCAGTCTAGTGTGCAGCTGAGCGACGGTGCTGGAGTAAGAGAGTGGGAGGAGAGAGATTGAAGAGGAAGAACTTACAGCTTTTGGCTTGAAAGGAGGCTGAATCTCCTTCCGTTCAAGTTTGTCCCAATCAATGTAGCGGAAAAAGGCGTGCTCCTTGATATCCCGCTCTCCTTCGGGGCCACACCCCAGGCGCTTAGCTGGGTGTTTGGTCATGAGCTTGAGAGGGAAAAAGGAGAAACATCCATGCATTAAATACACAGCAACATGAACGAGGTCATTGTGGTAATCAAACAACCCCCATATTCAGAGCAAATAGCCCTGGCAAGATCTTAAGCAAAGAGGGGGAAAGACCTACTAAACTATAAGAACACTGTATATAATCTCAAATTAAAGTATTCCCATACCCACCACAAAATGTTTTGTCTATATGACTGTCCCATCTTACAGACTTTGGGAAATGTGGGACTGCATATTGGTCTTCAACTGGAGGATCACGACCCACGCTGACCCTGGCCTCTTAGGACTGATCCACATTTGACTGTTGTTCGCACAAAGGGCAGTATCCAGTGCTGCCTGTGTGCCAGGAGGACTCATCACTGCTGCAATGGGAAGCTGGTGCTTCCTAAAGCAACTGGAAATGAGCTGAAATGCTCCTCTGCAGAACAGAACAGGCCTGCAACGCTCACAAAGAGGAGTGCTGCTGATCTGCCCCATCACAGAAACTAGCATTTTGGCTGCTCTAGGTGGGTCCTGCTGGCACAGCAGAATCAGCAGAAGTGCACAGGCCGCCTGGAACCTGGGTCAGTCCACCCTAAGAGATGGGAGAGGGGGATTCCAAGCGGTTGTGACCCATGACTAGGTCATATTCCAGCCTAAGCCAGATTGCTCCAGTGACACCATCTCCATTTAAAAGCGATTACAGCTAGAAGTGACACCAGTCATGGGGCTGCTGCTGAAAAGGGTGACCCCATGTCCAAATACCCCTCCTCTAGCACAGGTTTGCTGGTTTTGGCTGCATCTCTACAATGCTGGAGAAGGCAGGTGCAAGCAGGAAAACAGACAAACAGAGAGTCAGACGGAATGGGTCCCATGCTGCAGGTGGGAGTTAATGGTGGGTCACAGGTCTGAGCAGGTAGAAGATTGGCAGGCTGCTCAGGGCCCCCAGTGATGAAGAGGTACAAAAGGTCGCTTTGCACTTTGAGAGAAATCTCTACAAATCTGACAACCTACAAGCAATCAAGTACAAAGGCTGCCATGTAGCTGGGGGGAGCCATCTCCGTTGGAACTCCTTTTCATTAACACCAAGAACAGGGTAGGGACTGGCCACATCCGGCCCTGAAGGCTTTCGGTTAATGAAACAGCACATTCTGAGGGAAAGGAAGGAGACGTGAATTATTGCAGTTTATCACTGGAGCATGTCCCGCACCCAAATCCTCTCTGGCAAGCGGGACAGAAAAAAGTGAACCTGGCGGCTCGGAAGAAACATTAATATCCTGATGGTGATATTTGGCTCCCTGTCCAAGATAGGAGACAGATGACAATGGATGCCAAGGACAGATAAGTCAAGGGGATATGAAACAGGGTCCCAGGAAAAGCTGGGCAAATAAGTCAACGCTCTTTCTGGGTCCAGCATGAGGAGCTACATTCATACGGGTGTAGTGAGGTGGCTAAGAGATGGAGCTGTGAACCAGGCGGTGGTTGGGTCTCCCGTTCAAATCTTGCCTCCGCTATGGCGAGCTCACAGCTCTGCCTGTAGACACGGCGCTTCACGGAGTAACATGAACAAAAGACAGCCACATACTGTCAGGGCTGCGAGGGGGAGGGGTGGGAGAGGCAGCAAGGGACCGGCGTGAGCCCAGGCAGCAGCAACAAGGCCTTTGGCTTTGATGCTCTGGGGATGAGGCCCGAAGCCAGCAGTGTCCTGGCAAAGGTGGGGTCTGAAGAAGGGAGGAGGGGAGGGCATTCCAGCCATTGGGGGCGGCAACCGAGAATGTGCAGACCCACGGAGAGGATGCAGTTGCAACTTGCGGACATTTGATGCACTGAATCCACACCCTGCATAGAAGATTCCAGACATGGGTCATCTCCCAGAGGCGCCTTCCTCCCTTGCTTGAAGGGGCTGCCCCACAATGCTCCTAGCCTACTGGGCATCACCCCCTGTGGCCCGTCACCTGCTTAAGCACCCCATGGTGCAACTCGGAGGCTCCACCTCACAGCCTTCTTTCCATGCACACACGCTGCTTTGTAGTCGTGCACGAAGCGGCTAGCACAGCGGGGCTCAGGGCTGCGCCAGGTCTGGCAGGAGACGCCCTCCCCTGCCATTGCCCCTGCTTCTCTGAACTCTCAAAGTGGCTCTGAGAGGAACAGAACAAAGCAGCATGCCTGTCCTCACCAGAATGTGTTTTCTGGCATTTTTGAAATGCAGAAATCGAAGCATTGCGGGGGCAGGGGAGCGACCAGGCAGAGCGCTCCACTGGCAGGCTCCACATGCCAGAGTGGGCACACTGCTCCCAGCCAGTGTCGACGCCTCCAGAGAAGCGAGCGCTGCGCGTGGCCTGGCACGTGGCTTGCCACCCAAAGGTTGGACACACAGCAGGCGAGCCGTCTGTGCGCATTGCCCACTGAAACCGCCCAGCCGCCACCTGCCGGAAAGCCCACAGCCCTGTGCTTTATTCCAGGCACCGGCAACGCTGCAGAACCTGTCCAGGAGCCAGCGATTCCTTGCCTCCAGTGCTGGGAGGGAGCTTCTACGTGCCAGCAACGTGTTCACCTGGAAACATCAAGTTGTTCGAAGCTCAGTCTAATGCCCCCGTGCAGAGATGAAAGGAACAGCCCCTCTTTATGCTCTGCCACCCGGTGCGTGCCTGAGCGGGAGCAACATGCCAACAGGCTCATAGGTCCTGGTGTCACTTGGAGTGCAGCAGACCTAGGAGCTTCGTGGAAGGCAGCAACGTGGGGCTGCCTGTCCAGGGTCACCGGGTTCCCAGGTCAAGGGCATCGTGGGCAGTGGTGCTGGATCCTGGCTTGAGCTGCCCACGGTCCACCCGGCCAGGGGCTCCGCTGCGGAGCAGCTGAGACAACGTTCTCCCCTGGCCAGCATCACCCTGCAGACAGCTGTTCTAAACGGCGCCCAGCCCAGGACAACGGAATGCTCTGGCTGGCTTGCCTGGGCACTTCTACGGTCATGCAGATACTGTGAGTTTCCATTCTGTCAAAGAGAGCTTCTTGTCCTCTGCTGCCCAAATCACATCAACCCTCAGTGAAGACGGACGTCACCTCAGCACACCCCAGCCAATCTGGGCAGAGGGAGGCAAATCCTGCCCCAATTGTTCCTTGAAGCAGCAGCTGCAAAATAAACAAGCCCTTCTGTGTTCCTGTGCAAAGCCCCTTCCAAAGGGGCTTTCCCCAAAGGATGGTCCCCTCTCATCCCACTGTGCTCTTCGGATGGTGAACGTCACCAGGCTTTGGGGTGGGGCACCGGCAGCAAATGCCAACACCAAGAAGGCAGCTGGGAAACTCATGGAGCGAGGGAGCCTATGGCTCCTAGACAGAGTTGTGGGGGGCCCTACGGGATCTCTCGGATTCCTGGTTGGAGACAAGGTTCTGACCTCAGACCCAGAAATTCAAGCTCCCTGACTGCACCCCTTCACAGCCAGCGTGGAGAGAACTGCGCTGGCTGCTTCTCTAAGACTGCAAAAGTGCCTTTGGAGAGGAGGCAAAGGAGGCATTCCCAGGGTGGGGAGGGGCCCGGAGAGGCCAGCATACGCCATATCCCGAGTCCCCTTGAGCCTCCTGCCCCCCCGCTCCGCAGTGCCTCAGCTAGACGGGCGGAAAAGCCTGTCTAGCTGGAAGGCAGAGTGGGAGGCCGCAGACACGGGGATCGCCTCTGCCGCACCTCCTGCTCTGCCTAGGGTGCTTGGAAGCCTCCGAGTTCAGAGGCTTATGAGCATCCAGGGTGGGCCCCATAAGATTGCGCCCTGAGGGAGGGAGCTCTGCCCTTCTCTACATACTTTGTAGCTGACATAGCTCATAACATCTGTCTATTTATTTGAAATATTCCT
Source organism: Heloderma suspectum (assembly GCF_057233095.1). NCBI lineage: Eukaryota > Metazoa > Chordata > Lepidosauria > Squamata > Helodermatidae > Heloderma > Heloderma suspectum. The sequence goes on along the minus strand of NC_139469.1, from coordinate 35,395,232 downwards.
TGGCCGCCTTTCAAGGCAGAAACCCCCCCAAGGCGGCTTACAACAATAAAATACATAAAAACAGTTAAAATATTAAAAATGCAAAAAACATAAAAACAATGAAAGCCAACGATAGAAACAACAGTTAAAACCAACAATAAAACCAACAATGATGTTAACAGCAGCAACAGTAGCAGCCAAAGTTGTCAGGAGCAAGAAAATGTCACATCCCTGTTTCTTTTGGGGGGCAGAGAAATACGTTTTATATATGCAAGTTCATATCTGGCTGAAGTTAAGTACTATATTATAATGCAAGTGTGTGTGTGTGTGTGTGTGTGGGGGGAGGGGTGTCTCTCTCTCTTCTGCACAAAATAAAGACAGCACTGATGCTACAGGAAAGGGAATTCACCAAACAGCCTGTGCTCCCCCTACCCCGGTCCCTTTTCTGCCTGCTTCAGTCACTTCCCTATTTGCCAGGAGTGAGAAAAACCATGACTGAAAAATCCAGCAGATGTTCTAATCAGCCCTGACTCTGGCCAATTTGCAGCATTCAGCCTGGGACTGATGGGAAAGGAAACAAAGCTGACCGGAAGGTGTTCGCGGTTTCAGTCTCTGATCACTCCCCACTTTTACTTCCAGGGACAATGGGGGAATGATGATGCCCGGGTCCAGCTCCTGTCAATGGCTACAGCAGACTTGGAGAGGGGCGTCCCCCCCGCAACGTCTCCTCTTTTAATTCACACGGAGCAATGCTGGCTAGGATCATGGGGCGGGGAGGAACTCAGGCTGGGCTCCCTTGCCCCCCACCCCTTTGCCTGGCAGAGGTGGGGCATGCCAACAGAATTCTTTCCTGCCGCTCCCTCTGACCTTCTCAGCTGCCCTGTGCAAATGTAATAGATAAAATAAATAACGTAAAATAAATAAAGTGAAAATGGTGGTGCGGCTGAGGCAGTGCGAGTGGGGAGCAGCTCTTTGCCCGTCTTAGCACTCCAGCAAATGTCCAAGCTCCCCACCCTGTGTTGCTGGCCTTGGCATGGAGTATTTGCTTCCAAAACTATGTAAAAAGATGGCATGGGGTTTATTCCCAGTTTATACATTTAACAAAATCCAGTGCTAAGACATTTCCCGGACTGTACCACTTCAAACCACAATATTTTATATTGTTTTATCCTGCGCTATTTGGTTTTAATTTTTGTGAACTGCCCAGAGAGCTTTGGCTATTGGGTGGTATAGAAATGAATGAATGAATGAATGAATGAATGAATGAATGCTGCAGGTGTGTGTCAGGAATGGATGCTCTTCCAGAAAATAAAATAACAGCTGCACATAAAACACAAGCACATCCAGCTAGTTCTTCTTGCCATGCTGGAGAGACTGGGGAGACTGGGTTCAGCCCAACTGTTCAGGGTTGTTGTAAGGACAAAATGGGGAGGGGGAGAAACAAGTTTTGCTTATTTTCTATATTCAGGGGCAGTCTCCAAAGAACTGAGCCTGTTTCACCCACAGCTGCTCCTGCCAATGGAACTGAAGGCTAAACTCAAAGGCACAGATGTGGCAAGAGAGTCTCGCCCCCCGCCAACTACGCATGAATGCGGAGCTCGTAGAAAGCTGCCCATGTCCCGTTGGACCGCCCCCATCCCTGGGCCCTTGCCCTGTTTGCCACTGTCCCACAGTTGCTATTTGCTCCTCCAGGGATGGGGACATGTGGCCCTCCAGAAGCTGCTGGACTGCACATCTCTTCACTGTTCACCATTGGTTCTGCTGACCAGGGCTGATGGGAGTTGCAGTCCAACGATGTCAGGAGGGCCACACAGACCCAGCCCCTGTGCCGTTCCGCCTGGGTCCTCTCTGCTTGCTCGTCATACCTGGGGGTCCTTGGCTGGCTGGCTCTGATGCCAAGACTCTCCTTCTGGGGGACCCTGGGCATATGAAGCCGAGGCTACAGGTGGACTAGTGATATCTCAGCACTTGGATCCCAAAGCAACTTCAGTTAAATGAAGTCTTGTAAGTGGGCCTACAAGGAGGGGGCTCTCAAAGGCATATCTTATTGGTGCAAATGGACAGATCAATGCCTGAGCCTTGGTCACAGACAGGGGCAACGACTGGTTACGTATGCAGTGATGGTGATGATGGTGGAAAGAAGGTCGAAGGCCATTTTGAGCAAGGCCCAAATATCCCATGACTTCTCTGCCTTAGGGATGTGTGATAATTCTGTTTCTGTCTGCAAATCATGCGAGCACCTCTGATTCACAACCTCAAATGAAAACGCCAGCAGGAATGCAATCCCCAAGGAATTTTTGCAATGTTGAGTTCATGCTCAAAAGGGCACACCTGCGCAGGTGGGCACTTCCAGAAGGATGCGCTTGTTCATGTGCGCAAATGCATCCCCCCCCCCGCCCCAATCTGCATTTTCATACTTTAGCCTATGGGGAAAATGCACATTTTTCAATAGGGAAAAATGAACACTAAAAAAATGTGTTTTTCCCAATCGAAAAAAAAGATGCCTGCACTCAGAAACGCAAACAAGGCAAACCAAGCTTCAGGAAGGGATCTGGAGAACCTCGAGAACTGCCTGTTCCCCCAACCCCCCTCTGCCTTGGTTTTCAACGAAGAGGGTGACATCAAACAAGCATCACACTGTGGCTGCCAGTGAGGCAGAAGTGGATGGGTGTGAGGTTAAGGAAACGAATGCGTCTGAGGGGGAGAAGAAGCCTGGATTAACAGGAACACAAAAACACACTTTCTGAGCAAAGTCATCTGCCAGGTGACCCGGAAAAGTTGCTCCCCTCCCTTGCCCATTAAACCTGGCACAGTTGTGTGATGTTTTCTTCAACCACACAGCACTTTGACCAAACAGCAAGGCACGCATGTATGGATACCATCGAGCTTTGCAGGAGAACATCACATGCTTAAGGCAGCAAATCGACAAGTAAGCTGCATCCTCCCACAAGCCCCAGTTACACTCAAGGAGCTAGCTGTTAATTCCAGTCCTTAAAGGGGATCCACACTTTCACACAACACAAACGATGCATTCATGATACACACCGCCCAAATGATAAGTGCTGCTGAGGTAGAATTTACGTGCTGCGTTCTGTGTATACCTTGAGATTGGTTTGAAAGATGAATCCAGACCTTATGTGGGTCAGGGTTAGGGTCAGCAGGATTGCTGGTGGTCACGAGGCAGAGCCTGAGGAGCGCCCTTGGCAGCCGGAGGAGAATAATGGCGACACACAGGAGAAATGTGATGCGCTTCAGAGGTCGCCTGGCCTCCTACCGGCCTGTTTGGCTGCTGTGCTCATCAGGAGATACCCTCCTGGCACTGCTCAAGGTTTTGGAGGTCCAGCCCATGACGGCTCAGAATTTAATGGAAGCGATTCATAAATATCATTAAACAAACAAACAAACACATAAAACATATGCACCCATTTGGCACAATGTATATGCCTTGCAGGATTCAACTGTCCCTTGCACAGGGAGTGGATTAATTCGGAAGACAAGCAGTCTGGATTAAGTAAATGGGATCCCCATACACAAATGTGTAAAGTTGGATTCTTCCATGCTGGGACATGAGTGTGCCACTGTTTCTTTGGTATGAGAAAATATGCTTTTTTATTGACATAAAAGCTTGGAGAGCGGAAGGGAGGCTCTGGGGAAGCACATAAAGTTGGCTTAACAATAAAATGCAAGTATACTTCAGTTTCAGTTACTGAGATTATTTCAAGGCTAACAGGGTATAGATAGAATTTGAGCCCCTGCCTATACTGTTAAACATTCTAAGATAAGAGACTTTGAAGCTGCAAATCTAATAAGGAATCTTTTGCTGGCAGCAAAATATAGTTTGGTCTCACCCGCAGAGACGCCCTTCTAGCCCTCCATCCATCCAACCTGGCATGGCATCTTAAGGGTTTGGAGGTGGCGGGGGGTGACACTTCTCATGGAGAAAATGTCACTGAGGAAACAGAAATACATGTTCCATGAAATCCAGAGGGGGAATGACCCTTTTTATTCTATCCTGGAACTTACACTATAACAGTGTAACACTAGGAAGATAATCTGTTATCTGTAACTGTTTGGATAATCTTACATACAAACATAACAAACTCTGAAGATCCCAGCAACCACAACCAGCACAAGTAGAAAGTCCTTAAAACTGAAATGTGGCAAACCTCTAAGGGAGGCCTCTTCCTCAGTGCCAATTTGCAACAGGACTTAGGAACCAAGATGTTCTCTTGGGCATGCTGGACCATGCTGACAAAGACCCAATGCATGGGGCCTGTGCACAGCCTAAATGTGCATCAGGTGCCACAGGACTCAGACGAAAAGGCCTAAAGGACAGCGTTTTGGAATCGATGGCCTGAAAAGGAAAGTGCAGGCACACTGGCACATTACCACTACAACCCAGAATCCTCCTGGCCCTGGCATAGAGCCAGTCCCAGGCCACTGCCTGGTAAGAACTGTCTAGTTCTGGTGAACTAGTTGCTGCAGGACCTCTCACTTGCTTCCTGCCCAGAGCCTCCTGAGTGGAGCACAGCGACCATAACATGCTGAACATGGAGCTCCATGCCAGAAAGGAGAACAGGCATTAATATCCCGCCCCATCCACAGTCACCCCAGCTCAGCTCTTACCCCTTTGCAGATTGCCACTGCTTCCTTGGACATGGATTTCGGGTAGGCCACATTGTGCTCCATGATGGACTGGAAGAGCTCATCTTCATCTTCCCCTTCAAATGGTGCCTACAGAATTGGGGAGCAGAAAAGGAAGCTGTTTTAGTGGCACCCACTTTCTCTGCTGTGACCTCTTCGCATGTCACCATATCGCTGTTCTACAGAACTGCCCACAGGTCATAAAAGAGCCCATGCGCTCTGATTCGCCTCATGTTTCCCTTTCCCTTCCCTAATTGTGCCCTGCCTTTGTTCAGAATGCAAGTCTGCTGGAGCCCTCCTATCTCTTGCAGAATGCCTAGCAAAAATTGTAAGCATTCAGTTGTTAAGCATTGACTTGGATTCCTGCACTGAGCAGGGGGTTGGACTTGATGGTCTTGTAGGCCCCTTCCAACCCTACTATTCTACGATTCTATGAACATACGATGCCAATGAGATTGTGTCTAACAGCAAGCATTTTGAGCACCTTTCATCTTTCATGATGGTTTGATCTCCTTCAGAATTTGAGGAAGACTGAATATTGGTAGGGGGAGACAATGACCTGCAACTGTCACTCTCCAACATAGAACTCTGTAAGCAGACCCTTCTCCTTCCAAATGCTCACACAGTATTTTGCTGATAAAACAAAAGCCCTGTTCCCAGGCTACTGGATTGCTCCCCATGGAACCCAATGAAAACCTCAAGGAATATCTATTCCGATGCCATTACCTGTCCAGCCAACATTTCGTAGAGCAGGACTCCGAAGGCCCACCAGTCCACTGACTTCCCATAAGGCTGGTAAGCGATTATCTGCAAGATACACAACACTGTCAGTGCAGCAGGATCACACACACACACACACACACACACACTTTTGTGCCACTGTCACAAGGCAAAATGATTCGTTGGGAATCCAAAAAACAGAGACAGATGATTTGTTGCTATGTTCCCAGGGATTTCAAGCGACGAGATTTGATGCTCAAAAAAACAAGAGCTGCCTCTGAAACTCCAGCCTCCTTTCCTCCAGCCATCCAACCACACTTGCCTATTTGCCTGCCCGCCCACAGCACTAGATTTTTGCAAGGCCCAAGTTAGGAGGGGCACCAATGAAGACATGCCAACATGTGCAGCAGAGACTGGCTTCTTCCCATCCATGGCAGTGAATGACCGATCACTGTGCATTGGAGGGGACACAGAGACACGTTCTGTCTCTGGGGACCCTTTCGTACTTGCCAATGATCACTGGACAGCGCTGTCATCAAGTGATGAATTTGCATGTGTGAACCAGCCCTGCGTAGCAGATAAAAGCAAGAGGGAGGCATGTATAGCAGATGTAAAGGATTTCGCCATATCTATTTATTTCAATGAATTATTTTATCTGCCATACAGGGCTGGTTCACACTTGCAAGTTCATCACTTGATGACAGCACTATCAAGTGATCATTGGCAAGTACGAAAGGGTCCCCAGAGACAGAACATCTGAGCCCTTCAGTTTTAAAACATGTATAACCCTTTTTACAGCAAATGTCCTTGCAAGGCGGCTTCCATGAAAAGAGCGCAACCAGCGTAACTTATGTAAACCTAGTGATACAGTTCCATGAATAACCGAGGCCAAGTCCGCCCTTTCCAGATAGGGTCACAGCTGGCACATCAGCCTAAGCTGTTTCTAGTCTTTCCATGACACTCTGTCTTGTCAGAATAAGCCCCTCCACCCCCAAACTGCCTCCCGAAGCCTCCGTGGAATAAAGAGATGGAAATGCATGATAGAGCTGCATGTCATCCTCATACTGATGACTTAGCTCAGCAGTTTCATGTAGATGTTAAATAAGATGGGGGAGGGGGGGTCAAGACTGAGTCTTGAGGAACCCAATTAGCCAAAGGCTCTGGGATGGAACAGAAGCTCCCCAGCGGCACCTTTGGAGGCTGCCAGGAAGGACCAGAGCCCCTTTAACACCATGCCTCCCAAGCCCATCCTGGACAGATGGCCCAGGAAGATACCCTGGTTGATGGTATCAACAGCCGCTGAGAGGACCATGAGAACTAAGGATGCTGTGGTCCTCCCATCCATTTCCTGGCATATGTTATACACCGGGGAGACCAAGGCTACTTCTGTCCAAAATCCAGGCTTGAAACCTGACTGGAATGGATCCAAGTAATCCAAGATGACCAGAATTTGAGAGTTGTATTTTCAGTGTCCAAAGCACTTCACCCCACCCCCTGGCACAGATCACCAGTGGGACAACAGGGTAGAAGTTGGGATTAAAATAAATCACCAGCGAAGAAAGCACTTCTAAGCAACAAAGAACCAGGCAAAGTTTTCTCTGAGTTCAGGGAGGCCATGAAGCCAAGGAAGAGGGGAGGAGGAGGAGAGGCGGCGGCGGCAGCAGGAGGAGAAGCCTGTGTTTCAGAAGGCCCTCTCCACCCCTGCTTGCTCGCCTCAAGCCTGAGGCGTTGCCATCTGTTACTTAACGCAAAACCATCAGGCAGTTTATTCATCCTAATTACAGATTTCTATTCCGAAAAGATTCATATAGTCAAACGTAAATGCAAATCACACGGTAATTGCAGTAAAATATACACAGGCTCAATCAAGCTCACCGTCCAGGCTGCCCCTGCCCCGCTCCTTCCCGGCCCCTCCAGCCCCAGCGCCCTCAGCGGGCTTTGGGGCTCGATGTGCTGCAGCTGCACGGAGCGCCCCGTGCTCTCCCAAAGCCAGGGATGACCTCCCTCAGGGGGCTTTCTGGCCCGTGGGGACGCAGTCACGCCAAGGGAGGGCAGGGAGACGGCGCCCTCTCGAGCCCTGGGGGGCCCTTGCAGCCCAGAAACGTCCCCTCTCTGCAGACGTGCCAAGCCACACATTTTCCCAGCCAGGCTTCTCCCCCACCTGCCTTTGAAAATTACGCTGCATTACGGTAACTTCCCTAACATGAACAGCCTAAAATGCAGATTTATGCAGCAGGCCTCAGCATTCAAATATGCACAAGCGGCTGAATTAAGCTGAACATTGTAAAAGAAAGGCTGTTTAAAAGAAAGGATTTCATTATATCCCCGCTTTCCTCCAAGGAGGGGTTCAAGGAGGTCTCCCAGCCTGCCTCCTCCCAACTGTAGCCTTGCAACAACTCTGTGAGATTGTCAGGCTGAGAGGGAGTGACTGGCCCAGGGTCACCCGGGGGGTTTCTGGCTGAGTGGGGATTTGAACCCAGGGCTCCCCCGCCCTGGCCCAGCACTCTCAAGACTCCAGTGCGCTGGCTCCCTGCAGCGCTCCCTGCGCATCAGGCGAAGCAGGGGGCCACAGACACTTCTGAGGCAGGAGGTCGAAGGGGTGGAGGAGCTGGCAAACACAGGCGGGCTGCTCCCTTTCCTGGTGGGCATTCGGGTTCTTCTGAGCTCCTCTCCTCCTTTGAGGCGCCTCTGGAAGGCCCGCAGTGGGAGGGGCCAAGGGCAGTGCGTGTGCATGCACATGTGTGGGGAGAGAAATGGGAGCCCGGGGGGCTGAATTTGGCTTCAGTCTCACCCCAGGCGCTAGAGGCAGAGAGGTGCAGGGGGGAAGCAGGGCAGGGCCCTTGCCGCCCCCCGAAAACTAGTAGACCGATCGTGGCAGGAGGACGAGTGGCGAGAGCCTCCCAGAATATTACCCTTGGGAGGTGAACGATGTCTTGGCCACAGTCAGGATGCCACCCGAGGGCCCTTTGGCTGGACAGCTGGGCTTGGACAGGACCCGGGGGATGGGGGGCGGCTGCGGCGCAGCCTGCGGGGCTCCCGGAGCCGGGGGCCGTCAGGCTCCCATGGACCATGGCAGGCAGCACAGAGGTTCGAAGTTGGACCCGGAGACTGGAGTGCCATACGGGCCCCTGGACGGGCTGGCCTGAAGGGAAACCCAGGAGCCAGGCTGGCCAACTGGGCCGCGGCCTCTGCCTGCTGTGCTCTGGCTCCAGGGGCAGCAACGGGCAGCAGCAGGGCGGAGGGTGGGACCTGTGTCGGAGGGGTTCTCGGGGCCATGTTGTGGGGGGGCAAAAGGGGTGCGGGCGGCCTGCCGGGGCGCCTGCATGCTGCCGCACACACCCTTTCCTTCCGCCGGCCGCAGAGCCTGAGCAGAGGCCTCTCGGCCTTTTGGGCGGAAAAGGGCTGTGCAGAGGCCGGGAAGGCGCCATGTGGGCAGTGGCTGTGGGAAGGGGGGGCTGCCTGGGGAACCTGGCAGGGACAAACGGAGGCCCCGGGGCCTGGGCTTTGCCCCAGCCCCTGGGATCCCCACCCCTGGACAGCAAGGTTGGAAAGCCAGCACTCCAGCCCAGGCCTGGACTTGTCTCTGGCAGCCCTGGACCTTGCCCGGCCTTCTCAGACAGAAGGTTCGGACAGACGCCCCCGTCCGAGCCCAGAGGCTGTGGCATCCGACGGAGCCCCGAAACAGGTCTGGGGGGGGAGAGGGCGGCAAAAGCCACGGGGCTGCCCCCCCGCTCTCATCTTCCAGCACCCCCACCCCCCCTCTTGCCCTGGACCCCTGGAGCCCTGGCTCTCGCTCCATCCAGCCACCGGGAGGGCCAGGCCTGCGTGCAACACTCACAAGCAGGGCAGGGCAGCTCAGAGAGGTCCTTGTGCCTGGCCTCTGCAGGGCTGCCTGGCCTGGGGGGGACAGCAGGGGGGCAAAGCTGCCCACTCCACAAAGCACCTCCAACGCGCCGCATAGATTTGCAGGCACTGGTCGGAGCCCGCGGGCTGCTTGCGGGCTGGTGGGGCGTGACGTTTCGATCCTCTGCCACAGCCGGGATAAAAGCTTAGCGTGCCCAGCATTAACACTCGAGATAATCATCTGGGCACCACGGGAAATCCCACGATCGATGGGGTCGAGGTAAATGAAAGCACGGGAAACATTCAGGCGAGGGGAAGGCAAAACGTGCTCATCCGTCGCACAGGACATTTCTGCAGGATGGGCGCAGGTTTGCGGAGCAAGGGTTCGTTTCCTTGTGCCCGCCAGACTCATTGCTTCCCTAGACAAATGAATGAGATGCACCCATTGGCACAGAGAACAGCAGGGAGGGCTCTTCTGGGAACCCTTTGGTGGGGAGGCGCCATCACTTGTCCCCACACTGCCCATGTCTCCCTTCCCTCTGGTCTACAGCCCTCTTTTGCAGAAACTATTTCTGTGGGCAAAGAACGAGGGCTGCGATTGGGAGTGTCCTTCTTGGGGGTCACACACCTGCCCACTGCTGTAGTCCTCTTTGCTCGAAATGCATTTGCAGGTTTTGCTGAAAGTTGGCAGAGAGCCCTTGCTTCACATCATTTGGTTCCCTGGTGTCCTTTTGAACCTGATATTTACCTGAGACCAGGGATATGTGCGTGCGTGTGCGTTTGTGCACACATACACACGCCAGAGGTGCTCTGTGTGTACCAAAGAGCACACATGGGGCACTGGGCTAGGGGAAAACCAAGTGCGGCGCTATGCCTGGAACGATGTAGGAAATTCATTATTTATTTTTTTAAAAGATTCTTCTCCCAACATTTCCACATTGCTCCAGGTGACTTATACTAATTTTGTGTTTATTTTGGAAAGTTTGTAATTTGCAGCCCTGTTTCCTGTTCTTTGAAAATAATAAAAAAACAAAAGCAAAAAAGAAGAAAATGAGCATTTTACACATGGCACTCAGTTGCCTTCCAAGGGGAAATGGTCATTTGTTCTACTCTGAAAGAGCATTAATCACACGCAGAGACCCAGCCACATGCTGGCGAGGCTCCCATATTAATCTTGGCAGAACAAGAGAAAACAATGTGCATTAGAGCCAGTAATTAAATGCCTCTCTGGGAAGAAGGACGCACACACAGAATAGTTCAGCACTCATAGCCAGCACTCGACGACACATGAGGAAAGGAGCGGTTTTCCTGGTCTGCTGCCAGCTGGAGATATGAACGTAACACTCAGGAGGAGCACAGGCCTGGGTTTCTTAAGGCACTTCCTGCTTACTGGCAGAGGCACCTTGGCAAAAGAGGGTGTGCATGGAGGGGAGGGGAGGGGAGGGGTTTTTAGTGGGGGTGCAGCACTTAATCAATTAAATGTCTTTACCCCAGCTAAAAAACAGTCCTGATTCATCAGGGTTCAGCCCCTATATGCAGCCCCGACAGTGGCAGCACCCGTCTCTTCCCAGCGCCTCTGCCGTGGCCTCCTCCATCACCTCGTCCACCCTCCCAGCCCCCCCGCCCCAGCCAGTGCTCCGTGCACAGCCCAACCTGCCCACGGCTTGCCATGCAGTGCCTCCCCGCAATCCGCCTGGGCTGGGAGGAGCAGGGGTGTGCCGGCAGCGGGGCAGTGGCAGCAGCCACACTGAGGGGAGGGAGGGGGCTGCTCTGGAGGGTGGGGGCTCCTGGAGGGGAGGCTGCAGCCGTGTCAGCTGCAAAGGCAGGGGGAGGGAGAAGGACACAGCAGCAGCAGGCACTTCCCGGATAAAGGGCGAGGAGCCTCTTGAGTCCCCAGAGAGTAACTACATCTAGGGACCTCTAATCAGATTTTTAGAGATGTCGTTGATCAAGCTTGTGCAATAAAGAGATCATGAACACCTACCGGATTATGGTAACGGGTCCATCTTTATTGCATCGGTAATGGCTTATTAATGTGACTAATACAAGTGAATAAATGGCAAATAAATCATCATTAGCGAAAGACATGTATGGCCTTTCTTCTTCCTCCAGTCTTTCATAAGAGGCATCCCATTTTCTTCCTATCTGTTACTTCCCTGTGTTCCTTCTTGGGTCTTAGACAGAACAGAGCTGAAATGACTCACAGGCTCTCAGGACCCTTCCTTAGCAGTACTTAAAAATGCCTTCCTCTTTGCTGACTTGTGTTCCTCACAAAATTGTTTGCTTATTCCATGTCTCTGTCTCTCTCCTGCCACACATCTGATGTGGGCAGGACACGATTGCACCAACCAGAGCTTTTCCACCCGCGCAGCGTCCTGAGCGTTCAGCTGCAGGAGTGCTAGTGCAAGGAGGAACCTTGCTCTCTGATGCTGACCAACATTTTGCCTTGCACAGAACTGGGACGCAGGACAACATCTAGACATTCAAAGCATTGTTTGGAAACCTGAGGCAAGAGAACAGGGAAGACCTGGTTTCTCTCTCTCTCTCTCCCTCCCTCCCTCCCTCCCTCTCTCTCTCTCTCACACACACACACACACACACTCACCTCGGGCGCAATGTAGTCTGGAGTGCCACAGAAAGTCTTGGTGGTGATCCCGTCCCAGATATTCTCTTTGCACATGCCAAAATCAGCAATCTTGATGTGCCCCTCAGAGTCCAGCATCACGTTGTCAAGTTTCAGGTCTCTGCAGCATTCAAAACAGACTGTGGTTATGAAAACCTGGCAGGAGGGAAACGTGCGGGAAGTGCAACAGATCCCACGTGTGCACAGAAGGTCAGTGGCGATGGCTGTTGGCTAAAGAGGAGCGGAGGTGAGAAGCAGAGCCAGGCATGGAGCGCTTGCCCTTTCACCGGGGGGTCTTTGATCGGCAGCTGGATAAACGGATGCATCTGCTGTGGTGTCTTGGAAGCTTGTCATGGGTGAAAGGGTCTGGCTTTTGAATTGGTGTGCCACTCTGTTCGGTTGTGTTCTCATTCTGGTATACGCTTTTTCTTTGCTACGGCCAACAGCCCAGACAAACATGTTTACTCCTGTCTGGGACTGCTGAGCCACTCGTCTGCTCTGGCCGGGGCCCCCAACTACACTGGAGTGGAGCGGCACCAGACCTTCCTGGACTGGGACAGCTCTCCTTAGACAGAGAGAGGCAGTCGCTTCAGGCAGCGGATTCCGGCTCTCCTTAAAGGACAGCAAAGTGTTATTTAATTTGCTATCACTGTATTTTTACAAGCCGGGACACATGTAGGATTCTCTGCCTCAGGTGCCAAAGCAACTTGGCTGACCTCGGGTGCGACCCAAACTCCTTGAGTTGCTACACCTCAGGCAGCCAAATGTCTGGGGCTGGTCCTGCTCAGGAGGGCTGGAGCCAGGACCCAAGCATGGGGGGCAGAGGAGGAAGGGACACTACACAGGCCCAGAGGTCTGGGGGGCTGGGAGGGGCAGCCAGGGCTGCAAGCCCATGACCATGAGGGGGGCGGGAGGCAGCGGGAGCTGAGTCTGCTCTGTGGGTCCTGCCTGAGACCGTTCCTGGAGCTGGATTCCCCTGCATAAATCCATACGGGGCCGTCTGGATCGTGCCAGATTTGCTGGCGTGAAGGGAAGCAGAGTTAGAAGGGAACGGGCCATGTGCAGATCGCGGAGCTCCGAGCCCAGCCTCTCCTCTGGCTGGGGGAGAGATTGCCCGGAAGCGCTGGGGCTCGTCGCCAGAGAGGCGTGGGGCTCCCGGTCCGCGGCACGCTCTCTCAACGACGACAAGTCCCAGGGCTCTGGCTCCCAGCGGCATTTCCTGTGCAGGAGGGTGGGACAAGCGCCATCAGAGCTGGAAGCCCCAGGGGTGGTGCGGCAGGGCGGGGCCTCTGGATCGCAGGGTCCCCAGGCCCCGGGTGCTGGATGCGCCAAGGCGGTCCGCCCCGGATCTCCAGGGTGCCTAGGAGGACTGGCACCGGGGCCCAGGGACTGAAGGGCGGTTGCCAGGGCGCCCAGGTCTGATTGGCACGCATGCATGCCGTCCCGCCACGTCTGGCTGCAGACTCCAGCCAGGAGCGCCAGGCACGTGGCTCCACAAAGCCAAAGGGCACAGCCGGCCCCCCATTTTCTTTCAAGACAAACAAATGATTTGGTGGGGAGAGAAGGGGCAAGGGGGCCTGCATTGTAAGTCTGTATCTTGCATGAAGAAAGCATGCCTGGGTTCTGGGCGGAGTTGGTCACTGCCTGGACGGGAGCCCCAGGCACTCTGCCCTGAGCTTGCTAAGGGAGCAGCACAACAAGACTCATTTGCAGCACAACAGTCTCCGTAGCACTATTTATTTGTGCTAATCTTCAGTTCCCAGAAGTGCACCCAATCAGGCCTTCTCTGTGGTGGCACCAACTCTGTGGAGCCGGCTTCCAATAGAGGCCCGTGTGGCCTGACCTCCCCTCTGGTGACTTTGAAGCAAGCGCGCACCTGCTTGCGGAACAGGGCCTTTCCAGCAGGCTAATGCCAGGCATGTTGCTTGAGCTAGCTTAGGGCTGCTGGCTGCTTGACATGCTGCCATTTCATTGGGAATATGCCACTATTTTTAATCTAGTGACTGGGTCTGGACGACTGCATAGGGAGAAGAAGCCATCGTGGCTTCTCCCCCCACCCCCGTGCATGCCAAGCGTGCGACCGCCATTTGCTTGACCCCCTGCGATGCAGCACAGGTTGGTGTGCCGTTCGAGCCTGGCACGCGGCATGGCGGCAGCGGCTTCCTCTGTACAACCCACGATGTGCAGTAGAGGTTGTTGGGTGGGTACAAAGCCAGCCCCACCGTGGTGCACGCCAGGTTTGGCCGACATGCCAGCCTGCGCTGCAGTTTGGGGAGCTATGCAAATGGTGCTTGCGTGCACGCCATGCATGGGGTAAGACGCCTCGGTGGCATCTTCCCCCTGCGTGATTGTCTGAACGCCCCCCGCGTCTAAGCACCTGCTTTGGGTGTTGCTCACTACACAGCATTGCAGCACAGACAATTTTCAAAAATATATAAATCAACTGCACACATACTATAGATCTACTTGGCATTTTTAAAACTGCCCCATTGATTTAAAACATGGCTTGATTTGTCTGCAGTTATTTCCTTGATTCATTGGCCATTTTACCGTTACTGATTTGAAGCCCAAAGAATATTGCCCAGTTTATTGAAGACAGCCAAGTAAACGTTATATATATTTTAAGCATTCTGCAAATTTGTTTTTCGCTGGGAACATAAATGTGACCTGGGGGAGGGGGGTGATTTCTTTCTAACCCTTTTCAAAAATCGCATATTGCTGCCCAAGGAGTGCACAGCCCAGAGTATGTCCACAGCCGCTTCTGCTAGGCTTGGAGAAGGGCAGGACGCTCAGCAGAGCACCGAAGCCCCCCAAATGCCCCCCAACTGACTTCTGAGAGTTCAGCAAGCGCTGCCCGGGCACCTTCACCCCAACCTCGGCGTTCATAAAGGCCACAAACGTGGCTGGCTGGTTTTTGCAAAAGCTTAATCCTGCCCCCAGTGATGCGTTCTGTGTGCTTTCTGCTCTTGCGTGGAATAGTGGAATGTGCACAGTCCCCAGTATACCTCTCCTCCCTGCCCAAACCCCTGGGCAGGGAGGGTGGGGAAACACGTTGTCCAAACAGGCTTGGAAAGAAGCAGAGTCCCAGGTTCTTTGGACACACGGACATCATCAGGAACACTTTTGAGGAGCCAGAAACAATCCCTCCCCCCACCCCCCAGCAATGGGAAATCACAAAAGGAACACACAACGTCACAAAGAAGTCATGTTCTGTCAACAAGGAGAATGCTCTGATTTCTCGTCAAGTGGGGAGGTGCAAGCAGCTGCTGCACTCAACTGGAAAGCAGAAGACCCCCCCCCCCCGATGTCTGTGTGTTGGGGTGGAGGTGTTGTAAGCTGACTCTCTGCAACAGACAGTGAAAAAAACAACTGTCCTCGTATCACCCAGATTGTCCCTATATTTGCCTTTGACGGAAGCTTGCTAACGCTGTGCTAATGGGGGCTGTTAGGGCTGCCTTCCTGCAGGGTACAGCACCCTCACTGGGGTCTCTAGAACTGAAATCTCTGTGAAGAGGGGTGGGGTGGAAACGCCTGGTCTCTAGGGCGCATTCATGCACACACATGACACTAAGGCACTGTGCAGGGCACCGCTGCCCACTTTATGCCCTGTAGCTGCCACCGTGTAATTTGAATTGTTGACATATCTTTAAGCAAACAAAGGCACCTCTTTGCCGAGGACAGGTGGTTGAAGAGTAAATGAACACAGCGCACAGAAGGCAAAGGGGAGCCTTCAGCAATGTTTAATAGTGGGGCGCGGGGTTCAAAATCATCCAGGTTGTGAACGTTTTATGAAAAGATGGTTGATAGAGAAGTGCCCGTTTTCATCTGAAATGCTGGGGAGATCATATGTTATGATGTGATGCCCCTGCTTTCCCCACAGTTCTCTGTGGTTTCTGCCCAAGCGGCCAATTGAGTGTTTCTGGAAGGAGAGAATGATGCGTGGCATGTTCAGAGGCTGCTCTACTTCTTTGCAGGGCCCCAGGGCTACTCCAGGAAGGATTAAAATCAGGAGATAAGCAGACTCCTGCCTAGATTACCACTCTGGGCATGCTAGTAATCTAGACCCCTTTCAAGTCGTGTTACGGAATGTTTAGCAGCTGAATGGCAAATGACAAGGTTTATGCAGCAAGACTCTGGGCAAATCACCTTCAAAGTGCTTTATGTCTCAATGACGAGACCGCAATGAGACCTCCTCCTGCCCCCCATGTGGGTTGCCAGCACACACTGTGACCTGTCCAGCAGCAGAAAGTTAAGAGCACAAGGAAAGAGAAGCCTGAAGACACTTTATCAGCCTGCTTCCCTACAGAAACCAGGAGAAAGAAAAATGGTTGCTCATAAGCCACTGAAGTTACAAAGTCTTTGGCTCTGTTTACTGCCAATATAGTCGACGGACAGCTGCCAAAAAGCCACCCAGAGAACAGCCTGTGATGTTGGGAATGGCAGAACTAGCATCCTGAATTGAGAGCCCTTGAACTCTCACCATCAATGAGGGGTGTTGCTTTTCTGGGAGCTGGAGAGAGAAAACATGCCCACCTACCGATAAATGATTCCTTTGCTATGTAAGAAGAACAGCCCAAAGGCTATTTCAGCTGCATAAAACCTGAAATTAAAGACGAAAAAACAGGAATGCTGATAAAGGACATAACTTGAAATGAAAACCACTGCAGTCTGATTACATGGTGTGCATGGCGGGCACCCACCCCCGGAAGGGGGAGCGCCACCCCTAAGGTGGGCTGCCCGTCTGCTCCACGGGGACCGCCAGCTATGGCTCAGCCTCTCAGCCTGGGTCTGGCATGCACATTGCAATCACAATTCTACTTACACAGCATGCGGTTCCTTAAACCTCCCAACCTGCTGGATCTGGTACATGAGATCGCCCCCATTCACATATTCCATAACAAAATACAACCGATCCTAAAAAGAGGGAGGGAGAGGAGAGAAATGCATAAAACATAACAAAAGAAGCCACTTGAGAGCGGCTCAGTGTGTCTTTGCACGACACTGCGAAATACTTGCCCACAGCACCCTTGAATCTGGAAAGGCCTCTGCAGCTGTGGCCCTTAAACGTTACGTCCTCGTGTCGCGGACGGCTCTTCTGGCTTGCACATGCTTTGCAGGCCATCACATCTTCCCACCCTCCCGCCATGAGAGAAGATGCTTGAAAGGTTCGTAATTAAAGCCAGACTGCTTCATTGGCTCTCCACAGACACATCTGATGAAGTCGTGCGCACAGATAAGGGCGGTGTGTCAATGCGGCTGGGATTTTTGGGGAGGGTTCCACTCCAGCCGCTGCTTGGCCATTCAGCATTTCGAAACGTTCTGCTGCCATGCAGGCATTCGTGAGCATCCCTCAGGTGGATTAGCTACACCACGGCAGGCAGGAGCAGCCAACAGCGGGGAGGAAGAGGAGGAAGGAGCAGGATGGGGGAGCGGGAGGGGCACACATGCAGCAGCAGAGTGCCACGCGGAAGGGCCCAGGCTCAGTCCCTGGCACCTCTAGCGCACAAACAGCGCCCAGTGGCTGTCGCCGTCCTCAGGGCACAGCGAGTCAAGATGGTGGCCAGAGAGCTGTAGCCTGTGATATTTCCAGTGAAGGCTAGATGCAGCTACTTGGATCAGGCCTGTGTGCATGTGTGGTGCTGGGGGGTTAACCCCACTTCTGGATCTGAATTGCCCTCCTGGCACTGCTGTGCAGCCACCCACATGAATTCAGCCATTTCAAAACTGAGGCTTCGGGTCTGGCCCGAAAACCTCTGAGCCCGGCCCCATCGGGGCAGGTGGTGTTGAGTGAGAGGCACTGGAGTCTGGCCATGGCTTCCTCTGCATGAAAGGGACAGAGACCCGGTGCTGCTGGGAGGCTGGGAGGAGGATCCCCGGCATGCCGGCCTGTGGCGGGTTTAGGAACCCATGACACCACAGCTGCTGGGACACCCCTTTTCACAGGGTGAGGTGAAGTCGTGAGCGGGGGCTGTGTTTCCTTTGAGATCCACACAACCACAGAGGCTCTGTTCTTTCTGGAAAAGACGATGCGCACATTTAATCCACTCCACTCCACCTCATCCAGGATCAGGGGTCACAGAGAAGCTCCTTGGGAGCAGACCCATGGCAAATCCCATGGCCCTGAAATACCTGCGCAACGCGTTAATGCCCTCTCCCTTTCAGGCAGAGAGTTGAGACTCTCATCCACGCCAGAAAATGGAGAGTGCTGCCCCAGCGGAGCCTGTGCTCCTCCAGATCCGCGCCCTTGGTACTTGGTGCCTGCTGATACCCCTGCTACGAATTTTGATTACGTCTCCAACATGACTGCTGCGGAGCCACGGGCAGGCCTCTGCCGGCACACTCCAGGTGTCCGAAAGAGACCACGTGGGAGAGCCTCGCCGCGCGCCAGCGTTTCATTAGCCGACACACACAAAGACCAGCCCTGCGCGCTCTCAAGGCAGCGAATGCGTTTCGCTACATCGAGCTGCTGGGCTGACATTTCAGTGCGACCCTTGGCGCTTCCATTGCGGACAGTCTGGAAGGACTCTGCCGACGGCTCGCGAGTACAGGGGCGCGGTCTCCCCTGGCCGACAGCCAGCCTCAAATGGCTGTGCAGAGCTGATGACTCCGTTCGCACGGGGTCCTCTCAAGGCCAGGAATTCCGAGATGGCGAATGATTCATTGCTCCAGGGCAGCAGAGAGCAGGAGGTGGACCCAGATCTACTGGCGAAGAGCTAGATGGTCTGCTGTCAGAGGTTTCTGTCTCCCAGTTGTCCAACAATAACCCTAATTGAGCTCTTGGAACCTGCGATCCATACTAATGCTGACGCGGGCAGATGGAGGCCCCCCAGCATGAGGCTCAGGGCATGCGGGCGGCAACTGGCCCCCTCCTGGCCACCCTTTTGCACCTGCCACCTGCTGGCGGGCCTGGAGGTTCTCGGAAAAAACAAAATGCATTTCAGACGCCCAAAGTCTGTCGGCTCCTGTTGTGATGCACTGACTTCCAAAATGTCTCTGGGGAACACTCCTCAGAGGCCTATTAGGGCTGCCTCTTTGAGATGGCAGGAGCGCACCAGCTTCCCCGAAAGACGCCTCGCTCACCCTGACCAGGTCTTCATCCCCCGCAATGCAGAGCTCCAGGGACAGCCCCCCAAGACACACTCACTGTTTGCACAGGAGGGCACGGAGGCCCAACGTCTGGCGTGAGAGGAGGATGCACCCTAGAACACTCCCCAGAACCCTTCGCAACAGGCCTCAAGGTAGGCAGGTGGGCCAAGGGAGGACTTTTGAAGTGAATGGCTCTAAAAGCTTGCAGCAACTGACAGCTTCTGGCTTGCAGGACCAAACGCCACGCAGAGTCCAGCATTCTCCCCCCAGGCCTCCCTGGGCCTCCTCGCACCTTCCCCCTGCCTGACAGTCCTCCAACCTGCTCTCTCCTGTCAAGGACCCCCTCTGCTCCCTTCTTGCCAGGAGGCCAGAGTTCCTCCTTCCAGTTGGCCCCATGTGGTTTTCTCCCCAGCCCCCCTCCCCGCCCCCCTCCTCCTGGGCCTCCCCTTCCCACCATACCACCTCTCCTCCTCTCTTTCCCGTTGTCAGTCCCTGCCACCGCCTCCTCTGTTCCCATCCTTCACCCACGCTGCCACTGACTCCCTCTGCTCCCCTATCCCTGTCCCCTAAGCACTCAGCATGCCCAGCCCTCTTGCTGCCCACAGCATTTGGTCCAAAAGGCCTGCATGGGGCTCCTCCGTGTGTCCACGTCAAATTTATTGCATGGACACATTCTCCAGAAGAAGACAACATTCTTGGCTCCACTTAGAGCTGAGAAACCGTCGAAGCCTCTAGCGTGGAAGCGTGGAAGCGTGGGATGGTGGCGGTGGCGGGTGCACTTACCATGGTTTGGAAGCAGGAGTGGAGCTGCGTGAGGAAGGGGGGCTTCCCGGCCAGAGCAAGCACCCGCTTCTCCACCATGGTGCATTCCACGTCATCATCTTGGATGACCACGTCCTTCTTCAGAATCTTCACGGCATAGAGTTCGTCGGTGCCTTTCCTCTCTGAAAGCATCACCTGGGCCGAGACAAGGGAGGGGAGAGACCCGGGGTGAGCGCAGCGCCCAGGCTGCCCATCAGCACGCCTGCCGGCGCATCAGCTCAAGGGCTACCTGCACATTATGCCACTTGCCATCTTTACCATGTGTGGCAGAATGCATGCGGGGGGGGGAGGCACAGGAACACATGGGCTAGCCCCCCACCCATTGTTGAGACATGCTGTGCCCACGCCCCACCAACACCCACAGCAGAAACACTTCCTTCCCATCCATGCTTTTGGTGGACATGGGAGAATGCCTGTTGATGGATGCACAGAGAGCTCCTCCACGTGCGAGGGGCTGGCCCCACCAGCATTCCCCTCACACGGACAAGTTCTACACACATATGTCAGGATGCATGTGGAGCCCTTTCTCACACCAATTGAGCAAGCAGACAGCATTTCCACCCCAGGTGTGCGCACTGGGGTGCATGGCTGTGGCGCACTTCAGCTGTGGGGGTGGGACTAGCCTGTCCCACGCCCACAGCTGCAACCCCTGCATAAGTTCTTGGACCACACATGGGGGCATCATGCTCAAGGCCGGCAAACCCTCATCCTCAGAGGATCCCAAGCCCTCATGCTCCGGAAAAGAGGCTCCTGAGTGAACGGGTCAAGGAGAGGACTCCGTTACAGAAAGGCACCACGAGGCTTCCACCACCTCCTGGAGGCCCGTGCGTGGATTTGTTTGATAAACGTTTCGCTCAGACTTGTCTTTTTCCCTATAGGGCTGGGCCCATTGACCCTAACAGATGCTTTTCAGTCAACATGGAGAAGGCTGTTGACAGAGAAATTACTGACTTATGGGTTCACAACTGGCAGTTTAATAGCCCTTGGTTATTTTAAAGCTGAACTAACTATTAAACAACAAGTATGGGATACAGAACTACAGAACTATTTAAGTTCTGCCACTAAATACCACTTCTCTGGGAGTAAGATACTTGCGCCTGCAAATTATCTGACCAGTTTAACTATCTCCAAATGTGGAAAAGCCCTTACATGAGCCTCATTCAATGTTTTACCATCAATGCTTTTAGCAGGAAGATATCGGAAGGCTCCATACCATGAACATGATGCCCTTGTGATGGAGGGGAAGTGAGAACTGTTGGGAATGTGTTCTGTTTCTCATGAAATTCGTCATGCATTTATTACACATATTTCACAAAAAATGCCAGGCAGATCAAATGAATGCTATCTTTCTGTCCTTCTTTATCGCCAGGGTTTTCAATTCACAGATAAGGTGGCCAGGCTTTGTGCAGCTGTTAGTGCTTGCCACAGACTTGAGTAAAATAAGTACTATTCCACCAGGCTAATTCTCTGGGGCCATGTTAGTCTCTTTGATTTTGTGTATAATTATGTATGCTGCGCATAAGTATTGTACATGTAATGTGCTGTTTTATGATTCTTTCTTTCTTTCTTTCTTTCTTTCTTTCTTTCTTTATCTATCACCATCTCAGGGCCCAAGGCTCCAGGAAGAGCCCAGCAACCTGCTCCCATGTCCGGAGGTGGTTGCATTGCCATCCTTGGACTCTGAGGACCCCACGCATGAAGATACCAGCACACCTGGGAAACCTGACTGACCCCAAACCAGGCGGAAAACCTGACTCATAGCAAATGCCCTGTAAGCTACGTCTCACCAGTGCCCAACCATGTGCAGCCCTTGCTGCGATGGAGGTGGAATTGAGGGGGCAGAGCGAACGTGACCCACACACACACCGTGATGGAGGCTGCACTGAGGGGGTGCAGCTGGCCCAAGGCCACCCCAGAGCTTCACTGCTGAGCAAGGATTTGAGCCTGGGTTGTGCTCCGCCTCCCACCGCCCAGCCTCTGCATCACACTGCCTGAAGTAAGGTGGTGCCCATAGATACCCATGGCTTGCCACTGCCACATCACAGTTCTGTGAAGTGTGCCAAACATATAGCCACCATCATGCAAAGCAGAGCAGCACTACAGGTTATGCATCAGAGTAACTGGCATTCCCAACATCGATTTCTTCTTCAGGAAGCAGCTGGGGGGGGGAGGCAGCTGTTTGCATCACGCTCATGGTGCAGAGGGAGGGGTGAGTCAACCCTTTGCCCTGGCACCAATCCCCTGCCTGAAATCCCCCTCCATGGAAGCTGCTCTTAGCTGCAGTGGGAACGCAGGCAGGCACAATTTCTGCACCTGCCTATCGTTATGGGGCATGGGGCTGGCCTAGATGACTTCTTGGGGTCCCGTCCAACTCAGTGACTCTTGACGCTAATGCATCTGTGAATGGGTTTCCTACCAATGTAGGTTGCCTGAGGCCTTGGACTTGTGAATAGTCCTGGCAAAGAGGCCCTTCCCTTCCCTTCCCTTTGCTCGGGAGTTTGCTGATCGCTTTCAACAGATGGACCGCATGGATATGGCCAGAGACTGTTCTGGGAGGGGAGAAGCCTTCTGGAGATGGGACATGGTCGCCTTCCCCCTGCTCCATTGGGCTGGAGATGACGTCATCAAGCTGCGTCTGTGAAGAAAGTACCGTTTTGGAGAAAGGCAGGCTGAGGTGGGGGAGAGAGAGAACGGAATCGGCTCTGGAAGCATCCTGGGGAGCTATCTGCCCTCCTGCCTAGGAAGCTGATGTGGGAGAAGTGAACTTTGGGACGCTGGCCACAGCGTTTGGTGCTCCGCCTCCCCCTCTGCTCAACCAGCACATCTGTAAATAAGCACAAAGATCACAAGAGACCAGGAAGCCTCCAGTGACCCTGACCCAAAGGGAGGCAGGCCCAGGCAGGTGCTGCACGCCTGAAGCTTCTCGCCACTCGGAGAACTGAGAGGAACCACAGTTTCCCGTGTCATGGCTAACAGCAGCCTGGGGGGGGGGCAGTCTGGCTTTGTGCCACGGTGGGGGCAGGGGAAAGGCCTCTTCCTGTGCCACAGCCCTGTCTCATCCCTCTGCCTTGCAGCTGTGTTCCTGAAGAAAACCACACCGGGAGTCCCAGCCTTGGCGCTCCAGCACGTGACATGCAGCTTGGTCCTGAGGCCGATGCAACAGCTGCTCCTTGGGTCCGTCAGAGAAAGGTCCAAAGCTGCTGGTGCTGGGAGGGGGACTAGACGGACCGTGGTCCAGTCCCACTGGGCAGTCCTTATGCTGTTGCACAGGAGCAGAGAGACCTGCTCTGCCCCTCCGGCAACTGCAGCACGATGGCAATTTGGCTGCAACGCAGACCAGCCGCCGCTTTCTCTCATGGATCTCTTGCTCCCCACATATTCTAAGCCAGTTGCGGCGACCTGCAGATGTATTTATTATCATAAACTAGCGCTGCAGAGCTTCCTGCCAACCTAATTTTCCATCGTTAATCAAATCAAGCCAAAGGAGGGCTCCTGAAAAATGCCAGCAACACTCTGCCAATTATTAAGACGCATTGCTTCAATTTGCTGTGGGATTGCTTTTGAAATAAACACTGCCACCCCCATCACCCGCTCACTTGCTCAAAGTGCTGGAAATCAATGCGTTCCCTGGAAATGAATTATGTCGCCATGCAGAGGGACACCGCGCTGCAAGAGCGGGGTGGGCGCAGGAGGCATCAAGGACACCTCCCTACTGTGGTCAGCTCAGGCCTGGGCTCCTTTGGCTCTGCAGTCCTATAGTGCCCTCCGCTCAGGCCCCTTGCCTCCACCCAGCCAGGCAGCCCATGGCTTCCCTGGGCCCAGTAGATCTCCTGCTGCTTCCTGGCCCCGCCCTGGGCAAGCATCGCCTTCAACTGTCCCTGCCTGGGTGTGAAAGTGGGCGCGGGGGAGCGCTTGCTCCCTTGGCTGGCCGGCCTGCTTGCTACGTTCACCCCACAGATCATGGCCACAGTGGGGCTTGCGCCTCCTCTGCTTTCCCCTGCTGGGTCTCCAAGGCATTGTGAGTAAAACTGCATCGCTCCATTTTGGCTTCCCCCTGCCATTATGATGATATTGGTGTAGGTCAATTTCCTGGGCTTTAGAAAATGGGGGCGCACACAAAACGGGTGCACTTTTCACTCCAGCACCCAAAAGAATTCCAGCCCCCCCTGCGGGGGGGGGGGTGATCGTAATGAGGCAACATCAGAGCGGTCCGCTGTCTCCATCTTGTGCCCTTCACGGTCCCCTTGGCTGAACAGTTCCAACTGTGGGCTCCTTCACACGGGGCTTTTATCCTGCTGTGGCGATTGCTTACTCACAGAAGTCTGCGGGTCCTGCGCATGACGCTGCCCTCCTCCAGGGCACCTGCCGCTCTTCATGCGCTCCACGGCGCTGTTTTCCGTGACGCCGAAAGGCACCTCCTCTCACCACGGAGTCGATATAATCGAGGGTGTGCCGTTTAAAGGGGCTTCATTGCAAATAAAACAGCAGCGCCACCTAGTGGCTTTGTAATGAAACACACAGACGTTTAGGGTTTTTTTTAAGCCACGTGGAAAGGACCCAATCTAATCCCACAAAGATTCCGGAAGCAGAAGCCCCAGTAAATTGCAGGATTTTTAGCCTCGTGTGATGAAGCTTAATGTCTGGAAAGGTTGGCTGGGAAGACTGGCAAACTAGGACAAATGCCTTTGCAGTTCTTGCTGACACTTACTATTGAAATGGACAAGGGAGTGTTTCCATCCTCTGCACATAGGTGCGGGACCCCCTGAAATCATTAATGCTTAATCTCCCTTCATATTTTAGTTTAATCAAAGCCATACTGTATCTCCCATTGACTGGCCATGGAGAGGGCCTGGAGATTCTGAGTGTCTTTTACAGAAGTACTCAGAACTCCATCTAAGCTGGAAGAGGTGTTTTGTGCACCTAGAAATCGTTGCTCTAGTCTTCGTGTCTAAGACTATAACGGGTCTTTTGTCCAGAGGTTCCAGTGAGATCCCTATGGAGACCCACCCAGGTGACCCGAGTGGCACGACCCCAGAGGCAGTCCCACACGCGGATGTTCTTCTGGCCTGGCCTCTGGAGCTCTGCCAGCCTGCCCTGCCCTCTTTGGACTGCAGGAGAGGCCTTGCTGGGATAAGCTCAGCCTGACTGAAGCTGGATCAGGGCTTTGGGCACCCCTCGCAACACTGCCACGTTCATTACAGCAGCCTATTGCCATGGTCAAGGAAAGCCTGTTCTTGGTGCCTCCTTTCTGGATTTGCTTGAGCACTAAGGACCTCCATTCCCCCTCCCTCTGTTTTGGGCAGAGCATAAGGACCCTTTCTCTCCCCCCCCCTGCTTTCCAGCTCTTTCTCCACTCCCTACCCACCAAAAAAAGGTGAAGCAGTCACTGCACAGGCTCCTTGGCTGTATCACTTCTTACCGCTCTCCCTTAAAGGCAGCCTAAAAATAGATTTTAATTAATTCATTACCTGGGATAGCCTTCAAGAGCTAGCCATTAAATTTCCTTGTTATACTTCCTAAAGAAAAAAACAACCACCCTCCAAAAGAAAAATACCACCCTCTTTCTCTGTAAAAGCTCTGATCTTGTCTCTTTTACCCCCCGAGTACCTTATGACGGCACTCAGCTGTCTAAACTTCATACCAACGTTTCACATCCTGTGCTCCTGTGTATTTTGGAAAACGTGCTAGGTTCTTGGGCTGGCTCTGCTGGACAGACAGCAGCCTGTCTTCTAGCAGAATAAAACCATGGAAACACAGTGGGAAAACGTTCCCCTAGCACATTCCCTGGCACATCCCCTAGCCCTCCAGGTGTGTTGGGCTACAACATCCATCATCCCTAGCCACCATGGCCATGGTTTTGTTACCACGTTGCTTAGGACACACGTCTCTACAAATGTTGGTGAACTGCTTCCCCGTGTTCAGGGAATACGTCCATCCACGAATGACTGGGGGCAGGGGCACCATAAAAGTCTGGCCTATGGTGTCCTCAGGGTGCCATCTTGTCCCTCACTGTTTTTAACATCCACATGAAATCCCTGGGGGAGGTAGTCTGGGATGTGGAGGTTTGGCATCACCTTTCCATCTAAGTCCAAAGAAGCTGTTCAAGTTCTGAATCAGTGTGTGACACTGGAACGGGAGTAGATGAGGGCAAACAAATTGAATCCAGACAAGACAGAAGTGCTCCTGGTAAGTAGAAAGGCAGATCCGGGAACAGGGGTTCAAACGGCCTGGCTCAGGTTTGCAGTTTGAGTGGATTCAGCCCTGAACCTGGATGCGCTGGGTTGTGGCAGGGGCCAGGGGTGCTGCCACGCAGCCGAGGTTAGTGTGTCCATGGTGCCCACTCCTGCCCTGGTGACTCCCGCAGAGCAGACCTTGCAGCAGGAAAGCCTGTGCTGGCTCTATGGGGAGCCATGCAGCACAGTCAGGAAAGTGCTGGACCCGCCCTGCCGGTGCTGCCAGCAGGGCCCCACTCGCGCTGCAGCCACCATCTTTATTCCCTCAAAAGGCAATGGGCTGGAAGCTCCAGTGCACCATGGGTAAAACAAAAATCATGGCTGCCACCACTGGAACTTTCAGTGCCTCGTATTTTGGGAAAATAAAGCTCGTGGCTGCAGCGGAGGGGACCACACACCCAGATAGGAGGCAGCCCAGGGCAGCCATCTCTGAGGGAACCCAGAACCCGGAGGCGGCCCCAGAAACACCACTGCACCCAAACCACACTCCCAGAACACGTTTTGGGAACTACAGATGTGGCAAAAGGTACTGCTGAGGAGCATTATAGTGGCACCTGGTGGCCAAAACCAAGCATTACCACACATACAGAAGAGGTGGAGAAACCTACCTGTAGACGTGCGGTCTCTACACCAGCCTAAAATCCTGCCTTTAAACAGGGCTTTCTGCTTCCCATTTTAAATGCAGCTTCACAGCTGACTCCCTTTACACGTGCTCCCTTCCCCACTTCCCTTCCCCCCTCCTCTCCTGTAGCTGAGTCTTCCATTATCTTTCATTGATCACGCTCCTCTCCTTCCTGCTTTAACTCTTTTTATGAAGGAAACTGAAGCGGAACACAATGGGGTAGAATCACAGAATCACAGAACAGTAGGGTTGGAAGAGTAAGACCATCGAGTCCATCCCCCTGCTCAATGCAGGAATCCAAGTCGGAGCATCCCTGACAGGTGGCTGTCCAGCCTCGTCTTGAATGCCTCCAGTGTGGGAGAGGCCACCACCTCCCTAGGTAATTGGTTCCATTGTCGTATTTCTCTAACAGTCAGGAAGTTTTTCCTGATGTTCAGCCGGAATCTGGCTTCCTGGCACTTGAGCCCATGATTCCGTGTCCTGCACTCTGGGATGATCGAGAAGAGATCCTGGCCTTCCTCCCTGTGAAACCTTTCAAGTCCTTGAAGAGCACTATCCTATCTCCCCTCAGTCTTCTCTTCTCAAGGCTAAACATGCCAGTTCTTTCAGTATCTCCCCATAGGTCTTTGTTTCCAGTCCCCTGATCATCTTTGTTGCCCTCCTCTGAACCCTCTCCAGCTTGTCTGCATCCTTCTTAAAATGTGGTGCCCAGAACTGGACACAGTACTCCAGATGAGGCCTAACCACTGCTGAGTAGAGGGGAACTAGTACTTCCCAGGATTTGGAAGCGATGCTTCTATTAATGCAGCCCAAAATAGCATTTGCCTTTTCGGCAGCCACATCCCATTGTTGGCTCAAATTCAGCTTGTGATTGGCAACAATTCCAAGATCCTTCTCGCTTGTAGTGTTGTTGAGCCAACTATCCCCCATCTTGTAACTGTGCATTTGGTTTCTTTTTCCTAGGTGCAGAACTTGGCATTGATCCCTATGAAATGTCATTCTGTTGCTTTCTGCCCAGCGCTCCAGTCTATCCAGATCACTTTGAATTTTGTTTCTGTCTTCCAAGGGATTAGCTATCCCGCCCAATGTTGTGTCATCTGCAAATTTGATCAGCATTCCCTGCACCTCCTCCTCCAAGTCATTAATACAAATGTTGAAGAGCACTGGGCCCAGGGCTGAGCCCTGCAGTACCCCACTCGTTACCTCTCCCCAGTTGCAGAAGGTCCCATTGATAAGCACTCTTTGAGTCTTATTCTGTAGCCAACTGTGGATCCACCAGATCGTTGTTTCATCTAGCCCACTTTGAGCTAGTTTGTTCATCAGGAGATCATGGGGCACTTTTGTTGAAAGCTTTGCTGAAGTTGAGGTATATTATGTCCACAGCATTCCCACAGTCCACAAGGGAGGTTACCTGATCAAAACATGAAATCAGATTCATCTGGCAGCATTTGTTCTTGACAAATCCATGTTGGCTTCGAGTAATCACTACATTGTTTTCAAGGTGCTTACACAATTTTCCCAAGGACTGATGACAGACTGACTGGTCTGTAGTTCCCAGGTTCCTCCTTTTTGTCCTTTTTGAAGATAGGGACAACATTATCCTCCAGTCATCTGGCACGTCACCCGTCCTCCATGACTTCTCAAAGACAACAGACAGCGGTTCCGAGAGTTCTTCTGACAGTTCCTTTATTACTCTAGGGTGCAGTTCATCTGGCCCTGGAGATTTGAACTCCTTCAAGTA
Source organism: Heloderma suspectum (assembly GCF_057233095.1). NCBI lineage: Eukaryota > Metazoa > Chordata > Lepidosauria > Squamata > Helodermatidae > Heloderma > Heloderma suspectum. Next base: position 35,366,919 of record NC_139469.1, on the reverse strand, counting down.
ATTAGGTGTTCCTTGACCATATGCTTATCGATCTCAAGCTGCAATCCTGCCCATTCAGCCTGTACTTCGCCTTTGCCAGGGGGGACATAGACCCTCTTTCGGGAGAAGACTGAGCCAAAGTAGGAATTGAGCACCTCTGCCTTTTCTTTGTCATCTGTTATCGTTTTGCCATCCTTATTTAATAGCTGAACCACCCTTTCTTTCCTCTGTATTTTACTATGCATGTATCTGAAGAAAACCTTTTTGTTGCTTTTAGCATCCCTCGCTAACCTCAGCTCGTTCTCAGATTTAGCCTTCCTGACGCCATCCCTGCAATTCTGTGCTACCTGCCTGTACTCTTCCTTTGTTGCTTGGCCTTCTTTCTACTTCCTGTATGTGTCCTTCTTTGTTTTCAGGTCATCTCTAAGCTTTTTTGAAGCCACATTGGCTTCTTCTGTTGTCTTCCTCCTTTTTTTCTTGTTGGAATTCTTTGTAATTGTGCCTTGAGAATTTCCTTTTTAAAAAAGTCTCGCCCATCTTGGACTCCTTTTCTCATTAGAGTCGCTTGCCATAGGACCTTACTGATCATTGTTCTGAGTTTATTAAAATCAGCTTTCCTAAAATTTATTTATTTATTGCATTTATACCCCGCCTTTTTTCCTCTTGCAAGGAACCCAAGGCAGCTTACATTATCCTCCTCCTCTCCATTTTATCCTCACAACAACAACCCTGTGAGGTGGGATGGGCTGAGAGGCTGTGACTGGCCCAAAGTCACCCAGTGAGCTTCCATGGCCGAGCGGGGACTAGAACCCGGATCTCCCAGCTCCTAGTCCAACTCTCTTGCCACCACACCACACTGGCTACAGTCGGCTTTTGCTTCCCTTCGAACCAAGAACTCAAGTACAACATGGTCGCTTTCCCCCAGAGTTCCTGTAACTGCTACTTTATCCACTAAGTCATCTCTGTTGGTTACGATCAAGTCAAGGATAGCCAATCATCTAGTTCCTTCCTCTACTTTCTGTAGGAGGAAGTTCTCTGCCACACAAGTCAGGAATTTCCTGGAGGGGCCATGTTTTGCAGAATTTGACTCCCAACAAATATCGGGGAAATTGAAGTCCCCCATTACTACTACATCCTGCTTCCTTGAAACATTAGCTATTTGCTTTTCAAAAGTTTCATCCTCGTCTTCTCCTTGATTGTGTGGCCGGTAGTAGACTCCGACAATCAGGTTGCTTTTATTCTTTGCTCCATTTATTTTGATCCAGAAGCTCTCGATGGGGCTACCAAGCTCATCCTCCCGTATTTATGTGCAGAGGTATGTATTTTTCACATACAGTGCAACCCCACCTCTCTTTCTGTTCCTCCTGTTCTTTTTGAACAAGTTATATCCTTCAATTGCTGTATTCCAGTCATGAGAGTCATCCCACCAAGTCTCAGTTATACCTATCAAGTCATAATTTCCCTCCTGTATTAAGAGTTCGAGTTCGTTCTGTTTGTTTCCCATACTCTGGGCATTAGTATATAGACATTGAAGACCATGTGCTTCATGGTCTGGCTTTCTTCCTTCATCTTTCTGAAGACTAGTATTGGGCACTATTAAAGTTGTTCTCTCCATTGCAGTGCATGAGCCTTCGTCCACTGTTACCCCCAACTTTACATCTCCTCCGTAGGATCCAGTTTAAAGCCCTCCTGATGAAGTTCTTCATGCTGTGGCCAAACACATCCTTCCCATCCTTTGTGAGGTGCAACCCATCCCTTGCCAACAGCCCATCTTCCAGGAAATATAGCCCCTGGTCCCAGAATCCAAATCTCTCTCGTCAGCACCACCTTCGTAGCCAGTTATTCACCCGGAGTATTTTTCTTTCCCTGTCAATCCCTCTTCTAACTACTGGAAGGATGGATGAGAATAATATCTGGGCCCCAAAGTTCTTGAGTTTCCTTCCCAAAGCTTCAAAGTCTGACGTGATTTCTTCATAGCTCTGCTTGACGGTATCATTTGTTCCCACATGAATGAGAAGAAAGGGATACCTGTTAGTGGGCTTTATGAGTGTAGGCAACCTTTCACTCATGTGTCTAATCCGTCCTGCCAGGAGACAACATACCTGGCGAGTCCATGGGTCTTCGCGACATACTTGGGTCTCGATCCCACGCAGCAAGGAGTCTCCCACTACTACTACTCTTCTCTTCTTGTTGTTGTAGGCCTGGGTTTCATCACCTCTGCGTGACTGGCCTTCAGCCTCTTGCTCACTCTCATGTAGGTTCCCCTGTGATTCTTCCTCTGCAGACCGTCCTCTAGTCTCATCCTCAAGTACCTGGAATTGGTTCCACAGTTCCACTGGTGCAGAGTGGTGTCTAGTTCTTCTTCTCCTAACTGTCACCCTTTTCCAAGGAGTATCCTCTACTCCATTTTTCTTCACCTCAGCATTTCCCACTTTTGCCTCATCTTGCTGTTGCTCTTCAAGCTTCTGGTCTTCCCTTTGCTGCTGTAGTTCCCCCATTCTGTCCAAGAACTCTTCGTGTTCTCTTATTCCCTGTGGGGTCGACAGTCGCCGTTCCAGTCCTCTTACTTTTTCTTCCAGCGGCGTGATCAACTTGCACTTGTTGCAGGTGTAGGCCATGTTGTTCTCAGGCAAGAAAGCAAACATTGCACACACCTTGCAGGTCACCACCACTGGAGAATAGCCTCTTTTCTCTTTTTGTGTCTAGCTTTCTGATTGTTCTAGAGTAGCCTGTGCCTGGTCCTCTACTCACTGGAGGTTAAAAACAGAGTCCCACTGGTATGGAAGTGTGTGTTACAAGAAAAATAAATTTTAAAAATGTTTTTTTAAAAAATGCTAGGGGCCTCCCCCTTGCCCTCCCCTGCCAAATGGCCCTGGCGAACTCCTATTTGCTCTCCCTGTTTGCTCGCTCTGGTCGCTCGCTCTCTGGGAACTTGCTTGCTTGTAGTCCCAAGACCAGCTGGAGCAGCTTCCTCTGCTCTGTTCAGCTGGGAGGCGGGAAACAAACCGAGACTTCCTGCCCACACAGCTACTGGGAGTAGTCAGGCCACACCCCCTCAATTCAATTGGAGCTCTCAGGAGCACCTGGTGAGCTCACAGCCACTCAGAAGGTACAGGACAGCCCCCTGGGCTTACTCCAGCCCACTTACCTCTTTGTAATTCGACAGCTCATTATCAGTGATCTATTTAAAAACGGAACAAAGGGCATTTAGTGCAGGAGACACCTTGGATGGTCACGGTGTCATGTAAAGAGCCTGCAAACTTCCGTGAAGGAGCCATCTCAATCACAGGATAAAAGCTCCGTGTGAAGAAAGCCATTCTCAGCCAGCGCTTAAGTCAATTTAAAAACACTCCCTCATGGGTCTGCCCTTAAACCAAGGTAAGGAGCTACAGAAAGATGACTTCACAAATCCATTGTGTAGCATGTCTCGAAAAATATTAAACTCAGGTTTACTCATAAAAAGCGAAGGTTAAATAAGGATAGACCAACAAATAGCTCTGGGGAGCAGGAAACCAGCCTTCTCCTACTTGGTGCCCTCCATAGGAGTTGGACTACAACTCCCACCATCCCTGACCATGGGCCCTTCTGGCTGGGGCTGATGAGAGTCACATCTGGAGGGTTGCAGCTTAGGGGAGGCTGCTGAGAGCTATGAAAGGTTCTAGGCCTACAGCCAGCTCACATTGCCACCTTTTAAGCAAGAAGCGCAACACGGGATTCACACACATTCAAACAGGCTTCTGAGAGGGTTCTGGCATATGTAGCCGGCCTTCTGTGTCCCTTCATGACCCACCAAATCCTGAAAAAGACACCTGCAAAGTGCATCAAAAACAGGCAAACTGAGGGGGCTTCAAAAAGAAACTTGCTGATGCATCCAAAGAAAGTGTGTGTGTGTGTGTGTGTGTGTGTGTGCAATGCTAGAAATCGCAAGTACCAGGAATAAGGGCCAAACATGAGGTGATTAAGGTCCCCCACATTTTTAAGGTGTTAATAGAAATGGGGGGGGGGGAGACTGGTATATGTCAGAATACTATCAGAAGCCTTTCTTCTGGTTAACCTTTCTCCCCCCCCCTTTCCCTAATTAAAATTGCTCCCCAAAGCTATTTGCCCTGCAGAAGGAAACTTGGTACAATCTCATAGGCATTTGCCCTGTGCAACAAACAGCAAGTTTGCTGCATGAGAGATTTTTTAACCAGGAAAGCAACATATATACCCCCCACCCCCACCCCCCACATAGCACTGCTGCCCTAATTCAAATCACACACACACACCCGTTATTGACACTTCAAAAAGGCATTAGTGATCCCATTCATATCACAGCCAATTTGGCCCTTAGACTGCCTGACAACAGGAAGCATCGAAGGAAAAAATTGGATGCATTGGAGAACCTTCCCTGGAGTGTAAAACACAAAAATTAAAATCGATTATATTTCAAGATAAAAGCAGTCCCTGGAGATCAGACTCCAGTAACCGTAAATAATTCTCTGACAGTTCCCCAACCGTGCTGAGGTGATCAAATTTTGCCCCTCAGGGGTGAACATCCCCGAAACAGATTGGCTAGAGAGTGTCCAGGGTTGTCTGAGCATCTTTCCATCAGGGCAGTAAGCGCATTTGTTCCCTGCACTCCAGCTGTTCGAAGCCACTGCAATGGAGTGAGAGGCAGTCATTTTCTGGTGTGCAAAATCCAGGGAGGACAGACACTCGAGGGCTTGCTATGACTGTAAGTGTCTCCTAGCACAGGCCTCGCACGGTCTGCCAAACGTGGGGAACTGTGCAGAGTCGCGCAGGCTGCGAATTGGCCCCTTCCACACGGCTGCAAGCGAAAGAGGAAAGTGGCTTGTGCCTTGGAACAAAACGTGTCCACTTCAAAGGAGAAGCTGGAGCAGAACACAGGATTCTCGCAGCAAGGCACATGCAGGGCAAGGAGCAAGAGGCATTGCAAGAGACGCTGTCCTGCCAGACAACCGTATTCAGCTTGGGTGGAAATTCAAGCAAGGTTCAGGGAAACAGTGAGAGTTTTAGGCAGTGCGCACATTGCAAGGGGCCCACTCTCTTTCCTGATGGCCCTCTTAGCCACTGTGCTAAAAAGACCAAGGGACAGTCAGAGGACGGGGCTTGTGGAGTTCATGAAGCCTGAAGCCAGAAAGCAACAGAATGAAATTGAATAGGGATAAATGCCAAGTTCTGCACCTAGGGAAAAGAAACCAAAGGCACAGTTACAAGATGGGGGATACGTGGCTCAACAACACTACAAGCGAGAAGGATCTTGGAATTGTCGTTGATCACAAGCTGAATATGAGCCAACAATGGGATGTGGCTGCAAAAAAGGCAAATGCTATTTTGGGCTGCATTAATAGAAGCACAGCTTCCAAATCCTGGGAAGTACTAGTCCCCCTCTACTCAGCACTGGTTAGGCCTCATCTGGAGTACTGTGTCCAGTTCTGGGCACCATATTTTAAGAAGGATGCAGACAAGCTGGAGAGGGTTCAGAGGAGGGCAGCAAAGATGATCAAGGGACTGGAAACAAAGCTCTGTGAGGAGAGACTGAAAGAACTGGGCATGTTTAGCCTTGAGAAGAGAAGACTGAGGGGAGATATGATGGCATTCTTCAAGTACTTGAAAGGTGTCACAGAGAGGAAGGCCAGGATCTCTTCTCGATCATCCCGGAGTGCAGGACATGGAATCATGGGCTCAAGTGACAGGAAGCCAGATTCCAGCTGAACATCAGGAAAAACTTCCTGACTGTTAGAGCAATACAACAATGGAACCCATTCCCTAGGGAGGTGGTGGGCTCTCCCACACTGGAGGCGTTCAAGCCGAGGCTGGACAGCCATCTGTCAGGGATGCTCTGAGCTAGGGATGTACGAAAGTCACTTACCTTTTTGAAGGGTGACATTCGCGGTGAGGGGGAGGCGCTCCGTCCCTCCTCCCGAAATTCTCCCCGGCCGGCTCCACTCCGCAGTTACTCCATGGAGCCGCCGGCCGGGGCCGCCCGCAGCTGGACATCTGACCGCTGGGCTGCACAGGGACGCAAATGGCAGCCGCCATAGCCGTGGCTATTTGCGTCCCTGTATTTTGCCGTGATAGGCTACATATATATTTATGTAGCCTATTGTGGCAAAAAAAGGGAACGGAAATGGCAGCGGCTACGGCGGCCACCATTTGCATTCCCTTTTTGCTGTGATAGGTTACGTAAATATTTACATAGCCTATGACGGCCTCCACAGGGACGCAAATGCGGTAGCCGTGCGGTAGCTGTGACAGGCTACGTAATTATTTACATAGCCTATCACGGCTACAATGAAGAAGCAAATGGCGGCCGCAGGCGTGGCCACCATTCGCAAAGCAGCGCGAACGGCAGCAGGTAAGTGCTCCATTTCGTGTGCCTTTTGCGGGGTGGGGGGAGGGGGCTTCGTTCCGCCACAGATTTTGGAATGCCAGTGCATTCAGCCTCATTGGGATCCATGGCGGAATTCTCTGACATCCCTACTCTGACCTGGATTCCTGCGTTGAGCAAGGGGGTGGACTCGATGGCCTTGTAGGCCCCTTCCAACCCTACACTTCTATGATTCTATTCTATGATTCAAGCCCTGGTTTTCAGCCAGCATACCTGAGCCATGTTTGAATTCAGACGGCACCAAGCCAAACACCTGCACTTTGCCTTGCAGGTCACCCCCCGCCCCCGTCTCAGGCTCGCAGCCAAACCAGGGCCGGTGCCGAGGCTGGCGGACTACCACGTGTCACTGCCGGCTTGGATTTGGCTTGGAGAGCCACAGGTTGTGCCGGCTTCCTTGAGATGGAACGCCTTCAGGCATCTTCTTCTTCAAGCAGCCTTTTAATTTTTAGTCTGTTGATTATTACTTTTGCTGCTGGCTCCTCAATGTTTTTAATATTTTCTCATGTTTTTAATGTTTGATATTGTATTATTTTGATACTTTTGTTGTGGAAAATTTTGTTGTGTTATGCTGTTGTTGTTTGGGTCTATGACTGTAAAGTGCCCTGTGGGCACCGGCCACTTGGGGAACGTAGACATCTAACAAACAAACAGCCTGCAGCCCAGTCAGTTGGTGCCTCCCAAGAACCCCACCCAGGCACACCTATAGGAACCGTAACCTAAATGCTGTTGCAGAAAATTCCAGGATTTCTGTTGATGATGAACTTCGCCAGGAGAAGCCTGGGAGTTTGTGCCTTGCCTTCCTGGCCTAGGATGCACCTGCAAGAACCTGCCAAGTTCAGGGGTTCACCGCCCACCTCTATTTCAACATTGAGACATGATGGTACCTAACAAGAGCAGCTTCCTTGTCTCAGTGAATGATGTGGGAGTCTGCATGAGTGCGTGGCTCAAACACACTAGAATTCTTTGTTGTGTGGATGGGTATAATGGACCCCAAGAGAATCCCATTGCATAAACAATTAGGGCAGTGTAATGGGGCTGCATTTAAGCCAAACCAACAATTTGTGATTCATCCAAGCCTGAAGTATGTATGCTGGCCTAGCAAATTCTGGGCAACCCCTCCGTGACACAGCCATGACTGCTTAGAGATGCCACTGAAACGTGTAATTACTGCATTTCAAAAATAAATTTGCCAGCAATATGAGACAAAGATTTCCCTCACATTTCATCCGCAACACAAAATGAAAAACAAAACCCTATCCTAGAGTAATTCTAACGTGAGCCTATTTTTAATCCTAGTCCTGGATGTCAATTACTCCTCACACAATATGAAGCAAATACCCCACACGGTGATTCGTAAGGCTCGAGGAACCAGCCCGGTGACACTCCCACACCTCAGGAAAACAGAAGCCCCACAGCCCTCAAGTTTGTATAACCAAACTGTAGATTCATCTTTGGGCTCAGGTACCCAACCTAAGACAAGAGCAGAAGCTTGCATAGCGTTACAGGTTCTGCTAACGCTTTAGACTCTATTTCCTTGTCCCCTTTAGCGGATGGTGAGACTTGGAGGTAAAAAAAAGGCCTCCTCCCTGCCAGATGAGCTGGGTACGCAGTGCACCTCCCCTGTGCGCAGCCACAGACAGGTCTCCCCTCAGAGCCCTGCCATTTCCAAATCCAGCAGTTTGCCCATCCTTAGTCGTGCTACTTCAGCCTCTAGTTCCAAACTCTTCTCTCTTCTGGGCCTATGGTGATTCTTCCACAGATCTTCTGAACTATCCACTCTGTACCAGGACACATGCATGTGGGGCGGGAGGGGAGGGGGGGAGCAAGAGGCACAGAGCCTGGATTCGCCCACACCTTGAAGAATAGCTGCACCTTGGACTTACTCGCTCACTGTCCTTGATTCTACCGACGACAGGAACAGACCACCCCCACCCCGCTGCCATCTCTGCTGCTGTAACTTCACAGAGCAGCTAGAAAAAGGAGAATGCCAGGGTCCTCCAGGAGAGCCACCCCCACCATTACTGTGCTGCTATCCCCACAGGACACTGGCGAAGAAGCTGCTGCTGCTGCTTTTCCTTCCTTCCTTCCTTCCTTCCTTCCTTCCTTCCTTCCTTCCACACTAAGCAGGTCTCTTGTGGGGCTGATCCTGTCAACACACTCGCTGTGCCTGGGTGGATTCCAGTGCAATACCATCAGTGGCCAGGTTTGCTCTGCCTCCACTGCAGCACCTATCTAGCTTTTCCTGACACTCTGAGGCTAAGTGAGGGGAATGCTAATCTAGCAGACACCATTCCCGGTGCCAAAGCATTTAACTACTTGACTCCTAAGTCAGGCACTCGCTGAAATAAGCTCCATTCAACCAAAACGGCCACAAAAGGCTGCTGTACTTCAATAACAACAGCAAAAATCAATGAAGTTTTAATTTGAAGGGGGAGAGGTAAGCATGCTCTACCATGGAGCGTTGGCTGTAATTGCCAATGGCACTAAAGCACTTTCTGCTACCAGGCAGGAATAGGTGGATCAAGCTCACCAAAGTTCTCTGAATTTGTTCCAATTCAAGTCCATGTCAGAATGCGATCTTCTCCCCACCCTTTCTCATCAAAAGCCATGCATATTTTCCCACACGTATGCATCCGTCGTGCACATCTTTGAAACGTACATTCTTCTGCCATTGATCAAAGCATATTTCTGCACATTTTTCAAAAGTAGGCACATTTTTCAAATATACACATGCTGTCAAACACATTTTTTTGTCCACACATTACACTGCGAGCTCAGAAACGTATGGACTTCGACCGCAGATTGCATCCAAGTCCGTGTTCAGGTGCGGACTTGGTAAATCCTGATAAAAAAACAAACTGACATGAATTTCTCATGCATCCCTTCTACCAGGCATAAGTATCTGTGTGTGAGAGAGCTCACACATTTTCCTCAACAGAGGAAAATGTGTTTCTCCAAGGTAGGCCTCTCTAGTCAAGCCCAGGGACCTGGCTTTTGAATGGAAGGGCCACTGCTAATGAGCGAGGAGTTCTTGGCCTTTTGTTGCATTGCTGAGGCTGAGATAAGTTCCATTTGTGTACCTCACCTGAAGTTCACAAAACCCAAGTTCAGTCTCCACTCGTAGCTGCCTTCACCAGGAAACCTCAAAACATCTACCTGCCAATACCTTGCTGGCAATTAGAGCCCACTGCACTAGAAAAATTTATGAAGCAAGCACATTCCTCCCTAGTTGTGAGCCAAGCTGCCTCACAGAATCTCCATGCTTGGAAATACCAGCCTACACTGCCAGCCAGAAGGGCACAGCCCGGCCACCCGGCCCTCCACACATGCCCCGTTTACAGATGACGTGAGCATCCCACCTTTCCAAAGCTGCCTTTGCCCAACACCATCAAGAAGTTGAAGTCGGACAGTTTCATGCGATCGCGGTTCCCATTGTTGTCGAATTTAGAGATGGCGTTTGATGTCTTATCCTCCACTGCCTTTGATCCTGGGCCAATCCTGGCTCTCTAGAAAGGGAAGGTTTAGAATAAAAAAAGAGCAGTGAAAGTATAAGAGAAGGTATTTGGAGAATAGGAATTTTAGCTCATGTTCCAGCTCATATGCTGAGCTCATATGCTAAGAGACCAAGAAGGGTCCCTTCAAACACACAACAGTGGTGGAAGGAATAACTTGAGGTGCTGGGTGAGTCAATTCTCTAAAATGAATCTCCATGAAAAACACAGTAAACAACACTTTCTCTCCTCTGCTACTGCTCCTCGGCTGTTTCTGAAAAGAGGCTTTGGGGAAATCTTCCTTGATATGTGAGTTTTCCTTGAGGATTTGGAAAGCAGGTAAATGGGAGATGCTGTGGCAAAGCGAACCCTTTCCTAGCTGTTCTGTCAGGTCCTCCCTCTTCCCATTCTCTCACTCTTGCACAAAACCACTTCTTAAACAGATTGGCTTACAAGCCTTCTAACCCCTCTCTCGAAACAAGGGAGCAGCGCAAGGACCATGCGAGGGAGGCCCTCTCGGGGAACAGGGGCACAGCCAATCTTTCACCTTGGCAGACCCAAGCCGTTGCTCTCCATTGGACTTGGAGGGTGAAGAAGTGGGACCAGAGCCGGAAGCATCTGCCAGTGGGCTTTTAAAACCCCTCCTCACCCCAAGCAACAGATCCTCTGTGCACACAGTGGTGTGCGAAGATCTCTGCGCACTCACTCACTGATCAGAGTAAGGACCAAAGTGATGTGACATTTTTTATGTCTTTAGCCATGGTTACTTCCATATATATATATATATATATATATATATATATATACTGCCAGTGAAGGGGGAAAGGTGAGTTGGGTCAGGACTATGGCATGGGGGAGGGGGCGTTAACCCTTTGCCCCCATTGTAGTCCTGACGGGAATCACCCCTCCACACACACCAAATGTCTGCTTTTTGCTAGTGCCAACAGGAGCTTTCCTGCCATTGCAATAGGTGGTGCAAGACCCCAGCTTGGATCAGGACTGTGGCAGCAGCAAAGAGTCAAAGCTCTCCCCTCCATCTGACTCTCCCCACTCACCCCATCCCAGCACTGGCTATTTGTTTTGTTTTTTAATGGCTAAAGATGTCTAGATTCAGTGCACTGCAGGGAGGAATGCTGGGAGGAAGAATACATTTAGAAGGGGAACAAAAGTTCAGAGAGTTTGCAAAAAAACATACCCTACCTTCAGTGGATGTTGAAACCTCCTTGGGCCCATTTCAGCATTTAAAGCAGAGGTGGGAGAACACATGCCCCCGCCCCAATGATGTTGGACTGCAGTTCCCATCAGCCCCAGCCAGCATAGCCAATAGTGAGGAATGATGGGAGCTGCAATCGAACAACTCCCTGATTTAAGGGAAAGCTATTCCATGTCAGATTCTCTTACAGCGTCAAAGCTTTTTAAAATACAGTCAGTGCAATTCTATACATGCCTATTTAGAAGTAAGCCCCACTGAGTTCAGTGGGACTTACTCCCAGGTAAGAATAAACTGCAGCCTTCGTAAAGTTCTTAAAATAAACAAACCAGTGTCATTCACATGAGTGCAATCTCAAACAAGGCTCATGAGTTCAAGTTAACTCATGGGCAACCTTTACTGTCTCTGTTTGTGAGAGCTCCCCTTGGGATATTTTACATTCTAATACAGACTGCAGTGCAGATTTTCACCCCAAAAGGTTATTGCTCTTTTTCTACTCCCCGCCACCCCCATCCCTTGATGATAACAGATTCTGGCTTTCCATATTATCCTGCACCAATTCTCAGCTGACAGTCCAAGCATCTTAAAAAAAAAAAACTAATTGAACAGCCCAGCCTGCCCCACAATGGCAAAAGAGCAGTAAAATCACATCACTTGTGCATTGCTTTTCTCAATGGTCTAGTGGCTATCTAATTTACTGGAGCACAATTTGTTATACAACACACACACACACACAGTTATCTCATAATTTATTTGTTTTAATTTCTGAAAAAAATATACCACATTGCAGGAGCTGGCCCAGAGCTCAGCCGTGCATGAAATCCCATTAAGCTGATTGCAGCGGTTCAGTTGGGACTGCCAGTCAGAGCTCAAAAGTGGAGGTTCACGGGGCAACTGCAAAAGCCCGGCTGCTGCCACCTGGTTGATGCAACTCCAGGTTTTCCTTCCAGAACCCCTCTTCCATTCCAGGATAAAAAACTGGGGTGGATTAACCTCTGGCTAACCCAGGACATTCTGAAATATCGCTCCGGATCACAAATATTACACATAAAACTCCTCTTCCATGTGGCCTGCTGCTGAAGCCGACATCTTGTGCCCCAAGTCAAGCCCCATTTTACTTTTTGGCTGCTAGTCTGCTGAGAGAGAGGGTGTCACAGGAGGGTCACATCCAGAACCAGAGGCTGTCCTGCTCTTCCCAAGCCCCCCACAGCCCCCACCCCATGCCTCATATGCATGTCAAACATGTACTTATTTTATTTACAAGATTTATATGCCTCCCTTCAGTATAAAACTACAAGGGAAGCTTACATTAAAATAGTAGAAACAAAACCTATCTAAAAAACATCAGAACAGCAGTCAAAATTAAGCAATAGAACTGAGCAGAATGGAAACAACCATAGCTGAAAGCAGCTTACAGCCCGTGCCAGTCCTGGGCAAATGCAGAAGTCCTTGCCTGGACTGCACTGGAAAGCATCAAAGTTCATGCCAGATGAGCTTCCATGGGGAGGGCGCTTGGTAAAGGGGGCACCACGACAGGGAAAGCCCTCTTCCCAGTCACTGCCTGCCTGACTTCAGATGGGGTTGGGGGAGAGGAGAAATATGTCACCTTTCCCTTATGAAAACTGAACACACTGGTCACTTAAAAACAAACCTGAAGTTTGCATTCTCTTTTAAATGGGGGGAAATCATCCCCAAAGGAAATTTAATGTGATCCATCCTTGGCCGCCTTGAGTCCCAGTATTGGGGAAAAGGCAGGATATAAATAAATAAATAAATAAATAAATAAATAAATAAATAAATAAATAATCCATCTCAAAACAGCCAACATGATGTCTCTGATGGCAGCCCCTGATGCCCCTCCACACACCTGAGCCATGCCCGACCCAGGATAGAATTTTCTGTTTAAGGGTGCAGTCCTATGCATGGTTAGCCAGAAAAAGTCTTTACAACTCCCAGCATGCCCCAGCCAGAATGCTGGTTGGGTCATGCTGGGAGTTGTAGGACTTTTTCTGGCCACATACTCATAGGATTGTGCCCTAAGGCCCTTTTATTTTATTTTATTTTATTTCATTCTTAGAGAAAAAGAAAGTTGTCGAGCAAATAAGAGAGGAGGAGAAAGACAAACAGCAGGGAAGAGGAAGACAAATGTGGACTGGAAGAAATTAGAAGATGATCCCAGGTTGTGAAGTGAGGTCAAGGGCACTTCCCATGCTAAAGGCTAATGCCACATAAGGAACGAGAGCAAAAACTCCAAGGTCATATTGAGTTGCGGGGGACTTCTTGATTCTCATGGACATGGCTTTGGTTAACTCAAAAGTTCCCGTTTAATGATTGTGAAATCACCAGAAGTGTTTATCTTTAAAAAGAGACACCACCCCCCTCTTCAGATCCTCATGCTACATTCACATGTCCCTTTGAGAGCGTTCTGACACAGTGTGGGCAGGGCTGGGGGAGGGAAGGGTTACACAGTTCCCCATCCTGACTTATAGTTCTGTTGCATTTTTTAAAAAATTGTGTGTCAAAACCTATCAGCCACAACGGTGGATTGTGTATCCATACTAGCTCTGAAATGGAACATGTTCAGACAGGATTCTTCCTGTTGTCTGGTTTCCATTACAATTATGTCAATATCTTGCCCAGATCTTTGTTAATTAATTTATAGCTGCATGAGCTACAGATAAAACAGATTAACAAATCTCATTATACTGGGTTTAAAAATGTGAATAACTTTGAGATTTCAAACATTGTCTTCCTTTGTTCCAGCATCTGGGCCGCTGAAAATCTCTCTTGCCCCTCTTATGATGTTAATCGCAATTCTCCTCCCTTAAAAAGCAGCATTTTAATTTAGCTTAATGATCTACTCCCGAAAGCTATGCTGACAAATGCAGAGACGGAGCTTTTCACATCCTTCCACTAGTGAGGAGGACCAGGGGAGAGCAAGAGCAGAACTGAGCTCACTGTGTTAGTCGTACCCATCCACTCAGTGAGAGCAGGATGATGTGCCTTGGCTGCATGGCAGCTTCAGACCAAGTAAAATCTCTGCAGTAAGAACTCCGGCACTTTTGGCCATCATCCAGGGGGGACTTTCCTCCGCAGCCCTCATTGTCACAAGGAGGAGCTACATAAGAACCCTACCGTGGGCCGTAGGTAGTGGGCCCTACCGTGATTTTGGAGGGGGTGTGGAGCGTTCTACATAGCTTTTGCTCATTACAGCAAGGAACTTCTCACTGGATTGTGCCCTTGCAAAAATGGTGTTGTCCTTCAAGGATTATGTTCTTGAGTGAAACTTTGCAGACCCGTGCATTGGGCTGATGCCTCATCCTGTGCCCTTTTCATCAAATATTTGAGAAAATGTTCCACATTTCGGATGCCTGGAAATCTACTCATATGAGCAAATGAAGTGGGCAGAAACACACAAAGAACAGTTGTTCTAGTTCTGAAGACCATCTCCATTTATCTTAAGATCAAGCACCACTCAGTACAACAAAGGCTAATGCCATAATTTCCTCCTGGCCCTGGAGGTCGGGCAGGCGCCAATGTTGGGTTGCTTCTGGTGCTTCCTGAAAACAGCTATTTTCTGGGAAGCATCCCTTACGCGACCAGCTCTAGTTTTTATTGGCATCATGTTTTTAAAAGAATAATTTTAACATGGTGTTTTAATCTTTTAATCTTTTTATTGTTTTACCTTTTATGTTCACCACTCGAGAATCTGCTTTAGATACACAGCGGTATACAAATGTTGTAAATAAATAAGAATAAATAATCTCACTCCCCCACAGCAACCAGCTGCTCTCAAGAATGCAAATATTGGGACTTGACATCTCAGCAAAGAGCAGATATTTGGAGGGTCTCCTTGAAGCCGCAACTGGAAGAATTTGGAGACCACTGAAATGGTGGTCAAGTGTGCACAGAACGGCTCATTGGCTAGTTGGGATCCAGAACGGGCAGGGGCAAGAAGGCTATTTTGTGCTGCTGCAACCAATCTGAGGCCACATGGGCAAAGAAAGCATGGCCCATGACGGCCCTGCATTCAATGGAACTGCACAACATTTATCCCCTCTGGGCTGAAATTGGTTTAAGGCTGGCGTCCTCCTCCTGGGAATTGTCATTCTGCGAGGGGAAGTGGCAAGGGATCTCTTTCGCAGCCGAACTTCCACCAAACCTTAGTCCTCAGGATCCTTCGGGAGAACCCATGACTGCTAAAACTTGTAGCAATGTGCTCTGGATTCAGACGAAACCTGAACAGAATCAGGCCCCTTCAGACCATTACTGGTGCTTTCGAGGCAAAACGGGCTTCCCTCCGAAGCCACCAGAACTGGAGCCAGGCCAGAACAAGCCTTCAGTACCAATTCATACTCAGAGACACAGACACGGCGTCTCCTCTCCAAATAGTGTCTTTTTGGTTCATTGCTGAGCCTAAACACGGATTATGAGTGGTGGGAGGAAGGGAGGGAGGGCGGTTCAGTGACCGACAGGTCCACCTTTTAATCCTAGAGCATGTTCTGCCAGGGGCTGCCATCACTGTGCTTTAGGGAGGGGGCAAGCATGGGACAGTGAGACGGCCGTTTTTCCAATGGCACCAGGCTGAAGCTGCTTTTCAAGATTCATAACTGCCTAGCCCCTGCACATATATATATATAGATGAGAGGATATATGAACACACACACACACACACACATATCTCCCCTCAAAACCAGGAGGGGCTGGGAAGCAAATCATCCCCGCCCATGACTCCCCTCCCCCATGAACTGCTGCACCAACCCTTCTGAAACTTCGCAGGGTTCTTACTTAAGGGCCTCTCTCAGCTGCCTGTAATTTTTGCCATAAGCAACAGCCTCTGAATCAGTCCAAGCAGAACTGGGCTGTTTTCCAAAGTGCCAAACTGGGGCCCAAGTTGAATCTGGGGCTTGATGCACACCTCTAATAGCTAGTGCACAAGTGACATACATTTGTAGTGGAGGCCACGCACCTTCTGAAAATCTCACCACCACATCTCAGTAGCACCAGACTCTGGAAACTGGCTACCAGGTTCCGAGGTCTGGAAATATGATGTCTTGCTGGATCAACAACCACCATTTGAAGTGGCCCACTTCAGACAGATGCCAATCCTGCTTCAACTGGGGGCCGTTGTCAAGAGGATGGGGCTAGACTGGCACCTTCCCAATGGCCAATTTGGGCATTGGTACCCGTGGATGCTGGACACCTGAACAGCAACCCTGGCCCTGCCTAATGGGTCTCGCAGGTGAGAGGAGCCAGGGAGCAGGTGAACACACAGGTGGAACCCCTGCCAGGTCAACCAGAACTTGCCAAAGATATCCAGCCTCAGGCTCTGGTGACCCTCCATGGGTGGAGCACACCAGAAAGAATGCCCCCTCCCCAACGGAACTGTCGTGAAGGGGCGGCCTTTTCGAAGCACTGCTCACCTCAAACTTCTGCCTGAGCTCTTCGTTGCCTTCTTCGCCTTCGGGGGGAACGGGGACATTGAAGTATTCACCCTCTTCCTGGCTCAGCAGCTTAAACCTAGACAAAGGAAAGCAGGTAACCAAAACTAACCAAGAGCCAGAAGCAGCCATTCAGCGGGACAACAGCATGTGGATTTAGGGGCCAAATGAGCTCTAGCAAGAAGGGCCCTCCGAAACGTGCTCAGAGGCACACCCAACACAAGGTGAGGGCAGGCGGGGGCTCAAACCCTGACCCCAACATCTGGCCCACACATTTCTTTATTTATATCCTACTTTTAAAAAAGAAGTGACCAAACCAGTTTACATAAAAAGATAACAATCTCCTAACAACATGTACTATAAATACATAGGTAGAAAGACAAAAAGCAGAATGGGATGGCAAATCCACAGGTGAGAGGGGTGGGCAACTGCTCCAGGATGAAGGCGAAGTGGCCATTTTTGAATGCCTCCCTACAGAGATTCTAACTCACCCCACTCCTTCCTGTGCATGTCTTTGACTTCCAGGTACTTTCTTTACCAGGAAGCATTCCGAAATGGGGCCTCCCACCTGCCATCCACAGTGGTCGAGCCCATTCTGCCTCCTCGGAATCCTACTGCTGCAGGTGTAGGCCAGGCCTGCACTGTGGGAAGAGGAATCAGAGGGGGAGGCTGCAGCCCCTTTCAGAAGCCACTCGTGCATAGTGGCCTGTGCAGATGGGGCAGGAGGCACAGCGGGGCTGCAGCCCCAACCAGACACCCACCCTGCGTATCTGCAGAAGAGGGCAGATGGTGCCTGCCTGCACCATGCCTGCCTTCTGCGAGGGCACAGCTTCTGAAAGGGGCTTCTGTGTGCTTGCTGATGCATCCTGCTGCAACCAGGACATCAAGAAGGGGAGATTCTGTCTCTCCTCCAAAAGCCTCCAAAGCCCAATTCACGCAAACAGGCACCTCTGCAGCGGCCACTTGAGATCCTCGCCACGTGGATGGCTGCCCCGTCAAAGAGCAGAGTGCGGGACGGAGCTCAGAGAGGTCAAGGACTCTGCTGGGCAACAGCAGGCAGCCTGTGTGGCTGGGGTGGATTTTCTCCAGGGAAGGAGCCAAACTACAGCTCCAGTCTCCCAGGGAGGAGGTGGACACCTCGCTGGGAAGCGGAGCCAGGCGACCCCGGGTGAACAGCTGCTGAAGCCCCAGCCCTGCAGCCCTGGTGGGCGAGAAGCAAGTGGCAGCCAGCCCCCCCACATGCCACTCCTAGGGGTGGGCAGGGGCAGTGCCTGCTGCCATTACCCCTTCTGCCCCCCGAAAGCGGGCAAGTGCGTGGGGAGGGCAGCTAGGCCCGGCCGCCACCTGGCTGCGCAGTGGGCAGAGTGGGGGGAGGAGAAAGGCGAGACCTGCTCCTGTCTGTGCTGGCAGTGACAAGCGGAGGGCCCCCCAAGGTCATCCGACAGGGAGGAGCAGAACGGGATGGGTAACAGGAATGGTGGGGCAGAGGAATTGGAGGGGATCTTGTCTGGAGCCAGGCAGGCACGAGACCGGACCCTGAAGAGCTTCATGGCACAAAGTCAGCTGAAAGGAAGAGGGAGCTTATACATTGCAAAGGACTCACAGGACTGGAAGGGGGCTTGGAGGTTAACTAGTCCCCCCGCTAGATGCAGGCTCTGCGGTGTAGGTGCAGCTACACCATCCCTGACAGGCGCCCCTCCAGCCTCTGTTGAGATGCCTCCTCCAAAGGGGGAACCACCACCTCCCGAGGCTGGCTGTTCCACTGCTGAACAGCCCTCACTGTCAGGAAGTTTCTCCTGACATTTAGCCAAAATCTGCTTCTCTGTAGATTTGAGTTCTAGTTCTGCTCTCTGGAGAAACAGAGAACAAGCATGCTCCACCTTCTGCACAGCAGCTCTCTTTATTGTTTTTAGCATCCCTCACATTTTGGTTCCCAGCCTTCCTGATACTGTCCTTCCAGGTCTGGGTTCTGCACTGTACTCCTCCTGGGTTGCATGCCCCTCCTTCCTATACAAGACACTTTGGTGTCTCGGCTCATTAGAGAGCTCCCTGTGCAGCCAGAATGGTTTCTATAAATGTCCTTCGTTCTTCTTTCTCCTGGGGCTGGCTTGCAACTGTGCATTCAGCAGTTCAGTTTTCAGGATCTCCTGTTCCTCTTGAACTGTTTTCTGCTTCACAATTTCTAGCCATGGGAACCCACCCAACTTTTCTCTGAGCTTTCCTGAAGTCCAAGGTACACATCTGACTAAGGTCAGTTTTTACATTCCTTGCCATCACAAATTCCAAGATGACACGGTCACATTCCCCTAAGGTTCTTGCTACTTTCACATCATCAACCAGCTCTTCCCTGTTGGTCGAGATTAAGTTAAGGACAACAGATCCCCTTGCTCCTTCTTCCATCTTCTGAGAGCTGAAGTTGCCAGCAAGACAAATTAAAAATGTATTGGATGTTCCATTCTGAAGAGACTTCCAGCAGATGTCAAAATAGTTGAAATTCTCATTACTACTATGGCTCCAAATTTGTTGGCATATTGAATGCAGCACTTTAACAGCATCATCTTTTAGGATTTTAAATAGCTCAGCTGGAATACTGTCATCTCCGCTAGCTTTGTTGTTACTAATGCTTCCTAAGGCCCACTTGACTTCACTCTCGAGGATGTCCGGCTCAAGTTCAGTGACCGCACTATCATGGCTATCAGGGACATTCAGATCTTTCCTGTATAGTTCTTCTGTGTATTCTTTCCACCTCTTCTTAATCTCATCTGCTTCTGTTAGGTCCCTGCCTTCTTTGTCCTTTATCATGCCCGTCTTTGCACAAAACGTTCCCTTGAGATCTCCCATTTTCTTGAAGAGATCTCTAGTCTTTCCCATTCTGTTGTTTTCCTCGATTTCTTTGCATTGTTCATTTAAGAAGGCCTTCTTGTCTCTCCTTGCTATTCTCTGGAACTCTGCATTCCGTTGGATATATCTTCCCCTTTCTCCCTTGCTTTTCGCTTCCCTTCTTTCCTCAGCTACTTGTAAAGCCCCATCAGACAGCCACTTGGCTTTCTTGCATTTCTTTTTCTTTGGGATGGATTGAGTTGCTGCCTCCTGAACGATGTTACGGACCTCCGTCCATAGTTCCTCAGGCACTCTGTCTATCAGGTCTAATCCCTGAAATCTATTCCTCACCTCCACTGTATATTCATAAGGGATATGACTTAGGTCATACCTGAATGGTTTAGTGGTTTTCCCTACGTTCTTCAATTTAAGCCGAAATTTTGCAACAAGAAGCTCATGATCTGAGCCACAGTCAGCTCCAGGTCTTGTTTTTACTGACTGTATAGAGCTTCTCTATCTTTGGCTGCAAAGGACATAATCAGTCTGATTTCGATACTGACCATCTGGTGATGTCCATGTGTAGAGTCGTCTCTTGTGCTGTTGGAAAAGAGCGTTTGCTATGATCAGCGTGTTCTCTTGGCAAAACTCTATTAGCTTTTGTCCTGCTTCATTTTGTACACCAATGCCATGCCTGCCTGTTATCCCGGTGTTTTCTTGACTTCCTACTTTAGCATTCCAATCCCCTATGATGAAGAGGACATCTTTTTTTGGTGTTAGTTCTAGAAGGTGTTGTAGGTCTTCATAGAATCGATCAACCTCAGCTTCTTCAGTCTCAGTGGTTGGGGCATAGACTTGAATTACTGTGATGTTGAATGGTTTGCCCTGGATTCGTACTGAGATCATTCTATCATTTTTGAGATTGTACCCCAGTACTGCTTTTCCCACCCTTTTGTTGACTATGAGTGCTACTCCATTTCTTCTAAGGGATTCTTGCCCACAACAGTAGATATGATGGTCACCTGAATTAAATTCGCCCATGCCTGTCCATTTTAATTCGCTGATTCCCAAGATGTCGATGTTCAATCTTGCCATCTCATGTTTGACCACCTCCAGCTTACCTTGATTCATTGATCTGACATTCCAGGTTCCTAAACAATATTGTTCTTTACAGCATCGGATTTTCTTTTCACCACCAGACACATCCACAGCTGAGTGTCCTTTCGGCTTTGGCCCAGCCGCTTCACTCTTTCTGGCGCTACTTGGAAATACCTTCTGCTCTTCCCCAGTAGTATATTGGACACCTTCCGACCTGAGGGTCTCATCTTCCGGCGTCATCTCTTTTAGCCTTGTGATACGTTCCATGGGGTTTTCTTGGCAAGAATACTGGAGTGGGTTGCCATTTCCTTCTCCAGTGGACCACATTTTGTCAGAACTCTCTGCCATGACCTGTCCGTCTTGGGTGGCCCTGCACGGCATAGCTTATGGCTTCACTGAGTTACGCAAGCCCCTTCACCACAACATGGTAGTGATCCTGGAACACTCAACAATGGCCGCAAGACTGGAAAAGGTCAGTTTACATTCCAATTCCAAAGAAGGGCAATGCCAAAGAGTGTTCAAACTACCGCACAATTGCGCTCATTTCACATGCCAGCAAGGTGATGCTCAAAATCCTACAAGCTAGGCTTCAGCAGTATGCGAACCGAGAACTACCAGAAGTACAAGCTGGGTTTCGAAGAGGCAGAGGAACTAGAGATCAAATCGCCAACATTCACTGCATCATGGAGAAAGCAAGAGAATTCCAGAAAAATGTCTATTTCTGCTTCATTGACTACGCTAAAGCCTTTGATTGTGTGGATCACAACAAACTGTGGCAAATTCTTAAAGTGATGGGAGTACCAGACCACCTTACCTGTCTCCTGAGAAACCTGTACGAGGGTCAAGAAGCAACAGTAAGAACCAGACATGGAACAACTGAGTGGTTCAAAATTGGGAAAGGAGTATGACAAGGCTGCATATTGTCACCCTGCTTATTTAACTTATATGCAGAGTACATCATGAGAAATGCCGGGTTGGATGAATCACAGGTCGGAATTAAGATTGCCGGGAGAATTATCAACAACCTCCGATATGCAGACGATACCACCCTAATGGCAGAAAGCGAAGAGGATCTAAAGAGCCTCTTGTTGAAGGTGAAAGAGGAGAGTGCAAAAGCTGGTTTGAAACTCAACATTAAGAAAACGAAGATCATGGCATCTGGCCCCATCACTTCCTGGCATATAGAAGGGGAAGAAATGGAAGCAGTGACAGATTTTACTTTCTTGGGCTCCAAGATCACTGCAGACGGTGACTGTAGCCATGAAATTAAAAGACGCTTGCTCCTTGGGAGGAAAGCTATGGCAAACCTAGACAGCATAGTAAGAAGCAGAGACATCACCTTACCGACAAAGGTCCATCTAATCAAAGCTATGGTTTTCCCAGTAGTAATGTATGGCTCTGTGAGCTGGACTATAAGGCTGAGCGCCGAAGAATCGACGCTTTCGAACTGTGGTGCTGGAGAAGACTCTTACGAGTCCCCTGGACTGCAAGGAGGTCAAATCAGTCAATCCTAAAGGAAATCAACCCTGAGTGCTCATTGGAAGGACAGAGACTGAAGCTGAAGCTCCAATATTTTGGCCACCTAATGCGAAGAGAAAACTCTCTGGAAAAGACCCTGATGCTGGGAAAGACTGAAGGCAAAAGGAGAAGGGGACGGCAGAGGATGAGATGGCTAGATAGCATCACTGATGCAATGAATATGAACTTGAGCACGCTCCGGGAGAGAGCGCAGGACAGGAAGGCCTGGCGTGCTATGGTCCATGTGGTCACGAAGAGTCGGACATGACTGAACGACTGAACAACAACTATGGCTCACCTCTGAAAGTTTTGTCTTCTGTTGCAGGAAAGTGTCATCCATGTCTTCTAGCTGACTGGGTGCTTGGTATATCACTCCTGTTTCTCACTCCCTCTAGCTTTACCCAAATGTAAACAACAGGGCTTCCCGTCTCAGAACTTCTCCGCAGGTGTGTACTTTTTTTTTTTTTAAACACATAATGCTACTCCCCCTCCCTTTCTGTTGGGTCTGTTCCCTTTGAACAAGGCATACCCTTCTGTTGATACATTCCAATCATGAGTCCCATCCTACCAGGTCTCAGCACTACACTTCACTACCATCCCATATTAGGAGTTCAAGTTCATCCTGTTTGTTTCCCATGCTCCATCAATTAGTATATAGACATCAGAGATCATGGATGTTGCATTTGCCCAGTTTCCCTGCAGTATTTTTCTGAAAATTACTGGGCTCCATCTCCTGTCTTGCCTCCTTTGCCTCTTGTGTTCTTGTCCCCAATATTTGGCACAGTAGTCAATTCTGGGCTCCCCCCACCCCGAATCAGTTTAGAGCCCCCTTGGTCAGGTTCGCCAGGCTCCAGCCAGAAACATTAATCCCAGTCCCATCATCCCCAAGGAGACCTTCATATGGGGATCACAGGCCACGTTCCATGAAGCCAATGCATTTTTGATGACACCATTTGCGCAGCCAGCTGTTCATTTTCAGCATCCTTCTTCCCTGTCAGGGCCCTGACCTTCGATAGGGAGGGCGGATGAAAAACCACTACTGCCCCCCATTTTCTTCACTTTCCTACCTGGAGCCTCATATTCTTTGGATACCATTCAGCTTTTCCTCTGGCTGAATTATTTGTTCCCATATGGACCAGCAGGAGAGGACAGTAGTCAGTTGGTCTGAGGAGTCTCGGTAGTGCCTCCATCACATCTTGAATACATGCTCCAGGAAGGCAACACACCTCCCAAGGTGACACGTCTGGTGTCCCTCTTCCATCACACGTCTGCTCCTCCTTGGGTTGGTGGCCAAATTCCTCCCATCCACATGAGCCTGATTATCTTCCTTGGTGTTCTGTGGAACACAGGGTGGTATCTCAGCTGCAGGTGGCCCAGGGCAGAGCCAGGCATTGGTTATGTAGTTCCAGCACCACAGAATGTTCCAGATTCTCTTGGTCTTATGTGCCACAGTCTTCTACTCCCCTACCTCTTGCCCTTTGCTGTGTTCTGTCTTGCACAACTCCCCTTCTGGTGCTCTTACAGGAGGACCTCCTGCCTCCCCTCTAAATACCTTTCGTCCTCCCAGATCAGCTGGAGTGTGAAGAGGCGTGCCTCCAGCCCGCTCACCTCCTCTTCCAGCAGAGCTAGGAGCTTGCGCTTGCTGCAGGTGTCGTTCATGCTGCCCTCAAGAAGGCGCACAGGGCTCACACACCCCACAGTTCCTGCAGTCGCCACGCTGCTAGGCTTTCCAGAGGACTCCCCCTCCCCTCCCCTCCCCTCCCCTCCCCTGCAAAACTCTCCTGTTTGCTCACCCCCAGGAAACAGAGGGCCTTGCAGCAGATCTCCCCTGCTGCACTCGCCCCCCGCCCACCCACTGCGGACTCTGCTTTCACCCACAGCCACAGGCTTGCACAGCAGCAGGCTGCGCCAGGTGACCCATCAGCCAAAGCTCCACCCAAGTTCAACAGGCAGTTTGGAAAAACCACCAGCACTATAGCAGGCTGCGCCAGGTGGCTCAGCAACCTGAGCAAAGGGGGGCGGGGCGGGGCGGAAGCTCAAACTGACGAGGGCGGCGGCGGCAGGGACAACAGCTTTCGAGCAAGCCACAAACTCAGCTCAAAAACAACAAATCCACCCCTGCTTAGAGCAGACCCACCCCAGTCGCTCCCTCCCAGGAGCTTTACTACACATCTCACCTGCTCTACTTAGCCACAGATGTGTAAGGATGGTCGGGACCAATCATATCAGAGACAAGTGGAGCTGTCAGGACTCCATCCAACCTAGACTCCGAAGAGACTTCTTCAGAGGAAGAGGGTGGGGATTCTGCAGAAAACCCACTCCCATGGAAGACTTGGAGGAACCGGTAGCAAAGGCAGCCGGAGGAACCTGGTCACAGGGTTGCCTCACCTATCCCGAGTCTTGCCTCGATCCCCGACTCCCCTCCCTGTGTCTCTTGGGTCTCATCCTGAGCAGCAGTGGGCCCAATAGCAAATGCAGAACCGGGGGAGGAATGCCCTCTGGCTGCCAGAAGGCTTTCTCGCCAGAGGTCTACTCAGGAGGAGAGAGGTATTCAGTAGAAAGACTCTACTCGGGAGGAGGAAAACGATACAGCTGTGAGCAATGAACCAGCAGAAAGAGGGCCAGGAAGAAGAGGAGCTGGAAATGTATATAGAGAACCGCCAGTCTCCTCTGGGCCTTTGCTGGGTGAACAGCTTCCTTTGGGCCCATTACATCCAGCTTCTTGCTGCCCCAGCAGCTGTGGGTCATGGACAGGGCCAGCCAGGCATGGACTGGTGAGGTTGCTCCAAGCCCAGAAGATCTGTGGCTTCCAAAAGAGAGGCAGTGGTTCAGATCTCCAGTCCAGGTCCCTGCTTTGAGCCCCCCTGGAACTGGCAGTCCTCACAGGTAATCCATCCGCCACACAGAGCTGTTTGCCAAGATCTACCCATTTGACGATGATGGCAGACCCACTGCAGCAACCAGCATCACACAATCCCTCGCCCAATGGAGCTCCTTGCAGGAAGTTTAGGTTCCAAGTGGCTACCGCATTGCTGCTTCGTCAATTGGACCGTGTGATGACTGCACGGAGAAATCTCAACACCCCCCCTTTCTCATGCACACACACAGAGGAGGAGGGCACCAAACCAGTAATATCTAAGCGCCAAGCCAGCACCATCACAGAAAGGGGGGTCCCAGCCCTTTCAGGAACTGCAAACCCAGCATATAAAACAAAGGCTCTCCCAATAAAAGTGACCCCCCCCAACCCCTAACCAACATTTAGAGGAAATAATGAACACGTCATTCAGAGGTGAGGCATTTTCTGCTGCCAGTTCTGTCAGTGGCGTCTCTTGAGCCGAGAGGAGCAGTTTATCAGTGGGACGTTATCAGCTGGGTTGTGTGGGCCTGACTGGCGGTGTGTGAATGGAACAGGATTTGCATAATGCAGGATGGATGGCCTCTTCTGCTTTTCAGCTCTTTTTCTCCCTTGACTGCAGCTCTTTGGAGATGAAAAACGTACAGGAGTCTTCCTCCTCCCAGAGTTTATTTTAGCCAAAACACTGTGACAAGGAAAATTACTTAGAACTCCACTTACTGATTTTTAAAAATGCAGCAAGGAGCTGTTTACCATATTTCACATGCTTTTTAATGTGCTCTGATGTCCCTGGTGGAGCTGAGCTAAAGAAAACTCTACAGGTGGCTGTGAAAGCTTAAATGAAATTTGCAGTTTGTCTTCCCTCTCGGGGTAGACAGGCCAACATCATGGTTTGCAGAAAATTCAAAGGGCCAGCGCCAACATGAAGACCCTGCGCACAGAAACCAAAGCACTTGCCAGTGACCGTCACTCCTGTGCTGGGAACCGTACAGCACTCGGATGTGCCGAGGGGCCTTAGCAACGTGTCACCGACAGTGACTGGTGCCTCCCAAGCCTGCCCCCGCACCCCAGCTCTTCCACCTGGCCTGCTGGTCTATCTCCACGAGGGCTATGTATGCCAAGAACCTTCAGGCTTCCTGGACATCTCGGCTGACCCGTTCCTCTGGCAGGCCAGCCAGACAGTCTTGGCAGCTGTTGGGGGCAGCACCTGCACAAAATCGAACCTGTCACACGATGCTGGGGCTTCTACCCCAGCCCTTCAGCTCAAGAGTGAGCATGGCAGTGGGGGGACAAATGTGACACAGACAGCCATGCCAGTACTTCTAGGCAGAGAGTAGGGGCTGGATCCCTTCACTCCCTTAGCTTCCTTCACCCTTCAATTTGGAGACAGATCGATAATATGAATTTGGACAGTCCCGGTTTATATTTCTTTCAGTTTAATTTAATTTTGTTTGTTTATTACATTTCTATACTGCCCAACAGCTGAAGCTCTCCGGGAGCTTCATCATGTTGTGGTATTTGATAAAGGTTGCAGAAGCATTTTCCTCTGGTATCGGTCCACCTCTTCATTGTCTCCGCAACGAATGAAATACTAATTCTTCAAGTGGCATGGAAAGTCCACCCACTGATGAATTTACAAATAAAAATGCTAATAAAAATGCTAATAATAATAATAATAAATTTATAAGTCACCCTATAGCCAAAGCTCTCCAGGTGACATATATAATAAAAATAAATACAAGATGCGTGAATCAATAATGAACTTCAGACAGTTGACATCTGAGCAGAGGCTATCCATGGGAAGCAATAAGAGAACTACATCTTGATAGACTGGATCTTGATAGACTGGAGCGCTGGGCAGAAAACAACAGAATGACGTTTAATAGGGATAAATGCCAAGTTCTGCACCTAGGAAAAAGAAACCAAATGCACAGTTACAAGATGGGGGATATGTGGCTCAACAACACTACAAGAGAAAAGGATCTTGGAATTGTTGTCGATCACAAGCTGAATTTGAGCCAACAATGGGATGTGGCTGCAAGAAAGGCAAATGCTGCATTTTGGGCTGCATTAATAGAAGTAGAGCTTCCAAATCCTGGGAAGTATTAGTTCCCCTCTACTCAGCACTGGTTAGGCCTCATCTGGAGTACTGTGTCCAGTTCTGGGCACCGCACTTTAAGAAGGATGCAGACAAGCTGGAGAGGGTTCAGAGGAGGGCAACAAGGATGATCACGGGACTGGAAACAAAGCCCTGTGAGGAGAGACGGAAAGAACTGGGCATGTTTAGCCTTGAGAAGAGAAGACTGAGGGGAGATAGGATAGCGCTCTTCAAGTGCTTGAAAGGCTGTCGCAGAGAGGAAGGCCAGGATCTCTCCTCGATCATCCCAGAGTGCAGGACACGGAATCATGGGCTCAAGTGACAGGAAGCCAGATTCCGGCTGAACATCAGGAAAAACCTCCTGACTGTTAGAACGATATGACAATGGAACCCATTACCTCGGGAGGCGGTGGGCTCTCCCACACTGGAGGCGTTCAAGACAAGGCTGGACAGCCACCTGTCAGGGATGCCCCAACTTGGATTCCTGCATTGAGCAGGGGGTTGGACTCGATGGCCTTGTAGGCCCCTTCCAACCCTACTATTCTATGATTCTATGATGCTATGACATCCTACAAAGGAAGAGATTAGCAAGCACATGCTACTACCAGCTAGTGCATTTTATGTCACA
Organism: Heloderma suspectum; assembly: GCF_057233095.1. Classification (NCBI taxonomy): domain Eukaryota; kingdom Metazoa; phylum Chordata; class Lepidosauria; order Squamata; family Helodermatidae; genus Heloderma; species Heloderma suspectum. Next base: position 35,339,391 of record NC_139469.1, on the reverse strand, counting down.
TACCCAGAAATTACTTTTTTTACTAACCACAGCTAAGCCACAAATGTATTTCACAAGCCCTGATTTGGTCAGGTGACATTACCTCCCCCCTCCCCAGGTTTAAAAACTGCAACTTTGAGAAAGAATCCAGAAATCCAGGCATATAATTTGAGAATGAAGCAGTCCCCCACACCCCACAGACAAGGTGGGACCTGCTGGTTCTTCAGCTGCTGTACTCAGGCAAGTGTATAGCCATGTTGGTTGCCTGCTAAGGCCACCCAGTTCTTAGTAATCAGGAGCTAAAAAAAAGAAAATTAAAATGCTGTTTTCTGCTGAGGGAGATAAAGCAGAACAAACAGACCCTATTCCACTGGAAGTTGGCGGCCCCACCGTGTCCGTCTGGGCTGGCAGTCATTATCTGCTTTGGATAGTGCTTCATTTGAGGAAAGCCTCACCAAATAATTCCATTCTTCTCATCCACAGATTAAACCTTCAGGCTGCAGCAGAGCGGGGTGGGGTGGGGTGGGACGGGGTGGAGGACATTTGTTTTGACTACTTGCTGCATTTTCTGCAACAAATTCTGAGGCAGCCTGGTACAAAAGCAGCCTGGGATACGGAGGCCCAGACCATTTCAGGCAAGATATCCCTCGTATCTCTTCAACGCGACCCACTTGGAACGAGGGAGTCTGTGCAGGGAGGCACAGAGTGGGCAGCAGTGCAGCGTGTGGGTTCCACGGCACATCCATATCCATGTTACGTAGTTTGCTTTTTTATTTGTGTGATTTGTACCCCACCTTTCTACCAAGAAAACTGGCACTCAAGGTGGCTTGCAATCATAAATAAAACTCGATTAAAACAATAGTAAAACAAACGCATTAAAAGACAATTAAAAACACAACAAAAATGGAATAAAAACAGCACCCAACCCAACAAACCAGTTTTATGTCCCAAAGGCATACTTGAATAAACATGTCCTTGTCTTTTGGTGGAAAGACAGCAGAGAGGCTGCAACCTAGCCTAGCGGTAGGGAGTGCCACAGCCTGGGAGCACCACCAAGAAGGCCCTCTCTTGCGTCACCACCAAACACGCCTCTGAAGGCAGCGATATTGAAAGATGAGCTTCTTCCCAAGATCTTAAGACTCAGGCAGGCTCGTATGGGAGAAGGCGGTCATTCAGGTAGCCTGGTCCCAAGCCATATAAGTCTTTATAGGTCATAACCTGCACCTTGAGTTCCATCTGGAAACAGACCACTAGCTAATGAAACTGCTTTAACAAAGGAGGCATGCGCTCCCTATAACATGCCCCAGTCAACTGTCTGGCCACAGCATTCTGGACCAGCTGAAGTGTCTGAACCGTTTTCAAAGGCGGCCCACTGTAGAGCATGTTACGGTAGTCCAAGTGGGATGTAACCAAGGCATGCACAACCGTGGCCAGATCGGACATCTCTAGGAATGGGTGTAGCTGGCACTCTGGCTGAAGCTTCGCTAACACAGTCCTGGCCACCACTGAGACCTGGGCATCCAGGTTCAAGGCTGAGTCCAGAGTACACCTAAACTGCAAGCCAGAGTCTTCAGGGGGAGCATAACCCCATCCAGCACAGGTTGAATCCCTATCCTCTGATGTGCCTTTCCACTAACCAGGAGCACCTCTGTCTTGCCTGGATTAAGCTTCTATTCATTTTCCCTCATCCAGTCCATTACAGATATCAGACACTGATTTAGAACTAGAACAGCTTCCTTGGATTTGGATGGAAAGGAGGGATAGGGTTAGGTGTCATCAGCATACTGGTGGCATCAAACCCCCAAACTCTGGATGGTCTCTCCCCATGGTTTCATGTGTATTTTAAATAACATGGGGGATAAGATGGAACCCTGAGGGACACCACAGACAAACTGGAATCTCCCAGCACAGCCTTTTAAAATTGCCCCTCCAAGAAGGACCGGAGCCACTGTAGAACAGTGCCTCGCAGTCCCATCTCAGCCAGACACCTCAGAAGGATACCACCATTGATGGTATCGAAAGGCACCAAGAGGTCCAGCAAAACTAACAGGGACTCACTCCCATTCTCCAGTTTCCAGTCAGGTGACCAAAGCAGTCTCTATTCCATAACCAGGCCTGAAGCCAGATTGAAATGGATCTAGATAATCCATTTCATCCAGAAATCCCTGGAGCTGAGAAGCCAACCATATGCTCCAGCACCTTGCCCAAGAATGGAAGATCAGAGACTGGCTGAAAATTATCCAATACAGTTGGGTTCTGGGAGGTGTTTTTTTTTTTTTTTTAACAAAGGTCTTACCACCGCCTCTTTTAGGCAAGATGGAACCACACTTTGCCATAAAGAGGTGTTCACCGCTACCGTTACCCACTCAGCCAGTCCCCCTGCCCTAGCTGCTCTCATAAGCCAGGAAGGGCAAGGGTCCGGCACACAAGTGGCAGGCCTCAGTTCTCCAAGGATCCTGTCCACATCCTTGTGCTGCACAAACTGAAAAGTATCCACTGAAAATGGACAAGCAGGGGCCAAAGTTGCATCCACCAGGCCTGTATCAACTATGGCATCCAAGTCGATACAGATACACTCAATTCTACCTGCAAAGTGTCATGCAAATTGGTCACAACAGACTGTCAAGTGGTCCACCTGTTCTTCTTGTGGCCCAGAATGTAATAGGCCTTTGACCTCCCAAAAAAGCTCCGCTAGGAGACTCTGTGCATGTGCAATGGTGGCAGAGAAGTATCCCTTCACCACCCTCATTACCACAGAGTAGGCTTTCAAATGACCTCTAGCCCGTGTTCAATCAGACTCATCCCAGGTTTTCCACCAACGTCACTCTAGTTGATGTCCACTTGTTTAATTCCCTGCAGCACCCTGGAAAACCAGGGGTTTGTTTGGCTCCACTCCATGAGGACACTCAGGACCAACCGTGTCAACCACCTGGACCATTTTTCCATCCTAGAGATCAACCAGGACTTCATCAGAATCGCCAGCTGAGGTGACAGGAAAATTCCCATGAGCCATCAAAAAACCATCTGAATCCATCAGTCTCCTGGGGCGGACCATCTTAATTGGCCCCTTGCCCCTGAAGAGGCTCCAAGCCCCAGCAAGTCTAAACCCCACCAGGTAGTGATCTGTCCATATCATCAGAACTACAGAAAGTTCCCCACACACCTCCCCCAGACCACCATCATCCCACTCTATGCAGAGGACCAGATCTAAAGTGTGCCCTGCTGAATGAGTGGGGACAGACCCTTGGTTGCCATGGAGGTCATGAAGTCTTGAGTCACTCCCAATAAGATGGCCTTAGCAATTATGGTGAAGTCTAGGGATGGACAGACTCACCTCAGTCTGTCCTCACCATACTGCCACCACTGCCTGCCCCTGCCTGTGCTGCTGGATGGCCCAGCGAATGCCCAGCAAGCACTCAGTGGCCACCCATCCCCTTAGCAAGCCACCATTTTGAGTAAATATGGCGGCTCAAGTTTTCCCGTAAAAGTAATGTTGCATACATGTCCCCTTTATGGCAGCTGTTTACGCAACATTACTTTTACGGGAAAACCCAAGGTGCCATTTTTATGCAAAATGGCGGCTCACCAAGGGGACGTGCAGCCACTGGGTGCCAACAGACCACACGGTGCTCAGTACATGTCCCGTTAAGTGCAGAGCAGCTTGGTGAGCAGGGTCTGGGAGGCCACGTGAGGGGGGAGTCCCCCGGGGTACTGCAGGGCTCAGTCTTGGGCCCAGTGCTCTTCAACATTTTTATTAATGACTTGGAGGAGGAGGTGCAGGGAATGCTGATCAAATTCGCAGATGACACAAAATTGGGCGGGATAGCTAGTACCTTGGAAGACAGAAATACAATTCAAAGTGATCTTGATACACTGGAGCGCTGGGCAGAAAACAACAGAATGAGATTTAACAGGGATAAATGCCTAGTTCTGCACCTAGGATAAAGAAACCGAATGCTCAGTTACAAGATGGGGGATCCTTGGCTCAACAACACTACAAGCGAGAAGGATCTTGGAATTGTTGTCGATCACAAGCTGAATATGAGCCAACAGTGGGATGTGGCTGCAAAAAAGGCAAATGCTATTTGGGGCTTTGGGCCAGTCACAGACTCTCAGCCCAACCCACCTCACAGGGTTGTTGTTGTGAGGATAAAATGGAGGAGGAAGATTATGTACGCCGCCTTGGGTTCCTTAAGGAGGAAAAAAGGCGAGATATAAATGTAATAAATAAATAAATAAATACATTCATAGCTTCCAAATCCTGGGAAGTATTAGTTCCCCTCTACTCAGCACTGGTTAGGCCTCATCTGGAGTACTGTGTCCAGTTCTGGGCACCGCACTTTAGGAAGGATGCAGACAAGCTGGAGAGGGTTCAGAGGAGGGCAACAAGGATGATCACCGGGCTGGAAACAAAGCCCTGTGAGGAGAGACGGAAAGAACTGGGCATGTTTAGCTTTGAGAAGAGAAGACTGAGGGGAGATAGGATAGCGCTCTTCAAGTGCTTGAAAGGTTGTCCCAGAGAGGAAGGCCAGGATCTCTTCTCCATCATCCCAGAGTGCAGGACACAGAATAATGGGCTCAAGTGACAGGAAGCCAGATTCTGGCTGAACATCAGGAAAAACTCCTGACTGAGAGCAATACGACAATGGAACCCATTACCTAGGGAGGCAGTGGGCTCTCCCACACTGGAGGCATTCAAGACGAAGCTGGACAGCCATCTGTCAGGGATGCTCTGACTTGGATTCCTGCACTGAGCAGGGGGTTGGACTCAATGGTCTTGTAGGCCCCTTCCAACCCTACTATTCTGTGATTCTATGACATCCCTAGTGAAGTCCCCCAGCACAACAAGGCATAGAGACTCCAGTACCCACCCCAAGACCACCTTGACTGGGGAGACTGTGGAGTAGTGGGGCAGGTGGTACACCAAAAGGACCCCTTTTCTGTCCAAACAGCCGCTTTCAGATACAGACACTGGAAACTAGGAGATTGTGGGATGGGGCACCTGGACAGGGGGACAGAAGCACAACAGACCCCTGCAACTCCACCTCTCTGCCCTCCAGGTCTTGCCTGCTGCAACACGGAGAACCCAGGTGGGCAAAGCTGGGAGAAACTGACTCCCCCAGTCTCATCCAACCAGGTCTCTGTGATACAAGCCAGGTCAGCACGCTCATCCAGGACCCTGCTGTTTCCCCATTCACTGACCTGACATTCAGCACCAGTGCCCTTGACCCAGGGGGCCTGTCGCCAGGGCTACTCAGGCTCTCTGCCTAGGAGAGCCCAACGCATTGTTGCACTCCCCACCTCCACAATGGCCCAGCTGCCTCCCACTGCCACGGCTCCCTTGGTTTGGTCAGCACTCAGCCCCACTGTGTTCAATGAGGCTTAATCCTGAATAGACATGCCCAGGACGCATCCTTAGGCCGGGCTGTGTGGAGTTGGCACTCAAAGAATAAATGCTCTACACCAGAGTTGCTCAAATGCTGCAGATTCTCTCCAGTCTTGTAAGCCATACAACATTTCCATGATTTCAACCTGCATTGTGTATCCTGCCATTTCTTTTACAATTCTTCTTAATTCTTTCTGATTCTGTTGGCTATGGGGAGGGAGGGATAAGGCGCTATTCAAGGCCCCAAAGCAGCTCCACCCTCTGAATGCTTTATTAAAGAACTCCTCTGGCTTTTGAGGTTTCTCCTCAAGATCTAGAAACCTGGGTGCTTCCAAAAATGCATGGCAATCCTGATTTCAGGGGTCATCATGGAAGCGCTAATTTATCTTCACAGGCTGCCTCTAGGGACGGAGACAGATTCTGCCACTAGAATTCAGGCTGAAATTGTAAGAGGGGGATTTTGGGAATAAGCTCAGAGCTGACACATTCTGCTGTGTTCAGGTCCATAACAGAAATAGGCTGCTGGGTACATCAAGGCCTCTGGCACAGTGAGGGGTTGATATCCTCACTAAGGCTGCATTGTGCTGGAAGCTTCCATGCCTGCAATTCCTGCCATAACCCAGAGATCCCTCTGGGTGATGCTCACCACCTCTGTGCATGGTCTTGAGCAGATTCCAGAATCCATCCCAGATTCCACAATCTATTCATGAATTTGGGCAGAGTGAAATGAATCTCCAAAGTGTACAAGAGTCCACTAGTCAACGTTTCTCCCCTCTAACTGCGACAATTTCTAAATCGTCGTCGTCACCCTCATCCTCAATTTCACATATACCTCTTCCTCAAAAGAGCTGCAGGCAGCGCCCATGAGACCCCCCCCCCCATTTTACTTTTCATTGAACTGGAGGGGCTAGTGAGAGCCCGCTAGCTCAAACGGCAAGGACACCTTACCAGCCATCCACTCCGGCTTTCTGCAACTCTGAGATCCCAAAGGACAGCGACCCCATGAAATCATTCCTGCTGGTCAGATCCCAGTCCCAAATCTCCACAGACAATCTCCTGTCCTTGTCAGACTCTTTCAGCTGACTGGGAAAGCAAAGGGAAAGGGAAAACAAGACGTTAAAAGGCATATTTTTTCTGGAGGGAGCTATCTGCAAGCACCCATGTGTTTCACGTGGGCATTCAAATCAATCAATGACTGTGAAATGAAGGGATGGTCTTCAGTGACAATGTGCAGCAGCAGCTCTAATGCTTCATTTCCTGGCAGCGTCCTCTTCAAATGGAAAACATTAGAAAGATGTGCCAGTGAAATGTGTCGCTTTGATCAAGGCAAATGGCAGATGGCACAGCACTCCTGAGCTTCACAGATTGGGTCGGGAAGAGGAAAAAGAGATACAGAAACATGCCGCACCTCCTTCAACTCCACTTAGCATTTCTCAACGATTAAAGCACAGCAAATTTTACAGCACATTAATTCTAGGGAGGCATTAGTCCTGCAAGGAGGGAAGGGGTGGTGGAAATTAGACTCTTGACGGGTCTGCGCTGGTGTGGAGGATCTGGAGAAATGCCACCCAGACAGAAGCCAAGTGGGCAGGCAAGATGGAAGGCTAACCATGGAACCAAGAGCCATCAGTGCAGACGTCAGGAAGGAGTTGGAAGGGGGACCCCAGTGCATGGTCTGTGTGCACCTGGCATGTCAGCACTGCTGAAACACGCAGGCGTGGCCCTGCTCAGTCCCTTGGATGGGTGGCCACTGGGAATGCCAGGACACAGGCAGCAGCAAGCAAAGGGGGCAGGTGGCGCTCAACCACATGAAGCTAAAGGCCACTTCTGGTCTTATCTTCACTGCATGGCAGCAGCTGCAGCAGGACCCTTGCCTATGTCACGAAGGCAAGAACAGAAGCTCGGTGGTCCTGCTGGAGGGGCCCACGCCATGTCTCCCTCCACACCCATACTGGCCATGCTGTCTTCAGGAGGGGCAATGCAAGAGAAGCTGCTGGCTGGGCTCCTGCTTGTGTGGTGTGGGAAGAAGCCACACTGCAGCAGCTCCCCACCTCAAAGAGGCAATAGGAGAGAAGAGGCTCCCAAGAGATAATGGCAGGTAGCAGGACTTGGGCATCTGAAGTGGCCTTGTAGCAAGCGAAACCCCCAAGCCCAGGACCGATGAGAAGACTCTGAGGGGGGGAGGCTCTCTCATCATGTGCTCCCTGGAGAGGCCGGGACCTTCAGCTTGCAAAGAATGGGCTCTGCCTCTGAGCTATTGCCCCCTCCCTATCTTCTGAGCCAAGGATCTGGGGCAGCTGCTAAGGAGAGGGTCACTCACCATCCCCCCTCCCCCAGCTCCCCGTTCTAAGATGAAAGAGCCCCAGGAAACAAAGAAACCAGAAGCACTCACGGGTGACCTTTCGCTGTACTCACAATTTAAAGGTCTCATTCCACTCAGGGTTCAAAGAGCATTTGATAGTTTTTGTCTTCTGTTTGCTCTCACTTTTTGGGTCGGGTATAAGTTTGAGTTTCACATATGGGTCTGACAAGCCGTTGGGATCCATAGGAACTAGATTTTTAGCATCTCGTACTGGAAAGAAAAGAGAAAAACTAAACAGTAAAAAGTGTCCAGACATCCACCTTCTCTTCCATTTGCATGCTGAAAACCCAATGCGAACAACTCACTGGTAACTTACCTTGTACCAGTGACATCATATATCAGCCTTCTAGGACACTACTGCTGACCTGAAAATGGCTGGATTAGAACATGGTTTGTATGCAGAGGGACTAAATGTGGGCAGAGAGTGTTTTGGTTTCTGGTTTGTATGTGTGTGTCTATTTTAATTCAGTATCTCAACATTGTCCTTAACCCTGTTCTCTTCTTCTTTGCCACCCCATGCTCCCATCTTTCCTCATAGTCCCCCTTTGGGGTTTTCGTTTTTAATTTGTAATCTTTTTTATGAAAATGTTGTATTTTACTAATATTCTGAACCATTTGAGGAAACTCTGGTTAAATCTAAATAAAATTTAATAAAAATTTTAAAATGAACAAAATCACAGAGTCTTCAGATTTGTGATTTAGGGGCAAACTAGATACCTGAGGTCAATTGTGTGAATGCAGTTTAGCTGCAAGTTTTTGTTCTGTCAATTGTACCTAGGGGATGCCTGAGCACCCCAAGGACCACGGGGGCTAGGGAGGAAAGGTCTCTCTCTCTCTCTCTCTCTCTCTCGGCTCAGGCAAAAATGGCTTCTCCGAAGCGGCTGCTGGGATTTCAAGGGAGTGAAATGGCTCGGCTCCCCCGACCCAGCTTCTTTTTATGGCTTTCTGTTACACACAATTAAAATCACCTCTTGTCTTGCCCTTAGAGGCAGGATTGAGTTCCAAGACCTCTTGATAATGCTTCTCTCAGGGTTTCAGTAGAGTGAGGACATTCAGCACAGATCTAGGGTTACATCCAACGTTACACTAGTGGGAAAACAACAGGAGCTGGTGCTGTTCTGCTTGCAGTTGTACAACCACTAGCAGAACCAGCACAACTAGTACAATGAACAACTAGCCTAATGGAGCCATGACAAGCTGTGCAACACCTTGCGGGATGCCTCACGCGACACTTGTGCAACCATTTGCAGAACAGCTTGTGCAATGTGTTGTACAACAACTTGTGAAATGGCTTGACCAAGCAGAATCAAAGTATTGGATTTGACACTTGTGCAAGGATAAAAAGTGAGTTTCTACAAGTTATAGAAGCTTTGTGCTAGCAGAATGACACCACTGGATACAACTTCTAGAAATTACACACAGGTCAGCCCTTCAGAAAGAGTCACAAGACATTCCACAAAAGAAGATGCCAGGAAGAGAAGGAACTGGCCAACTGATGCAAAGTTGGCCCATAGAATTGCCCATGATTATGGCTGCCAAAAGCCTCAATTAAGAAGCAAGGTCATTATAGCCCAGCTAGAATGGCAGTGGAGACAAGTCTGCCATTATTAAAATATAATGACAGGCAGCTGAGCTAGAAACCCTGGGAACAACAGATGTTCAGCAGCATTACCTCCAAAAGGTCCTTCACTCTCGGCTATCCTGGGAACAGACTGTGGTCTATTTGTGTTCACTAAGGAACAATTATCTGCTCCAGCCATGTCCAAGCATATTAACTCCTTTTGATCTATTTATTCCCAACATCAGAGGATGAAGGAGATTGGAAGGGACCCAATAATGGGAAATCGCAAAGGAGCAGTACTTCCTAGACTTAAAGAACCAGTTCACAGATGCATGGATGGGCGTCACTTGGTTTCTCAACACTCAGTGGCAGGCAGCTGAACGTGTGAATTGATTCCACTGAAACCTATGACATTTGCAGTGCAATCTGGTGTCACAACTGTTCTAGCTGAGATGCTAAAAACATTTATGTGTCCTGCCACATGCAAGCCTGATACAGTGAATTCCCTAGAAAAGAGCCCAGGACCATCTAATCCAGCATCTTGTTTCCCACAGCAGCCAGCCAAATGCCTCCACAGGAAGCTAGGTGTGAAGGTAATAAACTCCCCTGGCATTCCACATCACCACTAGCAACTGGTGTTCAGTGCCCTACTGCTTTTGAATGTGTCTCTTCTATCTAGCTTTCCTGCCTGTTTGAACCAGCTGGAGAATGTCCCCAAAGATGTCTGCTCAACTCTTTCTTGAAGCCTTGAAGGAAGAGAACCTGACAGGTTGGAGGTTGTATCATGAATGCCTCCTCATCTATGTAAAAATGAAAACTAGATATCAGGGAGAAGTATTTAAGCCTAGCCTTCTCCCTGACATCCAAGTTTTCTGTAGGGAGATTTTTAAGAGGAGGAGAAACATTCAAACATACAGGACTCCCTCCTCCCCACCCACCACACACATACACACACCTGCAGTTTTACCCCATGACCTACTGTTTGCGTAGACCAAACTGTGTGCTGTGAAAGGGGCTGGGGAGAGACATGCAAATTAACCCCCCATGCTGGGTGCATCCAGCACTCTAGGCCGGTCAGAGGGGGAAGGCCCCGTGCAGCACTTCCCTCAGCCCAAATACGGGCAATGACATCATTCCAAGGGAGGGCATAAGGGTGTGCCTATCAGCGGATGCCACTGCTGTCATGCTTCTGGGGCTACCGTTTCCCACAAAGACTGAGAAACACCAGTGTGAAGACTGAGCTGCAGTTTCTATATTAAAATGACATTTTTAGATACCCCTGTGGCATGCCGATTTAATTTGTCTAGTACAATTCAGAATCCTCCTTGAGGGGAAGAAAAAGCATCACAGGCCTTAACATGTAACTTTTAAAAAATTCACAGTTTCATGCATTAGTCCATGGGGGAAGTATGCACTTTTAAAAATGCACATTTTTATAAATGCATGATTTAAAGTGTTCATTTTAAAAGTGTGCATTTAAAATGTGTTCATTTTGAAAAGTGCACACTTTTTAAAATGCACACTTTAAAAAATGCACACTTTAAGAAATTTGCATTTTCATGCTTTAGCCCATAGGGGAAAAGTGCACACTTTTGAAAAATGTGCATGTTTCCTGTTTGAAATGTGCATTTTCCCCATTCTAATGAACAGAAAAAAAAGGTCACAAATGAGAATGGTAGCAAGCCAAATTGAGGTTTGAAGTGAAGTTCGGAGAATTTCGGCAAGGTCAAACATCCCTGGTTCTCCCAACCCTCAAAAATGGGTTCATTTCTGTATGAATACGCCTCAGAGCTGTGTAGGAGTTGGATGTCCTTTTTCCATCTCTGTCTCCACCCCACACATGGAGGTAAAATGGACAATAAGAAAACAGCCTTTTCTTGATGCAATGACTGAGCATTTGTGGAACTACAAGGAAAAGAACAACCACCCCGCAAACCCGCAAACCCAACTGTTGGAACTAATCAAATTCCATGCTCAACTGGATTCAGAAGCAGAGACACGTGTCTTTAGGCAGGGCCATGTGCGATGGGGCTAAAGACAATTTTAATGGCATTCAAAGTGAATTTATGTGAAGGGGCAAAAGAGGTGGGACAGGAAATGGGATGAAAAACCAGAGAGGATCTCAAAGCAACTCAACCAAAGTGTTTCTAATTTGGGTGCAGCTTGACTAGCACCCTTTTACAACCAACAAAGCCTTGGTTCAGACTATTGTGTTCATGACCCAAAGAGAAAATATGGCTGTATCTGACATGAACATTCACAAATATTCACAATGTGCCATTTGAGTGTGAAATCCCACTCCACCTCCCCTGCACCGAGGATGCAGGAGGAGGCTCTGACCTCGGCGGCAGGTGGAGGGGTCACGGGGTGGTGGTGGGGGAGGTTGGTCAGCGCCTGCCATGGTGGCTGCAGAACAATTTGCCCGGAGGGAGGGCACATGACGCTGGGCCATGCTGGCCTCTTGCCACCTGAGCAATGCAAGGTGGGGGTGAGACGGGCAAAAAGCCGAGGGGCTGCCTCACCAGTGCAGTGGTGGCATAGTGGTGTACCGCGCACTGTTTCGCTGGAATTAGGTCAAACGTGGATTGAACGTGGTCAAACCCGCCTTTCACAGGTCAAGCGGCACTTTAATCTGCCTGGCTGTGCGGTTGGATGGGCGGAGTCCCACTAGTAGACGTGAACGTCATCCACCCCTTTGATGCTGCTCAGCCAGTGCGAGAGGCCTGCCCCTCCCCCGCTCCTCTGCTCAGGGACGTTTGATGGAAGAGAGGGGTAAGGTCGGGCAGTTTACCCTACACCTCTCCCACTCCTCGCATCCGCCAACTGCGAGCCAGCACTGTGGAAGCCCAGGGACAGACTGGCAGGAGGGCAGGCAGGAGGCGCCTTGGTCCCGCACGGAGGGCAAGGGCTGAATTGCCTCCCTCTGCTGGCGCTCTGGAGGCGGCGGCGGCTGCCTCCAGTTCCCTGACCCGAACTAAGCCTCCTCCTCACAAACGCGCAGGAAAATCACACGCCCAGGGGACTGTTCTGAAGGGGAGAAATGAATGAATCAGCGGCTGCAATCTGAATGGAAAAAACAAACTGCTCCCTTACTCTGAAGGGGCGACCCAGCACGATTCCGTGATTGGCGAGGCGTGTTCCCAGCCCTGTCCATGCTCCCTCGCTGTACTGGCCGCCCTTTCTCCTCCCGTCTGTGTATTCCTTAGTTGTAGGTGTATTGCGTGACTGCAAAGTCGTAGGTGTATCACCACTGCAAAATAGTGGCTGGCTGCTCATTCTCCCCCCCCCCCCCAAGTGTATTCCTTAGCTGGAGGTGTATCATGCAACTGTGAAGTTGCAGGTGTATCGCCACTGCAAAATAGTGGCTGGCCACACTTTCTCCTTCCCCCTCTGTGTATTCCTTAGTTGTAGGTATATCGCTTGACTGTAAAATAGAGGCTGGCTATCCTTTCTCCACACTCCGGGAGAGAGCGGCGGACAGGAAGGCCTGGCGTGCTATGGTCCATGAGGTCACAAAGAGTCGGACACGACTTAACGACTGAACAACAACAACCCTTTCTCCTTCTGCTTTGTGTATTCTTTATCATGCACTACATATAAACTGGCTACTCCATTACTGTAAATGAAAGGGGCCTACTGATATTATGAATGGGGACAGGAGGCTACTCATTGCTAAAGCATCCCTATTGCAAATGGGGAAAAAGAGGGAATGGTGGGGCGGAGTGGGCCACCCCTTCACTGGCAGGTCACTGGCAGCTCACAGTGGCACACCCAGGAGTTATGGGGGAGGAACGCGGCACACTGCAGCAGAACCGCCTGGGAGCTGCTTTAACTTAAAAAAATGGAGTAAAATGACTTTCCGATAAAGCAGCTTTTCAAGACGGAAGCTGCTGGTTGGCAGCACACTGGCCACAATATCATGTGCCGTGAATGCCCTCAAAATGCTCCCAATCTGCAAGAAACCCCCTATGAAGACAGCCCCAGAGACAAAGCCAAGCAGACCCCTGGACAGAGCCTCAGGCTCAGCAGGGGATCCAGGCCCAGCTCAGCCAGGCTCCCACGAGCCATCTGCTCAGACTCCATTCCCAACCCAGAAATGGAGAAGAGCGGCAGTTTGCTTCAGAGGCCTCCTCTCTGAATTTGCAACAATTTGTGATGTGGGCCATGTCCTCTCCTAAGAGCTCCTCCTCTTTCTTCCCTGGAGCAATGCTCTGCTTCACACATAATCAAGCCCATTGTCTGGGTCAAACTGACACCTCCCATTAACAGGCAAGGAAAGGCTTGCGCCACTGTCCTTCTTGGCCCCCGAGGGTACTTCTCAAACTGTAAGGCAGCCCGCCCCTCCCACCCCCTGCCCTGAACTTGGGATGCAAGAAGCACCTGGGGTGGGAGTACAGAATTCCAGGGAGGGCATGGATGACAGCCAGCCAGTACATTGCACTGTCCCCGTCATCCCAGCAATGTGGTCAATGGAGAGCAGCCCCACCTGGGACTCCATTCCGGGATGCATGGGAGAGAAAGATTAGCCCCACCATTCCATAAAAGATGTAATCCATACACTGCAGAAGAAGACACTTGCACAGATATTTAGGAGGGAAAATGCATGGCACTTCTTAGAGCAGCATCTTCCTGGGCTGCTGCACATCAATTAATGCATTTCTAGCTGGTTTATCTAATTGCTGCATAATTTGTTCCAGTTTGGGGCCAACACCTCTCTTCATCAACTCATTCAATTAGCAAGTATCAGGTCTGTGCAGTAGGAAGAGCCAATCTCATACAGGAAAGGAAGGGGCAGGTTCACCGTGAACTGTCAAAGGGATTTGCCCTTCAGAAGGATACTGGGTGGTCCCATGGCCAGCAACCCAGATACACTGGACAAAACAGACAGCCGCTGTGCATGTCTTCCACACAGGCCTTCATCTGAGCCAAGGCTCAGTGGGATCAGTCCTGAAATCCGTGGCCCGCTCCCGGCCTTGGGAAATGCGGAGTAATGAGGACCGAGGACTGCCAGGGTGGTGCTGTGGTCACAGAGCCAGAGGGGACTGAGGCTCCGCTCTCCAGGCCAGGAATGGCTGCCACGAAGCTTGGGGACGGGTGGCTCCACAGCCAAGGAGCCTTCCCCAAGGCAGTTGACTGATCTGTCTATCAGGGCTTTCCCGCTGCCTTTCCAGGCCTAAATAGCAGGGTTAGCAACTTGTGGCCCTCCAGACATTTTGATCTGCAACTCCCATTATCCCTCACTACTGACTAGGCTGGCTAGGGCTGAGGGGAGTCTTAGGCCAAAACATCTGGAGGGCCACAAGTTGCCAACCCTGCTATATAGGGCACTCAGCGTGGGTTACGATGTTGAAACATTTCACAAAATACATTAATACCACAGTCCGATGCAATAAAACAGCAGAGCAAATCCAAAGAGGGAGACTAATATAATTTGGGGTGGGTACGATCACCCAGCTTTCCCCCAGATTCCCCCAGAAATGAGCTGCCGCCATCAAAGAGACGAGGAGGCCTTAGCTCCCACAGCCTCTAGACAGAGCTTTGATGCCTGCTATAACACTGCTGTTTCTGTCCAGGGCTGGAGCAAACGCAGAGGGCCTGCAAGAGCAGGCAAAGCCTGCGAAGACACTGGAAGGCGAGCGCTGCCGTCTACAGGATGATATAATGGCTGCACTGCAAAGAGACACTGTCTTAATGGCAAATGGTGGATGTCCAAGGTCACCCCTAATTAAGTGAGTGGCGCTAATAGCTAATCAAGTGACTAGTCAAGGGTGATACAGTCCTGAACACAATTTAACTCTTCTTTCATCGTCACAGTCTGGCTGGCTAAAGGTAGTGGTGACCTTGTTCTCCTTTTTCAGGACAAGGTAAGGAATTAACGCCATAGTAGGAATGATCCACGTGGAATCAGGGGGGCACCTGAGTTATTCTGGAGCAGTAAAATGTGGTGCTCTCTCTGAACTTACTGTAAGTTTAAAAGCATTGTGCTTTTCAATTTGAGAAAATAAATTACACCAAAGGGAAGATAATTTTGTAGCTTCCTTTCTGATTAGCCTTGTTATTAAGAACAGCAACCCTGTTTGCTTTAAAAAACCACATCCTTCTACAACCACTCATTGTTTTCACTTACTTGCAGCCTTCCCCAACCTGTTGTCCTCCAGATGTTTTGAACCTCAACTGCTATCAGCCCCAGCCAGCATGGCCAACGGCCAACAACTTGGGATTTGTGGGATTTGTAGTCCAAAACATCTGAAGGGTACCAGGTTGGGGGAGGCTGGCCTGCTGGTGGCTTGTTACATTTGTATCCCATCTTTCCTTGAAAGAGCTCAGCGCAGCTTAAGAATGTAAGAAGAACCCTGAAGCTGGATGAGACCAAAGGCCTATTTAGTTCAGCATTATGTTCACACTCACACAGTGGCCAACCTGCTGTCTCTGGGAAGCCAATAGGAAGCACATGAATGCAAGAATGGCAACTTGCGGCCCCCCAGAGGTTTTGGCCTACAACTCCCACCATTGCTTACCTTTGACTATCCTGGCTAGGGCTGATGGGAGTTGTAGGCCAAAACATCTAGAGATAGACAAAACTGGAGAACATCCAAAATGACCCAATGGAAAAGACAGAACAAAGATTTAGGCTACTTTGAAGAATAAAACATTATTTTCCTACATCCTGAGACTTGTTATCTCTTTTCCAAGAGACCATCTGGAGAACCACAAATTGCCCACTTCTCCTCTAGGCACTGCAGCTTTGTATAACAAGGCAGAAGGAAAATACGAAAGGGTGCCTAATTCTTTTCTTTTTGTTAAATTAAAGTACAAATTTGCTAATGTACAAATATGATAATATGTGGATGACACCCAACAATTTCTCTCTTCCCCTTTTATCAAATCCAGGTGAGGCAGTGGGTGTTCTGAATCAGAGCCTGGGCACAGTAATGAACCAGATGAGGGCCAATAAACTGAGACTCCTTCCAGACGAGACAGAGATACTGTTAGTGGACGGCTCATCTACCCAGCTGAGTGGCCCTGTTCTGGATGGGCCGGCACTCCCACTGAAGCAGGGGCTAGGAACCTTTTCAAAGTTGAGGGCCACGTTCCCTTGGGGGAGCGTGGTCAAGGGCTTCATACCGGTGGAGGGAGGGTGAGGCCAGGGCTGTGGAGGGGCCAAAGCCAGAGGGACACCCCTTCTTTCTCTCTCCAAATCTAGCGATGTGCATAATCAGCAAAACCCAGGCTTGTCGGGGTTCTTTGAATTCCAACTCAAAGTTCGTTCCAACTCGTGTTCGTATTAGATGGCAGACATTGTGCTTTTTGTTCGTATGCAAATGTGTGTGTCATTCAGGGTGCATTTTGGTGTGCACCAAGAAGTATGCATTTTTCTCCCATTAATTAAAGCATCTTTGTGTGCATTTTTCATAAGTGTGCATATTTTTCAAATGCACACATATTTGGACACATTTTTCCAATTGCATCAAAAGCTCAGAAATCTACAGACTTTGACCACGAATTGCATTCAAGTCTGCATTTGAGTTCTGGAGGTATGAACTGGGTAAATGCCAGTCTAAAACAAACTGAAACAAATTTCTTGTATGGCCCTATCCCAAACTTCAGGTGCCAGACAAAGATGCTGCAGTGCCCTCTTGCTCTCATTTTAAGCTTCACTGTATTTTCAGACATCACTGCAAAGTCATGAATGTTTGAGATTACCATTTGTTGCTGACATAATTCTGTCAGCAAATTATTGTTATGTGAGTGACGCTAAAATGCAAAGCAGCTTAATGCCTGGTATATATAGAAATCATACAGAAACCCACATTTCTCCTCATTCACAGGATCATAGAATCACAGAACAGTAGGGTTGGAAGGGGCCTACAAGGCCACTGAGTCCAACTCCTGCTCAATGCAGGAATCCGAGTCAGAGCATCCCTGACAGATGGCTGTCCAGCCTCGGCTTGAACGCCTCCAGTGCGGGAGAGCACCCCACCTCCCTAGGAAATGGGTTCCATTGTCGTATTGCTCTAACAGTCAGAACGTTTTTTCCGATGTTCAGCCGGAATCTGGCTTCCTGTCACTTGAGCCCATTATTCCGTGTCCTGCTCTCTGGGATGATCGAGAAGATCAGAGATCCTGGCCTTCCTCTCTGGGACAACCTTTCAAGTACTTGAAGAGAGCTATGCTAACTCCCCTCAGTCTTCTCAAGGCTAAACGTGCCCAGTTCTTTCCGTCTCTCCTCACAGGGCTTTGTTTCCAGTCCCTTGATCATCTTTGTTGCCCTCCTCTGAACCCTCTCCAGTTTGTCTGCATCCTTCTTAAAATGTGGTGCCCAGAACTGGACACAGTACTCCAGATGAGGCCTAACCAGTGCTGAGTAGGGGAGAACTGTACTTCCCAGGATTTGGAAGCAATGCTTCTATTAATGCAGCCCAAAAGAGCATTTGCCTTTTTTGCAGCCACATCCCATTGTTGGCTCATATTCAGCTTGTGATCGACAACAATTCCAAGATCCTTCTCGCTTGTAGTGTTGTTGAGCCAAGTATCCCCCATCTGTGCATTTGGTTTCTTTTCCCTAGGTGCAGAACTTGGCATTTCTCCCTATTAAATGTCATTCTGTTGCTTTCTGCCCAGCACTCGTCTATCAAGGTCACTTTGAATTTTGTTTCTGTCTTCCAAAGTATTAGCTATCCCACCCAATTTTGTGTCATCTGCAAATTTGATCAGCATTCCCTGCACCTCCTCCTCCAAGTCATTAATACAAATGTTGAAGAGCACTGGGCCCAGGACTGAGCCCTGTGGTACCCCACTCATTACCTCTCCCCAGTTAGAGAAGGTCCCATTGATCAGCACTCTTTGAGTCCGATTCTGTAGCCAACTGTGGATCCACCAGATCGTTGTTTCATCTAGCTTGTTTGAGCTAGTTTGCTCATCAGGATATCATGGGGCACTTTGTCGAAAGCTTTGCTGAAGTCGAGGTATATGATGTCCACAACATTCCCACCGTCCAGAAGGGAGGTTACTTGATCCAAAAATGAGATCAGATTTGTCTGGCAGGATTTGTTCTTGACAAATCCATGTTGGCTTCGAGTAATCACTGCATTGTTTTCAAGGTGGTTACAGATGGATTGCTTTATCATCTGCTCCAAAATTTTCCCAGGGATTGATGTCAGACTGACTGGTCTGTAGTTCCCAAGTTCCTCCTTTTTGCCCTTTTTGAAGATAGGGACAACATTAGCTCTCCTCTAGTCATCTGGCACTTCACCTGTCCTCCATGACTTCTCAAAGAGAATAAACATGGTTCCAAGAGCTCTTCTGCCAGTTCCTTCGTTACTCTAGGATGCAGTTCACCTGGCCCTGGAGATTTGAACTCATTCAAAGTAATTAGGTCTTCCTTGACCATATGCCTATCGATCTCAAGCTGCAATCCTGCCCCTTCAGCCTGTACTTCACCTTTGCCAGGGAGGACATAGACCCTCTTTTGGGACAAGACTGTGCCAAAATAGGAATTGAGCACTTCTGCCTTTTCTTTGTCTTTTTTTCATCATTTTGCCATCCTTATTGAACCACCCTTTCTCTCCTCTGTCTTTTACTATGCATGTATCTGAAGAAAGCCTTTTTGTTGCTTTTGGCCTCCCTCGCTAACCTCAGCTCGTTCTCAGCTTTAGCTGCAATTCTGTGCTATCTGCCTGTACCCTTCCTTTGTTGCTTGGCCTTCCTTCCACTTCCTGTATGTGTCCTTTTTTGTTTTCAGGTCATCTCTAAGCTTTTTATATCTACTACCGTGGGCAAGAATCCCTTAGAAGAAATGGAGTAGCACTCATAGTCAATAAAAGGCTGGGAAAAGCAGTACTGGGGTACAATCTCCAAAACGATAGAATAATCTCAGTATGAATCCAAGGCAAACCATTCAACATTATTATTATCATCATCATCCTCATCATCATCATCAAATTTATTAATCACAGTAATTCAAGTCTATGCCCCAACCACTGAGGCCGAAGAAGCTGAGGTTTATCGGTTCTATGAAGACCTACAACACCTTCTAGAACTAACACCAAAAAAAGATGTCCTCTTCATCATAGGGGATTGGAATGCTAAAGTAGGAAGTCAAGAAATCACTGGGATAACAGGCAGGCATGGCCTTGGTGTACAAAATGAAGCAGGACAAAGGCTAATAAGAGTTTTGCCAAGAGAACACACTGATCATAGCAAACACTCTTTCCAACAGCACAAGAGGCGACTCTACACATGGACGTCACCAGATGGTCAATATCGAAATCAGATTGATTATGTCCTTTGCAGCCAAAGATGGAGAAGCTCTATACAGTCAGTCAAAACAAGACCTGGAGCTGACTGTGGCTCAGATCATGAGCTGCTTCTTGCAAAATTTTGGCTTAAATTGAAGAACGCAGGGAAAACCACTAAACCATTCAGGTATGACCTAAATCATATCCCTTATGAATATACAGTGGAGGTGAGGAATAGATTTCAGGGATTAGACCTGATAGACAGAGTGCCTGAGGAACTATAACATATGTCCATAACATCGTTCATGAGGCAGCAACTCAATCCAACCCAAAGAAAAAGAAATGCAAGAAAGCAAAGTGGCTGTCTGATGAGGCTTTACAAGTAGGTCACGAAAGAAGGGAAGCGAAAAGCAAGGGAGAAAGGGGAAGATATATCCAACTGAATGCAGAGTTCCAGAGAATAGCAAGGAGAGACAAGAAGGCCTTCTTAAATGAACAATGCAAAGAAATCGAGGAAAACAACAGAATGAGAAAGACTAGAGATCTTTTCAAGAAAATCGGAGATCTCAAGGGAACGTTTTGTGCAAAGACGGGCATGATAAAGGACAAAGACGGCAGGGACCTAACAGAAGCAGATGAGATTAAGAAGAGGTGGAAAGAATACACAGAAGAACTATACAGGAAAGATCTGAATGTCCCTGATAGCCATGACAGTGTGGTCACTGAACTTGAGCCAGACATCCTAGAGAGTGAAGTCAAGAGGGCCTTAGGAAGCATTACTGACAACAAAGCTAGCGGAGATGACAGTATTCCAGCTGAGCTATTTAAAATCCTAAAAGATGATGCTGTTAAAGTGCTGCACTCAATATGCCAACACATTTGGAACAATCAACAGTGGCCACAAGACTGGAAAAGGTTAGTTTACATTCCAATTCCAAAGAAGGGCAGCGCCAAAGAGTGTTCAAACTACCATACAATTGTGCTCATTTCACATGCCAGTAAGGTTAAACTCAAAATCCTACAAGCTAGGCTTCAGCAGTATGTGAACCGAGAACTACTGGAAGTACAAGCTGGGTTCCGAAGAGGCAGAGGAAGTAGAGATCAAATCGCCAACATTCGCTGCATCATGGAGAAAGCAAGAGAATTCCAGAAAAACATCTATTTCTGCTTCATTGACTACGCTAAAGCCTTTGATTGTGTGGATCACAACAAACTCTGGCAAATTCTTAAAGAGATGGGAGTACCAGACCACCTTCTCCTGAGAAACCTGTACGAGGGTCAAGAAGCAACAGTAAGAACCAGACATGGAACAACCAATTGGTTCAAAATTGGGAAAGGAGTACGAAAAAGCTGCATATTGTTGCCCTGCTTATTTAACTTATATGCAGAGTACATCATGAGAAACGCTGGGTTGGATGAATCACAGGTCGGAATTAAGATTGCTGGGAGAATTATCAACAACCTCCAATACGCAGACGATACCACCCGAATGGCAGAAAGTGAAGAGGATCTAAAGAGCCTCTTGTTGAGGGTGAAAGTGGAGAGTGCAAAAGCTGGTGTGAAACTCAACATTAAGAAAACTAAGATCATGGCATCTGGCCCCATCACTTCCTGGCATATGGAAGGGGAAGAAATGGAAGCAGTGACAGATTTTATTTTCTTGGGCTCCAAGTTCACTGCAGACGGTGACTGTAGCCATGAAATTAAAAGACGCTTGCTCCTCGGGAGGAAAGCTATGGCAAACCTAGACAGCATAGTAAGAAGCAGAGACACCACCTTACCGACAAAGGTCCGTCTAATCAAAGTTATGGTTTTCCCAGTAGTAATGTATTGCTGTGAGAGCTGGACTATAAGGAAGGCTGAGTGCCGAAGAATTGATGCTTTCAAACTGTGGTGCTGGAGAAAACCCTTACGAGTCCCCTGGACTGCAAGGAGGTCAAATCAGTCCATCCTAAAGGAAATCAACCCTGAGTGCTCATTGGAAGGACAGAAACTGAAGCTGAAGCTCAAATATTTTGGCCACCTAATGCGAAGAGAAAACTCCCTGGAAAAGACCCTGATGCTGGGAAAGATTGAAGGCAAAAGGAGAAGGGGACGGCAGAGGATGAGATGGCCAGATAGCATCACCGATGCAATGAATATGAACTTGAGCACACTGCAAGAGAGAGCAGAGGACAGGAAGGCCTGGCATGCTATGGTCCATGGGGTCACGAAGAGTCGGACACGACTCAGCGACTTAATGACAACGACTAAGCTTTTTGTGAGGCCACATTGGCTTTTTCTGTTGTCGTCCGCCTTTTTTCTTGTTGAAATTGTTTGTAATTGTGCCTTGAGAATTTCCTTTTTTTAAAAGTCCCACCCATCTTGGACTCTTTTTCTCGTTAAGAGTCGCTTGCCATGGGACCTTACTGATCATTGTTCTGAGTTTATTAAAATCAGCTTTCCTAAAATCCAGGGTACACGTTTGGCTACACTTGGCTTTTGCTTCTTTAGAACGAAGAACTCAAGTATAACATGGTCACTTTCCCCCAGAGTTCCTGTACTCGAAAGAGTGGTATAGGTGTCACTTGTGAATAGACTTATATTTGGATATCTGGTCTGCTTTTAATGAAGTTTATGTGTAATCTATTCTTTTTTTCCTTTTTTTTCTCCCTAGAATGTTGTAGTATTTGAAATGGAAGACTTTAGAGTATGGTGTTACATTTTCAGTTTTTTTGGTTTTGTTATGTTTTTGTTTGTTTGTTTTGCTTTGTTGAAACGCACAATAAAAAAATTGATTAAAAAATGCTCCCCCCCCCATGCCTGTAACCTCATTAATTATTAAGGATTGTGCCCCAATCCAATTGTGTCTATAAGGATCATGTGCATTGACTCAGGTGTAACTGTTGCTGCTTTCAATAACAGCACTAAGCTGCCACAAGAAATTGAAACAACCATAAAGGGGCATAGTGGGGGCATAGTAGACGCCCCTAATGAAGGACCCAGTTGAAGTGTGGGGACTAAGGGCATCTTGGAAAGTTGGATGTGGGAAGCAGAATGGCACAGGTATGGAGCAACCAGAATTCAAGAGTTGCAGTGTCAGAAGACACTGCCGGGAACCATGAGCGCCACATCATAACCACACACGCAGCATAACACAAAAAGTAGTGCTAACACACACACACACACACCGTGAATGTTTGCACTGTTAACGTGCACCACAAATCATTAACGGATTTTCCCTGTCATGAGAAAAGACAGGAGAAAGGGAGGGAAAACAAGAGAGAAATACAGGAGCTTGACGATGTTGCATAGATTCCCCCGTAAAATTCAGTGTATAAGCCAAGGCAACAGCACCTTAAAAGCCTCATCTGGAAACACCCTAAAGGCACAATCCTATGCAATTTTAGACAGAAAAAAGTCCTACTGGCTGGGGCATGCTGGGAGTTGTAGGACTTTTTTCTAAATATGCACAGGATTGCACCCTAAGTCATCCACCAGTAAATGCATGGGTCTCCTCTCCTCTCATCACCCCACCCCTCCTCTCCTCTCTCTTAAGGGGAGATCCACAACATCCTGTGGTGGCCGGATGCTGTCAAGGGGCCATAGGAGGGCTCTCTTAGGGCACAATCCTATGGTGATGCCTGGAAGTCTCCATATTTGGAGGCTTATGGGCATCCCATGCATAGCAGGAGGAGCGGTGGAGGTGAGCCTTGCCTTCACACTCCTCCCACTCTGCATATTGGCTAGACAGACTTTTTCACTCATCTAGCTGGGAAGCGGAAGCAGGAACACAAGCCAGAAGGGGAATGGGAGCAGGAGGGAAGGAGGCTGGGGAGGCCTCTGGACACATCATATCCTGGCTTCCCCTATCCCCTCCCCACCCCGCCCCTGGCACACCCCCGTTGCACAGGCTTCCTCTGCACCAGCTGCAAGGGGAAGGGGGAAGGGAGGGGGAGCGCAGATTCCTGGTTTGGGGGCTGGAGTGCTGTCTCCAACATCTGTTCCAGGATCCAATTCATCCTATGGCCCCTGAGACTCTGTCTGGGGCGCCACAGGATTGCTCCCTCCATGTTGTTTTCCATTTCACAGGCACCTTTTCTTCCCCTTCCCTCTTGATATGCCCCAGCCTAAGCCTCTGCATGCTTACTCAGAAGTAAATTCCACTGAATTCAGTGGAACCTACTCCAGGGTAAATGTGCAGAAGGCTGTAGCCTTAACTTTGTTTTTCTCTCCTTCCTGTGAATGACTTTTCTCTTTTATTCCTCCTTCCCCTTTCTCATTGTTTTGGTTACCAAACGCTGAAGCATTTTACACATGCTTAAGAGTTCCTGCTAGACTCTGTTGGACATTTCCTACCCCCCGCCCCCGCCAAGTAAGGGTGTTATGGTGACTGCATCTCAGCAACCCGCCTGTCTCGTCAGTCCTCCTCTCCACTGATAGGAGCAGCTGGTTAGAGAAAGTTATAGTGACATCTTCCCAATGAGACAGAAGTGCTGGTAATATTGTTGCTTGGTGACCCCAGACCCAGTGCTCCTCACCTGCAAAATGGTGCTATGGACTGGCTGCTTGGTTGCCTGTGGTCAGGCACTAGTCCAGCTCTCTTTGTGCAGCTCTCTTTGTGGATGTTTAAGGTTTGATGTTGGGATTCATGGTCTGTAGTAACCAGATGTGGCCTTGTAGTCCCATATTTCTTACTTGAAAAATATATTATCCTTTTCTATAACAAAACGGTGCTTCTTCCCAAGTAAATGTGTTAAGGGTCAGGGCAGCAGAAGCAAACTCCATTTTATTCCTGGAGTCATGATGGCATTACGATTTAAGTGCATTTAAAATGCAAAACTGCACTTGCTCAAAGTATTTTTTTTTTACATCAGAATTGGCAACCTGTGTTTGGTCTGGGGGTTTGTTTCATTTTTGCTCTAACATAATCAGCAATATAGAAGCAGTTGTAAAGCATGACATGGTGGTTGGGGGAGGAAGAAATGTTCGTTGTGTGCTTCACCACTGAAGCAGTACGCATGGCTGTTTAAAATGTGGGGTGGGCGAACCATGAAGTCCAGAGTCTAAAATTACCTCGCTGCACCACAGTCTATACTTTCCAACCAGGTACAATATTTACAAGTTGTTGTTGTATACAAAAAAAGGAAGAGCAGCCATTTGTGGTGAAATTGTACGTTGATATTTCATATTCACTGAACAAGGAACAGAAACTTTCCCTGTATAATTCAGCAGATGGAATTAGGAGTTTCCAAAGTGGAACTGCCTTGTTTTGGAGCGGATTCAGAGGAGCCAGCCAGCCCATTTGCCTTTACTCAGCAATTGAAGACTCTTTCTTTGGCTTTTATACACTCTAGCAGAATGTGTTGCAGGCTTCATGTACAGTGCTTGCCCTAGAGCTGAGCTCAAACTCCCCATTCTAGCGCAGCACCCCTTCAAAGAATGTGTTTCTTCACATACCAGGCCCTCCCTCACTTGCCCTCTGGGAGTTCATCAGGCAGCAAAATCTGACTAGCTACACAATGTTGTAAGTGTGACAACATCCCATTAATTGCATGAACTTTTATTGGGTAGTATCACCCATTTGACTACAAAGGAGGGAAATGCAGGAGCCGGGGGGGGGGGGGATCATGCCGAAGCACCAGGGGAAACAACGGCACCAAACAAGATAGAAAAAGGGTGAGAATATTCACAATGGAAACATCTTCTCTGCACTGATGAATGGTAGTTTTCACCCAACAATGAAAATAAAGAATATTTCCTGCAGCACTAGTGTCACCTTAACCATGTATCCAAGAAACCCTGTAGGTAATTCCCAACTAGTCGAGAAGTGTAAAATTGTGAAAAATTGCAGGGAGATCACTAGATTTCATCTCAGAAAACATATTTGCCTTGAAACACCTTGTTGCTCCAGAGCCTCAGAGTGGCATTGCGCTTCAGCTTGGTTCTGCGGCCTCACCTCATTTCCCAGTGCCTCAGGTGTCTTCCCAATGGACTATCACGGGAAAATCAAGGAACACCTACGAAGTTTGTATGTTTGTATGAGTTGTCCTAACTGGGTGACGTCTGCAGCTACTGTAGCCCCTTCGGCAGGGATGGAGCCTAACGGATTTTGGACAAACAGTTGCAGGGGGGTTGTGCGAGGCACCTGCAAAGTGCGTGTGTGCTTTACAAGGGATGCCCTGCCTTCGCTGACTTTTTGTGGTCAAGTTGTGTGATTGTGACATTTAATGCAGAGGTGCCCTTTGGTAAGTTCCCTGCAAAATTTCAGAAGGATCGGTGCAGGCATTAGAGAGCTACAATTTAAAACAGCATTTGAGGCTTTAAAAATGGTCTTGCTGGTTTTTAATTGTGTTTTCTGCTCACTTGGCACCAAAGGCACACAAACTGTGCAAAGCTGGATGATTGCTGAGCTGGATGTGGGCATGTGGCATCAAAACGTGGTAGCCTTGGATGGTGGGGAAAATTCTGCATGTTCTTTGTTGTGTGACTATACATCTCTGCTCAGAAATACACTGAGTTCAATGTGGATTAATCCCAGGTGAGTGAGTAGAGGACTGTGGCCTGTTACACACATGCGCGCATTCCCAAGCCAGCCCTACGGTACAGCCCACCCTGCTTGTGAAGCCCTCAGAGCCCGACCCGCGTCTTCTTCCAGGCAGAGGGGCAGGGCTTCCTCCTTGTCCTTTGTTTCAGAACAGGGAAGCCCGTCTCATCACTGTGGCTCGGGGGGGGGGGGTCTCCTTGGATAGGGATCTTCAGCAGCCCTCGGGACCTCCCCATGAAGAGGCAGCAGCAGGAGCAGCAGGCGCTCTTTGGGTGGGAGGGAGCAGGTGCACCCAGAGGCCTCCCCTGCCCCCCGCTCTTGTGGAGCCCTGCTGATCCTGGGCAACCAGGGCACTGCAGAGGGCAGAGCCTGATTTCCAGCGCGGGGACTTGGTGGAACTCCACATATCCAGCTGATGCTGAACGGGCTATGTGAACAGAGGACCATTCAGAAGGTGGTGAGGGGGGACACACAGTTGGGTGGCAGCCACCAGCTGAAGAGGCAGCAGTGGGACACCATCTCCCAGCTACTCGTGGCTGCTGGCAGCCAGTGGCACAACTTGCAAATGGAAGAGGATTCAGTGACTGTGATCTGAGAGCCCTCCTAAAGGTGATCCCCAACTGGAAGCTAGAGGTGCCTCCTCCCTGCTCCCTACCTGGCATTTCCCATTTATGGAGAGCTTGGAGAACTTGTGGGAGGGCCTGAAGTGTATCAAATTGGGACAACTCCCCCCCACGCCCCGCCTGGCACACGCACACCCTTTGAGGCAGCTCCACAGCCCACCAGCCTGCTTCGCCTTGCACAACTTCAGGCCCAAGCTGCGTTGTATTTGGAAGCAGCTCAAATCCCTTCCAAGCAAGGCCGTTTGCCTTGGATTCATCCCTCACTTGAGGCACTTGTACAGCCCTTGAAATGACCTCATCTTCCATTTAATCATGAAATATTTTTCTCATCCTATCTCATACAGACAGACAGACATATGCAGTCATGCAATTCAATGCCACAGATGAAAAACCTTGGTAAATGGGATCAGATGTTTCACAGTTCTATGAGAAAATATCTGCAATACGCAAAGGGCATTTCAGCACATTAAAACCCGAGACCCAGAAGGCAGGTTGGAGCAACTGTTTCTGCAGCTGGGGGCTGAGGCATCCACAGGGGCTTGGAGCAGTGCAACTTCTGCTTGAAGCGGCTTAGGGCATGTCTACACGGGGATTTTATTGTGCGCTTACGATTGCTCATTCATGGTAGTTTGCAGGTCCTTCACATGACGTCATCATCCTCCAGGGCATCTCCCGCTCTTTGCAACCATTATCGTGGTATTTTCACAACAAGAAAAGTCTGGTATTTTCTCTGGATAGAAGCCTCATGCAAATGTGCAATTCCGCTATACCAC
Source organism: Heloderma suspectum (assembly GCF_057233095.1). NCBI lineage: Eukaryota > Metazoa > Chordata > Lepidosauria > Squamata > Helodermatidae > Heloderma > Heloderma suspectum. The sequence continues at coordinate 35,311,943 of NC_139469.1, read as the reverse complement.
AGTACCATGTAGTGGTTGTATAATGAAACATACAGAAAGGCAGAGAAAGAAAAATCCCCCCAAAAAGAACGTATAAAGGAGCTGATCTTAATCGCACAAAGAATCTGGAAGGCAAGCCCCAATAAAGGTGAGGGATAAAAGCCTCGTGTAGAAATGCCCTTAAAATGACTACACGCAAAATACAAGTTCTACCAAGATCATTTTCGGACCATAACCCTATATCTATGTCATATGTGAAAAGAAGCACTACTTTTAGATGGAGTTTGAATGAAATGATATTTCAAAATAAAAGTATTGTGGATGACACTAAAAAGAAATTGAGATAATTTTTTGAATTGCATCTGGACAAGCGAACAAATATGCGAACAGTATGGGATGCAAGTAAGGCCTATATGAGAGGTTATTTTGTACAACAAAACACGCAACTGAAAAAGAAAAGAGAAGAGAAGGTACAAAATATTCTAAAACAGATAAAGGAGAAAAAATAATTCCTAAAGGAAAAAACGGGAAAGGCCTCCTCCGACAGATTAAATTACTCCAACAACAATTGTCTATCTTAACAGTTCAAGATATCCCCCCAAAATTAAACTTTGTAAAACAAATAAATTTTGAATTTGCTAATAAACCAGGAAGATGGTTGGCCTGTAAACTTAGAAAGGAAAAAGAAAACAATTGTGAAAATAAGTGAAAGTAGATTAACATTAACCAATAATGTGGCAATCCAGAAAGCCTTTTATCAATATTATTCAAATTTATATAAAAGACAGGGTATCTCCCCAGAATTAACAGATAAATATATTCATAAACAAAATTTACCAAAAATTACTAAGGAACAAAAACAAATGACGAATGGCCCAATAACAGTAAATGAAATGGTGGAAGCAATACAAAAAATTAAATTGGGAAAAACTCCGGGACCAGATAGAATATCAGAATATATTATAAGAAGTGTGAAGAAGAAATTTTACAACTGTTGAAAAATATGATGAAGAGTATTTTAGAAAAGGGGGAGATACCGGACACATGGAAAACAGCATATATAACATTAACGCCTAAAGAAGGACAGGATTTAACCTCGACAGAAAACTACAGACCAATCTCATTATTAAACAATGACTGTAAGATATTTCCAACAATTTTGGCAGAAAGGCTCAAGAAAATATTGCAGGAGTTTGTATATGAGGTTTGTATATGACCAAAGTGGTTTCTTACCAAGGAGACGGATGAGAGATAATGTAAGAATGGTCTTGAATGTGGTGGAATATTTGGAAAAACACCCAGAAAAACAAGCAGCTCTGATCTTTTTAGATGCAGAGAAAGCATTCTCAACTGGAAATTTTTAATTAAGACTTTAGAAGAAGTGGACTTTGGAGAAAACTTTATAAAATCAGTGAAATCGGTATATACTGATCAAAAGGCTCAAATAATTATAAATGGGGATTTGACTAAACCTTGTGAGATACAAAGAGGAAAAAGACAAGGTTGCCCATTGTCACCGCTACTGTTTATATTGGTTTTAGAATTACTGAACAGAGATATAAGACAAGATGATCGAATTACAGGAATAAAGATTAAAATGGAGAAATATAAGCTGAGGGCTTTTGCAGATGACTTGGTGTTTATGTTGGAAGAACCTTTAAAGGGAATTGAAATTTTAATGAAAAAATGAGCAGTGGCAGGGTTCAAAGTTGATAAACAGAAAACAAAAAATTTAACAAAGAATATGAATGTTCAAGAAAAAAAAGTAGATGGATAAGACTGGCTTCCAAACTGAAAAGAAAGTAAAATATTTGGGAGTCCTTTAGACAAATATGAATTGTATGCTTTTTCAAAATAACTATGTTAAAGTGTGGAATGAAATTAAACAAAATCTATTAAAATGGGAAAAAATACAACTATCACTTTTGGGAAGAATTGCAATGATCAAAATGAATGTATTACCTAGAATGTTATTTTTGTTTCAAATGATACCCATTTATTACATCGGATTTACCTTTTAAGTAGTGGCAGAGAGACGTAACGAAGTTTATATAGCAAGCAAAAAACCCAAGGGTTAAAATAAAAATTTTACAAGATGCAAAGGAAAGAGGTGGCTTGCGATTACCAGATTTTAAAACCTATTTTTCTACCTGCTGCTTGATGTGGATGAAGGAATTGGTGACATTGTAAAATAGAAGACTTTTAGAACTAGAAGGACATGAATTGAGATACAGGTGGCATGGTTATTTGTGATATGATAAAACAAAAGTGAATGTAGATTTTAATAATCACTATATAAGAAGGGCTGTATTAAGAATTTGGAATAAATATAAATTAAGGTTCTATCAAAAAATACCACGTTGGATATCTCCACAAGACGCAATGCATAGAAGAGAATTTGATAGCACGCATAAATGGATAAGATATAATGATTTACTGGAACTGTCACAAGGGGAATACAAGTTAAAATCAAGGGAAAGCTTATTGGAAGAAGGTCATGCATGTCAGTGGTTTTCATATTTGCAAATTAAAGAAAGGTTTAAAATAGATGAGAAAAATGGTGGATTTGAACAAACAGAATCTGAGTTTGAAACAGCACTGTGTACAAATGATGAACATGTTATTGCTAAACTGTATAAATTACTGTTAAGGTATAAGACAGAGGATGAACAAGTAAAAGATTGTATGATAAAATGGGCACAAAATGTTGGTCATAATATATCAATGGAAAAATGGGAAAGTATGTGGGGAAAAGATTTAAATTTTACTTTATGTATGAGTCTGAAAGAGAATTTTTATACGATGATGGTATATGTCACCGTTTAAATTGTCTAAAATGTATAAAGGTGTTTCTGGAAAATGTTGGAAATGTGAAGATCAAGAGGGAACGTTTTGTCATTTATGGTGGACTTGTAAAAAAGCTAAAACATTTTGGAAATGAATACAGTCTTTAGCTCAAAGAATATTAAAGACTACTATAGAATTAAAGCCAGAAACTTTTTTATTGGGACTAACAGATAAACATGTAAAAGAGAAGAGGGGAACCCTCTTTCTTTACATGACAACAGCTACAAGGTTATTGTATGCACAAAAGTGTAAGAATGAAACCATACCAACTGTGAGCGAGTGGATCATAAAAATGATGGAGCTGGCAGAGATGGCAAAACTTACTATTATAATTAAAGAAGGATCAACAACTAAATTTATGTTAGATTGGAAACCTTTTATAGAATTTGTACAAGAAATAGAGAAAAATGATATCTATGTGTATGGATTTTGAACTTTGGGATGGTTCTATTTTTGTTGTTGTTTTTAAAATTAGGAGAAAAATGAGATAATGTCTGTGAACTCAGTGTATGATATACAGCTAAGATAAGAACTAGAGAATAATAATAAGCATTTGTTGTGTAAGGGGAGCCAAAGGTAGATATCGTACAGTCTTAAGAGACATTTTAGGGTATGTGTATTGTGTGTTTATGTTGTTGTTGTTGTTGTGTTTTGTTCTGTTTTTTTTAATTATTATACAAAAATAAAAATAAAAAATGACTACAAGCATATAGCCAGCATCTTCTGTTTGGGAAAGAGAAGCATATATTCTGCATGACCTTCTACAGCTGATTTCCAACTGGCATTAGAGTTGCATAGGAGGAAAGAAGGAAAGGCACCACATTCAGGAACAAAAGAGGAAGAAACCTCAGAAATACACAGAAGAGAAGGTGCTTTGTTGCCCAGTGAGTATCACGCCTGTGTTTTGAGGAGTTTTCTCCATCCAGGGAAGCTCTGATTCAGTTCCTTCAAAGAGATACCACAACATTTTCCACACCATGCTTGTGGTGAGGTGGTATGCAAAGCAATTTGGGCTTCTCTTTGGAAGAACTGAATAAAAGTGGCAGAAAGTGGCAGGCTGACTGAAGACCCCTTTGACAACTCACCCAAGCAGCCACACTGCACAATCCGAGAGGAACAGCCTGGTGTCCCCTGTGATGTCACAGAGACACTGCAAGCTTGCAAGGGATTCTGGGATTCTTCCATAGGCAGCCCTACATACATGGCTGGACCACGGGAGGGACCACCTGGGAATCAAGCAGTCAGGGCGGTCCCAGAAAGCCACTTCCCCTGACGGTGTCGAACACCCAGATTGTTTTCCCTGCATGCCCTGCTCAGGCACGTGCGGCGCTCATGAAAGTGCTTCCCTTCTCGGCTCACCCGATCGCGCAAGCATGCACAGTTTAATGCTGCTTTTGAAAACTCCCTGGAACAAAGAGGGTAAGACATTTTGCATCTTAACTTTGCCTCATGCAACCACAAAACCCCCAGCTCACCTATGACCGTGAGGACCTCATTTTCTATATCCGCCTTGATGTGTATCCGGCCTCGCCGCTCAGTGTGGTCTGTCCCACAGAGACTCGGTACATTCATCACGCAGCGTTTATGCACATTCATCATGCAGGCTGTTAGTATGAAAGAAAAGCTGTTAGTTCAAAAACAGAAACAACACAGTGTGTTTCATTCAGCCTCCTTTAGCAGGGGTACTGTTAAGGAGCGGAGGGGGTGTTTCTGAACATGTACTAGATAGTCCACCCCCCCAAGAAAAAGTCCTTCAAACCATCAGGTACCCAGAAGACCAGGTGGGTTCAAAGCCTGACCAACTCCTGGCCCACCTCATTTATTTCTACCAGCTCGTTCAAGATCCTCTTCCAGAGCCTCTTTACAATGGCACCTGAAAGACAATTCCCACATCCGTGTGTGTGTGGTGGAGGGGATGGGGGGAAGAGGATGCTAAACACTTCCATTAATAAATCACACCCCTGACAGGGTGACATTTAAGAGCCATCATTAAGGAGCAGCTCTTGCCTCCATCATCAGCTAGGTCTCGTACACTTGAGGGAACACTGCGGCCTCTTAAAGGCCAGCCCACACTGTTCCTTGCAGGGACAGGAGCCCCCTGCCCCCCGGGGGGCAGCATCCCTGCCTAGCTAGTTATCTTGAACACATATACCCCTCCCTTCAAAGGTCACCAACTGGACTCCTTTTTTCCTTCAAGGAAATTGGAGACTTCTCCCTCTGATTCTCCCTGCCTTTCTGTCTTTTCCACCAGCATCACTCCAGTTTTGAAGAGACAACTTCTGACATGTCCAGAACTTTGCAACTGTCACAGGGAGTCTTTCAGGATGCACGGATCCCCTCAGGTCAAGGGGAGGTATAGAGTGAACTAAAGAACTCAGAGCTCTCCCTGGCAGGGCTGTGGTATTGTACGTCTGTTCATACATTTACTTGAAAATAAAAATACTTATTTAAAAACAGAGGGAAAGAGAGAATCCTACAGGACATCAGCACAATAATTAAATGGCAGTGAATTATCCAAGAGGAATCTGACATCATGGCATCAGCTCTCATATGCAAGTATATTGCTGGATTTTTCTACTCTTGATGAATAGCAGCTGACTGTGCAAGCTCACTCCAGCAAAAAGGACTGTGTCTGATGTACTATGAGAGATCTACCTGTGATTTTATATCTGTGATGGTCCACTCGCACGTTCAAGTTGACATGCATGTGTGGTCCACTCTCATGGTATAGAAAACTAACAAAGGAGGGGCTATCGAGTTTATATTCACCTGAGTTGGGATCTCCTGAAGGCCGTGGGATGAGGTGGAGGCTCAAAAATAATTCACCCCCGGTTTTCAGCCAGAATTACCACTGGACACACCCCAACCAGCCCAGGAAGGTCAACTGGTTGCAACTTTACCATTGCATGATGCCCCTCCTCTCGATTACTGCATACTGATGTGTTTGTTTGTTAAGTGTGTATACCACCCAACTGCCAAATGCCATCAGGGTGGTTTACTATGCTAGCAAACCATAAAACACAAATAAAGTAAGAAAACCAAAAGCTCAAAGAAGTAAAGGGGAAAGGCTCCCTGTAACCGGGGAAAAGGATGCTGCATGGGGAAGTGGGTCTCCTGCATGCAAATTTCCTGTATCCCGGCTAAGTTGCAGGAGAGAAGGAGGCACTGGCTTCTTTCTCCTCTATCCACCTGCTGTTACTGAGGGAATCCTGGATTTCTCTTTTCCTTGGCTGACTAGTATGCTTGAATTCAACCGGTCACCACATCTGATCTGATCTTGCATCCCTTATGACTGCATCCTTGATGGCCAGCCACCTGCCATCAAGTGACATGGTAGCCGAGCTGATGTAAATGCCCTGCTGATGGAGGTCAGGGCCCGATTCACATTTGCAAATAATTCTGTTATGTTACCGACCTGAAGGGCTGAACAAACATGGGTAAAAGGGGAGCCCAAAAATTAGGCGAAAATCATGTATGGCATTTCATTGCTGTAAGAGGATCGCTGTAATTTACAAGGTGGCCGTTAGGTGTCTTCCTAAGCCTGATTCATGTGTCCTCATCAAAAAATCATTCTGAGATGTAGTAGCATTAGCCTATAGCATAGCCGGTCTGCCCATGGCAGCCTTCTAACCTGCTCACAATTCAGACTTTACCCCAAGAGATAACCATTTCTAGCATTCATTGTTGCAGAGGGAAAGCTCAAAGAACAAAGAGAAGGGCAAAACAAAAACCTTTGAAACAAGAGCAAAGGATTCTGCAGCAGGAAGTGGGTCTCTTGCATGCTAATTTCCTGTATCCCTGCTGGGTTGCAGGACAGGATGAGGCACTGGCTTCTTCCTTCCCTGTCCACTCACTGTTATTGAGAGAATCCTGGGTATCACTTTCCTTCGGCTGACTGATATGCTTGAATTCAACAGGTCACCCATCTGATCGGAGCTTGTAATCCCTTCTGGCTGCATTCCCACATCTCTGTCCCCCATTGACTCTGTTCTCTCCCTCCCTCCCTCCCCTCTCCTTCCATTGTCTCCTCCACCACTGGGACTTGAACTGCAAGCTCCTCAGGGCAGGAGCCTGTCCCTTTGCTTATGTATACAGATGGTGCTATATCAACAAACAGCAGCAGTAGCAGCTGCGAGGTGGCAATATTTCCTATAAAGAGCTGAGGCTCTTTAGCAAGGCAAAGTCACTACTGCATTATTTTGCCACACCAGCTCCGCAGAAGTAAGTACACACACGTCCTTCTCCAAAGGGTGTGGCGTCGAACAAGAATGGCCGGGAGAGCTGAAGCAGTGAGGCTGGCACCTGCTCCCGTCGCTCTCTGGGGAAGAGCTGCCTGGGGAGCCAGCCCTGGAGCAGAGAGAGCCTCTGCCCTTCCCCGGACCAGGGGGCTGCCCCCCCCCGGGGACCACTGTACGAAGGACAAAGGGAACAGAAACGGATGGGGCTGAGCCCAGGGCTCCGTTTTTCAGGGACCCTGCAGCTGCTTGCCTCCCTCCCTCCCTCTTTCTCTCCAACTGCATGCCCAGGACCAAGAGCCCTCGAAGACTGAGCTCTCCAGTCACAGCCACGCTCCGCCCCTCTGCCTCAGATCCTGCCTCCTGTCCGCACGGCTCCCGGGAGGTGCTGCTGCCCATTGGCCGTGAGGAGGGGACCTCAGACTCCTCCAATGAGCAGGAGGCCCCAAGGGGCATTCCCCTCACCTCCCCTGCCCCACCCTGCAGAGAGGCCAGTGACTGCAGCACGGGGAGCAGCCAGAGAGAGCCCTTGTCTTGAGCCGGGGAGCTTCCGAAAAGACCTCCCTGGCCTGGCTGTCCAAGCTGCCAGCCACTCCGGGTCACGCGGCGCTCCAGCTGCAGGGCCGCTCTCCACGGTGCTGAAATGGAGCCTAAAGTCCCTGGCTGTGACCGGCAGTGCTGGCCGTGGTCCTGAACCCTCTCTCTCCTGGGCCTGCTCCCATTGGTCGGCTCAGGGTGTGCCCCCTTGCCCGCGCAGATGACAGGGCTTCCCGAAGGTTCTCTGATGACACCCCCTCGATCCGAACCAGCCAACTGATGGGGAAGAGCAGGGCCCTTCCCCAGGGCAGTCCAATCCTCCCTGCCCTCCTGGCTTCCACGGCTGGTGCTGCCCTGCAAAATGTGGGCCCCGCCAGGGCTGAGCCAGTCAGGCTGAACCAGTGGATCACTGCAAGGTGCTAAGGGGAACTTTGTAACCACAGCGGGGTACAAACAACCCCCTTCTTTTAAAGAATTGTGAAGGGTGTTGCGGGGCTCTGTGGGCTGGCAGCCCTGGCAGCCACACACCCCTCCGCTGTCCATGCATTCAGTGCCCACGAGAAGGGCCTCTCTGCATGTGCTGACTTGCGCACACAGAGATACTTTACACAAGGGGGTATCCTGGCCCAATCAGGACCGCCCCCAAATGCATTGAGAATCTCTACACACACACCTTGGTATGTACAGAGAACCCCTTCCCACACGCACTAAACATGCAGGCAGCAGAGACAACCCCCCTCATACACCCTTTGAACACAGGGGGGGGGGGTGTGCATGAATCCCCTAAAGTCAGTTCCATGCCCAGTTCATCTACCTAAATTATGAAAAATTTAGATACACTGGGCAGTCTAGCCTTGGCTCAGGTATGCTAAATCCCAGCATTCCTCACCTAAGTAACTTGCTCAGTCCGCAGTGCTCTCATCTGATAAAAGAAGCTCACCAAGACATTGCCACACTCCCCCCAGAAGATGCGAATTGGACTAAAGACGCTTCAGTTGGGTTATATCTCGCCATCATTGAACTTACTGTCACATTTCATCCCCTGGTGGATAAGTCCATACAATAAGGATCCGCAGTGGTCACAGAAGGTGGGGCTGGAATATGTATGGATTTTAAACTTGTGTTTGCTCCGTGGGTCCTGGAGAGAAAAGGAAAAACACCAGAAAGGAATGGCTGATTAAGTACAGATCATAGTCACTGGGCTTTACTTAGAAATGCAAGTAATTGCACACAAATGTGCATGAACATTACTATGGTTATGATTATTTCTATCCTGCTTTTTATAATCTAGGGTATGTTTTTGTATATAACATACTTCTTCCCAGGAGATGGTGAGGATAAGATGAGATAACCTCGATCAGCCTGTGAGGTAGGTTAAGCAACATGGCCAAGGCCTTCAAGGAATGGTTCAGTGGGGATTTGAATCCAGGTCTTACCAGTCCATATCCAGTACTCCAGTCACTTCCAATACAGTGCTCAAGCAAAAGGCAGAAACATTTTGGTTCGCTGGTCACTTTGTCAGCACAAAAAAACTGCACCAATTAATTGTGTCCATTAAGCCCAAGACCTGCTGCAAGATATTCCCATTACTACAATGGGGAGCTGAACCCCAGAGGTAGAAACATGTCCAAGGCCGTTCTGGAAGTCCATTACTGAGCAGCTCCAGGCAGAGGCTGTAGGCAGCCATGCCCAAATCCAGACCTGGAGGGAATGTTCACTCCAGCACAACGGTGCTAATGCTTCAATAATGTTTTAAAATGCAGTACTGGTGAAAAGGCAGTACACAAAAGGCTAGACACAAAAACGGAATAGAGGCTATGGAAGGACAGGACTCTCCAGTGGTGGTGACCTGCAAGGTGTGTGCAATGTTTGCTTTCTTGCCTGAGAACAACATGGCCTACACCTGCAACAAGTGCAAGTTGATCACGCTGCTGGAGGAAAAAGTAAGTGGACTGGAGCGGTGACTGTCGACCCTCCGGGGAATAAGAGAAGATGAAGAGTTCTTGGACAGAATGGGGGAACTACAGCAGCAAAGGGAAGACCAGAAGCTTGAAGAGCAACAGCAAGATGAGGCAGTGGGAAATGCTGAGGAGAAGAAAAATGGAGTAGAGGATACTCCTTGGGAAAGGGTGACAGTTAGGAGAAGAGGAACTAGACGCCACTCTGCACCAGTGGAAGCAGTGTTGCTGTGGAACTGATTCCAGGTACTTGCGGAATGAGACTGGAGGACAGCCTGCAGAGGAAGAGTCACAGGGGAACCTACATGAGAGTGAGCAAGAGGCTGAAGGTTAGTCAAACAGAGGCGATGAAACCCAGGCCTACAACAAGAAGAAGAGAAGAGTAGTAGTAGTGGGAGACTCCTTGCTGTATGGGATAGAGACCCAGGTATGTCACGAGGACCCGTAGACTCACCAGGTATGTTGTCTCCCAGGAGGACGGATTAGAGACGTGACTGAAAAGTTGCCTGCACTCATAAAGCCCACTGACAGGTATCCCTTTCTTCTCATCCATGTGGGAACAAATGATACCACCAAGCAGAGCTACAAAGAAATCACGTCAGACTTTGAAGCTTTGGGAAGGAAACTCAAGAACTTTGTGGCCCAGATAGTTTTCTCATCCATCCTTCCAGTAGTTAAAAGAGGGATAGAAAGGGAATGAAAAATACTCTGGGTGAATGACTGGCTATGAAGGTGGTGCCGACAAGAGATATTTGGATTCTGGGACCATGGGCTATACTTCCTGGAAGATGGGCTGTTGGCAAGGGACGGGTTGCACCTCACAAAGGATGGGAAGAATGTGTTTGGCCACAGCATGAAGAACTTCATCAGGAGGGCTTTAAACTGGATCCTACGGGGAAGGGAGATGTAAAGTTGGGGGTAACGATGGACGAAGTCTCATGCAATGCAATGGAGGGAACAGCTCTAATAGCGCCCAATAATAGTCTTCAGGCACATGTAGAAAGGAAGCCAGACTATGAAGCACATGGTCTTCGATGTCTATATACTAATGCCCAGAGTATGGGAAACAAACAGAACGAACTCAAACTCTTAATACAGGAGGGAAATTATCACTTAATAGCTATAACTGAGACTTGGTGGGATGACTCTCATGACTGGAATACAGCAACTGAAGGATATAATTTGTTCAAAAAGAACAGGAGGAACAGAAAGGGAGGTGGGGTTGCACTGTATGTGAAAAATACATATCTCTGCACAGAAATACGGGAGGATGAGCTTGGTAGCCCCATCAAGAGCTTCTGGATCAAAATAAATGGAGCAAAGAATAAAAGCAACCTGATGGTCAGAGTCTACTACCGGCCACACAATCAAGGAGAAGACGAGGATGAAACTTTTGAAAAGCAAATAGCCAACGTTTTAAGGAAGCATGATGTAGTAGTAATGGGGGACTTCAATTTCCCCGATATTTGTTGGGAGACAAATTATGCAAAACATGGCCCCTCCAAGAAATTCCTGACTTGTGTGGCGGATAATTTCCTCCTACAGAAATTAGAGGAAGGAACTAGAGGATCGGCTATCCTTGACTTGATCCTAACCAACAGAGATGACTTAGTGTAATTGTTGTCGATCACAAGCTGAATATGAGCCAACAATGTGATGTGGCTGCAAAAAAGGCCAATGCTCTTTTGGGCTGCATTAATAGAAGCATAGCTTCCAAATCCCGGGAAGTACTAGTTCCCCTCTACTCAGCACTGGTTAGGCCTCATCTAGAGTACTGTGTCCAGTTCTGGGCACCACACTTTAAGAAGGATGCAGACAAACTGGAGAGGGTTCAGAGGAGGGCAACAAAGATGATCTGGGGACTGGAAACAAAGCCCTATGAAGAGAGACTGAAAGAACTGGGCATGTTTAGCCTTGAGAAGAGAAGACTGAGGGGAGATATGATAGCACTCTTCAAGTACTTGAAAGGTTGTCAAAGAGAAGAAGGCCAGGATCTCTTCTTGATCATCCCAGAGTGCAGGACACGGAATCATGGGCTCAGGTTACAGGAAGCCAGATTCCGGCTGAACACCAGGAAAAACTCCTGACTGTTAGAGAAATACGACAATGGAACCAATTACCTAGGGAGGTGGTGGCCTCTCCCACACTGGAGGCATTCAAGACGAGGCTGGACAGCCATCTGTCAGGGATGCTCTGACTTGGATTCCTACATTGAGCAGGGGGGTGGACTCGATGGCCTTGTAGGCCCCTTCCAACCCTACTATTCTATGATTCTATGATAGTGGATAAAGTAGCAGTTACAGGAACTCTGGGGGAAAGCGACCATGTTGTCCTTCAGTTCTTGGTTCTAAGGCAAGCAAAAGCCGAGTGTAGTCAAACGCGTACCCTGGATTTTAGGAAAGCTGATTTTAATAAACTCAGAACAATGATCAGCAAGGTCCCATGGCAAGCGACTCTAACGAGAAAAGGAGTCCAAGATGGGTGGGAGCTTTTAAAAAAGGAAATTCTCAAGGCACAATTACAAACAATTCCAACAAGGAGAAAAGGTGGAAGACAACAGAAGATGCCAATGTGGCTTCACAGAAAGCTTAGAGATGACCTGAAAACAAAAAAGGACACATATAGGAAGTGGAAAGAAGGCCAAGTAACAAAGGAAGAGTACAGGCAGGTAGCACAGAATTGCAGGGGTGGTGTCAGGAAGGCCAAAGCTGAGAACGAGCTGAGGTTAGCGAGGGATGCTAAAAGCAACAAAAAGGCTTTCTTCAGCTACATGCATGGTAAAAGACAAGAGGAAAGAAATGGTGGTTCAGCTGTTAAATAAGGATGGAAAAACGATAACAGAGGACAAAGAAAAGGCAGAGGTGCTCAATTCCTACTTTGGCTCAGTCTTCTCCCAAAAGAGGGTCTATAACCCCCTGGCAAAGGTGAAGTACATGCTGAAGGGGCAGGACTGCAGCTTGAGATCGATAGGCATATAGTCAAGGAACACCTAATTACTTTGAATGAGTTCAAATCTCCAGGGCCAGATGAACTGCATCCTAGAGTCATAAAGGAACTGGCAGAAGAACTCTCAGAACCACTGTCTATTCTCTTTGAGAAATCATGGAGAACGGGTGAAGTGCCAGATGACTGGAGGAGGGCTAATGTTGTTCCTCTCTTCAAAAAGGGTAAAAAGGAGGAACCTGGGAACTACAGACCAGTCAGTCTGACATCAATCCCTGGGAAAATTCTGGAGTAGATTATAAAGCAATCCATCTGGAAGCACCTTGAAAACAATGCAGTGATTACTCGAAGCCAACATGGATTTGTCAAGAACAAATCCTGCCAGATGAAGCTGATCTCATTTTTTTGATCAAGTAACTTCCCTTCTGGACCGTGGGAATGCTCCAGACATCATATACCTCAACTTCAGACATCATATACCTCGACTTCAGCAAAGCTTTCGACAAAAGTGCCCCATGATATCCTGATGAGCAAACTAGCTCAAACAAGCTAGATGAAACAACGATCTGGTGGATCCACAGTTGGCTACAGAATCGGTCTCAAAGAGTGCTGATCAATGGGACCTTCTCAAGCTGGGGAGAGGTAACGAGCGGGGTACCGCAGGGCTCAGTCCTGGGCCCAGTGCTCTTTAACATTATTAGTAATGACTTGGAGGAGGTGGTGCAGGGAATGCTGATCAAATTTGCAGATGACACAAAATTGGGCAGGATAGCTAATACTGTGGAAGACAGAAACCAAATTCAAAGTGATCTTGATAGACTGGAGTGCTGGGCAGAAAACAAGAGAATGACATTTAATAGGGATCAATGCCAAGTTCTGCACCTAGGAAAAAGAAACCAAATGCACAGTTACAAGATGGGGGATACATGGCTCAACAACACTACAAGCGAGAAGGATCTTGGAACTGTTGTCGATCACAAGCTGAATATGAGCCAACAATGTGATGTGGCTGCAAAAAAGGCAAATGCTATTCTGGGCTGCATTAGTAGAAGCATAGCTTCCAAATCCCAGGAAGTACTAGTTCCCCTCTACTCAGCACTGGTTAGGCCTCATCTAGAGTACTGTGTCCAGTTCTGGGTACTGCACTTTAAGAAGGATGCAGACAAACTGGAGAGGGTTCAGAGGAGGGCAACAAAGATGATCTGGGGACTGGAAACAAAGCCCTATGAAGAGAGACTGAAAGAACTGGGCATGTTTAGCCTTGAGAAGAGAAGACTGAGGGGAGATAGGATAGCGCTCTTCAAGTACTTGACAGGTTGTCACAGAGAAGAAGGCCAGGATCTCTTCTTGATCATCCCAGAGTGCAGGACACGGAATAATGGGCTCAAGTGACAGGAAGCCAGATTCCGGCTGAACATCAGGAAAAAGTTCCTGACTGTTAGAGCAATTCAACAATGGAGCCCATTCCCTAGGAAGGTGGTGGGTTCTCCCACACTGGAGGCATTCAAGATGAGATTGGACGGCCGTCTGTCAGGGATGCTCTGACTTGGATTCCTGCATTAAACAGGGGGTGGGACACGATGGCCTTGTAGGCCCCTTCCAACCCTACTATTCTATGATTCTATGAAGGCATATAGCACAAATTTAAAAACAAAAAACCAAATGGCTGAAATGGCACCAATGGGAAGATAACAGTACAGATGCGTGGCAATAGCTCAGCCACCAGCACACATGAAAACCACACCACAAAAAAGACAGAAGCATAGTTACACCTGCGGAGACAGCGGTATTGCTCTATTCTTTTTTTTCTTTTTTTTAACCATTTCATATAGCCTGAAAAAAGACTGAAGTAACAAGGAAGGAACATATGAGGATGGTGATCTGATGACACTGTCACGCAGATGCCCCGTAAAAAGTGAGTGACCCAAGTGTGGGAGTTCCACAGTGAATGCCCCAGCCAAGAGGCTTCACAAGGTCACCATCCATATTCCCATCTGGCATGCCATGGCAGCCCCCTTGCGAAGCCAGCTGGAGCAATCCAAGACACCCCACTGGCTCATTAGGAGGCTATGAGCATTTGCAAAAGACCTTCCTTGTTACTTCACTGAGGATACAAACTGAAAAGTTCTTGTAACTTCATTTGACAAAGAGCAGATCTCAAAATGGCTCACTTTTGACTCTCATTCTATTGTGTTCAGACCTATGAATTTAATGTCTGTTGTTGTTAGGATCACCCTTTTGGCTGAATCTCCATACCTAATGAGAAGTCAGAAAGGGTCTAGTGCCAGGAGAATCCACATCTAGGAACTGAGAAATTCCTAGCAGTTAAGCCACAATTGACTGGTACATGATATGCTGACTGGGAAAATCTTGTATGCCCAGCAGAAACATACTACAGAGGAACAGCACACATGGACTACTTGCAAGAGCTGCTGATCAGAGCACAGCGACTGCTCAAACAAACAAAACCTCCTGAAAACTTCACTGCGAGGGTGAACAGAGACGCATGAAAGGTCTTAGTTCACTAAAATCCTACTCAGGCAGGTGCGGGATAGGGGAAAAAGCATGCACACCTTTGAAGGTAGCAATGATAAAGGAAGACATAATGAGTTCAAGAACACTTGACTGGCTTAGCTGTTCATTAATTAATGAGTGCCATCAATATTCATGGTGCTTTGGAGTAACAGAAGAAAATAAATGGGATGCTCGCCTCTATGGGCTTACCACATAAAATGTTGACAGTGGCAGGAGACAAGGGGATGGAAAGGGTAGAAAACAGACAAGTGGAACAGGCAATGGAAGAAGTGGAAGAAAGGAAGAGGCGGCCAGGGGGACAAGGGATGAGGGTGAGCAAAGGCAGTTCTTCCTGCCAAAGGGTATGTTTGGAATGGAGATAAAGAGGACAGTGGGTCAGAGGCCAAAGGACCAGTGTATTGCAATGGTTCAGCTGTTGCACTAGGATTGGGGAGACCTGAGTTCAAATCCTTGCTCAAGTTGGACATAAAGCTCGTCTTGGGCTAGTCACTGTCTCTCAGCCTAACTGACTTCACAAGATAGTTGCAAGGATAAAATGGCTTGAGGGGGATCCTTGCACCCTGCCCTGGGCTCCTGGGAGGAAGGTCAGGATAAAAATGCAGCAGCAGCAGCAACAAACACTTCATGAGAGAAGTGGATTTGGGGTGGGATTTAAAGGAAGAGAGAGAAGCAGCTAAACAGGAGGGAATCCATTCTGTGGGCTTTCATGCTGATCAGCCTCAGCCTGCATTAATCAGTGCAATGCACTGTTCTCTCTCTGCTAACGAGTGACATTAGGGAGACGAGACTAATGGAACTTCACTTAATTCAATCTGCTTAAGTGCATCACATTGGGCATGGGTTTTGGCAAAGTTAATTGCATCGAAAAATGAAAAGGCTTCACCCTGAAGCAAACCTCTTTCAAATTCATAAATGCTCAAAAGATGCTCCTTTTAATGGCTGGGCTGGCAGCTGGATAATGAGAAGCCAGAGAAAATGGGGGTTAACAACAATTAACCTGTCGTCAGCAAACCTTCAGATACCAAAAGAACATTCATTAAGCAATATCATATATTGAGAAATCTCTGCTTCCAAAGGCAATGGAAATCTTTACTAGAAGGAATTCAGAGCAAGCTATATGCTTACACGCCAATTCTTGAATCTGGTTGAAAGATCACAGGCAAAGTTTTGGTTGACCACCAAGTGCCCGCTGGTTGCTTCTTGCAAAGAATGCTGGACTAGATGGACCATGCTTGGGTCCAGGAAGGCACTTCTTACGTTCCCAGGCAAGAAGGCACTGATTAGCAAAGCCTTCGCTGTTCAGAGGTCCCGAGTGTATCCTCCTCCTGCTTTGCAAATGTTAAACCCACGGCACTTGGGCCGGCCCAAGACATTTTGTTGCCTGAGACAGCGGACAAGATGGTGTCCCTTCTTGTTCCATGAACAAGCCCAACTGGCAGTGGAACTTTACTTCAACACTGGCAATGGGGCAGGGTCCTCCACCACCCCTGAGAGCAGCAGGCTATGGCTTTCGTGGTGCAGGGCAGGCTGCAGGGAAGCTCTGCCCTCCAGCACTTCACTGCTGCCCCCTCCCCCAACATCCCCTGCCTGACGTGGCCACCTCCCTCTGCCAAATGGTAGGACCGGCTTTGGCCAGTGGATTACAAGGAGTCTAGAGGGGGAAAAGGCAGCCCAGCCATGTTTTAAATGTGCTGCTCAAAAATGCCATGCTCTAGGGATGTGGGGAAGCTGTGCTCACTAGAAAGCTGAGTTCTGGCCAGGGCTGGCCTGAGGATCAGCGGCGCCCTGGGCGGGGAGGGCCTTTGGTGCCCCCCTCCCACAGTCAGTTTTGCAGGGCCACACAGGGGACAGATGGGGCCTGGTGGAGGTGTGATGTCCACTGAGAATGACGTTGCTCAACACCTGGATCTCTCAGCCACTGTGCCTCAGTTTGCACAAGCCAAAGTTCGGAAAGCCACATTCTGAGCAGGGGCAGCGCACTACGCAACACAGCAGGACTATCACAGGTTTTACTTATATTTTCTTGCTTCGTAGCGGTTCCTATCTTTTGGTGAGCATTCTTTATTTTAGAATACCCATTATTTTTATCTTTAAAAATAATAAAGAAAAGTTACAAAAAACAAAGGTAGCCAGGTGACCTCTTACAGCTTACGGTTTTATTTTATTGTTATTTATATACTGCTTATAGTGTTTACAGTATTTGAAGTGAGTGCTTCGTAACATTGCCTCAAAGCAAAGCTGTCTTCCACTGATTTTTACCTAGCACAAATGACATCAAAGAGGAAACTGAAAAAGAAATACTTTAAAGCTAATTGAAGGAAGATCATTTTTGTAGTTCGTATGCAAACAACCTGTAGAACCTTGAAAGAAAGGTCGCGGACACTTGCTCTTTGGCACCCTCGCTCACTGCGGACAGCACATTCAGAAACACAGCCTCTGAGCACAGCTGGCCCCCCACCCGAGCTCAGCTTGGTGCCCCGGGCAACTGCCCAGCTCACCCACCCGTACGGACGGCCCTGGTTCTGGGGGGAGGTTCCACCCTTAAAGGCAGCCTAAACATAATTTTAAATACAACCCCCACACACAAGGAATGGGCTCCACTTAACGGCCCTCTCCAAAGGGTGTCTGTTGAAAAGGACCATAGAAACTCACCTTGACTTCTCCAAAGATCACAGACCTCCAACATCTCCCTCCTTGGGACAGGTTCCAAGAGTCCACGTTTGTATTTGTGTGCGTGCGTGTATCACCCCATAGCATCTCCCCCTCCCCTCCCTGCACTATGTTTGAGCTTCCAAACGATGTTTGTGATGTGGCATTGTGGGGAGGGGGCTAGTTTGGGGGGGGGAGTCATCTCAGTGCACATGTTCGCGGGCACACGCACGCACGCACACACGCCCTTGGCTGTGTCTAGCACAGCTCTTTGGATCCAAACAGCTACATCCTCGCTGACTGGCTGCCAACACAGCCTGCAGGCAACAAAGGAGCATTTCAACGTGGCGGGAAGAAACAGCCGCAGTTGGGGCCAGTTCACACGTTACAAGGCGGCAGCCCTGGACTGGTTCCTGGGCATCTGCACACAAGGGGCTGTGGCCCCAGCCAACATCGCCTTCTCACGTAACCCATGGAGGCCATGCAGCTCCCTGCAGTCCCCTGCACCAAGGCCCCCTTTCCCAAGGGAGGTGGCAGAAAGGAGGAGGAAGGGAGAGTTCCAAGGCAGTTGAAGGGCAGAATGGGAAAAGTTCCGAAGGACTGTAACGCTGACTGGGGATTGACGCTGCATAGGTTTGTTAATTATTCATTTTTTCAATAATTATTTATAAGTGCCTCTTTTATCCCTTGAGTATAATTACTACCTGCTGGGATGTTGAAGCTAAGGGAGGAAAAGGACCCCCCTTGGCATCAACAGGGGGCTGGCCCCCATCCGAAAGAGGCAGCTGGCAAGGGCTCCTGGACAGTATTGCCCTCACACATGCATTTGCAAAGATGTGCCTGTCTCATCCACACATTACGTTCCGGAAAGCATCATCTGTGATGTGGGCTCTCATCCCAAGGCAAATCCCAGGGCACAGGAGGTCACATCTGCTGGATTTTTAAGCCAAGAGGACATTAAGTAAGCACAGAGAGAACTGCAAAGCCATTTTCTTAGGGGCTTTCTGGAGAAGAACAACACTGAAGAACAGACAGCGCAGGGGTGACGGATTCTTGGGAAGGAAACTCCAGGGGAGCTCCACCCCAAGGGGAAGTGATCTCACACCTGCACGTTATAAAGAGCCTCGATCCATCTTGTACAAGGACACCCCGAGTCTCCCCAGTCTCGTCTCCTCCAAAGGAATCTGACTCGCCAAAGACTTTGAACTTCACACAGCTGAGAGAAGGGGTTAAAAAAGAAGAGGCTTCTGCCTTCTGCCTCTTTTCACACTTGAGTCCTTGCATCCCCACAAAGGCCAAGCATAACTAGGGGTGGGGGAGTGGGGAGAGCACCTTTCCTCCCAGCAGAGAGCAGAGCAGTATTGCCAACAAGTGGACCCAAGCAGGGATGCTGCATTTTGCTGTATGAGCCCAGCTTTGCTTTGCCCTAGGCCAAACCAAGCTGCTCCCCTTTCTCTCCATCTTCCCACGGCTCTCTCCTACCCTGGAGGCTGGCTGGCACTCACTCGCATTTGCCCTGATGCTTCCCATCATG
The DNA here is from genome assembly GCF_057233095.1 of Heloderma suspectum. Classification (NCBI taxonomy): domain Eukaryota; kingdom Metazoa; phylum Chordata; class Lepidosauria; order Squamata; family Helodermatidae; genus Heloderma; species Heloderma suspectum. Next base: position 35,292,726 of record NC_139469.1, on the reverse strand, counting down.
GCTGTTCAGGTCTGCTGCAGTGCTGAGTTATTTATCTCCTTGGCGGTGAGGGACAAAGGAGGAGGGGGTCCTAGAGCAGGCATGACACTCTCACGGCTTGGATTCCGCTCTCTAGCAACGAGAAGGGCAGGAACCATGCAGGGGCTCATGTGTCCCCATTGGGGCTTGGTCGGAGCAGGGGTGCAGTGGGGCACAGCCCCAGAACTCAGGTGCCAAGCCACAGTTCAGCCCCGGGGAAAGGGGTCATAATGAAGAGCCCCTGGCCATAAGCACAGCACCTACTCTCACTCGTTTGGGGTGAAGGGGTGGTGCTTCCAGACACACTTGAGCTCCAGCACTTTTTTTTGGGAAAGAGGATATTACTCACAGGAAAGGACCTAAGCTCTGGATCCTTCTAGCAAACATGGTGAGCAAACAGCCTGAGAGCCCCGTTCCTCCAAGCACTCCGTTGTTACAGAGGAGTTCAACAGCGGTTGCAGCTTGAATCTCACAGCATGCTCCAAAGATGAGCTCCCTGTGAGGTCTCCCAAGCCCCACAGTCAAGCTATGGTGGGCACGGGAGGTAGAGCCTTCAGTATAGGGTGATGGATGTACTCAGTCAGAAGGTAGCTGTCTTCTCCTAGGACAGGGATGTGGAAGCTTTTCCTGCAGAGGGTTCACATGACCTTGGTTAGAACTTGTTGGGATCCACATTCCAGAAGTGGGTGTGGTCAGAGCCAAAAGTTGATGGGCCAGAGCAAGTGACCTTGGCAAGTGCAGGGCACAAGCCTGTATGCACACAGACACAAACTCCTATTCATACGCATCCGTACACACACACAGTGTGCAAGGTGCTGCGTTCCATGGCAGGTTTTCCGAGCTTCTACATTTGCGTGCCAGCCTGCCTCTCCTCTTGCTTTCATTCTCCTCACTTTTACAGAAGTGGGGGGGGGGCAGAGAGAACGTGTGCATGCAGATGCACGCAGGCCATCAGTCTCACACGGGAGTGTGGGAAGCTGACTATGGCATGTGGCAGCTGGAGCATCAACGGGCGGGGTGGGAGGCATGGACTAGGGAGAGGGGGCAGCCTGGGGAGACCTCCACCGTCCGGATTTTGAGGCCTAGTGGTCCAGATTTGGGCCACGGTGCAGAGGTTCCTCACCTCTGTCCTAGGACATTGCCATTCCGCCCTGCCAGGGACTCCCGCATGAAACCACAGCAGAGGAAGCTATCTGGAGGTATCATCTGTGTCCTACGCTTCCCCTTTTGGGTGCTCTCTAATCCTTGTTGTGTTTCTTGAAAACTGGAGTGATTGTCAAACATTCTCAGTGTTAAGGAGATGCAACTATTTCTGAAGCATGGGTTGGCAACTTGCAGCAACACCCAGTCCCGTCCCCCCGCTCCATGAAACCTGTTGTTGTTTTTCAGTCGTTCAGTTGTGTCCGACTCTTCATGACCCCATGGACCAGAGCACGCCAGGCCTTCCTGTCCTGCACTCTCTCCCGGAGTGTGCTCAAGTTCATATTCGTTGCATCGGTGATGCTATCTAGCCATCTCATCCTCTGCCGTCCCCTCCTCCTTTTGCCTTCAGTCTTTCCCAGCATCAGGGTCTTTTCCAGAGAGTTTTCTCTTCGCATTAGGTGGCCAAAATATTGGAGCTTCAGCTTCAGTATCTATCCTTCCAATGAACACTCAGGGTTGATTTCCTTTAGGATTGACTGATTTGACCTCCTTGCAGTCCAGGGGACTTGTAAGAGTCTTCTCCAGCACCACAGTTCGAAAGCATCACTTCTTCGGTGCTCAGCCTTCCTTATAGTCCAGCTCTCACAGCCATACATTACTACTGGGAAAACCATAGCTTTGATTAGACGGACCTTTGTCGGCAAGGTGATGTCTCTGCTTCTTACTATGCTGTTTAGGTTTGCCATAGCTTTCCTCCCAAGGAGCAAGCGTCTTTTAATTTCATGGCTACAGTCACCGTCTGCGGTGATCTTGGAGCCCAAGAAAGTAAAATCTGTCACTGCTTCCATTTCTTCCCCTTCTATATGCCAGGAAGTGATGGGGCCAGATGCCATGATCTTCGTTTTTTTAATGTTGAGTTTCAAACCAGCTTTTGCACTCTCCTCTTTCACCCTCAACAAGAGGCTCTTTAGATCCTCTTCGCTTTCTGCCATTAGGGTGGTATCGTCTGCATATCGGAGGTTGTTGATAATTCTCCCAGCAATCTTAATTCCGACCTCTGATTCATCCAACCTGGCATTTCTCATGATGTACTCTGCATATAAGTTAAATAAGCAGGGTGACAATATGCAGCCTTGCCGTACTCCTTTCCCAGTTTTGAACCACTCGGTTGTTCCATGTCTGGTTCTTACTGTTGCTTCTTGACCCTCGTACAGGTTTCTCAGGAGACAGGTAAGGTGGTCTGGTACTCCCATCACTTTAAGAATTTGCCACAGTTTGTTGTCATCCACACAATCAAAGGCTTTAGCGTAGTCAATGAAGCAGAAATAGACGTTTTTCTGGAATTTTCTTGCTTTCTCCATGATGCAGCGAATGTTGGCGATTTGATCTCTACTTCCTCTGCCTCTTCGAAACCCAGCTTGTACTTCCGGTAGTTCTCGGTTCGCATACTGCTGAAGCCTAGCTTGTAGGATTTTGAGCATCACCTTACTGGCATGTGAAATGAGCGCAATTGTGCGGTAGTTTGAACACTCTTTGGCATTGCCCTTCTTTGGAATTGGAATGTAAACTGACCTTTTCCAGTCTTGCGGCCATTGTTGAGTGTTCCAAATTTGTTGGCATATTGAATGCAGCACTTTAACAGCATCATCTTTTAGGATTTTAAATAGCTCAGCTGGAATACTGTCATCTCCGCTAGCTTTGTTGTTACTAATGCTTTCTAAGGCCCACTTGACTTCACTCTCGAGGATGTCCGGCTCAAGTTCAGTAACCGCACTGTCATGGCTATCAGGGACATTCAGATCTTTCCTGTATAGTTCTTCTGTGTATTCTTCCCACCTCTTCTTAATCTCATCTGCTTCTGTTAGGTCCCTGCCTTCTTTGTCCTTTATCATGCCCGTCTTTGCACAAAACGTTCCCTTGAGATCTCCCATTTTCTTGAAGAGATCTCTAGTCTTTCCCATTCTGTTGTTTTCGATTTCTTTGCATTGTTCATTTAAGAAGGCCTTCTTGTCTCTCCTTGCTATGCTCTGGAACTCTGCATTCCGTTGGATATATCTTCCCCTTTCTCCCTTGCTTTTCGCTTCCCTTCTTTCCTCAGCTACTTGTAAAGCCTCATCGGACAGCCACTTGGCTTTCTTGCATTTCTTTTTCTTTGGGATGGATTGAGTTGCTGCCTCCTGAACAATGTTATGAACCTCCGTCCATAGTTCCTCAGGCACTCTATCAGGTCGAATCCCTGAAATCTATTCCTCACCTCCACTGTATATTCATAAGGGATATGATTTAGGTCATACCTGAATGGTTTAGTGGTTTTCCCTATGTTCTTCAATTTAAGCCGAAATTTTGCAAGCAGCAGCTCATGATCTGAGCCACAGTCAGCTCCAGGTCTTGTTTTGACTGACTGTATAGAGCTTCTCCATCTTTGGCTGCAAAGGACATAATCAATCTGATTTCGATATTGACCATCTGGTGATGTCCATCTGTAGTCGTCTCTTGTGCTGTTGGAAAAGAGTGTTTGCTATGATCAGCGTGTTCTCTTGGCAAAACTCTATTAGCTTTTGTCCTGCTTCATTTTGTACACCAAGGCCATGCCTGCCTGTTATCCCAGTGATTTCTTGACTTCCTACTTTAGCATTCCAATCCCCTATGATGAAGAGGACATCTTTTTTTGGTGTTAGTTCTAGAAGGTGTTGTAGGTCTTCATAGAACCGATCAACCTCAGCTTCTTCGGCATCAGTGGTTGGGGCATAGACTTGTATTACTGTGATGTTGAATGGTTTGCCTTGCATTCATACTGAGATCATTCTATCATTTTTAAGATTGTACCCCAGTACTGTTTTTCCCGCCTTTTTGTTGACTATGAGTGCTACTCCATTTCTTCTAAGGGATTCTTGCCCACAATAGTAGATATGATGGTCACCTGAATTAAATTCGCCCATGCCTGTCCATTTGAGTTCACTGATTCCCAAGATGTCGATGTTCAATCTTGCCATCTCATGTTTGACCACCTCCAGCTTACCTTGATTCATTGATCTGACATTCCAGGTTCCTAAACAATATTGTTCTTTACAGCATCGGATTTTCTTTTCACCACCAGACACATCCACAGCTGAGTGTCCTTTCGGCTTTGGCCCAGCCGCTTCACTCTTTCTGGCGCTACTTGGAAATACCCTCTGCTCTTCCCCAGTAGTATATTGGACACCTTCTGACCTGAGGGGCTCATCTTCCGGTGTCATATCTTTTAGCCTTGTGATATGTTCCATGGGGTTTTCTTGGCAAGAATACTGGAGTGGGTTGCCATTTCCTTCTCCAGTGGACCACATTTTGTCAGAACTCTCTGCCATGACCTGTCCGTCTTGGGTGGCCCTGCACAGCATAGCTTATGGCTTTACTGAATTACGCAAGCCCCTTCGCCACAACAAGGCAGTGATCCATGAAGGGGATGAAACCTGTAGGCTCCATGAAAATCCTAGGGTCCTTCCTTCCTTCCTTCCCTCCCAATATCAGGGACCAGATGTGCTCTCTTTCTGCACACCCAGGGCGTGCAGGGATCCTGGGCCTTCTTGAGGCTGGGCTGACCTTTGGGACCTGCCCAGAAGTCTGGCAGAGACTGCCCGGCACAGGGACCAAGGCAGGCTCTGCAGCTTTTCCCCTCTACCTTCTGGCAATGACACAGGGATCTCCCACAGAAAAGAGACAAAATCACGCTTTCGCCAAAGGCTTCCTGCCTGCTTGCCTGTCTTCCCAGGGCTCCTTCACACGGGGCTTTTATCCTGCTATGGAGATTGCTTACTCGCAGAAGTTTGAGGGTCCTACACACCACGCGGCCCTCCTCCAGGGCACCTCTGGCTCTTTGTGAGCTCTACCGAGTTGTTTTCCATGACAACGAAAGTCCAGCATTTTCCCTCCTCTCACCATGGAGTCGATAAAAATGAGGGTGTACTGTTTAAAGCCCCTTTATTGCAACTAAAACAACAGCGCCACCTAGTGGCTTTGTAATGAAACACATAGAAGCATAGAGTTCTTTAAAAGCCTCGTAGAAAGGACCCGATCTAATCCCACAAAGATTCCGGAAGCAGAAGCCCTGGTAAATTGCAGGATTTTTAGCCGTGTGTGATGAAGCCCCCAGTCTCCAGGTGGCATTCTGTCATCAAAGGAATACAAAATGAGGCAGGACTGTGAGAACTACACAAGCCCGGGAGTCCCACCAGGCAGTCGTCACAGTGTTTGACTCACAGCCTCTCTGGCTTTTCATGCAACATGCAGGGAATGCATGGAAAGGGACACAGCATTTCGAAGTGAAGTGCACACACAAAGGACTGACTGGAACACAGACCTGGCCATACTTGTGGGGAGTGGTGGAGGCCACCCTGTCAACTGGGTGACTCTCCATTCTACCATCTTCTAAATGGCATCCAGGATTTCAAACTGGTGAAAGAGACATTGCTCAATTCATGTGCATTTGCTGCCTTAAACAGCCAATGAAAGTTCAATTCAGCACATACTCTCTCTGCAGAAAAAAATGAGAGCACTGAAGAGCTTTTAATATGGCCATTCTTCCAAAGGACTATTTATGGAACACATTTGCTTTTTGAGAATTCTTTAATTGACAGAGTGCCAACGGGAGGCTTGGGAGGGAGGGAGGTGAAGGGTGCAGATCCCATGGGAGCAGGTGGGGTGTGTATATGTGCTTATCCCCGCATATAAAGCAGAGATGGGCAATATAGACTAAAACAGGCCTGTTCGTGACTGACCATTCCACTTTGGAAGACAACCAGTGCAATTGTATGCAGGTCTGCTTATTGGCATAACACATTCTGGGAGCACTGTGACCACTGATCTATCATGTTTTTCTGTGGGATCTTCCTGGATAGGTTCTGCTTACCACCCTGCCTAAGGCCAGGGTTTGCATGCCTCATTTCAGCAAGCCTCCCCATTAGTCAGGTGAAACATATGAAGGATAGAAAGGGAAACAGACCCAGGGCAGAGTGTCTGTCACGATTCTGCAGGCAGGCAGAAAATCCTCCAAATATGGCCTTGGCCACCAGGTTCAGCTTCCTAAGGACCTCAGGTTTCATTTTCCAAAACAGCAAGTTTCTGGACCTGGCAGTCACAGAGATATGATTGGAAGTGTGTGGGGTGAAGACACACACAGAGAAGTTGCTGAATCAGGTTTCTAGTGTGTCTGTGTGTGTGTGTGTGGGGAGTCCTATTATAGCTCCTTGCCCCACCTCATGCTATAAATAAGAAAAGAGTAGAAGGAAGGGACACCAATGCACGTCTGCTTGGTTTGCGTAATGTATCCAGGGGCAAATCAAGTTCTTCTTACTTCAGAATTTGGGCAATGATGGTGCAGAATTCTTTGCTAAAGTATAAAGCACTTTACAGCGCCCTGATTTATACCCCTCCCCCCATTTCCAGTAGCCGGCAGAAAGGCTGTGGAGGTGGTCCGGACTCCCAGCAGCCACAGCAGGACAGTAAACTCTGGGAAGAGTTGAGGAGCAGAAGTTCCGAGTTTGGGCAGGGCCCGGAATGGCTCCCGCCTGGTGTCCACAAGTCATGCTGAGCTTGCGTTGAGAGGAAGCCCAGGCTGAGAGGAAGGCTGTCCCCGGACGCATCCCTGCCGCCAGCTGGGGGGTGTCTGGTGGGGGAGCTGGCTAAGGGCTGGTCAGAGCTGGGAGCTGCAGCTCCTAGAGCTGGACTGGCCAGAACAGTGACATAACCCCCTTGTTTTTTAAAGTAACAGAAACCATAAATTATCATCTGCCTTGTTTTATTCCTTTTAAATAAAATATCTCACATCCTTATTTACTTTACTTGTAACTCTGATCTGTTTGTCTCACGCCTAATAACTCATTAAAAATAGCTCATTTAAGAGACTTGAGGTCTGCGAAGCATCTGGAAGTACAGCATGTGTGTGTGTGTGGGGGGGTCTTCTGTACTCCCTATCCAAATTATACACCGAGGAAATGGCAATGTTCTGGAGCATGTGTGTGGGGAAATCAGAGCTGCACCATCAGGCTGAAGTTTGGGTAGCCAGTTTGGCTGCCTCATTGAATAAAGAAGCAGGAAGACAATTAAATGCAGAGCAATTGTTAATCAGATTAAAATGTGGCATGTTGGTAACATTCATGTCACAATGCATCCCTGTCACAGAGAAAGCAATAAAGCAAGATGTTATATTCCCTTTGGAAACATATTACAATGTTCACATGCCTATTTCAGAGCAAACAGTTCCTCGTAATAACCCATCCTGCAACAGAAGCTGACAAGATATTTAGACCAGGAGAGAAAGTGTCAGGAATAGAGGCCACAGAAAAATTACATCACCGCCCTCGCCGGGAGTGCTTCAAACACCTGTCCAGAATCCTCTTCCTGGCCACCCTGGCACAGGGCACAGGGCCCCCCGCACTCTTTGCCACTTTCATACGGGATGACTGACGCGCAGCCCCTCGTCTGCATGGCCAGGCTGGGGCCTCTCCAGCCCAGAGCGCTGCACTGGGGCAGGGCGGGGCGGGGCCAGAAGTGCCTCAAGCGGCAGGTCCTTCGGGAGGCCTCCTCCTCCTGCTGATCACAGGGAGCAACGGTCCCCAAGGCCTGCAGGAGGCCCGGTGGCCTGAGCCCCTGCAGCCTGCAAGGCCCGAGCGCTGGCGCATGGGTCCTCCGCAAGAGCAGCTCCTCAGGGGCCCTCTTCTCTCTTCCAGAGGCATCCTTGGACTTGCAGAATGCCCCGCGGCTGCCTGGAAGCTTGACGGTCCACCTCCGGCAGCATTTTGTCCCCCTGGGCGACTCCAATATCAGGAACCGAGTGCACTCTCTGCAGGCCTTTGGGGCCTGTCCAGAGGGCTGGAGGGGCTGCCCAGCACAGTGACTAGGGCACCTTCTGCCTTCCTGCAGTGAACCTGGGATCTCCCACTGGAAAGAGGGAAGAGACCAGCTCTCCGCAGGCACATCCTATGTGCTTTGCTACAGGGCCCTACAGAAGGGCAGGGATCTGCCCTCTGCACGCTGTTCTGAGAGGTCTCCACCCCTCATTCTACAGTTCAGGCACAGAGGAGGAGGAGGAAGTCAGGTGGAGGAATGAAGCACCTTCCTTGCTCCTAGGTCAGCCCCTGACATTCATGTTCCAGCCCCGCACAATACAGGCTTGGGTGAATTAAACCTTCCTCTAGAATAACACCTCAGCCGCCATTGCCTGCAAGTGCAAGAGCATCTCCCCGGCTGGATTTCACATCAGACTTCATGGCCGCCTGCCTGACCTGTCGAAGCCCCAGGGCTCCCCTTGGTCCTGAAATGTTCTCTGTGTCCCCCTCCTTCCAAGCCAGCCTTTAGCTACAGAGGAAGCCTGTGGGGTGTCTTGGGCTCAAAAGCAGACTGACAGAGCAGCTTTGACATGCTGGAGTAGGGAAGTGCTTCCCAATGGTCTGAGCCCAGGCAGGCAGCATAACGGAAGGGACAGGCTGTCCAGGCAGTTCTGCTTTAAACGGGCTGCAGGGCTGCGCAGAATGCGTGAGACGGCTGTTTAGGTGCTTGAGCACCGGTTCAAGCTGAGGAATCCATATTTCAGCTTGTGCAGGTTGACTTCTCCCCTTGGTCTTACAAGGGGGTTGTTCATTTTTATTCCTTTCCACCTGCATCAGAGACTCTGGAGCTTCAGCTGGTGTGACGCCGAGGCAAAGCCTTGTAAGCTACCATGGGCTGCAGGTGCTACGAAACATCGCTCAGGTATGGAAGGGAGCAGAGGTGTGCAACATCACCCCATCTGACTGACACACACTGTGAGGACTCTGAACTGGCCAGGCCTGGTACAAATCAACCATCTTCTTCTATAAACAGGAGCCTTGCTCCGTTGCCTGGTCAACAGAAATGCAGCTCCTGCCACTTCAAGCTCAGCCCCAGAACTGTGGGGAGAATGCATGCGCAAGACCAGGATGCAACTATGACTGCCCACAACGCCCCCACATCCCACCCCAAAGGCTCATGGAGGGGAAGGAACGTGTGGGAAGAGCCACAACGACCTCAGTGGCTGCTTGTCCCCGTGCCCTGGGCTTCCACTGTGTTCCTAGCTAGATTCCATTCAGGCGCCTGGTTCTACCTCCTGGGCCCAGCAAGCCAGAAATGTGCTTATGCCCCATCTGGAAGGCGTCTTGTGGCCCTCCACACGCCAAGCCAAGGCCGTGGGCAGCTAGAGCTGAATCCAGACCTTCAGCTCAGAGACCCGGAAGCCTGAGCACATGCACAGTCCACGAGACCCCGAGGATCCTGGCACGAGGAGGCCTGGAGTGACTGAGGCTGGCTAGGGCTGCTGCGGGGGTGGCCATGTGTCTTCCCTTGCAAAAAGCAGTCCTCTCTTTGAACAGCTGTCCAGTCCAAGGCCAGTTTGAATGATGCGGAACCATAAGAAGGGGGTTCCAGGGTCCAGAGGTTGCCCATCAGGAGTCTGCATCCAGACAGCAGACAGTGCAGCAGGTGCATGGGCTCATCGCCTGGTCACAGTTCTCCCTGCTGTGGTGAGATGTGCGGTATTTCTGTTTAATTTACAGTCATTATTTCCAATTTTACAGCTGATCAATTAGCATACATAAATGATATGTGAATCTGTGTCCTCTTTTGTCCTCTTTTTTGCTCCTGCAAAATTGGCCTCCCTTGTTGCTGCCTCGTTTTCTGCACCTGCTCCCCCGTGCTCTTAACGGGAGCCTGGCATGCAGAAGTTCGGCAGGTAAAGCCTTACCCATCAGTTTTCCTGCATGCCAGCAAACGTTTTGCCTGCTTCGTTATTGCCCATCAGCAGAATGGGCAGAAATGCCCATTTTGCCATCATCAGAGGAGGAACAGGGACAGTAAAACATCAGAATGCCTCCCTCTGATTTGCAACTCTTTGGTGTTCTGGACAGCCCCCTGTGTTTCAGGTGCAACTCCTTCTGCCAAAGTAATCCTGCCACAATGCACCAGCCAGGGCCCAGCACGCAATGCACAACAGTGACACATTCTGCCCCTCAGCCAGCCGCACAGCCTCAGGCAGAAAGAGACCCCCTGGTTGCCTTGCCTGAAGTTCTTAAGTTCATGCACTATGCTTTGATGAGACTATTTTTTACTTAAAGAGACATTGCCAAGTCCGTATAATTATAATTATGCTTTATCTCCTCAATACAAGAGACTTGCACTCAACAGACCTCACACAGAAAGAGGTTCCTTTTCTTCAAGGAGTTTGACATAAAGCAGAGCAGACAGCACTAAAGAGAGCACAAGGCTGGGGAATTTGGGCTGTTTTTTTAAAAAAGATAATTTGAACAGGCTCCATTTTTCTCTTCCCCGTATTCCTCCCAAATGCTTAATTTCCAGATTTATGTCAGCTTTGAGGGGGGCATAGAGGCAAAACATTCTTACCCTCCTACCACAGAAGCAAATCCAATTATCTCCCTCCAACCTTCTGAAAACCTCAGAGCAGGAGATCTCCCTCCCTTTCACTCCCTCTGCACATTTAAAGATGCCCTGCCAGGCTTTCTCATGCGTCTGAGGGTGCAACCATAAAGGACGGACACTCTCCTCTCAGAGCCCTCCATCTAGCCTACGCTCCGGTGGCCAGGCAGAGTGGGGGCAACAGCAGAGGCTTTTTCAGTCCCACACTGCTCCATTTCCTGAGTCCATCCAGCGCACCCACTTACCTGGAAGGGGGGGGAACGGAGAGGCTTTTGGATGTGGTGTATCCATATCCTCCTCATTCCCTCCCCTCCCCTCCCCTCCCCACCACTGGCAAGCCCCCTTTTAACTCTTCTGGACCACTTCCGAGGACACTGTTGCATCCTTGGAAAAGAACTCACCATGGCAGGGTGTGGGAAATCCCAGCCAGGGTCATCACCAAAGGGGGCTGTGAGGGCATTATTTAGGTTGTCCTACTGCTGTTTTGCTTAAGTTCCTGGGTAATCTAGTTAATCTGTTGCCTCTGTTGGGGTCGTTACCAGTAGGGTGAGATATGACATTGGTATTCATGAGCCAGGAGAGGGGAAGAGTGATCTGACATGGTACACCTGTTCCCTCTTTCAGCCATTCCCCCAATGGGAAGGTTCCTGGTTATCTTGCCAGTCTGTCCTCTGACATGCTGGTGCTGCTGTTAAATTCCTGGTCACTCCAAAACAAAATTTCTGTCATCCATGATTTATTCATAGATGAAGGAGCTGAACTTGGTTTGTCTCACTGGGACCTGGGTGGGGCAGCCGGGAGTCGCCCATCTCTCCCAGCTGTGCTAACTGGGTATTTAGTGCAGCATCAGCATAGGCTGGAAGGAAGGGAGGGGGCACCGTCTGCAGGAGTTCTATCTCTTCTCCAGGCCTCTGATCTGGGTATCAGTTTGGAGTGTTTGCATTTTGTGTTGGGCACTCAAGACAAATTGGGGATGCTGCCGGTGCACCACCCATCCCACTGCCCATCAGCCCCCAAGCCTGAGCTGCCAGAGGTGGTCTCAGACTCAGTGTTGAAGACCCGCAGGAAGATTGTGCTTGCAGACTTCAAGGTCTGTGCTAGTACTGCTTTGTCTGGGGTGGCTCAGGACTTTATGGCTGCTATGACAACCATGGGGCTTATCCCAGCATGTCATCAGTCCAACACATGAACGGGACACACCTTAAACCTTGTTTTCTCAACTGGATGAGTGGATAGTCATGAAAGTGAAGGATTTGACATCAGTGCCCTTGTCATGGGTGGATCACTTCCTGTTGAGTTTTATGCTGTCAGTTGCTTTACCCCACTACCCCCTGATGGATTCCTGGAGGTTTGGGGGGATTTTCCAGATTGTGCGGTTTGTGATCCTGTTGAAATCCCAGTTGCCCTCTGGAATGGAGAGATGACTCAGGTAGTTGATATGATCACCCCAAGTGCCCTCTTCCACTGAGAAGAGCCTTGCAGATCCTTGGAAGACACCTGAGCTGAGGGCAATGAAGCAAGAGGGAAGATGGCTGGAAGGTAGGTGGAGAAAAATTCATGATGTGTCCAATCAAACATGAGTGAGAGCCTGCTGTCAGGATACTCTATGGCAGTGATGGAGGCAAAGAAATGGTTCTTCACCACCACCACTGCATCCTGTCAGTGCCATCCGACTGAGCATTTCCAGATGGTGCAGGGCCTTTTGAATTCTGCTCCAGTGGAGATATAGTAGTACCCTTGGAAGCATGCTGTGACACATCCACAAGACACTTTGAGGGTAAAGTTGCCCATATCAGACACCACTTGACTCCAAAAATGATGCACCACCTGTTCCGGTTCTGTTAGAGGACTGTCAGTTATTGGAGCCTGCGCATGCAGACAAGGTGCTTGGTTGAGTCCGGTCGACCCCTTGTATGCTTGACCCTTGCTCTTTGTGACTTAATCTCACAAGGAGGGGATGTCCATTTGGGTCAAGGCAGTTGCAAATGCCTCCTTGAGAGAGAGAGATGTTCCAGCTTCTTTAAAAGAAGGCATCATTCAACCACTCCTGAAGAAGCCTAGCCTGGACCCATTTGCCATTAACAACTATAGACCAGTGGCTAACATTACCTTCCTGGCCAAGGGGATTGAGAGAGTGGTGGTCCAGCAACTCCAGTCACTCTTGGATGAAACAGATTATCTAGACCCATTTCATTTGTGTTCCAGGCCTGGATTCGGCACAGAAGCTGCCTTGATTGCCCTGTGGGATGATCATTGTTGAGAGAGAAACAGGGGGAGTGCAACTCTGTTCATTCTCCTGGACCTTTCAGAGGCTTGTGATACTATCAGCCATGGTACCCCCTCCGGGATAGGCTGTCCAGGGTGGGTGTGAGAGGCATTGCTTGGTGGTATTTTCACTCCTACTTGGATGGCTGCTTCCAGAAGGTGGTGCTGGAAGATGACTTCTTGACTCCTTAGAACAGCCCTCCCAGAGAGGTTCAACTGGTGCCATCTGTGTGCTATTTTCGGCACAGGTGAAGAACATTCTCTTCACCCAGGTTATCTAAGTAATTCCTAGAGTCTGAGCCTCTCAGTTTTAAAATCTCTGTTTTATTTTGTTTTGCTGTCAGTTTTTTGTTGTTTATGTATTTATTTGTTTATATTATTATTATTATTATTATTATTATTATTATTATTATTATTATTACTACTACTACATTTATATACTAACCAACAGCCAAGGCTCTCTGGGCAGTTGTTATATATGCTGTTTTGATTTTAGAGCTTTCTCTCTTGTTTTGTATTTCTACTGTTTTTTGTACAAGCTGCCTGGAGGACTTTATGTTATGCGGTGGCATTTCAATGTTGCTAATAAATAAATGGTAAGTAATAAATCCAATCATTCTCAGATGGAAGCTTTTAACTGCTTGCATGTTACCTACATTTGCTGGAATGCTGTTAATATCACCATCTTGGGCCAAGCATTAAAATATATATATATATATATATATATATATATATAGAGAGAGAGAGAGAGAGAGAATGAATATATGCCTGTTTTCGCCTGTGGATCATACAACCTCAGCTATGGTGGTGGAGGAAAGTTACAACTGACTGTTGATTTATTCAAAAATTCATATTCATGGTAGGTTTGCCAGAGTCCTGATTTGGCTCGCCTTTTCTTCCTGATCAAGGGATCTAGAGCAGGGGAGGGCAACCTCCGGCCCACCCTGAGGTCCAATCCAGCCGGTGGAGGGTTGAGCATCCTCTGTTGGTCCCGCTCCCTGGAGAAGAGGAGAACTCCCCACGCAAGCTCCGATCAGAAATCGGAGATAAGCAGGGGATTCCCTCGCCACACTTGGGGGCTGAGGTGGGGCAGGCAGGAGCCGCCAGGCTCAGCCGCGTCATGTGGGAGCCGGCATCTCCAAGCAGCAGGTGCATCCCCTCCCACCCTGCCCAGAGCCCAGTCGGAGTGTGAGCAGGGTGGGAAGGAGGCAGGTGCCCCCCCTGTGCAGGAGCCAAGCGCCGGCTGAAGCACTTCCGCGCAGAGAGGGGCCTCCCCAACCTGCCTGCTGAGATCTGGGGGTCGTGGGGAGCGGGGTGGAGGTGAGAGCCTCGCCGAGACTGCTGCTCTGGCAGCTCCAGCGGCATCGCCTCTCTCCAGGAGGGCACCAGGCCAGCCCCTCATGCAGGAGCCGGTCTTCTCCGGGCCCTGGAATTGCGCTGGCTCTTCTTCTGCCTCCCCTCCACAAAGGCACAATGGCGTCAGCAGGCAGAGGGGAGTCGTAGCATCATAGAATAGTAAGGTTGGAAGGGGCCTACAAGGCCATCGAGCGGCAGCACCAGGCTCTACGGGCGGGGCTCCTGGCCTGACCTCAGCCCACGGCGCAAAAGGCAGCCGCTGGAATCGTCCCAGGCTCCCGCGAGAGCTCCAGGCCCCACTGGAGCTCGGGCTGCCTGTCCAGGCGTGCCTCAGCCTCACGGAGCCCAAGCAGCCAGGCCCCCTCCCACCTGGACGAAGGATGCGGCGAGCAGCCCCGACCACACAGGCACCGCAGCCACTGCCTGGCCCTTGAGGAGGCGTCTTGGGGAGGAGGCCGCAGCACGCCCTGCGCTGTGCTCTTGCGCGAAAGGCTGAAAGTCTTATTTCAGCCACCTGGACAAAGGTACGGGCTATATTTAAAACAGGCCCACCATGGGCTATAACTGTCCTGCTGTGCCATTTTGGACTAGATCTTACCTGGGTATTTGAAAATCAATTTAAAATGTGCCATTCCACATTCCCCACTTCTCTGAGGAGTGAGAAATTCCAGCACAGCCATTTACAGGCAATGCTGCCCTGCACAGATAGAGACTTCCAGCAGGCATCTTTTGCATCAAGCTCTTCACCTGCAAATGCACAGGTGGCCCAGACAGGAACCAAGCCCTCCTGTAGGCGATACTTCAGGAACCATGGTCAGGCTGTTTGTCCAGCCAGTGCAAGTAGCGGGGGACAGGGAAGAGCCGTCCATCTGAGACTCTGCTCCAGCTTTCCCCAATCTGGTGCCCTCCAGATGTGTTGGACTACATCTCCCAGCATCACCCAGCCAGATGTGCTGGGATCTTGAGAGCACCAGGTTGGGGAAGGCTGCTGTATTCTGACTGCAACAGCTCTCCAGTGCCTGGGGGGAGAGAAAGAGAGAGAGGGGCCTTTCCCAGCGCTTGCTGTAGCCTGATCCATTTTGGTGGAGATGCTGTTGACGACTGGGCCTGGGAACGTCTACATTCGTTTCAGGCAGGCAGGGCATGATGCAAATTCCAGTGACTGAAGAGTAGCCAGTAGTGAGCAAAGGCTATTCATGCAGCCCTTACTGTCAACCATCAAGTACCAGGCTGTACAGAAAGCGAGATACGTTTCACATAATCAAAGAATATGTTCAGTTAACTACTTCCAACCTTCAGGATGGGAGGAGGGATATATAGGGATGGCGCAGGCATCCAATTTGGTCCAGGAATCGAGCAGAAACACACACACGCTCGCCCCTGGCCTGCACTCGCCGAGCTGCCTGCACTCACCCAGGTGGCAGCGGCAAGCTGCGCAATCACCATTTTCCAGGAAAAAATGGCTATCACAAAACACATATTTGCGTATATGCAAAATGGGGCCATGAATCGCCCAAATGGGCAAGATTACAGGTGTTTGCTTGCCTGTAATCTTGCATATATGGGCCATTCACGACCCCATTCTGCGTATGCGTGAATGTGTGTATTTTCAAAAATGCACATATTCGCATATATGCAAAATAGGGCCATGAGTAGCCCATATAGGCAAGATTACATGCAAGCAAACACCTCTAATGTTGCCTATATGGGTGATTCATGGCCCCATTTTGCGTATACATGAATATGTGCATTTTCACGATCGCTGTCTTATTTTTCAAAAAAGGGCAACTGCGGAGCTTGATGAAGCTGCCCAGGCGAGTGCGGGCAGCTTGGTGAGCAGCAGAGAGCTTGAGCACGGGTCTGGGTACACGCAAGCAGGGGCAAGGGCTGGGCAAGCACCCGGAGAACCCAGACGGGGGGGCGCCCACCAATCCCTAGGGAGATATTCTGAAATAAATATTTTCCTGTAACTTGTGCGCGGACCTGAAGGGTGTGAACGGGGTCGGAGGATTTGTTATGCAACTGAATGAGGTAAAATAAAGGAGAATTTGAGGCCAAACCTTTAGCCCCAGTGTCTCACTGTAGTTGTTTTCACCAGAGAGACAGCTATATGGCTAGTTTATTTCAGGGCTAACAATGCCTTGGAGGGATGCAAAATGAGCCAACTCTGAAGTCCTTTCCAAGCAGAAATGGCCTCATGTATTGACATAGCCCCGTCCAAGGTGCAAGCATGCTCTCCCATCCAGCTGGTTTCTTTTATCTGTGAAGCAATCACTCTGATAAATATATGATGACAAGATCACTGCAACCAAAGTATAGCCAAAGTCTCTCTATCAGAGAGTTAGGGCATTGTAATAAAAGCAAAAGAATTAAAGCAGATTCATTCCAAACTCAGCTGTCTTCACCTAATGAAAAGAAAGAAGAAAAAACAACCCTGCAATGGTGGACACTAGATCAGGGTTCTTAGAGAAATCTGGGAAGAGACACAGTGGGCATGATCCACCAGTAAGTTCTCCAGCTCAACCCCAGACAAATGGATGCTGTTTAATATTATTTAAAAAGCACCTCAAATTGCTGTATCAAAAGTAGAGCCAATGACACAAGCCCTGCCCACAGAATCACCGGCAAAAGGGTTTTGAGCAAGAGCAGTCAGCCTAAGCCTGTGGGATAAAAATGGGCATACCTTGTCAGCGTCCCAAGACCTTGGCTACCATGACGTACATGCCAGAAATAATTGTTTCAGAATGAGGAAGCTAAACACTCATGACTGTATTGTAGCACTGCCTGAATCTCTTAGTCCCCCCATTTCTTATTTATAAATGACAGAGATATTTGCCAGACCTGCCACAGCCTTTGAGAGGCCCTCCCTGAGTCACCTGCGAGGGCAGAACAATGCAACAGACCCACCTGAGTCATGCTCTGCTGGCTTTCCTGTTTCAATCACCTTCGAATCTCCCAATAGCAGCACACACCAGTCACTAGAAAGCACCTTCTTTGGGGAATGGGCCTGCTCAAGGACACTCCAGTGACATTAAAGGTGTCCTTGAATTCCTCACATCCCTCTCTCTTTACATAAAGCAGCTGTGAAGTGGTGGTGGTGGGGAGACTGTAAATAGCAGCTGGGGGTATTTTCAGTGGAGAAATGGTGCCAGGGAAAAGGTTAAAGCTCCTGTCCACTCATGCTATGGTCCCATTCTGCACTGGGGACCCTGTCTCTGCTTTTTATACAGAAAATATGTGGGGAAACTTCAGCCTGGGATTCAGTCACACCATTACTATAATCTGTCTTTTGACCCTTCCAACATAAAAAGTGCCAGGTGTTCAGCAAACAAAACTAAGAGGGGGCAGCAGTATAAGAAACCCAAGGAAGGGGAAACCCCAGACTGGCATCAGCTCATTTGTTAAGGCCCAAGCAGCGTATTTCAGGGAATTGGGTGGGCGATCAGCCCTGGCTGGCCTCCTGTTAAGGAGCAGGGACAAATATTCATCTTTGCCACTGGGTCTCGATGGCTCGGACTCTCTTCTCAACTGCAGCGCCACGAATGTCCCTTCCTTAGAGGCCTGGCTGGCTCCAACATTGGCAGCATTTCAGTGCCAAGTCCTGGATATTTAGCCAAACTTTGGGGTCTTATTGACTGTAGCTCAAGGTTTTTTTGTTTGCTTGGTACCCAACAAACGAATCTATAAGGAGACGCACAGCTGCATTCTGCACTAGCTGTCCAGGTTGTCTCCAGAAGCAGCCCCACGTGCAGCCGGGCACGTCAAGTCCAGGGACTCAGCCTCTCAGGGCGACGGACCCAGTTTCTTCAGAGAAGCTACTAGAGCAGGCTGACAGATTAGCTAACCAAGTAAGTCAGGGGCTTCCGCCTGAGAGCGGCAGGCAGGCAGGCTGGCGGAAGACGGGTAGTTGGTGGGTGGTCTGATGATGCCGAGGGCGGTTCAGCTCAGAGGTGGATGGAGGAGGAGGAGTCTTGTATTAGACGATGGCACCGGATTGGCCTGCTGATATCCCAAACCAGGGGCTGCTATGTGAAGGCCCCAGCTACAATGTCTTGTCACACTCTCCTCGGACCATTGGCCCTGGCGACGCAGGGCGCATCTGTTCCAAAGGGCTCCCTGGGGACCATACGGCTGAGGTGAGGGCAAACTAGCCCGGCTGCTTGATGGGGCAGCGCCACCATGGAGAGGTTGCACTATGAGCATGCGCAAAAGGAGCGAAGGCAACAGAAGAGCTGCAGACAGAGAGCGGGAGAAAGGATCTTCAGGCCCCCTGGTGAGCGTATGCCTTGGCTCCTCACGGGCAAACCAGCCAGGAGCTCTGGAGTAACAGCTCTCTCCTGGCCACTGTGCTCTAGAGCAAGGGTGGAGAACCATTTCCCCCTGAAGACCACATTCCCTTGGGGGAAAGTGGATGGGGGTGGATCCTGGCGGTGGGTGGAGGCAAAGCCAAAAATGGGTGGGACAAACAGCCAAATGTACACACACACACACACACACACCACCCCACACACATCATGTATGCATATTGCTGGACTAGATGGATCTTTGGTGTCAGGCAAGGTGCTTATATTTGCCAGATTAGACAGAAGGTCCAGCAATATATTTCCAACAGCAGCCAGCCAGAAGCTTCTGGAAGGCTCAAAAGCAGTGGTGCAACTGGGAAATTTTAGACCCTGGCCATCTTGTCTTACAGGCATATATGACTCACAAAAGCATCTACATTCCTGATATGTTAGAGCAACAACAACAAAATAGAGCCAAAAACAGTTTGCTAACCCTGATAAAAAAGAAACACTCTGAGCATGTGCAGTTTCACATTTTAAACTCACTTAAATCATAACTCAAAAAGTAAAATGGAATTTGCTTCTGCCGCACCATTTTCTTGTAAAAAAAATAATATATTCTTAAAGTAAAAATAATAGAAATGAACATGTGTAATCATGCACATGCCTGCCCACTGTTTAAACATACGCAGAAAGAAAGAATGCTGTGGTGAACGGTGTGAGCCCCAGTGGGCCCCTCTGTGCCCATCCAGTTCAGGTGCGGATGCTGGCCCTGTTTGCCACTGTCCCCATCAGAATGGTCGGGGTGGCGGGAGCTGAGTTGCAAGGCTCTGGACTCTGACCCAGAGGCCTAGCCCAGCTGCACCACTACTCAAAAACAAACCACAAAAGCAACTGGCCTCTGTTGCTTGCCCCACAGCACCCGCGACTGGAAAATTGCCTGCAACTGAACATGGAAGTCCTTAGAGAAATCTGAGAATCCCACAGTCAGTTTTGATAATGGATGATGATTCTGCCCCTTGGTGTTCCAAGCATCCCCTGCATTTTAAGTCCTGAGAGTGAGAGATAGCCATCTTTTTGAAGTTGAAAGAAAGAAGGAAAGAAAGATCCCTGAACAGAGAGGCCAATAATCAGAGTTTATATTTTGGTCTGCTCATCACTGACAAGCTAAAAATAGCAGCTTTGGAGCTAGGAGGTTCAGCGGCATCCCAAAATCAATCAGCTGGCAAGCTTGAAATTAGCCCGTTTCCATGGTGAAGACTAATCACCAGGCAGCCCCAAGGCAAATTGTCCAAAGAGCTCGGGCAACGTGATGCTGGTGACCTTGTAGGCACTGAGAAATGTGGATTCCCTGAAGAATTTAACATTGTTATTGGTATGCAGTAGAGGTGTGCTTCGGATGCAGCCAAATCCCAAACCAAATTGGGCTGATTTGGACAGATTCGGAGATGGCCAAATCGAAACAGGGCTCATCCGAAGCAGACCATATCTGAATCTGAACACTCCTGAAGATTCGAGATTGGAGAACACGGAGACCCGGACAGCATGTCTCCAAAAACTAATACATTTCTTCCCTAGTTTTCCCTGTAAGGAAAACACCTAGGCAAGGAGAAGGGGGAGGGAGAGCAAGGGGCATAGCTTTATACCTGGCAGGTCAGGGCTCACCAACCCCAGAGGTTCAGCGGAGGAGTATTAAAGTAGCATATTGTAGGATTTATCCAGTGTTCAGTGTGCAGAAACAATCAAACAATTTTGGTGGAGTCTGTGGAACTTGGAAGGGTGTAGTATACGGTGCTTGCTTGGAAAATGCTGAATGTTCAAGTCCTTCTGCCTCTGCCACTGTATGCTCCACTCCCATCATCCACCCCTGTTCCCCTGCATGGGGAATGTGAATCACTTACCCCACACACACAAATCTGAACACTCTTTTTCCACAAAAACCACTGTGCTTATCTTTCTGAAATTTTTGCAGATTTCTTAACTGGGACCACCTCTATGCTGTCTGTCATTTTTGTAATACTTGTTCACAAAAAAGTAGGGGAATAAGCACATCCTTTTTGGAAACCCCAAATTGCAAAGGCTGCTCTGGAACAAAGCTCCCTGCACCTATTCATCTGAAACCTGGCAGGCTTGCTCCTCTCAGAGGGGGCAACTATCCCTGCAGATTCAACCCCATTCTGCAAAGACGTTAAGAAGGAAGCCTCTGATCTTGGAAGCTTCTGCGTATTCCTACTGCTGGCAGGGCGAGGGGGGTGACAGAGGCAATTGTCACCTCTTTGCCCTCCTTTTAAATATTTTTCCTCTAGAAAGCCTTTGAGCCCGTATAAAGAGGGTGTGCTGGTGGGGGCTGGGCCAGGGTTGGAGCGGCCACAGGATTTCTCATGTCCTGACCTCTCCC
Source organism: Heloderma suspectum (assembly GCF_057233095.1). Lineage (NCBI taxonomy): Eukaryota > Metazoa > Chordata > Lepidosauria > Squamata > Helodermatidae > Heloderma > Heloderma suspectum. The sequence goes on along the minus strand of NC_139469.1, from coordinate 35,271,843 downwards.
TTCCCCACCCGCTGGAAGGCCCCCTTTTTCCCTCCCTCCAAGGCCGCGTTTGCAACTTTGGAAAGCAGTTGGGGTGGTTCTTTCTGCATCAGTGGCAGGTGAGGGGGATTGGGACTCAGATGCCCCCTCCCGATGTCAGAGCAATGTCCACAGCCTTGGGAGGGGGCCTCTGAACAACCCTACTGGCCTGGGGATGCTCTGCCAGAGAACATAGGGTTGCTCTCCTTGAAGTTCTAAGCAGTTCCTTTTAAAACAGACACACACACACACAAACACACACACACAATTTAAAGGCAGGTAGCACAAAAATCCCTACACATATTTGTCTGACATTTGGCAGACCCTCATAAGGGACTGCTATGCTTGCAAATGTCATCCAGCTCAGACAAACAGAAGAAGGGGTTATAGCCATTTGTTGGTTTGCAATGATAGTCAAGGGAGGCATGAACATTTGGATTTCCAAATCAAGATTCAGACTGAGATTTGGGCAGCCTCCAAATTGGTCTGAGCTGAATCAGTCTGTTTTGCAAATGGGCAAATCAGGGTCCAAACCGATATATTTATATAGTATGGAATTGAACAAGTTAATAACACCAGCAGCGTTCTTGCCTCAAGACTTAGGATATAGCTTCTAGTTCCCCACGCTGAAATTTCGAATTCTTCTTTTGAAATGTTTCAGAATTATGCAAAGTTCATTTCAGCTCGAACTGGCCTCTTCTGTAGCTCAGCACTCACACAGGAGAACTAAGAGCCTTGCTGGATCAGGCCAAAGGCAGCCCAGACAGTTTTTAACGGTGGCCAGCCAGGTGGCTCTGGAAGGGAGCAAGGAGGGTGAAAAGACAGCCACCTGCCTAGGGGCTTCTCCTCATCCGGAGGGGTGCTGCCCTTGTTCTTAGAGGTTTCCACTGAGCCGTCAGGGCTGAAGCTATTAGCCCAAGGCTCATTCAGCCCCCCATTACACCTGTCTTACTCCAAACTACATCACATCACTAGTGCAGGAGAATCCTCTGCTGGTCCAGGGGAAAGGTTGCCCCCCTCCCAGACCAAACCAGCGGGCTGGATGACATCAAGGGGAAGCCCCATCCCTTCCTATCATATCACACGGCTCCACGCACTTTTCACTTCCCCATACAGAGGCAGGCATGGAGAAAGAGACTTTGCAGCTGCTTGTGGGACCAGCTCCTGCAAGGAGCTGCCAAGTCCCTCATCTGCATGGTGCAAACAGTGCGCAAAGCGGGGATCGCCCATGGTAACTCCGATCTGTAAGAAGAGATAACAAAGGGCTTCACCTGCATGCCCAGGGGGGCAGGGGGGGCTGCAAGATAAACCCCTTTGTATCTTTCATCCCTGATCAGAGAAAAAGTGGGGATTCTTCTCCTCTCCCAGGGGACAGGGCTTTGGCAAGGGAGGCAGTGGGGCCCACAGAGCGTGCCCAACCCTCTGCAGGCCAGATTGAGAACCTCTGTGGGCCAAGTTAGGTCCACAGGAGAGAGGTTCCCTGCCCAGATCCCACATCCCAGTAGTCTGCAGTTGGGCTTAGACCTCTTGCATCATGAAGGATTTTGGGCGACATTTTCAAATATCTTCCCAGAGACAAATTGAAGTAACCCAGCTCAAATTCTCTGCATGGGTCCAAGACAAGACACCACATTTTAACAATCGTCATGGTGGGGTCCTGGCTCCACAAGTCACCTTGCGTGCATGCACAGTAGCAAGGTGAACACTGACTCAGCCATCAGGCCTGCCCCCCCACCCCATTTCAAATGGGATTTCTATGTAAAATAAAAGTTGATATGCATATACATTGACCCTTCGACTTATCAGAACTTTTCACAAAAACAGTTGCAAAACTGCTCCAAGGATTGAGGGTGGGAGTGGGTTGGTGAAGTCCCAGGTGCTATCCAATAGGCACTCTCCACAGCTGGCTTTCCTCCTGTTCAGCCTGAACCAGGCTGAGAATGTGCAGAACAGGCTTTTCAGAGCTTGCCACAGCAGCGAGGGTGCTTCCAAATGGCCCTCACTGCGTTTCAAATGTTACCGTCTTCAGACAGAGACAGAGGTTAGCTGAGGAGTTTACTTACATCAGAAGCAGGTCCCTTGTCTGCACCTGGGCAGGAGAAGGTAACAAATTCATGGCACCTCTTGTGGACGACGAAGCAACAGACTGCAACAAGAAAGCAGAGAAAGTGCTCATTAGTTGAGAATTACTGTCAGGGGGGCTTTAATTCAGCCCAGGAATACTTGAGGCAGCCTCACACGACTCCTGCCACTTCATGTCTTTCAACCTCTTACAGGACAGATCATTATTTTGCACTTGACATGGCTTTGTAAGGCATGACTAATGTACTTTCTATTCTTGTTCTAAAAAAAGAAAATTCATTCTTAATTAATGGCTACTAACGGATTATTCATCAATTGTTTTGTTTTATGAGCAAGACATCGTACGCCTGATCACAAACAAAAGTACAGAAGTCTGTTGAACAGCATCACATGGAAACTACACATCTGTGAGACTGAATGGCAACAAGGCTCTGCCCCTAGGTCAAGGGTGGGGAACCTTAGGCCTGGGGACCGGATCCAGCCCTCCCAGAGTCCCAATTTCACCCCCTTTCCCCCGTCCATCAATCCCTGGGTGCTTTCCCAGCTTTTGCCGTTTTTTCCCGTTCTAAAAGGTTGAGATGCCTCTTCTAAAGCTTAGGGACTGCCAGGAAGAGCTTGAAGCTAAATAGGCTTGTATGGGGGGGAGGGTTGTGTGTGTGTTTGGCTCCCTCTGCCACACTGGGATGCAGCCCCCAAGAACTTCTCTGAAGTTGGATTCAGGCCGCAGGCTGGAAAAGGACCTAAATGAATAAGATAAAAATGTCCAGGCCCAGTTTTGGAACCACCGAAACTACAAGGGTTGGGGTGAGTAGAGACCAGAGTTCAACCAAGGGGTCACTCGCCATGATGCGGCAACCACGTGGGAGGCTGATCATTGGTACCATTCTTCTCAAGTGGTGAGGAATATCTCCCACACTTTTGCACCTGACTGGAAATCTAGGGAACGAGGGAGCCCATAAAGATGACCATTTAACCACAGATATGCACCTGGTGTGAGGACAATTCCTCCTGACAACTGGAATTATGATGCAGGCAGCCCCCACTTTACAAGCAGTTACATTGAAAGTTACACCTCTAGGTAAAGGGCCATCCATGTTCACACACAGACGTTCAACAAAGCTTCTCTTTTTGCTTTGGCCACTTTCATATACACCAACTGCACCCTTTGATGGAGAAACCAGACCTAGCCTCAGTCATTCATGCTGTAGCCATCTCCAGATCAGACTACTGTAATGCCTTCTGCATGGGGCTCTCCTTCAAGACAAGCCAGAAGCTTCAGTTTGTTCAACATGAGTTTTGACTGGAATTGCAATCAATTATATCACAGCAATCTTACAACAGCTGCACTGGTTTCCAGGCTTAATTCAAGGTGCTGGTTTTGACTTTTAAAACCCTAAATGCCCTGGGACCAAAGGGATCTCCTTCCTGCATATGAGCCAACACAATGGCTTTGTTCATTTTGCTTTGGTTGCTCCTGTGTCAGAGTTATGACTGGTGGATACCTGAGAAAGAGCCTTTTTAGCTCTGGCACCCAAGATTTGACTTAAATCAAGGCTATTTAATTCAATGATTTAAATCGTAATATAAACCAGAAAGAAAAAAGTTGATTTTAATCAATGATTTAAATCAAGATTCAAAATTAAATTGAAACGTTTTCATATATTTCCTGAACAATGGCGTAAATCTGACATCACATTAATTTACAACTAAATAGTGCATTATTTAACTGTTTCATCCTTACAAGCAGGCTTTGCATTTCTTTGTTACGTTGTGTATATTTTGCATGCTCCCCTTTTTTACCTATAGAGGGAATGTCTTTAAAATATTCCCACATGGAGTTTTTCTTACAACCAGCATCGATGATAGTTTGAGGTTAACAGTACAAACCTATACATGCCTTCTCAGAAATGATGGCCATGTTCAGATTATCACAGGGGTGAAAGAACCTATCATGATTTCTTCCCCTGCCCCACATGTGCTGCATGTGCGACCGCAACTTGCATTAATTACCCACGATGCAGTGCAGGTTGCTGTGTTGTCTGAACCTGATGTGCGGCACGGTGGGGGCGACTTCTCACACATCCCACAGTAGGGGTTACAGCAAGCCATGGGTTGTGGCGTGGGTAAGAAGTCACCACTGCCACGCTGCGCACAGGGTTCGGACAATATGGCAACCCGTACTGCATCACAGGCAACTATGTAAATTGCAGTTGCACGCGCAGCACACGCGAGGGTGGGGGAAGAACCCACGATGGGTTCTTTCACCCCCATGGTCGTCTGAACCTGGTCACTGCGGTCAATGGGGCTTGCTCCCAGGTAACTGGGCATAGGTTTGCTGCCTTAGTATAGAAATACAGGAAGATGTAGACAGAACAATTTTGTCTTCTCTTTTTCTTTCCAGTATTGCTCCTTTCTGCTTCAGCCTAGTCCTCAAAAAGTAAAGAAATAAAATAGCAAATAAAAATGAAATTCCCATGACTGATAGGTCAAAGCAAGGTTTGATAGATACTGGGTGGGAGAAGTCCAAATAAAAATATGTTTTAAATCTTTTTTTTAAAGCATCCATTTTTGTCAACCATCCTATATTGTCTTTCTGCCTTAAATAGCCCCTCTGCCTTGCTTGGCCAAACTCCACCATCACATAAGCAAAGAACAACAACAGTCCTATCCAGCCCGCATCTTTGCACATGTGACTTGAGTCAGAGAAAGTGAAAGCCTAGAACGGCCAAGAAGCAAGAGCTGGAAAGAGCATTTTCACGAGATGAAAAGCTGAAATGAACTGCATTTTTATGGGAATGGAAGTATAGGTTTAGCATGCTTATGATGAGATATAATTGTAACTATGTTATATTTTAACTGAGAGAAATTTAGTATATTATTTATGATAGGTTTTTAAAAATAGATTAAAATAAAAACATCCAATTTACTTTTTATAAACCAGTTTTTAAAATACATTTTTTAAAACATTGATTTTTATGCACCCTGCTGGACCCCTTTCTGCTTGCTTTTGAAGACAGTTTTATTGCGGTGAACCTTTGCAGACGTTTATTTGTAATATGTCCTTTGTTCTTGCTGCCTTTGAGATTTTTAGTTTTAGCCTGGGAAGTAAAAGTTCCACTCTACTTTCTAGTCAGACCTCACCTCAAATATTGTGTCCAGTTCTGGACATAACAATTTAAGAAGGATTCAGATAAATCGGAACAAGATCAGAGAAGGGTGACAAAGATGCTCAGGGACTAGTAACAAAGCCTACAAGCAAAGACTGAAGGAAGTAGCCTTGAGAAGAGAAGATTGAAGGGGGATAGGATAGCACTTTTCAATAGGGCTGTGCACTGCTTTGGATCCAAATTCTGAATTGGTCCAGATCTGAAGCAGGCCCAGATCGGTCCAAAGTGGGTCAGATTGATCCAAACTGCTTTGAATTGCTTTGGACTGATCCGGATATTCTGAATCCCCACTTGCACCCACCCCCTGGATGCGCCCGCTGAGCCCCGCAAGCCCCCTGCGCCTTACCTGGACCTGTCATGAGTGCCCGCACCCATCGCCCCCTTTTAAAATGGTGGCTCTTTTCCTGAAGTCATATCTTATGCAAATGGTGGCCATAAGGCCATTACGTATGCAACATTACAGGTTTACATGGACCATTTACACCTGTGACGTTGCATACATGGTGGCCTTATGGCCGCCATTTGCATAAGATTTGATTTCCAGAAAAGACAAGCCACCATTTTAAAAGAAAATGGCGGCTCCCTTGAAGAGGGTGATGGCTGCAGGCACTCACAACAGGTCCAGGTAAGGAGCAGGGGGCTTGCCCGACTTGGTGGGCAGCTGGTGCAGCAGCCTGATTCAGAGGTCCGAATCTCACTTCAGGTTGGACTGGGTCCAAATCGACCTCAGAAGCAGGTTGGGGGGTCCATGCACAGCCCTGCTTTTCAAGTACCTAAGGGGATTGATTGATTGATTGATTGATTACATTTCTATACCACCTAATAGCCAAAGCCCTCTGGGCAGTTTACAAAGCTTAAAACATTTAAAAATACAATATACAGATTTTAAAAGCCAATTCCATGAAAAACACACGACCAGACTGTCAGGGTGGACACTGAGCCCATAGAATCCCAGAGTAGTTCTGATGCTGAGGAAGAGCAGTTGCTCCTTCGGGAGAGGAGCGCGCTCCTTCTTTCCCAGGACCAACAGCTGACGGAGATTCCTCCCACCCACATTCCTAGTTTAGAAAGCAGTCCAGGGAGTGACTCAGCACAGATAGCAGACTGGGGGGGATGCGCGGCGCAGACGCAGAGAGCGGCGCCAAATGGTTCGCGCTCAAAGAACGGTTGTGCCCAGAGGATCCGAGGGAAAAGGGGAGGGATTCTCCCTAGTCCTTATATTCAGGGGTCTGCCAGTAATTGCCCTTCAAATGGGGACCAACTGTTCTAACTTAGGGCATAGGGATGCTGCTGCTCAGATCTAGTTGCTACCTGTAGAGCTGTTAAGTTGTAAAAGAAGAATAAAGCTTTGAAAAGAATCCCTTTGTCTGTGTCTGGACTTGGCTACTGGATTAGACTGAGAGCCCTCCAAGGAGCCCTTGACACAGACCAATATACAACAACATATATCTAAAACAACTTCATCAAGGAATCTTAAAGCAGGCAACCATAACCATACAACATTCCAGAATCAACTTAAACTTATATGCCGCCAAATGCCTGGGAGAAGAGAAAGGTCTTAACCTAGCACCGAAAAGATAACAATGTTGGCACCAGGTGGGCCTCATGAGGGAGATCATTCCATAATTTGGGGGCCACCACCGAGAAGGTCCTCTCCCCTGTCGCCTTCTTCTGAGCTTCTCTCAAAGTAGGCAGCCGGAGGATGGCCTTAGATGTTGAGCATAGTGTATGGGTAGGTTCGTGTCAGAAGAGGCGCTCCGTCAGGTATTGTGGTCCCAAGCCATGTAAGGCTTTATAGGTTTAAACCAGCACCTTGAATCGGGCTCAGAAACATATAGGCAGCCAGTGCAGGCAGGCCAGAATCAGTCTTACATGTTCAGACCATCTGGTCCCTGCTATCAATCTGGCCACCGCATTTTGCATGAGCTGCAGCTTCTGAACTATCTTCAAAGGCAGCCCCACGTACAGTGCATTGCAGTAGTCTAACTTGGAGATTACCAGAGCATAAACAACTGAAGCCAGGTTATCCTTGTCCAGATAAGGGCATAGCTGGGCCACCAACCAAAACTGGTAGAAGGCACTCCGTGCCACTGAGGCCACCTGAGCCTCAAGTGACAAAGATGGTTCCAGGAGGACCCCCAAGCTACAGACCTGCTCCTTCAGGGGGAGTGCAACCCCATCCAGAACAGGTTGAGCACCCTCCATCCACTCAGAAGAACCACCCACAAACAGCATCTCAGTCTTGTCTAGATTGAGTTTCAGTTTATTAGCCCTCATCCAGTCCATTGTTGCAGCCAGACACCGATTCAGCACATCCACAGCCTCACCTGAAAGAAGATGAAAAGGAGAAATAGAGCTGTGTGTCATCAGCATACTGATGACAATGCACTCCAAAACTCCAGTTGACCCCACTCAATGGTTTCATGTAGATGTTGAACAGCATGGGGGGCATAAACCGACCCCTGTGGAACCCCATATTGGAGAATCCACGGGGCTGAGCAGTGTTCCCCAAGCACCATCTTCTGGAGCTGACCCTCCAAGTAGGAGTGAAACCACTGCAATGCAGTGCCTCCCACTCCCAGCTCAGACAATTGTTCCAGAAGGATACCATGGTCGATGGTATCGAAAGTCACCGAGAGGTCAAGGGGAATCAACAAGGTCACACTCTCCCTGTCTCTCTCCCAAGATAGGTCATCATACAGGGCAACCAAGGCTGTTTCCATGCCAAAACTCAGCCTGAACCCCAACTGAAATGGATCTAGAGAATCGGTCTCATTCAAGAGTGTCTGGAGCTGGTTGGCAACCACCCACTCAAGAACCTTGCCCAGGAAAGGAACATTTGTCACACAGAAGAGCAATGCAACCTGTTTTCTATCATCCAAGACTGTAGGACATGAAATAACGTGCTTAAGTTACAGGAACGCAGATTTCAGCTGAACATCTCAGGAAAAACATCTTAACAGTCCGAGCAGTCAGACAACGGAAGCAACTGCCTGGGGAAGTGATGGGCTCCCCATTGCTGGAGGAATTCAAGAAGAGACTGGACAGCCACCTGTCAGGGATGCCTGAAACTAGATTCCTGCACTGACCAGGGGGCTGGACTCGATAGCCTAATGGTTCCTTCCAACACTATGACTTTATGATTCTCTAAGCCATCCTGGATATTTTATAGAGAGATGGGATACAATTCTTGATAACCAGTTGGCTACTTGCAAAACACAGTTGGAGGAGAAAAATCATATCTAATTTAAGGTTTAACTCAACTCACTGCATGTATTGAAACATTCAAAGTGTTACATCTTTTATTTTTACAAAACTTCCTTAAATAAAATGTTCTTGGTATAAACTCCAGGGTGGCTACTGTAATATCCTTGTTGTAGTCCATCAACAACTTGAATCTTGAGGTTTGCCAATGAGTGCACATGACTCCTGGCAATGTAGACCCCTTTATGATTTGTGTACAAGCTGTATGTTACTGGCATATCATTGTAGTTTGGCCTGCACCTGTGTTTATAAAGCTGTACAGACTTTTAAATGTTATTTTGTGAAATTGAACAGATAGAGACTTCCTTTCTGAACAATAACTAAACTTTGACTGGGTTACTTTTACCTGTGTCTCTTAATCCCTTCATGATTTGTTTACAGGCTGTATGTTACTGGCATATTATTGCACTTTGGCCTGCACCTCTGTTTATAAAGGTGTGCAGAGCCTTTTTTTGTGTTCATATTTCATTTTGCTCCAATTTGCTATTAATTATGTTTAATTATACTTGACTTTTTTGATATTAAAAATAAACTTTATAGTGCATTGTTATAGAAGATAGCCCAATTTTTTTAAAAAAAAGCTTTATGGACATAAACTCCCAACTTTGAATTACAATGAAAACCGTTGTTATTCGTGGAATCTGCGTGTCAAGAGCTTTCCAATGAAGTGCATTTCATGAGAATCAGTCAGCTGGAAGGCAGTCAAAAAGGGCTGACCAACTAACTCCCAACTTTGAGTTGATAGATAGACAGACAGACAGACAGACAGACTAAATTAATAATTCTCTCTCTTCTGCTGGGGATCCATCACCCATCCTCTGATCATGAAGGTGCCAATTCTTGAGGAACAGCAAGATCACAGAAGTTCAGACTTGTGACGGCAGACATCAGTAGAAGAGTCTTTGATGCCAAGTGCCAATAAGGGTGGGGGAAGTGGAAGAAAAAGGGGTGCACCAGAGTTCTTGAGCAGTTCTTGTTCACTTGTGCAGGAGAACTTGCTGCTGGATGGGTCTTCATATTAATTACTGGGAGGCACAATCTCATTTGTATTCTCTGCCTGACACCAAAATGCTTTTAGACAGACCTGAATACCAGGGCTGCAGTGGGAAACAAAAGGCCAAGAAGGCCAATGGGGCCCGGTGTTTCTCTCAGGGGCCCTGATCGGGATTCCTTCAGTCAGGCTTCACATGGGGCGCCCTCCCCCTCACCCCCAACACATTCTGTTCCTGGCTAGGGTGCCTCTCAAAGTGAAAGCTGGGGGGGGGGGTGCACAGACGTTTCAGATGGCCCCTCCTTCCACTCCTGGCCTCAAGACAGGGACAGGGGAAAGGGCCATTTCACCCCTGCAAAGGAGGCCCACACATCCCAGGCAGAATGGTGAGGGAGTGGCCAATTCTAGCCAGGGGAATGGAACAGAAGTCAAGATTGTTGCCAGAGTTCAACCCGGTCCCTTTTTGATATTACAGCCTCTCCCAGACATGTGTTTGAGGTTCTGTTTCAAAGTTTAATTATTAAGCAAGCCATGAAATATATATGCACACACTTCGCACCTCGCGGCCTTTCAGTAGCATCCTGGAGCTTGCAGTTCTCATTTGCCAGGCAGAAAAATAATTAGGTGCCTGACAGCCAAATGCTTCACAGCATAAAGCCAGAAACTGCACCCTTTGTCCATCCCAGGGGAGTTTTAAAAGACAAAATACGATGAAAACCATATCAAAATACATGCATGCATTCAATACATTTTTTTTAAGTTCCAGATATACAATGCAAACACATAAAGATCATCCAGTCCACCTGCAGGCCAGCCTGGCTGCCAGCCAAGGGTTGTTCTTCCCATTTCTACAAATGAGCAGCAAAGCAACCATTAAAATGCCCCCCGAGTGTCGATTGGTGGTGCTTGCCCTTTTCAGCAGTCAATAGGAACACAGATGGTTCTATCCATAACACAGATTGTTGTGAAAGGGAGCTGTTCCATTTACCAATGGGATCCAATGGCTGAATGAGGCCACTTCCATCAACTTTGCTGGACAGGGCAGGAGGCCAGAGCTCAAAGGCTAATGAGACGACACTGTGCCAGTGAAGCTGCCCCGAGATGGGAATGCTTGCTTATGCCAGCTGGCTGCATTTCACCTCTGGCTTGCCATTCATCTCCCAGTTTACAAGCTTCCTTTGCATTTGGCCTCCATCATCAGCCCCGCTTTACTTATGAGCAGCTGAGGGTAAAAGGCTGCATGATGAAGGGCAGCTCTGTTAATGGCTGTTTGCTGTGGTTTCTCAGTGGAGCCTCCATGCATAGTGGCAGTATAACAGGTGCTGGGATCTAACAACAGAGAGTGGTCTTCGCCCTGGGAGCTTTCGGGACCATCTGTCTAGCCACACTTGGAGACAGAATGCTGGGTTGGGTGGTGCTTTGGCAGTTCTTATGAGGACTGCAACGCAGGGAAGGAACTCTGGGAACTCGGGCCTTCCCAGATTCTCATGAACAGAGGAAGCTGCCTTACACCTCTGTAAACCACCCAGAGTGCTTCGGCTATGGGGCAGAATAGAAAGTAATAAATGCCAATAAATAACAGTGCCAAGCCAGACCATTGTTCCACGAGCCCCGGGGCGCACAGCCTTTTTGGCCCCCAGGGCTGCGCCAGATGTCTGCTGGGGTGATGGTGGGGACACGTGTGTGTGTGCATGCACACTCACATCCACCTCTCTCACACACCACTCACACGCACAGCCACGCACCGGCTGCTGGGGGGAGGCTGCAGTCGGCTCTCCAGGGTTTCAGGCAGGCGGCCTTCCCAGCCCTGTCTTGGGCACCAGGGACTGCATGCAGGGGCCTTCTCCGTGCAAAGCAGGGGCTCGGCCGCCAACCTCCACCTTCTCCCTTGACCACAGGACGCTGCCTTAGACTGAGTCCATCGAGCTCAGTACTGCCTGCGCTGGCTGGCCGCAGCACTGCAGGGTTGCAGGGAGGGGCCTTTCCCAGCCCTCCCTGGAGACGCTGCTGAGGCTGAGCAGGGAGGGGCCTTTCCCCGAGGACGGAGGAGTCCCAAGGCCAAAGAGGGATGCCGGAAACTGCCACAGGCCAGGTCGGACTAGTGGTTTGTCTAGTCCACTATCACCTTTGCAGCATGGGGTGTGGGTAGAGACGGCCGACATTCCCCTGTGTTAATTTCCTGCCATTTGGGGATGTCAAGATTGTGTCTTTAATCGCTTAGAGCTGGTGGAACAAGCAGCGGCTTCTTCAGGGTCTCCAGTCGGTGACTGCCTTTGTAAAGCATGCTATCCAGATAATATCTCTTGAAACTCCCAGGATTCTAGATCCAGATCCCAGAGCTCTTTCTCAGAAGGAAAAACCCTGAACAGATCATGGGAGGAAGAATCAGCTCATGCTGCCTGTGGCAGGACCGTTACTGGAAACAGCCCTGACAAATAGCTCGTTCATGAATTATGCATCTTTGGAGCAGGAGAGGAAACCCCCACTGCCTCAGAATGCAACCCCCCACCCCCACCCCCCACCCATGCAATGGCACTTGGCAGCTTAGGGCTTTTCTACACAAGGACTTTAACCTGCCACTTTAACAAGGCTTCTGCTTCCAGATTTCCAGATTTCTGCAGGAGTTTGTTTGCTTCCACTATGCTCTGTGCATATATTTACAAATAAAACAGATATTACAAGGTTGCCATCAGACTCCAGGGTGCGCTCCCTCCCCTCCGAAGGAAACCAAACCCTGCTGCACTGCCCCTGGGCCAGCGGGAAGCCCGCAACACTGGTGTGAGGGGAGGGTCTTCTTTCCCTGGAGAGAAAATGGTGAGCTGATGTGACTGAACCAGAATGGCAGAACAAGCTGCAGTGCTCCAATCAAAGCATCCCATCAGCTTCAGCGGACCTTAAAGCAAGTCTGAATTTAAAGCCATCATGAAGGACAGCCTGGAGAAGGCTGCATGTCAGGAGGGGAGACAGCCTCCTCTGAGCAGCAACTGAGAAGGCTCACAAAGTGGCTCAGAGCCAGTTGGTCAGAATCACCAGGCTTTGTCTGTTCCAGCGGTGAGGAGAGCAAGATGCTGGGGGAACAGGCTCCAGGACTACAGAACTGCAGCATTAATGTATCTATCTTCAAGAATGTTTTTTCTCTCTCTTCAATTTGGGCACCAACTATTATTACCTTTTAAATGTGGAATGCTACACATCAACCAGTGAAACAAAATGTTCCGAGAAAGACTATGTGGAGACAAGGGACATTAACAAAGGGGAACAGCAACATATAAGTATATTTAATTTCAGAGTGGAAATGAAAAATGAAACTGTCCCATTACAAGATAATGCCAGATTCATGAAAGATTTATCTGTTGGAATTCTCATGCACTCTGTGGATTCCTGAGTCACGAATCCTAATTATCAGTTTATTACCCCATTAATCTATGGTCCCATTTTTATAAGGTTCCCATGGTTTGTATGCCTATCTATCTATCTGAAGGCTAGCTCCACAGATCATTCATACTCCCCTTCAGGTTTTCTCCTCAAATCCAGGAGAAATTTGAAATTGTCAAAGTGACAAACAATGTAAACACCCTTTCTTGATTATTAGTTCTTCTAGCAGGAGTGCAAAAAGCAGCCATCTGGAGAAGAGATGATCATTCTAGTCAAGCATACAGGAGCAACCTGGAGGGTGTTCCTCCCTGCAAGCCCAGAAAGAAAGATGGCCTGGGGTGGCCCTGCGAGCGTCCTCTCTCATTGCATTGGCTGAACTCAAGGCGTGGGCTGCCTGTGTGGAGTTGGGGAAGGAATTTGTTAGCTAGAATGCTGGGAGGAGTTTTGCCTTCCCTGGCAGTGTGGAGCTGGAAGCACCTGGAGCTCCCAAACCTGCTTCAGAGGCATCCCTCTGTGGTCAGCCTGAACACACAGTGTGGTCCAGGCCTCCCAGGAGTTGGGCTGGAGCTCTGTTCCTCGAGGGTGGAGCTCTGTTCCTTTCCACGGCATAGGCCCTCCCATCCCATTCCTGTCCCAATACAGAACTTCCCCTCCCAGACAGCAGACTTGGCTTGTGCCCTGAAGTGCCTCCTGCTGCCCCCACAGACTCAGTGCCTTGCTCTGCCCCAGACTACCAGCAGTGGCTGAGACGCTGACTTGGGAAAGGGGCCAGCTGAGTCAGTAGCCTCTGATAGAGGCCCTGACACTGAGCCCAAGTCCAGCAACCAGGGGCCATCAGAACCGGAGCTCCCCGCAGCTGGGAGCCCCAGGGACAGCAGCCACTGAGCAAGGCCCCACCGAGGCACCAGCATCATCTCCATCATGTGCCAAATCCACTCACCACTGCAGGGATGTCTGGTAGAAAAAACGTGTGCCATGGCATCACTCTGTAGGCATTTCCCTGGGCTCCCCACTCTCCTTCATGGGCTGCTGTATGCGGGGGGGGGGGTGAGGATTACCATGCCTTGATTATTCTCAACTAACTGTTAAAGCCTTGGAAGGTTTGGGACAGGGATCCCCGACAGGCCATCTCCTCCCAAAGGATCCTCCTCTGAAGTCCTTTGCTGAGTTATCCTGCCTTCTGAAGCCAGGAGGGGAGGGCTGGGGAGAGAGCTTTCTCTGCTGTGGCTCCCCAGCTGGGCAGTGCTCTCCTCTGGCCAGCTCACCTGGCACGGAACCTCTTGCTGCCCTTGTGCCAGCAGGCAAAGACCTGTGTATCTGCCCAGGCCTTGGTGTCATCTTTTAAGTTTTTTCAATCGGGAGCTGCATTTGTTTGATACCGATCCTGCTGATGCTGCTGTTTTTAAGTTATTGTGTTTTCACGTTCATGTTTTTAAAAACATCTTTTAAATGAAAGCTGCTCATATCCATTCCCAACACGGGTAGGGAACTTGTCAACCTCCTACGGAGATATTTCAAGTTTGATTCCACAAAATATGGATCAACGTGTCAAGTTGAAGTCTTTGTAATACTTATTGCTGACACTCAGTTGAAACAGTTTTAGATCTATTAACTTGCTCTGTCCTGCTCTGCAAGTGGCCATCACAATGTGCCTTATATATACATTTTCTCACATAAACCACAACTGAACGAGTTGGTTTATGTGTGCTGAACCAGTTACTAAATGTGAACCAAGCCAGAACTACTTCAGTTGCATCTGAGCCTGAACTGGAACTGAACCAAAAAGATTATTTATTTGACTCTCTCTTTAAAATGAAACCTAGAGCCATTCCTGCTTTTCTAGAGTGTTGTTTGCCCTTGTTGATCTTCCAAAGCTCATCAAGGTACAGCAGCCCAAGAACGTGTTCATGCTTTCTGTGACTAGCTCTTCCCCCCACAATGACTCTTTTTATCAAGTCTCCCCTGTGCCTCCCTGCCTCCATCTTGCCCAAGACTCTAAGCCTTTGGGGCCTGGACTATGTCGTTGCTGCTGTATCAGGGCCAACGTCCTCTGCTGGATCATAACCTCTGGTTCTCACCTGGCCACTCATAGGTAATGCTAGAAAAATGACAGTGAGGACAGCGCAATGCTCACCCACTCCCACACATGCCATCTGTTTAACTTTCATGCTACAAAGAGTCATGCAGTTCTCCAGTCTGAATTCTCTGGAGAGAGAGAAACAGCTTCATCCATTTGTAATCCCAAGCAGAAACTAGCCCAGTCCACACATCTCTGATTGAACTGCAGTTGATGTTCCAATCCCCCAAATTACGTCACCCACGTTTTAAAACAGAGCTGCCCATCATCGGCTCAAAGCTCTGCCACTTAGCGCCACGTTGGTACAGTTGCTGGATTCTGAAAATCTCTGCAAGCCTTTATCCAGGGCAAATGTTTGTTTGAAAACTGCCAATATAACCTCCAGGGCTGACCATGCAGGCTCAGTTTCAATTAGCAACACTTTCTGGAGAGATGTGTCTTTCAGATGTCAGATAGCTAAGATTAGCCTGCTAATAACAGCAGGGCAGGTGTCAGAACAGCTAAAAAGGAGGGCAGAATAAGACTGACAGCTGCATTCATCACCAGCCCTGCGAAGTCCAAATTTCACTGGAGGATCTGCCAGTCCAACTCTAACCCATGCCATCTCGGTAATATAGCCATGCAGACACCATGTGGGAGAAGCAGGATCATGCTGGAGAGCCATGCCTGCAGGTACTTCCTGTGTGGTGTCTGCATTCCTCATAGCAGTGGAGTAGTAGCATGGGTCTTTTCTACACCAGGGCCCTTCACGGCTGCCAGGACAGTTGCTTTTCCACCATCCGCTGGAAGCACGACTATAAGAGAGCAGAAACTGGAGGGAGGGGTCTGTGAAGAGAGTTGAGGAGGGGAGCAGCAATATGAGGCAGGCAGGCAGGCAGGGTTACATGTCACTGACCATGTCAATCAAACAGGTCACTGCACACCTCCATACCAGCTGCGACAATTGTGCTAGTCTGTTCATACCATGGTGGACTGTACTGCAATTCCAGCAAAGTACAAAGCAAATAAAGACATTTTTAAAGGGACAAAGAAAAAAACAAAACAGGATGAGAACAGGAAAAATACAGGAATGCAGTGATCTGGGAGAAATGTCATCTGAATTCTCAGTCATGAGTGAGTGCCAATAACGCAGAAAAGGGACTTCAGATGTCCTATGCTTAGGCCAGGCTGCACTGGATCATTCAACCAACCGGCCACCACTTGGGGGCTCCACCATCTCTGTTTGTTGTCTGCATCTCTGCCTGCTCTTGCTCCAGGGCTCCATCACCCCCAGCCAGCAGCTGCTAACAAGGCTGCTATGGGGGGTGGGAGTTGTTCAAGCACAATCCCTAATCCCGAGAAGAACCAGGCAAGTGAAGAGCTCCTGATCTGTGCCCACCGAAGTGGATTTTCAACTCGGTCCAAGCGTCCATTCCCCCCTCTGGAAGATGTAAATAAATCGGAGCTTGAAGTGAATTCAGAGCCTGTTATCCCAGGAAAATGTTCTGATGATGTCACCTTCTTCTCACCTTTGGGGAGTGTCCCCAGTGACAAAAGACGTGAGGCTCTTATCCTGTTCCAAGGGACGTATGTGTGTGACAGAGTCTCTGAAGAGGTCAGCAAGTCTGGTCTAAAGGCCAGGCTGTTTCCCGTGTGCTCATGTCGAAACTCATTTGATCACTCCAAAGGCTGGTCTCCGGAAACTTCACCTGCTTCATTTTAAGTCAGCAGCTAAACCATCACAAATGCTCACCTGCTTCTCCCCTCTTCTCCCCTCAGTTTCCCATCATGCTCACTGCTGTCAACCAAGGAGAGCTGGCAAGAGCTCTCCCAGGGCAAGTCACTTTGAAACTGGAGAGAGTACGGAGCTTTTGAGGCCGGTTCCAAAAAGAGCCACCTCAGGGGCCCTCCACTTGCCCAGTGTTTATACTTACAAACAAACAACATGAACAATAACGTGAGTTTTTTGAAGGTATTTCCAGACCCTTGCATGTGAACAAATTATCTCCAATACTCTCAGGGCAAGGAAAGCAACCCTGGAACATGCTACTGCTTGGGGAAGCAAGGGGAGTGAAAATGCACTGGATGTGCCCTGATTTAGGGAGACAATTCCCTGCAGTGGCAGAATGCATTTTCAGATATTTTCTTATCCACAGGACTTCTAGCTTCCCTTTCCTGTAAACAGTTTCATCCCACCCCCAGCCCCACTTTTAAGGTAATGTTTAACTTGTTGCATTTATATCCCACCTTTCTTCCATGATAGATGGCATATGTGGGGGGTTCCCAGGTGGGCCCCCATCCGGGCACTGACCTGACCCAAACCTGCTGAAGTTCACCAAGGGAGTTGCATCATGCGTCTCCTTGCTGACATTGAGCAGGTGTGCCCTGGTCCAGCCCTGAGATCTTTTGTCTATGGACTTTGATAGAGTAGGCCTGTTTGAAAAGTGTGGAATGTCACAGAATCGATCTTAAGGGGAATCCTCCTCCTGCATGACCTCCACTCATCAGCTGAAGGTGCCACTGCCATATGCAGCTAGAAGGCAAGGCCATTTGGACTTCGCAGTGGAACTCTCCATTCAAAGGGGTCCTATAATTGTTTCTAAGAGAGCTGCCCCCAAATTATTACATTCTGACCGGTATTTGAAGGCTGTCACTTCTAATTTCTCTATGATCTCTTAGCAAGTCTGTTAGACTGGCTTTATCAGTTGTATTTGTTGACATGTTTTTATTAGTATTTATGTAATTAGTAAGGAGCTTTTCAGGATTCCCGTAGTGCCAAAGTAGGGTAGCCTGGTGCAAAAGAGCTCAGGGCTCCTGCACCTTTCACTGCAGTGCAGATTAGGGCATTTCAACTGGTGTCACTCGCATAACACTCAAAACCTGCTGAAAGTCCCTCATTTTCACCTGGCCACCCCAGCAGAGTAAAAAAAAAAAAAAAATCCTAATAAATACTGTGTTAAACTTTTACTAATGTGATAGCTGGATCTTCCAGAACCTGGCAAAAAAAGGAAAGAAAATTCTTTCCTTGACCACCATTTCTAAGCTTTCCCCCTCATAGGATTCTGAGTGCATCAGTTTCCAAATGGGCCATCTTGAGAAGGGAGGGAGGGAGGGAGGGCAGGGGGCAGGGGTGGGGGGGGCAAGCTGTCCCACAATCTGGGTCCACAACTGAGAACGCCCTGTCTTTGGTGGCCTGCACTGTGCTTCTGTCAGCAAGGGACACCAAGGAAGGCCTCTCTAGGGGAGCAGAGTTCCTGGGCAGGTTCACAGAGGAGGAGGTGATTCCCCTTTAGGCCTCCAAAGGCACCTTCAATTGAGCCTAGAAACAACCTGGTAACCAATGCAGTTTACCTGTGGCAAAGGGTCAAATAAATACTCTGATCGCCTAGGCACAATCAAAACTCTGACAGCTGCATACTGAACCAAATGAAGTTCCTGGATGGTCTTGAAGGGTGGCCCCATGCAGAGCACATTACAGTGATGGTGACCAGGGCATGAATGACTGAGGCTAGGTCCAACTTCTCCAGGTAAGTATGCAGCTGGAGTACTTGGTGGAGTTGATAAAGGCGCTCCTGGACCCTGCAGCCACCTGAGCACCCAGGAGCACTGGATCGAAGAACAGCCCCAAGCTGCGAACCTGCTGCTTCCGGGAGAGTAAGCCCCATCCCAAACAGAATGTCCACCTGCCTCAGGATCAATCTTCCAACTAGCAGTACTTCCATTTTAAGCTTCCTTCAGTTCACCTGCATCCCATCCAAAACTGCCCCCAAGGAACACTTTAGAGTTTCCACTACTTCCCTGAGATCACACAATGGAAAGGAAACGTGTCATTTGCATCTGGTTTTACTTCGGTTTTATGTGCTGCAGTGTTTTTCCTTTTTGCTGCTTAGTCTTAGTTTTATTATGTGCTGTTTTTATTCATGGTTTTATTGCTTATATTTGGGTTACTGGGTGGTTTAAAAGAATAATAAATACATAATGAATGCATAAACAGATATTGACTTCATCCAATGATTTCATATAGCTGTCAAACAGCATAGGAGACAAAATGGAACCTTGTGACACATCATAAGCCAAAGGCCACGGGGCAGAACTGTCGTCCCCCAGCACAACCTTCCGGAACGGGCCTTCCAGGACCAGCCCACTGAGAAGCTATCATGGTGGATGGCACTGAAGGCCGCTGAGAGATCCAGGAGAATTGACAGAGTTGCATCCTCTCCCCCGTCTCTGTCTTGGCATAGGGACCCACCAGGGCAACCAGTGTTTTCTGTCAAAAGGTGGTTTAAACATTTATATGGGTTTTATCCTTTTATTATAAGCCATTTCAGGGAGTCTTGTATAGCCGGCAAGTAGAGTAAACATTTTGGAAAGGAAGGTTACAGGCCTGAGTTTTGCTCTTTGAACCACTTTCTGGTGGCAGCAGACCGTCTCAGGCTTGCCTCGGAAGACCCACCACCACCACGGGAGGAGCAGGTGCTTCCTTTGTCCCCCCGCCCCCCATGCAAGTGCAGACGCGGTTTAGAGGGGGCTTGGGCTGCCAGTCCAAGTGGGTGTTTGGCAAAATTGCCCACTGTAGGAATTGTGTCTGCTGTGTCAACAGGATTGCAGTGATTCTGTATGCTGGCCATGTGTCCTCTTTCACAGAGGGCTGTCCTCTGCTTGAAGGGCTGTCCAGCCCAAGTCCAATATAAAGATAAGGAACCACCAGAAAGGAGAGCAAAAGGGCCTTGAAGTTGCACCTGGAGAGCAGACTGAGCAAGGCATACAGGTCACCTGGGCACAGTCTGCACTATGGTGAAATGTGCTGTATTTGTATTTAAATTACAATAGTTCTTTCTCAATCTGTATCTATACTTATTTATTTATTACATTTATATCCCGCCTTTTTTCCTCCTTCAGGAACCCAAGACAGCGTGCATAATCTTCCTCCTCTCCATTTTGTCCTCACAACAACAACCCTGTGGGGTGGGGCGGGCTGAGAGTCTGTGACTGGCCCAAAGTCACCCAGTGAGCTTCCATGGCCGAGTGGGGACTAGAACCCAGATCTCCTGACTCCCAGTCCAGCACTCTAGCCACTACACCACACTGGCTCTCTACACTGCACATTAGCATATGCAAATTTTATGCAAATCAATGTCCTCTATTATCCTCTTTTTTGCTATTCATAAATGGCCACCAAAGCAGTGGGAGAAAAATAAAGCTTGGCACAGCTACCCACCCATTTAGTCAACCCTTGCCTTGTACCAGTGTCAGCCAGGAAGGCGTAAGGAAGTGACCCTATTACATTATGTGGCCTAAGCAAAGATTCCGGATCTCTCTGCAGTGGGCCAACATCCTCCAGCATTTCAGGCTTGAAAAAGGAGAGAGAGAAATCTAACACACTCACTGACAGTACCAGTCACAGACCAATTAGCAGAAAGCAACATTGTTCAGACTTGCACATGCATTTTCATTAATGATGGCCCCTTGTGGCAAATCCACCTTTGGAAATGAGCACATGTTTACTGCAAAGCCCCAAGAGAAGCCACATCATGTGAAAGAAACAGGCAAGCAGAGAAGAGAGCTGTGAGCTACTGTGAAATAATGGACAGAATATTGGAATTTGAGAGAAATGGGTTCAAGTCTCCTCTCTGCCCTGAACTTACTGGCAGCCTTGGGCACTTACTAGCCTTTCTGTCTCAGTTTCCAAACTGCACAAGAGGAATATTAGCTATGTTGGGCCAGTGGTTGCAATAGCAAAACACAAAGATTGCCAGACACTCTGCAAATTAACAGTGCAATCCTATGCATATTTATGGGGAAGTAAGTCCCACCATGTTCAATGGGGCTTAGTAATGTGTTTAGGCTTGCAGCCGAAAAGGACTACAGATGTGAACATTAGCAGTAGGAATTGTCAAGCCTTTGGGTATACTGCTTTTTGGAATTAAGCTTCCTGAACATGGAGGGATGTGTGTGTGGTAGAAATAGCCACAAAAACAGATGTTGCTTTTCCCTAGCTATTTTAGCACCCCTCAAGCCAGGGGTGGGCAACCGGTGGCCCTCCAGATGTTGCTTGACTGTGAATACCATCACCCTCTGGCCACTAGCCATGCTGACTGGGGCAGATGGGAGATAACGTCCAACAACCTCTTGGTTTCCCGCCTCTGCCCTACACCTCAGGTAAGGTGTTCAGGGGGTAGTAAATCCCACCTTGAGAGAGGGGGTGCTTCTGGCTTCTTTAAAGGAGGCAATAATTGCACAACTGCACACTTTCAAACATGAACACAAGCTCAAGAAGTTGCAAACGTTTCCCGAGAATTACACTCCTGCTCATGTTGGGGTTTGCGAATGGGCCATGATGCGCGAACAGTTATGAAATTCTAGCACATCCGCATTCAGATCACTTCAATGTGTTTTACTTTGGCATCAGGTGAAGGCTCTTATTCTCTCAGAGATTTTAGTTCTTCAGTTAAAAAAAAGTGTTTGTGTGTTTTAAGATCTTTGCACTGCTGCTGGTTTTTACCTTGATGTTTATTCTAGTTTTATTCTGTTTTATATTATTAAATGTTTTTAAATTAGGTTTTAGTATGTTATTGTATTTTATGGTTTTAAGTCTTGTTTTATGAACTGCCCAGAGAGTTTTGGCTACTGGGTGGTACAGAAATGAAGAACAATCTATCAATAAAATTCACTGCAAGAATTTCCAAAAACAACCAAGAGTCTTGTGGCGCCTTAAAGACTAACACATTCGTTATGGCAGAAGCTTTTGTGGACCACATTCCACTTTGTGAGACACATTTGTTCATTGCACATCCTCACATCCCCTTCATGGATCACTGCCTTGTTGTGGCGAAGGGGCTTGCGTAACTCAGTGAAGCTATGCCGTGCAGGGCCACCCAAGACGGACAGGTCATGGCAGAGAGTTCTGACAAAATGTGGTCCACTGGAGAAGGAAATGGCAACCCACTCCAGTATTCTTGCCAAGAAAACCCCATGGAACGTATCACAAGGCTAAAAGAGATGACGCCGGAAGATGAGCCCCTCAGGTCGGAAGGTGTCCAATATGCTACTGGGGAAGAGCAGAGGGTATTTCCAAGTAGCGCCAGAAAGAGTGAAGCGGCTGGGCCAAACCCGAAAGGACACTCAGCTGTGGATGTGTCTGGTGGTGAAAAGAAAATCCGATGCTGTAAAGAACAATATTGTTTAGGAACCTGGAATGTCAGATCAATGAATCAAGGTAAGCTGGAGGTGGTCAAATATGAGATGGCAAGATTGAACATCGACATCTTGGGAATCAGCGAACTAAAATGGACAGGCATGGGCGAATTTAATTCAGGTGACCATCATATCTACTACTGTGGGCAAGAATCCCTTAGAAGAAATGGAGTAGCACTCATAGTCAACAAAAGGGTGGGAAAAGCAGTACTGGGGTACAATCTTAAAAATGATAGAATGATCTCAGTACGAATCCAAGGCAAACCATTCAACATCACAGTAATTCAAGTCTATGCCCCAACCACTGAGGCCGAAGAAGCTGAGGTTGATCGGTTCTATGAAGACCTACAACACCTTCTAGAACTAACACCAAAAAAAGATGTCCTCTTCATCATAGGGGATTGGAATGCTAAAGTAGGAAGTCAAGAAATCACCGGGATAACAGGCAGGCATGGCCTTGGTGTACAAAATGAAGCAGGACAAAAGCTAATAGAGTTTTGCCAAGAGAACATGCTGATCATAGCAAACACTCTTTTCCAACAGCACAAGAGGCGACTCTACACATGGACGTCACCAGATGGTCAATATCGAAATCAGATTGATTATGTCCTTTGCAGCCAAAGATGGAGAAGCTCCATACAGTCAGTAAAAACAAGACCTGGAGCTGACTGTGGCTCAGATCATGAGCTGCTTGTTGCAAAATTTCGGCTTAAATTGAAGAACGTCGGGAAAACCAATAAACCGTTCAGGTATGACCTAAATCATATCCCTGATGAATATACAGTGGAGGTGAGGAATAGATTTCAGGGATTAGACCTGATAGACAGAGTGCCTGAGGAACTATGGACGGAGGTCCGTAACATTGTTCAGGAGGCAGCAACTCAATCCATCCCAAAGAAAAAGAAATGCAAGAAAGCAAAGTGGCTGTCTGATGAGGCTTTACAAGTAGCTGAGGAAAGAAGGGAAGCGAAAAGCAAGGGAGAAAGGGGAAGATATACCCAACTGAATGCAGAGTTCCAGAGAATAGCAAGGAGAGACAAGAAGGCCTTCTTAAATGAACAATGCAAAGAAATCGAGGAAAACAACAGAATGGGAAAGACTAGAGATCTCTTCAAGAAAATGGGAGATCTCAAGGGAACGTTTTGTGCAAAGATGGGCATGATCAAGGACAAAGAAGGCAGGGACCTAACAGAAGCAGATGAGATTAAGAAGAGGTGGAAAGAATACACAGAAGAACTATACAGGAAAGATCTGAATGTCCCTGATAGCCATGATAGTGCGGTCACTGAACTTGAGCCGGACATCCTCGAGAGGGAAGTCAAGTGGGCCTTAGGAAGCATTAGTAACAACAAAGCTAGCGGAGATGACAGTATTCCAGCCGAGCTATTTAAAATCCTAAAAGATGATGCTGTTAAAGTGCTGCATTCAATATGCCAACAAATCTGGAACACTCAACAGTGGCCACAAGACTGGAAAAGGTCAGTTTACATTCCAATTCCAAAGAAGGGCAATGCCAAAGAGTGTTCAAACTACCGCACAATTGCGCTCATTTCACATGCCAGCAAGGTGATGCTCAAAATCCTACAAGCTAGGCTTCAGCAGTATGCGAACCGAGAACTACCGGAAGTACAAGCTGGGTTTAGAAGAGGCAGAGGAACTAGAGATCAAATCGCCAACATTCGCTGCATCATGGAGAAAGCAAGAGAATTCCAGAAAAACGTCTATTTCTACTTCATTGACTACGCTAAAGCCTTTGATTGTGTGGATCACAACAAACTGTGGCAAATTCTTAAAGAGATGGGAGTACCAGACCACCTTACCTGTCTACTGAGAAACCTGTATGAGGGTCAAGAAGCAACAGTAAGAACCAGACATGGAACAACCGATTGGTTCAAAATTGGGAAAGGAGTACGACAAGGCTGCATATTGTCACCCTGCTTATTTAACTTATATGCAGAGTACATCATGAGAAATGCCGGGTTGGATGAATCACAGGTCGGAATTAAGATTGCAGGGAGAATTATCAACAACCTCCGATATGCAGACAATACCACCCTAATGGCAGAAAGCGAAGAGGATCTAAAGAGCCTCTTGTTGAGGGTGAAAGAGGAGAGTGCAAAAGCTGGTTTGAAACTCAACATTAAAAAAACGAAGATCATGGCATCTGGCCCCATCACTTCCTGGCATATAGAAGGGGAAGAAATGGAAGCAGTGACAGATTTTACTTTCTTGGGCTCCAAGATCACCGCAGACGGTGACTGTAGCCATGAAATTAAAAGACGCTTGCTCCTGGGGAGGAAAGCTATGGCCAACCTAGACAGCATAGTAAGAAGCAGAGACATCACCTTGCCGACAAAGGTCCGTCTAATCAAAGCTATGGTTTTCCCAGTAGTAATGTATGGCTGTGAGAGCTGGACTATAAGGAAGGCTGAGCGCCGAAGAATTGATGCTTTCGAACTGTGGTGCTGGAGAAGACTCTTACGAGTCCCCTGGACTGCAAGGAGGTCAAATCAGTCCATCCTAAAGGAAATCAACCCTGACTGCTCATTGGAAGGACAGATAATGAAGCTGAAGCTCCAGTATTTTGGCCACCTAATGCGAAGAGAAAACTCCCTGGAAAAGACCCTGATGCTGGGAAAGACTGAAGGCAAAAGGAGAAGGGGACGGCAGAGGATGAGATGGCTAGATAGCATCACGGATGCAATGAATATGAACTTGAGCACGCTCCGGGAGAGAGCGCAGGACAGGAAGGCCTGGCGTGCTATGGTCCATGGGGTCACGAAGAGTCGGACACGACTGAACAACAACAACAACAACAACATCCTCACCACTATCTAAGACCATCCAGAAAACCAGTCAATCCCATGTTGATTCCATATATATCCAGGACTGCAGTGCTCTGTGTTACGCCTGCTCAGTAAATAGCTGCTTGTGCTGTAGCCCGTTGCAGGTCTTGTTTCCTGAAACCCATAGCCATTAACCAGTTGCATCATGGGAGCATTTCAGTTCATTTCAGCCACATGGGCAGCATTTCCAGACCAACTGTTCCCCATTTAAAAAAAAACACTGAGTAAAAATAAAGCAGTTTCCCCTGAAAAGTGAAAGGGCTGAGTAGACTTCTGCTAATTTCAAAATCATAGCCAGAGGTTGCTGTAGCATCCTATGTTTAACACAAGGGGAAAGAGGTACATATTTAGATGCCATAAATTAACACTTTTGCACCATCACAGACATCTCACTCGCAAAATGCCATGGCTCTCAGAATTTCAAGATTCAGCAGACGCCAGCAAGGTTACTGGCGCAAGTTACCAAGTCAGACAGAGGAACTGTAGCTCTAAAATACATACAGGAAGCCAGCAAGCAGGGCTCCCATTTCAGATCTCTGGGGTGGGAGATGGTGGCAAGAAGAGACCAGCTCAGTGCAAGGCTCAAAGGCCTAGTCTTTGAGGTAGCCAAGATTGAACTGCAAAAACACACACACGCACGCACACACACAGCATTCTTCACAGCATTTGTTAGGGCCATCTTTATTCATCAGGAGGTACGAAATCATGTGTCTGAAGTACCTCCCTATCCCTAAGTGGTACTCCTAAAGTTCTACCAGTAGGAACAAATTCAATATCTACCAGCAAACTGTATACAGTGAGAAGATATTAGGTTGGCTGGATGCAAAGGAGGACAATGGGGGCACCTGCATCCCTTTTCATAGGTGCAGCCCACAGGCTCTCCGCTGTCTCCCTTCCCATCTGGATTCCCTATACAAAAGGACTGGAAACGATGCTATTCTGTCAGAAGACCGTGGAGAAACTAAGTTGCTGCCTGTGTCTTGAGCCCCATGCAATGTGCTGTCAGAGGCAATGGAAGCTTAGACCATGAGCTGCAGCAGAAAGCCCTTTGCTCCAAGCCAGCTGGGAGTCACTCCCACCTAAGCTTGGGCATCTTGTGGAAGTTCTCAAGTCCATTTTATTTCACATTGATGTGAGTTTAGCATTGGCTGCTGTTTCAGGTCAGACTGGGATGGACTGGGTGGGTGGGTGGGTGGCAAAGCTGAGCCCCAGGTGTGAAGACTGATGGCCATGGACAGCAATGCTGGAGCCAGGTGCCTCATCAAGCCCAGTGCTACCTGGTGCAGCTCCTCCAGGGCTCCAGCAGAGAGAGGGTTCTCCCAGCTCTGCTATCCAAGATCCTTGAAGTAGACATCCAGGGGATGAAGGCAGGGGGGCTCTAGAGGCTGGGCACTTGTAAGGCCACCCCAAACCAGGAAAGGACCTTCATTCCCGACAGTGGTGCCAACTTCACCTTGCATGGAGCACTCGGGAGGGTAGTGTGAGAGGGCTCTTGGTCTGGGTGCAGAAGGGCTGCAAAAGTCCTGCTGCCAAGCCTTTCTGCCCACAAAGCCCGGGCTCCACCACTGAGCAACATATTTTCACAGCCCTTGAGATGCAACAGGGCAGGTGTTGAAATCAAATAAGACGTAAAACCAAAATGGAAAAACCCTAACCAGGAATTAGTTTTAAATAAGTTCGCCCATTGCCAAATGGTGCAAATTCTGTTTTTCTGTTGTACGCACATGTCAACAACAGGTTTAAAAAAATGTGATGTAAACAATAAGAAGTCTGGAATTTTACTCTCTGTATACATAACACACAATCTGAGCACAGAAACCAATTGGCAGTGATACCACCTCTACACAGAGCCACTCCACGTGTCAATTCAGAGGCAATTTCTCTAATATGACAGACATGAGTTGCATGTGCAGTTTTGTAGCATAAATTTAATGGGCTTGTATCCAATTTCACAAGTAGCCAACTCTGATACTGCTGTTTAGACAGCCATGGTGCATAGACTGTGTTATACAGCTGAGCTGAGCACACAGAATAGTTAAGTAGCTGTGGCATGGATTCCTCTGCCCTGCTAGGGTATGTGTGTGTGCTTATGAGTCATTTGCCATGGCTCATGCCTGCCTTTCAAAACAGGCCACAAGTTCTGGGATATTCAGCCCCTGCAGGGATGCTTCATTTCAGAGAGCACCATCAATGTACATGGTGCTTTAGAGGAGAGCACAAGCAAAAATATAACCCAGGCCTCCAAGGAGCTTACAGTCTAAAGCTGGGCAATTGGGGCATGAGCAGGTGGGATGGGGAGAGAGTGAAAAGAGGCAAGGGAAACAAGGGCTGCAGGTCTAAAGACGCAGTTGCATTGATTTCAGATCTTACTGCCGTTGGCATCAGCTCAGCAAAGAAACTTGAGAGTTCCTGCAAAGAAGTGCATATGGCAGACTTTGGAGGAGGTGGACTGAGTTGGGGTCTCCTTACGTGCTGGGAGCGATAAGAGGCAGAGGCCACAGTTTGGTAAACAGAATTTAGGAGCATCATTTTGTGAAGACAGATTAATCCCAATTTGCATCCCCTCCTCTCTCTCAGGAGCCAGCAGCCTTGCAAATAAGCTCCCAGCAATTTACTGGCCTCAGGGGCCCTTGTTCACTTGCTTATATTAGTTATCTGTGAAACCTCAATAGCTTAAGGGGGAAATTCTTTGCAGTTTGCAAGGAGTTCCCTGGGTGGTGGCTTGGAGGAGATTCTTAGCCTGCCAGAGGTGACCAGGCAGGTGGCTGTTCCATTCCAGGACCTGGGAATGAAGATCAAGCTACCTCCTTGGCAGAGCTCCAGAGACACCATCAGCACTAATCCTGGGGCTCAGTCCTGTTCCCCACCCATCCCATCACATCCCGCAGCACCCCTTCCACACATAGTCACTGAGCAGGTACAAATATGTAGGAAGCCCTGCCCTTTGGATGGCTGTGGGGGCTGGCCATGTGCAGTGCACCCTGGGCGCCTGCCTTGTATGCAGGTGAACTGCAGGCGGCCGTGGAGGAGATATGGTCAGATGGATTTGTGTATTGTGACTTAGGAGCGGAAAGGGGTGGGCTGCCAAAGCTGCTTTCAGGTCTTTATTTCTTATCCATCTTTGCTGTATTTTTGATGAGGCAAGGAGGAGAAGGGTGGGATTAAATCACTTAACCACTTTTAATTTTTATGACTATAAAATGTCATTTTTAATTCATTTGGCCTCTTTTTATCCCCCAGTTTCAATTACACAGATTATGTGCTCTGATTTGGGGGGCAGAACGGTTTGCATTTGGAAAGATTGCTGAAACTGCTTTGATAGCGCAGGAGAGGGGGTGCTTGCCTTACATGCCCCTCCTTTAGAGGGTGCACATCAACATCCTTCACCACTGTGTAACCTAGCAAGACCCCAGCTACCCACACAATGAGTCCACTGGTTTCTCGACTGGAGCCTGTGATGGTGAGAGAGGCCCCCAGAGCCGCTTGCTTGCTTGCTGCAGCCCGAGTAGCAGGGGGGCTGCTGGTGACTGGATGCTGCAGCCTTGTGGCCAGAGCTGGACTGGGTGACTTGCCAGTCCTTTGAGCACGTGATTCTCTTCCACTCCAGCAAGGGAGAGAGAAATCAGCCAGGCAAGCTGAGAGCACAGCCATCTGCTCAGGCACACAGAAACAGGAACTGAGGCAAATTTCTAGCCACAGGCACCCCAAGGTCAGCTGCTGAGCGTGCAGCCGGGCTGACTGGTGAAGCCTAAACCTTGCGCCCTTTGCAGAACTTGAGAGTGCCGAGTCTCCCGGGAAACAAGGCACCTCTCAGAGATGAGAACCTCCGCCATATCATATTCCTATAAGGAAACCACCTTGCAAGCTCACTTGGAGGTCTTGGAGCTCAAGCAATCCACCCTTGGATTCACATAACAAGAATAATAATTTCAGATTCTTCAGGGCCAGCGTGAAAGGTTTAGGCTCAGTAGTTCTGAAACTCTGCTGTCCTGAGGACTGCAATTTTAGTTGGCTTGTCTTTGTGGGATCACTGCCTCTTCTTACTTTGCAGCCACCAGGTGGGAGGGAACTTGAAGGACTTCCAAATGCTACCCCTGACCTCTGTGGCCAAGATCAACCAACCACTAAAGGCCTAAACCTATGGGGAGAATTATGCACACAGCTGGGGCAGGGGAATCTCTGAAGTTTCCAGTGCAGCCACAGGCACCACACAAAAGCCAAGCTGCAGAGTGCGGGCTTCAAAGAGCCTGCAGAGTTTTCCACAGTTGTTTTCCTTGTGGGCTTGGAGATTGCTCCCCAGGCAGCAATCTCATCACCTCTGCTGCAGGTACCCAGGGAATCAGCTGGTGGGCGATTTATCCAGACCTGAGTGACTCTGGGCTTCTTAATTTTAAATGGAGTGTCAATGAACAGAGTCCAGGTTTTGATGCCATATCTGTGAGCATATATAGACCAGGGCTGGCCAACCTGGCAGCCTCCCAATGTTTTGGACTGCAACACCCAGCATTGCTGACCACTGGCCATGCTGGATGTGGCTGATGGGAGCTGTAGTCCAAAACATCAAGAGGGTGCCAGGTCACCTACCCCTCATTTAGACCAAGCTGGACAGAGTCCATGCCCAACAACTGAGGAGAGATACAGGAGAAAAGGCATGTATGCTCATTTAATTGGAAAAACACAGTAATTCAGCTTGTCCCAGTAGTCTTCCAAAGCAACTGGTTTTTGCCCCGGTCCATACACATGAAGACCTTCACAGCTGGCTCCTTTCTCTCTCTCTTCCTCAACCCACACAGCGCCATGTGCTGGATCAGCTGGCCTCACTACAAGCAGTCCCCCCACCCCCACCATAGCCCTGGCCACTGCTTGAATTTCAGATTCAGGCTCCTCACCTCATGTCTAAAGAGCATTTGAAAAGGTAGGAAGTTCATTGGAACCTAAATTTCTACCCCACATCACAGTACTAAGCTGCAATTGCGTACTTCAAGTGCTGCCTGGGAGGGGGCACCTGACAAATGACAGGCGCCCTTCACTTTCCGTCTGAGCCTTCAGCGTGCTTGTGCGTGCACACACACACACAGTCACAGAGTCTTCCCACTTGAATGGATCTGTGCTAAATGACTTGCTGAGGATTGTGCAGTGTCGCCCCAAACGCTTGATAACCAACAATGGGAATGCTTCCATACGCATACGCAGAGTCTGTCCCTTGATTGACCCTGAGCTGCCTGAGCTGGGGGATGAAGCAGGGACACAGGGTATGTTCAGAACTGACCAATTTATGCTCAATGATTTTGAGAGCACTCATGAAAACGATGGAGAGCGCATTTCTGGGTTGCTGTGAGAACAAAACCAGAGGCTCTGTTTATTACATACGATGAATTCTTCTAGCATAAAAATGAGCATTATTTACTCATGCCTCAGCTAGTTTATGGACTTGAGCACGCACCAGGAGAGAGCGGAGGACAGGAAGGCCTGGCGTGCTGTGGTCCACAGGGTCACGAAGAGTCAGACACAACTGAACGACTGAACAACAGCTAGTTTAGACTTACAGAAAGATTTGTGTGTGTGTGTATGTGTGTGAAAAGATGGCTCTTTATCGAGCACAATCCAAATGCCACCTGATTCAGGACATGTTTAGGTTCCCTCATTCACCACCCAGAAGAAGCTCCAGGGAAGTGTCCCCTGATGTGGATATTTACTAGAAGCATAAAGAGGACATGACTGACTCATCCCAAATATGCTCAGTGGTACCTTCCCCAACCTGGTACCCTCCAGATGTTTTGGACTACAACTCTCAGCATCCCTGACCATTGGCCATTTTGGCTGGAGCTCATGGGAGTTGAAATCCAAAACAGCTGGAGGGCATCAGGTCAGGGCAGACTGTTGCATAAGGTACATAGAGTCAATGCCACTGAATGTTGATGTCCAGCTCCATATTTCATATTCTCTAACAAGTTACAACTATGGCTTAAAATATTTATTTCATTCCTTTTAAAGATGGGGGGGGGTCCCATCCAACTAGGGATGTTGGAAAAATCTGCAACAGATTCAAATGAATTCAGATTTCTATGAACCTGACCTGCTGATCCACAGCAGACCGTCTTTTTCCAAGTCACTCGAATTCCGTGGACTTGTGGACTATTTTTTCACTGAGGGGGGATTTGCACTAATGTGCACTTGTGCTAACGTGCATGAACTAATGCGCAGGTGCATATTTTGTACAAGTGCACATTAGCACTAATATGAATTAGTGCAAGTAGAACAAAATTCCGATTTAAAAATCCAATTCCATCAATGACCGGATGACAGAACAAAAGACACCTGACAATCTGCGAAACTCAGATGGAACAGATTTAACAAAGGCTGTACATCCCTACACTGAGCTTTACTAATGAACCTTGATTATTGATACCAGGAGATGATGGGAGCCCACCAAACTGAGTCACCTGTGCTCAGCATTCTTGCCACCCATGTAGTCACTACTGACTTTTGACAATCCAAGAGATTCTAAGTGCCACTCTACACCCAGTTTTTATCTGCTTGATGAAGGTCAGGTACTGATCGAGTGCTGGTGGTTCCTGAAGACATGGCAGCAATAGGAATCTACCACAGCTATGCTGGTGTAACCACAACACCGATGCAATTACACTGATGCAAGAGCCAAAAACGGGTGGCAGGAGATTGGTGGGCCCTAGTTGGAATACTCTTCTTGCTCAGAACTCACTCCTGCTCCCTCCCAGCCACAGCATAACACAACACTGAGGCAAGAGACTTGGAGGCAGCTGGAGGGCAAGACAGCCAGGCAGGGTTTCTAAGAACAGGTTAAGACTTTTGTTGCTGTTGAACAAGAAGCTCTGATGTTGCTGCCTAATAAAATACTATTCATTTTTCAAACCCAGCTTTTGCATAGCATACCCAAATCCTCAAAATCTTGTTGGGAAGACCAAACTGGGGCGGGGCGGGGCAGGGGGAGTGAAGCCAGGAGATCAGATTTCACAGTGAGAAGAAAGGGAAAATAGACCCCTCTCACTCCAGGTGGGGAAACAGGCCCACCTGGAGGATTCCTTGCACCTGAGGCTTCTATTGCTGGCTCTGCAGCCAATTTTACTCTGGGAGGCGGGCTTTGAAAGCATGAAAGAGATGGATTCTATTTACATGCCACTCCACAGAGAGCATTTTTGGCTGGTCTTCCAGATCTAAGAATGTTTGCGGCATGCCCTGGTTTCCTAAAGCAGTCCTGTTGTGGTTCATTTCAGCTCTGAAACAGAAGTTCTATAGTGCTTGCTACCCATTCCTCTATTATTCTAGTCTCTTTCCCACCAACAAAAAGACCAAATCATTCAGGCAGGATGGTGGAACATACATGCATGTGTGTGCTCCTGAATTTTCTTGGCTGAGGGGCCTCAGCTTTGACTCATATTTCAGAATTTCCCATTTGTCTGGGTAAGATGGCAGAGGTCTCAAACCAGCAGAGGAACGCAGGCCCCACCCTGTCTGCCCCCCACCATACCGGTTTGCCAAAGAAAGGCACCGTTGGGCAGTTCTCTGCTGTGTCTTTTCAGCACAGTCACCGCGAGTGGCTAGTAGCTGACATGCACCTACTGGATGAGCAGGGCAGATGACACCAGGAGCCAATGGCATTCTTCCTGGTCTGATAACCCTTCTGAACTCTGCCCTTGGTCCTCAGTCCAACAGCAAGTCTCAGACTGCCCATCCCCAGTTACCCGTTTGCCAGACTGACCTCACCACCTGCTTTCCTGCTTGTGCCAGCCTCAGCAGCCTATCTGCTTTTAATGCAATATGTGCCTTGAAAATTAAGGGAGCCAAGACATTTGGTACTCACACTCATGACATAATTCTGTGTTTCAAGTGTGAAAATCTGCTTGATGTAACCATCAGTTTTTGAGGGTGGAGCAAAGATGCAACAATGCATTCACTTCTACAGGCAGGAGCTGGTGAGAGAGGCGAGGCACACTGAAGTGAACCCCTTCAAACTGTGTCCAAAATGAAATGTGTCCTGGACCTTGCAATTCACCAGAAGCTTATACTGAAAAGCTCAGCTATGATGGCTTTTGTAGTCTGATGCAGGGCCAGCTCTTCCATGAGGCGGGGTGAACCCCTTGCCTCAGGCAGTAGATCCCGAAGGGCAGCAGATCCCATGTGCTGCCACTGCCAGAACTGTGTGCCCTGTCTGGCACTCCAGAAAGCAGTGCTGGCCAAATGCCATGGCAGGAGAGCAGCTGGCATAGTTCTCTGGAGCACCACCCGCCTGATGCCTCACATCGCCCGCCTGATACCTCGCTGTGAGGACTCCTTCCTTAGAGTGAGGCCCCGCTGGAGAGGCAGCTGAGGCCATCTCCCAAAGCACCTCCCACCAATGTCATGCTCTAGGGAAAGGCCCCTCACAGCAAGGCATCGAAGGACAGAGAAGAAGGGGCTGCAGCCACCATCGCCATCATCATCGGGGGAGAAGACAGGGTAGCAGCGTGACACACACACACCCTGCCACTGCCGCCAGTTGAGCTAAAAAGCCTAATATGTCCTTTGCCCTGGGAAAGCCTGAATGGACAAGAACCTCAGGGCAACTAGGAGCAAAAGGAGCCTGGCCACAGTATCTTAGGCTGCCCAACCATTTTTGTAATGGCAGGGTTTTTCCTACCCTAACTTGAGTTAAAAGGCGTTGCCCTCCTGCAGGATGCAGAGCTTGGGAACTCTGTAGGGACGCAAATGCCTTCCTGACTACCAGGCCATCACCATGGTCAAGCAGCCCACAAGGATGCCTTTAAATGGGGCAGTCTAAAGCCCTGGTGGGAAACATGGCCCAATCCTGAAGTGCCTTCACCCAAGACAGATCAGCACTTTAAGCCCCCTCCTGGCACCTTTTGTTCTACGTACCTCTGCCCAGTTGTCTCTCAGAAGCATGACTTTTGCCATGCTTAGCCAGCCAGCCTCAACTCGGTCAAGAAGCCAGGAGTCCAAGGAGAGGGCCCTCCACATCCCCAGAGCCACACTGCTGTGTTCTTTGCTCAGACTCACTGCCCATCTGCTCAAAGCCTTGCCCCATGGTCCCAAGAAAGGACTGCTTCCTCTCGCAGCCACTAATCTACCCTGGCAGAACGAGGAATGTTTCTTCAAGCTGGGAGGACCCCCAAATGATTATCCAAGCTAAGATAGCTCAGGAGCCTCTGTGGCACAAAGGCTTAGCAGGGGAAGTCCGGTTTGCTCTTTTAAAGGGAAGCAGTTGGAGGGGCAGCCTGGCCACACTGGTAACCCCACGCTGGGATTACTGCGATGCACTCTACGTGGGGCTGCCTTCAAGGTTGGCCCCAAATTTGCAGCTGGTGTAAAATGCCACAGCTAGGCTGCCAAGTGGGACTGCCTACCAGGAACATATTGCACCGATTCTGCAGGAGTTGCCCTGGCTGCTACTATGCTACAGAGCCACGTTCAAGGTGCTTGATATGGCGCCTTACATGTGAAGCCCTACAATGCTTTGTACCTGGATACCGGATGGAGCACCTTTTCCCTTACATCCCTGCCCAGATATTAAGAACTGGTGGGGATGTCCTCTCAACGGTGCCACCTTGCCAGGGAGCCAATGTGCAACAACCTGAGAGCAAGCATTCTCCATACAGGCACCCCTGTTGTTGGCTCCCCTCCCCTCCCAGGTATGACTGGTGCCAAGCCTTCGCCTTTGGCACTGACTGAGGACCTATTTGTTCACCCAACCTTATGACTGAATCTTGTACACGTACTTATCTCTGTGACTGATTTCCCCTGTTGTACTGTTTTATAGGTTGATGCTATATGATTTATTGTGTTTTAGTACTGTATCACACTTTGGGATTATTCTATAATGAAAAGGGGGCAATACATTTTATAAATAAATAAATCTCTAGACAAATGCATGAAGGACAGATCTATTATTGGCTGTTAGTGATGACAGCTCAATGGAATTGCCATGTATAAAGGAAGTATACCTCAGAGTACCAGATGCTCTCAATAAACTACAGGGGAGGCTTTATTTATTTAAAACATTTCTGTGCCACCCTTTCTCAAATCAAGGCCATCGCTTTCATGTCGGCGGTCACTTCAGCATTACCAAAAAGGAGGAAATGCACCACCAAAAGCAGGAAAACAGAGGACAGCAATTTGTATATACTAATGTATATGTACACCTGCAAACTCAGAAATAGTTACTATGATTTAAGTGGAAAAACAATACATGTCACCTAGGGATGTATGAGAACTTCAGTTCAGCTTGCCAATCATTTGAACCTGCCCCACTCACAATCCAGAATGCGAATGGAACTGTATTTTGGGGGGGAAATGTTTGCAAATTCCCCAACTTGATCACATTAAAAAATGCCTATTTCAAAAAATGTGCACTTCAAAATGTGCAGTAAAAATAGACATTTTCACTCTTTAGTCAATGGGGGGCAATGTGCCCACTTTTCCTGCTCGAACAGAAAGAAAAACAGGTTGCAAACAAGCATGGGAGCAAGATGAACCACACTGCGAAGAGGGGGCTGGAGAATCCGTGAACTTCTGCATCCCTGGTTCTCCCATCCCTAATCTCACCACACTGGGGAAGACTGTGACCAGGTGAGCCATGTGCCTGCTGCTCTGTCTGCTGTCCAGGCATTGCTACCTTTTGTGGTTCTTTGGCTTTAGACTAGCCTTGGACTGGGCAGCTCTTTGAATAGAAGACACTGTCAAAGAGAGGACGGGCCTCTGGCTGTGCTTCACACAGAGGCCTATCCGGTGTAGAATGGGACACTTGGTCACGCAACGGTCATGCCCTCCTTGCAAGCGCCCAGAGGCATCCGGCCGGCCAGGTCTGATTCAGCACTAGCTGGCCTGATTCAGCACTGGCAAGGCTGCTCTTCAGTTCTCAGGCAAATGGTGTTCACGAGGGAGAGCCATGATAGCGAGGGATAAACAAACATGACTTGAAATTAAATGCTACCAGAAGTCTGGCCTACAAACAGTGTTGGGGGACAGAGTGTTTTGGAATGCATTTCATCATGCTCACAAATCATGGAGTGGGGTGGGAGGGTGGGGTTAGCAGAAGCAGCTGAATGAAGCAGACTGAGTCCAGAAAGTGGCGGGCTTGGCAACCAGATCGCCCCCTGGCCGAGCAGCCAGACGCCTCTAACAACAGAGCAAATCAGGCCAGGCGTCTAATGGAATGACAGCACTACTACGGCAACAGGACGTGGTGAACCTGCCCATCTTTCTACACCCAACCGGCACAGGCTAAAAGGGATCTTCCTTGCTCCACCAGGCTGCTCAAGGCAACATCCTCCTTCCCCCAACACCCCCATCGTGACCCCTGTTTGCACCCAAAGCTCTCTGATGCTAATTAGCTCAACCCCTATGTGACCTTTGCGATCCCCGGAAAACTGCTGCAAAGTCTCCAAGGTCAAATGGACCCTTAGCGCCTTGACTGCTGGGAGCCCGGCCACTGCTTCCGACAGCGGGGAGGGAGCGACCAGGGCCGAGACTTGCCTGAAGCCACCTTCGAGCATCGACCTGGCCGGGGCAATGCTCAAAGCCACCGGGGGGCTATACGGAACATCTGCGCTCACAGGCAGTCCCACTGAAGGCCGGTTGCTAAGGGGGAACCGCAGTGGAAGAGGGCTGACCCTTTTGTGCCCCGCTTGTGAGCTTCCCAGAGGCCCATCTGTCGGTCCCACAGCCATCGGGGCACATCTGGTGGGGGCGCGAGACAGGCCCTACTCGGAGGCCACTCCATGCTGCCAAGGGAGGCGAGGCTCCCTCTCTGCTGTCCTTTCAGAGATGTTTTTATTCAGACAGGCCTTTGGCATGAAAGCTGGTCTGCTGTTGAAGGGAGGTTTAATTGGCTGAGTCTTATTGCTTTTTATTAAGAGCAGAAGGACCACCATCCTGGATCCGACCAAGGGTGATCCGATCTAGTCAAGCATTCTGTTCACACTGTGGCCAACCAGCTGCCTGTGGGAAGTCCACAAGCAGAACACAAGTGCAATACCACCCTCCCACCCATGTTCCCCGACAACTGGTGTATGTAGGCTCACTGCCTCTGGTACTGGATGTAGCACATAGCTATCAGGACTAGTAGCCATTGATAGTCTTCTCCTGCATGAATTAGCCTAATCTCCTTTTAAAGCTAGCCAAGTTGGTGGCCATCACTACATCTTGTGGTAGTGAATTCCATAGCTGATATGTTTTAATTGTCTTTTTAATCTGTTGTAATTGTATTTCTTTTCTAATTGGAATTATACTATTGTTGAGTGCCTTTTAGCAGAAAAGTGGGATATACATTTACTATTTATTTATTTATTTGATATCCTGCCCTTCCTCACCAGGAGTCCAAGGCAGCCACATTTAGAAAGAAAGAGAGAGAGAGAGAGAGAGAGAGAGAAATAAATATGTTGGGTTGGCCACTGTGGGGAGCAGGACCGGACTGGATGGGGAGGGGCCGTGGCTCTGTGGCAGAGCCCCCGCTTTGCATGCAGAAGGCCCCAGGTTCAATCCCCAGCAGCATCTCCAGGTAGGCTGGAAAAAAGCCTGCCTGAAACCCTGGAGAGGCGCTGTTGCCAGTCGGTGTCCAATGGTCTGACTTAGTCTAAGGCATCTTCTGATGTTCCTGCGGATGGTCCTCTGGTCTGATCCAGCAGCCAAGCTCTTCTGGCATTCTTACCCACAAGCCAAGCCTCTGCTCATTGCAGGCAACACCACTCTGAAGTTTCCATTAAGAAGGGAGTTAGGGCACTGCTGTTAAATAGAAAAGGCAGCTAGTTGGAAAGTTTCCATTGTGAAAGCTTCTGCAAAAGTTTTCCTTTATAAAATAGTCAATAATTTTGACCTCTCCCACATACAAAATTATTTTTTTTAAAAAACAGCATTTTGGCCACCTTTCGCTATTCCAAATTGGAGTGCCTCCCCCCCTACCTCGCAGCTATTTGTTTATTGGGCAGCTCAGCGCACGTTATCCTGCTGCCACCCTCACTTTTCACACAAAAAGGAGTGGGGTGGGAACCACGGAGACTGCGGTTTCTTTATTTGCACTATTGTAGCAGCCAGCAAACAAATGCACAGAATAGCAGGGGGGGAGGAATACTGTGCTCGGTGCCCACTTGCCTCTCAGTAATCAAGTGTGCTTTCTTTGGAAAATGACAATGTGCCTACAAAGAAGTGGGACACAGGCAAGCAACACACAGCACACCTGTGGGAAAGCCATCCATCGCAGCTCCCCACCCCCGTTTCTGCACTCATTCATCTCTGGGAGTGGAGCAGCCTGGAGTGGTGATGGGCAGAAGAGCAACACATTCTCTTGAGCAGCCCACCCTTGGCATCCCTTACCATCCCAGGTCCAGCATATTCCCGTTTCTGTCCTCCTAAAGCGTCTTGTGCCCACCTCCTCCACACTCCTGGCATGGCCTCGGTCCCTCTGCTTGGTTTCATTTCTCCCCTCCCCCAGTCTTTTGCAAAGTACTACATTTACGTAATGCTGCTTCAGCTGGGCTCATTTGCCTCCCCATTGCAAGGGACTCAAAATTACACCTGTCGAAAGTGTGTTGTAAGAAAAGACAGGGGAACACCAAAGGGGCCCTTTCAAAAAGCACAATGCACCTGCAGAAAGAATGAGCCAACGCTCAGGGGAACGGGGGCAGCAAGAAGGGACAAGTGGCATACAGGTTGCCAAGGGTTTTCAGGGGCCAAGGACTCCCCACCCCCACCCCGCAGCAGGAGCCACGTGGACTGGATGGCAAGAGCAGGAACGTACTTGGCAACCTGGTGGGTGCAATTTCTGGCCAAGAAGCCGCTTGAACCAGTGAGGGGAACTGACAGGGAGAAGAAAAAGTTGTGTGGGGGTGGGGGCGGGAATGGAACCTCTTGCACAGAACTGAAAAAATGCAGATGGTATCAACAAGTGCTCCAAAGTCCGGAGCCCATCAGCAGAGGCAGGCGAAGGATCTCACAGCTGCCCCCCACTCCGGGCTGCCCATCTCCCATTCCCTTCTTCAGGGCCACCGATGTAGCCAGCCTGCAAGGTGGTGGTGTGAGAGGGGAGGTGGGGTCAGGAACAAAGGGACTCTGAGTGCCCAAAACTCATGGAAATTCCAGCTGCCTACTGTTCTGTGGCAAGGATGCCAGTTTCCCTTTTTTTAAGCAAGTGAGGTGAGACACTGGCATTTCAACCTTTCGGGGGGAGGCGTGTAAAACCTGGGAAAGCACCAAACCACTGGTGGTTGGGGAAAGGGGCTGAGGTGGGGGTGTGGAACCTCAGAGGGCCAGGCGGGGCCCCCAGGCAGGCCAGACTTGGCCCACAGCCCTGAGGTTAGCACCCCTGCATTAGAGCTGCCTTCCCCAACCTGGGGCTTTCCAGATGCCTTGGACTTCAGTGCCCATCAGCCCTAGCCAGCATGGCCGATGGTCAGTGTGGTGTGGAGCTGTCTTCTTCTGTCAAGTCTCTTTAGAGAAAGCCTGAACTGGGCCAAGCATCTTTTGCTTAATTACCAGCTGGCCCTTTCCCTGTTCCAGCCTCATCAGGAGCAGGGGTGTAACGTCTCTGCCCTCCCCCTCCTTTGGCCAGTCCTGAAAAACGGATGTGGAGCCCTCTGAGACTGAGGTCCGATGGTAGTGGGGTGTGTGGTTGCTCTGGACCCCCACCTGACATGGAGGTGGAAGTATGTGAGGCGTTCCCCGGTGACTGTGGGGTGGGAGTGCACTTGGAGTCTGTGCAGATTAGACAGTTTCAAAGCTGGGAGTTGGAGCGCAAACATGTATTTGGGGACGTCTGTGTCGGAGAACGCTTCCCACCCAACTCCCCCATGCATGTCTATGCCCATGCTTATTTTTTGAAGCATCACACATACACATGCTGCTTTACAGGGAAACATCAGCTCTGTTCTACCACCGTCTAATCTCCTGCACAAGCCCCGCTCAGATCAATAGAAGCTGTGCAGAAAAAGTTCCCAGGGCCTGATATTAATCAGCAGGAGAGAAAGTGAGCAACCATCGCTCCCATGCATTTTAATGTGGCTTGGGCAGGAGAACGCCTTGGTGGATTGTGCCCCCCACCCCCTGAACTCAGCCAAAAAACACAAGCCCAGATCGTCTCTCTGAGCTAGTTCTGCCCCACTGGAGTTTCAAACACGACCAAGTGGCAAACCTAGAGGTGTGTGATTAAATAGACGCTTTTGTAGTGTGTGCAAACCAACTTTGTTCTCTTTACTCACTATCAACACTG
The DNA here is from genome assembly GCF_057233095.1 of Heloderma suspectum. NCBI lineage: Eukaryota > Metazoa > Chordata > Lepidosauria > Squamata > Helodermatidae > Heloderma > Heloderma suspectum. The sequence goes on along the minus strand of NC_139469.1, from coordinate 35,231,615 downwards.
CCAACAACAAAGTTTGAGGCCCTTGAACGGAAGTTCCTCTAAAATGTTATCAAAGGCTATTTTAATCAACAGTGTTTCCGATTCCTTTGCTGCAATGTCAATTATTTCTTCCTCCAAGGAAGAAGAGGCGCAAAGTGAACATAGGTCTCTGAGCTGTATGCAAAACAGCACCCATGGGGCTCTGCATGTCATGCTGCTTCAGGCTGTGTGAGTTAGGAATGCCCAGCAAAGAGCTCTGTGCAGCTCAAAAGCTTCCATGCTCCTGCACTGAGTAAAGGCACCCCGTAGCCTTCTTACACAATTTGTTCCACCCAACTCCCAGAGTCGAAAACAACCTCTTTCCACTGAACTTTGCACATGGTGCCATTCCTAACGGTCAGCATGTGCCAAAAAGTAAGCCATGATCTGGGAGGATTTCACTGTTTAAGGCCTGGGACAACAGACCTTTAAACCCAACCTGTAAAATGTTTACACGACTTCCTGCATATGTACATCTCTCTCCCCTTTTCTGTTTTCTCCTCTCACTAGCTTTATCCCCCACCCGTTATTTCTCTTCTGCTTCTCCCCATCTCTCTCTCTCTCTGTCTCTTGTTGCACAGTCAGTGAGACTGAGCTGTCAGTTGGGGGCCCACCACATTCTGGAGACCCGCAGAGCAGCAGTAGTTCATGAGGCTCACTGGTTGTGACCATGGGCTAGGCACTGTCTCATGGCCCAGCCAACCTCGCAGGGCTGTTGTGAGGGGGAAAGCCAAGTGGGGAAAATCTGTCTTGTCGTGCGTCAGGCAACTGGTCCCTCCAGTGCAACAGTCTCCACAGTGGCCCTCTGAAGTCTCAGCCTCTCCCAGACCGCTTACTTGCAAGTCCTTGTAAGGGAGAGCTTCTGCATGCAAAGCACATGCTCCTCCACTCAGCTGTGTCTCCTTCCTTCAGAACCCACATCAGCCACCTTGGGTGGGATGCCAAAACGATAAACAAGCGGCTGAAAAGCAGAGTGCACTGTTTGAACTGAATGTGGACCCCCGAGCCTGCCTGTTCCCCCAAGGCTGCTGCACACACCTTCCAGGCTCTCTCAGCCACTCTCCTCCCCCACCTCAAGCTCACAGCTCCTACTTGTCACGCAATGCCGCATCATGCTGCTGAATCTCCCATATTTAAATCCATATTCCATCAAGCTTCACCTCTCCCTTTTAAATTGCGTTAAACTGTTTCATTAGCATCTGGGGAAAGGGAGGGGGAGTGAGAGAAAAGAAGCTGATATACTTTGTTCGCTTTGCAGAATTATCCCCTTCAATATTTCCTCCCACAGCGGCAGCGGCAGATCTACCTGACGCTCTCTGACACTTGGCAAGGCTTGCACATTTTAATCTTTTGACAGAAGAGAGGGCTGCCATCCCCCTCTTCCCTCCAGCGCACCACGATTCCCTCTATTATAGCCACATCCACTCTGGCTTCCACAATAGGAAGAACCTGATTTAGAAATGCACAATATGATTCAAGACAGAGACAGAGAAGCCGCCTCCTTGCTGCAGTTCACTGGCTTCTCTTGCACAGACCCAGGGCCAAGGTGAGGTGTCACTTGGGGCATCATCCCGGACATCAGACAATGGATCTCGCCCAAGGAGCACAATCCACTAGGAATGTCTCCCGCGCAGGACTTGTTTCAATGAGGCTCGGCAAGTCTGTGCCCTCATCAGCGGGAAGGGCGGACAAACTAGGGCAACCCTCGCTAATCCAGCCAAGATGGGCAGTGAGCTGGTAATTCACCCTTTTGTTCTATAAGAACCTAAGAAGAGCCCTGCTGGATCAGACCAGGGGTCCGTCTGGTCCAACAGTCTGCTCACGCAGTGGCCAACCGGCTGCCCGTGGGAAGCCCACAAGCAGGGCATGCGTGCAACAGCGCCCTCCCGCCCATGTTCCCCAGCAACTGGTGTACAGAGGCTCACTGCCTCTGGTACTGGAGGTGGCACAGAGCCATCAGGACTAGTAGCCATTGACAGCCATTGATAGTGGGATACCACCTCTGATCCTGGAGGCAATATACAGCCACTGACAGCCTTCTCCTCCAGGAATTTGTCTAAACCCCCTTTAAAGCCATCCAAATTGGTGGCCATCACTGCATCTTGTGGTAGGGAATTCCATAGTTTAACTATGTGCTATGTGAGGAGTATTTATTTTATTATGTATTTATTATGTATTATTATTATGTATTATGATTTCTGTATTACGTCTTTATTTTATTTGCACTATTTATAAGTCTTTGCTCACAAGCTGCACAAGGAGGGGGATGTACAAAAACCAGCAATAGAGAGTAAGAGCTAATGGTGTGGTAGTTAATGTGCTGGATTGATACTGGTACAACAGAGTTAGAATTTGTGCCAAGCCAATAAAGCTCTCTTGGCAACCTCGGGCCAGACATGTACTCTCAGCCCAACTTACATCACAGGGATGCTGTGAAGATAAAATCTGGTGGAATGGCAGGGGGGTGGGAGCAGAGAGAACCTGTTCAGTGCCCTGAGCTGTTTAGGAAAAGGGCGGCATTAAGATGTAACAAATAATAATAAATAATAATAAATCATGTTTAAAACCCATTTAAAAAAATCTGACACACACAGACCAAACTGAAAAATCAGCATAAATCTTTCCAGCAATTTGAAAGAAGCAGCATTAATTTCACCCAGAGGCCACGCAGACCAGGTAAGTTCCCCACAAAGCTTCTGAAGTCCAACAATGATGCTGGAAGAGGGGATGTCCTCTGAGGAGGCCAACCTACCTCGGCGGCGGCAGCAGCACCAGCACCACCATGAAGAAAGCCTTTCTCCAACCCCCATAGCCAACGAGATCTGGAGCACAGCCCCCTTCTTAGGGGGTCTTATCTGCCATGGTGGGTCAAAGGGGGAGGGAGGCACTCTCCAAAGTATGCTGGACCCCAGGTCCCGAAGGCCTCAGCTATGAAGCAAAACCCAACACAGGCATAGGAGAGAAACGACCAGCCAAGCTCTATTGTGCTACCCCAGTTTTGGCCTAGAGCAGCAAATGACACCTCTCCCTCATTCTTGCCTGATCTCGGGGTATCCAGCTGACTACCAGCCCCCCTTGGATTTTACAGTGGCACAAAACTGCAGAGGCCATGGCACAAGTATCCCTGGCTTGCAAACACACATGCACGCAATGCAGTGTGTTATTACTCAGCACCGGGCCGGCGACAAGGGCAGGCCTGGTCGGGCACCTGCCAAGGGCCCACACACCCCAGCAGGGGCCTGCTGACAAGAACCCCCTGGAGTTGCTCCTCCTCTTCGCCACTGCAGCCTGTTTGTTCACCTGCCTCTCCCTCTGGCCCAGACAGCGGTGGTGGAGAGGAGGAGGAGCTGCCACGGCCTGCTTGCTCACTGGCTCTCTGTGCCTGTCAGTCAACCAAGTGGTGGCAGTGATGAGAGCAATAGCAGCTGGCGACAATGGCGGGGAGAAGGGCGGCTCCCTGAGGGAGGGGGCCCGCTGGAAATGTCTTGCCCAAAGGCCCTCCAGGACCCGGAGCCAGCAGTGCTCAGCACGGAATCTGGTCCCTGTGCATCTGGAACAACAGATTTACACAAGGACCTTGTGTAACTGAACTCAGTGACAAACCAAAGCAATCCATTTCCAATATAAAGAATTACTCCAGGCCTTGGCGCCATCATCCCAAACGGGTAACGACCGTTTCTAGTTACCTAATGGTGAGGAAAAGTCATTCTTCACATGCTCCCAACGCTCCCTTATTGATTACTTCATATATTGCAAAGCACCGGACACGACTACGCGCTACGCAACCAGCGCGTGCATTTGCTCTTCCCTTTAGCCAATAGGGAGGCAGAAGATGGAAGTAAGCCAGCAGGGAAACCAGCCACAGCACTCAGTGCAGCTGAGCATGGAATTAGGAAGGCGAACCTGGCCCCTCCCCGGGGGCTGAATCCCCAGGCTGAGGAACATCGGAAACTGCCGCTTGCCAGGCCAGACCACTGCTCCATCCAGCCCAGGGCTGCCTACTGCACTGACCGGCAGCAGCTCTCCATGGTCTCCGTCAGGGGACTTTCTCAGCCCCACCTGCAGATGCCAGGGACTCGACCTGGGACCTCCTGCATGCAGAGCAGGGGCTCCACCACTGAGCCGTGGTGTCTGCTAGTGCCAGCAGGGCATCTCTTTTATTCACAGGCAAACTTTGGGCTTGGAAGGCGTAAATGGGAGGTCTACTGAGCCTGCTAGGCTGGGAAAGGGAAGTGCACATGAACAGAAAATAAGTGAAAATTGGGGCCACTTTAGACTCTCTTTGCACTGACCTATGACGGCCCCCAACTGAGCCCTCAAGTCCCACACACGCACGCACTCTCACACACACCCCTCCATCACAACCATTCTGAACATGGGCCTGCACTGACCTTTGGTTTGACCAAGCAAGGCCATTCTTGTGGTCTCAAAATGAGTAGCGTAGGACATTTGTTGTGAACCGCCCAATATACAAATGTAATAAATAAGTAAGTACATTTGAAGGCGGAGTGGGAAAGACCACGATGAGAAGCTTTTCAGGGAATGCTTATGGACAAAGTGGAGCAGGCCAGTCTTAGGAAACCATTCTCTCCCTGGTATTTGCCTGTTTACTCAGGGGCAAAGGGGCACTTATTCGTGTTCAAAGCCCGCAAAATAGTTCACCAAGCAAGGAAGGAAGGCAGGCAGGCAGGCAAGGCAAGGCCTAGGTTTAAAAAATCCAGCAAAAAATGCTGTTCCGGGTTCATTGAATGTTGTACCCTGGGCCTGGGCCTGGGCCACACACACACACACTCTACTCCACAGGTAAGGGAACCAAGCAACAGTCAAGCCCCCTGATTTCAAAGGCACTACGAGTTCAGGCTGTCTAGATCCTTTTGAATCTTGATCCTGCCTTCTATTGTGTTGGCTATCCCTCCTAGCCTCATGTCATCTGCAGATTTGATGAACAGCCCCTCATCCAATTCATCTGTCAAAATGTAGAGCAGCACACAGACCTAGGACAGAGCCTGCAGCGCTCACACGAGGCCTCCCTCCAGGAGGATGCCGAGCCATTCATTAGTCCTCGTTGAGTACAGTTGCTCAACCGGATGTGGATCCACCTAACTGTAGTTTTGCCCAACCCACATTTTACCAACTTGTCAACAAGGATAGCATAGGAAAACTTGTCAAATGCTTTGCTGAAATCAAGATATGCTATGTCCACAGTATTCCCATGATCTACCAAACTAGTAACTCTATCAAAAATGGAGATAAGGTTGGTCTGGCATGACTCATTCCTGACAAACTCATGTTGACTCCTAGTAATGAATGCATTTTTAGATGCTCACAGACTAACCACTTAATAATCTGTTTGAGATTTTTGCCTGGTATTGATGTTAGGTAAACTGGTCTGTTGTTTCCTGGATCTACCTTTTTCCCCTCCTTAAAGATGGGGACAACATTTGCCCATCTGCAGCCTTGATAAGACTGAATAATGAGGATATTGCTGAGACCCAACCTGCAAACTGCAAATTGTCAGGGTGGAAACTGAGCCCATAGAGCCCCAGAGCAGTTCTGATTCTGAGGAGGAACAGCAATCCATGGGAGAGGAGCTCGCTCATCTCTCACAAGCACAGCAGCTGGCAGAGATTCCTCCTGCCAGCATTCCTGGGATAGATAGTGACTCTGGAAGTGAGAGAGTGGTGGAGGGGGGCTTGCTGGAGTGCTCAGTGCAGACGCAGGAAGCAACGACAGATGGAGGGCGCCGAAAGGAGGCGCTCCGCTTGTTTGGCGCTCAAACAACGGTCGCGTCCTGAGGACCCAAGGGAAAGAGGGAGGATCTCTCCATAGCCCATAAGTTCAGAGTCTTCCCGTGGTTCCCCTTCAAACAGGGGCCAACTGTCTTACCTGGAGCTAGGGCTACTCTGCTATCTTTCCCCAGTGCTGTTCCTTGCTTAGTCGCTACTGATTAGTATCTGAAAGAGTCATAAAGTTATAAAGGAATAAAGCCTTGGAAAGAATCCTCGTCGTCTGTGTCCTGAGTTTGGCTATTGGAGGGGACTGCAAGAGGCAGCTAGGGCGCTCCTGACACAAATGACTTCCCCCAGTGGCCTCGCGTAAATGTTACGGGGCATAGGGAACACAGTAGAACCCTGAGGGATCCCACAGACCAAAGGCCAAGGAACTGAGCAGCAGTCCCCCCAGCACCACCTCTGGGAATGCTCAGCCAAAGAAGACCAAACTACCACAGAAGGTTGCTTCCAAGTCCCATATCAGCCAGATGTCCCAAGAGGATACCATGGTCAATGGTATTTGAATGCCACTCATAGGTCAAGCAGAACCACCAGGGGTGCATCCCCCTGTGCATTTCCTGGCATAGGTCATCTACCAAGGCAACCAAGGCCATTTCTGTCTCAGGCCTGAAGGGGATCCAGATAACCATTCATCCCAGGCAACCACCCACTTCAGGACCTTGCTCAAAAAAGAGAGATTTGAGACTGGCCAGTAATTACCTGGAGTGGTGGAAGACAATGACACCTTTTCAAATAAAGGTCTTACCACCTACTCGTTTAGAACAGGGAGTGGGGGGAGAAAGTAGCTCTCCAGATATTTTGGACTTCAGCTCCCAAAGGCTCCTGCCAGTGTGCCTTTTTATTTTTAGGCAGATGTTGCAGACCCATCTGTTCATGCAAGCCTTCCCTCTGTAGTGTAGTCTTCCAGCTTATGCAGATATATTAGTCTGTATTTTTATGCGTTTATGATGTGAAGTCTTTGAAATCTTTAGATATAAGTGGTTTATAAATACTCATAAATTATTAAATAAATCACCCGAGTCAAAGCGGACAGCTTCTGGATTGGTCCATGCCAAACTGGGACATTTTCCGAAGTGTTAAGTTGGGGTCCAAGTTGCATCTGGGGCTTGGTGCACACCTCTCCTTGCCACATTCTGCACCAATTCTAACTGGTGCTTCTGAACAACCTTTAAGGGCAGCCCTATCTAGAGCCCATTGCACTACTCAAGTCTGGATGTAACCAGGGCATGTGTTAACTGAGGCAAGATCAGCTTTCTCTAGATAAGACTGCAGCTGATAAACGGGCTGAAGCAGATAAAAAGCACACCTGCTTGTTCAGATAGTGCTGAGTCCAGGAGCACTCCCCAATGGCATGCTTGGCCCTTTTAGAGGAGCGCACCTGGCTTTGATCACATTAAAACTGTGCTTTGCCAGCTGCACTAGCTCCCAGTCTGTTTCGGGGTCCAATTTAAAGTGCTGGTTTTAACCTTTGAAGCCCTAAATGGCTTGTGACAAAGTTACCTGAAAGGCCACCTTCTCCAATACCTTCTACCCAAACTTAACACCTGCTCTGAGTGGAGACATCTGCATTCCTTGAGCCTGAATTTGTCTAACTTCAGACCCGCTAATGATGGCTTTGTTTCTGTAGGAGGTGATGGATGAGAACCCTTAATAACACCATTGCAGTTTAAAAATTCATTGCTGCTGTGACAACTGCAGCAACTATAAAAGAAGGAGACCCATAAAGTCCCGCTGTGGCAGCTTCTCTCTTTAGCAGAGACAGAGACAGCCCACGATTGAGGGGGGGAGAGAGGGCATGGAAAGAACTGGACAAGACTCAGCTATAGCATGCGGCTCAAGATTTTTTGGCCACGATAAGTTTGGGTATGTTAGTGTAACTCCACGCCCCCAAGATATCACACGAACGAGAGTCAGTGGGACTGCAGCTGGGGGCCCATTTGTATTCAAACAACTACCAACCGGGGAGTAATCTCGGGCAAAGAAATGCGTGTGCTGCCACAGGTGCACATGCCGAAGAGCCATAGGGGAATGTGACGTTCCTGCCCAAGGTTCCATCTTTTCCCCAGCCCCCGTCTCTGAAACAGAGGAGCAAACCCCTCAGGAACGCCTGCTTTCGCTTTGGGACCGCTGCACCCACTGTCGCACAAGCTTCAGCCCTTTTATCCTCTCTGGTTTCCAGAGAAATTCAATACGTTCCATTGGTTATCTCAACTCACTACAGGAGAGGTAACAAAGAAAGAGATTCAATAAAGGTAGGGTAACAATCAAACAACATGTGGGAATTTAGATTTTGAAAAACAAATAAAAGATTTATTTAAATAATGAATAGTTGTACGTTATTATTATTAATCAATGACTGTTCCTAACTTCCCTACCTACTCTACCCTTCTAAAATCCCACACACAAAACCTAGATGTTGCATCTTCAGTCCCTAAGGCCCTATCTGACTAGCTGTCAGTCCATCCTTTCAGTCATTCTCTGGCATACTATTAGCCCTATCTTACCTGGGTTACATTTAACAATATAAAAATATAGCACACCAAGAGCCCTGCTGGATCAGACCAAGGATTCATCTAGCCCAGCATTCTGTCCACACACTGGCCAAACAGCTGCTAACTGAAAACCCACAAGCAGGACACAAGTGCAACAGCGCCCTATGAAGAGCCATGCTGGATCAGACCAAGGGAAGGATTGTAGCTCAGCAGCAAAACAACGCCTTTGCTTGCAGAAGGTCCCAGGTTGGTTCTGAAGCATCTCCAGTGAAAAGGATCCCAAACAGCAGGTCTGGGAAATGCTTCTCTTGGCCCAGGGTCCTAGAAGAGCAGCTGCCAGTCAATGTAGACCAGCTTTCCCCAACCTGGTGGCCTCCAGATGTGTTGGACTACTGTTTCCATCACCCCAGTCAGCATGTCCATTGGCCACGAGGGCTGGGGATAAAGTGAGTTGTAGTCCAACACATCTGGAGGCCACCAGGTTGGGGAAGGCTGGTACAGGCAATAAAGGGCGAGACGGACCAGTGCCTGGACTCAAAATAAGGCCACTTCGTAAGTTCAAAGCACGCTTTGCCAGTGCCTTTTAGAGAAGAAAGGCACAAACGGGAATGGACACCAGGGCATGGAATCGGCAACCAGGAAGAGAGAGCAACTCCTTTATCACTCACAGTTTTGAACATAACAAATTCCTGCACTCCAACATGAGTTGGAAAATATGAGAGCCAGTGTGGTGCAGTGGCAAAAGTGTTGGACTAGGAGCTGGGAGATCCAGGTCCTAGTCCCCACTCGGCCATGGAAGCTCACTGGGTGACTTTGGGCCAGTCACAGCCTCTCAGCCCAACCCACCTCACAGGGTGGTTGTTGTGAGGATAAAATGGAGAGGAGGAGGATAATGTAAGCCGCCTTGGGTTCCTTGCAAGAGGAAAAAGGGCGGGATAGAAATGCAATAAATAAATAAATAAATAAAAATACTGAAATAAATCAGAATGTTGTAGTTTTCATGATTTAGCTGTTGTAAAGGTTCCCCTGAAGAACATAAATGTCTGAAACACATCAGGAAAATTTGGAAAGCAGCCTGGCTACAAATCTTTCTTGTGCCCATCAGTTTTGCCATTTCATTGTCATTATTTATTGTTATTTATCAAAGTACCCTAATGCTGCATTAACATTGTACCTTCTCATTATTCTGCAGCGAGTCTTGGACAGCAGACAGCTGGCGTATAAAGAAGCCATATTTCCCCCTCTGCATTTCTTAAGAATGAAAATTAAATGGCAGAGCAGAATTCCTGACAGAGACGTTCTTGGCCTGTCCAGTTATAATAGGATCAACCAACTGGCCACTTATGGATGTGGGGGCGGATGGGGGGTGCAGGGAGCTGTTCCGGGCCACTGTCAGGACCCACCTTCAAGCCCAGGAAATCTTATTCAGGGTCTCACAAATGGTCTGGGACCACCTACTGCAGCAGCATTGCTGAAGCTAAGGTGGTGTGAAGCCTGCTTTTTGGTTCACACATGTCTGTAAAACACTTGATGACTGACAGCTGAATAAGTGAACAGACTTCACTAAAGCATATTGAGTGTGAAGAGAAATGAACATTCTCTCTGTGGTGTTTTATCTATGATAGCCCATTCACACACATGTCAGTTGCCACTCAGTGTTGCAGCCATCAAGTGATGGCCATGCATGCATGGACCAGTCCTGAGAGAGTTCAGCAAGCATTTTCACACACATTGTACCATCTACACAAGACATAAGGCAGGGGTAGGGAACTATTTTAAGGTGGGGGTCAAATTGCCCCCCACCAGGCCCTCCATGGCCAGATGATATAAGAGGACCCCCATACACACACCCACTTTGCCTTTCCCAGTGCTGGTAGAGTCCAAGTGTGACAGTTTATGGACCATAAGAGTTCTGTGCCTTTCTCAGCACAGAGAAAGGGGCTAGCCGAGTCCCTGGCTTTGCATGCAGCTGGCATCATGTATCAGGACTCTGAACCCACATCCTCAGAGGATCCTGACCCCTTGTTCTCCATGGAGGCTCCAGAGTTAAGAGCTCAGGAAGAAGATTCAGCCACCGAAAGGCATCATGAGGCTTCCACCTCCCCAGGTCCCAGGTCCCCAGAAGGATCCCAGGGGTTGGCTCCCTTGTGTTCAGAGGAAGTTGCCATGCCCTCTTCCAACTCTGAGGACTCCAGCCATGCGGACACTTGCATGCCACAGCCACTCCTGCACTATCACAGCTTGAGGCTGCTAAAACAGATCAAGGCCCTTTAAGAGTCAAAGCCTCAGTCAGCGTAGAAATATTTATTTATTTATTTATTTATTAAATTTATTAATCGCCCATCTGACTGGTCACCCAGCCACTCTGGGCGATGTACAACCCACCATAAAACAATTTAAAACAATAAAATTTTACCATAATTTTTTTTTTTTTAAATACCCTAACCCACCCCAAATGCCTGCCTGAACAACCACGTTTTTAATGCACCACGGAAGCTCATTAAAGAGGGGGCATGACGGAGTTCCCTAAGGAGGGAGTTCCACAGAGTGGGGGCCACCACAGAGAAGGCCCTCTCCCTCGTCCCCACCAGTCTAGCTGTCCTGGCTGATGGGACAGACAGAAGGCCATCTGAGGCTGATCTTGTTAAGCGGCCTTTCTGGTGTTGCTGGAGGCGCTCCTTAAGATAGGCTGGGCCGGAACCATATAGGGTTTTAAAGGTCAAAACCAACACCTTGAATTTGGCCCGGAAAACAACTGGTAACCAGTGCAACTCCTTCAGCACTGGAGTGATGTGATCTCGCCGGCGGCTGCCTTTAATCAGGCGAGCTGCCGCGTTCTGTACCAGCTGCAGCTTCCGAACCGTCTTCAAGGGTAACCCCACGTAGAGCGCATTACAGTAGTCTAAACGAGAGGAGACCAGGGCATGTACTACCGATGGGAGCAGATGGTCGGGAAGGAAGGGAAATGGAGACAACCCGTCTAAATGCAGGCAACGCCCTACATAAGACTCAGTCTTGATCTGCTTCTTGTTGCAGCAATATAAAGACAATGCTGTCTAGCTTCCAGCTCCAGCACCACTCAGAGCTTTCCATGGTATCGATCTATTCCTGTCTTGCTTCCCTGAGAAACGTGACCTAACCTGACCCCTGCTAAAGACTGGGCCATAGTAGAACTATACAACCCAGGCTATACCACAGTTTCATCTGAAACTGGGGCCTGAAATGGTACAGCTTGTCACCCTGGTGGGCATGGCGAGCGGTGTGTGAATGGACTCCCAGCACTGGCTGAGTCGCGTGCCTCTAGCTGGGCTGGCAAGAGGCATGTGAAGGCAGATTCGTCCAGGACTGGGAAGAGCAGTTCCTCCCAGCACTGGCTGACAATTCAGTTTTGTGCACCCCCACATCCCCGCTATCTGCAGCTGGGGATCATGGGGGGATTCCTTGTGCACCACTCGCAGGGGGATTCTTCCAGGGTGTGGGGCCTGGGAGCCAAGCCCCACTTTGCTGCACCAAGCCCTGCCCCGCCCCGCCCCACCCCTGGAGGAATCAAGGAGGCTCTGCAGGCCAGATGGGGAACCTCATGGGCTTGATTAGACCTGCAGGCCAGAGGTTACCCATCTACATAAGGGGTAGAAATCTGCTTAAGAAAAACAGGAAGTTTAATATATCCCACATCATCACCGCATTTGTCCCCCAAAGCTGGGTGCGATCACTGAAAACCGTTCAAGGGCCAAACCCCATAATTGTTGGATGTGTGCAGAAATCCATCTGAAAGGGAAATACCCATCTGCCGCATTCACACAGAACAATAAGCCAGGATCTTGGCCAGAAAACCCTGGCTTATTGTGAACAAGCTGTATGCATGCTAGAGCACACAGCCTATTCACACCTGCTTTGCTCCTCCCCACCGGCACAGCCACTAAACAAGCCAGGAAGGATCTGCTTAGTACAGGAGTGGGCAAGTGCTGGAGGTCTGGGGGCCATTCCCCCCACACACAAACACAGGGTGTACTTCACAAACCACTCCATAGTACTACAGGGTGCTAGAGTTAAATTTAGCATGCCAAGAAGCTAAATTTTGCCCTTTTGACACTCCATATCCTCTATGGATGCCATTTTTTTCATTAATTTTTTTTTTAACAATTGGGGCATGGCAGGGGGCACTGAAGGATGGTGGGGGCCGCGTGCAGCCTACAAGCCACATATTGCCCACCCCTGGTTTATCATGTCATCCAAACCAGAGATCCTGGCTTGTTGCTCTGTTTACAAGCCAGGATCACAATCCAAGGTTTGTTCTTGGTCTACAAATCCTGTCTCATAAAGGGAGAAACCAGGATACCTGGTTTGGACAACAACCTTCCTGGCTTATTTAATGGTTATTCTAGTGGGGCAAAGCAAAACGAGAGCAAACAGGTTGCATACAGCTTGTTCACACAAACCCTGGCTGCTGACTCTGTTCAAATGAACAGAGGCTGAACAGCCACAGTGCTTGATGGGAGGACAAGAGCGCAGTACTCCACAAGCATCAGGCAATGAAAAGAGCCTCTTTCTCATGGCTCCTATGTGCAGCTATGAAGTGTAACATAATCATTAAGTTCTTGTTCAACTCTCCTTCTTCATTCTCTGGCAGAAACTCTCAGGAGGGCTGTGTAACTGCTCTGCAGAGAGGGCCTTCTTATTACAAAGTTTAATTTTTAATCTTCCTTCTCATTGCTTTTTAATTTTTTCCCTTTTAATGCTGCTCAGAGGCCTGTCAAGCTAAAATCACTCACACCCCCAACTCATCTCCAGATGCACAGGCGGCATCAGAACGCAGCTCCCTCCTTCTCCAAATCCCAACTGAGGACCCCACACGCTCTCTTTCTCTCTCTCTCTCTCTTTCATTCTCTTACATGCACACACACACCACTCATCCAGAATGTGTTGCAACAACCGCCACATGGTTCAGCTCACTTCTCTGGACTCCACTACCTCTCCTGTGGCCTAAAAGAGAGGGAAGTGGTGCAGTAGATAAGGACGTCCCTCTCAGGGCTTTGCGGAAAGAGGAATGTGGAGAGTCTGTAAAGTACTTGATAAATGCATCATGGTATCATAGTTGGGCCCTAAATAGGATGTTCAGTCACATGTAGGTTTCCCTGTTTTGTTTTTAATAAAATGTAGGCACAAAGGCAACAAATGCACAACCAAAGATATACGTGGGTTGTGTGTATGTGTGTGTGTGTGGCGAGGGGTAACCCTTCCCCTTCCATATTTTTTTCTGTATCTCTTTCCCCCATGGGAAAAAGGAGGAGCACTTTTAAATGGAAAAACTACTGGAGGGGCATGGGTTTAGAAGCCCCAGCCATTCTCCCGTGCTGGTCTCATGTTCTCCGCAACTGCATTTTGTGGAAGGAAGGAAGGAAGGAAGGAAGGAAGGAAGGAAGGAAGATGCAATTGCGCATCACATGTCATTTGACCCTTTCAAACGGCTGTTGACAACATCCGTTTCATGGGCATTGACCTTCTGGTGTGACCTATGCATCTGAGCTGTTCAGCATGGCCAGTGGACAGGGGAGCCATGCTGCCTCTGCCAACATCTCCCCAGAGGCATTTCACCCAGTAGGCATTTCACCAGATCCAAGCCAAGCCCGTTTGCTTTCCCATTCTCTGTTTCCCCTGTGGCACCCCCTCCCCTTCCCCAATGCCATCCCAAACCAGTTAAGTTCAGAACATTCATACATTTGGAGCTGGTAGATTAGAATCCAGTTCTTCCCCCCAGCTCTTCACTCCTTGCCTCCCACCCCTCAAACATACAGCCCAAAAATACTTTGATCCGTTACTCAGCGGAAACTCCTACTGATTGCATGCATTGAAAACGGTTGTTATTTCATGATTAAGCCCATGGAAGCATCAACTGCAGATGTTTTTAAATCTAAGACATAGTTACTTTAAGTACAGTATCTACTTATTCTGCAAGTGCTTTGAGAGCACCAGCCAAAGAACTAAGAACCTCTTGACACAAGGACAGATAATGCTCCTCAGGGATCCAGTACATCAGTCTGGCTAGATAATCACAGCAGCTTTCTGTCATCAACCCACCCAAACCAATGTTAAAACCTACAGGGAAAGAGGATACTAGAAAGGAAAAGTACTAGGAAAAAACCCAACTCCTGGATCTCTGTTAAGTAGATCCTATCCATCCCACGCTGTCCCTAAAAACTCTTGCAGCAGAGAACATTTTGCTCCTCCTGCCAGCCAGGATAACCTTATCTTAAATGTTCTGTCCTTCTGAATTTGCAACATGCCTTACAGCCTTTGAATTAACCCTACCCGCCAGCCTGTGTGGTAGGCTGCTATATTGTTCCCACTGTGCAGCTGGAAATAGAGGAGGGGCGATGTGCTCAAGATGGAGATCAGTAGGGTGACCAGCAGGAAAGAACAGGATGGAAGAACTGCCGGGCTCACTCAGACCAAGGCCCATCCAGTCCGCCAGGCCAACCACGAGGAGGGCGGGAAGGCAACAGCCCTTTCGTTCTTGATTGCCTGCAGCAGCTGGCAGCTCCAGCTCCAGGTTTTGGGGGGCCCTCGGGCAAGATACCCTAAATGGGCTCCCTCCCTCAGTGAGTGCACCTCCTCACCACCACTGCCACCGGCTGCTGCTGCCCCTCCTCCTCACCGCCACCCTTGTCTGGGCCAGAGCGAGAGGCAGGTGAACACGCAGGTTGCCGTGGGGAAGAGGAGGAGCGCCTCCAGGGGCTCTGGTCAGTGGGCCTCTGCTGGAGTGCTGACCCTCAGCAAACGTCCAACTATGCCTACCCTTGACGCCAGCCCTGGCAGCTGGCATTTAGGAGAATACTGCCTCTGACCATTTCATCAAGTAGTCCCATCGCTGCTGTGTAGGTGACAGAATTGCAGGAGGTGCACGAAGGCCTCATTGCCAAAAACGTGTTCTTCTGCAAACTGTTAGAGGTGCAGGAGCCTGCCCTCCTCCAGTATGGGAGTTGAGCCCAGGTTTTCTATCCACCCAGCCATACTGCTTGCAATGCACCTACATCTATCCTGTTTTCTAAAGAGGAAACAGACATATTTTGAGCTATAGGAATTTGTTACAAATGCACTTTTCACAGGGGGAGGCGGAATCTCAATAATTAAACCATAGCAGGGTATACTGAGCATAATGGCTAAGCCAGCTATAGGAGTGACTGTCAGTTGTTTCTTTTAAACAATCCACCTGACCTTGTTTTGATGTGTCTTAAAAGTATCAGGTACCAAAGTGGAAACCAAAGGCCAAACTAGACAGATGGCTTTTTAAATGCCAGTAGCGAGAACCTAACATTTATTTCAATGAAAAGCCACCCAGAGACGTTATAATCCAGAGTGGACAAGTGGCAGGCAGGATGGGATGCTTTACCCTTCCCCGCCAGCTGTGTTTGCGATCAAAATTAATCCGCGGGGGGTGATTTTGCATGGAAACAGCTGGCAGGGAAAGGGTGAAGAACCGACCCACCCCTACCATTCTTCTGGTATCGAATGCAGTCTCTCAGGTTTGCCAGTATCATACTCCCCTTATACAAATCTATGGTGTGACCACAGTTAGAGTAAAGGTCTGGTCACCACACCTAAAAAAGGATATTGTAGAGTTGGAACAGTACAGAAAAGGGCAACTGAAATGATGAAGAGGTTGGAGCATCTTCCCTATGAGGGAAGGTTACAACAGCTGGGATTGTTTAGCTTGGGAAAACAGTGAGTAAAGGGAGACATGATAAAGGTGTACAAAATTATGTATGGTGTGGAGAAAGTGGATAGGGAGTCCCCTCGGCTTGTTCTGCTGGGAGACTTCAACATCCATGCTGAGGCTGCCCTGTCAGGAGTGGCTCAGGACGTCATGTCCTCCATGACGACCAAGGGTCTGTCCCAAGTGGTTTCTGGCCCCACTCATACAGCAGGTCACACTCTAGACCTAGTTTTCTATGCTGAGAAGGATGACGGTGATCTGGGTGTGGAGGAACTTTCTGTTGCTCCGTTGTCATGGACAGATCACTACCTGGTAGGGTTTAGACTCACTGGAACTCAGTGCCTCTATAGGGGTGGGAGACCGATTAAGCTGGTCCGCCCCAGGAGGCTGATGGATCCGGATGGTTTCCTGACGGCTCTTGGGGATTTTCCTGCTGCCTTGGCAGGCAATTCTGACGAAGCCCTGGCCGATCTCTGCAACAGGGAAATGGCCGGGGCGGTGGGCACAATCGCTCCTGAGCGTCCCCTCTCACGGAGCGGAGCCACACCAGCACCCTGGTTCTCTGGGGAACTGGTGGCGATGAGTGAATGAGATGGGAGACTAGAGCGATGTTGGCGGAAAACTCAGAACGAGTCCTATTGAACATGGGCTACAGCTTATTTGAAAGTCTACCCTGTGGCAGTGAGGGCAGCAAAGAAGTCTCTGCCACCACTGCATTTGCAGGGAGCCGGCCAGCGGAGCTGTTTTGAGTGGCCAGGGAGGGGCCTTCTACATCCTGGCCCATGTGATAAAAATTCCGACCACTCGACAGCCCGCTGTGAACAATTTGCTCAGCACTTTGCTGATAAAATCGCTCAGATACATTCTGACTTGGATGCTGTAGTTGATGCAGATCCTGTGGATGTCACTTTGGCTCCTGCTTGTTCAGTGTTGATGGATTCTTTTCAATTTGTGCAGCCCGAGGATGTGAACAGGATCCTTGGAGCAGTGAGAGCCACCACATGTATGCTGGATCCTTGCCCCTCCTGGCTTATTGAAGAGGCCAGAGGAGGACTGGCTGAGTGGATAAAGGGAGTGGTTAATGCCTCTTTGGAACAAGGTATTGTTCCATTATGCTTAAAAGAGGCAGTTGTGAGACCTCTGTCGAAGAAGCCTTCCCTGAATCTCACCATACTAGATAACTATTGTCCAGTCTCTAACGTACCATTTTTGGGCAAGGTATTAGAGCATGTGGTGGCCTCCCAGCTCCAGGGGTTCCTGGATGAAACAGATTATCTTGATCCATTTCAATCTGGTTTCAGGCCTGGGACAGAGACAGCTTTGGTCACCTTGGTGGATGACCTATGCCAGGAACTGGACAGGGGGAGTGTGTCCCTGGTAGTTCTGCTGGACCTCTCAATGGCGTTCGATACCATCAAGCATGGTATTCTTCTGGGACGCCTTGCTGGGATGGGACTTGGGGGTACTTTTTTACAGTGGCTCCATTCCTTCCTAGCAGGGCAAACTCAGAAGGTGGTGTTGGGGGATGCCTGTTTGACTCTGTGGCCATTAGCTTGTGGGGTCCCTCAGGGTTCTGTTCTGTCCCCATATTTAATATCTACATGAAACCTCTGGGAGAGGTTGTCCAGAGTTTTGGGGTTCGGTGCCATCAATATGCTGATGACGCCCAGCTCTGCTACTCCTTTCCACCAGATTCCAAGGAAGCTGTTTCTGTCCTTAACCAGTGTTTGGCATCAGTAATGGACTGGATGAGGGAGAACAAATTGAAACTTAATCTAGACAAGACAGAGGTGCTCCTTGTCAGTCAAAAGGCAGATTAGGGAACAGGGATTCAGCCTGTGTTGAAGGGGGTTACACTCCCCCTGAAGACTCAGGTTCATAGTTTGGGGGTGCTCCTGGATTCAGCCCTAACCCTGGATGCTCAGGCAGGTTTCAGCAGTGGCCAGGAGTGCTTTTGCACAGGTAAAACTAGTGCGCCAACTGCACCCATTCCTGGAGATGTCTGATCTGGCCACGGTGACACATGCCTTAGTTACATCCCGTTTGGATTACTGCAACGCGCTCTATGTGGGGCTGCCTATGAAGAGTGTTTGGAAACTGCAGTTGGTTCAAAGAGCTGCTGCCAGATTGCTGACTGGAGCTGGTTACAGGGAGCATACAACTCCCTTGTTAAAACAGCTTCACTGCCTTCCAGTCTGTTTCCAGGCACAATTCAAAGTGCTGGCTATGACCTATAAAGCCCTATATATTCCGTTATCTGAAAGACCGTATCCTCCCTTATGAACCTGCCCGTGTTGTGAGATCTTCTGGGGAGGCCCTTCTCTCAGTCCCACCACTGTCACTGGCACGTTTGGTGGGAACCCGGGAGAAGGCCTTCTCAGTGGCTGCCCCACAGCTGTGGAACACCCTTCCCAGGGAGGCTAGGATGGCTCCCTCCTTGATGTGTTTCCGGAGGCAGACTAAAACATTCTTGTTCCAGCAGGCCATCAGGACATAGTTGGAACCTGGGGGTAAGCTACTAAAATGCTGTTTTAAATGCTGCTTTAATGTTTTAATATAATGTTAATTATATTGTTGTTTAATTTATATTTTAACTTTTGTATATTTTCATATGTTTTAATTGTATATGTTTTAATTTTTGTAAGCCGCCTTGTGTCCCAGCACTGGGAAAAAGGCAGGGTATAAATATAATAATAATAATAACAACAACAACAACAAGATGTTTTTCTCCCATTCTCAGAATACTAGAACTCAATAGTATGAAGCTGATTGGTGAGACTGAGGACAGATCAAAGGGAGGACTTCTTCACACAGCACAGTTAAACTAGGGAATTCATTTCCACAAGATGTAGTGATGGCCACCAATTTGGATGGCTTGGACAAAGTCACGGTAGAGGAGAAGGCTATCAATGGCTACTAGTCCTGATGGCTACATGCTACCTCCAGTACCAGAGGCAGTGAGCCTATGTACACCAGTTGCTGGGTAACATGGGTGGGAGGGTGCTGTTGCGCTCATGCCCTGCTTGTGGGTTTCCCATGGGCAGCTGATTGGCCAATGTGTGAACAGAATGCAGGAACAAATGGACCCTTGGTCTGATCCAGCATGGCTCCTCTTATGTACTTAAGTCTGCTTTTCATTTTAAAAAAATGCAAGGATAAAGTTACATGCATCTGCTTATCACTTTAGTGTGGCTTTAAGTAGGCAGAACTGCCCCCTTTTAATATTTGCTGAAATACATCTCCAGTCCAGTTTCTTGAAGAGGGATTGCTGAAAATGATCTCCTTTTGAAGAAGAGTAGGGGGAAATCTTGATCAAAGAAGCTCAAGTTTAGAGTAAATTTACCCTAACAGCTAAATTCAGCAACGCTGATGCATCTCCAAGGGGAAAAAAGATCACCCAAGTTTGTTTCCACTGTTACATTATTTAAGGCACTCTGCCCAATTCAAATGTCAAGGATATCTGACGTAATATTAAACCACCTATGTGTGGAAAGGAATGAGTTCCCTGCATGAAGAATGCTCCTAGAAGGAGAGATCATGGGTGCTTCCAGACAATGCTTTTATTGTGCAATCACTCTGCCTCATTCACAGAATTTTACCGGGGGTCCGGACATCATTGTCTTCCATTTGTAACCCTCCTGTGTTTTCCCACCGCTTCTTCTGTCATTTTTCTTTCCAGAAAAATCCATTAAGGAGGTAAAGATGGAACAGCCACGTAATGCCTTTTGATTGGTAGTGCCAGGAGCATTCCAGCTGGAAGCAACCTTAGTTCTTACACAAGGTTGGTGAAAATCTGTATGGTTGGGAGAATGCCAAGCTAACTCTTCTGCTTGAACGACGCCATCCCTACCACAACTAACAGTAATGTGGTCTTTGATTTCTGGAGGCTCAGTAGTAGACTGCAAGTGACTTGCATGTAGAAGGCCACAGGTTCCATCCCTGACATCTCTGGGAAAGACCTCTACCTGCGCATCAAACTAAACATTGTGTGGGAGATGCCTGTAACAGTCTTCTGAGTAGTTGTTTTTTTTTTTCAATTAAAAGCAACCACAACAGACTGTAATCTGGCGCAATGGCTTCTTAACACTTTCTCCTCTGGTCATTTTTCAGGTCAAAAACACCATCCCCAAAGCTGCCTTTCACCTGTAGGGGGAAAGATACAGCCCTAAGAAGAGCCTTGCTGGATCAGACAAGGGTCCATCTAGTCCAACATTCTGTTCACACAGTGGCCAGCCAGCTGCCCATATAAAACCGACAAGCAGGACATGAGTGCAACAGCACCCTCCTGCCCATATTCCCCCACAACTGTGTACATAGGCATCCTGCCTCGGATACTGGAGGTAGCATGCCACCTACGTCTTTCCCTCCACAGGTGGAATAGCAGTTAGGGGAGGCCATTTTGAGCAGAAAAGTAGCTGGAGAGGGAAGGGTTAAGCGGGCCCTTGCCCTTTTCCTCCTCCGTCCATGCTGGCCAGCTCCCAGCCCAGAGGTATTTTTCATTTAAAACCACAGCACCACAGCAATGGGAGTTTACGTCACATGAATCTCCAGTGTCTTCTCTGGCCCCAAGATCTTGGAGGTGCACAGCTGGTCAGCAAAGCATACGTACATAGGAAGCTGCCTTATACCAAGGCAAACTATAGGTTCCATCTCTAGCCCCATGTTGGGGGGGGCATGGGCAAAGTTGCTTTCCTGGGGAAGACCCTCCTCTCCCTGCTGCCCTCCCAGCCCCCTTTTTCTTTTAAGGGGGGGCGGCAGCAGCTCCTCCTCCTCCTCCCGCCGACTCAGTGGTAAAAGGAAACACTGCAGCAGCCAGTCAGTCACTGCAGCCCCACAGCCATTTCAACTGAAAGAGGTTTTTTCTTGCTTAACTTTGAGTACAAGCAAGCTGTATAATCAGATGCTGGCTTAGGGGGCATAGCTAATGAGAGCACAGGAGCAGCAAACCCCTTCACCTCTCCTGTGCCCTCACATGGGCTGTGCCCCCCACCAAGGCAGCACCGGATTGATTCAGCTCACTGCTACTCAAAGGGAAGCAGGCAAAGCCCTTTCCATCAAAACGACACACCGCCGCAGTGACCCCTGGCTGCTGCGGTGCTTCTCTTCACCCCTGAGTCCGCAGGGGGACAAGGAAAAGCCGCCGCCACAGCCTGCTGCCACTTGTTGGGGGATCGTTTGGGGGCCCTCCCAGACTGCGGGGGACCAGCCCTGATGGTGCCAGTGTCTGACAGAGACTCTTCAGGTGCTCAGGCAGAGAGGCGCTTCTCCCAGCCCTGCTACCCATGTGCTCTGAAAAGCTCAGAGAACCTCACTCACGTCACACATGGCACCCTCCCACTCACGTTCTGGAGGTTATTCTAACCTGCCCATTTGGTAACTTTGTCCTGGCTCCATATCAGGTATTTGTTCAATAACCCTAATGATTTGAGCAGGGGATTAAAAACTTTCGATTGACCCCACATCCTGATCCACTGTGTGCCACTTGTCACCTGCCAAAAACCACCACGGTCCACTCCCTTGAAGAGCCACGCACCCATCCATTTCCGCCCCGGATGAACCAAAACAAACCCATCTGCTCCACCTCTCAATCAGGTATTGTCAACAGGCACTTTATCGATAATAAATCACAACAACAACAAATTAGTTCCTGCTACCTTCACCTTTCCGGAGGAGAAAGACATGCACTGACACGCAGTGCCCCTCACAAATGTGCACGTGAAGCAAACCCCTCCAGGATGAAGATGAGGGAGCGCCATAGCTCAGTGTGACAGAGCCCCTGCTTTGCATGCAGAGGGTCCCTGGTTCGATCCCCAGCTTCTCCAGGTAGGGCAAGGAAAGAACCCTGCCTGAAACCCTGGAGAGCCATGACTGCCAGTCAGTGTCGACAGTACTGGGCTAGATGGACCCAGGGTCTGACTCCATATAAGGCAGCTTCCTCTGTTCCTAGGGGCATCGTAGCAGAAAAGTGTCAAGTAGGGAAAGAGTTAACAATAAATACACATACAAAAACTCCAGATCATCCTCTCCCACAAAAAGTAGCCATCCAGCTTTGCCGTGCATCTCGCACGGTGGTTTCTCATCTATAAGACCTGATGCTACAACAACAGTGCAGTCTTATACATACCTACTAAAAAAATAAGATTAGAATGTTAAAATAAGAACATGAGAAGAGCCCTGCTGGATGAGACCACAATCCTGTCTAGTCCAGCATTCTCTTTGCAACATGGCCAACCAGATGTTCATGGGAAGCCCACGGTGGACGTGAGCACAATAGCACCCTCCCACTCATGTTCCCTGATACAGGAGATCATATATAGTCTTATCCTCCATGAATTTGTCTAATCCCGTCTTAAACACATTCAAGCTGGTGGCCACCACTACAACTTGTGGTAATGAATTCCATAGTTCCAACTGTGCATTATGAAGAAGTACTTCCTTTTATCTGTCCTGAATTGCCCACCATTCAGCTTCACACCAGGTTCTAATATTATGAGGTATTATCCACTTTCTTCACACCATACATAACTTTGCACACCTCTGTCACAGTCTTAGGTGGCTGCAGAATTATGGGAGTTGTAGTCCAACACAACTGGGGGGTGTCAGGTTGGGGGAAGCTGCTCTACCATGTCTCCCCTTACTAGCCCTTTTTTCTAAGCTAAAAAGCCCCACACATTGTAACCTTTCCTCACAGGGGAGTTGCGCTTGCCCTTTGATAATGTTGGATGCCCTTTTCTGCCCTTTTTCCAGCTCTACAATATCCTTTTTGCAGTGTGGTGTCCAGAAGTGTGTTATACCATAGATTTGTATAAGGGCATTATGATACTGACACTTTTATTTTCATTTCCTTTCCTAATGATCCACAACATGGAGTTTGCCTTTTTCACAGCAGCCACACACTGGGTCGACATTTGCATTCAGCTGTCCACCATGACCCCAAGATCCCTTCATTGGTCAGTCACTACTAACCCAGATGTGGTGCCAATGCGCATCACTTTACCCTTGCTTACAACTGGATTACCCCAATGCGCATCACTTTACCCTTGCTTACACTGGACTGCATTTGCCATTTTAAAGTCCATTCCCCCAGTTTGGAGAAATCCTTTTAGAGCTCTCTGCAGTCCCTTTTTGTTTTAACCACCCTAAATAATTTGATGTCATCAGAAAATGTGGCCAGCTCACTGCCCACCCATATCTCCAAATCATTTATGAATGAGTTAAAAAACACTGGTCCCAATATAGATCTTTGGGGGACCCCACTGTTTACATCCCCCCATTGTAAGAACTGACCATTTAGTTCTACTCTCTGCTTTCTGTCCTTTAACCAGTTCCCTACCCATAAAACGACCTTTTATCCTATGATGCCTAAGTTTGCTCAGGTGGAGTTTTTGGTGAGGGACTTTGTCCAGAGTCTTTTGAAGTACAAGTGAACACAGTCTACCAGATCACCCCTGTCCACTTGTTTACTGACATTCTCAAAGGGCTCTAAAAGGTTCATGAGACAGGACCGACCTTTGCAGAATCCATGTTGATGCTTCTGCAACAGGACTTATCCTTCTATATGCTTGATAATTTTATGCTTAATAATGCTTTCCACCAATTTACCTGGAATATATTTTCAGCTAAGCAGCCTGTAATTTCCCAGATTCTCCTTGGATCCCTTTAAAAAAATTGATGTTACACTGGCCATTTTCCAGTCTTTTGGTACAGAGGTTGATCTTAGGGACATGTTACATATTTGTTAGAAAATCAGTAATTTCACATTGGAGTTCTTTAAGAACTCTTGATGGCTACCATCTGGATCAAGTGATTTGCTTACTTTCAATATGTCAATAAGGTCTAGAAATTCAGCTCTGGCCACCACTATTTGCCTCAGTTCCTTAGATTCCCTTCCTGAAAATATTAGTTCAGGCCCATGTATCTGCCGTACATCTTTTGAAGTGAAGACAGACGAAAGAATACATTTAGCTTCTCTGCAATCTCTTCATCCCCCTTTAGTATTCCTTTAACTCCCTTGTTGTCCAATGGTCCAATCGCCTCCCTAGCTGTTTTCCTGCTTTTTTAAAACACTGCTTTTTAACCATGCCAGTAACCTCTTGGCTCTGTACTGCCTTTCCTGACCTACAGCATACATTCAAGTTGAGCTTCTATCATTGCAGTTTTGAGTAAACCCCAAGCGTTCTGAAGAGATTTGACTCTCTTGACTTTCCATTTCAACATCCTCTATACCAGTCCCCTCAGTCTAGAGAATTTTCCTCTTTTGAAGCCAAATGTGGCTCTATTGGACTTCTTTGGCAATTTTCCACTCATATACAAATTAAATTTGATAGCACTGTGGTCAGTGTTTCCAGTCGGTTCAACAACACTCACACCTTGCACTTGGTCATTGGCATCACTTAAGATCAAGGCCAGGGTCACCTCCCCTCTGGTTCATTCCACGACCAACAATTCTGGGGCACAGTCATTTAGGGTACTGAAATATTTTATCTCTTTGTCATGTCTGGAACATGCATTTATCCAGTCTATGTGAGGGCAACTGAAGTCACCCATTCAGGAAGGGGATCAAGACACATTTTTGATTTGGCTTTTTAAATTGTTGCTATGGTTTTTAAGATTATTGTTAATGTTTTACTATGTATTTGTTTATGCTTTTTGTTTTCTGGATTTTTGTTAATTGCCTTGGTTGGTTCCAGATGATGGTACAGAAATGCAATAAATAAATAAATAAAATGCAGTCACCAACTTTTTTCATTCCTGTATCTCACAGTTATTAGCAGGTTACAATGCTTGTCTGCATTCTCTGCAAAGTTTCACCTGCTGGTTTCTACAAATCAAGCAGCCACTAAAGGCACAGGGGCAGGCCTGGCCCACTTTTGTTCTGGTTAGTTGGCAACCACAGAATCCAAACACATAATTCATTACTTCCAGATGAATGACTACCACTGTAGTTAGTCTGAAAAAGTTGTTTGCTTTTGGACGTGCGCAGAGTCACAAGCCCACTGCCCTAGCACGAATTTGCTCCAAAACAGCCTTCCCCAACCTGGGGCAAGATCCAATCCTTGCCCAAGCACATGTCCATGTTGCACTATGGGACTTCCCCATCCTTCCTTCCCCCCTGCAAACCCCCCCCCCAACTCTCTGGATCAGATGTGGGGGGTGGGCGCAGAGAGACTGCAGGGGGAGGGGGAATCTGTTCCACCAGCAGCATCCTCTCACTGGCAGAATGACTCTATTGCACACAGGCCCTGGTGCTCTCCAGGCCCCTCCACGTGAACAGAAAAATGTGCTTTATAACCAAGCTGTGGCGCTCTCACATAATTATCCAGCCTCTCCCATTGCTGACAAACGGGCAACCTGAGGCACTGCAAGTAATTAGAAAAATGAGTCCATCATGGCAGAAGTAGGATTTGCCAGGCCTGCAAGTGTTAAATCGTTATGTATTGGCCCATCCTTTGTTCACTGGCCAACCTACATTAGGCCTCCTAGAAAACATGACCCTAGCTCACCATGCCACAGCTCACAATTGTTCCATCTTTTTGAAACTAAGAGAGCAATACTAGAACAAGGTGTCCCTCTGTTAAGCCATTTTAGGGCAGCAAATTGGGTGCTAGAGTCCTTTTATCTTCACAGAAATTGCTTAAAGATAAATTCTGATTCTCTCCAGAAAGAGGTTATGATATGAAGGAGGAAAGAGAGAATGAATCAAGGTGCTATTTTTGAAGTGTCCCTCCAGGAGGACACAAAGATAGGACTCTCTTTGGAGTTGGCAGAATTTTCACTTTACTGCAAAGACTAGAAACCTGTAGGTCAAACATATCACCTTACTGGGAAGACACTCGACAAATAGTATGCCAAGATATATTCAGTCATGAAGAAACCAAATATGTGGATTTAAAAACTACCATGCCATGGTGGTTCTTCTTCAAGAAAAAATACATTTTTCAGATGAAATAGATACCTATTTATGTATGTATGATCATGTCTAATCTAAGAGCAAGACTGCACAGGATTTTCCCCAATTCCATTTTGGTATTTGATCATGACTGTGAAGAAACATTGTTTTCACCTGTTTGCTTATGTTTTGTTATGTTACATATTTTGAGTGATCCCGGTGAGTTCATAATGTAACTGGGTAGGACAGAGTCTTCGTGTATTGGGCCAAAAACAGTTGTGGCTGCTTTGGGTACAGTTGCTATAGCAGGGAGGCTTCAGACATTTAAAATGTCTAGGCCTGGGACCTGGGCAGAAGAGAGAGAAAGGGAGTGGTAGAAAGAGAGAAGAGAGAGAGAAAAAGGGATGGAAAAAGGGAAGAGAGAGAAAGAGAGAGAGGAGATAGCAGAAAGGGGAGGAGGGTGGCAGAATGGGAGAGGGTAATGGTGGTGGAAGAATGAGAGAGAAGGAAAAAGGGTGGCAAAATGAGAAAAGTTTTGGCTCTGGCCCCACCCATTGCTGCATACACACCCAATTGACCTTTCCTGTGGATTACCAACCTTTCATAGAATGAGCCAGTGTGGTGTACTGGCAAGAGTGTTGGACTAGGAGCTGGGAGATCCGGGTTCTAGTCCCCACTCGGCCATGGAAGCTCACTGGGTGACTTTGGGCCAGTCACACACTCTCAGCCCAACCCACCTCACAGGGTTGTTGTTGTGAGGATAAAATGGAGAGGAGGAGGAGGATAATGTAAGCCGCCTTGGGTTCCTTTCAAGAGGAAAAAAGGCGGGGTATAAATGCAATAAATAAATTAATTAATTAAAAAACGGTTTCCCATCCTGCTACAAGTTGACAAAGAGTTTATAGGAAAATCTGACAGAGGCATTGAACTCGAGGGCCATTTCTTTTCAAACAAGGTGTACAAGGAACTGTCGCGCCCCCCCCCCCCCCACTAATGATTGCAATTCTGAAAGCAAACATAAAAGAAAGAGACAAAGAATCTTCTAGCACCTTAAAGACAAAGAGATTTATTGTGGCAGAAGTTTATGCCAAAATAGACCAGTGAGTCTGGTGCAGCAACGAATCTTGTGGCACCTTAAACACTAATGCAGTTACCCCTCTGGAAATGGTTCCTATAAAAGAAAGAAAGAAAGAAAGAAAGAAAGAAAGAAAGAAAGAAAGAAAGAAAGAAAATTGGCTAGTTGCACTCCACAGAAAGACAATGCAAGGGAGCCCAGAAACAAAAGACAGAACAATTTGCAACGTGTATAAAGTTTTGTGGGATTTAAAACAAGCAACAGATGAAGAGGCTGCTGGCTAACATCCCCATTAATACGCTGCAGTTCCCTTGGTGCCTATCACAATGAAATGGACACCCGAAAGCAGGGGACTGAATTAGACCAGCTGTATGCCAACAGAGCATCTTACATCTTCAGAAGGACACAATGGCCATCTTTGCATGTCGCTTTAAACAAGGAATCCTAGCTTATTAAACCACAACGTGCACGAGCAGATAAACAAGCAGGCATGGATAGTTTAGTGTTATATCCAAACCTGGAATTCTGGTTTATTATTGTGCCCAAACAAGCAAGAACCATAAGCTAACTTTAAATCAGGATTTGTTGTTAGTTTACGAATCCTGGCTTATATGGGCGCCATAAACCATAATCCCTGGTTTGTTTACCTGCTCGTGTAAGCAGCAGGAATTAGAGGACCACAGAAAAACTGGAGTAGCCTTCATAATTAATAATAAAGTGGCTAAAGCAGTGCTGGGGTACAATCCAAAAAACAATAGAATGATCTCAATTCGAATTCAGGGTAAGCCATTTAACATCACAGTGATCCAGATAAACGTCCCAACCACAGATGCTGAAGAAGCAGATCAGTTCTATGAGGATCTGCAGCACCAAAAAGAGATGTTATTTTCATTACAGGAGACTGGAATGCTAAGGTGGGTAGTCAAACGACACCTGGAATTACAGGCAAGCATGGTCTGGGAGAACAAAATGAAGTGGGACATAGGCTGATAGAATTTTGCCAAGACAACTCACTGTGCATAACAAACACTCTCTTCCCACAACCTAAAAGACAACTTTATACATGGACTTCACGAGATGGTCGACACCGAAATCAGATTGACTACATCCTTTGTAGCCAAAGGTGGCGGACATCTATACAATCGGTAAAAACAAGACCTGGAGCTGACTGTAGTTTAGATTACGATCTTCTTATTGCACAGTTTAGAATCAGCCTAAAGAGAATAGGGAAGACTGAAGTCTTGAAGAGTCGGAAGCGACTGACTGAATAAACAACAAAGCTCACTTGAGGGGATGATATGAAAGGCAAAACTGAAGTACTTTGGCCACATAATGAGAAGACAGGATACCCTGGAGAAGATGCTGATGCTAGGGAAAGTGGAAGGCAAAAGGAAGAGGGGCCGACCAAGGGCAAGATGGATGGATGATATTCTGGAGGTGACAGACTCAACCTTGGGGGAGCTGGGGGTGGCGACGGCCGACAGAAATCTCTGGTGTGGGCTAGTCCATGAAGTCGAGAAGAGTCGGAAGCGAATGAACAGATAAACAACAACTGAAGCTGCGCTTAAAGCTCATTCCTGGATTAAAGTGACATGCAAATGCATGCAAATGCAGCCAATGGCGACTACCTCAGGCACCCTCACTGTGATTTTATCAAGAATGAGTTTGCTTCTTTCTTTCTTTCTTTCTTTCTGCCAGAAGTCTCTTAGTCCTTTCAGGGAATTAAGCTTAACCTCTTGACCCAGCTCTAAAGATTTCAGCTGGAAGACTTGAAGACAGTTATGTTAACCACCAATGTAGATTCTGACAGGTTTTTTTAACTATTATTTTGAAAAGCCTTATTTCTTTACTGATAGCCAGTTTATAAATTTAACTGAATCACCTGCTCAAGCTTTTCCTAGACTGTACCAGTGCAGACTGCAAAAGGAAGAATCTCACCTGCACATAGAAATATGACACAAATGACTGAAGCCCTCGCCCGTGCCCTACTGTGTCAATTTTCTACGTGCAAAGAGGATTCCCCTCCATGGGGGAGCAGGCAGATATGTGATTCCCTCCGCCCCAATATTCCTGCAGTCTGAAACAATGCAGTCCACTCGATTCTGCTGGTTGTCAGAGATAATATACATGAAGTACCAAATTCTTGAAATCTGCTAAATAAAGGCTAACTTCATTAGCATAATGTTATTATCTCTCAATATGACACTGAAGTCATACTGCGTGGTCTCATCCAAAGAAGCCCTCACTTTGTCTCTGGAGCATGCTGTTCCATCCCTTCAAACCCCTGCGGTCTGGCTGTGGGAAAGGGGGGCTACCCCACGCACATGTACAGAAGGCATACGTGCACAACAAAACAGTCAAAATTCCACAACTACCCAACAGAAGCCTGGGGATTGTAATTGGAGGATGGTGCCAAGAATTCTGTTAGAAATCCCGTTAGCCCCCCTTACAGAACAACAATCCCCAGAGTTCCCTGGGGGGAAGAAGTGACAACTGAAGCAGCTTAGGTCTACACCATGCTCTTCTTCACACAAGGTGGCAGGGACCTGTGCAGCACTGCTCACATTGCTGGCTTCCTGCAGCGTGCACACAGTTAAGAGAAATACTTCTAAGCAGAGATCTCAGATTTCTGAAATCCACCCTTTCCTGCCTCCTCTTCCCTCTGGCCTCCCAGGGGAAAGACGCAAAACCCCAAAACTATTTTGTGTTTCTCAACAGGCCACAGCCAAGTGGTAGAAGAATGAAAACCATCCAGAAGATCCCAAGTCCCTGGTGTCCCTGGCTGACAGGAAGCTTTCACAGCTTGGGCTGTGAAAGGCCCCCTGCACACAGGACACAGCACACAGTTAAACTATGGAATTCGCTACAAGATCTAGAAATGGCCCCCAGTTTGGATGGCTTTAAAAGGGGATTGGACAAATTCTTGGAGGACGAGAAGGCCATTAGTGGCAACCTGATGGCTGCCTCCAGTATCAAAGACAGTATGTCTATGTACACATTCACTGGGGAACATGGGCAGGAGGGTGCTGTTGCACTCATGTGCTGCTTGTGGGTTTCCCATGGGATGCTGGTTGGCCGCTGCATGAACAGAATCCTTGGTCTGATCCAGCAGGGCTCTTCTTATGTTCTTATAAAACTCTGGAGAGCCACTGCCAGCCTGTATAGACAATATTGAGCTAGATAGACCCAATCCTCTGACTCAATATGAGGCAGCTTCTTATGTTCCTAACTTCGTATGTCATCCAAAAAGTAGACTGGTCGCCCTGGGACCACTGGGAGCAGCATGCACAATGTCTCTTTGCTCATCTCTTCATTGAAAAAATGCAAAGCAGCAATGCTCAAGAGTTCTAGACACAAGCAGGGAGAGAGACACCCAAAAGATAAGCACTCATGAACCAGAACAGGCAAATCCAGAGGGTGTCATGGTGTTCACTGGGTGGCGCAGCCATCTTCATGGAGGATCTACCCAACCCCATGGTGGCCTCACAGCATGGCGAGAGCAGGCCACCATGAACAAGACTGCTGTGCCCCCATTGCCCTGGGAGGATTGAAAGGGGTGTGGGGATGGGGAGATCAGATGGTAGGTAGTCAGTCCACATACCTCCCAGCAAATGCTTGAAGCCAGGTTGGTGGGATCAAAGTGATGGGGGCGCGCAAAGGGAGCATCTCCATGTCATGGCCTAAGCTGCTGCAGCAAAACACAAGAGATCACTTACTTTGCCTTTGCTTTCACCCATCATCAAGCGAAGGTTGTTGGGAATGGGAAGATATGAGGAATGGGAACAGGTGGACTGCAGGAACAAGAGCTAAGAAACACTTTTCCAGGATTAGTTGTATATTTATTAATTTAATAAGTGCATAAGGCCTCTCTTCAGTGAAAGAACTCCAGAATGGTGTACAATAAAAACAGCAGAAGATATCATAGAAGCAGCAGCAAAAATTTGGTGAAAATAAGTAAATCCATAACTCCAGCAAGCCATAAAAAATACAATGGACCACCTTCAAAACATGCCAGAATGCCCCCAAAATATTTGCCTGATGCTAAAGACATCAACGTTCATTCCAGGTGAACTTCTCCAGGGCCAGCATCCCACAGGCCCACAGCATCTAAGACCAAGGGGGGCCCCGGCACACGCCTGCCTGACTTCACAGACCCTCCTCCAGACCCCTTCACCGCCTCCCAGTGACTAATCGCACAGGCTGGTGTGGTAGAAGACAAGGCAGATCAGCATCCCAGCCTGTTCCCGTCCTGCAGACTTGCAGAGGTGAAACATATACATTACCAAAGCTACCCAGATTGCTCGTGGGCAAGCCAAGCTTCGCACACAACTTTGCTTGAGCTATGTTTCCCAGTTCAGCAGGCTGCTCTCTCTGTAGGCCCCATTTCTCTTGGGAAAAAGAGGAATGACCCAAGCAGCAGAGGAGTTGAAAATGGAAAGAGGAAGTTGATAGGGCCTATTGGAACCATCTCCAGATGGCCTCTGATTCTGTACAATTGAAAACTTTTAAATATAAAAGCTTATCTTCTTCAAAAAGCAGATGTACTCTCTTAATTAATATCATGCAATGTGATCTCATTCAAAGTCTGCTTAGAACAGGAAGTCATGAGGAATGAGAAGAGACAGCATGGCTGCGGGGGGGGGGGGGTGCAGGCATTCTTGTGTCTCCTTGTGCTGCTCCCCACAACTGCTCTCAAGGAGTCAACAGGCATTTGGGGGACAAGGCTGGGGACTGGAATCCGACCTTTTGCTCCCCTGCCTCTTCCAAAGACAACTGCTTCACCGAGAGCCGCTACTACTACAGTCTGTGTGGACGTTTATTAACCTTGCAAAGGAAGACGGGCAAGTTGGTAGGCTCTGCTGCAATTACACTTCTTTTTATTTGTTTTTATGTTGCTTTTAGAAGTACTGTTGTTGATCTGTTTATTCTTAATGTGCTGTTATTCCGTCCTGAGAACTTGGTTATAGGGAGGCATACAGATGCCTAAAATAAATAGATTGGATTCTTTCTCAAGCCAGAAATCAAGCAGTAGCCCATTCAAAGAAAATGTGGTAGGAGAGAGCAAGTGAAAAAGCAAGAAAAGGGGGCAGCTCTGGCCTCCGCACAGTGGTTTTCTTGTACTGTGTTGCATTATTTGGCTGAAGAGCAGTGAATCAATCTTTCTCAAAAATCAACAAATAAATAACAGTTTGCTCTTTCCACCCAACTACCTGGAGAAGCACCACAAGCTGGCAAGCATCAGTCACAGCTCCTCCTCCAGCAACACAACCCTTGAGCAGCCCTTAAAAGAGAACTCCTGCTTAAGCAACGGGCACTTTCTGGAACAAAGCAAAACTCTGCCCTGCCCCACAAACTAGAGCTGGATTTAGGCCCTTCACTAACAGCATACATTGATCAGATTTGCAGGCACTGCCTATATGCCTTCAAGCCTGTCTTTGCTGCCATAAGGGCTAGCATATTATCTTTAAAAAAAAAATCAAAACTAAAGGCGCCTCCTGAACCCTAACCCTATCCAATGCAAGGTGAAAGCAGCACAGAGGATTCCCTCCATGCTGCAGCCGCCCTGTAGTTTGCCGCAGACACACGTTTTCACATGTCAAAGTGCAGCTTCGGGGAGAGGGTAGGAAGGACTGGAGACCACATAAGAAGATGTCTAGAACAGCTTCCATGGTCCCTTCCCGTCCCTGCCCCCAGGAACGGCCTGTTTTCACCCCTCCGTGCTACGAGGAAAGAGGCAGCGGCAGCACTGCAGTTCCCTCTGCCCTGGCTACGAAGGGGAGGGGGTGGGGAACATGGTTTCCCAGTTATGAGCTCCTAGCACTGACTATGAGCTCCTAGCTGAGAAACCAGAAAGTCCTATCTCCCTCAGACGCTGCCTAGGGGACATAGAATTGCTCCTTAAGATTCTTAAGAAGCTAAATACTGAGTTCCATACCAAG
This sequence comes from Heloderma suspectum, assembly GCF_057233095.1. NCBI lineage: Eukaryota > Metazoa > Chordata > Lepidosauria > Squamata > Helodermatidae > Heloderma > Heloderma suspectum. Next base: position 35,198,696 of record NC_139469.1, on the reverse strand, counting down.
CTCACATCCTCATCATGGTACTTTTGCCATGCAAATGGTCCCCTAATGTCAAACAAATGGATGCTGGCAGACAAGAGGCTGGTGAAGTCAGGGCCTGGCAAGAGAGGGTGCCTTCACCTTCAGCTGAGCAAGAAGATCGCCAGCATTAGACCTGCCTGCAGGGCTTATGCAGGAGCTTCACTTCCGCACTGGTCACGCATGCTTTGTTTTTCTTGTTAACTAGCTTTGCATCCTGCTCCTCCTTTAGCAAGCTGAGAGACATGCTTACAGGAGTCTCCCATTCAGACACTGAAGGTCTACAGACTATTAGCTTCACTAGTTTGGTAGGATTTGGAAGCAGTTTGCTTCAGGCACTGGTGCGCCTCCTCTCAAAGGAAGGTCACATTCCGTGAAGTTGCAGTAGGCCATTTATGGAGTCAGACCATCTGTCCATCTGGCCCAGTAATGTCTCTGCTGGAGCCACTCTCCAAGATCACTCTCAGGCCAAGAGAGGCCTTTTTAGCCCGGAAAGCCTTTAAATGGAGATGGGACCAGGAACCTTCTGCATGCACAGTGTGTGCTCCACCACTGATCTAAGCCCCTTAATAGTTCAGAGTACAGAAAAAGAGAGATAAGCCTCAAAATGGTGTAATTGGTGGGATGCTGCCTTTTTCTTTCAAGAGAGGAGGCAGGAGGGACGGTGGGAGCTTCTCATGGGCTGCTGTGCCCACCTGGCCCTTCCCTCAAGACCCTCCTGCTTGACAAAAGCATGTGACAACCACACACCCCAGCAACATGGCAGCTCTGCCATGTATGACACCCTGGCCCAGAGCCAGGTTGCCAATGAACGATTTAGCACAGAGATGGCACAAAACATTGTGTTTTCCCCTTCCTGCCCCACCCCATGGTGGTAAAATCATGTACCACATTTGACAATTTGCTACCCTTTAACGGTACCTTGAGAACCGACACCTGAAGGGGACCGCCTCACCCTGCCAAACAATACGACAGATCCCCAGTTAGTGCCACATTCCCTGCAAACATGCTGGCTTCTGGTCATGCTTCACTGACAGCATAGACGGATCCCTCCACCTGGCTGTCCAGGGCCACCTGGAGCTGGGAAGTGGTGAATTCTGACTTCGGGGTACATAATCCTACCACTTCCCCTCCAGCAAGAACATACATGGATTGCCTGACCCTGCCGTTCCTCTTGCGCTAAGCAGGGACACGGCTGCAAGCATGCGCCACCAGCAGGATCAGTCTAGCCCTTCTCATGACTATGGTTGAGCGTTTGACTGGCCAAAAGACAAGGGAGTCAATTAGCTGGTCCAATAATGGTCAAGTATTTTTAAAGTGTCGACTTCTAAGTATCTTTTTTCTGCTCTATTAATTAACAGTTTTAATATCTGTGCTAACTTCAAAAGCATAATTGACTGTTATTGTAAGGGGCCCACACATTTCGGCTGGCCTTGTTAGCCAACCAAAACGTTGTGGTTGCCTGGCCCCCATCTCTCTCCCATGGGCCAGGCTCTTCCTTTGACTTTCCAGTGCAGCTTCACATCTCAGCCAGAAGTTGCCATCCCCCTCCGTCTTCTACAGCTCTAAGCTGGACACTGGGGAGAGCCCATCCTGTTGAGAGCACCCCAGAACGATGAAGCTGATAGCCCAGCTCCTCCCCAAGTCCAAGGGCAGAAGAAAGGCTGGAGCTCGTCACTCTCGCCAGGAAGGGGTGGGATGCTTGCTCTGCACCCAAGGCCCTCCTCCGGGTGCCTCCTCTGAGGGAGGCTCGGAGGGCAGCAACAAGGGAGGGCCTTCTCGATGGTGGCCTCCCACTTTTGGAATGATCTCCTCAACGAGGCCCTCCTGGTGCCAAAATTGTCATCTTTTCGGCGCCGGGTTAAGACTGACCTCTTCTCTCAGGCATCTGGCAGCATATAACAAGCCTTTTTGATCAGGACCTGGATTGTCTCTGGCTGATTGTTTCCAAGTGCTTTAGATGCATGTTGTTATTGTGTATGCTATCTGTTTTATGTCCTTACATGAATGGTTTTTGTACTTTTTATAATGTATTTTAAGGGTTCTTAATTTTTGTGAACCGCCCAGAGAAAGGCTATGGGGCGGTATAGAAATACAATAAATGAAATGAAATGGTAAATGTGGGGCATGGAGTTGCAAGGCTTGGCTCTCATGAAACAATCTATGTGAACAATTCAGTGAATAGTTCTTCTGTTTGGCTTCTTTCCTGGAACACCAGGATCAGCCTAGAGTTTTAAAAAATTTAAACAAAAATAAAACAAACAGCAACTCTTAACACAAGTCTGTTTTAAAGGCTAAGAAGGCAACAGGCCGGTTCTTTGAGCATTATCAGCATCGTAGTTTCAAGGAACATTGGACAATACCTGCCACAGTCAAATGACAGGTGGCCTGCTGATCACTGTGCCAGCCCTACTGACAACCACATGAGCACACTTGGCTTCTTTGGCGTGCTCAGCTGAGCCGCTGGGAGCAGCCGCGCACGCATCGGAAGACGCGCCAGCCCCCGAGATGCGGCAGCGCTGCAGTCCCCTTCCTGCCATGTGGATTTGTGCTGTATGAGGAAAGGCTCTCTATTGCTTGTGGGCGGGAGGGGATCTTGCCAAAGAGAACTGTTTGGGTGGATTTTTTCCCCGCTCCCAGAAACCAGCTGTGTCAAAAATCTAAAGCGTCGCCTATTAGCACAGACACGGCTGTCACCCCGCCAAGGCTCAAGACGTGGGCTGGGAGCTTCTCCGACATGCACCAAAGTTCCAGAACGAAGGACAAAACGAAATGAGCATTCAGGGAGGCCTTACTGGCTGGCTGGCAGGCAGTACTCAGCAATGCTTTGTTTCAGCCTTGCTTCATGGCCCATTGTTTTCCATGCCAGTAAACTAAGGCTTTAGGAGAGGGAAACAGAAGGCTGCCTTGGCTAACCCAGGAGCCAACTGTTGCCATTGGCCAGGACTCTCAGCCGAGGGCCCTGTGTGAGCTGTCACTCAAGGCTGCAGAGCAGAGGGCAAAGGGGCTGCGATACCCAGGTCCTGGCAGAGCCCTCCCCACAGGTAGCCCGCTGCTTCCTCCTGACGTGGACTGGCTATAAAGACCTGTTGGTCAGGCTGTGGCCTTGCTGATGTGGCTCCCCACTCTCACATCAGCCCGTCTGCTCTTCTTTGCGCTCTGGCTGCTCCCCTCCCAGCTTGAGAGCATCACTACCTGTTTGCTCACTTGCTTGTGTCTGTCTGCTTACATCTTTGTTCCAGACCTGTTTGGGCCAGACTGCTCAGCTCAGACTGTGGCCTGACTCTGGCCTGACTCTGGACTGACACCCCCTCCTCTACATGGGTCTGCCCCCCCATTCCATCTAGCTCTGGTCCCAATCCTGCAGGGAGTCACATTTGCTCAGCTGCCTCTGGCCACACTACCCACAAAGTGCTGGTGGCCCTCCAGATCTAAGGCACAGCCCAGGCTTCTTCCAAGGCTCTTCAGACAACACTTAACGACACAGCTACACTGCAAACTCGTGTCAGTTTTATACCAGTTTTATTGTCATGGCTTTCCCCAAAGATCCCTCTGAACTGGGGTTGTTGTTGTTGTTATTTATTACATTTCTATACCGTCCCATAGCTGAAGCTCCCTGGGCAGTTTACAAAGATTAAAAACATTAAAAAATACAATACGCAAAATTTAAAAACATAAAAATGTACAACAAACAGCATACACAGAGACAACGCACATCTAAAAACAACTTTGAACCATCAGCCAAACCATAAAATGAATCCAGGGTCAATTAAAACTCATCACATGCTGTCAAATGCCTAGGAAAAGAGAAAAGTCTTAACCTGGCACCAAAAAGATAGCAGTGTTGGTGCTAGGTGGGCCTCATCGGGGAGATAATTCCATAATTGGGGGTGCACCACCAAGAAGCCCCTCTCCCTAGTTGTGGTTTTCTGAGCCTCCTTCAAAGTAGGCACCTGGAGGAGGACCTTAGATGTTGAGCACAGCATACAAGTAGGTTTGTGTCGGGAGAGGCGCTCCGTCAGGTATTGCGGTCCCAAGCTGTGTAAAGGCTTTATAGGTTAAAACCAGCACCTCGAATCGGGCTCAGAAATGTACAGGCAGCCAATGCAAGTGGGCCAAAGTTGGTCTTCTATGTTTGAACCTTCTGGTCTCTGTTATCAATCTGGCCACCGCATTTTGCATGAGCTGTAGCCTCTGAATCATCTTCAAAGGCAACCCCACATACAGCGCATTGCAATAATCTAACTTGTAGGTTACCAGAGCATAGACAACTGAAGCCAGGTTATCCCTGTACAGATAGGGGCGTAGCTGGGCCACCAACTGAAGCTAGTAGAAGGCACTCCGTGCCACTGAGGTTCTAGGAGGACCCCCAAGCTACAAACCTGCTCCTTCAGGGGAGTGCAACCCCATTCAGAACAGGTTGAGCACCCTCCATCCGGTCAGAAAAACCACCCACCAACAGCATCGCAGTCTTGTCTGGATTGAGTTTCAGTTTATTAGCCCTCATCCAGTCCATTGTCACAGCCAGGCACTGATCTAGCACATCCACAGCCTCACCTGATGAAGATGAGAAGGAGAGCTCTGTGTCATCAGCGTACTGATGACAACACACTCCAAAACTTCAGATGACCCTACTCAACATTTTCATGTATATGTTAAACAGCATGGTGGACAAAACTGACTCCTACAGAACCCCATATTGGAGAATCCATACGGCCAAGTCATGTTCCCCAAGCACCACGTTCTGAAACCAACCCTCCAAGTAGGAGTGAACCCACTGCAGTGCAGTACCTCCCACTCTCAACTCAGACAGTTGTCGCAAAAGGATACCATGGTCAATAGTATCGAAAGCCACCAAGAGAGCAAGGAAAATCAAAGGATGTGGGGAGTTCTCTGCTAGAGATCCTTAGTTTAAGGGCTTTTCTAGATAAGGTTTTTAACCCATACTTTTACTGAGGCTTCTGCTTCCAGATTCTTTGTGGGATCCTTTACATTTGTTTTTTCCGGGGGTTTCTTTCTCTGCCTTTCAATATGTTCCATTACACATCCACTAGTTGGTGTTGTGTTATAGCAGAACTGGGCAAATCCACAAGGCTTCTAGAACACTATTAAGAAAAATACCAGACTTCCTTCATTAGGGAAAAATTCACGATAATGGTTGCCAAGCATGGGAGAGGTTCTGGAGGAGGAGGATGTCATGTAAAGGACCCACAAACTACCATGAGTGAGGAATCACGAGCACACAATAAAAGCCTCATGCAGAAAAGCTCTAAGTCTACAGTATAGAGATGCCCTCACTTGCTCCTACTATTTAAAGAATTGATCTCTTCTCTTTATTAAGTAAAACAGCCACATTACATTAATGCCTTGAAGTCATGAAATGGGGAAGAGTTCAGTCTTCATGGAAGATAAGGCTATCAATGGCTACTAGTACAGTGGCGGAGGCAGTATGTCTGTCAATACCAGCTTATGGGAAACAAGAGGGAGATGGGTACTATGCTACCGCACACATGCCCTACTTGTGGGCTTCCCAGAGGCACTTGGTTGGCCACTGTGGGACCAGAACCCTGGACTAGAGACGCCTTTGAGCTGATCTCTCGTGGCTCTTCTTATCTCTGCACCCTGTTTATCTTATGAAACGAGTACTCAGTTCACCTTTTTCCCCCGCTGTGTAAATTTCTCTTAGGGCTCTGAATACTCTTCTATAGCCTAATAATCCAGATTCCAACGTTTTTATTTTCACACAGTTGTGTTGATGTTCTACAGCTTACAAAAGATCATAGGCTAGATTCTGCTCAAAGGTATTCCGTGCATAGAAAACGTCTGCAAGTCAGTGGAAAAATAACACTTTTTTACTGCAAGGAGGGAATGGATTTTTTAAGTGGAGAGCACCAGATCTTCGTGGTGTTTACATTGACATTGCCCTCAGGGTTGCAAAAGCCAAAGAAAACCCAACCGCTTCAGTACACCTTCTTGCTTACTGCAAACATGCACTGACAATTAGCTGCACTTATTAATTCACCAAATTATTACCTTCCACTAAAATCTGCTTCAAGATTTAATAGAGAGGTTCCTTTAAAATCTCCTAGTATATTTAGGAACTAATTAACAACCTTGACAAGAAAGTTAACAATTGACAAGAAAAGCAAAGCAAAGCAGAAAAGGTGGCACCCTCAAGACACAGATAGCCATGCCCAAACTTCGGCCTGAGGTGCACGACAAAGCTGGAACCTTATGTGCTGCTATGGCGGCCAGGCATGGACAGAAAGTTCCTAGTATATTTCCACCCAGCCTGGCCAGTACAGGAGCTTCACTGCCTGTCAGCCAGACACTTCTGCTCCCCATCACACCTGAAGAGGACCTGAAGCTCCCAGGCGGCTGACAAAGCTCGGCCTCAGCTTTTGATGTAAGCCCTGTGCTGGCGTTTACCACCTACAAGGTGAGAGTTGTGTGTGAGGGTGAGAGGGCCCCCGCTTGCTCCCCGCCCCCTGCCCCCCCTGCTCCTGTCGCTCAGCTCCACACCGTAACGGAGGAAGCTCTGAAGTGAAGCAGCTTCTACACTGTGCAGCGAACCTGCCCATGGAGAACAGGCTCACCGCTTGAGACCAGAGCCAAGCAACGGGGATGGGACGGAGGGGCCGAGACGGCGAGCGTACAGCTCAAATCATGCAATTCAAATCATGTGGGGAAACGCCTGCGTTGGCCTATTGAGGCCCCTCGTTCAAGCCCTAGAATCCCCAACACTAGTTTGCTCGTCTTGTGAGGCAGAAGCTCACCATTCCTCTCCCAGCTGGAGAACCAGGGTGGTGTAGCGGTTAGAGCAGAAGACGGCAACATGGTGCCTATGGGCACCAATGTGCCCCCACACTCGCACCATTAAGGGTGGTGGACTGGGACTGGGGAGATCCGGGTTCAAGGCCCCACTCGGCCATGAAGCTCACTGGGTGACTTTGGGCCAGTCACTGACTCAGCCTAACCTACCTCACAGGGTTGTTGTGAGGATAAAATGGAGAAAAGGAGAATCATGTATGCCCCCTTGGGCTCTGTGAAGGAAAGGAGGGATATAAATGTACCAAAGAAATACACAGTTCTTAGGAAGAGAAACTTCCCCGCTGGGAATTTCTTCCATATAATACCTAGAAGAAATTTATAAAGGCATATGTTCTACTGGTATGCAAAAGGGAACATACTCCTTATTGGAAGGGTTTTCTAAAGGCAACCAGAAACTTTTGCACCACCTTACCAGGTCTTTCAAGACCTCTTCCACTCCCCCTAATCTGACTCTCACTGTACCACTGAGGGCCTCAAAGGGGTGCAGGGCAGCCCCCTCCCATTTTATCCTCACAAGGTTAGACTGGCTTTATTATGTATTTATTTATCCCATTTATGAGTCTTTTATGGCGGAGCGCTAGGGGCAGGCCATGCCAGGTAAGGGGAACAAGGGAGAGATGTGTAGTATCTGTCCCCTGCTCCGGGCCTGTCCAGAGCCAAAGGATGGCTGGGGGAGGCGTGACCCCATCTTCTGGCCTTCGTTTGCTGCTCTGCAATGCCAGGTCTGTTACCCAGAAAACCTCCCTCATCCATGACATGATCCTGGATGAGGGTGCAGACCTGGCATGTATTGCGGAGACCTGGCTGGCCAAGGCTGCTGCTCCAACCCTTGCAGCCATGTGTCCAGCTGGATTTTCGTATGCACAGCAGCCGAGGGCTGGGGATCGGGGAGGGGGAGTGGCTGTTATCTACCGAGAGTCCTTGGTCTTCACCAGACCCCCTCTCCGGGAGACCAAGGTTGTTGAGTGCATGTACTGGAGGTTGGGCCCGAAGGGCAGTCTGGGGATTCTGCTCGTGTACCGTCCACCCCGCTGCACGACTGACTCCCTGGCCGAGGTGCTTGAGGTGGTCTCTGATGTGCGTGTACAGTCCCCTAACTTACTGGTGTTGGCGGACTTCAACGTACATTCGGAAGCCATCCTCACAGGAGCACCTCGGGACTTCATGGAGACCATAGCCTCCTGGGAGCTGCACCATATTCTAACTGGGCCCACCCATGTAGCCGGTCATGCACTAGACCTTGTGTTTGTTTCTGGAGAAGCGGGGAGTGATCTGGAAGTCGGGGGTATATCCACCACCCCCTTGTCATGGTCAGATCACTATCTTGTGATGTTGGACTTCTCGGTTCCACAACCCCTCCGCAGGGGTGGAGGACCCATTAAAATGGTCCGCCCCAGGCGTCTTATGGATCCAAATGGATTCCTGAACGCGCTTGGGGATTCTCTGGGGCATGCCAATGGCCACTCGGTCAAGACCCTGGTGGGTGGCTGGAATGCCGCAATTACTGGGGCATTAGATCGGGTGGCTCCGAAAGGACTGCACCATGGTTCAATCCGCGGTTACGAGCTCTGAAACAGGAGGTGAGACGGCTAGAGCGCCGGTGGCGGAAGTCTCGCTCCAAAGACGATCAGACACGGGCTAGAGCTGTATCTTCAGCCTATCACGTGGCGGTGAAGGCAGCAAAAAAGGAATATTATGCTGCCTCCATCGCGTCTGCAGAGTGCTGCCCCAGGAGGCTGTTCCAAGTGGTCCGGAGCCTGGTCGGTCCTGTGGCTCCGGAACCACTGGAGCATTCTAAGGCCTCCTGTGAGGCTTTGGCAAGGCACTTTGCAGATAAAATTGATCAGATTAGGTGTGTTACTCTGCACACTGTGGATACAGTTAGTGAGCAAGAGGCGGCCTGTGGCAAACCGGTTTTGTGGGATCGGTTCCAGCTTCTTCCTCCTGATGAAGTGGACAAGGTGCTTTCATCTGTAAGGCCGACCACCTGCTTACTTGATCCTTGCCCATCTTGGCTCATTATGGGCTGCAGAGAGAGACTGGGTGAGGGGATCAAGGCGGTGGTGAACGCCTCCCTTGAGGAGGGAGTGATGCCATCAGCCCTCAAGGAGGCAGTGATAAGACCGCTCTTAAAGAAGCCCTCCTTGGATCCTCAAGTTCTGAACAACTTTCGCCCAGTCTCAAATCTGCCATTTTTGGGCAAGGTGATTGAGCGGGTGGTGGCGGTGCAGTTGAAGGCACACTTGGAAGAAACTGATTATCTAGACCCATTTCAGTCGGGCTTCAGGCCTGGGCATGGGACAGAAACGGCCTTGGTCGCCTTGGTGGATGATATGAGGAGGGCTCTGGATAGGGGTGAATGCTCCTTCCTTGTTCTCCTCGACCTCTCAGCGGCTTTTGATACCGTTGACCACGGTATCCTCCTGGACCGCCTGGAGGGGTTGGGCATTGGAGACACTGTATTGCGGTGGTTCCGGTCCTTCCTCTCCGGCAGGTACCAGAGGGTAGCACTAGGAGAGGAGGTTTCGGACCCGTGGCCACTTACTTGTGGGGTGCCACAGGGTTCCATCCTCTCCCCGATGCTATTTAACATCTATGTGAAGCCACTGGGGGCTATCATCAGGAGGTTTGGGGTGCAGTGTCATCAATATGCGGATGACACGCAGGTCTACCTCTCATTCAAATCTTCACCAAGGTTGGCCGTAGAATCCCTGTCCAAATGTCTGGAGACGGTGAGTGGCTGGATGGGGAGGAATAAGCTGAAGCTGAACCCTGACAAGACCGAGGTACTTTTGGTGGGAGACAAGAGGAGGCTGGGGGATGTTGACCTGGTGTTGAATGGGGTACGGCTACCCTTGAAAGACCAGGTCCGCAGCCTGGGGGTCATTTTGGACTCCCAGCTGTCCATGGAGGCTCAGGTGTCAGCTGTGAGCCGGACAGCGCTGTATCAACTCCATCTGATACGGCGGCTGCGCCCCTTCCTTCCCGACCATCTGCTCCCATCGGTAGTACATGCCCTGGTCTCCTCTCGTTTGGACTACTGTAATGCACTCTACGTGGGGTTACCCTTGAAGACGGTTCGGAAACTGCAGCTGGTACAGAACGCGGCGGCTCGCCTGATTAAAGGCAGCCGCCGGCGAGATCACATCACTCCAGTGCTGAAGGAGTTGCACTGGTTACCAGTTGTTTTCCGGGCCAAATTCAAGGTGTTGGTTTTGACCTTTAAAACCCTTTATGGTTCCGGCCCAGCCTATCTTAAGGAGCGCCTCCAGCAACACCAGACAGGCCGCTTAACAAGATCAGCCTCGGATGGCCTTCTCTCTGTCCCATCAGCCAGGACAGCTAGACTGGTGGGGACGAGGGAGAGGGCCTTCTCTGTGGTGGCCCCCACTCTGTGGAACTCCCTCCCTAGGGAACTCCGTCATGCCCCCTCTTTAATGAGCTTCCGTCGTGCATTAAAAACGTGGTTGTTCAGGCAGGCATTTGGGGTGGGCTAGGGTATTTAAAAAAAAAATTATGGTAAAATTTTATTGTTTTAAATTGTTTTATGGTGGGTTGTACATCGCCCAGAGTGGCTGGGTGACCAGTCAGATGGGCGATTAATAAATTTAATAAATAAATAAAAATAAATTTTAGCCAAAGCTCTCAAAAGCAACATATATGATAAAAAAGAAGAAAAGCAAGGATTGAAGAGGTGTGACTGGCCCAGGGTCACCCAGTGAGAGTTGTAGCTGAGGAGCGGGGGATATTTGAACCCAGGTCTCTCCTATCCAAGTCCAAGACTCTAACTTCTACCACTTGCTCTCCTGAATGAGAATGACATGTACATGAAACACGTTGTGCTGTATAAATACTGAGCACATTGTTAACAGGTGTGCAAAGTCTCATCTGGTGGCCCCACGTTGCCTGGAGTGCATTGGGTAGGGGAGCAAAGGGTCCAAACATCCAGTCAAGAAGCCAGATTAGCCGCCCTTGATGTCCCAATTCCATGCTTCTATACATTTTGGATACTGGTAACAGTACGGTTAGATAAACTCTAACAAGCGGGCCCAGTTTCCTGATGTTTTCCAAAGACAATGAAACAGGGATCACCGAACAAACTTTAAGTACAACCTAGCAGCTCTTAAAACATGTGCAGTTCCTTACTGAAAGACAACTCAGCCTTTAAAAAGCGGTGAGGGGAGAAAACCCAGACTTTTCAAGAGAAATCTTTCATAGTTCACATGTCAATATAAGGGAAAGAAAATGAATATCGAAGGCCAGATGGGCCCACCTCACTTTTTGGGGAAAAGGAAGCAATAACCAACAAAAAGATCAATGCTCTCAGATGCAAAATGCTGGGGGGCAGGGGAACCAAGGACTGCTTGCCTTCCCTCTCCAGCTAGCCAGGGAGTCCTGCTCATTTTCAAACCGAAGAACAACACAAGGGTCTGTGGTGTACGAAGGGAAGGCCAGCCCAAGACATTTCGTTGCCTGAGGTAGAGCAGGAAATAGTGCCCCCTCCTCCAAGTTGAAGTGCAGCGTACTCAAGGCCAGTCAGGTTATTTTGGCGCCAGAAGCAGAAAATCCTACCAGTGCCTCTTCCTCTGTCCTGGCACAGCAAAAATGCAATGAAGATAAATCAAACAACTAGCCATTTCGTACCAGAGGCTGCCGCCTCACTCTGCCTACTGCACAAAGACCAAGATGGCAGCATGCATCAGAACAAGGGTGCACAACCCACGACCTCTGGGCTGAATCGGCCCACCAGGCTCCCCAATCCAGGACATAGAGCCTCTGGGGTCCCTCCAGGGAGTGGGGCTGGGCCTACAAATACGGCCTGCAGGGAATTTGCTGTTATGTCCAACCTCAGATCAGAGATGTCAGGGTGGAAACTGAGCCCATAGAGCCCCAGAGCAGTTCTGATTCTGAGGAGGAACAGCAATCTGTGGGAGAGGAGCTCGCTCATCTCTCACAGGCACAGCGGCAGGAAGAGATTCCTCCTGCCTGCATTCCTGAGAGATAGTGACCCTGGCAGCGAGAGTGAGGGAGGGGGCCTCGCTGGATGCTCGGCGCAGATGCAGGGAGCAGCGCCAGATGGAGGGCGCCGAGAGGAGGCGCTCTGCTCGCTTGGCGCTAAAACAATGGTGGTGTCCCGAGGACCCAAGGGTAAGAGGAAGGACCTCTCCATAGCCCATAAGGTCAGAGTCTTCCCACCCTCCTCCTTCAAACGGGGACCAACTGCCTTACCCAGAGCTTAGTCTACTCTGCTAACTACCCTAGTGCAGTTCCTTGCTCAGTCACTGGTGATTAGCATCTGAAAGAGTCATTAAGTTGTAAAAGGAATAAAGCCTTGGAAATAATCCTTTTCATAGGTGTCTTGAGTTGGCTATTGGAGGGGACTGTAAGAGGCAGCTAGGGCACTCCTGACAAGAGATAACTATGGGGATGTGAGTAGCAGGGGACTGACTCTCCCAGCGCCAGGAGGAGTTCCATGCCTCTCTCAGCATGGAGAAAAACTAAAATGGGGGCCGGGGGCCAGGACAGATGACAGCAGTAGTCATGGCCACACCCACTGGTTATTTGACCCATGGGGCGTTTGGCAAGCAGCAATCCTGCCCCCCACACACACACAAAATGTTCCTGCACCGCTGCATTAGAAGTACAAGCAGGCTCCATGGCCTCCACTTGCAATTTCCCAGATGTCATCTGTTCATGCCAAAGCCCTATGCAATTCTGGGCAGGACTTGGGAGGAAGAAGCCGGAGGCAGACAGCAAGATCCTGTCAGGGATTCTGCATCATCCGGCTTCCTTCTTGACCATCCTATCTCCTCCTGCTGTGGAAGTTAGGGGGAGAGGCTGAGCTCCAATCCTCCTGGGAACTCAGTATCAGGGGCCTTTCCTTTCTCTCCTTCATAAGGATACAGGAGAGGGGCTGAACTCCCTTCCCGCTGAATACTTTGACCAGAGGCAGCTTCTCCCTATCCAGATCCTGAGCTGCAAGGAGAACGGCCAGAGCCCATACAGACACAGAGTCGAGCTCTGAGTGGTTATTATCCTCACAGTGACTCTGGCTACCAGAACTCTGGATTGTAAAAAACCATGTCTCATTCTGACATAAATGGAATGCTTGAACTAGCTGGGGGGACTTTGCAAGGAGTCTGGCTGTCTCCCACTGGTAGCCAGTAGAAGGAGGACGAACCCTGCAAAGCAATTCTGCAAGGTTTATACCCTGCCCATTCTCAAGATCCCCAGAACAGCACACTCTTTGTTAACAGCAGAACATTCGCTCAACTCAAAAGGCCACATGCTGCTTTCCCATAACCCCAATATAATTGTTTCACTTGGCCCATTTAGCTGGGCCTGGACCTAGAAGTCCATTAAATGTAGCCTACAAATTCACAGGTTAAACCTCAAAGCAAGCACATATTTGTATACAAAGACAACTGCAGCCTTAATGGCTCCAAAATAGGAACTTAAAAGCCTTAAAAAGTATTTTAGGTTAGACCCTATAGCTGAGAGAGACCGAAGCATTAACAGTTAGAAAGATGACAAACAGATACACTTTGTCTCCACTCCATTCCAACAGACTTGCTATTAAGAAAAATATAAATTAAATCATAACATGTAATGTAAAAGGAATATATCCACAATTAAAGTAAGCAAAATAATTTAAGGGCACAAAGTGAGCTTAGAGGCTACCTAGGGGATCAATGGGCAATGACTGGCTCAGAGAATGTGATGTACCGGAACACCCACAAACTCCGATGAAGGAATGGAACTGCCAACACCACAATGTTTCCAAACAGTCCAGATTTCTGCCATGGAAGTGAATGATCAGTTTGGCTGGGTCAACATTAAAGCCACACACTGGCTTTATGGACAGGTAGTGAGACCAAGTACTGGAAACAGTGTAAGAAGAGGTCTCAGGAAGTAGGAAAGTCAAGGTGTGTGGAGCTTCCTAGTTCAAGGAAGGGAGCAGAGTAAGCAGAACATGGAACCTAAAGGAAGGGAAGCTAGCAAACATAGAGGCCTACACAAAAGAAGGGAAGAAAAGACAGCAGCCAGGTTCGAACGATCGCTGGGGGAAACCAGACAGTATGGGTTGTTTCCCCCACCCCTGCACATGCCGTTCACATGCCGGGCATGTGCTTAATTATCTGCACTGTGTCGCGGGTTGCCATGTCGACCAAACCTGGCATGCAGCAGGGGTGGCTTCTAACTCACCCCACAACCCCTACTAAAAGCCATGGGTTGCGGGGGGGGGGGTTAGGACCTACTCCTGCCGCGCTGCACACCAGATTCAAACGACATGGCAACTGGCAATGCGGGTAAGTAAGCAAATGGCGGGCAGGGGCAGGGGAAACAACCCATACTGCATGGTTTCCCCCACTGATCATGAGAACCCAGCCAGTAAGTTGAGGAAAGGAGGGACCAACAAAAGGAAAACCCCTCACAGGACACGTCGAGAATTGGTACCCCATTTTCTGGCCGGACAACACTCACCGCCCAATTTCAAGACAGCTTCCTCATTGCTCATGACTCCAGCGCAGCATCAAGCAGGGATTTGCACGTGATCACACGGGAGGAATATACAAATCATCTTGCACAATCCTTTCCATGACCTCAGCAGGGAAGCTTTAAGTGATGAACACTTTCACAACATGCCTACATGTGTGAACAAACCGACCCCTTCATTATTGTAACTATATGCATATTAGTCCCAGTTCATAAACAGACAAAAGGCCATCATCAAAGCTCTTTAGTTTTAAATCAATGCCTAATTGAAAAACTATCAATTCATGGTTTCAGGCAGCCCATGAACTGAATGATATTGGACAACAGTTAAAGGCATGTTTTTATTGTAAAAAAGAAACAGAATATTGTAAGAAGATTGGCTGGAACTGGACTGGCATTCACATTGCCCAGAAGAAGTTTGGGATACAGGAACTCCGTGCTCTGCAGTATTCAGAAACAAATTTGGCTTGTGGGAGGAGCAAAGGAAGGTGGATGAAGCTCTTTCTTCCAAAACTACACACAGCCCACCGATACGTGTATCTTCCGTCATCTCAGGAGTTTTCATTCTCTGGCTTTGGGGGCTGAGGCGAGAAGGGACGCTTACCCCTTTCCCCTTCAGCATCCCCCCCTCCATTTAAACTCAACCCCCAATGTTAAGGCTGCATGTCCCCGCCCATCTTCTATCTCTTTCACAGAGTGGGAGGAAGTCCCGAGTTTGAACAGAAAACGGTGGAAAGGCAAACGTTGACCCCCTCTCGCCCTCAGAGCGGCACCCTCCTGCGGCTGTTCTCAGTTTTCAAACACGCGCCCGCAATGTTGGAGCTCCACACAAACGTAGGTACATTGCGCACAACACACGGTTAGGGTCGTCCGCCTTCTGCGCCCCTGTTCTCCGTTCGAGACTCCACCTTGGTCTGTCCTTGGTTTTTCTCCCTCTGCTCGCTCCGCCTCCGCCCACTCTTCCCTGCCTTCACCTGCTCTTCCCTGCCTTGTCCTCAGGTCCATTCAAACGCGTTCGCAATGCGGCACCCTCGCAAATTAAAGTGCTTCGAAGAGTCCTTGGAGGCTTGGCGGCGCTCTTTTGGCAGCGCTCTCGCTTTGCGCCTGCTGGAAGGAACAGAGCAGCTGAGTAGAGCAGAGCAGAGCAAGCTGCTCCAGCTGGTCCAGGGACTGCAGAAGCAAGCAAGCTCCCAGAGAGCGAGCGACCAGGGGGAGCAAATAGGAGTTGGCCAGGGGAGTTGCAGTGGTAGAAGAGACAAAGGAGACAGAGGCTAAGAGTGGGACTCTGCTTTTAACCTCTACTGAGTAGAGGAGCAGGCGCAGGCTAGTCTAGAACAATCACAAAGCCAGATCCAAAAACGGAAAACAGGCTATGGAAGGACAAGACTCTCCAGTGGCGGTGACCTGCAGGGTGTGTGCCATGTTTGTTTTCTTGCCTAAGAACAACATGGCCTACACCTGCAACAAGTGCAAGTTGATCACGCTGCTGGAAGAAAAAGTAAGAGGACTGGAGCGGCAACTGTCGACCCTCCGGGGAATAAGAGAACACGAAGAGTGCTTGGACAGAATGGGGGAACTACAGCAGCAAAGGGAAGACCAGAAGCTTGAAGCGCAACAGCAAGCTGAGGCACAAGTGGGAAATGGTTTGAAGCCGAGAGCTTCGGCTATTGGGCGGTATAGAAATGAAATAAATAAATAAATGCTGAGGTGAAGAAAAATGGAGTAGAGGATACTCCTTGGAAAAGGGTGACAGTTAGGAGAAGAGGAACTAGATGCCACTCTGCACCAGTGGAAGCAGTGGAGCTGTGGAACCGATTCCAGGTACTTGCGGATAAGACTGGAGGGCAGCCTGCAAAGGAAGAATCACAGGGGAACCTGCATGAGAGTGAGCAAGAGGCTGAAGGTCAGTCAAACAGAGGCAATGAAACCCAGACCTACAAAAACAAGAAGAGAAGAGTGGTAGCAGTGGGAGACTCCTTGCTGCATGGGATCAAGACCCAGGTATGTTGCGAGAACCCGTGGACTCGCCAGGTATGTTGTCTCCCAGGAGGATGGATTAGAGACGTGACTGAAAGGTTGCCTGCACTCATAAAGCCCAATGACAGGTATCCCTTTCTTTTCATCCATGTGGGAACAAATGATACTGCCAAGCGGAGCTACAAAGAAATCACGTCAGACTTTGAAGCTTTGGGAAGGAAACTCAAGAACTTTGGGGCCCAGATAGTTTTCTCATCCATCCTTCCAGTAGTTAGAAGAGGGATAGAAAGGGAACGAAAAATACTCTGGGTGAATGACTGGCTACGAAGGTGGTGCCGATGCGAGAGATTTGGATTCTGGGACCACAGGCTATACTTCCTGGAAGATGGGCTGTTGGAAAGGGATGGGTTGCACCTCACAAAGGCTGGGAAGAATGTGTTTGGCCACAGCATGAAGAACTTCATCAGGAGGGCTTTAAACTGGATCCTACAGGGAAGGGAGATGTAGTTGGGGGTAACAATGGATGTAGGCGCATGCACTGCAATGGAGGGAACAGCTCTAATAGCACCCAATAATAGTCTTCAGACACATGAAGGAAGGAAGCCAGACTATGAAGCACATGGTCTTCGATGTCTATACACTAATGTCCAGCGTATAGGAAACAAACAGAACGAACTTGAACTCTTAATACAAGAGGGAAATTATGACTTGATAGGTACAACTGAGACTTGGTGGGATGACTCTCATGACTGGAATACAGCAATTGAAGGATATAACTTGTTCAAAAAGAACATGAGGAACAGAAAGGGAGGTGGGGTTGCACTGAATGTGAAAAATACATATATCTGCACAGAAATACAGGAGGAGGAGCTTGGTAGCCCCATCGAGAGCATCTGGATCAAAATAAATGGAGCAAAGAATAAAAGGAACCTGATGGTCGGAGTCTACTACTGGCCACCCAACCAAGGAGAAGACGAGGATGAAACTTTTGAAAAGCAAATAGCCAGTGTTTTAAGGAAGCATGATGCAGTAGTAATGGGGGACTTCAATTTCCCCGATATTTGTTGGGAGACAAATTCTGCAAAACATGGCCCCTCCAGGAAATTCCTGACTTGTGTGGCGGATAACTTCCTTCTACAGAAAGTAGACGAAGGAACTAGAGGATCGGCTATCCTTCACTTGATCCTAACCAACAGAGATGACTTAGTGGATAAAGTAGCAGTTACAGGAACTCTGGGGGAAAGTGACCATGTTGTACTTGAGTGCTTGAGTCTAAGGGAAGCAAAAGCCGAGTGTAGCCAAACGCGTACCCTGGATTTTAGGAAAGCTGATTTTAATAAACTCAGAACAATTATCAGTAAGGTCCCATGGCAAGAGACTCTAATGAGAAAAGGACTCCAAGATGGGTGGGAGCTTTTAAAAAAGGAAATTCTCAAGGCACAATTACAAAGAATTCCAACAAGAAGAAAAGGTGGAAGACAACAGAAGAAGCCAATGTGGCTTCACAAAAAGCTTAGAGATGACCTGAAAACAAAAAAGGACACATATAGGAAGTGGAAGGAAGGCCAAGTAACAAAGGAAGACTACAGGCAGGTAGCACAGAATTGCAGGGATGGCGTCAGGAAGGCTAAAGCTGAGAACGAGCTGAGGTTAGCGAGGGATGCTAAAAGCAACAAAAAGGCTTTCTTCAGCTACGTGCATAGTAAAAGACAGAGGAAAGAAATGGTTGTTCAGCTATTAAATAAGGATGGAAAAACGATAACAGAGGACAAAGAAAAGGCAGAGGTGCTCAATTCCTACTTTGGCTCAGTCTTCTCCCAAAAGAGGGTCTATGGCCCCCCTGGCAAAGGCGAAGTACAGGCTGAAGGGGCAGAATTGCAGCTTGAGATCGATAGGCATATGGTCAAGGAACACCTAATTACTTTGAATGCGTTCAAATCTCCAGGGCCAGATGAACTGCATCCTAGAGTCATAAAGGAACTGGCAGAAGAACTCTCAGAACCGCTGTCTATTCTCTTTGAGAAATCATGGAGGACGGGGGAAGTGTCAGATGACTGGAGGAGGGCTAATGTTGTCCCTATCTTCAAAAAGGGCAAAAAGGAGGAACCTGGGAACTACAGACCTGTCAGTCTGCCATCAATCCCTGGGAAAAATTCTGGAGCAGATTATAAAGCAATCCATCTGGAAGCACCTTGAAAACAATGCAGTGATGACTCGAAGCCAACATGGATTTGTCAAGAACAAGTCCTGCCAGACAAATCTGATCTCATTTTTTATCAAGTCACCTCCCTTGTGGACCACGGGAATGCTGTAGACATAATATACATCAACTTCAGCAAAGCTTTCGACACAGTGCCCCATGATATCCTGATGAGCAAACTAGCTCAAAGTGGGCTAGATGAAACAATGATCCGGTGGATCCACAGTTGGCTACAGAATTGGACTCAAAGAGGGCTTATCAATGGGACCTTCTCAAACTGGGGAGAGGTAACAAGCCGGGTGAAGAACGTAGGGAAAACCGTTAAACCATTCAGGTATGACCTAAATCATATCCCTTATGAATATACAGTGGAGGTGACGAATAGATTTAAGGGATTAGACCTGATAGACAGAGTGCCTGAGGAACTATGGACGGAGGTCCGTAACATTGTTCAGGAGGCAGCAACTCAATCCATCCCAAAGAAAAAGAAATGTAAGAAAGCCAAGTGGCTGTCTGATGAGGCTTTACAAGTAGCTCACGAAAGAAGGGAAGCGAAAAGCAAGGGAGAAAGGGGAAGATATATCCAACTGAATGCAGAGTTCCAAAGAATAGCAAGGAGAGACAAGAAGGCCTTCTTAAATGAACAATGCAAAGAAATTGAGGAAAACAATAGAATAGGAAAGACTAGAGATCTTTTCAAGAAAATCAGAGATCTCAAGGGAACGTTTTGTGCAAAGACGGGCATGATAAAGGACAAAGACGGCAGGGACGTAACAGAAGCAGATGAGAGTAAGAAGAGGTGGGAAGAATACACAGAAGAACTATACAGGAAAGATCTGAATGTCCCTGATAGGCATGATAGTGCGGTCACTGAACTTGAGCCGGACATCCTAGAGAGTGAAGTCAAGTGGGCCTTAGGAAGCATTACTAACAACAAAGTTGGTGGAGTTGACAGTATTCCAGCTGAGCTACTTAAAATCCTAAAAGATGATGCTGTTAAAGTGCTGCACTCAATATGCCAACACATTTGGAACACTCAACAGTAGCCACAAGACTGGAAAAGGTCAGTTTACATTCCAATTCCAAAGAAGGGCAATGCCAAAGAGTGTTCAAACTACCGTACAATTGCGCTCATTTCACATGCCAGCAAGGTGATGCTCAAAATCCTACAAGCTAGGCTTCAGCAGTATGTGAACCGAGAACTACTGGAAGTACAAGCTGGGTTTCGAAGAGGCAGAGGAACTAGAGATCAAATTGCCAACATTCGCTGGATCATGGAGAAAGCAAGAGAATTCCAGAGAAACGTCTATTTCTACTTCATTGACTACGCTAAAGCCTTTGATTGTGTGGATCACAACAAACTGTGGCAAATTCTTAAAGAGATGGGAGTACCAGACCACCTTACCTGTCTACTGAGAAACCTGTACGAGGGTCAAGAAGCAACAGTAAGAACCGGACATGGAACAACCAATTGGTTCAAAATTGGGAAAGGCGTACGACAAGGCTGCATATTGTCACCCTGCTTATTTAACTTATATGCAGAGTACATCATGACAAACGCTGGGTTGGATGAATCACAGGTCAGAATTAAGATTGCCGGGAGAATTATCAACAACCTCAGATACGCAGACGACACCACCTGATAGTAAGAAGCAGAGACATCACCTTGCCGACAAAGATCCGTCTAATCAAAGCTATGGTTTTCCCAGTAGTAATGCATGGCTGTGAGAGCTGGACTATAAGGAAGGCTGAGCGCCAAAGAATTGATGCTTTCGAACTGTGGTGCTGGAGAAGACTCTTACGAGTCCCCTGGACTGCAAGGAGGTCAAATCAGTCAATCCTAAAGGAAATCAACCCTGACTGCTCATTGGAAGGACAGATAATGAAACTGAAGCTCAAATATTTTGGCCACCTAATGCGAAGAGAAAACTCCCTGGAAAAGACCCTGATGCTGGGAAAGACTGAAGGCAAAAGGAGAAGGGGACGGCAGAGGATGAGATGGCTAGATAGCATCACTGATGCAACGAATATGAACTTGAGCACGCTCCGGGAGAGAGCGGAAGACAGGAAGGCCTGGCGTGCTATGGTCCATGGGGTCACGAAGAGTCGGACACGACTTAACGACAGAACAACAACAACGAACAACGAGTGGGGTACCGCAGGGCTCAGTCCCGGGCCCGGTGCTCTTCAACATTTTTATGAATGACTTGGAGGAGGAGGTGCAGGAATTGCTGATCAAATTTGCAGGTGACACAAAATTGGGAGGGATAGCTAATACTTTGGAAGACAGAAACAAAATTCGAAGTGATCTGGTTAGGCTGGAGCGCTGGGCAGAAAACAACAGAATGACATTTAATAGGGATAAATGCCAAGTTCTGCACCTAGGAAAAAGAAACCAAAGGTGCAGTTACAAGATGGGGGATACGTGGCTCAACAACACTACAAGTGAGAAGGATCTTGGAATTGTTGTCGATCACAAGCTGAATATGAGCCAACAATGGGATGTGGCTGCCAAAAAGGCAAATGCTCTTTTGGGCCGCATTAAGAGAAGCACAGCTTCCAAATCCCGGGAAGTACTAGTTCCCCTCTACTCAGCACTGGTTAAGCCTCATCTGGAGTACTGTGTCCAGTTCTGGGCACACTTTAAGAAGGATGCAGACAAACTGGAGAGGGTTCAGAGGAGGGCAACAAAGATGATCAGGGGACTGGAAACAAAGCCCTATGAAGAGAGACTGAAAGAACTGGGCATGTTTAGCCCTGAGAAGAGAAGACTGAGGGGAGATAGGGTTGCGGTGTTCAAGTACTTGAAAGGTTGTTACAGAGAGAAAGGCCAGGATCTCTTCTCGATCATCCCAGAGTGCAGGACATGGAATCATGGGCTCAAGTGACAGGAAGCCAGATTCCGGCTGAACATCGGGAAAACCTTCCTGACTGTTAGAGCAATATGACAATGGAACCAATTCCCAGGGAGGCGGTGGGCTCTCCCACGCTGGAGGCGTTCAAGACGAGGCTGGACAGCCATCTGTCAGGGATGCTCTGACTTGGATTCCTGCATTGAGCAGGGGGTTGGACGCGATGGCCTTGTAGGCCCCTTCCAACCCTACTATTCTATGATTCTATGAAATCGCAGCAAGAAGCCAGAAAAAACTATAATAATACATGCAGCAAGAAAGATGTTCTGCCTAGTCTGTTACTACTATATTAGCTTATAATCCTTTAAATGTGAAGTTCACATGAAAAAAAATGCATTGAAAGAACATGGGAGGAGGAATCATGGACCCATTCAGGCTAGGCCCCCCTGTGCCGTCACCCACAGTGGAAACACTTCCCTGCCATCTGTGCATCCAGACAGCTCCTCCACAAGAAGAGGGACTCTGCCCTGATCAGGGTCAGAGCACTATGCAAATACAGCAGCATGTGCACATCAGTATATGTGGGCAGTATGGTGTCCACTGTCTGAACATGTGGACAGCACAGATGCATTTTCTATGGCACACAGCAGGGTGGGGTTGGCCATGCTGCGTCTCCTGCATTCTTTCAATGCATGGGGAACATTGTGTGAATCATCCTAGTGTTACAAGGCACCACCGAAGACTGCTGTGAGGAAGAAGAGATTTCTTGGGAGAGGGGCATGATTCTCAGCAAGGTTTATAGACCTGTCAGGGGTCTATCAAGGGCCATTATCTGTGCCAGCTTAATAGAACCTCCATGCTTGGAGGCAGTTTGTCACTGAATATGAGGAGCTGGAAACAAACCAGCAGGGAAGGGCTGTTTGCTTCATGCCCTGCTTGAAAGCATCCCAGATATTGGACTAAATATGTACTTAAGTTGACAGTAAATAGATAAGAGGCATTCACAATACCGGGGGCCCAATCCTTCCCAGACTTGTGGCTCACATGTTACCTATGTTCTTAAGATTAAGTTGCAAAACAAAAAAGGTGAATTTCAAGACCCTTTGTTGTCATTACTTTTTTATACCATTATTATTAATTAGCAGTATTTCTATACCATTGCTCATTTGCAAAAATCCTGAAGAGTTTTACAAAAGAATACAATACAGACATACAATGGCACTGCATTAAAGTTTGATTAAAAGACAGCTCACAGCTGGAGAAAAGCTAAGCTAAAAATATATGTTTTCAATAAATGCCTAAAACACACCAGCACTTAGGCCTGATGTACCACAGAGGGGAGATCATTCCATAGGGTAGGCGCTACTTCAGAGAAGGCCCATCTCCGGGTCTCCACCAAAGGGAAATCTGTAGGCCACAGCATGGACAACAGGGCCTTCCCTGAAATTTGGAGTGGCCTAGGAGGTTGGTATAGGGGGAGACATTCCTTGAGGTAACCATAGCCATGTTATCAA
Organism: Heloderma suspectum; assembly: GCF_057233095.1. Taxonomy (NCBI): domain Eukaryota; kingdom Metazoa; phylum Chordata; class Lepidosauria; order Squamata; family Helodermatidae; genus Heloderma; species Heloderma suspectum. Next base: position 35,175,810 of record NC_139469.1, on the reverse strand, counting down.
CCCAAGTCAAACAGGCATGCTTGAGGGTAGCAAAAATATGGGTGTCTTTGACATAGATGGATCGCCCAGCTCTATACGTATGACTGTTCCTGAAAATCAAAAATGAACAGGGCCAATGCATGTTCTGCTCCCACTGGCTCGCCAGGGTTCCATGCAAGTTGGGGACTTCCCCAGTGCGTCTAACCTGATATTGGAACTGGAGATGCTGAGGGTTAAACCTCAGCCCTTCTGCATCTAAGGCCTGTGCTCTGCCAGTTGCACCCAGGCCCACCCAGACTCTGTTGATTAGTAATTACTCAGCGCCAAACTTCACATAACGGGCAGGACGGAGGCATCGGATATGTCTTTAAATGTGGGGTTTCCCCATTCACGTAGAGGATGAACTTCAATTTTAGGAGTGAACAGGACACACAGGGAGGGATGCAGAGCCCCTCTCCCACCAATGGCTGGTTGACCTGCTACTCTGTGTTCTGCCTCCCCAATCCTAGGACTTCTCTCTCAGCTGGGCTCCAATAACAAATGTGAGTCTGGCTGGAAGGAAAGTGCCTGGGAGGAGGGTAGGTCACAGGTTAGGGGAGGTTTAGACCCCTCACCTGATCACCCCATTTGATTTTAAATCCTGCCTCCCCCACCTAGCACATTATACATGACTGGTGCAGTTCTGAATGTAAAGAGACAGGCCTGCCGCCGCCACCCCACACACACACACACCAGGTCAGGCCTACCGTGAGCCTCAGTGTGCACAGAACAGTGAGTTGGCCAGAGATGGAGCTGTGCTTGGGGAACAATCACGAGGGGTCAAAAAGAACAGTGGGGGAGAACAAAATGGGGCCTCTGCCTTCTACCCAAAGCTACTCACCACCAGGGTTCAACTGCTCATCTACTGGGATGGATCAAATCCATATAAAATCTGGGATGGGGGATGGAGGGAGAGAGATGTGAAACCAGAGGGAACCCAAAAACCACGGTGCAAAACTGAGATGCATCAAATGTAAAAAGGTACAGGAGGATGATCAAAGTTAACTCCTTTCACTTTAATAATAGGAGACATCACAAATCTGAGAGCACGTGACAAACCCTCAGCATTATCAAAAACCTGCCAGTTCTGCTATTAAAATTACAATAACTATTTTGTTTTTAAGCATCAACAGACCTCAGTGTAGAGAAATTCAATAAGCCTTTCGAGTCCTTAAGCCTCCTCCTCCCAGCATAGGCTGAATCCCTGGGTTGGCGTGGCGCAGGATGTCCCCATATGCCAGCCACTTAACACCCACATCCCTGCCGTTTCAGATTGGAGATAACAGCTGGGATTCCTCAGGGTAGGGAGGGGAGAATGGATGCCAAGCCTCCCCCCCCACCCCCCACCCCCAGAGGAACCCAAGGAGGCTCCGCGGTCTGAATGTGGAACCTCCACAGGCTGAATTTTCTGATCCCTGCCTTAAGGACTGCATGAGATAATGGGAAACATCCAGCTGTTTAGCCATAGAGCATCTTAAGCAAACTCAGTTTTGTACACCCATTCTATTAAGCAGTTTGGCTGCATTAATTTAGCTGCAGTAATAAAGTCTGGAGGCCATCAGTTTAAAAGCACTGTACAGCCCCTTAAACACCTGGAGAGGGGACAGTGGACACAAAACATTTTACTGTAAATGCCCCGTGATGTTTACTGTCTTATCTTCAAACATCATCTCCATTTTGTAGCTAAAATGATGTTTTCAAAGAATAAGATTAGATATGGAAAGCAAAATGTTGTGCAAGCTACAGATCCTGCATTCATGACTCTCTCCTTCAAAGGGATGCAGTGAAATGGCAGCAGCAACACCTGACAAGCTGTCACACTGATCAATCTGCCTCCATTGACCTGTGGCATCTTGTTCACTTCCTCCCCCGTGATCTTTTGCTGGATGAATAGTCTTTCCCCCCCTCTGTACACACCACTTCCTTACAGGTCTCATTGTGCTGGATCCACCACCAATCTGCAATTCCATATTTGCAAGCATTTACACAGAGTAGAATTCCCACCTCATTCTTAAACTTTCACTAGAAAAACTGGGGAAATCCACCCACTTCTATTTAATGTAAACCATTTATTTATTTCCAAAATGTATACCCTACAATTCAGCCAAACACCTTCCAAAGCCAGGTCACAACAAAATAATCAAATTATATTGGGGGGAAAGTGACAACAACAAAGCAGAAGCAGCATAAAACATGCATAAAATAAATTTACCATCCTGACTATGAGTACAACCAGGATTTGATTAAGATGAAGAGGGATGTGGCATTTGCAAAACCACAGTAACTGCAGCATGAATGTCTGTAACATGAAAAATTATTAAGGATTAAGCTTTATTGTATAGTCATAAAAATGCACACCTCATGTTTCTGGTTTTGTACTGCCAGGACATCCTGAATGCTAACACAAAACAATCAGAATTTACCATCAAACAAACCAGTTAAAAAAGTAGATCTTTCCAACACATGAAGACCATCAGTTTCTCTTTAAGACATGATTAACCTCCAGTTTGGACTCTTCAGAAACGAAAGGCGAATCACCCATTTCCTCTTGAAGAATTGATCAAATAAGAACACAAAACATTCAAAGCTACCCTCCCCCTTCAACCTGATTGACACTACGAAAAAGGAAGCCCAGCACTTGGACTGTCACATCAACATATCATCCACTTCCCCCTTCAGCCTCACCACCCACCCCCACATCCTGAGTGGTGTAGGCAGCCAGGCAGTCACCATGCAGAGGCTACAGAACTGGGGAGGGGGAGAGGGAAAGAGGGCTGGGGGAAAGCCTGGGCCTTGCTCAGTTGCTCCCCACTCCCCATGCAAGGGAACGCAAGAGGAACAAGCCCAGACGTCCTGCAGACCAGCTGAACGGGAAGTAGGGGGTGTTCGGCATTTACCCTGTTCTGGGGGCTAAATAAAGACATTCAAACAGGTTCTGTGGCTAAGCTGAAAAACCTGGGCCAGGTGTGGGTATAGCTGGTCCAAGGGTCTCCTTCTGGTAACAAATTAGTTTTTCAAGAGGAGGGTCTTTGTTTTTGCCACAACAAGACTACAGCTAGTTCCCTAATGAGAGAGGCAATAGAGGCACACACATCAAAAACGTAACTACACAGACACCCAACTTCGGGAAAGGACCTATGCTTAATTTCTAAAATGGGAGGAGCCTTCAGACCTGAACACACGCCCCTGCATCCAGACCCTTGGCTCCAGAACAGAAGGCAGGGCTGTTCTGACTTCACCTGTTCTAGGCTTGAGCCCTGGCCCTAGAAACAGATTCTGGGGATAAACCTATATCATGTCTAGGCTCAAAATTGGTCTTCTCAGGGACACTACATCCAACACACATACACTGAATTGAACTCACCTTGACACTGGAAACCTTGTTTTCCAAATCCCCTGCAAATGAGGAAGACACATACAGTTAAAGCATGCACACAAGGGGAAAACGCATGCTCACACACGTACGCGCACACATTCACTTTTCCACCACCAGGACCTGTGACACAGCCGCTGCAGCTCCAGGCATCCCAAACAGCAACTTCCCTCCCATAGGACCACCGCACTAGATTGCTGCCCAGACTAGATGGCTAAACTGTGCTTAGCAGAAGTCACCAAGCCCAGATGGGAGAAAAGACAGAAGGGGGGGGAGAAATAACTTGGGGTGCTGGGGGATTCTCACTGGAGTTTACATGCTCCCTGATGGATTAGGGCCTCCAGGTAATTTATTTATTTATTTATTACATTTATATCCCGCCTTTTTTCCTCATTTAAGGAGCCCAAGGCGGCATACATAATCTCTCCATTTTGTCCTCACAACAACAACCCTGTGAGGCGGGTTGGGCTGAGAGTCTGTGACTGGCCCAAAGTCACCCAGTGAGCTTCCATGGCTGAGTGGGGACTAGAACCCAGGTCTCCTGACTCCCAGTCCAGCACTCTAGCCACTACACCACTGGTAAGGTGCATGCTACAGAAAGGAATGCGCAGCAGGGCTCTAAAAGAAGAGCTGCTGGTGCTTATGTCTACCTGGAAGACAGGGATCCTTTGCTCCAGAACAGGATGGGTAGAAGGTAGATTGCAGCCCAGTCATGGCCTACTTGCCAGCTTCCAGTGGACACCCTAGTGCCTAAGAAGCTCTCTTCCACTGATCAAGCTATCTGTCCATCTAAGCCAGTACTGACCAGGTTCAGATGACCACAGGAGCAAAAGCATTGTGCATTGTGGGTTCTTCTCCCGCCCATGCCACATGCATGTCTGCGATTTGCATAATTACCCGCGATGCAGAGCGGGTTGCCCTGTTGTCTGTACCTGGCTCACGGCGTGGCGGCTTCTTACCCACACCACAACCCATGGCTTGCAGAAGGGGTTGTGGGGTGGGTGAGAAACCACCCCTGCCACGCCACACGCTGGGTTTGGACAACAGGGCAACCCGCACTGCATCATGGTAATTGTGCAAATCGCGGTGGTGTGTGCAGCACACACAGGGAAAGAGCCCATGATGGGTTCTTTCTCCCCTGTGATCGCCCACATGTGGCCACTGGCAGTCACTCTCCAGAGTCTCAGGTAGAGAGAGCTCTTTCCCAACATCACCTGCTCTTGCTGGATTTCCTGCAAAGAAAGGTAGACTAAGTGGACTTTGGTCTTATATCCAGCAGAGCACTTCTTAGTTCTTAAACCAAAACGCTCGCTCGGAATCATTATACGCAGCTTAGTTATGCCTTAACTGTTAAAAGACCCAGTTTATGCACTCTTGCTCTGCAAATTCACCACATATTGGTGGATCTAATTTAAAAAAGCAGTCTCTCTCTCTCTCTCTCTGATCCAAGATATGTGTATGGGGTGAGGGGGGATGGAATAAGGCATTCTGACATGCTCAAAGAATTGACATTCTCTGTGTTATTTTTACATACCCTGCCTCCAGTGACAACAAAATCTCTCTCCCTTTCCCTTCCTTCCCCCACTTCCCAAAGTGTGTCTTCCCCCAATGGTATCTGGGAAGTCACTTGGACTCCGTGCCCAAAGGTTGAGGTGGGCTGGAGATCCAGGTTACAGGCACCTTTGTCATCATTCTTGGCACTGATATGATGCCTTAGAGTTGTCAAAGTACTCACACACAAGATCGTAGAGTAACCCTCACAATCACCCTGTAAGGTAGGTCAGAACCATTACCTGCATATTGCAGGGGGTCTGAGGAGGACAGGCTTGTCTAAGGACACCTAGTCAATACATGGCAGAGGCAAGACCAGAGGGTACCATGATTAGAGAAGGGCAGACAGTGGGTGGGATTTACCCTGACCAGCTTCTTGCAGGTAACTGGAAATGCTCCCACAGGGTGCATGCAGGTGTAATGGAGGTTACGGGGTGGGGTGTAGCAGAATGGCAGGGGCTTACCCAGCAGGTAAATATTGGGGGAGGGGGCAAAGACACTTTATGGGAAGGGCCAGTGCAGTGGCGCATCTTTAGTGGTATGGATGGGGCAACGAAGGAAGCTAGGGGTCAGTTCTCAGTTGCAGCAGGTGCAGTGAACGGAAGAGCTCTCCGCTGGGACTCTGACCGTGGGGCAGGGTTTCGTTTCATGTGTTACACTTCGATACCCTTCCACAGCCAAAGCTCTCCGGACAGTTCACAAAGATGAGTGCGTCTGCACTGAAAGGCTGGTGTGGCTGGGAGCTTGCCTGGCCGGAGGCAGAGGGAAGTTCTGGGGTCGACCCTTGGCCGGGGACATGCCAGCAACCAAGATGGGAGCCCCAGAGATCCTTCGCCCAGTCAGGAGGAAGAGCCTCCGCTAGCTGGCCTCCATGCAGTTGGAGGGGGCTGACCTCTGAGGGCGGGGGGCGCACATGCAGGAGGGCACGGGGGTGGAGAGCACGCATCTGGAGCACGTCGGAAGGGGCCCTGGGCATCCCCGGGCAGCGGGCGGGCGGGGGAGGCGGTCTCCGTTGCCAGGCGGCGTGCCAGGCGGGCAGAGCGCGGCGCGGCGCGCCTCTCCTGCGCCCCGGGGAAGAGCTCGCGCGGGCAGCGGGCCAGGAGAGGCTCGCCGGCGCGAAGGGGAGGCGGCGCCCCGGGCGCGAGGGTGGCACGGCTTGGCGGCGAGGGGCGCGGGCCGCCTGCGGGCTGGCGCGGGCACAGGCTCCCCGGGGCGCGCACGCGGAGGGCGCCTCCGGCACGGCGGGGCGGCGGCGCGTCCGGCGGGGCGCGGGGGCTTCAGAGCAGGGGGGCCAGAGCGGCACGCTGGGACGGGCGCGGGAGCCCCCGCCCCCCACGCCGGCGGCCCAAGGAGGCATCCGGGAGGGGGCCGCGAGGGGGCCCGAGCGGGGCGTGCGGCGGCGGTCTGCCGCAGCGAGCGGAGCCGGGGGCACGGGGCTGCCCGCTGCCGGGCGCCGGCCCGGAGACGCCGCACCCGAATCCCGAGGCGAGGGCAGCGCCTGGGGGGAGCGGCGCGCGGCCCCCGCCCGGGGCGCCTCACCAGATGAAGTCGGTGCAGTGGCTGCAGAAGGTGGGCTGCTTGAAGAAGCGGGCGGTGAACTTGTGGTTCTTGACCTCGTGCACGTTCTTCTGGCGGAGGGCGCCTTTGCGGGCGAAGCGGACGGGGCCCTCCTCGCCCTCCAGCTCGGCGGCAGGAGCGGCGGCGGGAGGCGGCGCCGCAGCGGCCGCCGCCGCTGGATCGGCCATGGTCCCTCCGGCAGCCCAGCCCGACGCCGCTGGAGGAAGCGGGGAGGGCGGCGATGCTCCCGCCGCTGCCGCTGCCGCTGCGCCTGCTGGTGCTGGGGCTGCGGCGCGCGACACCTCTGGCCGCAGCTGGGCAGAGGCGGCGCGGAGCCCCCGCGCGCCCCGCCCCTCCTCGGCATGCCGGCCACGCCCCCGCGCGCCCGCCAGGCTCCGCCCCGGGGCCCGGGCCACGCCCCCTGCTCCAGCCGCATCCCCCCCGCTGCGTCTTTCAGGTCGTCTTCCGGGCGCGCGGGCGCGGGCGCGGGCGCGTGCGGGGCAAGGCGAATGAGCGCCGGAGGCTTCCGAGTGCCCCTCCGTCGCCACGCGTAGGCAGCAAGTGTGTGGATGACGGGCTTTGAGCCCCGGGGTCTGTCCCTCTTAGGAGCGAGCTGTTTGTTCGCGGGACTCGTATCGTGCCCTTCAGACGATTTCCCTCACTAGAAACAAACCCATCAACATTAGGACGAAACCAGTTTAAAACGAAGACATAAAAAGCAGTGCAAGCCAAAAGAGCCGCAGAGAAGAAAGCAGAGATCGAGCCAGTGCAAAGCAAGCAACACACAAGTGATCCGCAGAGGAGAAAATGGGTCAGGTTAAAACGGGGGAGGAGGTTGTCAAGGTTTTCACCTGGGGCAGGAATCACATCAGAGGAGGCACCAGGCGAGGCTTCCTCGAAAGAGCGTTCCACAGCCAGGGAGCCACCGCCCAGAAGGCCTTGCCCCTGGTAGCCACCCACTGCTGCCCAGATGCTGTGACGGGCCTCTGCTGAAGGCCATCAGGTTCAGGCAGACACATGGAGACAACCTGTCCTGCAGGGGCCCGGCCGGATCCCAAGCTGTGAGGAGCTTTAAAGATCAAAACGCAGCCAGAGGCGCAGGTCTGGAGCTTCTCACTTTATTCAGGCCATGGCATGCCAGCCTCCCCCAACCTGGCACCCTCCAGATGTGCAGGATCGCAACTCCCATCACTCAGTCCAACACATCTGGAGGTCACCAGGTCGGGGAGGCTGGCATAAGTAGTAATCAAGTAGACGGAGTTTGCAGCACTCCACTGCATCATCTTAGACATTTTCTGTATGCCTGGGATTAAACTGGGAGGACGATTAGGGGGCTTGCAGACTTGATCAGCTTGCTGGTGAACACAATCTAAACCATAATGAGGACCTTCTCAAGCACAATACAACCACAACCCAATCCCAATATACATCATTGTATTTATTCTCAGTGTTTTAAAATATGCTAAGTAAGAATATGCAATGGCGAACTTTCTCTCTCTCTCTCAAAGGCAGGTGTAAAGAAGCACATTGGGCTATATCAGTCAGCCTGGGCACTGCCAGCCCACACAAATATCAGCTATGGAGAGAGCGTTGGAGGGGTCCAGAGGTCCCTGATGCCCGATGCCCATTCAGGGTGGATGTGGACCACCACAGCTGCTTCTTACGGTTATCATGTGGGAGGCTGCTTGACAGGTTTCCAGTGTAAAACCCAGTTCCTTCCTTCCACACTCCTATGCAGCTGCACTGAAGCATCCCACTCTGAACAGAAGCAATTTCATTGGCATGAGGCATGCAGCAGGCACTCCGACGCTGTGTTTCCCTTTGTCTTTTCCTTCACACTTTCAGTACAGCTGCATCGAAGTGTCGAAGGACCAGGTTTCAGTCTGGCATTTGTCACTGTTTGTTCTGCCCTCCGCGTTTCTGTTATTTTCATCCTGGTCTCACGAGTCATTTCTGGGCTGTGGAACCCGACGGGAAGCCTTGCTGGCCAAGGCCAGGTGCTCCTCTCCATCCATGGCCATGCTGGCCAAACACGTGTGAGCAGGAGCCTTGCAGCGCCAAAGCCCACAAGCAGGGCGCACAACGAGGAGCCACCGCACGCCAAGAGGGCGACCGCAAGGGGGATGAATAAGCACAGACATTGCCATCGGCGGGGGGGGGGGGCTGAAGCAGGAGCGCTGGCAGGGCATGCAGGTGGCCCCGCTCCTCTGCCCTCTCAAACACCTGGACAGCCAGCGGCAGGGCCTCGGCGCTCCGGCTGCTGCCCATCGCTCTCTGCATGTCTGCCTTTCCCCTCCACAGCCACTCTCCCGTCCAACCTGTTTCATGCAGGCTGCACCAGTGACAAGGATGTGTTCCTCCAACCCACTTGCCCCAGGCAGGCCCCCGTGCCCTGTCAGTCTTGGCCTGTGGCGGCTGTGCGACAGACGATCATCTCCCTAGCTTGAAGCCACACAGGACAATACACTTGCGGTGGGTCAAGCTGCTGGCACAGGCACAAGAGCCCTGCTGGGCCGGCCGGCTGGCCCTTGCCTTCCAGATCAGCTCTGGCCCTGGCTGCCAGGTCCCACCTGACCCAGACCTGGAGCAGCCTCTGCAGAGGCAGAGGCTGGGAACACCCCAGAGAAAGCCTCTCCTAGGGAAGACGGGGCGGAGCCTGCAGCAGCCCAGTGGCAGCCTGAGGGGCCCATCCCAGGAGTGCTGCATTCGGGCCCCTCGATAGCTCTGCTGACCCCACCCCATGCCCTGCCTTGATCCCCCACGCAGCCCTCGGGAGTGCAGGCAGCAGAGGACCCAACAGGAGTGCCCAGTTGGCTGCTGAAAGGCTCGGTTGCCAGGGGACTACATGGGAGGAAGGGGCTACTGGGGAGGGGGGGTATCCAGCTGCAAGCCGCAGTGCCCCAGCCGGGGATGAGGAAGAGGAGGAGGGGCTGGCAAGGGGTTTCCAAGGCTCTCTGTAGCCTCTGGCTCCCTAGGAGCCCTGAGCTCCATCTCCTTGCTCACAGGCTGCATAAGAACAGGGATAACTTTCATGCGCAGGATGCTTCTGTGCTGCCAGGGACCGACAGGCCAGGTGCCCTTCCCCTCGCCCTAGAACAGCCTGGCTTCTGCCAGCCTCAGGCTTGATGCTGCCAGGGCCGGTGGCCCCTCCGCTCTCTGCTCCGTCAAGCGCCCTGTGCTGTGAGCAGGCAGGCTGCACAGAGCGCCTGAGTGCGATGGCTGCCGCTGCCTCTGTGCTGTATGAGGCAGGCAGTCTAGGTGGGGGAGGGGTCGAAAACAAGCTCAGTTTGACTCAACAAATGTTAAGGGGTTTACCCCTAAAGGTGGCCTAAAAATCATTTAAAATAAAATAAGGAGAAGTGCAGATTCTTCGCTGCCACCTCACATTTCAGCGGTGCAGGAGCTGCATGTGGCCCCAGGGGCTATGTGTTTCCCACCCCTGCTTTAAGAGAACCTGCCATGTTTAGGTCTTGCAAAAGGGCTGAACAGGCCTCTCCCTTTTTCCCTTAGAGCAGGCCTGGAAGCGGAGACAGTGTGCCACGCAACTTCTCAGACGCTTGCGTTTTCTCATGTAGTGATAAAGAACCCTGTTGCGAAAGTACCAGAGTCTATTGTGTGTTGCCTGCAGAGCAGAGCCTGGGGTGGACTGCAAGCTGAGCAGGTCAACCCCCCCCCGCCCCGTAACCACACCGTCCACCCCTGTAATGGCCCTTGACCCAAGAGCCATTACAGGGGTGAAGGGAGCCAGGAAGGATTTAAGAGTTTGCTGCAGGTGCAGTTCCAGGAAAAATATGTAATTCCAAAAGAACATTGCAGCCGTTCAAAATTCAAGCTATGCAAAACTACATTAGCTGAGATAAAAAGTGACTTGTAACAATGTGCAAAGTAAAGTGGCTCGTACAGGCTCCGCTAGAACCCTAAATCCTGATCAAGCATACCCATTTCTCCTCTCCCTGCCAAACACACTCCTTCTCCAGTCTGGTGCCCTCCAGATGTTTAGGACTACAGTTCCCAGCATTTCTGATCATTGGCCATGCTAGCTGGGGCAGATGGGTGTTGAAGTCCAAAATACATGGCAGGTGCCGGGTTGGAGAAGGCTGCTACAGAGTGTTCATCAATGTTTCTAAGAGGAAAGAACTCATTCTAGGACAAGTCATGTGAAATTGTCAGTGTTACAGTAACATTGTGATACCATAAAAGTGATACCATAAAATATTCGATTTGACATTCGTAAGACTACTGTACTGTGCTTGTGCATTTGGCTTCTTTTTCTCTTGCTCTTAGGGGTCTTTTATATCCCTCATTCCAAATAAAGTTTTGTTGGAGTTCATGATGCCTCTTGTGTGAAGCTTGACTATAGCCCTCTTCTGCATCAGTGCTGCCAAATTCTGAGGATTTTATGCTACTCTGTGTAGGTTTCCAAATGGAATGTGACTCTAAGCAAGGAAGCACACATAGGGAAAATGCACAAATGTGTTATAGCAGTGTGTGCATGAATTACAACCACGTACTGCTCTCCAGCTTTGCTAACCCCACCCCAGAAAAATTCCTGTGGATGCTCATGTCCTCCATGATGAAAAATAAAACTGAATCCCCAAGGTGCTTCTTGAAAAGCCGGGCAAGCCAAGATTTTCCTTGCTGCTGCTCCTGTGTTTTTAAGAGCAGCTTTATCCTCAGATTTTAAAAAGTGACAACACTTACGGCCATGGAAAGCATCCATTGTGGATTTCTGTAGACTGAGAGCTGTGATGGGGAGCAGGCCAGCCAAGTTCTTTTTGGGGTCAGCCCTCCTTGTCATGATGTTTAAAAAGCACAGTTCTGGCTAGAGATTTTCTAACAGGAGAGGTGGAGGCCCTAAGAGGATGATGATTCTTTAGAACTGTTGACCTACACTGTGCCTGAAGCAAATTCCAGATAAAAGGCTGGGAATCAGGAATCACAGTCCCCGCAAAACCTCTCTTGACAGCTCAACTTTGTTGAGTGCGAGTGAGATACAATTTCAGCTTGCAAGATATTCTCTTCCTCCCCCCCCCCCGATCTACAAAACAGAGCAAATGCTCGTGGAGAAGGGAGACTGCGAGTGCTTGTTAAAAGAGCAAACTGCTTGCTGCCTCATCATGCCTTTATTTCAGTTACTTCCATCCTAGTAAACATAAACTCCATTTAAAATGGATTTGTGTTTTTTTTAAGTAGTTTTTCTAGCAAATTTACTCTGAAAGTCTAAAATGGAGCCTATCATTTGTTCTCATGAAACACACCAAATCTCAAAGGGTCTGGCACGATATTTGCAGTAGTTCACAAAGAGAAAAGGAGTCCCTGAAATTCTATTTATTTGTATTTATTTTATTTATTAAATTTATTAATCACCCACCTGGCTGGTCACTCTGGGCGATGTACAACGTATAATAAAACAGTTTAAAACAATAAAATTCTACAATAAAAACATTTTCTAAAATACCCTAACCCACCCCAAATGCCTGCCTGAACACCCACGTTTTTAATGCACGGCGGAAGCTCATTAAAGAGGGGCATGACGGGGTTCCTTAGGGAGGGAGTTCCACAGAGTGGGGGCCACCACAGAAGAGGCCCTCTCCCTTGTCCCCACCAGTCTAGCTGTCCTGGCTGATGGGACACAGAGAAGGCCATCCGAGGCTGATCTTGTTAAGCGGCCTGTCTGGGGCTGCTGGAGGCGCTCCTTAAGATAGGCCGGGCCGGAACCATATAGGGTTTTAAAGGTCAAAACCAACACCTTGAATTTGGCCCGGAAAACAACTGGTAGCCAGTGCAGCTCCTTCAGCACTTCTAGGCTTCGGCTGGAAAGAAACAAACAGTTTGTCTCTTGGATGTGCAGCGTTTGCTAGATTCTGGCTTCTGGCTTCAAATGGCAGCATTTGCTAGATTCTGGCTGGCAAAATTCTAGGCTTCGGTTGGAAAGAAACAAACAGTTTGTCGCTCTTGGATGTGCAGCGTTTGCTAGATTCTGGCAGAGGCTGGCAGGCCTTCTCCCTCCACTGTTTCACCTTCACTTGGTAGCGACATTGTGCAAGGGGCTGTACAAAGCCCCCAAGCAACAATGGGCTCTCCCATGCTGGAGGCAGTCAAGACGAGGCTGGGATGCTCTGACTTGGATTCCTGCATTGACCCGGGGGGGTGGACTCGATGGTCTCATAGGCCCCTTCCAACCCTGCTATTCTATGGTTCTGTGAACACAGCCCCAAACGGCTTGTAATCTTTATTACACAGAAAAGGGTCAGGGCTTGAGGAGAGGCTTCACATCCACAGAGGAGTAGCTGGGAGACAGCAGTGGATGAGCAGGCAGAAGGGGGGGAAGGGGCTCCCAGTAAGGAACTGCTAAAGAAGGTGGTGGTGGTGGAGGAGGAGGAGAGCATCTCTATGCACCCACCGCACCCCTGCAGTTTCCCAGTGGTGAGACCTTACGGCGATTCCAGTGTTTACTCGTGATCCAGTTTCCTGAGGAGGAGCTCACTGGAGACTGGTGGTGTTTCTGCAATCTAAGATTTATTCGTACATATATACAGGCTGAGGGTCCGCAGCATTAGCACTCCAACAGATCCCTCTTCCCCCTCAGATTTGTGCCACAGGGTGTCCTGCACAGAGCAAAGTCAGCTCCCTGCCCACTTTTCAGTCCCAGCACAGACTGCTGACTAACTCACCTGCATTCTTTGTTCTTACCCCCAGACTCAATTCGCACATTTCTTGCAGGGTGTGGGGAGGCCTCCCATTCACAGATCTAGAGGTGGCTGGGATCAAGATGACCAACAAGGTCGACCCATTCTAGCAGTCTCTTTTCACTGCCACAGACTTGGGGGGGGGGGGTTCTTGAGAGATAATTCAGACTACCCCCCCACCCCCCGCCAGGACAGAACCAAAGGGCAGCTTGCGAGAATATGCAAAGGGGGATGAAAGAGGAAGACAAGTTTAGAGGGGGCTACATGGAGAACAAGCAGGGAGATATGAAAGCCTCAGATGATACAGTCAGGGGCAGGGAGATCCTGAGCACTGCCAATACCATCCTTCCTACTCCTGCCAGAGACAGACACTGTCACAAAGGGCCTGGAACAGCTTCTGATATGTTCCTTCAATGTCCCTACTGAAAGCACTTTAATTGGAGAGCTTTGGAAAAGTCATTCCTTAATTAGAAATGAGACCTGCCCATCGCAAAGCCATCCCCCTCTATCTCCTGCCCCCTGCCTGGCATGTTTTTTTCATGGTGAGCTTGCAGCACTTTGGGGAGGTTGAGAAATACAAATGTACACCTACAGGGTGTCTCTACACCTCCAGTTTACTGCACATTCATGGCTGGCCACTCACTGAATTGTGCAGGTCCATTACATGATGTCGTCATCGTCCAGCCATTATCCCACAATTTCCACCTGCTATCCCGTGTTTTCCTCAAATGGAAAAAATGTGGTATTTTTCCAAATATGCGCAAATGGAGCGCCATGACCACCCCATGTAGTTCTCCCCTAGCGCAAATGAACCGCCGTGTGTTGGCAGCTGTGGGTGGTTGTTTTGGGTTGTTGGGGGTGCGGTCATGATGGCAAAGGCAGTGACGACAGGCTGTGAGGTATGTCACCTTCCCATGCGCCATTTGGGGTCCTCACCATTTATGGCCTGCTGCAGGTCAGCAGAGCAGCATGCCGGGCTTCCGACCTGCTGGGATGCCCCCCTGCTGTGCATTCCCAGTGAGGAAACACCTGAGTAAACAGCAGGGATTGTCAAAAACACTGAACGGGGAGGTGGAGGGCCTGGAGATGGCGGAGCCTGTCTGCATGTCAGTCCCATCCACCAGTAACATGCAAGGGGAAGGAAACAGGCAGAAAGCAGGGAGGCATTATCGCTACACCGCAAGCATGTGCACTGCTTCTTCACAGAAAAGTGGCGATGCCTCTGAGTCGCATCCCCACCCCAGTGAGAAGGAAAGAAACAAAAAATAACGCCACAGGGGCAGCCATCTAAAGAGAATGACCCAGTCCTGCAGTGATGCCGGATGGAGAAAGAACCAGCATTGGTGTGGAATTCTCCACCCATGTGATGGAGCGCACAGCCTAAACCCGGTGTTATTGGAAAGGGGGAGGTAAAGGAAGGAAGGTGAGTCTCTTAAGGAGGCAAGAGAATTTTAAGGAGTTGCTCTTGGGGTTCAGGTCATAATTGGAACCAGGGGCGTCATTAGGAAGGGGCCCACCTGGACACGGCCCTGGATCTTTTGAGCTGTCCTAATTGCCATTTTTTAAAACATTTTCCCATTGACTTGCATTGGAAAACAAAAATGGCCATAACCATTTTAGTTTGTATGATAAATGTATGAAATTTGGAGGCTTGGTAACCCCCATGGGGATGATTAAATCTGCCAAATTTCGGGCAGTTATGTCAAGTGACTTTTGTGCTAGTCACAGGTAAAGTTTGCTATTTTGAAGAAAATGTGTCAAAGCAAAGAGCGATATATTTTTTTGTGCTTCCACATATGTGCATGGAAATTTAGAACCTGGCAGCCCCCATAGAACTGACTGAGCCTGCCACATTTCAGACAGTTAGGCCTAGTGGCTTTTGTGCTAGCCACAAGTAAAATTTGCTATTTTCAATAAAATCTGTCAAAGTAAAGAGCTATATTTTTTTGTGCTTCCACATAAATTCATGGAATATTGGGGACCTAACAGGCCCTATGGAGCTGAGTGAACCTACCAAGTGGCCTTTGTGCTAGTCATGCATAAAGTTTCCTTTTCTCAAAGTCTAAAACAAAAAGTAAAAACTGTCAAGTCACCCAGGGGATTAGAGATCCTAACCAGAAGATATTTAAGGTGACCATTAGGGGGTCACTATCCCTAATCTCTGGTGCAGGTTTGTTTTTGTTTTTTGAGGTGCAAAAAACCTCTCTCCCCCTACTTTTCTTTTCTGCTCTTAGTCTTACATGCCCACTGTTGTGAGCTTGCCTGCAATGACATTTTGAAGAGGGAGAAGGAAGGGAAGAAAGAGCTCCATGTGAAATACTGGTATTTCACATAGCATCAGATTTTTCTGCCCCGAACTGGAACCTTTGGATTCTGCAGAAGTTTAGTAGCTTCAGTACAGCAAAGGATCTAATCAGCCTCCACAAACTTCTTTCTCCCCCTCCACTTTAATTCCTCCTAAATAGCTGTGGGATTCAAATAATCCCAAAGGGAGGGTTAGGACTATGTGGCGTCATGATCGAGAAACTGCTGGGGCTTTTAAATCGGTTCTACAGCTGAAAGGGTAGTCAATTCATTAGACAGAATTGGCTAGGCACTGTATTAAGCCTGCAGTACCATGCTCACAACTCAGGATTGATTTCTGAGTGTCCTGCACTCTGGGATGATGGAGAAGAGATCCTGGCCTTCCTCTCTGTGGCAATCTTCCACGTACTTGAAGAGCACTGTCATATCTCCCCTTCGTCTTCTCTTCTCAAGGCTAAACATGCCCAGTTCTTTCAGTCTATCCTCATAGGGCTTTGTTTCCAGTCCCCTGATCATCTTTGTTTGTTGCCCTCCTCTGAACCCTCTCCAGTTTGTCTGCATCCTTCTTAAAATGTGGTGCCCAGAACTGGACACAGTACTCCAGATGAGGCCTAACCAGGGCTGAGTAGAGGGGAACTAGTACTTCCCGGGATTTGGAAGCTATGCTTCTATGAATGCAGCCCAAAATAGCATTGGCCTTTTTTGCAGACACATCCCATTGTTGGCTCATATTCAGCTTGTGATCGACAACAGTTCCAAGATCCTTCTCGCTTGTAGTGTTGTTGAGCCACGTATCCCCCATCTTGTAACTGTGCATTTGGTTTCTTTTTCCTAGGTGCAGAACTTGGCGTTGATCCCTATTAAATGTAATTGTTTTTTTCTGCCCAGCGCTCCAGTCTATCCAGATCACTTTGAATTTTGTTTCTGTCTTCCAAAGTATTAGCTATCCCGCCCAATTTTGTGTCATCTGCAAATTTGATCAGCAATTCCTACACCTCCTCCTCCAAGTCATTAATAACAATGTTGAAGAGCACTGGGCCCAGGACTGAGCCCTGCGGCACCCCACTCGTTACCTCTCCCCAGTTGGAGAAGGTCCCATTGAGAAGCACTCTTTGAGTCCGATTCTGTAGCCAACTGTGGATCCACCGGATGGCTGTTTCATCTAGCCCACTTTGAGCTAGTTTGCTCATCAGGAGATCATGGGGCACTTTGTCGAAAGCTTTGCTGAAGTCGAGGTATATTATGACCACAGCATTCCCACAGTCCACAAGGGAGGTTACTTGATCCAAAAATGAGATCAGATTCGTCTGGCAGGACTTGTTCTTGACAAATTCATGTTGGCTTTGAGTAATCACTGCATTGTTTTCAAGGTGCTTACAGATGGATTGATTTTTATTTTTTATTTTATTTTTATTTATTAAATTTATTAATCACCCATCTGGCTGGTCACCCAACCACTCTGGGCAATGTACAACATATAATAAAACAGTTTAAAACAATAAAATTCTACAATAAAAACATTTTCTAAAATACCCTAACCCACCCGAAATGCCTGCCTGAACAACCACATTTTTAATGCACGGCGGAAGCTCATTGAAGAGGGGGCATGACGGAGTTTCTTAGGGAGGGAGTTCCACAGAGTGGGGGCCACCACAGAAAAGGCCGTCTCCCTTGTCCCCACCAGTCTAGCTGTCCTGGTTGATGGGACAGAGAGAAGGCCATCCGAGGCTGATCTTGATAAACGGCCTGTCTGGTGTTGCTGGAGGCACTCCTTAAAATAGGCTGGGCCGGAACCATATAGGGTTTTAAAGGTCAAAACCAATACCTTGAATTTGGCCCACAAAACAACTGGTAACCAGTGCAACTCCTTCAGCACTGGAATGATGTGATCTTGCCGGCGGCTGCCTTTAATCAGGCGAGCCGCCGTGTTCCGTACCAACGGCAGCTTCCAAACCATCTTACAGTAGTCTAAACGAGAGGAGACCAGGGCATGTACTACCAGGGATAGATGAAAGTCACTTACCTCATCCTGAAGCTTGCTTCGTGGTGGGAGGGAGGCGCTCCGTCCCTCCCACCGAAATTCTGGGCGGGGGGGAGGCGCCCCGTCCCTCCCCGCCGAAATTCTGGCCGGGGGGGAGCGCCCCGTCTCTCCGGCCGCGAAACCTCTTCTCCTGCCGGGACGCAAATGGCGGCAGCCATAGCCGCCGCCGTTTGTGTCCCTGGCCTGCAGTCAGCCGTGATAGGCTATGTAAAGATTTACGTAGCCTATCACGGCTAGATTTTCAAAAAACACCGTGATAGGCTACGTAAATGTTTACGTAGCCTATCACGGCTGACTTTGGGGGGGAAAAAAAAAGCGCATATGCAAATGGCGGTGCCCATGGGCGCCGCCATTTCCATTCCTTATTTTGGCACGGGTAGTCTACGTAAATATTTGCATACGCGCTTTTTTTTTCCCCCAGAATTTCGGGGGGAGGGACGGAGCGCCTTCCTCCCACCGCGAAGCAAGCTTCAGGATGAGGTAAGTGACTTTCATCTATCCCTGGTAGTACATGGTAGTACATAAATCTTTACGTAGCCTATCACGTTTGTTGTTGTGTGTTTTCTTTTACTTGGAAATGGTGGCGGCGGCAGCCGGTCGGAAGACCGGCCACTGCCGCCGCCAAACCGCTGCCGAACCGCCGCCGGGAGCTGCCACCGCCAGGGACATTCGCTCAAGGTAAGTCCCATCCTGGGGGGGGGCAGGGGGCGGACCGTTTCTCCACCAATTTTGGGGGGTCGATTGTGTTGGCATTCGGCCTCCCGGAGATTCATGGAGAAATTCTCTGACATCCCTATGTACTACTGATGGGAGCAGATGGTCGGGAAGGAAGGGGCGCAGCCGCCGTATCAGATGGAGTTGATATAGCGCTGTCCGGCTCACAGCTGACACCTGAGCCTCCATGGATAGCTGGGAGTCCAAAATGACCCCCAGGCTGCGGACCTGGTCTTTCAAGGGTAGCCGTACCCCATTCAACACCAGGTCAACATCCCCCAGCCTCCTCTTGTCTCCCACCAAAAGTACCTCGGTCTTGTCAGGGTTGAGCTTCAGCTTATTCCTCCCCATCCAGCCACTCACTGTCTCCTAGGGATGTACGAAAGTTACTTACTGTTTCGCGGATGCTTCACGGTGGGGGGGGGGTGGCGCTCCATCCCTCCCCCTGGAGTCCTGCCCGGCAGGCTCCGCTCCGCGGGGATTCCGTGGAGCCACCAGCCGGCTCTGCCAGCAGCCGGACATCCGGCCGCTGAGTAGCAGGGACACAAATGGCGGCTGCCGTAGCCGCCGCCGTTTGCGTCCCTGTATTCAACCATGATAGGCTACATAAAAATTTACGTAGCCTATCATGACTGGGTTAAAAAAAAAAAAACAAACGCGTACACAAATGGCGGCGGCTACGGCAGCCGCCATTTGTATTCCTTATTTTTCTCCATCTTAGTCTACGTAAATATTTACGTAGACTATTACGGCGAAAATATAGGGGAACGCAAATAGAGTAGTGGGTGCTATTTGCGTTCCTTTTTGATTTGCCATTTTAGCCTATGTAAATATTTACGTAGACTAAGATGGTGAAAAGGAACGCAAATGGTGGCCGCCGTAGCCACCGCCATTTGCGTATGGGGTTGTTGTTGTTTTTAACCCAGACATGATAGACTACGTAAGTCTGGGTTAAAAAATCGCGTCTATGTAAAAAAAAGAAAAGACCAGACTGCAAATGGCGGCTTTGAGTCCGATTCTGTAGCCAACTGTGGATCCACCGGAAAATCCAACTGTGGATCCTTTTGTTTCCATTCTTTGAATTGTTCATGTTTATCTGTATTGTAGAATAGTGGATGATTCAGAAATGGGATAAGTATAGATATGGGTGGAGCCCATTGTTTGCCATTATTTCCATATTTGCATTGTGAGTAGTATAAATTAGTGCTGTATTTCTTCTATTATTTTAGGTTTGTGTATCAAAAATGAGAATCCTTAAATATGTAAATTCATGTTGTTGCTCTGTTCCAGCTGTACAGGTCCTTCAACTTGTCAACTTTGTTCTTCAACTGGAGTGCCCAGAACTGAATGCAAGGTGATTCCAGATGTGGTCTCTCCCATGCAGGAGGAGGAGGAGGAGATGATGATGATTTTATTATTATTTATTCAATGTATGAGTCACCCTATAGCTGAAGTTCTCAGGGTGATGTACATAATAAAAGCAAAAACTATAAACCCAATGATAAAACCAATAATAAAACACATTAAAAAGTATTGTTTTAAAAGCAGCAGCAAACTACCAGCATTTAAAAGAGATAAATAACTGAGCAGCTAAAAACAATTTTTTCAATGCAGCATTACACATATTAAAAATAAAGCAAGCAGCAGTAAAATACTCCTAAAAAGCCTGAGAGAATAAAATATTGGTACTAAAAATGACCCTGCACCACAGTTTCACCACTGGTTCACTGCTGGAACTGCCACAAGATGGTGGTTTGCACATAAGAACATCCGAAGAGCCCTGCTGGATCAGACCAAGGGTCCCTCCAGTCCAGCATTCTGTTACACAGTGGCCAAGCAGCTGCCCACGGGAAACCCACAAGCGGGACATGAGCACAACAGCACCTTCCCATCCACATTCCCCAGCAACTGGTACACACAGGCTCACTGCCTCTGGTTCTGGAGGCAGCACACAGCCATCAAGACTAGTAGCCATTGATAGCCTTCTCCTCCAGGAATTTATCTAACCCTCTTTTATATTTATATTTTATTTGAAAGAGTAGAGTAGGTGAGCGAGCGAGCGAGCGAGCGAGCAAGTGAAAGAGAAAGCAGGGTGAATAGGTGAGGTTAGTTAAACACCATAACAATTGCTGAAGTCGCTTAGTGAACATTTTTTAATGTACATACATTGCATTATGGCTGCAAAAATAAAGCTTAAATTAAAAAATCACAATTTTGTGTTTAAAAGGCCTGCATACCAGATAAACTGCCCCCCTACTTTTTTGGTGCCCCTCACCAAGAACTTTTAGTGGGCTCAGTGTGTGAAAACAGTTTGACTTCCTAAGTCAGATCTTTTGTTATAATACATTGCAAGGGAAATTAGGGACTGTTTAGATTAAAAGTAAACAAAATCTCATCCAAGTCCACAAACACACAACACAACAACCTGGTTCACATGCTCAGACAACCCATGGTTAACAAACCATGGGTTATTTGTGAGTGCACAGGAGAGAGTGTGGGTGCTGGTTCCCACCTGCTTGCCTGCTTCTGCTTTCCAAAACGACCAGGAGCTCCCCATCCAAACCCGACACTCTGGGTTGTTTAGGGTTAAACAACCCAGAGTTTTAACCCATGGTTTGTTGTTGCTTTGTTCCAGAAAGTGGAAGTGACAAGCACACCAGAGGCAGTATGTGTGCTGCTGCATGGCCACAGCTAACTATGGCTTAAACAACCCATTGTTAGCTATTCCGTGTGAACCGGGTCAACAACAGTTCACCCTCCCTTCTGTGTTCCATCAGACTTTGCATTGTTGTTCTCTTGATTACACAGAAGGCAGACCAAGGAAGGAAACAAGAGGACAGATTACGGTGGACTACTTAGGTATGCGCATAACCATTGGGAGGGGAGAGACCATCCTACCCAAGCAAGCACCTTTGTAAAAAGGTCAGAGAAGGAGAATTAATTTGTAGTAGTAGTAGTATTACAAAAACAATCCATTGTTTTTTTAATGGTGGTAATTGTTAGGTTTGTTATTGTATTTTCATGTACTGTTCCATTGTTTAAATTCATTTTAAATGTGCCTGTAAGCCACCTTGAGTGCCAATGTTTGGTAGAAAGGCAGGGTACAAAGCAAACCAAATCCACTGAATAAGTTACAGGAAGGCGTGCAGGCTGGGGCTACTCAGAGTCGTTGTCCAACACATCTGGAGGGCACCAGATTGGGGAAGGCCGCACTGAGCAACCCAGGCCAGGGCATCAGCATGATGCAGACTGTTCCAAACGAGAAACACAAGAATCGTTTTCCAGTTTAATTTCCTCCAACTTCATTATCAGTCTGTTTCATTCCTTTCCTCTCTGTCCGGGTTGCTGCTTATTTCTCTTGTTTCCTCCCTAACTGTCTGAGTTGCTGCTTGTTTGTGTGTTTGCTTATTTCTAGAGGGGCCATGGCTCAGAGGGAGAACACATCCTTCGCATGGCCAAGGTCCCAGGCTCTCCAGGTAGGGCTGGGAAAGTATCCTGCCTGAAACCATGGAGAGCTGCTGCTGCTGCCAGTCAGTGTCGACAATACCAGGCTTGATGGACCAAGGGTCCGACTCGGTATAAGGCAGCTTCCTAGGTTCCTGGTTCTTGCCCAGATTATAGACTGACACTTTTCAGCGAGTGCATAGGCCCACACTCCTGATATGGCACTACAGAGGTTCTTGCACGCTAGGTAGGGGATTGGTGGCAAGCCTTTTCTCCTACCCCTGAGCTTTCCTGGTGTGCTAGCCCATGGGCTCTAGGGCTGACTGAGAGGACATGCCACTCTGTTGCCCAGGGCCTTGAGGGCCGCCTTGAGTGCCATTGTTCAGTAGAAAGGCGGGGCACAAATCAAACAAATAAATAAATAAATGGGGTGGCTGCTAGTGAGGCTGCCCCTTCTTCGGGATGTTGCTTGTGAAGGGCTTCCCTGAAAGACCTGTTCCTTGCATCTACAGAGAGGCTTCCACTGCCAGAGGGACTCGTGCTGTGCTCTAGGCAGCTCCCATTTTATGGCCAGAAGCCAGAAATGGTTTCACACCGCGGAGCCACAGAATTTGGGGCCTCTGTGCTGCCCTTGGAAGCAAAGCCTGCTGATTCCTCACCTAAGTAGACCGCTTTAGGCTCCTTTCAGGGAAAATGGTCTTCCCCGCTCCCTCACTAATAACATCTAGTGACAGAGTATTGTCATCAGAATATACATTGTCATGTATATTGTTGCCCAAGGCAGCTAGTGAGGATATAAAGAGGGGGGAAGAAACACCCAATGTGATGATGTCAGACATCATGTGAAATGGTAACCCTCATTAGATGCTGTGGGTGGGATGGAGAACAGCCAGGCACAAGGATGCTGTTTTTGGTGGCTTCCATAATATTGAGTTCCACCCTGAACAGCCTTGAATTTTATCTACTGAACAGCAGGAAGGGGGAGGGGGAGACAAGGTGGAAACCTTCTGGATCTCACAGGGAAGGCCAAGATAAGGCATTGTCTATCACCAGCTTTTCTATTAAGGGTGAGAAAGAAGCAGACAAGGAGAGGACTGCAAGATAATAAAAGGGAGAAAGGGTTTGTCATCTCAGATTAAACTACTGATCCATCTTACCAGGCTTCCCGCCTCAAAAAATAGCCAATATGTGATTTGTGAGAGAAAAGCAGATAAACACAAATAAATGGGACACAGGGCAAAGGTACTCCTGATAAAACAAGAGCTGAAGAATGGGGGGAGCCATTTCCCCATGGCTTGCCCGATGCTGATTTTGTCTGTTCCAGCTCAGAAGTGGATCTACAGATGCCCTCTCCAACAGTTAGCCAGTTCTGAGTGTCTGTACCTGGTGCTGGGCACCCGAGACAGGATGGGGATTCTGTTGGAGTACCGCCCACCCCGCTGCCCAACAGTCTCCCTGCCTGACCTGCCTGAGGTGGTATCGAGTGTGGTATCGAGGACCCCAACCTTGTGGTCTTGGGGGACTTTAATATTCATGCCAAGGCTACCTGTCAGGAGCAGCTCAGGACTTCATGGCCACCATGTCAACCATGGGCCTGTCTCAAATAATATCTTGCCCAACACATGAGGCAGGACACACTTTCTGTGCTGGATTGGGAGAAAATGAAAATGATGGTGGGGGAGCCAGTAGTGACTCCTTTGGCATGGACAGATCATTATCTGATCAGTGTTGGCCTTCAGGCCACCTGTAACCTCCGCAGGGGTGGGGGACCAAATTTGATGGTCCGCCCCCAGAGACTGATGAATCCAGATGGATTTTTGAGGTCGCTTGGGGATTTTCCTGCAGGCTTAGCCAACGGTCCTGCTGAAGTCCTGGTCACTGCTTAGAATGAGATGACCTGGGCTATTGTTATGATTGTTCCCAAACATCCTCGCCCTAGTCATAGAACCGTGTCAGCTCCTTGGTATTCTGAGGAGCCAAGGGCAATGAAATGACTGTGTCGATGATTAGAGCGTAAATGGCAGAAGCCTCGGAACGAATACAATCAAACACAGGTAAGAATCCACTTGCAATCTTATTTTGTGGCGGTGATGGTGGCGAAGAAATCCTACTTCTCCACCACCATTGCATCTGCTCAGTGTTGTCCAGCGGAGCTCTTTTGCATGGTTGAAGGCCTCTTGGGTGTAGGCATTGGAACACAAGAACTCGAACCCTCAAAGGCTCGCTGTGAACAATTTGCCAGGCACTTTGCAGATAAAATCGCTTGTATTCGTGCTGACTTGATGCCATTGTCCTGACAGAATCTGATATGGATGGGGCTGGTGCACCATCTAGTCATGTTATGGATACCTTTTGGCTTGTGCAACCTGAGGACGTGGGCAGACTGCTTGAAGGACTGATCCCCTTTAGATCCTTGCCCATCCTGGCTTGTCAAATCTGCCAGAGCTGGGCTGGATATCTAGACCTCTGACATGGTAAATACCTCCTTGAGGGATGGCGAGGTTCCCGCAGCTTTGAAAGAAGCTGTGGTGAGGCCCTTGCTGAAGAAACCAAATGTAGATCCCATGGTTCCAGATAATTACCGCCCTGTGTCAAATTTGCCATTCTTGGGCAAGGTGCTGGAGTGTGTGGTGGCCTCACAACTTCAAGCCATTTTGGATGAAACTGATTACTTAGATCCAATTCAATCAGGTTTCAGGCCTGGTTATGGAACAGAAACAGCCTTGGTCACCCTGGTTGATGACTTATACTGGGGAATGGATGCGGGGGAGTACAACCCTGTTGGTTCTGCTGGACCTCTTAGTGGCTTTTGATACCATCAACCATGGCATCCTTCTGGATCATTTGTCTGGATTGGGCTTGGGAGGCACAGTTTTAAAGTGGTTCTGGTCCTTTCTGGGGGAGCAGTCTCAGAAGGTGGTGCTGGGGGACTTTGGTTCCACCCCATGGCCATTAGCCTGTGGGGGGCTGCAAGGTTCTACCTTGTCCCCCATGCTTTTTAACATCTACATGAAACCGCTGGGGGAAGTCATCAGGAGGTTTGGGCTGAAATGCCATCAGTAGGCAGATGATACTCAGCTCTACCTCTCATTTCCATCTGCACATCCCAGGGAGGCTGTGGAGCTCTTGAACCAGTAACTGGAGGCTGTTTTGGGATGGATGAGGGTGAACAAGCTGAAACTTAATCCAGACAAGACGGAGGTACTGTGGGTTGGGAAACCAACTACTTTGGATGGAGGTTTACAACTAGCCTTAGATGGGGTTGCACTCCCCCAAAAGACCAAGTGCGCAGTCTGGGAGTCCTCCTGGACTCTGAGCTAACTGGGGGAGCCCAGGTGGCTGCAGTGTCCAGGAGTGCTTTTTACCAGCTTAGGCTGGTACGCCAACTGCGGCCCTATCTGGAGAGGACGGACCTTGCCTCAGTTATCCACACACTATTCTCATCCAGGCTGGACTACTGTAATGCGCTATACATGGGGCTGACTTTGAAGATGGTTCAGAAACTCCAGCTTGTGCAGAATGCGGCTGCCGGAGTATTGGTGGGGGCGAGGAGATTCGATCATATAACGCCTATACTGTTCCAGCTGCCCTGGTTACCGGTGTGTTTCCGAGCCCAATTCAAGGTGCTGGTTTTGACCTTTAAAGCCTTAAATGGTTTGGGACAAAGTTACTTGAAGGACTGCCTTCACCCATATCAGCTGCCCGCACTTTAAGGTCAGAAAGAGAGGCCCTTCTCATTTGCCCACCTGTAAGAGCAGTCAGGTGGGTGACCATACATGAGAGGGCCTTCTCTGCAGTGGGCCCTCACCTCTGAAACAAGCTGCCATCGGAGGCCCACCATGCTCCGTCATTGCAGGCTTTTAAGAAGGCCTTGAAAACATATTATTTTACCTTGGCCTTCTCTTGATATGACTGCTACTGGTGCTGTTACTGCTGTTAACATCGTTGTTGGTTTTATTGTTGGCTTTTATTCTTGTTTTTATTGTTTTTATCACTTTTAATATTTTAACTGTTTTTATGTATTTTATTGCTGTGAGCCTGAAAGGTGGCCAAGATATGTTAAAAACAAACAAACAAACAAACAAAATGCAGCCCAGTTGTACAGTCTGCTGTTAAGGCAAAGAGATGACAGGATCAGGCCCAGGGCATCTTGCACCAGTTTGATCTTGTGTCATGGCCTTGCGCTGGCGCAGCAAAGCCCTCGGGGCGTGCTGGCAGTCGGACGCGGTTCTGCGGGGCGGGAGGGGTGGCCTCAGAGTCAGAGGCGGCGACTGAGCCAGACGTGTCAGAGGCAGCCGTCCTGGGGGGAAAGAGCTGCCCTCAGTGCTGCTGCGATGCCGCTGCCACCGGCCTTCCTTACTGCGTTGGGTACTCTGTGCTGGGACAAAAGCAGAATGGTGGGGGAGGCAGAGAGGCTGCTCTTCCACCGGCACAAGGTTTAGGGTGGCGTGCAGCCCATCTCACCACAGTGTGGAAGAGTGTGAGGAGGGGACTTGTGTGCCATGCAGCCCATCTTACTACAGTGTGGAAGAGTGTGACGAGGGGGCCTGTGTGCTGTGCTCAGTCCACTGTCCAGGTGCTGATGGACAACCATTCTTGTGGTTCTTCATCTTGGCCAGGACGGCCCTTCAAATAACCTTCAAATAGAGGTCAGTCCTCTGACAGCCCTTCAAGCGGACAGAAGACACCTGGCCGCACTAACAATGTTGCAACAATGACGCTATACTCAATTCACACATCACCCCAGCAGCTAAGTGGGTTCGCCACTGAATGACCGCTCAACAGGGGGCTGCTGCTAGTTTCAGCACCCTGATGAGCATACTTGTCCTGTAGGATACACATGTTGTTTTCAAGACAGCTCTTTGTCACATTCACACTTTGTTTTTCAAGGGTGCAACTAAGATTTGTTTCAGTGTGTGAAGAAATGTATATTGGGTTGGGGTAGGGGGTGGGAAACAAAGTGTTGCAAAACATGGGCCTGTACAGAGCTCCGTGCACCAACAGAAACAGGAGGCTGAGTGCTTGCACTGGTGGGAATGCTGTTCCAACAGCCCCTGGAAGTGGACTGCTAGCCTGAGAGACAGAACTTGGCATTGTTTCCTAAGTTGGTCAGTTTCCAGACAACTCTGAGAAAAGGATTCCTTTTCTTTGCATTTCACAAATGGTGAAAGAACTGATGTTAAGGGAAGCCATTTGGTTAAGACTGCTCAGTCATCCCTGGCTGAGCTGGAATTCAGACCTGCACATGTTATGTAGGTGGGTTGTTTTAAGGAGAGATAGAGAAAGTGGGAGAAAGTGCAAGATGGAAATAAGAAACTGACATTTCAAAGCAGATAAAAATGTAACTGAATCCAACATGTCAGTCCCAAATATTAATTTCCTTATCAAAATTAAAATTCTAACATTTAAATCTATGTTTCGGGAAAAGGCATTTGGGTTTTTTGTAAGTTTGAAAACATTTCATTTTTTATTGAAATGACTGCAGTTTTATGTCCTGGCATTTGCAAACAGATTTCCCCCTTTTCCTTTTCTTCCTACAAAACAGAGCAAACTTTTACGACAATTATGTCAGGGATGGAGATATGCCACTACTATGATAGCAGAATATGCATCACATCCTATGCATGCTCAGCCCAGGAGGGTAGGAGAAAAATATGCAACCAGAATATGCTAGAATATACAAAACAAACCTGTCTAAATGCAGAACTTTACTTCTATCTATGTTGAAATACATTTTGTTAGATTTGGTCCAGTTCTCTAGCCTGCCAAGATCATCTTGAATCCACTTTCTGTCTTCTAAGGTATTAGCTACCCCTCCTAGTTTGGTGTCTTCTCCAGAGTGGATAAACACCCCCCCTTTCATCCAAGTCATTTATAAAACTGTTGAACAGCTCAGGGCCCAGAGCCCTGTGCCAGCCCACTTGTCACTTGTCTTCCGATTGACAAAGAGCCATTCATGAGTGCTCTTGGGGAATGGGTTAGGGTCCAGGTTAGGATCCATCACCCAGCTACAAATCCACTGGATGGTAGCATCATCTAGCCCAGATTTCACCACCTTGCCAAGAAGAAGACCTTGTCGAGAGCCATGCTGAAATAAAGGTATGCTACCAGGCTAGTAAGTCTATCGAAAAAGGAGACAGGCTCGTTTTGTGGCAGGGCTCATTCTTGAGAAACATGTGTGGGGTCTTTGTGATCACAGCCTTCTTTTCTAAATGCTCACAGACTGACTGCACAAGGATCTCTTCTAGAGCCTGTCCAGGTATCGATGTTCAAGCTGACCAGTCCGTAGTCGCAAGGCTAGTGCCAACCATGCTCTGCCGGATGCAGACCAGCCGTCGCCATCCTGCCTTGCCCTCCCACGTTGCTGTTTTTGCTGCTGCGTTACTGCTGCAGCACGGGCATGCCAGGGGTCCCCGGAGCCCCCTCACCCATCAGTGCCATAGACTGAGGAGAGGGTCCTTCCTCAGAGAGGGGCACTGTGGGCAAAGTGGCCCCAGGGAGCTTCTGCACCACTGCCACTTTGGGGCAAATACTGGCTAAACTTTAAAGTTGGCTAAACTTCAAGCAGTACTCGCCATGGAGAAATGACAGGGCCAGAGGCTCTCTCCGGGGCCGCCTTGTGCACAGCACCTTGGTCCAGGAAAGGACCCCTTCCTCAGCCCCAGCTAGTCATGGGCCCTTTGGAGAGCCAAGAAGGAGTGCCACCAGCTGCTATCCTGCTGGGGCAAATGCCAGCACAGCTAAGCAGCATTTGTGGGCAGCCAAGTGGTGGTGGTGCTGCTCTGCAGCCGGCAAGCGGGCGGGTGGGCAGAAGCGCGGGCAGGGATGGCTGCATGTGGCATCCTTGTGGCTCATGGCGGGGCTGGCCCAGGGTAGTTGCCTAGGTGCTCTTCCCCACCACCACCACCTTTTTCAGGAGGGGGCACTAGTTGGTTCATTCATTCATTTCTATACTGCCCAATAGCGGAAGCTTCCTGGGCAGTTCACAAAATGTGTCCCCCTCCAGCCTCACGGTACTTTACTTGTCCTCCAAGAGGCTCTGAGAACACATCTGTATGTTCCTCCAGTTCCCCAGAATGCAGCTCATCTGGCCTGAAGCCTTGAGCTCATTTGGAGTGGCTTGCTGCTCCTGTTGCCATGGATTGTGTGAGGAGGCCTTCCCCATGGTTTCCCATCCCCAAAGGTCTCCACTGTGAGCTGAAAGCGCCCACAAGCACGGGGCCAGAGAGACGAAGCCCTTGACATGGACCCTCTCATCTGAGTTGGGCCTCCCTGCATGGGGCTTGCCTGCTGGCCCTGGGGTGCTGTGCTTAACAGTGCCTCCGGACAGAAGGGTCCCGGGCTGGCCATGAGAAGGCCTGGCACAGCGATTCCATCTCTTCTGTCTTAACGGGTTTTCCACAGCAAGAACGAAGATGGAAGAAGCAGTAGGGGAACACGGGAGGGCTCGGAGTGGAAGGCGGCAGTGTCTGTAACAAGCTGTGAATGCAGCTGGGCAGCAGTGCCTGGAAGTGCCCAAGTGCTGAGCTGCACCACCTCCCATGCTCCGCTCTGGCCAGATGGATGCAGGGGCTGCGTTCTTAACACCCTCCCCGCCCATTAAAGTCAACGGGAGGGACTGGCCGTGCCAGGCCCCACAGGGACAGTGTAAACATGCACTGTGAGGGGGCACTTTGAAGGAGTATAGGAAGAGGCTTCATGTGCCCCCTCCCTCTGCTGGGCACGCCTGCCCATGACTCTCCGCCATTCAGCCATTCCGCTGGCATGTCTGTCATGGAAACAGTGAAACTTGTGTTCTGTCGGTGGAGCGGGGCTTCCCCGAAATCCTGTGGCCCCTCTGCCAGCAGATCGCAAGTACAGCATCGTGCTCCAAAAGGTCATTCAAAATATCTGCAGCATTACAGCCTGACCACTGGTGTGTGATCATCCAGCTTGACAGGAAGCGAGTCCAAAACACCTGCCTTCGACACGGTCCTGGATCCTGACCCCGGTGCTGCGATGCCTTCCGGCATTCCCACGCACGCTCAGTGCTCCTTCTCAGCCGGGCTCCAAGGGCCGGAGGCAGGCGCATGGACTGGGCTGTCTCCCTCCTTCTCCATCTTGTCATTTGACCTCAAGGATGACCTCAGCTTAAACACGGGAAACAGCCATCGCCCAATCTGCTAAGGAGGAGTGTGCCAGTATCAGCCTGGGAAAACCAACTGCCCTCCTTTCCCTGACTATCAAGGGTCGGCCCGGCATAGACTGACAATCCAGGCTGGGAGGGGGTTTTCTTCGACTCAGGCTCCGTGAGGTCATTTCCTGGCAATTGAAGGAGAAGGCGGAAGGCCAAGCTCTGAAGAGTTATCCCACAGCTGGCCAATCCAGACGCTTTGTACTGCCTGCCAATGAGAGGAGCCAATCTTGCACACCCTGTCCCTTTTGTGCCGAGACAAGGCACTCCTTGCTCATTCACTGGGCTAAGCCCCAGGCTCGTGCCTTGCAATCCTGGCTCAAACCCTGTGGCTTTTGACCTTAGTTAGGCCTCTGGTTAACTAAGTTAGGCCACATCTGGAGTACTGTGTCCAGTTCTGGGCACCACACTTTAAGAAGGATGCAGACAAACTGGAGAGGGTTCAGAGGAGGGCAACAAAGATGATCAGGGGACTGGAAACAAAGCCCTGTGAGGAGAGACGGAAAGAACTGGGCATGTTTAGCCTGGAGAAGAGAAGACTGAGGGGAGATAGGATAGCGCTCTTCAAGGACTTGAGAGGTTGTCTCAGAGAGGAAGGCCAGGATCTCTTCTCGATCATGCCAGAGTGCGGGACACGGAATAATGGGCTCAAGTGACAGGAAGCCAGATTCCGGCTGAACATCAGGAAAAGCTTCCTGACTGTTAGAGCAATACGACAATGGAACCAATTCCCTGGGGAGGCGGTGGGCTCTCCCACACTGGAGGCGTTCAAGACGAGGCTGGACAGCCATCTGTCAGGGATGCTCTGACTTGGATTCCTGCATTGAGCAGGGGGCTGGACTCGATGGCCTTGTAGGCCCCTTCCAACCCTACTATTCTATGATTCTAGTTAATCCTCCAGTGTCCCCCAAACCGTCCCTAATTAACCCTGTTGTAGGGACAGGAAAGCCCTAAACACCAGTGACACTGCAGGCGCTCACTATCAGATGGAGTCAAGTGAGAACCCATCTAGGCCTGGAATCAGCACCTGGCATGGCTTATTTATTTATTGTACTTTTAAACTGCCCAAGAAGTTCTCTGCGTAGCGTGCAATACATTAAAAACATAGGAAACAATAAAACAATGAATAAAAACAGCATGTAATAAAAACAAGATAAAGCTAGCAGCAAAGAGTTTAAAAAGCACATAAAACCAGCAGAAAAATTAAAGGACAATGATCTAAAAGCACTAAAACATTTCTTAGAATGTCTGGGGAAATAGTTTCACCCAGTGCTGAAAAGACTGTCATGTAGGCGTCAGGCAGCCTCTCTGGGGGGGCATTCCACAGATGGGATGCTGCCACTGCAACAACAATAATTTGTTTATAATAATTTCTAAATTTGCACCTATACATATAAATTAGCAAATACAAATTTTATGTCCTCTTTTTTGGTGATGCATTTCCTCTTTGGGGGCAATGTATAAATGGCCACCCTAGTCCTAGGGTGGTCTTTTGAACAAGCAAGAAGAGGACAGAATCAGGTGCAGTTGTACTGGTGCCAAAATCAGGTTGCACGGTCCCAGCTCAAGTGCTTTGAGCTCAATCCAAATATGCCAGTGCCCATCTGCCCCTTATAGAGCCGCCAACCAACTAGGAAAAAACTGGTCTCATCTGCTCCTCTGCTTTTAAGAGCAGCTTCATCTGCAGGCATCAACAGGTGAAACTTTTCATTGCAGAGAAATGTCCGTCTGACCTGCACAGGAAGAGGGACTGGGGGGAAAAATAGTTGGCAATCCTAGCCCATTCCCCAGACCTTTGTTTGCATTTCAAATTCCCTCCTATCCTCTTTAACCTCTCTCTGGCTCTTGTGCAAATGCCTAGTGGATTCCTCTCAGCGGGAGTTTGTATATAATTAAATCTTCCTGTTGCTTTCTTCAAAAGTGCTGGGAAATTCTATGCCTGACCCATTTCTGATGTGAAAGCGGCAAATGACAAAGGCTGTGTGTGTAGTGATTAGGAAGAGATGCCAGCCTACCCCCTCACTCCCCCCCCCAGCAAAGGCTACCCAAAAACTAATTACAAAATCAACATGTTTTGTTTTCCAGCAAAGATCTGTTATAAAGCTCTTTGCTGACACTCTGGGTCAGTAATTAAATAAGGGAGTTAATTCTCCAATTACCCTCTCTTTCTAGGAAATAGAGAGGTCAGGATTTGAAAATCTGAAGTGGGGAAAAAGAAAAACTGCCTCCCCACAATGGAATCACACATTAATTTGCATGTGCAGTTACCAGACATGCATCAAAATTCACATGACATTATATGCACGAAATACAAACAACCCCGTATAGATTCTGGATGATGGGCAACATGGGGCCAATTACTGTAATCAGTTGGCATACTAATTATTGCTTGATTAGTTTGCAAGACAGTTACAGCATCCACAATGACTGATTTCTGACATCCTGTTTATATACCTCGGCTATCTCATCCTAGCTGCAGCCTGCAGTTGTTTCATGCAGTAGTGTCCTTAGGGCAGGACTCTGGGGCAAAGGTCCGGGGGGGGGGGGGTGCTGTAGAAGAAGCAGAAGTGCCTCCAAACGCAGCAGGGCTGGCTTACCACATTTTGAAGTAAGTGAAGCAGTACACCTTGCCATCTAAAGAGCTCCCCCTGCCCCATAAGATAATTCCATCCAGATCTATAATGAACTAACTGCCATGGAGGGAGCAGGAGTGAGGTAGAATAAAGTTCCCCATTACATGATCTAGTATGGGCCTCCCCTTTAGGCTCCACACCTTGTTTTTTAAGCAGGATCGTTCTTCTTTAATCACTGGTTTTCACAGGAGCTTTGTGCTATCTCACAACTTCCTTTCCCTCTTCCGTGTTATCTGAGAACAGAAAACCCGGCATTTTCTGTGCTTGCGACTGAAATTGCCATTTCCACCCCATGTATTTCCCCTTTAGTGCTTTGTCCCGCTTTGTGTCAGCCTGTGCTGGGGAGTGTTGCTGGGCGGTGTACAGTAGCACTGGCATGACAGCAAATCGTGGTGGATGATATGAGGAGGGCTTTGGACAGGGGTGAATGCTCCTTCCTTGTTCTCCTTGACCTCTCAGCGGCTTTTGATATGATTGACCACAGTATCCTCCTGGACCACCTGGAGGGGTTGGGCATTGGACACTGTATTATGGTGGTTCCAGTCCTTCCTCTCTGGCAGGTACCAGAGGGTAGCACTGGGAGAGGTGGTTTCGGACCTGTGGCCGCTCACTTGTGGGGTGCCACAGGGTTCCATCCTCTCCCTGATGCTACTTAACATCTATGTGAAGTCGCTGGGGGCTATCATCAGGAGGTTTGGGGTGCAGCGTCATCAGCATGCAGATGACACGCAGCTCTACCTCTCGTTCAAATCTTCACCAAGGTTGGCTGTAGAATCCCTGTCCAAATGTCTGGAGATGGTGAGTGGCTGGATGGGGAGGAATAAGCTGAAGCTGAACCCTGACAAGACCGAAGTACTTTTGGTGGGAGACAAGAGGAGGTTGGGGGATGTTGACCTGGTGTTGAATGGGGTACGGCTACCCTTGAAAGACCAGGTCCACAGCCTGGGGGTCATTTTAGACTCCCAGCTGCCCATGGAGGCTCAGGGGTCAGCTGTGAGCCAGACAGTGCTGTACCAACTCCATCTGATACAGCAGCTGCACCCCTTCCTTCCCGACCATCTGCTCCCATCGGTAGTACATGCCCTTGTCTCCTCTCGTCTAGACTACTGTAATGCGCTCTACGTGGGGTTACCCTTGAAGATGGTTCGGAAGCTGCAGCTGGTACAGAACATGGCTGCTCGCCTGATTAAAGGCAGCCATTGGCGTGATCACATCACTCCGGTGCTGAAGGAGTTGCACTAGTTACCAGTTTTCCGGACCAAATTCAAGGTGTTGGTGTTGACCTTTAAAACCCTATACAGTTCCGGCCCAGCCTATCTTAAGGAGCGCCTCCAGCAACACCGGGCAGGCAGCTCAACAAGATCACCCTCGGATGGCCTTCTCTCTGTCCCATCAGCCAAGGCAGCTAGGCCGGTGAGGATGAGGGAGAGGGCCTTCTCTGTGGTGGCCCCTCCCTAGGGAACTCCACCATGACCCCTCTTTAATGAGCTTCCACCACGCATTAAAAACGTGGTTGTTCAGGCAGGCATTTGGGGTGGGTTAGGGGTGTTTTTTTTTTAAGGGGCCGCGGTGGCTTAGTGGTTAAGACGCTGAACTGCAGACCGGAAGGTTGGCAGGACAGCAGTTCGAGACCTGAGTGTTGCGTGACGAGTGAGCTCCCGTCTTCAGTCCCAGCTCCTGCCAACCTAGCAGTTCGAAAGCAAGAAATTGCAAGTAGATAAACAGGCACCGCCTCGGCGGGAAAGGTGACAGCGTTCCGTGCACCTCGGTGTTCAGTCCTGCCGGCCACATGACCACGGAAGCGTCTTCGGACAGCGCTGGCTCTTCGGCGTAGAAATGGGGATGAGCACCGCACCCTAGAGTCGGACACGACTGGTTGGGGACACCTTTACCTTTTTTTTTAGGGTATTTTTAGAAATATGATGTTTTAATGTAGAATTTTATTGTTTTAAAACTGTTGTATTGCTGTACATCGCCCAGAGTGGCCAGGTGACCAGCCAGGTGGGCGATTAAGAAATTCTATAAATAAATAAACAAACAAAATGTCTTACTTCTGTAGTTGGGAACCTGGAAATTGGTATATCCTTCAAACTCAGTAGTGCAAGCAATGTCCTGCATTTAATTCCATCACGCACTGACATATCTAGCAGAGAAGGACTAGCAGTGCCAGCAACCTCGGGGTAAACCACCGAGAAGACGCTCTCTCCCTCACCACAAAGTCGGAGGAAGGAGGGGACCAGCTTTCATAGCCCACTACCCAGGCCGCCGGAAGGGCTTCCGACTTCTCTCCTGCTGTGGAGGAGTGGAGGGACGGGCGGAGCCATCAATCATATTACAGGGACCAACGGTCAGGGGAGGGGAGGGGGCATGGAGCCAGCAGCCCCCTCCTGATTGTTCTGCACTGCTCCACCCAGCCATGAAACAGTAGGGAGAGGAGGGACGCGCTATGAGAGTTGCCTGTATACAGGACCAGTGTAAATCCCGGAAAGGATCAGTAATCAAAGGACTGGTTTGTAATGAGATAAAATGCCAGGGGTGAAGGGAGCCTTAGTCTCGCTCCTGTTGTTCAAAGGCTGGTGTATCACTGCATCCCTTTGGCTACCAAGGAGGCGTTGAAGATGCCCACTTGGACAAAGCCCAGGGCTGGGATCACAAGAATTAACCTGAAGCAAGATGCCAAGACCAGCACACAGAGGCAATGCTCCACCACGCTCCGGGAGAGTACCATGCAATGGGACAGGTCTGTAGCATCCATTGGGCTCGACTCATGCTGATCTTTTGTCCCCTGAGCATTTGATCCAAGAGAAGATGCCACCAGACCTCCAGGCCTCTCTGCTGGAAAATGACCTCTGGTCAGAATAATCTGTCCAGGAAGTGCCCTGACCTGAATTTACTAAAAGTTGTGTCTGAGAGCGGGGTGAGAGGGTGAGGCATCAACCCACCCAAGGTTGTTAGGAACAGCAAAGGCCCAAATCACGGGGCAACTTCACCTCTTAAACTTCACCTGGTGGGCAGAGCTTTGGCCGGCAAAGGGAGTGGCAGTGGGGAAAGCGATCAGAACATGCCTATAATCACTTTCCAACCTGCAGTGTGGAGAACGCCACGCGCTGAAGGGGGTTTGTCATCCTCTTCCTCTGTGACAAAACCTCCCCCCGTGGGGCTGGCATTTCCGAACGTTATAAGCACTCACTTCTTCATATTAATGACATCAGCATCCCCATAGCAACAGGAGTGCTTCACACAAGGGGGAGGGTGGAAGAAGGGGGGCAGGACAAGGCTAATAATAGGGCAGGGACCCAAGCGAAGTGCTGGAGAGGGGAAGCACTCTGGGTTTTGAGCAGCTTGCCAGGATTCCACGCTTCTCTTTTGGCCAGCCTGCCTCATTCTGGCGGGTGCTGCCGCCTCTGTACAGAACGCTTGAAGCAAAATCTGGAGGCACGCCGGGGAGTCCTGCATGAGCCGAGAAATGGACCCCTGGCAGGCAAGCAATCCATTGGCCGGCAAGACAGTTCAGAGCGAAGCGATCCCGGGCTGGCGGTCTGGAGGGCAGAGCTCCTGCACCTTTCCTAGTCGTGAACGAGAGGGCCTGTCAGCAGGGGTTGCTTGCATGATGAGAAGCTTCACCTGCTGAAATGCACGACTGCAGGGGCAGGAGCCATGCCCTGTTTTGCAACAAGCAACCCTACAAAAGGCCAGATTGCCGCCACCTCTCTTCGTGCCCCTGCTCCGGTGTCTTTAACAGCAGTCTAACGTGACATTTAACAGCAGTCTAACGTGACATTTGGGAGGAGAAGTTTTTCGGGCTGTGGAGATGAAGCGATGGGAAAAGCTTCCCACGCCCATTTCGGCATGTCAGGCTATACTCCAGGTAGCTCCCATCTTTCAGTATCTTGAAGGAGCTCAACAGTAAGGATCACTGAACTGGGAGGCAAAAAGGAAGTAACAGTGCAAAATAGGTCAGCTTAAAACAGGAGTGGGCAACACATGGCCTGTGCGTGTGCCCCGCTGCCCCCCACCACACTGCTGAAATTCATGGTGGCAGCAAAAACATCAGTGGGTTTGGGGGCAAATGGCTACAGAGCAATAAAACAGTCACATTTTTACCACTCTGTTGCAGTTTGTCGCTGAAATTCACTGGCAAACTGCTGATGTTTTTGCTGCCGAACTCAGCAGTGTGGTGGCAGCCGCAAGCGTGTGGCCCACAGGGGAGTCAAAAATAGCCCCTGTCCCCCCCAGGTTTCCCACCCCTGATTTAAAAGGGCACCGCACCT
This sequence comes from Heloderma suspectum, assembly GCF_057233095.1. Taxonomy (NCBI): domain Eukaryota; kingdom Metazoa; phylum Chordata; class Lepidosauria; order Squamata; family Helodermatidae; genus Heloderma; species Heloderma suspectum. Next base: position 35,139,042 of record NC_139469.1, on the reverse strand, counting down.
CACCTGCCACCTCCAGGGCTGCTCATTCCCCTTCTGAGAACTCCAAGTGTGACTGCTAAAAGCTCTTTTCATCAGTCCACAGACCTTTATACGCTCCCAAGAATGCAGTGAGATGCTCTCTTCCTCTGGAGCATGATGGCACAAAGCCTGTGGTACACCAGAGAATGATGCCTGTGTCTTCATGGCGAATAATCTCTGGGCCAGGTATTACATGTTTCACCTGGCCTTTCTCCCCAGGAGTTAAAGATGGCCCATATGCCCCCTCCGACCGTGCTCATCACAATAGCCCTGCCAGGTAGGCTAGCAGAGAGAGAGTGCCTGGACGCAAGCCATCCAGTCTAGCTGAGCAGGAAGATGAAGCCAGGTCACAATGCTGAAAACGCTGGCGCGCTCTGCACTGCACTGCACCAGTGGCCGCTTCTGAGGCTCCGGGCACCCCTAAATCACGGCCAGAGTGACAGCCCCATCGCCTGCTGGCTGCCAATTACTCTGCCAGTAGAGGCATGGCTGCCTCCCATCTTCATGTACGCAGGGCTGATCACCCTGGCGGCGTGTTCGTTTGAATTCTCCAGACAGGGGAACGGCGTGGAAAACACTGTGCCGCAATTGCCAGGGCTCGTTGCCATTTCGCATCCCAGCCTTTGCTGCGGAGGGGCCTCGCTTGCATCCTCCTTTGGGGAAGGGCTAAAGCTCAGAGCTTTGCATGCAGAAGGCCCCAGAAGCATCTCCAGGTGGGGCCGAGAAAGGCCCCTCCCTGCAGCCCCGGAGAGCCACTGCTGCCGGTCAGTCTAGGAGGCAGCACAGGGCCACACGGGCCAAGGGCCCGGCGCAGTGCAAGGCAGTGTCCTGCAGCACTGAGCCCAGCCCGTTTGCAAGGCCTGCCCTGAACACGACGGCACTTTTGCGGAAGAGGTTTCATTCCCACGTTTGTGACCTTGGGGTCAGAACACTGAAAAAGCAGCTCTGAGACTCTCCAGAACATGCTGCGTGCACTTTGCAGCATGCCTACCAATCCTGCCTGGACTCCGGATCTTCTAGGAGTGAGATATTAACTGTTTGTGCAGAGCCTCTGCTCCTATTTGCCTTCTAGCACCCTGCAGAAAGACCATGCCTTCGCAGCAGCGGGCCGAGGGCCCCCAGCCAGGCCTCTCGACAGCCAGCCTCTTGCGTCTATCCGCCAGGCCGCCGGCAGCCTGTGACGACCAGCTGCCTTGCCAGCTGAGTGCTGTACTCCCGCCTGGGCCGCAGCCCTGCCATTGTAATCCCTGTCCACCACCAGGCCCTAGAAGGCCCCAGACTCAGAACCGGCTCCCTCAGCATCAGAACGGAACATGTTTTACTGGTCTATTTAGCAAGGCCATTTCTATTTCTCCATTCTTCCCCCCTGGAACTCAAGGTGGTGCACGGGGGGGGTGGGGGGGGGTAGCAGCTCCCAGCTGGCCTCCCGGAGGCCTGATCAGACACAGACATGCTACGCTTAGGAAGGGGCGCCCTGCTTCCCGGGCCCGCAGGCCATGGCCTGGCCAGTCTGAGCAGCTCCTTGTGCCAGAGAACCCCTTCCCTGGCTGGGCAGCTCCTCCTTTCCCCTATCCTGTGGCCTTTAGGAAACTGCCCCCACCCCTGCCCCCCAGCATGAGTGGCAGAACGTTCAGATCTGTAGCATGTGTTCATCCCTGTCCTTGTGACTCCCATGTCCAAGCCTACCAGTTTATCAGGAAAATCTTCTCCATAGTAAGAGAGACCCAAATGCTGCATTTGCCAGCAACTATTCAAGTTCATTTGCATGTACGTTAACCGGAGAAGCCACACGGGCAGTGGCTGATTAGCGTGGCAGTACCCAAGTAATCACAGTGGCAAAATCCCACGTGATTCGGGCATCCCTCACGCTGCACCTCAGCCAGCGCAGCCTCTGCTTCCCCGGGGTTCCCTCCTCCGCCAGACGCTGACGCTGCTTGCTTGCGCCCAGACCACTCAGACCGGCCCCTGCGGAGGAGCCCCTCCTCTTGTGTCTGTGCGTGCGGGAAAGGGGAGTGGGGCAGGGGCAGGAGGTCCCACAGCAGCACCGCAGCCCAGCCTCCAAGGGTGGCCAGGCGCCCTCCTTGTCCGAGGACAGCCAGCCCGCTCTTCGAAGGGCTGCCTGAGGCCTGTCCTCGGGACGCAGCCTCTCTTCGGAGGGCCGCCCAGGCCAGCCCCGCCCCAGGAGCAGGCAGGGGCCTCGGCGCTACCCACCAGCGGCCAGCACCAGCACCAGCACAGCAGGCCAAGCAGGCAGCTCACGGTCACAGGCAGCCCCGCAATGGTGAGATGTATTACCTGTCCATTTGAATCGCAGCAGCCCTTTCTCAATGTGCCCCTGTACACAGACATCAGTCTATGCAAAACGTAGGCAAACCTGTGCCCTCTTCTGCCCTCCTCTGGGCAATGCACACAGCGCCACCCGACCTGCCCACCCACAGAGCCACCCGACCTGCCCACCCTCTCCGCAAATCCTTTCTCACCTGTGCAAGCAAGGAAGCCCCAGCGTTCCTTGGAGGAAAGAAGCCTCCCGCAAGGCCGCTAGCAGCTCCTTCTTGCTCCCATAAGGACCACCTCAGCCGGCAGACACCCTCGTTCTCCCCTTTCGCATCACAACTCATCGGGACCAGTAAAGGCGATGTGGTGGCGCTACAGAATGGCATTCGCTCTGTCTGGGCAGCTCTTGCAAAGGCGGCTTCCTGTGGGGCTGCCTGATGCCTGGTAGACGGCCCTCTCCCGCAGCGGCATTCTCGCGGGAGGAGGGAGCACTTAGTTACATCGGAAAGGGCGCCATCTTGTCCTTCAGCAGGCTCCTGTGCCTGTAAAAGAAACTAGCCGCAGAGCAGGCAAATGACTCGCTCAAGAAGCATTCCCCATCATCGCTGCCTCCCCCAGGAAAAGTTTTCAGCGAGTGGATGCCTGCTTCCAGTGCAGTTCATAAAGGAAAGGAGGCCAGCCAGATAAAAGCTGGCAACCTTCCTCGCAAGGGCGGGCTTTTGCATATACTATTGCTATAGAGCTCCTTCTGCTGAGGTAGACTTCCACTCCTTTGGTTTAAAATGTCCTCATGCTGCCCCTCGAACTGAGTCAAGAGCCACAAGGTCTCCACTGTGGTGCTCACAGACCCATTAGGGCACCTGCCTGGCCTTCTGCCCCTCCTCATTTTTGTTTTATCTTTAAAGTGTATTGTAATTAATTATTTTTTAACTGGGAGGCTGGTATTGATCTGTAAAGTGAAGTGCCGCCCTCCAGCAGCACCTTTATTTCCAGCAATGTCTCTGGGCCCCACATGGGCCCCAGAGGCACCCGTAGAAAAGAAGAACGGAGGGTGGCTGCAGCCCAGCGAGCCCAGAAAAAAGCAAGAGTGAAGCTGTGGGTGGTGGGGAGTTTCCTGGGGGGCTACAGTGGGTGGCAGAGAGCATTCTGGGGGGCTAGAGCACAAGTGAGGGGCAGCTTTGCCTTTGCTTTGTGTGTGTGTGTGCGTGAGAGAGAGAGAGTGAGTTGGTAGTTGGTTGGTTTTTGATGTGGTGTGAGTTTTGCCAGGTGTGTGGGTTTGCGATTGTGTGGGTTTTGCTTGGGTTTGGGGCATTTTTGTGCGTGGGTCAGTGTTTTGCCTCTGTGTGGGGGCTGTTTTTCTGAGCATCACCAGTTTGTCTTATGTGAAATGGGTATTTTGCTGTGCTTTGAGCAGGCAAATAAGTGATTTTGCATTTGGGGACCACCCCCACCACCCCCAGTCTTGTATGTAGCTTCCCAGCCAAGCTACTTATCTCTGCACCTCATCAGTTTGCCTTCTGTGAAATGGGCATAGGAGCAGAAAACTGTTGGTTCAAAGGAGTGGTTTTGTGTTTTGGAGCTCAGACCCCACCTCTGCCTTGGACTTAGTTTCTCAAGCAAGCTAGAGAGCAATCCTATGGTTCCTCAGTGAGTGTCTCAGGGCCCATAGGATGGCTCAGATTCCAACCTTGGAAGGTGACGTTGGAGATTTGATCCCTCTGGCCCCTTGCAACTGGCACGGAGAGTACTGTGCTGTCTGAGGGGAGAAAGGGGGTGTTCCGGGGGGCGGGGACGTGAGGGGATCTGAGGGGCCATGATATGGTTCATCCTGAGCCTCCTCCAGCCTCCTTCCCTCCTGCTTGGAAGTGCCCTGGCTAGAGGGTCTTAAAAGACCATCTAGTAGAAAAAGCAAAATTCAGAGGATGGGGAGGCAAAGACGACCTCCGCTGCTCCTCCCACCCTACCAGCTGTAGTCCTGCAGAGGGCTTCCGAGCAACGAGGGCTCAAGTCATAGGATGGCACCCTTACTCTCCTTTAGGTCTCCCCAGTTTGTCTTAACACACCCACCATGGCAGCCATTTTGTGAGTGGACAAGCCTCTCCCCCATGGCAGCCATTTTGTGACACTCTCTCAAAATCCAGATGTGCCCCCTGACCCAAAAAGGTTGAGGATCACTGCTGTGCTCTTTTGCAGCAGCCCATCCACATAAGCAATTGATAAGGGTACAGGTGGGTTGTGTCTGACACTGCCATCCTTCCTGACTGGATCGAAGTCCTGCTGAACAAGGATGCTTGTGTGCTTATTTATTTAATGCTTCTTAATGTGTTCCCCCTGCAGCACCAGTGTTCCTGAGCTTGTAACCATGCCTGCACAGAGGCACTGGGATTTTATGCCATAGCCGAGTTACCCGGAAACGGGCCACAGCGGGTAGCTTGACGTCACGTTCTCCGAGTGACAACAGTGAGGACTGTGGCCTGGCCCATTCAAGTGAGAGCACCCAGAGCTCTGTGAGAAAGATAAATGCAGGGTAGGCGAGGGATGGAGTGCCAGGAAAATTGCTAGCTGCCAGCAAATCCTTTCTGCACAAAGTAGGCACTACCTATTACTGTGGAACGGTTTGGTAGTGGAGAGGGCAATCCCTGCCCTGCCAGCAGGAGAGCTGCACGGGGAAGCCTCTTTCCGCATGGTGGAAGCCTCTTTCCATGGGGAAGCCTCTTTCCACAGAGTGCTTGCAGAAAGCAGCTTTGGCAATTCAGAAGCAGCAAAACCATCTGCAATTTGTGCTGTTAGAGACACAGACACCCACACAGGGGAGAGAATGCCAAGGACTTCCCTCAGAGGACTCCGCTCACAGAGATGCGCTCGGATGACGCCCGGCCTTGGCATGCTGGTGCTGGAACTGCTGCGACTGCTGCCGAGCCTTCTCGGAGCAGCAAGGCCGTGCCAGTCCACGTGCAGAGCGACACAGCCCCTTGCTCAGTGGGTGGTGCTCTCGGCATCTCTCCTCTGCGTGGACACGGTGCGTGTCTTCAGAGAGAGCCCACAGAATCTGGAACTGGGAGAAGTATTCACAGTGCGCCCAGATTCGTAGACCATTTTCATTCCAAAGTCTGGTCAGGTCATGACTCATTGAAAGCAAATATAAAGTCCTCCTCACGTTTCCCCTGTGCTGAGAACCGCCCCCTGGTCCTCCGGGTGGCCATCCGCCCAACTTCACACAGGACAGTCCCCTGTCCTGTCCAACCCCAATGTGAGGCCAGAGAACCACGAGAAAAGAGGGCGAAGCAGAGGCCTGGCAGTGCCCCCACCCCAGGGCTGAGCTTGCTGAGCAAGCACACAGCCGACGGCGCACCCCCACTGTGCGGAGACATCCGGAATGTCTGCTGACATGATAGCCATTCTTTCCAGTTTTGCACCTGTACATAGACATTGGCATACGCACATTTTATGCAAATGTGCCCTCTTTCATCCTCTTTTTGGGTGATGCACCAGTGGCCAGCCTAACCAGAGGCCTCCTGCATACGAAGCACGTTCTCTCCCGGAACCGCTGGCTCTGGCCCCAGGAACCTTTTGCTTGTGTGCCACTGCCCTGCACGGTGAGGCACAGAAACAGCTGTTTGAGCCTCTTCCTGGGCAGTGAAGGACGCCCGGGCTGGGCCTCCTCAGCGGGCGCTGGACTGGCCAGGCCCTCCTCGACAAGAGGGGCTGCATGAGGCTTCCTCGTTGCCAGGCTGAGGGTCTGCCTGAGCCCAAAGGGCCGTCGTGGCTCCAACTGGTTCCCACGTGTTTTTCTGCCCTGGCTCAGTGGCGCAGCTCTTTTGGCCGCTGCCTTTAGCTCAGCCTGATAGGCACTCAGCTGCGGCCTCTCCCTGAATCCATGGCTCCAACAGACACGGAGAGCATGCGTGTGGTTGTGTCTTACTCATCAGTTTTGTGGGGAAATCCACCCCCATGCCTTTGCCACCCCACAGCAGTCAGGAGCAGGACGGGCATCTCCTTTAAGTCTGACACATTGGTGGTTCTCGGAGAGAAAATAGCGTGGAGGTACAGACTGATGTTACAAGAAAGGTGCTCAGGGTGAGTGGCAGAAAGTGCAACATGTCAGCTGCGGCTGGGATGTCCACGCCCCAGAGGTATGCTGATGCCTCCCTTTTCAAGCAGTGTGACATTATCATCGCTCCCACATTCAGGTCACATCAGCTATCAGGACCCTCTCAACAATTAAGAACTCTGCTTTGACGGAACTTCCTCCCAAGGGTTAGACTGTCTGTAAAACTCCATGAAAAGACCACTGTCTTCCGTCAAGCCTTTGAGTCAAAAGAGCTGGTATCACCCCCACGCTGCTCCTTATGCCCATATGTGGAGGGGAACACCTATGTGCACAGATGCTCGGGACACTGCATAAAAGGCAGTGTGTCAACTGCGTGATCTGAGGGATTCTGGAAGCCCAAAAACCAGGGTACAAAATGTAAAAACCAACACATTTAGCTCTTTGTGCACTAAAATGGACAGTACACACAATTAGCCACAATATGATATAACTATAATACTACAATGTCACTGAATACAGATTTGTTCAGAAGTATTTTTGTCATTATTACTGATTACTTTACAAGTTCGAGGCCTCAGCCCAGGAACAGAAAACATTCTGGGGCTATGTCCTGGTTCAAAGCAAGCCTGTGGAAGAGGGGTGAGGGGGCAGGGGACCGCCCAAGGCTTGGGAGGCACCTGCAGGATGTCAGGCAATGCTTGAAGGAGCTGGGGCACAGCTGTACCAGGAGAGGGCAAGAGGCCGTGAGGTCCCCCCCAACTTCATGCTGCTTCACTGGGGCCTTGAAAAATATCACTGCCTGCCTTGCGACTGCCATGGGTTGCTTGTGTAGTTGGGCCAGCCCAGATCTGCAAGGCAAGCCCTCCAGCTGTAGGTGTTCTGTTCTATGACATAGACATCTGTGTTTTATTTTATGATGTAGATATCTCAGCTTTCCTCCAAGGAAGCTCCAGGTGGCATCCCCCCCCCCCGGCTTCACAACAACACCGTGAGAGGTTATGCCGAGAGAAAGTGACTGGTCCAAGACCACCTAGGGAGCTTTGTAGGCCGAGTGGCAATTTGAATGGGATCTCCTCAGCCTCACACTCAAACCACCACTACAGCACCCTGGTTCTTTGTTTTCTAGCTCCTGTTTCTGGAAAATCACTGTCCAAAACCGTGTCCCTATTTTGCCCTTGGGAGAGATTTGGGGGATGTATTTAAAGATGCTAACCTTCCTTTGTGCTAGTAGAACTGGTGGCTGAAGAGACATGTTTGCCATGACTTTACTACCACATCCGCTACAGAAGAAGCCAGGGCATGGCAGGCTACTGCAGAGTAAATTATCATCAACAGCTAAGGTTGCCAACTTTTCAACCAGCCCCGATAGCTGTGCCTTTAGCGGCAGCCATTAGTGAGTGTTGCCGTTTATCTCCGTAATATGAAAAGCTTAATCTGGCAATTGGTGAAGACTAAGCTGCAGTTAAAGACACAGTTTCAAGGGCTGGATAAGAAGTTGGCAGCCATATGCATCGCAGGCAGAGAGAAGCTTTCGGGCATTTGGAATTCTGTAAGTTGCACTGACCCACTGCGAGAGAAGAGTGTGTCTATATTCTCACCTTCAGTGGCAAGTGGGACGGAGCGTGGGCAGCTCATGGCCTGCTGCTGTTCTTTGTCAGTGAGGCTGATTTAGCCTGACAATGAACTTTGGGGTCTTAGAAGCAGTGGTGTAAGTAGGGGGGCGGGGGGGGCCCTTTCCTAGATACTGTTTGCCTTGGGCCTGTAGCACTACCCTGCAGCCCCCCCCCCATCTGTTGCCAAGCCCTTTGACAGCAGATGTGGAGTAGTCACTCCTTCTATTAGCAAACTAATCTGGCGAGTCCCACCAGGATCTAGCCAGAACGGGGTCACTGAGAGACAAGAGGGAAGGGTCATCATCCTTAAGGAAACTCCCACATTTGCAGAAGTGCAAAAACTCTTTTCTTAAAAAAAACACCCCCCCCAGCCCATTAAGTTCTGAGCATGCTCAGTAGCCATAGAACGTAGTGTGCTCGCTGGTAAAGCAAAACAGGATATGGGGGAGGGGGAGGAGCTGAATGCCCTGAGCTTGGAAGGAAGGGCTGCCTGGAACCCTGAACAGGAGCAACGCTGCAACATTTTGTTGCACGTCCCACTAGTATTATAAACCACAGAAGACTACCTCTGGCAAGCTTGCAGTGAATGCTGCTCCCTCAGCACGGAGCAACTGCAGCCCCTGCCGCAGAGTGAAGGCGCAGGGTCTTCCTCCCGGAGGGGGGGGGCTTCACACACAGGGCTGGAGCCAGCACTGTCCATCGGTCTGTAGGAGTGAAGGGCTGCCCCACTCCCCTTGCCAACATTCTGGGGGGGAAGGGTTGGACATTTAAAAAATATACAGTGGTCCTCCAGCACCATTACCGATCTTCAGGCAGAGGCAGTGCCTGATTCCACCCATCCACGCGGGATATAAATATTAAACGGAAGGAAGCATGATTGCACCCGCACACTTTCACTGCAGCTCAGTCATGAGGCTCTGGTGGTGGTGGTGATGTGGCGGTGGCTGTCGGCCTGTTTAGCAGCCATCAAATAATTGTTTGCAGTTTTTGAAAGCAACGCAGATGGGCGGCGTAATGAGCCAGTAAATGCGCTGCCTGTCGTGCACTCCTGGCCTTGCTCCACGGGCCCACCTGCTCTCAGCTCTTCTGTTCCAGGAGCTCCCGGTGAGCAACTGGGGAGATGATGTTGGTGACTCGCATGTCACCTTCAGCATCAGGCAGGCTGGGCCAGACATTTTGAGGCCTGGAGCAGAAAAGTGAAAATGGCCTCCCCTCCTCACACATGCACACAGAGCACCTCCCCTCCACCGGAAAGCTCCTCTGAGCCAGCCAGGCACACTGACATGGAATTTGCTGAAGGCCACTGCTCAGCCATCCACTTTGCTGGGAGCTATGGAGGAAAACAGCCAAGTGAAACCTCCTGTTTTTGTTCATTGTCAATAAATATGTTTACAATATTATCCATTCCTCTTGACGTAGCTGACTGGTATACAAGTAGTAAAAAGCCTGTATGAAACTGCTATATAGTATATGTATGTCACCCCACCAAATTAAAATAATGATTTTTTTTTTAAGGCCCTGAAATGTTCGTTTCAGTGGCGTTTGCTTGATGGCTTCCCGGTGGATCAGAACCACCTCCTCCATGATACCTGAGCGGCTTCACCTTGCGGCATGGTAAAGGCCACTTCTGGCTCAGGTTGGTTGAAGGGTGCTTACCCAAATCTTCCAGCGTAGCCCTACGCCCAATAGGAGAGCAGTGATGGGGGAAAGTGGTTTTCATGCAGCTTTCAAAGGCACAGGGGCCTGGTGGGAACAGCATCTCGCCTTCAGAACTTGTGCTGTTCAGTCAAGGTGTTCACCTTCTTACAGCTATCTGCTGTACGTTCATGGGGCTTTGCAGGTGGGGTTCCTCCCTGCTCCTCTTGTTTCTCAACTCAGCTGTCTCCAAGATGTGATTCTGAAGAGGGGGGCTTGGGGGTTTTCCAGCCCAGGCCTTCGCTCACAAATCCCCTAGATACTGCTGGTGCACACACTGTGGATGCTGTAGGAATTAGATCTGAGTCATTTCTTAAACAAAATGGCCTGCTCCATCCCCCTTGGGTGAAGGTGCAGTTCAGAAAATAGCTGTCTAACAGATTTCACACTTTTCCCCCAAATGTTGCAACCCTGTTCTCGGCAGTTTTTGCGTATGAAAAATACAGATTCAAATACATATTTTGAGAGGATTAAAAACAACAACAACGACTACAGATTGAAGCAGAAATGGAACTGAATGGAATTGTGGATAAAAACATCCAGAAGTGATGTGAGCCAGAAATAGACAGATCCATCCATCCCCAGTGGTACCACCGGCCCCGGCCCCAGCCCTGGCCCGGTTGGACTGCCTAGGAGACAAGGGGTGACAAGGGCAAGGGTGGGCAGATGTTTCGGTCTGTAGCTCCCAGACACCCCAGCCAGCAGGGTCATTGGTCAGTCATTACGGATGTGGGCCAAAACATCTGGGGAGCGCCAGGTTGCCCACCCTGGTCAACAGGGACAATAGCAGGCACTCAGGTCAGTGATGATCATGGTGGGGCTGGATCAGGTCCCATGTGCAGGTCTGATGCAGATCTGGGCTGTGGTGATGGGGAGCCCCTGGGCTTGCCCAGACCTTCCTGCTAAGTGACTGCGTCCAGGATTCACACCTAAGACCTAATGTGGGGGAGCCATGCAGCTCCACAGCGCTGCTGTTTCACCTACTGCCTAACAAATAAGGCTTCTTTTATGGCCTGGGACCCTCCCGGTGTCCCAGGAAGGCCCAGCTTGGCTGTGTGCTGTCGGGTGGCCACCACTTATGCATCCCCCAAAAGAGGACACGGATAATTGCTGGGATTTAAATAGAAATGCATTATGGTGGAGGAGACAACGACCAGGCCTCCCCCTGCCTGCCTCTGATAGCCCCCTGCTGTGTGTTGATGGGCAACGCAACCCCCCACCCCGTGCTTCCTTCTTTGGGTTCTTTCCCTTTAAACTGGACTTGGACTGGACCTGTCCTCTGTAAAGCAGGACCCATGGCCACCCTAGTGTCCGTTGTGCAGGAGGCGCGAGGCCCACTTCTGCCGTCACTCCTTTCTTTGCTGCCGCAGTGGGTGTTGCTGGCACCTGGGAGGTGGCTGGGGCCTCCCCTCCGGATTTCCCCCTAGCAAACCAGCCATGCCCACATTTGGTGTCTCCCGGCCAGAGGCTCGTCCGCACAGACTAGTGGGCGGGGTGGGGGCAGGTTGCCCGTCGGAGGGCGGTGTCCCGTGCCCGGCAGTTGTGGCGCACGTGTGGCTCCCTCGCCCTGGTGCCTGCCTCCTGCTGCCTCGGCAAATGGCCCTCCCCCACCCCGGGGGCATTGTCGCCATGGCAGGACTTCAACCAGTGGAGGCTGGTGGCTCTGATGTCGGGGGCGTTGACCCCGCTCCGGGTTTCAGTCAGGACTCTAAAGGAGCTCTCCCAGGCGCCCCCCAGGTCCAGACCCATCACTTTGGTCACAAATCACGTGGCCTTGGAGTCCATCTCGCCATCTCTTTCTGTCACAGAACGAAAGCCCCGAGGCCAGACCACAGGCCTCTGTAGCCCAGCATCCCATTCCCCACAGGGGCCAGGCCGATGCCCCGATGGGAAGCCCACCAGCAGCAGGACCTCAGCGCAGAGCCCCTTCCCGCTCATCTTCCCACTCAGCATGTGGCATTCTTTCCCTTTGCAGAAGCAAGCAGGCCAGATGAGACGGCTGCATTCCAGCCTGTCAGGGGAGTGATTTTGCTGTGAGATTACAAGGATTACAAAAGGCCAGGTAGGATGGGGGGGGCACCGGAGCCAATTTTGTTTGTGTTTTTCTCAAACCTGGCAGAGGGATTAATGATCTGATCCTGCACTTCTCCCAGATGATCTACTACCTGCCACTGGCCTTCATTGATGAATGGGGCCTCGGCCGCCTCTCGTTTTGCCAAGCAGTTTGCAAAGAGGAGCTGAAGGAGGAAGGGCACTGGGGCGACGGGCGGCCTGCCCGCCCTTGCAGCCCCTCAGGAAGCCCGAAGGGGCCGGGGGCTCTGGTACCTGCTCCGCAACGCGCTTGCGTGGCCTCATGGAGCACATCCTGTGGGCGTGCCGGCACCTGGGCACACACGCCTGGGGCGCTCTCGGTGCACACGTGGTGGCCCATGTCCGTGCGTGTGCACGCACCTTGGTTGTTGGCCAGGGAGGGAGGAGAGTGGGACCCCCCTCCCCTTTCGGTTCTGGGCTTTCAGGGCAGCCATCGAAAAGCCCTCTCTTGCGGGGGGTGGGCAGGCAAGGCTCTTCCAGACACATCTCTCACCTGACACAAACGGGCAGACCACAGCTTCCAGGAGAGGGGAGCGGGGAGGGGAGTGAAGCTGTCTTTCGGGGAGGAGGACAGTTTGGAGCAAACGTGTGGGCGGAACCCTGTCCCGGCCGTCCACGTCTCCACTTCAAATGCCTCCCCCACAAAGGCGTTTTTCCTTAAAAAAGGGAAAGTGCACGGGGGCTCTGTTCCACACCCTTGCTCGAAATAACTCTTTAGGCCCTAAACCAGCTGAATGGGAGGGAGGAACGCTTCAGCTGGAGGGTCTCATGTGATACTTCCCTGCAGAGGTAGGTGGCACCCGGCCTCGCTGCAAGCATCAGCGAACAGGGGTGTGGCTGGGCACCCTTATACAAAACCTGAAAAGCCTGCTAAATATGAAGTCCAGATATGCAAAACACTTTGCTCACCGATTCCAAAGGGGCTGAATAGGGCAGCATTCACGAATATCGATGCAACCATCCTAATTTCAATGGGTCTTATGATGCTTAAGATCATGGCCCGCCAGCGCAACCTCTGACCCCGGTACTCCAGCAGGCTCCTAAGTCTGGCATAGCAACGTTGGCTCAGTGTGTCAGGAGGGTCCTGTGCAGCTGCAAAAGCAAAACCAGGGAGGATGCAGTAACACCATCAGACTGTTCCCCCCGTCATGATCATGGCAACACCAATGACACCCACCAGTCACAGCGTGGCATGCTGATGATGCTTTCACACTGGCCAAGGGCAGGAGAGAGTCCACGACTCTCTAACCCACCTGGACGTGACTCAGGCCTTCATGACGTAGAAGCCGCTCGTTCTGCTGCCAGATGTGTGGGAGCTGGTACTAGCTATTCCGGCCTTCCACAGCCTGATACCCTCCAGATTGCCCTCTGGCAGCAATGGCCATGTTGGCTGGGGATGACTGGGGTTGTAGTCCAACGTATCTGGAGGCCACCAAAGCTGGGGATGGTGCAAGGCCTACAGAGCGTCTGTGCATTTTGATAGCTTTCATCTGGCTCTGTGGATGCTTGCAAAGAGCTGGTGACCCCACGCAAACAAGGAGGAGCCAACTTTAACTGCTGAGCAGAAGAGTGGGGTTTGGCAGGTGGGGCAGGTTTGCTTACTCCTTGCACAACAAGCTGCGTTGCTGAAATCCTCTCTTCTGCACAGTCATGAACTGTAAAGGCAACCTGACCACCAGACCCCAAAGATAACCATTCTTTTCAGTTCCTTCCCTGAACTGCAGAGGAAGAGATGGGGATGAATTTGGGTCCATCTCTTATCTCCTGGATGTGGCCAGATCTGCCTTGCCCGTGGCCCTCTTGTTCCCAATCACATCTCAGAGGGCTGCACCTGTCTCTGATGGGTGAGAGCAGATGCCTCCGACATTTGCAGGAAGCTGAGCTGTTACGTGAACCCTTTTGGATAATCCCCCCCCCCATTCCCCCTGCTACTGTGTTTATATGCAATGCTCTTAATCCTCCCTTTAATGCAGAGGAGCAACCCCCAACTGCTTTCCCGAGAGCTGAGCTGCTGCTTGCGGTGATGAGAAAGGCCTGTCTCCACCACAAGAGACCCAGAAAGCGCGCGCGCACTTCCAGATGAGGCTTCTAGAGCACCATCGCCCTGCTCCAGCCATGGGATTCGCCAGGGGTCCGGGTGGCGTCTTTCACTGGCCTCGGTGATAGCCCCCTAGCTCGCGTTTCCGGCCATATCACAGCAGAGCGGGGAGGCTGCGACACCCGGAGAGAGGCCCCTCCCCGTCGGGAAGCGTCCGCGGCAAGCTCGGCATCCGCGCGGGGAGCAGGAGGCATCTCACCAGCAGCGGCCTGGCCTGGCCTGGCCTGGCCGTGGGAGCTGGGCTGGAGCCTGGAGCTCCCGCGCCCCAAGACCCCACTCGCTCTTCTGCAAGATCTGATCTCCACCTGCCTCGTCCCACCAGGATCACCCCCTGGCTGTTTTTCCTGCAGGCGTACCTGCCAAAGGCTTGAGGGAAAATGTGTGGTGTCTAATTGTCAAGACATCTCCGTTTTTCTTCTCCTCTGTTTTGTTCTTTCCTTCTCTCTTTCCTTTTTTCTCTGACATTTTCCCTTCCTTCTTTCCTGGCTCTCTTTCTCTATTCATTCTTATTTCTCCTTCCCTTTTCTGTTATCTTTCTTTCAGTTAGAAAAAGGTGTGTGCATGTGTCCGTGTGTGCGCGTGTGCGTGCGCACACACCAACTGCTTGCCTTGGGCAGGGTGAAAAAGTGCTTAGAATAAACCTTGTTTTCTGCTTTACTTTCATATTGGGCAGGTAGCGGCACATGCGGTGGGCCCTTATGCCCTACTCACACATCACTCCAATGGCAGAGGGCCTCACTGTGTTGAAGAAGGAGGCGGTGTGTCCGTCTGCATGCCGAGTGCAGTTGTTTGCAAAGGAGACTCGATGCACGAGTCCTGGCTTGCAAGCAGGGGCCCTGCATGAACAGGATCCCCGTGCAATCAAGTATTCCAATTGCGTGGAGTCCCTACACACAAAAAGCCATTCATGCACCGAGGCTCCTTTGCAAAGAGCTGCGCTCAACGTGCAGATGGACATACAATGTCCGGACGTGACTAAAAGTGCACCCTTTCCCTTCTCTCAGTGCTGGGCAGGGAAGACGTTACCAATCAGCAACAGATCAGAGACAAGACGTTTTCCCTGCGCAGTGCTGAGAAATGTTTACAAAGGGCTCCAACTGTGATCGGATCACGGTCAGAGTGGAGGCGGGGGCTTGCTGGCAGACAAGATGGCTTCTGCCGCCAAGTCCCCTGGAATGCCAGGCAGAGCTGGCTGGAGGACCAAGGGGTGGGGGGAAGGGGTGGAAACAAGCTACACACTGTGGGTGGTGCGCCTGATGGTCTGTTAGTGTGTCGTGCAAAGTGTCACCAGGCAACATTTGGTCATGCAAGCAAAACCCAGCAAGGAGGAAGAAAATACACACAGACACACCAATCAGAGTAAAACTACCTTTATTCAGGGGAGGCTTTCTTTCTTTCTTTCTTTCTTTCTTTGTTTTTTGGGTAGATGGGATTTTGGTCTGGGCAATCAGACCCCCTCCATTTTCCTAGGGTACAGGAGCCCCATCCCCAAGCTGATGATATGTGCGTCTCCAGCTGGTGTCTGCCACGGTTGGGAGGGGGCAGGTGGTCCCTCCCTTTCCTTAGGCCTTTTCCTAAGACAGGGATGCCGACACTCTTGTCTTAGGGAAACTGCCCCTCCGCTCCATGCTGAACCGACAGTCCTGAACTGTCATGCTGAACTGTCAGTGTGAATGACAGTGGCATGAGGCAAAGGAACTCTTGGAACCAAGGCTTGCGGCCCAACTTTGCCAGGCAATGTAGAAATGCATTTGCTAAGGAACCTTGTATGCTAGTGCTTTTTTGTCAGTTATTTATTTATTTATTTACAATATTTATATACTGCTCCTCATCAGAAGTTAAGAGATGTGTTTTCTTTGTTTTATATTCAAATATCCTGTAAATTCCTTCAAAAAAGTTTCAGCCTTTTGCATACTCAAGTTACTGCTTATGCTTTTGCTACCGAGGCTCAGATGATTTTGGAGTCTGCATGCAAAAGAGCACTGAGCGCATCTGCCCTGTATGGAGGCCTGAACACCTGGGGGAGACAATTTTGATTGTTTTCGAAAGTTTGTAAACTTTGGGAGGGGGAACCGGAGGTAGCAACGTGAAACAGTTGCGAAAGGAACCTGAACCCATCCTGTTTCTGTGCAGTCTTCTGCAAGGACAATTCTAGTCTGGAACTACTTACAGAAACGTGAGATCCAGTTCTTTCTGAGGGAGATGGGGCAACCAGTAATAAGGACAAACTGCAGGAAGATGCTAGCAGGATGAGTTGCCATGGCAATGCTTTTAAGATACCATGGCCAAAAAAGCTCGAGCAGAGCTGCTCCTTGCTCCCCCTGGGATCTCCCTCAACATGGCAAGTGAAGGCTGGGGGGAGGGGGAGAGAAGGACCTCCTTAATAAATTTGGAAACTGCAGTGGGGGGAAGCATTTTTACACATGAACTGCCAGAGTGCCAGTCCAGTGAAGCTGTTGTCCCAACAGGGAACATGTGATGTGATGAGGACGAATCCCTGGATTCACACCTTCAGCTGTGCATGTGGTGGGGGACGGGGGGGGGGAGCTGCAGCCTTGCTGCTGCCCTCAGCTGTGGTACGGACGGGCATGGCGGGCAGGGGCAGAGATGGGCAGATATATTTTGGTGCCTGACGTGGGAAATCCAAATGGAACTGTGTTTGTAAGCACATGGTATGAAGAGGGATTGCTGACCACTGGCTTCCCTTGAATGGGATAACACAGCCTGCCCCCATAGGCTGACTCTCCCGGCCATTGCTGAGCGTGGGCTGGTTAGTGTTGGCCTTGGGCCATGTGGGGATCGGATGTGGCAACTGGCAAACGAGCACAACTGATTTCCAAAAGAAGCAAACAGTATGTTGCTGATGATGGAGGAGGGAAACAGGCTGAAACTTAATCCAGAAAAGACAGAGGTTCTGTGGACTGGAAGTTGGCAGATCTGGATACTGGTAGGAAATTGGTCCTGGATGGGCTGGCACTCCCCTTCAAGGACCAGGTGTGCAACTTGGACTATGAAGCTCTGCTGAGTTGTGGGTAGTGGCTGTGGTCAGGAGAGCTGTTGACACACTCTGGCTTGTACCCCAGCTGCAACCCCAGCCAGAGCAATCTGGCCTGGCCTCGGTTACCCAGCCATTGATTAACTCCACACTGCATGATGGCAATGCGCTTTATGTGGGGCTGCTTTTGCAAATGGATCAGTAACCACCGCTGGTACACAAGATGGTGCACACATGGTGGTGGGAGCCAGGGAGTCTGAAGACCTAAGGCCAATTTCGTACCAGCTGTACCACCTGCCAGTAAGCTTCTGGGACCAATTCAAAGTGCAAGTAAAAAAGAAGCCCTGAATGGCTTTGGACCACGGACCATGTTATGTGATGGACCATGTTCATCCATATAATCCTGCCCATACATTAAGTTCTTAAGTGCCTGCTGTTAAGATAGCTACATTGGCATGCTTCCTACTGAGGTCCCTCTGGCCTAGTAGTGTCAACACTGAACGGCAGTTGCTCGGCAGGGTCTCAGGCAGGATTCTTTCCCAACAATGCCAGGAGATGCCCTAGATTGGACCTGGGACATTCTGCATGCATTCAGGGGCTCTAATTCTGAGCTAGGACTCCGCCCAAAATTGTTATTCATGTAACTCATGAAAGCTCTCTGCTTTCCCCAGTAGTACAAAATTCTCGGAGTTGCCTTTTCTAGGGTTCATTTCCTCATGAAGAGAGAGTATAAGAGCTATGTGTTGCCTTTGGGAATATCTGTTTATTTGCACATATCCAAGCTGAGTGTGGGGAAGTAGGTAAGTCCGCCTCCCCCCCCCCCACCACACACACACGCGCGCTCTCTTCTTTAAAGTAGCATTGGTTGTCCCCCATCCCCCCAAAGCAGTATTCCCCTGGATTCCTTCCCCACAGACTTTGTTTCCCTCAGTGGCTGCATTCCAGCTGTCAAACTTTCCGTCCAGCTCTGTTTCCTACACCCAAAGCCTGCAGATTTTGTTTTCCTGTAGCTAGTTGCCAGCAGCCACCAAAGGCCATCAACGGTCATTTTAGTATTGCCTGTTAAAGCAACATCTTTAGCTATTAGCTAGGAAGATAAATAATCATCTCACACAGCAACTCAGTAGCACTCCTGTTATGTTATTATACACTTCTTTATTCATATATCAGAACAGACAGATCTTAGCTGTGTCACCTTTCTCCTTGGGGCATTAATAATGGGATTTCTTTCCTGCTCGTTGGCTCCAGGTATCAAGAAAGAGGCGGAAAGTGTCTATTAATGATTGTTCGCTTGTTTGTAGAACTTGTGCACCCACGGTTTTGCTGTGGCCCACTGAGCCAGTCCGTCTGCTGGATTATCTTGATGATGGCCCAAAAACACACATGGACTGACCCACTCCAATCTCAGCCATCAGCCTCAGCCAGTGGGAAAGTTTGCTGAACAATGGCTGGGTTCACACACCATACTCAAGGTCGAGTGTGGGTTGTCATTGACCTGTGGATTGTTGAAATATGAGTTGTGTTGTGTGAACCCAGCCGTGCTAACAAACCATGGTTTGTTAATCACGAGCAATCCACAAAGAGAATCCATGGTTTGCTGTTGGGTTGTTGAATTGTGGGTTGTTCGTGGCTTGTTAGTGCGGCTGAGTTCATACAACACAACAACCCATGGTTGAACCACAACCCACACTCAACCCATACTCAGCCTTGAGTATGGTTTGTTGTGTTGGGTGAACCCAGTCAATGGCTCAGTGTGCTCCCAACTGTCTCTGGGATGACAAGATGGAGGGAGCCCATTGTGGGACAGGTTTAGGTTTGGTTTGGAGGGGACAAGCTGTGGGATGGAGAAGGTGGTTGTGGAACAATGGGAGGCACAGCATGATCATGCCTTTGAGGACAGAGGAAACCCAGAAGTGACCCTTTTGCAGCTGGGCATCTTCCAGCTCAACAAGACACTAAACACACTTGCTGCAGTTTTCTAGTTCTTCATACACACACACACCTTTTCCTTCTGCTTTTAAAATGAAACTTAACTGTGTAGGTGAATTCATTCTCAAGTCCTGCTCAAGTCACACGTTCTGGACTTCATTTAAGCGAGGGTGTAGCCCCAGAACCTGTTCTGAATGCTGAGCTCTAGCCTTGAAATACAGAAAGGGGTAATCATGACCAGAGTGCCTTTAAGCCTGTGCAGAGTGCCCTTCCCGCACTGAGCCCATGCATCTCTCATTTTAAAATGAAGCACCAGCCTGGGGCCTCAGCCCAGAGCGTGTTTGGAGTGCCAAAACAGCCTTAGGATGCATGAAGTAATCATCAAGAAGGGTGTGTCTGGCCCTACTCAGAGCGCACAGAAAGCAACCACCATCTCTATAGGCACCTTTACCCCTTTAACAGCTACGTGGTTGTCCAGTGTCTGAAGCCTGTCCCGTAATTGCATCTCCTTGCTAGGAATTGCTGGATGCCGCCAAATTGCTGCCTGTTGGATAGCCGTTACTGGAGCCTTGCCAGAAGGGGGCTGAAAAAACCACTGGTTGCAAGCAAGCATTGCCAGCATGAGACGGCTGGAGTGAGGGGGCCCACACGCACCCCGGGGCCTCTCTCCCCTAGGAATGCAGGGCCGGGCAAGGGTTTGGCCTGCACCTCCCAGCTTCCCTCACCATTGGCCATGCTGGCGAGGGCTGCTGGGAGTCAGAGGCAAAAGCACTGGGGGGGCCGCAGGCTGCCCACCGCTGCAGTGCAGGGATCACAGCACTGAGGACAGGCCCCTTTGTGGGGAGGAAGCCCCCGCCCCAGTCTTGGGTGCAAAGGGTGGGTGAGAAGGGGCAGGCCCTGGCCCCAGAAGTCAGGGTGGATCCGGGGCTGTGGGGAAGGGGCCTCTCTGCGAGCAAGCCAGGCTCCGCAGCGGCGGCGGCGGCGGCTGCGCACTGGGGGATTTTGAGAACGCAGAAACCACTTGGCGCCGCCAGCCAGGCTGATTCATGGCCCGCTTTCCCGGGCTCGGCTCTGACTCGCCTTATTAGGGCCGCTGCTGCCTCTTCCCAGCAGCTTTTGGCACCAGCAGGGAGGGCGGCGGGGAGGGGGCAGCCCAGGCAGCAGGGCGCCGGGAGAAGCAGCGCTCCTCTGACTGCGTCTCACAGGAGACCCGGCTGGCCGCTGAGGCGGGGGGCCCTGGGCAGGCCTCTCTCTCCCTGGCCGGCGGGAGGGGCTCTTCCCAGCCGGCCCAGAGCAGCATCCGCTGCGGAGCCGAAGCCACCCGGGCGCCGGAGCGGAGACGCCGGCGGCCGGCCGCGCCGGGCGTGGAGCAGCGGCAGCCCCCTCCTGGCGGGCACCGTGAGAAGGCCCAGGGCGCGCGGCGAAGGCCGGTCGGGCGTTCTCCCGCACGAGCGCCCGCGGGGTGGCTGGGGCCCTGCGCAGAGCCCTCGCACGGCTCCAGCCCAGTCCAGCGGCGTCTTGGCGGAGGAGAACTCGCCTCGGAGGCCGCGCCCCGCATCAACGCGGCGGGCATCGCCGGGGTCGCGCGCCCCGGGCGCTCCAGCGCTTTGGGCCAGCAGCCTATCTTGGGAGGAGCCCGTGGGTGTGGGAGCCCGACACCCCGATGGCGCTGAGAAGCCGCCCGCCCCGCCCCGCCCCCGCAGCAGGCACAAACCAGCCCTCCCTTCGCTGCGTCTCAGGGCTCATTCGCACGAGCTGCTCCTCCAGCGCGAGGGCCCCCCGGCCGCGCTGCGCCCCCGCGGCGCTCCGTTCGTGTGAAGGCCGCCCGCGCCCCGCCCGCCGCTGCGCGGGCCTGTGCCACGAGGCGAGGGGCGCCCTCCCCGCGTGGCCCGCAGACCCCGCCGTCCCCGCGCCGGCGCGCAGCGGTCGGGCCCCGCATCTCCGCGGGAGCTCACGGGGCAGCGGCGCGCTGAGCGGCAAGGCGAGAGGCGAACGCGGCGTCCGACGGCGCGGCCCGGGAGCGCGTCTGGGGCAGCCGCCCTGCGTCGGGGGGGGGCGAGGCCGGTGCCGGCGCGCGGCGGGGCGAGCTGCGCCCGGCGCCGGCTCACTTGAGGAACAAGCGCGTCTTCTTATCCCCGACGAGGGACCTGGCGGGATAAAGCGGAGAGCGGTGAGCCCGTCCTGGCGGCGCCACCCCAGGCGGAGGGCGCGAGGATTCGGCCCGGTCCCCTGAGCCACGGGGAATCCGCGCCGCCGCCGCTCCGGAGCAGGCCGGGCCGGGGCGTCCTCTCCGGCCCTGCTCGCGTCCCGCCAGACAGGGCGCGGTCGCAGCCGCAAAGGCCGGGCGCGCGTCCCGCGCCCCCCTCGGACGGCGGGAGCGCCGCGCGGCCGCCCTCCTCCCCGCCGCGCCACGCGGCTGCCCCGGCGGGCGGGCCCGGCCGCCCCGGCGGGGCATGCGGCGACGCGCTCGCTGCCGCTGGCTGCCCGCGCCGCCTGGGCCCGCGGGCTGCGGGGAAGCAGCCGGAGGCGCGCTGCAGGACAGCAGGTGGCGCGCGCCTGTTGAGCGCCTGGCCAGAGGCCACTCGGTGCAGCCGCTGGCCACTGCTCTCTCCACAGGCAGCCGCCCAACAGGTGCAGTGGCACGCGTGGCCCCTGCTGCCAGAGCCATGCAGATCAGCAGTGAAGTCCCGGATGACCAGCGTTGGTGGCCGGGTGTTCCTTAGTGGGGCTGCCAACCTTTGTGTCCTGGTAGCCCACTGAATCACTGTAAGCTGCTTGACAGAGATATGTATTGGCGGAGCCACATCCAGCCAGGGGATGGAGTAACAGAGTGAACCAGCCTCCCTCAGCCTGGTGCCCTTCAGAGGCCTTGAACTACAACTCCCAGCACCGCTGACCATTGGCCATGCTTGCTTGGCCTGATGGGAGCTGTAGTCCAGCAGATCTGGAGGGTCCCAGGTTGGGGGTAGGATGTATCTGTTATTCTTCCGCCCATCATGCAACTTCCTGAAGCACTGGCTGGGGGCAGGGGGGCAGCCAAGAAGGTTAGAGGCCGATGGTCTGTCTGTCCATCTGTCTTTCAGGCCCCCCAGCAATTTCTTTGTTCCTGGGCATTGGTGGATAAGGATCTCTGCCACCCACCCATGCTCTCGCCTGCTGCAGGATGGGTCTTTCGGTGGGTGCAGGGGCCCAGGCCTCTGTGCTACCAGGGCTCGGGGTCCACCTGCAAATCCTTTCTCCCTCTGGCCACTCAAGCCCCACCGAGAGATGCCAGGCTCCTCCGAGCTCCTCTGTGGCCTGGTTGCTGCTGTGATGAATGAGGCAGGCAGTTGGCAGAGGGAGAGCTGGACAAATGGGTCAGCTCAGGCCCCCACGCAAATGTGGACGGGGGAGATGGGGCAGCTGATGCACAAGGTGGCTGGTGTCACACGAGAGCAAAGTAGCAGATCCACGCAGCACCCTCCTCCGGCTGACACGGACTGCAGCCCTGCAGGCGTGATGCCCCTTCGCCAGCTTCCCAGCCTGCTTCCCACAGCAGCCCGCTGGATGCCTCTGGGAGCCTTGTCCTGAGCCAGGCCATCGGACTCAATATTGCCTGCACTTTCCCAGCTCAATGGGGAGATGCCAGGGACTGAACTGGGGTCCTCCTGCGTGCAAAGCAGGGGCTCCACCCCAGGGCCACAGCCCTTCCCAACAAGCAGGGCGCCCCCTCACAACTGGAACACAGCGGTAAACCGCCTCTGAACATGGCGCCTCCATTGACCATTCATGGCTAATAGCTGCTGGCAGCCCCATCTAAGGATGCAAGACGAGGCCTTTTGCTGGGTCAAACCAAAGGCCCAACCAGCCCCGCATCCTTTCTTCCACAGTGGCCAGCCAGATGCCTCCCAGAAGCCCACAAGGCACAGAAAGGCAACAGCTTTCTGCCATGGTTTGCGCCAGTTTCAACCCAACAAGGCCTTTCCCCTCCTGTCATGCTTGTGTCCTCACTTTGGGAAGCGGCCCTGTCCACGCACCTGATCAATGCTCCAACCAGGAGTCCAGCCCCCATGGGGCCTACCCAGTACACCCAGTGGTAGTCCCAGTAGTTTGCAACCACTGCAGGGCCAAATGCTCTGGCCGGGTTCATGCAGGCTCCGGAGACAGCGCCCCTTAATGGTGAAAAAAGGGAGAGCAGGATGTCAGGGTCAGAATAGCTTCCGATGGTCAGCAGCACCGGCGACTGGGGCACAGTGAGCGGTGTGGTCATGGCTAGCGGATGGGCCTCCAAACACCCTGTGGGTTGTTGCCTGTTTCATTGCAAGGCCCCTCCCCGCATTACCGGTAGGCACCTTGTCTTAACTCCATCCTCCGTGACATTCTCTAGGCCAGGCGTGGGCAGCAGATGGGTCTCCAGATGCTTTGGACTTCATTTCCAGCAGCCCTTGACAGCATGGGCACCACCACAAAACAACCAGGGTCACATGACCTCTGCACCCACCGCACTAAGTTGCGATGCGGGCCGGGCGGCTTGTCATCCAAACCCAGTGAGGGTGGTTGGTTGCAGTGGTTTACAAACCACCCAAAACCCATGGCCTGTTTCAGGGTTTGGTGGGTGGTTTGCTAACCCCTGCCCCCCCCCCACGCCCAGTTTGGATGTCACAACAAGCTGTGCCAGCAAGCTCACCTGTTCCTCAGATGGTGGGCAACTTTTGTAGTTTTCCTTTGAACTCCCTGAAGGTATTTCCTTTGTAGACTGTGGGTCACTGACAATTAGCATCTGAATGACCCATTGAATTAAGTGGATTACAAGCCTTGGAACTGAAGTCTCTTGTCTGTGTTTTGATTTGGCTTTTGAAGTTTTACCGCGGGGCCAAAGGGAAACGTGACAGCTTGCCCACCGTCTGAGGAACAGGTGAGCTTGCTGTCCTAACTTAAGGGGTGTGGGGGGATCTGCCTCTATCTCGTGAGGACTCTAAGCACAGCTGTTCCCTCCAGGCCAATTGGGCAGATCGCCTAAACTCTGCCCCTGCCATTTCTCTCTTGTCTCTGCGTCTAGCGTCTAAGAATTCAGGCTCTGCCAGCCCCCCTTCTCTCTGTTAGCTATCTCTCACAGGGATGGGAGAAGAGGGTCCCTCTCCATCCAGCTGTGCCTTTGAAGCTTGAGGAGCGGGCCTATCCATCTCTGTCCAGGCCTGGGAAATTTCCTCCCCCACGTTTTGCAGTTCCTCTTCAGACTTTGAGCTACTCTGCCAGTCGTTCCGCTCAGGGGCAGCCCTGACAGCGGCTTGGCCACCCTGCGCCTGTGCGAACTGGCTCATGGGCTGTTTCAGGGTTGTGGGTGGTTGTTAACCACACCAACCCACCATCACCAGTGGGTCCCACAGTGGGCACCCTCAGCAACAGTATTTGGTGCCTTGAGAAGCACCTTCTGGGGGCTGCCCCACAGCGGTGGATGGCAGGGAAGCGTCTGGAGCCGGCTCCGGATGATTCCGCCTGCTGTGGGCGTCAGCTGCATCGACTGAAGCGCCCAGCACGGCACGCGTTGGGACGTCTCTCAACAACCCTTCAGGTGAGAAGAGCCACTCAGACTGGCCCAGGGCGTGTGGCGTTTGGCAGGAGTGGGCACCTTCAAGAGCACTGTGTGAGAGCGCCCTGCTCTGAACAGGCAGTGCTACATGGCAGGGGAAGCACATCCATCTGTCTGTGGCAGATAAGCCCTTGTGGCTGCAGACTGTCCTGGGCTTGAGCCACAGCCTTGGCTTCTGCTAGCATGGCGCTGATGACTAAACCCTTCAGCATTTCTCAGCATTCTTACTCATTCCTGCCGCAAGCAGCACAAGGAGAGCAAACCCTGCACGCTCGCTGACTGGATCCACAACAGTCTGCTGCATGGGGCAAAGGGCATCGTGTGGGTTCCAGCATGGAGAGAAGCAGGGGAGGCTGGTGGCTCCAATTTCGGTGGGGCAGAGGCTCCATTCTGGGTTTTAGTTACAGCCAGCCAGAAGACTAAAGGGGCTCTCTAAAGTGCTGATCCCTACCCCCAAAATAGGCCCAGCACCTTGGAGAGCTTCTTTAGACTTCTGGCTGGTTGTAACTAAAACCTGGAATGGAATGCCAACCCCACCAATATTGGAGCCACCAGCCTTCTCCCAGAGAGAAGCTTCAGCCAGGACCATTGCCAGATACAGCACCACAGCAGAGGGAGTTTCTACATTAAGCAAGAAACCCGTGAAACCCCACATGCTTTCCGGAGCTTCCTGCTTTTGGTTTCTTTGCGGGATTAGGGAGGGCTCCTTCACACAGCAGACATGTGGTTTGAACTGCGGGAGTGCCTCCCTCCCTGCCTGGCATGTAGGCAAAGGAGCAGGGTATGTGTGTCCTGTTTTCGTAGTTCAGCTCCTGCTGTACTCTTTTTTCGCAGCCCCCAGAAAACCTCTGACATACTTCTGAGCAGACATAAAATGTAAGATTGTGCCATAAGTCTGCAACCCTCAGCACACTTACATGGGAGTAAACCCCATTGAACTAAGTGGGGTGCTCCGGATCAACAGAGGACGTTGCTTCTGAGCTTGGTGGGGTGGGGGATCAGATGTGTCTCCCTTTGTTTCAAGGAGGCATTTTACCCTCTTCTCCAACTGAGAAATGTGCTCAAGCATTGACATGGCAGACTCCTGGGAATTGAGGAAAGTCCTTCCTCAGCAAGACTTGAGCGGAGGCAGGAGTTGCAACTGGAGCGGCAACTTAAGGAGCGCCTCCAGCAACACCAGACAGGCCGCTTAACAAGATCAGCCTCAGATGGCCTTCTCTCTGTCCCATCAGCCAGGACAGCTAGACTGGTGGGGACGAGGGAGAGGGCCTTTTCTGTGGTGGCCCCCACTCTGTGGAACGCCCTCCCTAGGGAACTCCGCCTTGCCCCCTCTTTAATGAGCTTCCGCCATGCATTAAAAACATGGTTGTTCAGGCAGGCATTTGGGGTGGGTTAGGGTATTTTAGAAATGTTTTTACTGTAGAATTTTATTGTTTTAAACTGTTTTATTCTACGCTGTACATCGCCCAGACTGGCTGGGTGACCAGCCAGATGGGCGATTAATAAATTTAATAATAAAATAAATAAAAAATTGGCAGGCAAGTTGTGCCCTTGCACCTGTCAAATCTGCTCCTGCGTGCCCCGCTCCCATCCTCAATGCCTTCTTTCCTGACCGTGCCCCCAACAACTGAAAACAAATGCCCACAGCAGGCGGACACAGTGGTTTCTCCCGCAATTGGAGCATTTCATGGGGAGGTCATGGCACTCCTTTTCCCTGGGCTGGAAAAAATACCAATGATTTGCATTTGGGAAAACATGGGGTAGGCTGGGGAATTTGTGGGAGACACCCTGGAGGGTGACATCTGAAGAGCCTGCAATCTTCCGTGACAAAGCCGTCTCAATAGCAGGATAAAAGCTCAGTGGGATGAACCCCTGAGTTGCTATAACGTTACACCAGCACTGCCACAGCACCCGTGCAACTCCGCCAGCACAAGGACCAAAATGGGTAACAGTGGGGAATTTGGCAGGGATGAGTGGGATGTCATCAGAATCCTACACTCACTCAGAACTCAGTCCTGGCCCCAGTAAGGGCAGAATGTTTCACCCGGGGAAAAGGAAGAGGGAGTTAAAACAGTTCCATTGAGCCCCCTGAAGAGCTAAAACCCATCTCCTCTTGCTTCACCTCCATAGCCAGAACAGAGCAGAGGATTCCAACTCTATCTCCTGCAGCCCATATCTGCATGCCAACAGTGGGATCGAAGCATGTGCCAGCTTGGACACCTGTATCTCAGCTGGCACGTGGCAGCGGGCTATATCCCTCTAGCCTCATATTGTGGAAGCTCAAAAGCAGAGAAGAGGTGGTAGGAACTATGGCAAAAACCCACTGGCAGAAAAAGAGGGCAGTTTGCACAACTATGGGAAGGACATGTTGCTAACACTTCTCTGGATCCTTACGGATACTCCATAGACAAACACCTCAAGATGCCTTCTCCAGCTGGAAATGCAAACTAATTATCTGGGGGAGCGCCCGAATCCTGGGATGAGACTGGCTTTCTGGACTCATCTCAGTCAGGGTTCATGGCAGAACCTCCTTGACTGACCTGGTGGGCAATCATCATCTGGAGCTGAAAGAAGGAGCCCAGCTCAACTCACCCTCCTGGATCTCTTGGTGGCTTTTCATATGATTAACCACCAAACCTTCTGGACTGCCTGACATGGGTGGAAGTTGGGGCATGGCTTGGCAGCAGCTCCATTCCTACCAAATGAGTCAGTGACTGAGGAGCTCTCTGGATGAGTGCTATTCTACTCCCCATGGGCTGCCACAAGGTTCTGCATTGTCCCTGCTAGTTATTAACATCTGTATTCAGCCACTGGGAGAGATTGTCCAGCAGTCTGGAGCACGGTCTCCTCAATACGCTGATGACACCCAACTCTTTTGTTCGTTTTCATCAAATCCAGGAGCAGTGAGTGGTTCCGTCCCCTGAACGGCTGCCGGAACATGGTTACAGGCTGGATGAAGGCTAGCAAGTCAGGGACACCAGTTTTACCTTTCCTGGAGAAGATTACACTTTCCCTACAAGTCAAAGTGTGTCGCTTAGGATTCCTCCTGGACCCTGGTAGCAAGAAGTGACCAGGGCTGTGTTCCACAAGTTTCTGCTGGTCTGCCATTCCTGCCCACCCTGAACCTGTGGGCTTGGATTCTCCACCTATCTGTCAAGCAGGGGAGCTGTCCAGCAGGTAAGTCGCAAGTTCCAGGGAAAGGTTGCTGAGACAACAGGGGAGCTGTCCAGGCCGATAACTGAAGCAGAAGTCTAGCATCAAGGAGCTGTTCCACAAAGATGTTGTACCAGAGACAGCCAGGCAGCAATAATTTCTGGAGCATTCCCAGGTTTTTGAAATGCTGGCTTTCTGCTGCAACACATGCTTCTTCCATTTTACTCTGCTCTTTTAAAGATTTTACTGGTGTTATTGTTTTATTTATTTGTGATTGTTTGTTGTTGTTGTTGTTGTTGTTCAGTCATTAAGTCGTGTCCGACTCTTCGTGACCCCATGGACCATAGCACGCCAGGCCTTCCTGTCCTGCGCTCTCTCCCAGAGCGTGCTCAAGTTCATATTCGTTGCATCGGTGATGCTATCTAGCCATCTCATCCTCTGCCGTCCCCTTCTCCTTTTGCCTTCAGTCTTTCCCAGCATTAGGGTCTTCTCCAGAGAGTTTTCTCTTCGCATTAGGTGGCCAAAATATTTGAGCTTCAGCTTCAGTATCTGTCCTTCCAATGAGCACTCAGGGTTGATTTCCTTTAGGATGGACTGATTTGACCTCCTTGCAGTCCAGGGGACTCGTAAGAGTCTTCTCCAGCACCACAGTTCGAAAGCATCAATTCTTCGGCGCTCAGCCTTCCTGATAGTCCAGCTCTTTGTTTCTTTGCATTGTTCATTTAAGAAGGCCTTCTTGTCTCTCCTTGCTATTCTCTGGAAATCTGCATTCAGTTGGGTATATCTTCCCCTTTCTCCCTTGCTTTTTGCTTCCCTTCTTTCCTCAGCTACTTGTAAAGCCTCATCAGACAACCACTTTTTGTTGTTGTTGTTCAGTCGTTAAGTCATGTCCAACTCTTTGTGACCCCATGGACCATAGCACGCCAGGCCTTCCTGTCCTGCGCTCTCTCCCGGAGCGTGCTCAAGTTCATATTCATTGCATCGGTGATGCTATCTAGCCATCTCATCCTCTGTTGTCCCCTTCTCCTTTTGCCTTCAATCTTTCCCAGCATCAGGGTCTTTTCCAGGGAGTTTTCCCTTCGTATTAGGTGGCCAAAATATTTGAGCTTCAGCTTCAGTATCTGTCCTTCCAATCAGCACTCAGGGTTGATTTCCTTCAACCTGGACTGATGGATGGACTGATTTGACCTCCATGCAGTCCAGGGGACTCGTAAGGGTCTTCTCTAGCACCACAGTTCGAAAGCATCAGTTCTTCGGCGCTCAGCCTTCCTGATAGTCCAGCTCTCACAGCCATACATTACTACTGGGAAAACCATAGCTTTCATTAGATGGACCTTTGTCGGCAAGGTGATGTCACTGCTTCTTACTATGCTGTCTAGGTTTGCCATAGCTTTCCTCCCAAGGAGCAAGCGTCTTTTAATGTCATGGCTACAGTCACTATCTGCCGTGATCTTGGAGCCCAAGAAAATAACATCTGTCACTGCTTCCATTTCTTCCCCTTCTATATGCCAGGAAGTGATGGGGCCAGATGCCATGATCTTCGTTTTGTTAATGTTGAGTTTCAAACCAGCTTTTGCACTCTCCACTTTCACCCTCAACAAGAAGCTCTTTAGATCCTCTTCACTTTCTGCCATTAGGGTGGTATCGTCTTCGTATCTGAGGTTGTTGATAATTCTCCCGGCAAACTTAATTCCGACCTGTGATTCATCCAACCCAGCGTTTCTCATGATGTACTCTGCAAATAAGATAAATAAGCAGGGCGACAATATGCAGCCTTGTTGTACTCCTTTCCCAATTTTGAACCAATCGTTTTGTTCCATGTCTGGTTCTTACAGTTGTTTCTTGACCCTCGTACAGGTTTCTCAGGAGACAGGTAAGGTGGTCTGGTACTCCCATCTCTTTCAGAATTTGCCACAGTTTGTTGTGATCCACACAATCAAAGGCTTTAGTGTAGTCAATGAAGCAGAAATAGATGTTTTTCTGGAATTCTCTTGCTTTCTCCATGATCCAGCAAATGTTGGCGATTTCATCTCTAGTTCCTCTGCCTCTTTGAAACCCAGCTTGTACTCGGTTCACATACTGCTGAAGCCTAGCTTGTAGGATTTTGATCATAACCTTGCTGGCATGTGAAATGAGCGCAATTGTACAGTAGTTTGAACACTCTTTGGCATTGCCCTTCTTTGGAATTGGAATGTAAACTGACCTTTTCCAGTCTTGTGGCCACTGTTGAGTGTTCCAAATGTGTTGGCATGTTGAGTGCAGCACTTTAGCAGCCGCATCTTTTAGGATCTTAAATAGCTCAGCTGGAATACTGTCATCTCTGCTAGCTTTGTTGTCAGTAATGCTTCCTAAGGCCCACTTGACTTCACTCTCTAGGATGTCCGGCCCCAGTTCAGTGACCGCACTATCATGCCTATCAGGGACATTCAGATCTTTCCTGTATAGTTCTTCTGTCTATTCTTTCCACCTCTTCTTAATCTCATCTGCTTCTGTTAGGTCCCTGCCTTCTTTATCCTTTATCATGCCCGTCTTTGCACAAAACGTTCCCTTGAGATCTCCAATTTTCTTGAAGAGATCTCTTGTCTTTCCCATTCTATTGTTTTCGTCCATTTCTTTGCATTGTTAAGAAGGCCTTCTTGTCTCTCCTTGCTATTCTCTGGAACTCTGCATTCAGTTGGATAGATCTTCCCCTTTCTCCCTTGCTTTTCACTTCCCTTCTTTCCTCAGCTACTTGTAAAGCCTCATCAGACAGGCACTTTGCTTTATTGCATTTTTTTTTCTTTGGGGTGGATTTCGTTGCTGCCTCCTGAACAGTGTTACAGACCTCTGTCCATAGTTCCTCAGGCACTCTGTCTATCAGTTCTAATCCCTTAAATCTATTCCTCACCTCCACTGTATATTCATAAGGGATATGATTTAGGTCATACCTGAATGGTTTAGTGGTTTTCCCTACATTTTTAAATTTCAGCCGAAATTTTGCAAGAAGCAGCTCATGATCTGAGCCACAGTCAGCTCCAGGTCTTGTTTTTACTGACTGTGTAGAGCTTCTCCATCTTTGGCTGCAAAGTACATAATCAATCTGATTTCGATATTGACCATCTGGTGATGTCCATGCGTAGAGTCGCCTCTTGTGCTGTTGGAAAAGAGTGTTTGCTATGATCAGCGTGTTCTCTTGGCAAAACTCTATTAGCTTTTGTCTTGCTTCATTTTGTACACCAAGGCCATGCTTGCCTGTTATCTCGGTGATTTCTTGACTTCCTACTTTAGCATTCCAATCCCCTGTGATGAAGAGGACATCTTTTTTTGGTGTTAGTTCTAGAAGGTGTTGTAGGTCTTCATAGAACCAATCAACCTCAGCTTCTTTGGCCTCAGTGGTTGGGGCATAGATTTGAATTACTGTGATGTTGAATGGTTTGCCTTGGATTCATACTGAGATCATTCTATCATTTTTGAGATTGTACCCCAGTACTGCTTTTCCCACCCTTTTGTTGACTATGAGTCCTACTCCATTTCTTCTAAAGGATTCTTGCCCACAGTAGTAGATATAACGGTCACCTGAATTAAATTTGCCCATGCTTGTCCATTTTAGTTCGCTGATTCCCAAGATGTCGATGTTCGATCTTGCCATCTCATGTTTGACCACCTCCAGCTCACCTTGATTCATTGATCTTGCATTCCAGGTTCCTAAACAATATTGTTCTTTACAGCATCGGACTTTCTTTTCTCCACCAGACACATCCACAGCTGAGTGTCCTTTCGGCTTTGGCCCAGCCGCTTCACTCTTTCTGGCGCTACTTGGAAATTCCCTCTGCTCTTCCCCAGTAGTATATTGGACGCCTTC
Source organism: Heloderma suspectum (assembly GCF_057233095.1). NCBI lineage: Eukaryota > Metazoa > Chordata > Lepidosauria > Squamata > Helodermatidae > Heloderma > Heloderma suspectum. The sequence continues at coordinate 35,107,715 of NC_139469.1, read as the reverse complement.
CGACCTGAGGGTCTCATCTTCCGGTGTCATATCTTTTAGCCTTGTGATACGTTCCATGGGGTTTTCTTGGCAAGAATACTGGAGTGGGTTGCCATTTCCTTCTCCGGTGGACCACAGTTTGTGAGAACTCTCTGCCATGACCTGTCCGTCTTGGGTGGCCCTGCATGGCATAGCTTATGGCTTCACTGAGTTACGCAAGCCCCTTCGCCACAACAAGGCAGTGATCCATGAAGGGGATGTGATTGTTAGTCACCCTGAAAATAGTAATACTGAATGGGGATGCAGGAAAAAAATGAATAACTAAGCCTCTGGCTCCAAGCATCCTATGGGAGAGATGGGTGGGGAGATGCAGCTGAGGCCCTGCAGCAGAGCCTTTTGGAATGGCCTCTCCTCTGCTTCAGTTTCACCTCTGCCTGCTGCTCATTTCAAGCTGGCAAAAGGTGCTTCTTGGCAAAGGGAAGAGCAGAGAAAATTCAGATGACTAAATCATTCTAGGGAAAGCAGGCCAAATTGACATTTCTGTATCCACCAAAACCACATTGGCTCCTATTTGCTTTTCCAAGACCTTGAATCATTTCCAGGAATAGTTTGGGAATGGCTGCTTCCCGGGGGCTCCTCCCAGGCCCATAGCTGCTGTGGCCATTTTGTCTCATCAAGACATTTGCCAAATAATTTCTGAATCCTGTTCAAAATAGGAGCCCACAAAGCAGCCTTCTATCAAATCAGACCTCTGGCTGCCTACTCTGGTGTTTTCCTCCCCAAGTGACAGTGGCTCTTGAGCAGAGGATCTTTCCTTTCCCAGCCCAGATAGCTGAGATCTTTTGTTTTTAACTGGAAATGAGTTTTTAAAGGTAAAGCTCCCAAGAACCTCCAGGCATGGCAGAATGCTGGATTAGAACCTGTGAGCCACGTAGCCTAACCAAAACCAAAACGCAACACACATTCCTGGACTAGATGCCAGGGACTGAACCTGCTGCCCTCTGTCTGCAAAGCACTTGCTCTGCCAGTCAGCAGTGGCCTTTTCTCCATTTGGAAAGCACAAACAGAAACAAACCAGTCACATCCTCCCTCTTCCGTTTGGCTGCACAGAATTTGCCAGAATTATGGCCAACTCACCCCGCGAGGATATCCACCAACACAGTGAAGCCAATGCAGAAGGGAGCCAGAGGGGTCTTGGTTTTCTCATTGATAGCTCCCATGCAGACTGTCATGACCAGGAACATGGTCATCAGGATCTCGCCCACTACAGCTGCAGCAAGTTGGTCATCTGATGTGATGGTGGTGAATGCTGCCCCAGTGGCGTTTTCGTACCTTCCAGAGACCGTCATCACCTGCAACAGAGAAGCTCCAAGTTTCATTTCACATGCAGAATGTCTTATAACCTACAAGTATGTGTGAGCATTCTGGGTTTTCCCCAACGTTTTAGTACCATAATGCAGGGTATGAACATCTGCTTTAAGATCACTTGGTTGCTTTGTCACTGGAGGTCTCATGACAGCAGCTGGGCAAACATTTGGTTAGATTTGCTTAGGTAGAGTCAATCCAGGCCTGAGGAAGAGATGGGTGCTTTTAAGGTCACTTCCCACCCTACATCCAAGGGTGCTAATCACTGGAGATGCAGGGAGATGCACTTTCTTCTGTAAAGGTGGAGAGCATGACCTGAACACAGACCTGCAATGTGTGTCCTCCAGCCCAGAGTCCTAGAAGTCAGTTGCTATGACTGGAAGCCACACACAGGACTGTGTGGGGAGGACCACAGCATGGTGGCAGAGCACACATTTTGTGCGTAGAAGCTCCGAAGTTCAATCCCTGGCAGCATCTCCAGAAAAAAAGAATTGGGTAGGAGGTGATGGGAAAGTCCTTTGCCTCGTGGGAGAGATGCTGCCAGGCAGAGCGCAACGTCCTGGACTAGACGGACAGGGAGTCTGAGCTGGTTTGGGGCAGCTTCCTGTGTTCCTTGGATCTGCATGTGGCTTGGTCTCTGTTCCGCATGGATCAGATACAGCAACCACCATTAGCAAGCGTGGGGAGACCTGAAATAACCAGAGGTTTGTCTCCTTCCAGCCCAAGAAACCAGCTTCCCATATCTGGTTATCCTTCTGCAGATGTGACCAAGCATAATACCATCGATCTACTGAATGGTTTGGTGGGCAAAGAGGGTTGGTATGGACAAGGAAATAAAAACCAAGCAGCAACCAAGGAGTGCATTTTTCTGAATGCATGGATAACATTCAGGTTCAACTCCTGTTTTTTTCAGCGGGGCTTGCATGGAAGACCTTCCTGGAAGACTGTGCTCTGCAGGTCAGGTAGATCCATCTGCTACTCTGCGGCCCAACATCTGCTACTGGCTCCATTTATGGCAAAGACACTCCATCCCAAGAAGCAAAACCCCTTGCCTCAGCTAAAGCTGCCCTCCCCCTCCTCTCTCCTTCCTGATTGCCAGTCCTACCTTGGCGAGACCGGCTCCAATCAGCCCACCACACAGCTGGGAGATCCAGTATGGAATGACCATCACCATGTTCAGCCCACCAATGAGCCATGCCCCTAGGGACACCGCAGGGTTATAATGGCCACCGCTGCAGCAAAGGGTGAGAAAGAGGCAGTCATTAGAAGAAACAACCAGGGTGTGTCGGCATGCTGTGGGGAAGAAAAGTGCTGGCTTTTTAGGAGTGTGCCTAAAAAGGAGAAAAGAGCCCAAAGATTTGACCCTGAGAAGAGAAGGGAATGAAGGCAGAGCATAAAGATGCAGGCAGGGAGGGAGAGGTGGCTGATGAGTAATGCATCCCCCCCACCCTGTCAACCAATATAAAAGCCATGTTGCAGACTTGCCTATTAAAAGCCCTGTTTTCCTGACAAACCGTGGGAGCAAAAGAACTGTTTTGCCTAAAACATATTCCCACTTGGAATAACTGTAGGCCACAGAATTAGGATTGTTCGCATACAAGAAAGCCTTAGGAAAGCCACTCTCTCGAGTCTCAGTCCCCTGTCCACAATACTGGGGATAATAATACTGACTTTACATTACAGGGTTGTTGTTGGGATTACCACCAGATAATCCACATGAAGCACTTTAAACACCTGAAAGTGCTATACAAACACGAATGATTGTCATCATTATGATTATTAGCAGCAGCAGCACCTTCTTTTGCTAGGAAACAAACAGGAGGTCCTGTAGGACAAAGGGACTGAACCTTGCTGGTATCTCTGCGGTTTGGAAGGTGGTGGTGGCCGGTCTCCACCCCTCCTGTTTGGAAGCCCGAGCGTCACACTTCTCTACACTAACCCATGGGCCATTCCACGAGCCAACAAGCAGATGAAGAGAAAAATGATTCACAAACTGCAGATGGCAGCACAAAAGGTTGCCAGAGACCTGACTGGAACTGTGGCTTGTGTGTTCTATTCATCCAGGAGAGTGAAGTTTAAGGGCAAATCCCACCTGCTCCAAATGGCCCCTTTGCAAAAATATGACACACAGTGGGCAATTCCCCCTTCTAGCTGGGGACCAGGACACCTCAGCAAGGACAGACACTGCCCCCCCAGTCCTCACTGGCAGACGCGGGTCTCCATCTCTTGTCCCTTCAGGATCTGACTGGCTCCTTCGCCTTGCTGCTGGATCCCTTGGAACTGAGCCCCGCTGCTGGCCCCCTTTGAGCCACCGTTCCCACCCTCCTTCACCTGATGTTCCCCAGGACAGCAATGGTGAGCCCCAGCGCCAGTCCGTGGGCCAGGGCCGGCTGCAGCCTCCCGGCGCCCTCCGAGTTCTCGATGACTGAAGCACAGCCAATGAAGATGAAGAAGGCCGAGCCCAGCAGCTCCGCGATGCAAGGCTGGAGGTACCGCTCATACCAGTGGGGCTTGGGGGGGCTGCAGCGGCCATCCATCTCCATCTCCTTGATTGACATCCCTCCAAATTCCACGTCCGACATGCCTGCGCAAACCTGGAAGACAAGATTCATTTCTTGGTGCCCAGCCAGCACCTTGCGAATGCTGCCAGGTCAGGTGAACTGAGAGTTACCCTGGAACATGACAATGGAGTCTTAAATCTGGCCGCACCTGTCATTCCCATGGGCACTGTGTTCCAAACTTGGGGCAAGGACTTGGCAATGCTGCACCCCCATTGTTCTCTCACCCACCTGCTGCGGAGGAGACGTGCAGCCTCCAGTGAGGGAAAGGGAAACCCGATACAGGCCCACTTCAAGACACAATGATCGCCTTGATTGATCAGGCCAAGGTCCGTCTCAGCCAGCTTCGTCTCTGTGAGAGCAGCCAGACACGTGATTCTGGGAGCTCCCAGGCAGAGGCTGCTGATTTGGCTCATTGCCGAGGATGGAGGTGGGGGGGTCACCCAGGCCAGCCTGGGCTTGTTTACCACATCCTCCCAATGGCACCATTTAGGGAGGTCTGTCAGATCACAGGCGATTGTGCCTCAGGAGCACACGAGCATTTCTAGGCAACTCACTTGTTCTACACACTGAGTGACCGCTGTGACAAACTATTAAAATGGGGCTCTGTCCCAAATGCGCACGCCAAAGGCACAAATCCCTTTCCTTAACAAACGAGGGGTGAGGATTGTTACCTCCAATGATAACGTTGCCACTGTTATGCAGAAGTATAAGCAAACCAGAGCAAAAGCTAATAAAATGCACTGTTTTTTTAAAAAAAAATGCTCTTGAATGTATGCAAAAGTGGATCTTTCGACGTTGCTGAGAACATTGCCCCAAGCCGCTGGCCAGTCTCTGCCCCTGCATTTTCCAGCCATTGCTGCTGGAAGCTCCCCAGCAGGGTGGAAATGGGCAGACGGGGCCTGCGGAGATACAGAGCCGCGTGTGGGGTGCAAGGCAGAGCACGGGCTCATCACCTCACCTGCCGTCTAGGATAACTAGGCCAGGTGTGAGGGCTTGAATCTCTGGGACCAGTGCCAGCTCCAGATCTTTGGGGACTTTGGACAAGATGACCACAGTAAGCCACTGCCACGTTGCCCTTTCCCTTGGAGCCCAATCCACACCACTGCTCAGAGGGAGGGAGGGAGGGCCAGGCAAGGGGAGTTTGCTTCTCCTCCACCTCCCTCTTGTCATTGCTCGCATGCCTGGACAGAGTGGACAAACAGCAGCAGGGGAGATGTGGGGTGGGGTCTGCACTGGGCCACAGCAGGTGCTGGATGCCAACCACAGACAGCCCTGGCATAGACTCAGCTGGTTTGTGGGGGGGGGGGTGTATGCAACAGCTTCTTTGGCGCTGTGAAATCAGGGAGAACTAGCTCCTTCACAGGCCCCGTTGAGATGAATGGAAGCAGCCAACAACAGCTGCCATGTAATTGCTGCTCTGAAGTCCCTTTTGATGATGGCAGCTCATCATTTTGTTTGTTTCCTGAGCAACAAGCCACCTCTCTGCAGCTTCAACGCATTTCCTTTTGGTGCTTGACTTGATCTCTGTCCTCCGTATAACAGATCTGCATGGAGAAAGCTTTACAAGCAACCAATTTGCTAAACGCTGCAGATTTAAAATGCAAAATAGTGCCCTCTGCTGCAGTTAGCAATCCATGTACCCCCACTTTATTTGAGGGAGCTTCCAAACAGGGGGCGGGGGGGGGCTTCTGCAGCTCTTCCATGTTCTTCTTCTCAACAGGTTTTCTACAGTAAGAAGAGAGGCGGAGAAAGCAGTGGGAAGACACAGGAGAGTTACAGTGGAACGCGATGACATCTGGACCCCCTGTAAAATTCCATGAATGGAGCAGGGTGATGGCACAGTGAATGCCTCATCTGGGAGAACCCCCAAGTGCAGCTTTGCCTACAACACTGTGAACTGGAAGGCAGGGTCTGGGATGTAGTGCCACGTTACAAGTGAGGGAAGCCAAAGAAGTCATGCAGATGAGCTTGGTCACCTATATTACCTTGCCAAGTGGTAAGGTGAGCTTTACCATGCATCAAGTGCAAATGTGCAATGAGATGTGTGATGCATAATATGGATGTTTGATGAAGCTAATTTTGGGCGGGCTTCATTCTGTACTGTGACCAACATGCTGAAGATTATTTTCCAACAACTAAATGATTTGTGCTGTTTAGTCAGCCCAAACTGTTACTTTCATGGACAGCCTGATCCTATCTATGTTTAGACATTCAGAAATAAATCACACCGATTTCAATGGGCCGTATTCCTAAAACATCATCTGTCTGTACCAACATACAGTACTATCTGGTGCTTTATTAACCAGGTAGTTGCTAAGTTAAAAGCAAGACAGCTCAACATTCAGTATAAAATATTTTGAGATTGTAGCAAGCCTTGCTTTAGAGCAATGATTGCAATGGAGCCAAATATTATGTGCCAAAAGTGTTGATCTCTTTTTGGAACAGGGATATGTTGGCAAGCCTTTGAGTTGCCCATGTCCTGCCTAGGCAGATGTCAAAGAGAGCTCACAGGCATCTCTGTAGTGAACAATACCCCCCCCCCCAACACACACACACATCTCATCCTCCTACCTAGGAATTACTGGCCGAAATTTTTGAATGTATATTTCCCATTACGGCCCACCCCACCCCCATGATGTATGTGGCTGGGCTGGAGGGTTGTTTAAAACAATAGTACCAAGTACTGGATCAGGTATATTAAAAGTTAATATCATTTCCACAAAAGCTGAGCAGCCCTTGACATATTTAAAAGTGTTCTTTGCTAATGTAATGAAAATTGTAAGTAATGAAAATTGGAATTCAGATCTGGATTTCAAAATGTATGCCCATTGTGAGCTGAGGTGTGTGTGTTAAACATAGTTTTTAGTTCTACTCATATCCCAACTGAAAATAAGCGATCTTCCTATTCTGCCCAAGGAAGAGTTCTGTGTCACTCAAAAGCTTGCATATTCTTTTGTCAACTGAGAAGCTGATCCATTCAAAGACATCCAAAGGCAGGTCCTGAGAGATGCCTACTCGCTCTAACTCGGCTTGTCTTTTGGCAGGCAGGAAAACAAAAGTTTATTTCAGCAAGCTTTCCAATCAGACTGTATAAAGGTTTACTGAGGCAGCTACTCGTTTTTTAAAACCTCTATTGTGATTGTTAAAGAGGTGTTAAAATTTCTCTTGGTTTAAAGAGTTGTTTTGGTTATTCTTTGTTAGCCACTAAGTATTCTGAAGGAACAGCAAGAATAGAAATGCTTCAAAAAAAATAGATGAAACAAATAAAAGAATCCTCCGATCTGCTCGTGACTCTCCTGGGTCTTGACTGTCCTTTATTGCAGCCCTTTAAAACAAAAACCCTCCTCCTCGTCTTCCTCCTCCTGCTACGCTCTCCAGCATACTTATGCTGCGAAGGTGCTGTGGCAGAAGCAGCCCCCAGCCCCACTGGGACTCACCTGAGGGACTCCCTGCCCAGCTCGCACAGTCTGGCTGTTTCTTCCAGGTGAAATGCCTGCCAAGCCACCAGAAGGTCGCTCTTGCGGAATGGCCCTCCTCTGCTGTGGGGAAAGGTTTACTTATCTCAGGGGAATACTGGCACGCTCCCTCCTTGAACTGTGGCATACGACAAGTATATATATATATATGGGGAGTGGAGTGGAGCTAGGCTATTCCAAAAAAATGCAGTAAACGCTGAAGGGGAGGGGGTGTTCCAGCTGACTGAGGAACAAAAACTCTTTATCTGGGCGGTTCTATGGTTCAAGGCTTTGTTTCACAAGCCTGAGCCAAGTTGCGTTGCCAGCCTAGGGTGAAGTGCAGAGTGCAAAACTGCCAAGGCGGCGGTGGGGGGAGGGCCAGAGGGTGAAGTAGCATTTCCCTGCAGTACTTCTCAAGGCATGGGTACTTTTTGATAGGTGCACCGTGCACATGTGAAGAAGAGAGTGCTGTTGAGTATGTACAAAGTGCCTTCACCAGTGCCTTTCACCAACTATGAAAGATCTATCCAGGCCTTCCTTGGAATTACTAGGACACAGTCCAGAACCCATTCTCAATGTCACAGAATGAGTGAAGTACTGATAAAGAAGATGGTGCCCCAGAGCATGTACAGTGTGTCTTTCCTTCTGCACTGAGAAACTGCAACCAGTCCGTCTCTTTCTCTTTGGGGAAAATGAGGGGGTGTTGGAGAAACCTGTGCATCTGTGGGGTGTAAATTGACTGTAATTATCATAGTAAAAAACGGGGAAAACTCACTGAAGATGTCGGCTTGCTGTGCTACAGCAATGAAAAAAAGAATTAGGAATGATTAGGAAAGGAACTGAAAATAGGAATGATACGCATGTTATGTCTTGATTTAAATCTACGCTGCACAGTATTTGCGATGGCTCTGGTTGCCACACCTCAAAAAGGATATTATGAGCTGGAAAAGGTGTAGAAAAGAGCGACCAGCACGACCAGGGGGTTGGAACACATTTCCTGTAAGTGAAGTCTAAAGTATTTGGAAAGGTGGGAGGGAACGAATGAGAGGGAGCTGTAAAGTGATAAACTTAGACCCAGACAATGCAACTGACAGGCAAAAGGTTCAGGGCAAAGCAGAGGCACATGAAGGCCAAAGGACGCACTGCACACACAAATGCGTCACAAAAGAGGGAGGAGGGCTGATTTGGGGGAGAAGGGGCAAGTGGACCTTTCCCAGGCTTGTGCCTTTTTCCTGCAACTCTCCTGCCCTCAAGTCACTTTCCTGCTACTGGATTCCCACTTATGTGATTCATTGCCACATAATGTTAGATAACTGGATTGGAGCTTAGATCAAGCTTAGACCACTTTAAAAACACAGGATCAGACAGATTTACAGAGGACAGGTCAATCAAATCCTATTAGATAGCCACTGATAGCTAAAAGTTGATTAGCCAAGGAGAAATAGCTAACAAGAAAGACAGCTCTCCACATTCAGAGCTGTCTTTCTCTGCCTAGCGAATTCTGTGGAGTGACAAGGGATTTCAGGCTATTTAGATCAGGGGTCCCCAACCTTTTGGGACCCATGGGACATTTGGGAATTTGAGAAACTGCTGTGAGCACTACCATGAAATGGCTCCCACGGAGGTTGTGGCTAGTCACATAATGGCTGCCAACAGGGTGTGGCTAGTCAAAAGAGGTGGTGAGGAGAGAAATGGCGGGGCTAGAGGCTGGGAGCAAGGGCGAAATAGCAAGGCAAATGGGTAGAGGGGAGAGAAAGAGCAAGGCTAGAGGCTAGGAGCGAGGAGAAACAGTGAGGTTAGCGTGGGGGGAGAAAGAACAAGGCTAGAGGTTGGGAGTACAGAGAAACAGCAAGATAATGGGGGGAGTGGGAGACAGAGAAAGGTAGGAAGGGCGAGGAAGAAGGGACGGGAGAGAAAAGGTGAGGAAAGAGTTGGGTGGAGAGAAAGAGCAAGGCTAGAGGCTAGGAGGGGTTGAAACAGTGAGCTAAAGTGGTTGGGGGAAATAGCGAGGATAGAGGGAGGGGGAAATAGCAAAACGAAGGGGTAGAGGGGAGAGAAGCAGCAAGGCTAGAGGCTAGAAAGGGAGAGAAAGAAGACAGCCCTAACATTTCCCAAGGTATTTTAAAAACTTTTTTTTTCAAGGGGGCAGGAAGGGGAGAGCTTTGTGGGTGCTATCGGAGGTGCTGCGGGCACTGCACCGGGGTCCCCTGATTTTGATCACGTTCTGCTTGTGAGCACAAGGAGCAACAAGAGTGTGGCAGAAGGAAGGGAAGGGAGACAGCCACGGAGGGAAATGCAAGCGGAACCAATAGCCGATGGAACAGAAACAGCAAGGGCGGGGACTGAGGGAGAGGTGATCGAGTGGGGAGATTCAAAGGTGAGGCCCAGAAGCCCAGACCTGGCCAAGCGCAGGGCAGAATGGCAGCACCAGGGCTTAGCAGGGTGGCAAGATCAGCAGAGGTATTTTGAATTGGTTTTGAGATATGTTATGTAGGCAGGCCAAGAAAGGGGAGAAAGATTACTGCACCGTTGCCAAGCAGCAGCCAGAATGGGGGACACAGGAATCAGCATCCTGGGAACCACAAGCTGGCCGCAAGTATCACCCAGTGGTGGAAGCAGGTTCGTCCGGTGTTGCTCTGGAAAGACACACACTGACCTCTCTGGACATGCTGTTAAAGAGTTCATGAAGCCCGTGGAGTGCAGCCCTGCGCCCAAGACTGAGCCGGACTGAGATTCTGAATAATCAAATGTTTACTTAATCAAAAGACATGAACTGCAAAGGTAACATGGATAGTATAAGGTTTCAAATACGTGCAGTTCCTAAGATATGGAAATGGCATAGTGCTCTGTTTCCAAAGTGCTGAGGTTTTAGTACTCAGTTAAATAAGTGTATTCTCATGGTTAAATAAATAAAACAAATATTGGTTTGTGTGCTTATTTAATACATTTCTACCCCACACTTTCAGCCAAAGGGTTCCCAGGGCAAACAATTAAAAAATGCAACAATAAAATCTAAACAATTTCATAATTAATTACAATGAAAATAGCATAATAGGTTGAAGCAAGACTTCTCATGGGCATAACTCTGCTCACAGGAGGAGGTGGGGAGGCAATTAGGCTGATCATTCTTCCTTCCCCCTGAGCCCCATGTACCTCCCAAAAAATCTGCTTTGGAGAGTTGGGGACCCCTCCGGGACAGTGTGGGAGGGGCTGCAGGAGGAAGGAGGAATTGGGAAGAAACCTGCTGCTTTCCCCCTTTCTTCCAGTGGGGAGCCTCTGCTGGATCTCAGGTCCCCTCTATGAAGAGAAGGATCCCTTCTGTTTGCAGAAAGGCAAGTCTGGATCCAACTAATAAAAACAGCAACAAAGAAATCACAGCAGCATCCACATGTCTAATGCCACTGCTTAACAGTGAGACATGATAAAAGAAATACTAATATTATTATTATTATTATTATTATTATTATTAATTTTGGCATTGGGCGTCTGGAGGAGAGCCGGCTCAGACGCATCGCCACAGACCAGATAGGCATGCATGCCCAGATGAAGACGGTCAAACACACAGGATGACTGTGAACACCGCCCCTGATGCATTTTACAGCCTTCAAGCAGGCTCAGATTGAAGTACTGGAAACCATTGCTTAAAAGATACCAATTCATCACCCTTAGGCCAGCTCCCTGGACTTACAGGAGGGATTTCAAGAACACTTATGGCACAATCCTATGCACGTTTAGAGAGAAAAACAGTCCTACAACTCCCAGCATTCCCCAGCCAGCCATGCTGGCTGGAGAATGCTGGGAGTTGCGGGACTTTTTCTGTCTAAACATACATAGGATTTTGCTCTTATGCGATGAAGCCCCAGGCCCTTATGCCTGCAATGAAGGTAGCAAGTCCTACACAGGGTTTTTCTTTTAAGCGAAGAAGAATTCTGAAGGAATGTAACGCCCCACCCTCCTCCCGTGAGCTGGAATGGGGTGTGTGTGTGGGACATTGCCTGTGGCTCTACCATCGGTGAGACAGTGCTCCAGGACAGCCAGCCAGCCAGGATCTCCAGACAAAAGTGCCATCTGAAGGAGGCCTTCACGACCTCCTCATTTCATGGGTGGGGAGCAGGCTGGCCTTCCCTGCTGCTGCCTGGCTCATGGCCAAATGAGATTTCTTGGCCTGCCTCTTCTGCCAATATTGGATAGCTGGAGCCGCCCATGTGGAGTCTCCTATTACAGCCGAGCGGGAAGAACCCTGGCAGAGACGGCTGCTCAAGCCTGGCGCCAGCACCGCTCAGCAGCCTCAGGCAGCTGCTGGGGGCCCAGGGGAACGGCACTTGCCCATGGCCTGCTGCACCTTGGCCGCTGCGTGGCCGGGCCTCAGAACGGCCATGCAGAGCGACATCACAAAGAGGCTCACCTTGCCTCAGACCTACAGTGGCTCTCTGTGTGCTATGTAGCTCTCCCCTGCACAAGAGCTGCCCCAGCTCTTCCTCCCTCAGCTGCCACCCTCAGCAGCCGTTCCAGGAGGTGGAGAGGAGCGGGGAAGCAGGACCACCCCACCAGCTCTGCTGAAAGAATCACTTTTCCCTCTTCCCCACCCGCCCTTTCCCCCTTGTCTGTCATGCCATTTCAGACTGAGCCTGTGCGCGGGGACCACCTTGCTTAACCGACAAGTCGCTCCAGGAGCCCTTCTGGCTGAGGAGTGGCATCAAATACTTTAAACAGGATTCTGCTGGACCAGCTGTGTGGACTGGGCATTGGGGGCACTGTTTTGCAGGAAATGATGCGTTCCCCTTGTGACACAGAGGCACTGTGGGTGAAAAGTTCCCGGGTCTGGAAATTAGGGAGCTTACCTCTGTAGAAGGAGCTAAAATGATCAGAAAGGGACAGCAGGGGGCAGGTAATGGAAAAAGAAGGTTGGCAGTTGATGTGGAGGGGGGAGAAGGAAGAGCTGGAGTGGGGAATCATGGCTGACAGAGAGGGAAGCTGAAGAAATTCTTCATGAGACAAAGAAGAAAACAGATGGAGGAGTCAAGAATACGCACCCAAGACAGCAGAAGACTGAGAGTAAAAGATCTGACGGAAAAAAAGAGCGGGTACAGTCACTGCTAACCGTTCCTGAGAGAACCAAAGATCTGTGCTGTGCCTCAGGCCTGGCTGAAGCAGAAGGGGCGACTCTTAGGGTTAGAAGCATAGAAGAGTAGGGTTGTAAGGGGCCCACAAGGCCATCGAGTCCAACCCCCTGCTCAGTGCAGGAATCCAGGTCAGAGCATCCCCGACAGACAGCTGTCCAGCCTCGTCTTGGATGCCTCCAGTGTGGGAGAGCCCACCGCCTCCCTGGGAATGGGTTCCATTGTCGTTGTGTTGTGTTTCTGAAGGGACCCCTCCAGATGTGGAGGGTGGGGGGAGACAGAACTGCAACAGACTCACTCTGGTATAAGTGTTACTGCTTGTTGAAACTGTATTTATTTAAATACTGGAAGCACTTGCTTATTCTGGCATCATTGTTATATGTGTTTCTTTATTATCTGAATTCTGTACTTACCCTTTCCTTTATTTTATAAACATGTGTTTATCTTGCCCTGTTGTTTAGATCTAATTACATTTCTAGGAACCTGAGCTCCACTACACCTGTTCTGGATGGGATGAGCGTCAGTTTAAAACAAAAATGAGCCCTAAACAACTTGGGACCAGGATACCTGAGAGAGCGCCTTCTCCCTTACCCACCTGCCCAGTCACTGAGGTCATCGGAGGGCCTGCTCCTGGTGGTTCCACATGGACCTATGGCCAGACTGGAGTCCACCTGGAGAAGAGCCTTCCATGCGTGGCTCCCTTCCTATGGAGCTCCCTGCCTCTGGAGGTCAGGCAAGCACCAACGTTGTGTTGCTTTTGGCACCTCCTGAAAACAGCTCTTTTCCAGGAAGCCTTCCTTGGTTAACCAGCCACAGTTTGATTGGCACTCTGTTTTTTAAAGGATAATTTTAATATGTTTCATTCTTCTTTTTATCTGTTGTTAATTTTATCTGTTGTTGTTCACCACTCTAGAATCTGTTTAGATGTGGAGCAGTATTCAAAGGTCGAAAAATAAGTACATACATACATACATACAATCAGTCTGGTAGATCTCACGTAATAAGCCTTAGAAGATGCACTGTTAGAAAAACAGAAACTAATGTTTGTAAATAAGTCAGCATATTTGGAAAGTTTTGTATCCTTTATAAAACTCTTTACAGATTAGTCAGATCCAGTAAAAATACAGGATACAGGATCTGTATTTTACTGGATATTTTATTTAATGATCACCAGGCATACAAAAGAATGCAAAACTGGGCCGAATGCACCAATAGAAATACAAAATAAATCTCCAGGCATAGCTGAATCGCCAATGGATTTTACCAAATATTTAGGGCACAATACTATGACCTCAGTGACTGGGCAGGTTGGTAAGGGAGAAGGCACAATACTATGCACATTTAGACAGAACAAAAGTCCTACAACTCCCAGCATTCCCCAGCCAGCACAACAGTTTAGAGAACAATCATATGGCCCCTGGCTGGCTGAGCATCCCAGGGACAATAGCATGGCTGAGAAAATCCCTTCCGAGGTCAAAGACAGCGCTCCAACGTCGGAAGGGGAGTCGGAGATCTGCCCAGCTGCCTCTCTGAGGTTGGAAAATTGACCTTGGAGAGGCAGGAAAGGGGGCATTCTGGTGGGCGGGGAGGGGAGGAAGCCAGAGAGGCCAGGATATGAGTTCTCCTGTGTCTCCTCAAGTCTCTTCCCTCCCCCTCCAAAGCACCCATGCTAGACAGGCAGAAAAGCCCATCTAGCAAAAATAAAGGAGATCAGAAGATTGGGAGGCAAAAATCACCTCCACCACTCCTCCCATCCTACCGGCTTCAGCCCAGCAGGGCATAGGAATCTGAGCAGCGAGGGGCGCAGTCCATAGGATCGTGCCCTTAATGTTTGAGAGAGGATAAAATGCCTGAAACATAGAATGAAGCTGGTTCATAACAAAGACAAAGATCCACACTTATTATTGCCATCATATTATCTAATAACATTACTAAACCAGGATTATAACATCCTAAGCAGCAATATTAACTAAAAGATGACACTGGATTGTTTCAAAATATATCCATCACAACTAAAAAGCTTTTTTTCCAGGTAGATAGCTGGTCATTATTTGATTCTAAGAAGTCTTGCAAATTCCCCTACATTTGCGTTAGTTCAAGGGCAGTTTGAAAACAGCAAATTTAGAAGCACCACTCCCAACACAGATCCTTAGAGGACCTCACTGTTTAGTTCCATCCATTGCAAAAACTGACCATTTATTCCTACTAGGAACATAGGAGAGTAAGCTACTCTCCGTAGAATAAGCTGCCTTACTCTCTGCTTTCTCTTCTTTAACCAGTTGCCTATCCAGAAGAGGGCCTCTCCTCATCTCATGGTTTGGACGTTTGCTCAGAAGTATTTGGTAAGGGACTTTGTCAAAAGCCTTTAGAAATCCAAGAAAATAATGTCTACTGGAGCACCCTGTCCACATCAATTTCCAAAAATGGTTCTATCTTTAGCTACACTCAAATCAGTGAAACAAAATAGGTGTAAGGAAAATTTGGAGAATAGAAATATATAGCAACAATATTGCAAGTTTTAATACAATAGCTAATATATCATACAAAATTTAATTTAAAAAACAACAACAATTAATTAGCAGTCCAATGGTTTTTACACATACATAGTAACAATGCTAGTTTAAAAAAAAAAAGGGTATACTAATATGTAATATCCATAACCCAAACATGTTTTGACCTGACTGGTCTTCGTCAGTGGGAAGAAAATATGTAAACAGCAATTATAGCCCTTATTACAAGAATCATTTCATACAATTGGATTTTCTATATGGAATCTGCAAAACAAAAATGCACAGAGTTACAAAAACCTTGGGTAATGTTGCTTACTAAAATAAGCAAATAGATGTAAGCTAATAAAGATTCTATTTACCAGTGAATCTTAACTATGCAAATTCTATATCCCTCATCCTGCAGTTAGTATCTAGATTCTAGATGCAGAAAAAGGGAAGGAAAGCGCGACCATTCCCTCCTGCATCCTAAAGCATGTAGAGAGATAAAGAACTGTCTGCTATTAATTTCCAACAAGTGCCCATACCACAATAAAACACTAATTTGTTATTCAAATGCCCCAACAGCAATAAAAAGCAGAGCATTCTTACCAAAGAAGATCAGTTGCTTGTGTCTAGAGCAACCATATTCCATGCCACAAAAATATATAATGTAAACAATAGAAGCCATGATGATCCTTTTTCAGCAAGACCTATCCTTCTATATGCTTGATAATTTTTATCTTTAATCATGCTTTCCACTAATTTACCTGGAAGCAATGTTAAGCTCACCAGCCTGTGATTTCCTGGATCTTCCCTGGATCAGACACTGATCTTAGGGACATATTTAATATTTTTCTTAGAAAATCAGCTATTTCATTTTTTAGTTCTTTAAGAACTTTCAGATGGATACCTCCTAAGCCAAAGGATTTGTATGTTCTCAGTATGTCAGTGAGGTCTGTCCTTCAACTTAGGAAGTGATTTCATGCTGCTGCTGAACCCTTTGCACTAGTCTCAGGTTCTGGCTCTCTAGCCAGTCACTTGGCTCTCAGCAATACATGATAACCAAATTCAAAGCAATGGGTTTGGCAACAGGCCTTTTTGATCCTTGTCTTGAACAAACTGGTGAACCTTACACAGGATTGACAAGTCTTTCTCTAATTAATTTTGCCTCTGCTCTTTTCCTCTTGTTGTTGTTCAGTCGTTCAGTCGTGTCCGACTCTTCGTGACCCCGTGGACCATAGCACGCCAGGCCTTCCTGTCCTCCGCTCTCTCCCGGAACGTGCTCAAGTTCATATTCATTGCATCGGTGATGCTATCTAGCCATCTCATCCTCTGCCGTCCCCTTCTCTCTTTTCCTCTAGGCTTTTGTAAAACTGGAAATGGATTTCTACCAGCTTTGCCTTTATTGTTATGCATTTTGAATAGCAGAGTTTATCTTCAATATTGAGCAAACCAAGGGAATTGCCACCATATGAAAGGTAAAGCTAGCAAGGTTTGAATGGTCTGGCTCCAAGGCACAGGAAGCCTTTGGCTGGGTATTAGAAAACTTAAAGAAAGAAAGAAAGAAAGAAAGAAAGAAAGGGGGTGAAAAAGGTCCCCGACCAGACACCTTACATGGTTACATAAAAAGCCCAGTGTAGATGGGGCCCTGGTCAAATTGGATGCACTTGACTAGTGAAAAAGAGGCAAGCAAACCCGGTGACTATCTTTCAGAACTGCTCAAAGAAATTTTGAGTACGTTTCAGCCACAGCATGGACATAAAATGATCAACCAACTATTAACAACAACAACAACGACAACAACAACAATTTCATTTCTATAGCCCAATAGCCAAAGCTCTCTGGGTGGTTCACAGCAATTCACAAAAAGTAGATACACAGATAGAAGATAATAAAAACATTGTATAAAAGTGTTTAACATACAAAATTTAAAACAGTCTAAACAGCTAAAAACAATTTCAATAAGATGCTAGACCTGTTAAGACATCTGATATAAATGCCCCATCATATGCCATTAAATACCTGGGAGTAGAGAGTCTTGACCTGGGCCCCCAAAAATGACTGTGTTGGCACCAGGTGGGCCTCAGTGGGGAGAGCATTCCATAATTGGGCAGGAGGCACCCCTGAGAAGGCCCTATTACTACGATTTGCTCAGTCCTTTGCTGGCCCATAAATCTTAAGCAGGTGGAGCTCTTAGAACATGTTCATAACTTCTCTGGTCCAAAACTAGTATTTCTCATTCAGTATGAACAAAGTCCACAGCAATTGCTGTAACTGTGGGAATGTACTGATCAAGAAAAATGTCCAATCCTGGGGTGCAAGGGAGGAGCTGCCATCCAATGGTGTATGGCTGTGAGAGCTGGACTGTAAGGAAGGCTGAGTGCCGAAGAATTGATGCTTTCGAACTGTGGTGCTGGAGAAGACTCTTACGAGTCCCCTGGACTGCGAGGAGGTCAAATCAGTCCATCTTAAAGGAAATCAACCCTGACCGCTCATTGGAAGGACAGATACTGAAGCTGAAGCTCAAATATTTTGGCCACCTAATGCGAAGGGAAAACTCCCTGGAAAAGACCCTGATGCTGGGAAAGATTGAGAGCAAAAGGAGAAGGGGACAGCAGAGGACGAGATTGCTGGATAGCATCACCGATGCAATGGATATGGACTTGAGCACACTCCGGGAGAGAGCGGAGGACAGGAAGGCCTGGCGTGCTGTGGTCCATGGGGTCATGAAGAGCCGGACACGACGGAGCGACTGAACAACAACAACAATTGTTTGGAAAGAAGAGGCATCTGAAGCAAAGCTGTGTAGAACTCCTGTGTGACAGTAGCAGGGCATGCCATGTACCCAACTTCCCAATTCAGTCTGCTGATTTCTCAAGCTATAAAATCAGCCCCTGACAAAAAATAGTTTTTCCTACATAATTGGCACCTTGGCATAATTCACCCCCAAACCAGCCATTTCACGACTGCGCCTTGGAATGTGCTGAATTGTTGCTCAGCAGGGGCACTGCTAGGCCTGGGCGCTTGGTGCCCCAAGGGGAAATCAGCCCCCCTGAGCCCTGAGAGTCCATTGGGGCCAATGGAAGATTTATTTCTTAGCTTAATGACCCTGCAGAGTGTGATTGTGGGGGTTGGGGGAGGTTACAGCTGGGGAGGAAAGGGTTAACCCTCCCTACCCCCATGCTGGAACATGCCCCCCCCATAGCAAGTTAGCTTGCACTGGGCGGGGGGGGGGGCTTCCATTGGCTTTTCTTCTAAGCTTAACTGCAGGAGATGGGGGCAATTTTCCTCCAGGACAGAAAGAGAGAGAAGTGGGGAAGGGAGAGGTAGAGATTGAAATTCATTGTCAAGAGTGCAAATTAATTGAAGAATTTACTTTAATTGAGGTGATTTAGCTTAAAAATTTATTGGCTGGCTTTGCCTTCTGTGCAATTTTAAAAAATTCTAGTAATTATTTCTAAATGTGTGCGCATACACACACACACACACACACACACACACATTTTATGCAAATATGGGTCCCAAGAGCAGCCACTTGGGAATGTACTTGGGATGTGATCGGATTGTAACTGGCAAGAAAGGGTGGGTGAGGACCCATTTTCCTGCATACAGGGCTATCTAAAAGTCTGTGCTCCCTGCTGCCCTGCTGCTGCCAGTGGTCAGTGCTAAAGGAGAGAGAGGGGCAGCGGGAGCACAGCCCTGTTAATTCTGCTCCATCTCTCATTGGCGTTTGATGCCATTGGCCATGGTATCCTCCTGGACTGACGCCCTGGGATGGCCATCGGAGGTGCCGTGTGACAGTGCTTCCGGCCCTACCTGAGGGGCCGATTTCAGAGAGTAACATTGGGCGACAGTTCCTCAGCCCCTGGCAGTTGAGCTACGGGGTTCCGCAGGGCACCACCTTGCCCCCAGTGCTGTTTAACATCTATGTGAAGCTGCTGGGAGTGGCCATTAGGGGATTTGCAGCCAAGTACCATTAGTATGCTGATGACACACAGCTCTGTCTCCCTGTGACATCTGGATCAGGAGAGGCTGTGCAAGTCCTGGACCAGTGCCTGAACTCAGTGATGGGCTGGATGAGGGCCAATAAACTGAAGCTGAATCCTGGCAAGATGGAAGCCCTGTGGATGCGTGGTTCCCGAGTCCGGGAGATAGGCTCATTGCCTGTTCTGGATGACGTTGCACTCCCTCTGAAAGATCAGGTCTGTAGTTTGGGGGTACTCCTAGATCCAGCACTGTCGTTGGAGGCCCAAGTGTCCATGGCAGCTTGGAGTACCTTTTACCAGCTTCGGCTGGTTCGCCAACTACGGCCTCTCCTGGACAGGGATAGCTTGGCCACAGTGGCACAGGAGCTAGGAACCTAAGACTGGATTAGTGCAACACACTCTATGTGGGGCTGCCCTTAAGGCTGGCCCAGAACCTGGAGCTGGTGCAGAACACAGCAGCTTGGCCGTTGTCGGGGGCTGCCCCTTTTCAGCATGCAACTCCTTTGCTGAGGGAACTGCACTGGCTGCCTATTCGCTACCGGGCCAGGTTTAAGGTTTCAGTACTAATATACAAAGCCCTAAACAACTTGGGACCAGGAAACCTGAGAGAGTGCCTTCTCCCTTACCAACCTGCCCAGTCACTGTGGTCATCGGAAGGCCTGCTCCTGGTGGTTCCACATGGACCTATGGCCCAACTGGACTCCACCAAGAGAAGAGCCTTCAGTGTGGTGGCCCCCTTTCTTTGGAACTCCCTGCCCCTGGAGGTCAGGCAGGCACCAACACTGCGTTGTTTCCGGCACCTCCTGAAAACTCCACTGTTCCAGGAGGCATTCCTTAACTGACCAGTCACGGTTTCTATTGGCATTCTGTTTTTTAAAAGTATGATTTAATGTGGTGTTTTAATCTTTTATTCTTTTACTGTTTTATCTTTTGTGTTCACTGCTCCAAAATCTGTTCCAGATCCGGAGCGGTATATAAGTATTGTAAATAAATAAAATAAATAAAGCAGCATATGCTTTGCACACAGAAGCCCCAGGTTAAAAGGGGATCTGAGATTGCAAGGCTGGGCAAGGAAGTACCCTGCCCAAGACCTTGGGCTGTTGCTGGCAGTCAGCTCAGACACTATTGGAATTCACCAACAGTCGGGCTGAGTTCTTGATGTTCAGTCCCTGCACCACCACTGCCCCCCCGTCTGAAGGCAAAGTGCTCCACACTGGCAAAGGGACCGTGTGGGTTCGCAGCACGCTTGTGGATCCTCCTACTTTCAAGCCAGCAGCCTTTTCCCAAATTGTTAGAAAATGGGAAAGAATTATACACTGCGAACCCCTTCAGGCCAGCCAGTCCCATACAGACCTTATTATGGACTGCTTGGCCAGTCAAGTTCTGAAGTGCTAGAGACTGCACATACCTACTTCATTCCCATTTATTGATTGATTGATTTTATTGATTATTATATTTCTATACCGCCCCATAGCCGAAGCTCTCTGGGTGGTTTACAAAAGTTAAAACATTAAAATATCCAAAGTTTAAAATCCATTTACATAAAACATATGGACAATATATACAAACGTAACTAAAAACAACTTTGAATTAATTTTTTTTTTTAAATCCAGCATTATGTCAAGTTGTGGAGAAGCCGAGCTGCAGCAGAGCTCCCAGGGCCCTGGTGTGGAAGCAAGGGGTCTGTCCTCCGGGTCACTGACTCTAGTCGCTCATGGGGGCTTCAACCAACGGAGAAGAGCGGGACGCACAAGCGCCCCCTCGCCTCTGCCCGTGTGGTGTTGGGAGGATTTGCTGGAGCCCCTGGAGCCGGCTAGGCACGAAGGCGGTGCCACCAGCTGGTGTTCGCCTTAGACTCCCTCCAGACAGGAAGGTCCCCATCTTGGCCACCACGGCTCACGGTCACAGGCACACCAATCCCCCATGACTCTAGTCCACAACGCACAACTGTAAAGTCCACCGCCACCACCATCGCCACAGAACGTGATGGGAACTCAAAAATGAATTAGAGCCATTTATAGAGGACAATCGGGAATAGCTACATGGAACCAACACAGGCAGAGTCAGTCCCTTTGGAATGCCAGAGGCAGGGTTCAGACATGGGGAGAAGGCTGCCCATTGCCTTCACGCCCAGCTTGTGGGCTTCACAGAACCACCCGGCTGACAGGATGCTCTCATCCTGCAAGGCAATTCTTTTGTTCTTAGTTTGAAAAACCAGCTGTCACACTGTCCTGTGGCAATGACTTCCAAACGGTTGGCTATGCTGGTTACCTGTCCTGAGCATGATGCTGGTTGATTTCACTGGGCAGAGCGATGAAGGATGTCAAGGGCCCGTGGGGAGGTGGAGTGCAGGGCGGCCCATGACACAGCAGTGCCATTACAACATGGACTGGGCAAGGCAGGGACGCAGCTGTTTGAGGCAGCCCCTTGGGATGGGACAAGAACAGGACCATTTGTCCGGAACCTGAGCTGCTTTGTACCTCAGCGGCTTGGGCAATCCTTCATCCGGCTTTATTTCTGTGTTGGATAATTAAGAGGCCTTGTTTATTGGGGCTGTTTTCCTCTGTTGGCTGAAGGTAAAGATTCCTGCAGATGTTTTTATGATGTTTTCACAAGGCTCCAGAGACAGAAGGAAATTTCCACTTGCTTGTCTCAGCACAAACCGTCGCACAGGCTGCATGATGCAACGGAGGTGTCCAAGCGTCCCCGTGCTGAGCCTTTTGTTAGCCCAGCTAGCTATTTGCAACACTACGAGCTTTGGGCTGACATGTTCGTCATCATGTGGAGCCATTCTGTATGGCCTGGTCTACCATGAAGGAGAATGAGGTGGTGGAGCCCACAGGTGGCAGAGTGAACAAATCCACTTCAGGCTGGGGTGGTGGTGAACCTTTATAAACGCTCCGTTATGGCAGGGACTTCCAGGTAGGAAGAAAACTAGCGCATCAAGGAGAGGGATGCATTCAACCTTTCCCTCTGGTGTGGTTTAGTACATGCAGGGAAGTTTATAGTTTAGGGGTGCATTCAAAAACATGACAGTGATGCTTGGAGTCTCAAGTGGTTCAACCCAGAGCGCTACTGCCACATGTGGACTGGCACCTCAGCCCCCTTCTAACATTACCTTTGCCATGTGGGAGCCCTAAAAGTAGTGTGAGGAGTTGGTGTGGTGCAGTGGTTACTGTGTTGGACTGGGGAAACCCTGGACTGAACCCCTACTCAGCCATGAAGCGGACAGGATGACTTTGGGCCAGCCACTATTTCTCAGCCTATCCTACCCCACAAGGCAGTTGTGAGTATAATATGGGAGGGGGAGAACCATGCATGCTACCTGGAGCTCCTTGAAGGAAAGGCAGATATATATAAAAGAACAATGGAGAAGTGGCGACACATGGGCCAGGGTGGTGTAGCAGTTAAGAGTGTTGGACTGGGATGGGGCAGATCTGGGTTCAAGTCCCCACTCAGCCATGAAGCTCATTGGGTGGCGCTGTGCCAGTGACCGACTCTCAGCCTAACCTACCTCTCAGGGTTGTTGTGATGATAAAATAGACAGGAGGAGGATCACGTGAACCACCTTGGGTTCCTTAGGGAAAGGTGGGATACAAATATAACAAACAAAGATATAAACAAAACAATGAATAAATATATAAATCTAGCGGGACTGTTTGCCCTCAAAAGAAACATGGTTGCCCTACAATAGGTTTTTCACCCAGTCGTGAGCTCTTGCCTCAGCTACGCATGGGAACCCACCATCGGGGGGGGACCGACCTTCCCACGGCCTGGCAGCCGCCGTCGGCAGCCTGTAAAGCCAGCCTTGGTAAGGCGGCCTTTGCTCTAGGGGAGGCTGCCAGCTCTCCCGAAAAATGGCCCTGCTTTTGTAACAGCAGCTGGACGTGCAGAAATCACCAGGTGGTGCTTTCACAGGTAGGGAGGTTTGGCAGGTGCTTGTGCTCCTCCCCAAGCCTGAGAAAAAGCTCCAGGCTTCAAAGCACCTGCACCAGTCACAAGCCCTCAGGGTCAGCAAGGGCACAAAATGTCCTCCCCTCGGCTGCTGCCCCTTACCTCCTTCCCGTAGTTCCTGGCTGCTCTCCTGGCCTCCTTCACTTGGCCTCTTGTTGCCCTATCTTGACTCACTCCTCCCTCCAGACTCCTTGTGAGCTGCTGCCCTTTTTCCTGCCCTTTGCTCTCGCCAGCCTCTTCTCTTCCTTCGGAGCACCAGCTTTCTCACCTCCCCTTCCCATGTTGTCTCCCAGTGGCATCCTGGCCTAGCAGGGCAGCCCACTCAAGCCCCCTTTGGGTGGGGTCCAAGCAGCAGCTTGCGGAGTCCATCTCACGAGCCGTTTACCTGATGAAGAACTTATCTCTGTATGGAAGCCGTTCACAAGCAGCCGCCAACAGGTTGTAAGACTATCGATGACTCCTCTCCGGCACAGAATGTGGAATAAGAAGCAAACCGGATGTCACCAAGACATCAGTTAACGGGGATGGCTTAATTAGGATTTTGCTTCGTGCTGCCGACAGCACCATGGTGGTTGCCCAGCCCTCTCGGGAACAGGTCTGCAGCTGCTCCTTTGTGAGGTACTGTTCCCTCTGGGGTGAGGAGACGAGTTTTAGTATCATTGTTTGGAATGAGATAGACTTACAGATGAACTTAAGTTTTCCCTGGGGACTTTATAAGCTTTTGGCATGAGACCATTTTCATTCCCCCATGGGCATGGTTTGATTTCCTACCTCTGGGGCTTCTTAGAAGTTCCAGTTCCCAAACGTGACAGATGTAGATTACTCTTGTGGGAGTTTTCACAAGCAATGTCAAGAGCACCTTTCACTTCCAATGTGTTAGAAAGAAAAAGCTACAAAGGACCATTTTTTAAAACGACTAATCAATGTGGTTCTTTTGATTCATTCTTTCATTCTCTCCCTCTCTCTCTCTCTCACTCACACACAGGAAATTTAGATACTGTTCAGAGCACGGTTGGAGAAACACCCTTGAAATGCTGCTGTTGCCATTTTAGGTTCTACAGCAGCCTGGTTACTAAGGTTACAGCTCTACACAACGCTGGACAGGACTCATTTGGAGTCCCATGTTCAGTTCTGGGCCTCACAGTTCAGGAAAAGATGCTGATAAAGTTGAAAAGGGTTTGGAGAGTTGCAAGGAATATCAAGGTTTTAGAACAGCCTTCCCCAATCTGGCACCTTCATGTGTTGCCTACAACCTCCATCATCCCCAGCCAGGATGGCAATGAGTGGAGGGTGCCAAGTTGGGGAAGGCTTTTGGAATATCAAGGTTTCATGGATGATTAGTCTATCAATGGCTGCTAGTCATGATGGCTGGATGCTTCCTCCCATTGTATCAGAGGCAGGGTGCTTCACAGTACCAGTGGCTAGGGAACATGGGCGGGAGGAACCTGCTCTGCTCATGTCCTGCTTGTGGGCTTCCCAGAGACATCTGGTTGTGAACCCAGAGGGCAGTATAGAAGTGTAATTAATTACTGAATTAATCTGGTTGTCCATGGTGCGAACAGGAATCTGGGCTAGATTGGCCTTTGGTCTGATCCAGCAGGGCTTCTCTGATGTTCTAGAAGGCAGATCTAATGAGGACAGGGAACAAGCCCTGAGCATGTCTAGAGTGTTGTTGATTATGCTGCTTGAAGGCAACCCAAGGCAGCATTCAGCCTCCAGAAAAGAAGATTAAGGACAGGGATACTATGAAAACGTCCAACTCATTCAAAGTATAACAGAACGGAGGGTAACAATGGTTGTTCACCCTTCTTGCAGAGGATGGACCAAAGATAATGGTTTTCACCTACAGCAGTGTGTGTGCAGGAACTCTAGGACTCCTTAGCAGGGATTCCCCCATGAGACATTCAGGTAAGCACTGAACAAGCTCCCCTGGAAGGCAGCTGGCCCACCAGGACCAAGGTTTCCCTGCAATGTGTGGTCCCAACGGAGCATTAAGGGTGCCTTGAGGGGTGTGCTCTGCTCATGTGGGGCCCCAGTGAGACCCAAGAGGCCTGGGCAGCACCGCATGTGACACTCTGCAGCGGGCGCCCAGAACATTTTGTAGAATCCTCTACTATGTGTAGGTAGTTGGCAGATATGTTTACGTGGACAGTTGAAAGCCTGAACACTGTGTCTAGGGAGGGATACTATCCTTCCACCTGTGCACCCATGCCCCTTACATTCTTGTGAACATCTTCTCTTCTTCAGGCATGCAGTCTGAATTCCAAACTCCAACATTAGCATAATAGCTGACATATTCCCTTTAAAGAGTTTGCTTTAAAAGGCAATAAAGAATGCAGAACTCAGCTGACATCGCCTTATCTTCCTGCACAGTGACTGCAGGCACAGTAATTGGCTGGTCCAGGACCAACACTCTGAAGATTACGCAACCATTGTTGAGTGAGAACACTCAGAAATATATCAAGTAGCAGGTAGGCAGGTTTTATATGAGTCCTATGAACATTTACAGATGTTATTATGAAACCAATTGGTTTTTACAGAGGTACATAAATACAGATGGAAATTTCCAAAAGAATGTTGTTAGCATCTGGCCATTTGCCCATAGACAATGTGCACAAAAACATGGAAAACATCTCCAGGGAGGGGTGGGATTTAAGGGAATTTGGATTGTCTCAGAATTTGATAGGAAACCCGTGGACGACAGAGCACATGCTTTGCTTCACAAGGTCCCAGGCTCTCTTTTGCAGCTCCCATTCCTCGTATGGAAGAATTTCCTAGCAGATCATGCTTTGCTTTATTTATGAAAAAGACCAGTCCTACAGGGGTGGGGAAGGGAGAATCTGCTGTGAAGGAGCCACCACTGCCAAAGCCCTGCTGGGCTCAAGCTGCCCAGGATGGAAGGGGGAGCAGCTGGAGGAAAATAAACACACCAGCTCCAGGGTGGTTGTATTTTTCCTGCCATGATGGTGGCATGCTGAGGGAATGGGGGGGCTTTGGGTTTGTGCATCAAAGGCCTCCCTCAATCTGCTCCCAGACAAGATCTCTACTAGAGAAATACCAATGGGACAGCAACAGAGGTTTCCACCACCGCAACAAAGAGGCCTCAGGGGGAAGACCCCCCCCATGTCACCCAGAGAAGGAGGTCTGCAATACCCCAGGGCCCTTGGGACTCCCTTGCAGGGACCGTATGATTGTGCCCAAGGCCAGATTCCACAGACAGTGCAGCCCTCCATTTTAGGGACCTTGCTGTCTATGTCCTCTGTGTGTGGTTGGGTCCAACGGTAGTAGTCAAGCAGGGAATGGGGAGCCTTGGGAAGCTGTTACCAAAGGTCTTGTGTGCAGCGCAAACATTTTAGCACCTCTTCAACCCTTTCCAGGAATCCTTAGCTAGTTCCCTCCCTCGCCTCGTTTCCCATATCCTTGCCTCTGTTTTTGCTATTCTCTTTGGTGTAATCAGGGTTGACAGCAGGAGTGGGCAACACATGGTCTGCCACTGGTGCTGCATCCTTGGTTGCCCTTGCTGCCCTCAGTGCTTCTGCTGGGAAACAAGCCAGGGGCGGCCCACAGGCTCCTGCTTTCGCAGCAGAATCCCTGTGCCTGCAGAGAAAGAGGGTGCGCAGGGACCGTGCTCCCAGTTTCTCTGCAGAATAGGGCTCCCACGTGCAAACAGCTCTTTGACAGGCTGTGGGGAGCCCCATTGTGCTGGGAAACTAGGCACAGGTCCGCATGCACCTTGTTTCACAGCAGAATCACTGGGATTATGGCGCTGCAGCTACTTCCAGTGACTGGAGAGACCACCAGGTTTCTCCCGAGTGAGCTGCTCACCCTTCCAAGTGGCACGGCGGGGGGTGGGGGGGAGCATCCCAGCCCATGCTTCACTCACCCTGCAGCCTCCCTACTGCGGGTGGGAGCAGGGCCAGGGAAGCGGCTTCGAACAAAACACCGGCTGGAGCGCTCCTCCAGCTGGCCCCCCAGTTGGGGACCTGGCTGTGCTCCATGCGGGCTTTCCCCAACTGGGAACACCTGGACACTGGGTCCTTGACCAAAGTGCTGACTGGGGAGCTCACGGGCACTTCGGCCAGGGACCAGGTGATGCTGGGGACATGGCCTTCCCACCTGGTGTCATCTGGCATGCCTGGGGCCCATGGGGGGGGTCATCTGCCCCCCCTGCCACCCTGAAACAATTCCCTACCCCTGCATTGGTGATATTCAGCCTCCTAGGACACTGTTACTGACCTTAAAATGGCCATTCTTGAACAAAGGAACTTCTAAGGGACAATCTTATTAAGTAGTTTGGTGCTATCACCTGTGGCCTGAATTGAGATAATGGGTTCCTGTCCCACTACAGGCATTCATTACCTTGCCATTGACAGGATGTTTGTCTTATCAGCACTGCTTTGTGAATGGTCACTATAACAGCTTTACATACATTTAAGCTTTAAGGTAATTGTCGCAATCTCCACTTTTTGCATTTCATTTCCAGCTGACCTCACAATTCACCCCCCACCCTGCATCATATGCATTTTTTCCATGCTCACTGACGATAACACTGCAAGCACCTCATAAAGTGGACTCTAGTCCTTGAGAGCGTACGCATAATAATTTGTTAGTCTTTAAGATGCCACAAGGGTTGCTGCTGTTTTTCTAGGAATTATGTAATTTTTGGCTTGCAGGCAGCAGGGCTTTGCTGGGGATGCTGCTCTCTGCAGTGTCGCTATTTTAGTAACTGATAAGTATGGGGACTCCCAGCAAAAAAGCAGCAGCGAGAGAGATTTATGAGGAGCAGCAGCGCATTCTGCAAGAGGCTACTTAGCAGCAGCATAGGGGCGGGCTTATGGGCAGCACAGTTCAGGGAATGCTTGATGCAGCAGATGTGCTCCAAATACATCAGAACAGCTGGAGAGTCCCTGAAACTCAAGAATTCTATTCAGTAGTTTTGCAAGGAAAGCCACAGAAAACCCCAGTCCTCTTGGACGTTGCAGATGGCCACATGGGGAAGGTGGAAGAGAATTTCCCAGGGAAGCACACAGCAAATTATGCTATCGGCTTCAGCAGAGCGTAAAGGGGGACTCTCAGACAAAAGCTGTCAGGATTAATTTGCAATAGGTGGCTCAGAAGCCAAAGCTGGCACACACCGAGGCTTCCATACTTTGCCATGGCAACCAAAATTCCAGTTTGCCTTTGCCTAGCGCTGCAGAACCCCCAAACTTCAAGAACAGCAAATGACATCTCCCAGCCAACAGCTTTGGGTATCTAATGCTGGATTTCAATGCAAAGCGACCTCTCAAACCTTAAGCTACTAAGACATTGGAAATGAGTCACTTCACAATCCAGGAAACTGGGGGCTGAATGGCTCTGCACACTAACATGTATTATGATCTGTCTGTGACAAAGGATGTATTTCAGGTTCCCTTATTCCCAAGTCACCATTGTCTCATCTGGCATAAGAATGTGCCCAGCTGAATGAGTGGCCAGAAACCCCATGGGACAGATCCCAGTTACCATGGCAGCCATGAAATCCTGAGTCACACCCAACAGGGGGCATGGGCATAAATGTCAAAGTCCCCAAGCACAACCAATTCAGGAGACTCCACCACCCACCCCCAAGACCCCACCTTGGCTAGCTCAGGCAGGGAGGCTAATGGGTAGAGGGGTGGTTGGTTCACCCTTTTGTCCCAGGCACCATGTTCAGGAAGAAATATTCCAAACTGCCTAATGGGGCACGTGGCTACTGGGACAGAATTGCGTTGGGAGATGGCCAGGCTCTTCCATGGAAAGGAGGTCTTCAGGGTCACTCCTTCTTCCAGTTACTCTCACAACCAATAGGTACCTACTTGCCTTGGTGGCAATACTTTGGGTCTAAAAGTCTCGCTCCTAAATGCCAGATCAGTTAATGGGAAAACAGCCTCCCTGAAATTGAACCTAGGTGAGTAGGCTGGCCTGGCCTGCATCACAGAGCTGGCTGGGCAAAGTGTCTGTTGGGGGTGTGTGTGTGTGAATCTTTCTCAGCTTTGACAATTGCAGAACTCTCCCCGCCCAGACCTGGATGGAGAAAGTAAGCGTTCCCAGTGGCACAGACTTATTTTGTGGGTGGGCCAACAAACAGCAAAGCTGTTGACTTCCCAGTTCCGGCTACATCTGAACCTCCATACTGAATAAGGAACTCGGAACCAACAGCAGAATCGGTGCCTATAGCAGGGGCAGCAGCTACCATCACATGCAGCCAGCCAGACTGGTAGGACACTGCTGCCCTCATGTCTTGCGTGTGGGCTTCCCAGAGGCCTCTGGCTGGCCACCGTGGACTAGAGAGGCCTTTGGTTGGGCCCCATCCATTCTTATGGGAAGGGGCCTAGAGCATATGTGTTGCAGCTAGCTAGAAAAGCATCTCAGCAGGGCTGGAAAAGACCTGGATCAGGCAGAGGGCTTGGTGGGCTACTGCTTATTGTTGTAGACACTACTTGGCCAGGTGGACCACTGGGCTAATTCAGCAGAAGGCAGCGTTGTATGTTCAGAAGATTTTGCTGGTCTGCTATTGCATACCTCACACCACACAACACACCTGAATACTCCTCGTGTTGGCAGCCTCTGGTTGCCACATTCCAAACCTGTTACCAATTCCAATTAATGACTGGCTGCTGGAACAGGTGCTGATGTGTGGGCACCAAGGTAAGGAGCTCTTATGAGTTCACAACCTCAGTACGCACGTCAAGGAGGAGCGACAAGGACTAGTCTGGCTTAGCTTTCCTGCGCACGGGGCTTCCCTAACTGGCCCAAGCGCTGGTGTGGAAGATCCACCCCAGGGAGGAAATGAGATCACATGGGCATGGCCATGTCCACCTGATGTCACATGGCCTGTGAGAGGCTAGGGAGGGTGTCATCCAGCCCCCACCCAAAACTAGTGCTGCATGCCTGAGGTAAGGAGATTAAAAAGCAAGGAGTAAATTGAGAATGTGCAAGCCAAATTCTAGCACAGATAAAAGTCTGAAGAATTTGGCAGCAGCTGGGCTGTTAAAATAAAAAAGGTTTATCAGCATGCAAACCCTTTGCAAAATATCACTTCAAAAACAATGGTAGTGGAAGACCAACTTCCTGTAAAATTTTGAACTGAAAGGATAGACAGTGA
This sequence comes from Heloderma suspectum, assembly GCF_057233095.1. Classification (NCBI taxonomy): domain Eukaryota; kingdom Metazoa; phylum Chordata; class Lepidosauria; order Squamata; family Helodermatidae; genus Heloderma; species Heloderma suspectum. The sequence continues at coordinate 35,077,683 of NC_139469.1, read as the reverse complement.
AGGCCAGATTGCAGATGGAAAGTGGCAAGTGTTAGCCTCTATAAAGAAAGGATAAGAAAGAAAAAAAGATCAGACCCAAAGCCAAATGGACAAGCTGCTTTTTAATAATAGAGATGCCAGCACTGCTGTAATTGTCCTGTACATGAACTGCTCATGAGAGCTAGCTTCTTTGCACATGCTCCAATAATTCACAGCACATGAGAACAACATGGCTGGCTCCACATTTCACCACCTCGGTCTTTCCCCAAAGGAATAAATCAAATGGGTGGGATTATCCAATGCATCAGTAAGGCATGGCCCAACAGGAGCCACTGGATAAACAAAATTCATGTCCAAAGCAGCATGATAGTTTAGCGCTACCCATGGGCACATACATGTGTGGACACACACATATACATACCCTTGTGATAACTGTGGGAGCAATGCGAGCTTCTTACGCTACATCCATTCAGTGCAACTGCTTATTTATTTGATTTGTACCCCACCTTTCTACCAAAAAATGGCACTCAAGGTGGCTTACAGAACCAATTAAAATTTATTAAAACAATACAATAAAAATGTAGCAATTACAGAAAAAATATTATTTAAAACAGCCCACCAGACCCACTTACAGGCTAAAACCTTCTTAAATAAAGTGGTCTTTGCCTGCTGGTCGGAAATCAGAGGGAGCAAACCCAGCCTCAGCCTGGGAGCAGCCACTGAAAAGGCCTTCTCTCAGGTGGCCTCTAAAGATGGTGGTTTCAAAAGAAGGGCCTCTCCTGAAGATCTTAGAACTTGGGCAGGCTGATATGGGAGAAGGCAGTCTGTCCAGGCCTAATTGCTTTGGCACATACCATGTCCACTCAACCTACAGCAGGCAAGTTGGATTATGTAAATATGCCCCAACACTTTCACCATTCTGCCTCACCATACTGGACACAGACGTGGGCCAAAGACACTTTGCTCCATGTTGTTGGAAATTGCACAGTAGCAGCCTCCCCAAGAGTGATTTTCTCTCTGCAGGAAACACTTTTCACCCAGAGACACAGCTGAAGATACCCTGTACTAGAGGTATGCACTGCCCCCCTTTGACTCAGACCCCAATTTGGCACTTCAGAAAACACCCAAAGATCCATCTAGCCTGAACAAGACTCCTGCGCAAACTCCGCAATCATGGAATAAGAGGAGAGGTCCTCTTATGGATCAGTAACTGGTTAAAGAACAGAAAGCAGAAAGTAGGAATAAATGGTAAATTCTCCCAAGGGAGGGAAGTGAATAGTGGGGTCCCATAGGGATCTGTATTAGGACCAATGCTTTTCAACCTGTTAATAAATTATCTGGAGTTCGGAGTGAGCAGTGAAGTGGCCAAGTTTGCGAGTGACACCAAATTATTCAGGGTGGTTAAAGCAAAAAGGGACTGTGAGGAGCTCCAAAAGGATCTCTCCAAACTGGGAGAGTGGGCACCCAAATGGCAAACGTGGTTCAATGTAGGCAAGTGTAAAGTGATGCATGTTGGGGCAAAAAATCCCAACTTCAAGTATAGCTTGATGGGATCTGAGCTAGTGGTGACCAACCAGGAAGGAGATCTGGGGGTTGTGGTGGCCAGCTCAATGAAGATGTCAACCCAGTGTGGGGCCACTGTAAAAAAAAAAAAAAGGCAAACTCCATGTGAGGCATAATTAGAAAAGGAATTGAGAATAAAATTGCCAGTATCATACTGCTCCTATACAAATCTACGGTGCAACCACACTTGGAATACTGTGTCCAGTTCTGGTCACCACACCTAAAAAAAAATATTGCAGAGCTGGGAAAAGTGCAGGAAAGGGCAACTAAAATGATCAAGGGCCTGAAGCATCTCCCCTATGAAAGGTTACAACAGCTGGGATTGTTTAGCTTGGAAAAAAGGTGGATAAGAGACATGACAGAGATCTAGAAAATTATGCATGGTGTGGAGAATGTGGATAGGGAGACTTTTTTCTCCCTCTCTCATAATACTAGGACCTAAAGGGGTCATCTCACAACATCTGTGGGCCAAATGAAGTCAGTGGGCATGGCCTCAGCCTGTGATATCACATGGTCTTAGGCTGAAGCACTGGCTGAGGACCCAGCCATGGCTTTTCCCCAGCTGGGCCATAGAGGAGGCAGCACCTGGGGAAGGACAGGCATGGGAAAACCCATGGGCCGGACTTGCCCACGGGCCAGGGGTCTGACACCCCTGCTGTAGTCTATCTTCATACTTCCAACTGTGGCCTACCAGGCAAGCACACAAGGCCACGTCCTTCCCCCTGCTGTTGTTCCTCGGCAACTGGCATTCTGTGGCAGATTGCCTCTGAGCCTGAAGTTTCTACATGGCCCTCCTGCCTTAACAGCGTCATCCTCCTCCAGCAAGAGCTGGAGCTCCCCTCCCCCAAGGACACATATTTGGCAGCAGCAGAAGAGGGTGCTCAATGGCTGTCCTTGAGAAACTGCTGAGATACACCTGAACTGTCTTGCGAGGAAAAAAGCCATTTTCTAAGGGGCCCACCCACAGATGCAGCAGCTCCCTGCTGCAATTTGGTATGACTCACTACTCAGGCCTGGCCTCCTTCCCATCAGCATCAGGGATGACATGTCTGCTATATTGGGTGCAACGGGATCATTGACTCACTTCTGGTGCACGATTCCCAGCCCCCAAAAGGAGGCTGTCTGTAGCATCTCTGTGTGAGTCACCATGGCTCTTGCCTTGTCTCCTTTCAATCAGAAAATAGCTTGAAACAATGGGAATGGGGTCCTCCAAGGGAGCCTTCCATCTAGATCCAAAACTTTTCAGATGTCATACTGAAACAAGGAAAAAAAGTGTGCCTCAGGTAGCCCAAGCCCAGGAAATTGGGGTCTGGACAGGCTCTCTTGAGGACACAATTATTTAGCCTTTTAAATTATGTAGCTGTTTCACTGTTTTTAATGTTTTTGCTTGTATTGTATTAAATTGTTGCATACTGCCTTGATGGCTTTTTAGCAAATAAGGCAGTGTATAACTGTTAATGACAAAAAATAAATATAAGCCACTTAGGTTTGCTCCTATTTCTACCACTCAGGAACTGTATAAATCCTGGCTTGTTGGATGAGGGCAACAGGGCACACAGGAGAGGAGGTCTGATGGATTAGCCACATCCCCAATTCCTTGCTAATCAAGTGTTCGCTAGGGTCAAGTAGAAGTAAGGTATGACACAACATTACAAAAACCCACCATTTATTAACCCTTGCTGCAGGCGGGCTGAGGGGGTGTTTCAGTACAGCCCAGGACAGGGAGAAGCCGCACTGCAGGGCCAATGGCAAACACCTGCTTTCAGCCCTGGCAAACAGCAGAGTCTCCTTCTGGAAGGCAGCGAGCAGTCCCTTGACACAGCTAAGCAGATTCACACGGAAAGTACAAAATCTTCACTGCCGCAGAGGCTGGAGAAATACCAGGACCAACATCCCACAGAAGAAAAGAGACACAAGATGACAGGCAGGAGGAGGAGCCTCCAGCATCTGCCGAGAACCTCCTGTATCTTCTGACATCCCCGCCGCCCCCCAGCCCAGTTCTCAGCTCTCCAGTGAGCACAGGTACATCAGGCACGTGAGCCTTCCACTCACAGGAGAAACACAAATAATTTCTGTTCATAACAATTCCAAAAAACAGGTCCCTGGAAAAGGGGAAGAGGCGCTCTCATTATTCAGCTGCTCACAACAGGAAATCATTTATTCAAAAGGTTGCAAGACGCCAAGAGTGAAGGGAGGGGCGAACCACTCCTGCAAATGCTCCACGGCTCACGTTCACTTGAAGATGCCATCCATGGGGAGGAGCTTGCTGGAGTGGATGCATGCAGAGCCCCACCAGCAGGGGGCAGCAGACTCACCCTGAGCTGCACCAGAGCAAATGCATTAGAGAGTAATCTCTGCAAGGCCTGTTGGAAGACAGAGAGAAGACAATGGTGGAACCGGATGCATAATGAGGTAGAGCATGGTTGGGCAACATGTGGCCAGCCCCCACTGTCCCAACAGCAATAGCAAAAACATTTAAAAAAAAGAAAAGAAAATGGCGTCTGGAGCATCCATTTTGAAGACTTTTTGACTCTTTTAGTGCTCTGTAGCCACTCCAGCTACCGTATTTTTATTTTTCACTGCTCAGAGGGGAGGGGGTGTCCCCTGGACCTCCCTAAGTTGCCTATTCCTGGTGTAGAGGCTGGCTGTGCACACTATGCTGAACATTGGTGCAGAGAGACTAAAGAGGACTGTAATGGCACCAAGGTAAGGTACAGCGGGATCCAGACCACTCCTGTCTCCAGCATGCCCAACTTCAGAATGAAGCAGCATGCTAAGGGCGAAGGCACAGATTTCTAGACCTCCAGACCCTTAAAGAGGAGAAGAACCAGCCAAGCACCTTTTGGATGAGGACACTGACTCTGTGTGCTCTTTTGTCTTCAAGAATCACAGCTCAGTCTCTACGTTACAGGCATACTTGGCAGCTAGTGAACGTCTGTGGCCATCCAAGCTACACATGCCTAGCTGTTAAAAGAGCACTGGGTGGCCTGAGTGCTGGTGGGGCTTCCCCCTGACCTTGAGCAAATTACAGTGTGCCAGCCTCCCTCCCAAGTGGAGTCTCAAGTCTAGCCAGAACAGAGCAGGAAGCAGCTACACCGAAGTAGCTCTTATGCTGTTGTGGCGTCAGACAGCAATTGCTGCATCTGAAAACTGGTTCATGGAGGCCACTTTAGTGGAGCTATGTTGGAGCAGCTCAGAGGATGGGAAGCAGCGGATGCCCCTGTGGCCATCCGTTGTCTTTCTCCACTCTCCCTGACATCTTCTGGGTACGGCATCAGCTGAAAGCCAAGGACGTGATGCACAGAGGCAGCTCCAAGGCCTTGCTGATCAGAGTGTGGCTCAGCAGAGATAATAGCAAACGTCTGACACTGCTGCTGGGACAGGGTTGATGTGGATGCTCAGCTTCCCATAAGCCAGTTCCAATGGGATTTGCCGCTCCTCTTCTGAACACAGCCAGAGAGGAAGCAGTTCTTTCTAAACATCCTGCTGCTTACATGCAAGCAGCTCAGAGTGCTGACAGAGGATTCAGCCAGGACCTGCACCTTGCAGAGCAGGCACCTCTTAGCCAAAAGGGCAGGCCCACTCACAGGGCAAGCTATTCAGCTGGAAGGCCATGGGGAAGAAGACAGGCCATGTTTCCATGCACCCACCAAGCCAGGAGCTGCTCTTCCAAATGGATTTCTCCCCAATCCAAAGTGTTTGTGATCAGGCACACCAAACAAGCCAAGTGCAGAGAGCCCCTAAAACTAACTGAATTTGCCAGAGAGGGGGAGGAAGGAACGGAATAGCAGAATATTCTTCCAAGATCACCTCCCTTTCTCAAAGGAGCCCAATGACGTATCAGCACTGCCCCAGAAATGTACATCTTTTATCAGGTGGTCTCTGATGGAAGAGGGTCACAGGAATCACCAATCTGGGAGCTTAGCTGCTGCTTGAGTGCCCCACAAGTATGTGGGTAGAGCTTACAACAGAAGAGCAACTACCCTAAGGACCAACTTGTATAACCGGTACAGACAGCATCGGCTTAACCTTTGCACTGCAGGCTCCTGTGGAAGGACCATTTGACTAAAGGAGGCCAGCATCCCCCACCACACCCAGCCACTTGGCTGTCCCATGGAACATGAGCACCACAGAAGGAACCAAGCTTTCAGTGGTAATGTAGACAACTGCCCACCCTGCCATACAGGGGCAACCAGGAGAGCAGACAGAGAGGCAAACCGGAAGGGTGGGGTTGGACTTGCCACCTCCCCCAGCAAAGCAGGTAAGGGACATGTCCAGAGACTTGTCCAAGATCTCACAAGATAGCCTGGGCCAACCCTCAAGCAGCTTAAAAGACCGCCAATGAGCGGGACCATACCCAGATTCCGGGAGTCCCTGGTAGCCCAACACAGGCAGTAATGTTGCATGAGCTGCTCAAGCAGTTCCTTCTCATCGAGGAACTCAAGCGCCTCTACCCTGGAAGGAAGGAAGGAAGAGAGGAAGGACTGCGGTGGATACAGAAACAAGCACACGAATACCCACACATGCAGAGAAACACCTTCAAGCCAGCATGCCCATGGAGCAGAGCAAAGTGGCTACAGTGCTGGACTGGAACTAGGGTGATCTGTGTTCAAATCCCTACTCAGCCATGAAGCTCACTGAGCAGTACTGAGCCAGGCACCTTCATTCAGCTTACCCTACCTCGCAAGGTTGTTGCAAGAATAAAATCAGAACCTCTGGTATGCTGCCCACTTGAGCTCTTTGGATGGACAGGATACATATGCGATAAATAAATCCTTCTCATATAATCAGAGAAAGGAAAAGCTGCAAGTCCAAGCCACTACAACTCCCAGGACTGGTCTAGTCACTGGGGGACATCAGGTGGCTGCCCTAGACAGGCACTTGGCAAGAGCCCTAGAAAAGTTATTTACCTTGAAAGAGAGATACAAGTGATAACCAACACTGAAAACATACTGACACGCTGCATATGTCTACAACATGCTACCATGGAGGTAACTAGGTGCTTAAAAGCTTGTGTGGTGGCCGTCTCAAGGAGATCAACAGGAGTACAATCCTGCTGGTTCTTCTGGACCTCTCAGCAGTTTGCAATACCATTGGCCATAATATCCTTCCGGGCTGTCTAGCTGGGCTAAGACTGGGGCACAGTCCTCTTTGGAGGGGCAAGTTCAGAAGGCATTCTTTGGGGCCTACTATTTCATCCTACAGCCCCTGACTTTTGTGGTGCCTCAGGGTTTCAGTCTGTCTCACATACCTTTTAACACCTACATGAAACTGCTGGGAAATGTCATGCAGAGGTTTGGGTTGAGGTGTCACAGTATGTAAACAACACACAACTTCAGCTCTCATTTCTCCCTGTTAATCCCAGCATGGCAGTGAAAACCTTAAACAGGTATCTGGAGGCAATTCTGGGATGGATGAGGGCAAACAAAAGTGAAACTTAATCCCGACAAGACAGAAGTACAGTTGCTTGGGAGGACTGCATGCCTCTTGGATAGAGGCATGCAACTGATTTTGGATGGAGTTACGCTTCCAAGTAAGTAGCTGGGGGTACTCCTCCACCAAATGTTTTGGGGGCGCAAGCCTCAGTAATATGCACACTGGTTATATCCAGACTAAACTACTGTAATGCTCTCTACACTGGGGTGCCTTTGAAAACAGTCTTGAAATTTCAGCTGGTGCAAAGTCCAGTGTTCAGAATGTTGTTTGGGCGCTAGATAGGTAGATCATATCACACCAAATTAGCACCAGATGCAGCGCTTACCCATTTGTTTCCAGGCTCAATTTAAAGTACTAGTTCTAATTTTTAAAGCCTTGAATGGTCTGGGGCCAGTTTATTGAAGGACCACCAACACCCCTATAAACCTGTTCGGATCCCAGGTGAGGCCCTGCTCTTTGGCCCACCACTAAGGTGGATCAGGCTGGCTGGGCCCAAGGGACAGGGCCTTTTCCCTCCCTCAAGTACTCTAATAGGTGACCTTTAAGCAGCCCCTCAAGACCTTCTTAGTCTGCCAAGCTTTTCATTGATATTATTTTGGCTGGTCCCCAGAGCTATTTTCATTGTGTTAGTTGTCCATCGTTTCATTTTTAATCATTTTACCATAAGCCACTTTGGAAGGCCTCACTCAAACAAGCAGAGTAGAAACATATTAAAATATATAAAAACAGCAGGCAAGCACGTTGGTGTAAGAGTGAGAAGGAGGAGCTTACCGTTTCACATCATCTGGAGGCAAGCGATTGTAGACTTTCACCATATCTATAGCATCTGCTGTTTCCCAGCCATTTAGTAGGAATCGTTCCTTCTGTGAATCGAACATGGTGAGAAGAGTCAACAAAGGGCAGGCTCTCCATCAGGTGAGATGGGGGAGGGTAAGCGATGAGGAGCTTGCAGCCCTGAGTCCAAGATGTGCTCTACCTTTCCAACAGAATCTGGCTTGAATTTAAAGTGTATGACATATCCTTGAAACTAGGGAGCAGGAGCAATTTCCTTCTCCCCAGCGAAGGGACTATCCAATACAAACTTCACTGGAGGATTTAGTCTTGACCGGGAAAAGGTCTGAAATGACACAGTCAGGTCTGGAGGCAAGCCCTGCAATCTGAGCCAAACCATCACTCCACTGGAAGACTGGCCAAGAGGAGTCCCTCCCACCCAGAATTGTCTTACCTGGGTGTCCAGAGACCGGCAGTCTTCCACACCAACCAGGTTGCATTGCCTGCTCTGCAAATTCTCAATCATGATCTGCCCAAAGCGATCTGCCATGTTTACCTGGAGAGGATGCAGGAGAGAGGCTGAAAGAGAGCTGCGTCACAGCTGAAAAAGCCGGTATTCCACTAGCTTCCTACTCAGGCACAGGCCTTTATCTTTGCTCAGAAGGTACCTCAGATCCAGAAGTCTTTCATCCTTAGATCCACACGCTGTATTTTTCATACCACGTGATCCTTGCCACTCCCATTTGAGGCTTGCAAGCATGGAGTTTGGTATCTGGTACAGAACTGAGCCACCTGAGACTGTCCACTTCCATTTCATTTTTTTTTTTAATTGAGCCCTTGCTTGTCAATACAAGCTTAGTAACATGAGAGTGGCATCTGATGAGAGATTATGTATTTATTTATTTAACAATATTTATGAGTCACTTAAAGAAATTTTAAGTGATGTACAAAAAGAAGTAGGGAGGGAGTTCCAGACAATAGGCACTATGACACTGAAAGCCCTATTCCAAGCCACCATGGACTGGACCTCCAAAATCTCAGGTGCCACTAGACAGATCTCCCCTGATGGGCACGGCAACTGAGCAGGCTTATGCACTAGAGCAGGAATAAACAGAACGTCCAGCAGCAGAGAGGGGCACGGGCTCAGCTCTACAGCCCTCGCCACACCTAGCAGAGACAAAATAGGCAGAACCCTGGCATATTTGCTTGCCTCAGCTGGACTGCAGAATATGGGCTATTTTAAGACTGAGAAGTTTAGCTCCTTCCTACCCCAAATATATATTGATTGTATTTTTATCCTGCTCCTCAGCCAAAAAAGGCTCCCAGAGTGGCTTGCAATGAATGAACGAAGAAGACAGTCCCTGCCCGCAGGCTTACAATCTAAAAAAGACATGACACACAAGGAAAAGGCAATGGGGAAGGAAGAGGGAGAAAATGAATTAGGTAGACTGTCAGCAGGGCTGGTGGGATGGCCCTGTTCCCCCCTCTCATCTCCCAAAGGAGGGGCAGTCCAACTGGAGAAGGCCCTGATGTTCCCTTGCCTGCTCCCTTGCTCCTTCTTCTTCCCTACAGGGCCATGGATGGCAGTTAGCCCTTTGAGGGTGGGGGGAATCCAACTAGAGCAGGCCCAGTATATAATCCACCTTGGTGGGCCCCACAACATCATTGAGAAATCACTGGCTGCCCTGGGTATACTGTCCCAAGCGCTGTCTCACAGGCTGGATATAAATGATAGAACTGTTCTTTAAAAAAATTAAGTCCATAGAGCAACAGAGCGCAATCCCGAAATTGCTAGCCACTCTGCCAAGATCACCAAAGCGGTCAGTTTAGTGATCCTAGAAATTGTAACTTGAAATTGTGATGGAAACTTCACTAGAAAGCTAGAAATCTGATCAGAAACAGCTTGTTCCAGAGGATCACAAAAACCTATCCCGCTGCTTCTTTTTCCGCCTCTGCCTGGATTCATACGCAAAATTGGGGTATCAAATCTCTCGTCTGCATTTCCGCCCCCACCCAGCAACCAGCAGTTTCTACTTTTCATGTGGACTTGGCTTGCAGTGCCACTCAAGCTGCCAACACAGTCTAAGCGTCAAGCGATTAAAATTTCATAGCCTTACATAAGATTGCTCACAATGCCATTTCCTTGAGTTCAACCACCTCTGACTCAGCAGCTACTCTTCTCCATAAAAAATTATTAACACCACTCAGAAGGGTCCCCTATTGTATTGCGTGGGTGGGGAGGGGGACACAAACCCCCCACCAAACATAAACAGCTCTGATCTCTAACTGTTCTTCTGATTGTTCTGCAATCTCATAGAGATAACCCTAAATCCAAAGCAGTTGCATGTCTGAATGTTTGTGATTCTGGACAGAAGAGCAGAGCAATTCATCTGCCAATTTCACATGTGGAATTTGTACCTGGAACACCTGTCACTTTAGGGGTTGCAGCTTACCTGCTCGTAGTTTATAAACATGGCGGCCTGGAACATGCGTGCCACCCACTTGAGGAGGCGTGCCGAATGTTCTCGGGTCATGTAGATCAGCACGCATTCTGCCACCAGGAGAGTTGGCAAACTTTAAATAGGGAAGAAAAGCAGTGGGGGACAGAGAACAAGGTCAGGACATTTTTGTTTCTTCTGGCATCCATAACTTCATGAGGTTCAGGGAAGGGAAAGATGGCTTTGTACGGGCAGAGATACCCTTGACACATTACAGCAGCGCATTAGAGGAGCTGCTTTCCACAGGTTCATGCCATAGCACTGCTCTAACATGTAAAGGCCTGCCAGCACCACCACATGAACAGGACACATTGGATGGGTCTTTCCTATGGCACTGGCACTCCAGACAGCAGCACAATGAGATAAACCCACTGAAAAGTGTGTCTCATGGTCCAGCTGAGTGTGTATATAAAGGGCACCTGAGTGTGTGTTTTCAAGAAGCAGCTGGCAAGTTAAGATGGCCTTCACTAGCCCTTGTGCATTATGTCATGAAGTGACTACACCATATTACTACCTGCCCAGCAAAGAGCTTCTGCAGCCAGGATCTGAAAAAAAATAACTACAGCGCTGCCTGCCTCAGCTATGCCTATTCATCTGCCTATATAGGATGCAGCCACCTTTAGAACCAAGGACTGGCACAACATTATTCAACTTCAACTGCTTATGGACAATGATTCCATATCCAGCTCATATTATTCGCCATGCATTATTGATTGCATTTGTTTCCTTGTCCAAATGTCAACCAAATGAGTTCTCAAAGCGGGGAGCACTAAAACATCCAAGAAAACACACCCAATGAATCAGCCGCATGGTCTGATCACTAGGGAGAATAATACACGGCTTCTCTTTTTTGGCATGATGCGAGGCTTGGTATTAGTTTGCATCCACCTTACTACTTTCTGGAGATGAACCTTTTTTGACCACAGAACCTATGATGCAGCCTACCCCAACCTGGCACCCTCCACATGTGTTGGGATGGCAACTATTGTCAGGGTGGACACCGAGCCCATAGAATCCCAGAGTAGTTCTGATTCTGAGGAAGAGCAGTCGCTCCTGGGAGAGGAGCGCACTCCTCTTTCCCAGGGCCCACAGCTGACGGGGATTCCTCCCACCAGCATTCCTCGATTAGAAAGCAGTCCAGGGAGTGACCGAGCACAGATAGCAGACCTGGTGGATGCGCGACGCAGACGCAGAGAGCGGCGCCAGATGGAGGGTGAGGAAAGGAGGTGTAGTGCCCGGCTGGCGCGCAAACAAAGGCTGAGCCCAGAGGATCCAAGGGAAAAGGGGAGGGACTCTCCCTAGTCCTTAAGTTCAGGGGTCTGCCAGTAATTCTCTTTCAAACGGGGACCAACTGTTTCTACTTAGGGCATAGGTACTCTGCTGCTCAGATCTAGTTGCTACCTGTAGAGTTGTTAAGTTGTAAAAGAAGAATAAAGCTTTGAAAGGAATCCCTTTGTCTGTGTCTGGACTTGGCTACTGGATTAGACTGAGAGAGGCCTCCAAGGAGCCCTTGACAACTATCATAATTCGCAGCCAGCATTGCCACTGGCCACATGTGGCTGGGAATTATGCGAGTTGCAATCCCAACACATCTGGAGGGTATCAAGTTGGGGAAGGCTGCTGTGAGGGGTTCTGGGCACAGGGAAAAAGAGTCCAAACAAACTGATGGCCTCACTACCGAATCACCGGTCAGAGGCTTTCATGGCCCAGCAGAAGTGTCTACTACACACTACCCAGGGACCAGCAACAACCCAGTGAAGAGCAGGTCACTCCAAAGGACTCAAGGGAGCCACATGGCAGGCTATGGGAGAAGGAAAGAGGGATGTAGTTTGCTCCCCACCATCAAGATATAACAGTGGGCATTTCAACAGGCTTTTCCACACCTGAAAGGCAGTCTTCAAGAGGGCATCTTTACTATCTGCACAGCAGCAAGAGGCTCCTGCAGGTGTACAGAAGTGTGCTTAGGGATATGCATACTGGGGGTGGGGGGAGCTGCCCTCTCTTGAATCAGACTATTAGCTCGGCCACCGCAGATGGCAGTGGTTCTCCAGGTAATCAAGTTTCTCCCAGCACAACAAGAACTGAACCTGGAATCTTTTACACACAAACCAGAACACACACAAACTAAGTTACACACAAAAGACAGTTCCTTTCAAAGAGAAATGGAGCAATTCAGCACAAGGGGCCAGCAGCTAAGCACACACTGATGCAGCAACAGAACAGGGCTGGGTTAGCTGGATCTGCTCTCTTGAGTCCTGCAATCCGGGAATGACCCTCCCTCCCCTCCCCTCCCCTCCCCTCCCCTCCCCACTGACGTGACATGAACAACTGAGTAATTTTTCCTGCAGGGCTACTTTTAAATACTGAGAGCAAAAAGGGAAATGGACAGCCAGAAGCTAAAGGAATTCCACACAAGGAAGCTGTGTGAGCCGGTTAAGGAAGACCTGGTGGCATGAAAGGCTTGGCAAATCAGTGCAGAGCTGCATCCCTTGTGTTACTTACACACATGTTCCTGGCAGTCTGTAGCTTGCACCCAGTTGGAAGACCAATCTCTCCACATTGCTCAGGGCCCACGGAGAAACCCACAAACCCAAGCTTTGGACTGGCCCTCTGGAGGTCAGGGCACAACACTCCAGGGGTACGGCGGAGAGAGGGAGGACTGGGGTCCCTACTCACTCACCCTTATGGGAGGGCAACTTATGGCAATACAGACAAAAATAAAACTCTAGAAAATATAGTCTCAATGGAGATTTTATATGGTGGGGGGGATCCCCTGGGAGCTACTGAGTAAACATTCATCAGACCCAAGGAACACAATCAAGGCAATCTAGCCTCATGCACTCCCACAGACATACTCTGAAAACCTTCAAGATAAATAGACCCAATTTCCTGAAGGCCCAAAACTGGAACAGCAGAAACAGAAAGATGTTCTACTTGACTTTGCAGCCATGTTTAATGAAAGTTCTCCTGCTCTGTGCATCTGAAGAGCATTAATGGCTATAGCTTTTAAAAACAGTGTCTCTGAAACCCCATCTTACTGTGGATCCATGTTGCACTTCTTCAGGTTTTCCTCCAGCTTTGGCAGGTCTCGGAGATCTGCACCAATTATGGCATAACGGCTGGAGTCTAGGCTGTGAGCATCTGCAGAAGAATGAGCAGTTAAAGCTGTTTTGTTAATTGCTTACTCACCTGAGTTTAGTAAGAATCACATCTAGGCAGCCAGATAGGGAAACTTTATCAATACTATGGCCATTGGAGGGCACAAGCGTCTAAATCAGGTATGTGGGCACATAGGCTAGCAAACCTTTTTGTGGACTAATTACTTTGGGAGAACTATTTAAATGGCTAATTTAATGCCCATATTTCTCAAAAGGGAAAACTCTAAACCCAACATCAGAGCAGCTGTACTTTAAAGAGGTAGGCAGGCAGAATTATGGGATTTAAGTGCAATAACACAGAACTTTGCTGATTTAACAGAAGCCCACCTTGTTGGCAGCTGAAAAGACATATATGCTGGTGATAGGCTTTAAAAAATGTTTTACATAACACGGCCTTGTTAACCAAACATATGGAGCACTCCCCTTCCAGCAGGGCTCGAGAATGTCAAATTCCGAAGAGCCTGGATGTTTAAGCCCCTGGGATTCCCCCACTATTGCCTTATATTGTGTGCTTACATTGGCTCAGCCCTTAGTTCATACCATAGCTGGTAACCATTTCCCAAAAATTTGTAGCCCACCCCAACTCAAGGGTGGTTAAATACTTAAAAGTACGTGTGCACATATAACACAAATCAAACAGACAAAAAAACAAATTTACCACCCCCGCCAAGTTAGCCCCAGCTACCAAAAGCCATCAAACATCAAAAATTTTCCCAAAGAAGGTTAAGGCATCGGTAGATCTTCAAAATGAAGACGTTCCCACCAAAAACAATTCCCAGGAAAACAAAGAAAAACATCTTCCTTCCGCAGACACAATGAGCCAGTTCACATGTCACAGCAGCAAATTGTGGGTTAATTAACCCACAATTTGCTAGATTGTGTGCTGCACATAAACCACTTCCATTTTGCATAAGCCGCCTCCAATTGGCATAGTTGTAGGTTGCTCCATGATGTGCAAACCTGGACACTTTGGGTTGTTTGTAAGTTAAACAAACCAAAGTTAACCTATGATTTCTTTTTAGGTTAACTTTGTGTTGCTTAACCCACAAACAACTGCAAGTGTCCGGGTTCGCATGTCATGCAGCAACCTAACATCAGGCTGATCAGAGACCACTTATGGAAAGTGGACGCAGCTCATACACAGCACACAACCTGGCAAATGCTGGGTCAATTAAACCACTTTCTGTCACTGCAATGCGCAAACCAGGTCAGAGATTCTGTTAGGCTTTTGGAGAACCCATTTGCCAGAAAAAAAAGAGCAGTGAATAGCCAGGACATTCCTTTTGAGAAGAAAGTTAGTTCTCCAATTGCCCAACTCTAGACTGGCATGGTGCGTGATGAAGGGGAGAATGCTGCCCTGGAAGCTGGAAGAAACCAAACTGTTTGGTGCTTGTGGGACAGAAAGATGCTACAGAAGAAGTGTGTCAGAGGAGATTCCATCAGCTGAAGCAGCAGATAGCAGAGCACACATGTCAAGAGAGTGGATGTTCAAAATGTGGCAGCAAGGGCAGAAGCACAGAGGCAGTCTAAACAACGACAACACTGAGGCTTGAGCATGGTGAAATAGCAACCTCCTCATCTTGTCGCTTCCCATCAGATGATGTCTGACTATCAAGCTTGTGCACAGAAGTCCTGTTATGCAGTCTAGTAGAGAAGTGTGTGTGTGTGTATGAAATGAATGCAGGGAGCATACAATTACTGAAAAAATGTGGTTGCTTTTGTCCTTTTCTTTTTTTGGAAAATAAGAGGAACAGTGCATGCTAACCAGGCGTGCCTAGCCAAAGAAGACAGAGACACAGAACAGTTAATTTCCTTCAACCATGTCAAGAAGCCTCAACAAAGTAATCCTGACCACTTTCACCTTGGAGACAAGAGTGGGCAAAAAAATGGAATCTAGCACCCTGATGGGAAGAGAAACAGGATCGGGGCCTTTGGAATATATCTGTCAGGAGTAGTGTGTGCTCCTGGGTTAGTTTTCACAAGCATTCACCTGCAATCTCAATTCAGAACTCCATTCCATCTCCTGCACACTTTAATGGGGTTTCTACAACAGAGAATTGGTGCTCCTCTCAGTCAGCCTTCACATACAGTCATGTGAAAAAGAAAGTACACCCTCTTTTGAGTTCTATGTTTTTACGTATCAGGACATAATAAAAATCATCTGGTCCTTGGCAGGTCTTAAAATTAGGTAAATAGAACCTCAGATGAACAACGCATGACATATTACACCGTGTCATTATTTATTTTACAGAAATAAAGCCAAAATGGAGAAGCCATGTGTGAAAAACTAAGTACACCCTTACTGCTTCCATAGGTATGAAGAGGCTAAGTAGCAGCCAGGTGCTGCTAATCAAATGCCCTTGATTATTGATCATCAGGAAGTGTGACCACCTCTATAAAAGTGGGTCTCGGGAGTTTGCTGGTCTCGAGCATTCAGGTGTGTTTTAACACAATGTCAAAGAGTCAAAACATCAGCAATGATCTTAGAGAAGCAATTGTTGCTGCCCATCAATCTGGGAAGGGTTATAAGGCCATATCCAAACAATTTAAAGTCCATCATTCTACAATGAGGAAGATTATTCACAAGTGGAAAACAGTCAAGACAGTTGCCAATCTTCCCAGGAGTGGACGTCCCAGCAAATTCACCCGAAGGGCAGACTGTGCAATACTCAGAGAAACTGCAAAACATCCAAGAGTTACATCTCAGACTCTACAGGCCTCAGTTAGCATGTTAAATGTTAAAGTTCATGACAGTACAATTAGAAAAGACTGAACAAGTATGGTTTGTTTGGAAGGGTTGCCAGGAGAAAGCCTCTTCTCTCTAAAAAGAACATGGCAGCATGGCTTAGGTTTGCAAAGTTGCATCTGAACAAATCACAAGACTTCTGGAACAATGTCTTTTGGACAGACGAGACCAAAGTGGAGATGTTTGGCCATAATGCACAATGCCGTGTTTGGTGAAAACCAAACACAGCATATCAGCACAAACATCTCATACCAACTGTCAAGCACGGTAGTGGAGGGGTGATGATTCGGGCTTGTTTTGCAGCCACAGGACCTGGGTACCTTGCAGTCCTTGAGTCGACCATAACCTCCTCTGTATACCAAAGTATTCTAGAGTCAAATGTGAGGCCATCTTTCTGACAGCTAAAGCTTGGCCGAAATTGGGTCATGCAACAGGACAATGAACCCAAGCACACCAGCAAATCTACAACAGAATGGCTGAAAAAGAAAAGAATCAAGGTGTTGCAATGGCCCAGTCAAAGTCCAGACCTCAACCCGACTGAAATGCTGTGGCAGGGCCTTAAGAGAGCTGTACATAAACAAATGCCCGCAAAATTCAATGAACTGAAGCAATGTTGTAAAGAAGAGTGGGCCAAAATTCCTCCACAATGATGTGAGAGACTGATAAAGTCATACAGAAAATGATTACTTCAAGTTATTGCTGCTAACGGTGGTTCTACAAGCTATTGAATCATAAGGTGTACTTAGTTTTTCACACATGGCTTCTCCACTTTGGCTTTATTTCTGTAAAATAAATAATGACACAGCGTAATAAGTCATGTGTTGTTGTTCATCTGAGGTTGCATTTACCTAATTTTAAGACCTGCTAAGGACCAGATGATTTTTATTATGTCCTGATACGTAAAACCATAGAACTCAAAAGAGGGTGTACTTTTTTTTTCACATGACTGTATTATACCAACTACACCCTTATCTGGACAGAGAGAGCCTAGCTACAGTTATCCATGCTCTGATAACTTCTCATCTGGTTTACTACAATGCATTGTACGTGGGGCTGCCTTTGAAAAAAGTCTGGAAACTTCAACTAGTCCAAAACAGGACAGCACGATTGTTAACAGGGACTGGCCAACGAGATCATATTACGCCAGTACTTTTCCAGCTACACTGGCTGCCAGTCCATTTCCGGGCCCAATTCAAAGCGCTGGTATTAACATTCAAAATCCTTAACAGCTTGGGGCCAGGTTCTCTGAAGGATCCCCTCCTCCCATATGTGCCTGCCTCGATCCTAAGATCATCCTCAGTGGTCCTTCTCCATGAGCCCCTGCCAAAGGAAGTGAGGTGGGTGGCTACCAAGAGGAGAGCCTTTTCTGCTGTGGCACCCGGTTGTGGAATGAGCTCCCCAGAGAGGTTCGCCTGGCACCTATGTTGTACTCCTTCCGGCACCAGGTGAAGACCTTTTTATTCTCCCAGTATGTTAGCATTTTAGCTTCCTAGTCTTTTGGTTTTGGTGTTTTAAATCTGTATTTTAAATCTCTGCATTGCTGCTAGATTTTATTCTGGTTGCACTGTTGCGGTTTTATGCTTTCATATTTTATATTGCTTTATGCTGCGCTTTGTGGTTTTAATTTTTGTGAACCACCCAGTGAGCTTCAGCTATTGGGTGGTATAGAAATGAAATAAATAAATATCCCAAAAGAGAGCCCACTCACTGACCAGGATGCCAGTCAATCAGCTTTTGATGGAAAATATGAGGCTTGGAATGTTGAGCCTTGTGTCCAAAGGACATACAGAAGCCTGAGTCAAGAACCAAGCCCACTTACAAGCTGCATTTTATCACAACCCAAAAGTGGTCGCTGGTTAGAACCTGGAATGAAAAGAAAAACCCAGGCGCCAAGTCTTTTCTGGAAAAAGTTCCAAGGCAAAGTATGCCTATCTGCATAGGCAAAAAATATTTGCATCGGAAAATGCTCTAGAGAGATCTAATTTAGCATTTTTATTATACTTTTATTTAGTGAACAATTAAGCTAAAAAATACCTCATATTCATTTGATTTTTATTGGAATATGTGTAAAAATTTAAGAACATTAGCATTTACTTCCCTCACATTGTTTAAATTTAGTTTAAATTGTTTCAGTTAAGCTTAATATTATATTTGCAACTGGCATCCATTCATTTTTACTAATGGACTTATGAAATGGAAAACTTTATGCAGAAAAATAAAGCCCTGGAAAAATTTCCAGAAAAAATTCTGCCTCACATCACTGCAGATGAGAGGTAGTATGAGCCCAAATTCAAAATCACACCACATCTTTCAACAAAACAGCCAACTAGGTTCTGAAACAAATGTGGCTCTTTGCTGTTTAAAGAAGATTAAGGAGTTTTATGCCTGTAATCATCAGAAACCTCTGATCTTCAAAACTTGACATTTATCTTCACTGTCCAGTTTTTAGCCATTAAACAGCAAATAAAGCAGCCCTCGCAACCGATGGGTGGCACGAAGAACAGCACAGCGGACCCCAATGGAGCATGCAGGAAAAAGCTTGTGTTGTTAAAGGAAACAGAGGATGGCAACAGCTCTCATGGCTGAGCGCCGTTTTTACACTCAGTGGTTTCCCTTTCCAAGCAACACAAACATCAGCAAAGAGATTGTAAACAGCACCCTAATGTTCCTTATCAAGAGAGTGCCAGTACATTGCAGGGAGCGACAAAAAAGAAGTTACAGATTCTCCCCTCCCTCCCCAGCATGTTACTTGAAATATTAACAACATGCCCACATAGCAGAATGAAGCAAGGAGGTGCAAGCGGCTTTGGAAATGCCAGCCTGCTTTACGGATGCATTTTTAAGATGACTCACCTATCAGGAGAGACTCTCCTGAATGGCTTTCCATAATTGGTTTTGACAGGGGAGGTTTTGATCTGTGGGAGAGAAGGAGGAAAGGAAGGAAGGAAGGAAGGAAGGAAGGAAGAAAAAGACTGTGAGTTGTCTTTTATGACACACGCAAAGACTGGGCAGTTGTGCCAGCCCTCTACTGGAAAGAGACCACTAGACCTGACTGCTGAGCCAGTCTTTTGAGCATGTTCAGTGAGCAGGTGCAACAAAGACAAACAAGTAGCTGAACTCCAGTGCCCTGTCAGTCAAGAGAGAAGGGTCTTCCCCCGAGCCGACCATCTGCAGAGCAGGAGAAAAAGAGAAGAGAAGCCTGTGCAGGTGGTGCTGGCTGGGCAGGAAGGGCTAGACAAAAAAGGAGGGGCTTCAAGGTGCATAGAAATGTTTCCGTTCTCAGTTCCCAAAATAGAGGTATCCTGCTGAGCAAGGGTGAATCTGTGTATCTGAAGCTAATGAGAAGCAGTCCTTGGGCCACACAAAACCCAGAAGCCTCAGGTAAAAATGTTTTGCTTGAAATGAATGCTACCAGCTATTTCAGACAGTTTTTTCAGTACAGCCATTGCCTCAAACTGAAGCATTGTCCCTGCTTTATTAAGACTTGATGGTCTTATAGGCCCCCTTCTAACCCTACTATTCTATGATTCTATTAAAGCAACTAAGGGCCGTTTCAGATGTTATAACCTCACTTTGCAGACCTGCCCAGGTTTGTATTTAATCTAAATATTTGTAGTCCACTTACTATCCTACAGTGGGTTTTTGAAGCACTTCCCTATGAAATTACCGTTAAAAATATACACTGCAGAGAACAGTGATTGATCCTTATTTCTGGGATGATGCAAGAACAAAAACAAAAAGACCCTTCAGTTTTACATAGTACACAACCTCAAGTCTGTAACATGTGAACTTGTCCAAAATACTGGATGTGTTTGGATGACTGCAACAGGAAAAGAAGCCATCGTGGCTTCTCCCTGCACCTCTGCGCAAGTTGTGCATGCAACTGCCATTTGCATAATCCCCTGCGATGCATGCAGCACAGGTTGGCGTGTTGTCCAAACCTGGTATGCAGCACAGCGGGGGTGGCTTCCTACCCATCCTACAAAGTCTGCTGCATGTTGTGGGTTGTAGGTATTCTTCTTCAAGAATATCGGAAGATTGACAATCTCCAGCTAACCATATTAAATGATGTAACCTACTTGGAGCAAAACAGGCTAAGATTGAGACATCCAGCCATTTCTACCGCTAAAGCTCTTTTAGAAGATGATTTTAATATCCACAACACGTGGAAATAACATTGGCTAGGAAACTGTCCTCCACAATGCTGAAGCTTGCCCTGCATCTTGGAAAAGCCACCTGGATTTGACCAGCCCCGTGCAATATGGACAACCTTGAACCGAATTCGCATGGGTCATGGTAGATGTGCAGATGCCCTTTACAAATGGGGCAAAATAACATCAAATTGTGATTGTGGGGCTGAAAAACACACTATCCAACACATAGTGACAGAGTGTCAAAACCGAGCCTACAATGGAGATTTTGCTAATTTCCTGGCTGTGACAACTGAAGCAAAAAACTGTATCTGTAACCTAGACATACGTTTGTGATTTTCCTGTCTATATTTTATATTTCATATTTATTATGCTCTATGTTTTTATTGTAATGCAATGTGAATGTGCCATATGATAAATAAATAAATTGGCCCACAACTCCCATCAGTCCTAGCCAGCACAACCATTGCTGAGGAATGATGTGATCGGCAGGCCAAAACATCTGGAGGGCAACAAGTTGCGTATCCCTTATGACTACTAAGCAAGGCAATGCAACAATTTTGGGAGTGCTGTTTCACAACTAACAAGATTTCACCCCAAATTGCACTTTCTTCTCAAAAAAACAAAAAATATGTTCACTTGAGTCTAGGGATGGGGGAGAATTTCTCCCCGAAACTTCGGGGAGCCGAGTGCCAACGCATTCGGTACTCCGAAGGTTGTTCGGGGAGAAATTCTCTGCCCCCTGCCCCCGGGATGGGACTTACCTTTCACGAATGTCCCTCCTGGCGGCGGTTCGGCAAGTCTTCGTCAGGGGCTTCGCCGCCATTACAATAAAAGTTAAAAAAAAAAAACACCCCTGTGATAGGCTACGTAACGATTAACGTAGCCTATCACGGCTAGATCTGCAAAGTCAGCCGTGATAGGCTACGTTAATCGTCACGTAGCCTATCAAGGGTGACTTTAAAAAAAAAAAAAGCGCGTACGGCTAATGGTGGCCCCCATAGGGAGCCGCCATTCGCGTTCCTTATTTGGTCCCTGTAGTCTACGTAAAGATTTACGTGGACTACGGCAAAAATAAGGGCAACCAAATAGCGTTGCCCTTATTTTCGCCGTAGTCTACGTAAATCTTTACATAGATTTATGTAAATTCGCCGTAGTCTACGTAAATCTTTACATAGATTTATGTATGTAAATACATACTCCCCCCCGGCCTGAACTTCAGGGGGAGCAGCGAAGCGCCTCCCCCCCACCGCGAAGCAAGCTGCAAGACCAGGTAAGTGACTTTCGTACATCCCTACTTGAGTCCAGGTCAAATGCAACACACACCCATGGACTTACTTGATGTAATGGATTTTCCTTGCGACTATAGATGGAAAATCAACTTCAAAATATTTTCTAGGAAGCAGATTCTCATCCTGAAAAGAAAAAAAAATCACTTTCAGCTTAAGATACTGCTGGTGGAGGCAAACAAGTCAGCCCCTCAGCTTTGCAAGCTTTGTACTTTCTGGAAACCCTTTCCATGTTGACCTATACTACGACACTGTGTGTTGCAAAGGATTCTGGGACATATCCAAAACTCTAGAATCCTCTGTCATCGCATGCAGGATGCAATACTGGGCCTCATCTCTATCCATGAGCCAAACTTGCCTGCAGCTGAAAATGCACGGGAAAGGATGTTAATGGGAAGATGAGCCACCTTTCAGGAAAGTATCCTCCATTACTCATGTCTTCTCTGAGGAACCTCCAAGGAACCCCAGAATTCCCCAGAACACAGATGGAAAAAACACTGCTCCTAGGTCATTCTACTGGATATATATAATCAATAAAAGGGAAGGAACAAAAATGCTTATAAATGACCACTAGAGGTCATCCTGGAGCCATGAAATCCTTGGGTCACCTCACCACCATAAGCAATTTCACCTTTAATTTCCAGAACAGGGTGTCCAAGCCAGCACCAAGGTTTATGATTTGGCAAATGCATTCAGTCTTCTGCAAGAAAGCCTTAAGTAAGTGACCAACTCCCTGGACACGGGCATAATATCCTAAAGAAAAGCATAATTATTAGAATTGGATAATGATTAGCTGATGTGTACTTCAATCCTTAGTACATCTTCCAACATTTTGTTATTGCCATTAGAGACACCCCCCCCACACCTGGAGAACATATACAGTTTGACCTATATTTGTTTACAAACTTACCACGACTGATTTCAGGTGCCTTCCTTTCCTTCGGTTGTCTCACAAAATGTTCAATGTAAGGATCCTTCCAGTAGCCAATGTTTACAGCATATCTGACCAAGGGAGAGAAAGAGACCATCTGAATAAGACTATCCAGAAAGGGGATTCTTACGTGCTTACAAAGAATTAGGGAAGCTCACAGTGGCTGCCATTCACACAAGAGGTAAGAATGGTACCTGCACATGCAAACAGGACCTTGATGCCATGCTTGCAAGCTTTCTGGAGGTATCTGCTGACCAGCTGCTGTCAGAAACAAGATGATGGACTAGATGGACTTGAGGTCCGATCTAGCAGGGCTCTCGTTACAAGAAATTGCATAATAATAGAATCTGCATGCTCAGAGACAGGTTACCTCTGGATACTAGCCACCAGAGTACAAACCATCGGGTGGGGGGGGATCTTCAGATCCTAACTGTGAGCTTCTGGCTGACCACTTCTGGAAATAGAAAGCTGGACTAGTTCCCAAATCTGGTACCCTCCAGATGTTTTGGATATCAACTCTCTTCAGCCCCAGCCAGCATGGACAATGGCCAAGAATGCTGGGAGTTGTAGTACAAACCATCAAGAGGGTATCAGGTTGAGGAAGTCTGGACTAGATGAACCTTTGGTCTGATCCAGCAGAGGTCTTCTTGGACAAGCTAAATGGAAACTCCATGCTCAGAGGTACCCTTTCTCTGGGTACCAAATGCTGGGAGCAAACAAAAGAGGAGGTCTGTTTGTGCGCTTCCAGGGGACACCTGGATGGCCCCTGTAGGAAGTAGGAAGCAGAATTCATTACATTCGTATACTGTCCAATAGCCGAAGCTCTCTGGGCAGCTTACAAAGCCCAGAGAGCTGAACTAGAAGGACTTTGATCTGATGCAGCAAGAGAATTCTTAGATAAATTTGTGGTGAGCAGCCTCTCACCAGCTACCATTAGAGCTAAGAATGGGACATCCATGCTTAGGAGCACTATACCTCTGAATTCCAAATGCTGTGGACAATGGGGGGGGGGGAAGCAAACTGTTGGCTTCCTGCCTGGTTTGCAGGCAACTGGTTGACCATGGAGGCAGAGAACCCGTGTAGTGGAGTTTGGACTTTAATTGGGGAGACCCTGCTTCAGATTCTCCACTCAGCAATGGAACTCACTGGTTGGCTGACACTGGGCCAGTCGCTGTTTGTCAGCCTAGCCTACCTCGCAGGATTGTTGTGAGGATATCATGGCGGCGGGGGGGGGGGGGACAGCACACACAGCCTTGAGCCCCTGGGAGGAAAGGTGGGATTATACATGAAATAATGTCGCGGCAGCTGGACTTTGGGCCTGGCGGCAAGGCGCTCTCAGGGCCTTCAAGCCCGCCGCGGGCGGCCCGCTCGCGCCCATTCGCCAGGGGAGGGCTGCCGCCCCCTGGGCCTCACCGCTTGCACTGGGAGGCGTCGTCGCAGGTGCCCCTCACGGCCTCGTCGAAGACATCGGCGCCGAGCGGGTCCCGGGAGGTGCCGGCCATGGCCGGGCGGAGAGCGCGGCGGGATCAGCGGCGGGACGAGGGGGAGCAGCGCCGGCCGCCCATGCCGGGGCCGCCTCAGCCGCGGGGCCCTCTCGCCGCGCGGCTCCCCGCCCGCCAACAACGCCCCCGCCCATTGGCCCGGCCGGGAGGATTTCTATTGGGCGGCGCAGACCGCTCGCCTTCGTTCCCCTCGCCCCCCCCCCCGGCGCCTCTTGTTTCTACTGGCCAATGGCGTTGTCAACTCCAAGCTGGACCCAATCAGAGGCGAGATGAGCCCGCGGTGAGACTCTGAGAATTGTGGTCTCCGAGTCGGCCCGTCGGACGCCAAGGCATGTTTTGACAACTCTACGTCTGACGCAGCCAGTGACGACAACCCGCCAGGGCTTTATGGGAATTGTAGTTGTCATTATGGGGGACAGTAATTCCCCAGGCGAGGGATCCAAGGTGCGCATAGTAAAATGAAGGAGAGGGACGTGTTCTGGCGGGGAGGAGATAGCGGGTGTGAATCCACAGAGCCCCAACAGTGCAATCCTACGCGTGCCTACTCAGATGTAAGCCACATTAAGTTCAAGGAGACTTACACCCAGGTAAGCGTGTATAGCATTGCAGTTGTAACCTACTAGCTTGGACAGTGCTGTCAGGGGCAGAGGAGACCTTGGGGCTTGGTTGCCGAGACATGCTGGCAGTTAGGTGAACCCCCAAAATACTGAGTTTGAAAAATATATGATTTTTTTTTTAAGCATTTAAGTTGATATACTTCCCATTTAAGTGCTGTGGTTGGATTAAAAGCAAACATACACCATGTGTGCATGTGTGGGAAACTACACATGCGGCTTTGAAGTTTTTGGAAGAAAGGCAGGATATAAAAATTATTAATAGGCATCTTCTAAAGAAATAAATTATGCTTAATACTAGTCATAAGAGTTATGTAATACTACTAACAGAAATGCAGTGTATATGCCAGAAGAAAGTTGTGAATGTGTATATATCAAGAAATCCATTTTCCTTCTGTGTCTCAGCAGCTTGTCAAGATCCATTCCATGAGGCTGAGCCTGCAAACATCCGTTAGGCCATTTGAAGACTGTTTCAGTTCACTTGTGACTGGCTAATAAGAACAAGCTTAGCTTTTCTAAAGCTTTTGCGGTATAAAACCAGAGGGGCTACAGCTGCCCATTGTTCTTGTCTGGGTTCGTTTGGTCCTTTCCCTTGTCTGCTTGAGATTGCTGGTTTCCAAGGTCCTATTCCGTTGAAGACTTGTGCCTTGCTACATACAGATAGGTTGAGTCAGCTTTGTTGTCTTGCCTTGTAAGTACTGTTTCCAATGATTGCTGTTTCCTCGGGTGTTATTCCCTTTCCATTTTTGTGAATAAAGTTTTGTTGTTGCTGTTCAGTCGTGTCCGACTCTTCGTGACCCCATGGACCATAGCACGCCAGGCCTTCCTGTCCTGTGCTCTCTCCCGGAGTGTGCTCAAGTTCATATTCATTGCATCGGTGATGCTATCTAACCATCTCATCCTCTGTCATCCCCTTCTCCTTTTGCCTTCAGTCTTTCCCAGCATCAGGGTCTTTTCCAGAGAGTTTTCCCTTCGCATTAGGTGGCCAAAATATTTGAGCTTCAGCTTCAGTATCTGTCCTTCCAATGAGCGGTCAGGGTTGATTTCCTTTAAGATTGACTGATTTGACCTCCTCGCAGTCCAGGGGACTCGTAAGAGTCTTCTCCAGCACCACAGTTCGAAAGCATCAATTCTTCGGCGCTCAGCCTTCCTTACAGTCCAGCTCTCACCGCCATACGTTACTACTGGGAAAACCATAGCTTTGATTATACGGACCTTTGTCGGCAAGGTGATGTCTCTGCTTCTTACTATGCTGTCTAGGTTTGCCATAGCTTTCCTCCCAAGGAGCAAGCATCTTTTAATTTCATGGCTGCAGTCACCGTCTGCGGTGTTAATTTCATGGCTGCAGTCACCGTCTTACTGTTGCTTCTTGACCCTCGTACAGGTTTCTCAGGAGACAGGTAAAGTGGTCTGGTACTCCCATCACTTTAAGAATTTGCCACAGTTTGTTGTGATCCACACAATCAAAGGCTTTAGTGTAGTCAATGAAGCAGAAATAGACGTTTTTCTGGAATTCTCTTGCTTTCTCCATGATCCAGCGAACGTTGGCAATTTGATCTAATTCCTCTGCCTCTTCGAAACCCAGGTTGTACTTCCGGTAGTTCTCTGTTCGCATACTGCTGAAGCCTAGCTTGTAGGATTTTGAGCATCACCTTGCTGGCATGTGAAATGAGCGCAATTGTGCGGTAGTTTGAACACTCTTTGGTGTTGCCCTTCTTTGGAATTGGAATGTAAACTGACCTTTTCCAGTCTTGTGGTCATTGTTGAGTGTTCCAAATTTGTTGGCATATTGAATGCAGCACTTTAACAGCATCATCTTTTAGGATTTTAAATAGCTCAGCTAGAATACTGTCATCTCCGCTAGCTTTGTAGTTAGTAATGCTTCCTAAGGCCCACTTGACTTCACTCTCGAGGATGTCCGGCTCAAGTTCAGTGACCGCACTATCATGGCTATCAGAGACATTCAGATCTTTCCTGTATAGTTCTTCTGTGTATTCTTGCCACCTCTTAATATCATCTGCTTCTGTTAATGAATAAACTTACCATCTATCATAACTGAAGGTGTGTGCTTTATTCCACTTGGCCTTGGTACTAAGTCCAGAGCTTTCCTCTTGGTTATTCCTACTGCTTAAGGGTTCAGGCCTACAGCTTTGAAATAAGAGGGTACTGACTTGGGGTCTGATTTCTTAAGCCATGGGGGTGTCCTGTAAGGTCTGCGTTCCCTGGCTTAGGCTGAGTTGGACATAGGCAGTGGTGGCAGCTTATCTTGCTGGGCTGGTGTTCAGCCCGAGCAACCTTTTGTCCCTGCCCACACTGCTGGGCATTAGGGCACCCCCTTCTCCCTTCACAATATTGTATAATTGTATTTAACATCAATATGACATGCTCAGATATGAATACAGCATATAAATGAGTAGCAGGCAAACAATTTATTTTAAATGCAAGTCATCAAAGCGACACAAGGGACAAATAGTGCATTCTTGGAACTATGGGCTACTATGGAATTCACTAACCCAAGATGCAGTGATGGCCACCAATTTGGATGGCTTTAAAAGGGGGACTGGCCAAATTCATGTAGGAGGCTACTAGTCCTAACAGCTATATGCTGCCTCCAGTTCTAGAGGAACTGGAGGCAGTACACCAGCTGCTGGGGAACACGGGTGGGAGGGCGCCGTTGCGCTCGTGTCCTGCTTGCGGGTTCCCGGTCGACTGGTCGGCCGCCGTGTGAACAGAACGCAGGGCTAGAGCGGCCCTGGGTCTGGTCCTGCACACCTCTTCGCCTGTCCTCAAGGAGACACGGGGACAACGCGGTGCGCGGGCGAAGGCCCTCCGGGAAGGTGCGGGAGCCCCGCTTCGCAGGCGGGCGGCGCCGGCTTCAGTCCCGCCGGACCTCCAGGCAGGGCTGCGCGAGGCCCCTGCTCGCCACGGCCGCCAGGCAGCGCCGCGGGCAACGCGCAGACGGGAGAAGGAGCGTGAGGCCGCGCGCCCGGCGCCGCCCTCGTTCCTGGGCCAAGGCCAGCGGGCGCCGCTCGTCTCGTCGCGGCTCCCCCCGGGCCGCCCTTCAGGACGCAAACCCTGCCGAGGCGGCTCGCAAGCAACGCGAAGCAAGAACGTCGCGGTGAACCGCACTAGCAAGCGCAGCGCAGCCGTCAGGCTCCCTCCGACCGGGCATGGCGGAGGAGGGCCCGGCGGGCGGGCGGAGGCCGGCGGGCCCGGCGCAGGTGCCGCCCGGGAGCCACGGCCCCGCCCCCGCGCGCCCTCCCGCCCTTGCGGTCGCGCGCGCAGCGTCGCGTGAACTTCCGAGCCCACCCGGAAGCCGGGCCGGCGCGGCCTCCCTGGCTGCTCCCTCTCTATGGCCCTTGCGGGCTCCTACGCGTCACGCGGCCGCCGCCGCCCTGCATTCCGAGTCCGCCGGGGAGGGGCCCTGGCGGGACCGGGAAGCCGGAAGTGGCGGCGGCTTCCGGTGGGCGGTGAGGTGGGAAGCCGGGCCGGGCGAGCACCGGCGGAGGCGGCGCTCGGGGCGGGCGGGCAGGACGGGGCTGGCCTGGCCTGGCCTGGCCTGGCGGGAGCAGCAGGAGCTAGAAGCGCCGCCGCCGCGCCGCCGCCGCCGCCATCATGAAGAAGCAGTTCAACCGCATGAAGCAGCTGGCCAACCAGACGGTGGGCAGGTGAGCGGCCGCCGAGGGGTGCTCCCCGGTTCCCGTGGCGACGGGCGCGCCCGCTCTCCGGCCCCCGCCCAGGGCAGGCCGAGCCTTCCGCGGAGGCGGGGGTGCCCGCCCTGCCTTCGGAGCCCGACCCCCCGGGGACAGTGGGACTGGGAAGCCGGCATCGCCCTCGCCCCCGCCGGGGCCTCTGCCGGGACTTCTGTGTCCGCCACAGACAAGCATCCCCGCCCAAAGCAGTGGCGCCGGTGACACTTGGAGCGTGCGTTCTCACCGGCGCTGCGTCCTCCTCCTCCTCCTCCTCGACCGGCCCTGTGTACACAGGCCTCTGCCCGGGAGGCTAGCAATTTACAACACGGCGGCTGCAGGGGGAGGCAACGGAGGAAGGGCAGGGGAAACAGAGGAACGAATACTTACGTTTGATTATAGGAGGGCAGCTTTCTCCAGCCTGGCGCTCTTTGGATGATCTGGACCTCAACACCCATCAACCCCAGCCAGCATGGCCAGGAATTCTGGGAGCTGTAGTTGAAAACATCTGGAGGGCACCAGGTTGACGGAGGCTGCAGTAGGATCTGGGGAGTAGAGGACGTTGCCAAACACTTTCATGGGGCAGGGTGGAGGGGTGGTTTCGTTCTCTAAACAGCTTCTCTTATTCTTCTCGGTCTGCTTTAAAAAAAACTAATGCCTCCTGCTTTCTGTGTCTTTGCAGTCTGCAACGGTGTGGGCACTTTTGTTCTGATTCATTAGAGCCCCCAGATGCTGGTGCTGCCCTACACGAGATTAACAAGAGCAGTTCATAAGCATAGGAAGTTCCCATCCTTACCCTAGCTGCCTGCTTGGTTGCATTACTGATATTTCCTCAAGTGGCTTTTTTGACTTTCTGATTTAGTTGTGTGTTTTACTTGGATTTGGAAGACCAGGTGTTTTTGCCGAGCCACAGACAGGCTGGTCTTAAGATATAATTGGTCTTGATCTTTCACCTATAACTGGGCTAACGAAAGGATGTCCAACCAGGATGTTACAAAAAGGGGGAATTGGGAACCAATTTTGTTACCTGCCGTCATCCTCTGGAGGAGGGTGTGTGATTATTCTGAAAATATGTGGAAAAAATGCTTTTCTCTCCAACAGAAAGTATTTCTGAGCCAGTTCAATCTGTGTCTGATACA
Organism: Heloderma suspectum; assembly: GCF_057233095.1. NCBI lineage: Eukaryota > Metazoa > Chordata > Lepidosauria > Squamata > Helodermatidae > Heloderma > Heloderma suspectum. The sequence continues at coordinate 35,048,217 of NC_139469.1, read as the reverse complement.
TTTTACAAGTTTGTGTGTCTGTGGAAAAAAGCAACTTCTAAAAAGTGAAAGCAGAAAGTTCCATGGTTTTATTGTTAAAGCTGTCCAACTTGTCTTTTCACAAAATTTATTTTAACTGTTTACACAATCTGTGACATTGGGTAACAGATGCAGGCCTGCATCTGTTACCCAATATAATATGGTTTGCACTGACCGGGTTAATGGCTCTGGCAGGTTGAAAGGTGATGGAGAGAGCAATCCTATGCCACTTAGACATAGGATTGTTCAGTTTTTGGGCTCCAAGGTTGGAACCAGGGCTCTAACCTCAGAGTCCAGAAACCATGCTCCCTGCCCTCTCTGCCTCGTAGCTGGTGCCTCCTATGTCTCCATGCTCGGACATGGGGCGTGGAGACACGGAAAAGGAGGTGGTCTCGGGGGCAGGGAGGGGAAGATACTGCTGAAGCTGCTTTACACAGCTTCCAATCAGGTCTCCAGGCTCCTTTCCTCCCTCTCCCCGAAGCCGTGCCTAGACAGGGAAAATTGCTTGCCTAGGCAAAAAAGCAGGGCGGCACAGAAGAGAGGGCCCCCTCTGTGCTCCAGCCACCCTGCAAAAGATAGTCAGCAGCCTCTGATTTCGGAGGCTGGTGACTATCCAGATAGGATTGTGCCCTTAGTAAAAGACAATGCTTTTGCGTTCTGTTTCATTTATATCCTGCCTTTCAAGATAAACTCTTTCCAAGGCAGCTTACAATATGAGTAAAAACAATAGTAAATAACAATTAAAAGCACATTAGAGAATATATCAGCATAAAAGTTTTAAAATGGTATCTAGGGGTAAGCGTATGTGGGGCTCCCCTCATGCTTGGTCCAGAAGCTGCAGCTGGTGCAGAATGCAGCAGCCAGGAACTGAGCAGAGGGCCTGGCTGTGCACATAGTACACCAGTGTTAAGGCAAGTTCACTGGCCACCCAGTAGCTAGTGAACTGAGTACAAGGTCTTGCTGTTAGCTTACAAAGCCCTGAACAGCTTGGGACCAGGTTACCAGTGAGATCGCCATCCCCAGTACAGGCCTGTGTGATCGTTAAGACAATCAGAGGAGGTCTTGCTGGTTGTGCGCTGACCTGCAGACTGCCATCTCTCAGCAACCAGGAAGTGGGCCTTCTCTGTGGTGGTGCCCAGTTTATGGAATGATCTCCTGCCTAGTTTTCGGGAGGTGCGAATTGTATCATGCTTTAGATGCCAATTAAAGACCCATTTGTTTACCCAGGCCTTCCCCGAGTGAATGTGCTGCCCAGTCTATTTGTAATTATGGTGTTTTAATTTTAATGTTTTATTGATGTTTTAGCAATTTTTATCTATTTTAATTGTATTTTAATGTATATTAGAATGTATTCTGTGAATCGTTTAGACATATTTTTAAATATGTTCAGCAGTATAGAAATCTATTAAATAAAGAAATAAAAACAAACATAGAGGCAGTAAGATTTACTTAAATAAAGTGTTGTGGAATAAAGAAGTATTCACAAGATGTCAGATTTCCCCGGGTGGGAGTTCCACAACAATGGAGCTACCACTGAGAAGGCCCTCAGCCTGATACCGGCTGCTATGATCTTAACTAACAACAGGTCAGATAGCAGGGTCTCTGAAGGTGAGCTAGATCCATATGGGTGTAAGCAGATAAACCTGTTCCTAGGCCATTTAGGGCTTTAAAGGTCAGTACCAGCACTTTAAATTGAGTA